>NC_062287.1:24391428-25855238 GCF_902655055.1 Lutra lutra | reverse complement strand
GCTTCCCAGGGGAATTTTACCAAGCATTGAAAGAAGAACAAATACCTTTCTCCTGAAACTGTTCCAAAAAATAAAAACGGAAGGAAAACTTCCAAACTCACTTTATGAGGCCAGCATTACCTTGATCTCAAAACCAGACAATGACCCCATCAACAAGGAGAATTATTGGGGCACCTGGGTGGCTCAGTTGGTTAAGCCTCTGCCTTCAGTTCAGGTCATCATCTCAGAGTCCTGAGATTGAGCCCTGCATCAGGCTCTCTGCTCAGCAGGGAGCCTACTTTCCCCCTCTCTTTCTCCCTGCCTCTCTGCCTAATTGTGATCTCTGTCAAATAAATAAATATTTTTTTTAAAAAGGAGAATTATAGACCAATATCCTTGATGAACATGGATGCAAAAATTCTCAACAAAATACAGGTCAGTAAGATATAACAGTACATTAAAAAGGTTCTTCACTATGACTGAGTGGGATTTATTCCTGGGCTGCAAGGTTAGTTCAACAGCCACAAATCAATCAATGTGATACAAACATTAATATAAGAAAGAACAAGAACCATATGATACTCTCAATTGATGAATAGATGTAGAAAAAGCATTTGACAAAGTACAGCATTCTTTCATGATCAGAACTGATCACAGTGTAGGGATAGAGGGTATATACCTCAATATCATCAAAGCCATCTATGGAAAAACCCACAGTGAATATCATTCTCAATGGGGAATAAATGAGAGCTTTTCCTCTAAGGTCAAGAACATGGCAAGGACGTCCACTATCACCACTGCTATTCAATATAAAACCAGAAGTCCTAGCCTCAGCAATCAGACAACAAAAAGAAATAAAAGTCATCCAAATTGGCAAAGAAGAAGTTAAACTCTCACTCTTTGCAGAAGGTTTGATACTTTATGTGGATAAACCCATAAGACTCCACCCAAAACTGCTAGAAATCACACAGGAACTCAGTAAAGTGTCAGGATATAAAATCAATGTGCAGAAATCAGTTGCATTTCTATACACCAACAGCAAGACAGAAGAAAGAGAAATTAAGGAGTCAATCCCATTTTCAATTGCACACAAAACCATAAGTTATCTAGGAATAAACCTAACCAAAGAGGCAAAAAATCTGTACTCAGAAAACTATAGAATATTCATGAAAGAAATTTAGAAAAACAAAGATTTGGAAAAGTGTTTTATGCCCATGGATTGGAAGAACAAACATTGTGAAAATGTCTATGCTACCTAAAGCAATCTACACAATTAATGCAAGCCCTATCAAAATACCATCAACTTTTTTCAAAGAAATGGAACAAATAATCCTAAAATTTATATGGAACCAGAAAATACCCTGAATAGCCAGAGGAAAGTTGAAAAAGAAAACCAAAGCTGGTGGCATCACAATTCTGAACTTCAAGCTCTATTACAAAGCTGTGATCATCAAGATACTATAGTACTGGCACAAAAACAGACACATAGATAGATGGAACAGAATAGAGAGCCCAGAAATGGGTCCTTAACTCTATGGTCAACTAATCTTGGACAAAGTGGTAAAGAATGTCCAGTAGAAAAAAGATAGTCTCTTCAACAAATGGTGTTGAGAAAATTGGGCAGCCACATGCAGAAGAATGAAACTGGACCATTTCCTTACACCACACACAAAAATGGACTCAAAATGGATGAAAGACCTCAGTGTGAGACAGGAATCCATCGAAGTCCTTGAGGAGAACACAGGCAGCAATCTCTTCCACCTCAGCCTCAGCAACTTCTGCCTAGAAACATCACCAAAGGCAAGGGAAGCAAGGACAAAAATGAACTATTGGGACTTCATCAAGATCAAAACCTTTTGCACTACAAATGAAACAGTCAACAAAACCAAAAGACAACCAAAAGACTGAGAGAAGATATTTGCCAATAATGTATCAGAAAAAGGGCTAGTATCCAAACTCTATAAAGAACTTATCAAACTCAACACCCAAAGAAAAAGTAATCCAATCAAGAAATGGGCAGAAGACATGAGCAGATATTTCTGCAAAGAAGACATCCAAATGCCCAACAGACACATGAAAAAGTGCTCAATGTCACTCAGTATCAGGGAAATACAAATCAAAACCACAGTGAGATACCACCTCACACTGGTCAGAATGGCTAAAATTAACATGTCAGGAAATGACAGGTATTGGTGAGGATGCGGAGAAAGGGGAACCATCCTGCACTGTTGGTAGGAATTCATGCTGGTGCAGCCAGTGTGGAAAACAGTAGGAAGGTTCCTCTAGAAGTTGAAAATAGAGCTTCTCTATGACCCAGCAATTGTATGCCTGTGTATTTACCCCAAAGATATAAATGTAGTGATTCGAAGGGGCACATGCACCCCAATGTTTATAGCAGCAATCTCCACAATAGTCAAACTACAGAAAGAACCTAGATGTCTATCAACAGCTGAATGGAAAGAAGATTAGGTATATATATACAATGGAATATTATGCAGCCATCAAAAATGAAATCTTCCTGTTTGCAACGATGTGGCTGGACCTAGAGGGTATTATGCTAAATGGAATAAGTCAATCAGAGAAAGGCAATTATCTTATCTCACTGATATGAGGAATTTGAGAAACAAGACAGTGGATCACAGGGGAAGGGAGGGAAAAATGAAACAAGATTAAACCAGAGAGGGAGACAAACTACAAGGGACAATTAATCCCAGGAAACAAACTGAGGATTGCTGAAGTGGAGGTGGGTGGGATGGATGGGATGATTGAGTGATGGACATTGGGTAGGGTATATGCTATGGTGAGCACGGTGAGTTGTGTAAGACTGATGAATCACAGACCTGTACCCCTGAAACAAATAGTACATTATATGTTAATTTAAAATTTTTAAATGAAGAAATATCACCACACTCTTTTGGAATGATGAAAATCCAAACCACTGACAGCACCAAATGCTAACAATGGATTTGAAGCAACAGGAACATTCATTCTTTGTTGGTGGGAATACAAAAATGGTACAGTCACTTTGGAAGAGAGTTGGGCAACTTCTTACAAAGTTTTACAAACAGTTACCTTATGATCCAGTAGCCACATGCCTTATTTACTCAAAGAAGTTGAAAACAGGTCCGCAGAAAAATATTCACAGAAATGTTTATAGTGCTTTTATTCGTAATTTCCAAAAACTGGAAAAACCAAAATGTCCTTCAGTACATGAATGGATAAACTATAACACATCCACACAATGCAATATTATGCAGGACTAAAAAGAAATGAGCTATCAAGCCAGAAAAAGACACAGATGAAACTTAAAAGCAAATTTAAGTGAAAGAAGAAATCTGAAAAGGCTACATACTATATGATTCCAATTATGGGACATTCTGGAAAGGGCAAAATTATGGAGAAACTAAAGAGATCAGTGGATGCTAGAAGTTCAGGAGGAGGGAGGGAGGGATGAATAGGTAAAGCACAAAGAATCCTTAGAGCAGTTAAACTACTCTATATAACGTAATTGTGGATATATGACATTTTGCATTTGTCAAAATCCATAGAATATACAACAAAAAGAGTGAACTCTAATGCAAACTATGGGTTTTAGTTAATAATGATATAACAATATTGATTTGTCCATTATAACAAATTAAGCACACTGCAGCAAGATGTTAATAATAGAGAAAACTAAATGTAGGGGAGTACTGTGGCGATATATGAGAACTCTGTAGTTTCTGCTGAAATTTTCTATAAACCCAAAACTTCTCTTAAAAAGATAAAGTCTATTAATAAATTTTAAAAATCAATTGACTACATGAGTAATATTTATGTGAGTTTATTTTAGGATTCTATTACATTCCATGACCTATTTGTCCACTTTATGTTGAATGACACATTGTAACTTTATAATAAGCCTTGAAGGGTACTCAAGGTTTATTTCAACTTTACTCTTTTTCAGATTTATTTTTACTATTCTAGGTCTTTTACATCTCCAAAGGAATTTTAAAATCAGCTTGAAATTTCCTACCAGAAAAAAAATAAAAAATAAAAATAAAGCCTGCTGGGGTTTTGATTGGAATTATATCAATCCATAGATCAATTAAGAAAATAACTAACATTTTAATAATGTTTAGTCTTCCAATCCATAAATAGGATATATCTTTCATTTAAGTCTACCTTAATTTTTTCTTAACATTGCCCTGTAATTTCAGTGTACACAACTTGTACATCTTTTGTCATATTTATCTTTAAGTATTTCTATTTTATAATTCTATTGTGAGTGTGTTTTCATTTTAATCTTCATTGTCCATTGCTAGCATATAGACATAAAATTGATTTTTTTTTCATTGTATAAACATATATTTTTATCCCCAGGGGTACAGGTCTGCGAATCGCCAGGTTTACAAACTTCACAACACTCACCATAGCACATACCCTCCCCGATATCCATAACCCCACCCCCTCTCCCAAACCCCTCCCCCAATCAACCCTCAGTTTGTTTTGTGAGATTAAGAGTCACTTATGGTTTGTCTCCCTCCCAATCCCATCTTGTTTCATTTACTCTTCTCCTACCCCCTCGACCCCCCATGTTGCATCTCCTCTCCCTCATATCAGGGAGATCATATGATAGTTGTCTTTCTCCGATTGACTTATTTCGCTAAGCATGATACCCTCTAGTTCCATCCACGTCGTCGCAAATGGCAAGATTTCATTTCTTTTGATGGCTGCATAGTATTCCATTGTGTATATATACCACATCTTCTTTATCCATTCGTCTGTAGATGGACATCGAGGTTCTTTCCATAGTTTGGCTATTGTAGACATTGCTGCTATAAACATTCGGGTGGACGTGCCCCTTCCGATCACTACGTTTGTATCTTTAGGGTAAATACCCAGCAGTGCAATTGCTGGGTCATAGGGTAGTTCTATTTTCAACATTTTGAGGAACCTCCATGCTGTTTTCCAGAGTGGTTGCACCAGCTTGCATTCCCACCAACAGTGTAGGAGGGTTCCCCTTTCTCCGCATCCTCGCCAGCATCTGTCATTTCCTGACTTGTTAATTTTAGCCATTCTGACTGGTGTGAGGTGATATCTCACTGTGGCTTTGATGTGTATTTCCCTGATGCCGAGTGATATGGAGCACTTTTTCATGTGTCTCCTGGCCATCTGGATGTCTTCTTTGCAGAAATGTCTGTTCATGTCCTCTGCCCATTTCTTGATTGGATTATTTGTTCTTTGGGTGTTGAGTTTGCTAAGTTCTTTATAGATTTTGGACACTAGCCCTTTATCTGATATGTCATTTGCAAATATCTTCTCCCATTCTGTCAGTTGTCTTTTGGTTTTGTTCACTGTTTCCTTTGCTGTGCAAAAGCTTTTGATCTTGATAAAATCCCAGAAGTTCATTTTTGCCCTTGCTTCCCTTGCCTTTGGTGATGTTCCTAGGAAGATGTTGCTGCGGCTGACATCGAAGAGGTTGCTGCCTGTGTTCTCCTTAAGGATTTTGATGGATTCCTTTCTCACATTGAGATCCTTCATCCATTTTGAGTCTATTTTCGTGTGTGGTGTAAGGAAATGATCCAATTTCATTTTTCTGCATGTGGCTGTCCAATTTTCCCAACACCATTTATTGAAGAGGCTGTCTTTGTTCCATTGGACATTCTTTCCTGCTTTGTCGAAGATGAGTTGACCATAGAGTTGAGGGTCCATTTCTGGGCTCTCTATTCTGTTCCATTGATCTATGTGTCTGTTTTTGTGCCAGTACCATGCTGTCTTGATGATGACAGCTTTGTAATAGAGCTTGAAGTCCGGAATTGTGATGCCACCAACTTTGGCTTTCTTTTTCAATGTTGCTTTGGCTATTCGAGGTCTTTTCTGGTTCCATATAAATTTTAGGATTATTTGTTCCATTTCTTTGAAAAAAAATGGATGGTACTTTGATAGGAATTGCATTAAATGTGTAGATTGCTTTAGGTAGCATAGACATTTTCACAATACTTATTCTTCCAATTCAGGAGCATGGAACATTTTTCCATTTCTTTGTGTCTTCCTCAATTTCTTTCATGAGTACTTTATAGTTTTCTGAGTATAGATTCTTAGTCTCTTTGGTTAGGTTTATTCCTAGGTATCTTATAGTTTTGGGTGCAATTGTAAATGGGATGGACTCCTTAATTTCTCTTTCTTCTGTCTTGTTGTTGGTGTAGAGAAATGCAACTGATTTCTGTGCATTGATTTTATATCCTGACACTTTACTGAATTCCTGTACAAGTTCTAGCAGTTTTGGAGTGGAGTCTTTTGGGTTTTCCACATAGAGTATCATATCATCTGCGAAGAGTGATAGTTTGACTTCTTCTTTGCCGATTTGGATGCCTTTAATTTCCTTTTGTTTTCTGATTGCTGAGGCTAGGACTTCTAGTACTATGTTGAATAGCAGTGGTGATAACGGACATCCCTGCCGTGTTCCTGACCTTAGCGGAAAAGCTTTCAGTTTTTCTCCATTGAGAATGATATTTGCGGTGGGTTTCTCATAGATGGCTTTGATAATATTGAGGTATGTGCCGTCTATCCCTACACTTTGAAGAGTTTTGATCAGGAAGGGATGCTGTACTTTGTCAAATGCTTTTTCAGCATCTATGGAGAGGATCATATGGTTCTTGTTCTTTCTTTTATTAATGTGTTGTATCACATTGATTGATTTGCGGATGTTGAACCAGCCTTGCAGCCCTGGAATAAATCCCACTTGGTCGTGGTGAATAATCCTTTTAATGTACTGTTGAATCCTATTGGCTAGTATTTTGGCGAGAATTTTTGCATCTGTGTTCATCAAGGATATTGGTCTGTAGTTCTCTTTTTTGTTGGGATCCTTGTCTGGTTTTGGGATCAAGGTGATGCTGGCCTCATAAAATGAGTTTGGAAGTTTTCCTTCTATTTCTATTTTTTGGAACAGTTTCAGGAGAATAGGAATTAGTTCTTCTTTAAATGTTTGGTAGAATTCCCCCGGGAAGCCTTCTGGCCCTGGGCTTTTGTTTGTTTGGAGATTTTTGATGACTGTTTCAATCTCCTTACTGCCTATGGGTCTGTTCAGGCTTTCTATTTCTTCCTGGTTCAGTTGTGGTAGTTTATATGTCTCTAGGAATGCATCCATTTCTTCCAGATTGTCAAATTTGTTGGCGTAGAGTTGCTCATAGTATGTTCTTATAATTGTCTGTATTTCTTTGGTGTTCGTTGTGATCTCTCCTCTTTCATTCATGATTTTATTTATTTGGGTCCTCTCTCTTTTCTTTTTGATAAGTCTGGCCAGGGGTTTATCAATCTTATTCATTCTTTCAAAGAACCAGCTCCTAGTTTCGTTGATTTGTTCTATTGTTTTTTTGGTTTCTATTTCATTGATTTCTGCTCTGATCTTTATGATTTCTCTTCTCCTGCTGGGTTTAGGGTTTCTTTCTTGTTCTTTCTCCAGCTCCTTTAGGTGTAGGGTTAGGTTGTGTACCTGAGACCTTTCTTGTTTCTTGAGAAAGGCTTGTACCGCTATATATTTTCCTCTCAGGACTGCCTTTGTTGTGTCCCACAGATTCTGAACCGTTGTGTTTTCATTATCATTTGTTTCCATAACTTTTTTCAATTCTTCTTTGATTTCCTGGTTGACCCATTCATTCTTTAGAAGGATGCTGTTTAGTCTCCATGGATTTGGGTTCTTTCCAAATTTCCTCTTGTGATTGAGTTCTAGCTTTAGAGCATTGTGGTCTGAAAATATGCAGGGAATGATCCCAATCTTTTGATACCGGTTGAGACTTGATTTAGGACCAAGAATGGGATCTATTCTGGAGAATGTTCCATGTGCACTAGAGAAGAATGTGTATTCTGTTGCTTTGGGATGAAATGTTCGGAATATATCTGTGATGTCCATCTGGTCCAGTGTGTCATTTAAGGCCTTGATTTCCTTGTTGATCTTTTGCTTGGATGATCTGTCCATTTCAGTGAGGGGAGTGTTAAAATCCCCTACTATTATTGTATTCTTGTTGATGTGTTTCTTTGATTTTGTTATTAATTGGTTTATATAGTTGGCTGCTCCCACGTTAGGGGCATAGATATTTAAAATTGTTAGATCTTCTTGTTGGACAGTTCCTTTGAGTATGATATAGTGTCCTTCCTCATCTCTTATTATAGTCTTTGGCTTAAAATCTAATTGATCTGCTATAAGGATTGCCACTCCTGCTTTCTTCTGATGTCCATTAGCATGGTAAATTCTTTTCCACCCCCTCACTTTAAACCTGGAGGTGTCTTCGGGTTTAAGATGAGTTTCTTGTAGGCAACATATAGATGGGTTTTGTTTTTTTATCCATTCTGATACCCTGTGTCTTTTGATTGGGGCATTTAGCCCATTAACATTCAGGGTAAGTATTGAGAGATATGAATTTAGTGCCATTGTATTGCCTGTAAGGTGACTGTTATTGTATATTGTCTCTGTTTCTTTCTGATCTACTACTTTTAGGGTCTCTCTTTGCTTAGAGGACCCCTTTCAATATTTCCTGTAGAGCTGGTTTGGTGTTTGCAAATTCTTTCAGTTTTTGTTTGTCCTGGAAGCTTTTAATCTCTCCTTCTATTTTCAATGATAGCCTAGCTGGATATAGTATTCTTGGCTGCATGTTTTTCTCATTTAGTACTCTGAATATATCATGCCAGCTCTTTCTGGACTGCCAGGTCTCTGTGGATAAGTCTGCTGCCAATCTCATATTTTTACCATTGTACGTTACAGACTTCTTTTCCCGGGCTGCTTTCAGGATCTTTTCTTTGTCACTAAGACTTGTCAATTTTACTATTAGGTGACGGGGTGTGGACCTATTCTTATTGATTTTGAGGGGGGTTCTCTGAACCTCCTGAATTTTGATGCTTGTTCCCTTTGCCATATTGGGGAAATTCTCTCCAATAATTCTCTCCAATATACCTTCTGCTCCCCTCTCTGATTCCTCTTCTTCTGGAATCCCAATTATTCTAATGTTGTTTTGTCTTATGGTGTCACTTATCTCTCGAATTCTCCCCTCGTGGTCCAGTAGCTGTTTGTCCCTCTTTTGCTCAGCTTCTTTATTCTCTGTCATTTGTTCTTCTATATCGCTAATTCTTTCTTCTGCCTCATTTATCCTAGCAGTGAGAGCCTCCATTTTTTATTGCACCTCATTAATAGCTTTTTTGATTTCAACTTGGTTAGATTTTAGTTCTTTTATTTCTCCAGAAAGGGCTTTTATATCTCCCGAGAGGGTTGCTTTAATATCTTCCATGCCTTTTTCAAGCCCGGCTAGAACTTTGAGAATCATCATTCTGAACTCTATATCTGACATATTACCAATGTCTGGATTGATTAGGTCCCTAGCCTTTGGTATTGCCTCTTGTTCTTTTTTTTTGTTGTGAATTTTTCCGCCTTGTCATTTTGTCCAGATAAGAGTTTATGAAGGAGCAAGTAAAATACTTAAAGGGTGGCAACAACCCCAGGAAAATATGCTTTAGCCAAATCAGAAGAGATCCTGAATTGTGAGGGGGGAGAAAGGGGATAAAAAGGGGTTCAGAAAGAAAGAAAGAAAAAAAAACTATTAAAAAAAAGAAAGCCCATAAAGAAAAAATATAAAAAGAGGAAAAAATATATATATATTAGATAAACTATTTTAAAAATGTTAAAAAAAGAAAACGGTAAAAGTTAAAAAAAAAATTAGCAGAAGAAGAGAAAAAGAAAAAAAAATTGAAAAAGAAAAAAAATTAAATTAACTGCAAGGCTAAAAAATCATGGGGAGAAAGCCATGAGTTCCGTGCTTTGCTTTCTTCTCCTCTGGAATTCCGCCGTTCTCCTTGGTAGGTGAACTTGGTCCTGGCTGGGTTTCCCGTAGATCTTCTGGGGGAGGGGCCCGTTGTAGTGATTCTCAAGCGTCTTTGCCCCAGGCGGAGTTGCACCGCCCTTACCCGGGGCCGCGCTGAGTCATCCGCTCGGGTTCGCTTTCGGGAGCTTTTGTTCCCTGAGCACTTTCCGTAGAGTACGGAGGACAGGAATAAAGATGGCGGCCTCCCGGTCTCCAGCCCGGAGGAGCCGAGAGCCCGGGGCCCCACTCCTCAGTGCGCCCTCAGAGAACAGCGCCAAATGACTCCCATCACCCTGGCCTCTGGCCGCACTCTGAGCTGACCGAGCCTGCGACCGGTTCAAGGCAACCCCGAGCTGAGAGTCACTCCTCGGCTCTGTCTCTGCAGCCGGCTTCCCCGTTCTAATACCGGTAAGCTCTGCGACACTGAGACACCCCCGATCCTTCTGCGACCCTGCAGGCCCTGAGGCCGCGCTTTCCCCGCCTGGGCTTCAGCCCAGTTAAGCCTCTGGAGCGATGTCCCTCAGCGGAACAGACTTTTAAAAGTCCTGATTTTGCTCCGTTGCTCCGCTGCTCGCCGGGAGTCGGCCCCTCCCCCCGCGGTCTATCTTCTCGTAGCTTTGGATTCACTTCTCCGCCAGTCCTACCTTGCAGAAAGTGGTTGATTTTCTGTTTCTGGATTTGCTGTTCTTCTCTTCAATCTCCCGTTGGATTTGTAGGTGTTTGCAATCTTTAGGTAAGCTATTTAGCTGATCTCCCGCTACCCGAAGTAGTCTCAGCCTGCTACTTCTCCGCCATCTTGACTCCTCCCTCCCATAAAATTGATTTTTAAACATTGACCTTATACACTGAAACCTTATGAAATTCCCTTATGGGTTCTAGTTTTTGTAGATACATGGGATTTTCTACATTGATGATTATGCCTTCTGTGAATAAAGACAATTTACTTCTTTCTTTCCAATCCAAGTAACTTTTTTTTCCTAATTGTACTGGCAAGAACCTAAAATATAAATGTTCAATAGACATGATTAAATGGACATATTCGTCTGTTCCTCATCTTGAAGGAAAACATTGTCTTTCACCATTACATATAATGTTAACTATAGGGGGTTTTGTAGATTACCTTTATCAGATTGAGGAAGTTCTCTTCTAATCTGACTTTGCTGAGTTTTTTTCATGAATATATGTTAAATTTTGTCAAATGTTTTTCTGCCTCTATGGAAAAACTCATATATTTTCCTTTTTATAATGTGTTAATAACATCAGTTTTCTAAGTTAAACCAATCTTTCATTCTCTGAATGAACTCTATTTGGTCATGAGGTGTTATTCTTTCTACATAATGTTAGATTGAACTTGCTAAAATTTTGTTAAGATTTTTTCCCATTTTGTTCATGATGTACATCAGTCCATAATTTTTTATTGTGTCTTTACCTAGTTTTGGTATCAGACTAATAGTGACCTCATTATAGTAGTTACCAAGTATTCCCTTCTCTTCAGTTTTTTTAAAGTTTGTCTATAATTGGAATTTTTTCTTTAAATATTTGAAAGAAGTTATACAAGAAACCATCTGGTCCTGTCAGTGTTCTTTTTGGAATATTTTTAACTATAAACTGAATTTTTAAAATATACATAGGGTCAATCAAGTTATTTTTCTTGAGTGAGCTTTGGTAATTTGTGTGTTTCAAGGATTTGTCCTTTTCATTTGAGTTGTCTAATTCATTGACATAAAGTTATTCATAATATTGCTCTACTATTCTTTAATTATCTGCAGGCTCTGGTGTGTTGTCATCTCTCTCATTCCTGTTACTGATAAATGCATACTATTTTTTTTTAATTTCCCAATAAGCCTGACTACATTTTTTATCAGTTTTATTGATCATTTCAAAAAAACAAGTTTTGATTTTATTGATTTATTTCCTATAGTTTTCTGAGGTTTGTTTTATTGATTTCCACTCTGATCTTTATTATTTCCTTTCTTTGAGTTTAATTTGCTCTTTTTTTATCCAGTTTCTCAGGGTGGAAACAGATGTCATTGATTTGAAATCTTTCTTTTCTGATATAGCTCTTTATTACTATAACAATCACCTCAAACTATTGCCAAAAAAGCATCCCACAAGTTCTAGTATTTTTTGTTTTTATTTTAACTCAGTTTAAGTTACTTTTTTAATTTTCATTTTTATTTCCTTTTGACCCATTGCTTATTTAGAAGTATGTTATTTTGTTTCCAAATATTTTGCTATTTTCCAGAAATCTATCATTTATTTCCAATTTAATTCAGTTGTAGCCAGAGAACATACTTTGTAGGAATTGAATCCTTTTTAATGCATTGATATTGTTTTATGACCCAGAATGTTATATCTTTGTCAACATTCTATGTTCATTTGAAAAGAATTGTATTCTGCTGTTGCATGACTGTTCTAGAATTATAAATTTTAAGGTCAAGTTGGTTGATAGTTTTTTTCAAGTACTTTTGATCATTAGTTATTTTCTGTCCACTTGCTCTGTCAATTTTTGATAGAAGGGTGTTGAAATCTCTATTTCTTCTAGCAGTTCTCTCAGTTTTTGTTTTGTGTATTTTGAAGCTCCATTATTAGGTTTAGACTTGTGATGTCCTCTTAAAACAACCCTTGTTTTGCTATGAAATGACCCAATTTATCCCTAACAATATTCTTTTTTTTTAAAGATTTTATTTATTTATTTGACAGAGAGAGAAAGAGAGAGAGAGATCACAAGTAGGCAGAGAGGCAGGCAGAGAGAGAGGGAGAAACAGGCTCCCCGCCAAAGGCTTAACCCACTGAGCCAATATCCTAACAATATTCTTTACTTTGAAACCTTTGTTAATCTGATAGTAATAGAGCTACTCCAACTTTCTTTTGATTAGTGTTATCATGGTATATCTTTTTCCATTCTTCATTTGTAATATTTCTGTTTTTACATGTAACTGAGGATTCTTCTAGGAAATTTAAAGTTTTGTCTTATTTTTTAATGTAATTAGATATCTTTTGCCTTTTAATTAAGGTATTTATACCATTTACATTTAATGTGATTAATTATATGACTTCATTTAAACTTATTTGTTTTCCATTTGTTCCACATTATAATGTGTCTTTTCCTCTGGCTGCTTTAACATTTTCTTTTTATTACTGGTTTTTAGCAGTATGATTACATGTTTTTATGTCATGTTTTGTGCTTACAGTTTGTTCTTAGATTTGTATATTTATTATGTTCATCAACTTTGAAAAAAATTTTGCCATTATTTATTCAAGTTTTTAATGTATGCCCCCTCTACTATTTTTGAGTAGTTCCATCACGAAGCTATTTGGCCACTTGAGTTGTCCCATAGCTCATTGATGGTCTACCCTTTTTTTCCCCAGCATTTTTTTTCCTGAATTTTATTTTGTATAGTTCCTATTATTATGTTGCTATGTTTTTGATCTTTTCTTCTGTGGAATACAATCTTTAATCCCATCTAAAACATTTTTAAATTTCAGAAATGCAATATTCACTTATAGAAGCTTGATTTGTGTCTTTTTAAATATTTTTCCTATCTCTATTTAACATGTTCTATCTTTTCTCTACCATTTTGAGTATGTAAAATGCAGACACAATTACTATTACAATGTCCTTTCCTATTAATCATATCATCTATGTCATTTTTCTGTCACTTTTGACTGATTTTTTTTTTCCTCATTGTGGGCTCCATTTTCATGTTTCTTTGAACATTTAGTAATTTTTTTTAATTTTTTATTTTTTCAGCGTAACAGTATTCATTATTTTTGCACCACACCCAGTGCTCCATGCAATCCGTGCCCTCTACAATACCCACCATCTGAATCCCCCAACCTCCCACCCCCCGCCCCTTCAAAACCCTCAGATTGTTTTTCAGAGTCTATAGTCTCTCTTGGTTCACCTCCCCTTCCAATTTCCCTCAACTCCCTTCTCCTCTCCATCTCCCCATGTCCTCCATGATATTTGTTATGCTCCACAAATAAGTGAAACCATATGATAATTGACTCTCTCTGCTTGACTTATTTCACTCAGCATAATCTCTTCCAGTCCCGTCCATGTTGATACAAAAGTTGGGTATTTATCCTTTCTGATGGAGGCATAATACTCCATAGTGTATATAGACCACATCTTCCTTACTCATTCGTCCGTTGAAGGGCATCTTGGTTCTTTCCACAGTTTGGCGACCATGGCCATTGCTGCTATAAACATTGGGGTACAGATGGCCCTTCTTTTCACTACATCTGTATCTTTGGGGTAAATACCCAGTAGTGCAATGGCACGATCATAGGGAAGCTCTATTTTTAATTTCTTGAGGAATCTCGACACTGTTCTCCAAAGTGGCTGCACCAACTTGCATTCCCACCAACAGTGTAAGAGGGTTTCCCCTTTCTCCACATCCTCTCCAACACATGTTGTTTCCTGTCTTGCTAATTTTGGCCATTCTAATTGGTGTAAGGTGGTATCTCAATGTGGTTTTAATTTAAATCTCCCTGATGGCTAGTGATGATGAACATTTTTTCATGTGTCTGATAGCCATTTGTATGTCTTCATTGGAGAAGTGTCTGTTCATATCTTCTGCCCATTTTATTGATATGATTGTCTGTTTGTTTGTGTTGAGTTTCAGGAGTTCTTTATAGATCCTGGATATCAATCTTTTGTCTTTACTGTCATTTGCAAATATCTTCTCCCATTCCGTGGGTTGCCTCTTTGTTTTTTTTACTGTTTCCTTTGCTGTGCAAAAGCTTTTGATTTTGATGAAGTCCCAAAAGTTCATCTTCACTTTTGTTTCCTTTGCCTTTGGAGACATATCTTGAAAGAAGTTGCTGTGGCTGATATCGAAGAGGTTACTGCCTATGTTCTCCTCTAGGATTCTGATGGATTCCTGTCTCACGTTGAGATCTTTTATCCATTTTGAGTTTATATTTGTGTACGGTGTAAGAGAATGGTCGAGTTTCATTCTTCTACATATAGCTGTCCAGTTTTCCCAGCACCATTTATTGAAGAGACTATCTTTTTTCCACTGTATATATTTTCCTGTTTTGTCGAAGATTAGTTGGCCATAGAGTTGAGGGTCCATATCTGGGCTCTCTACTCTGTCCCACTGGTCTATGTGTCTGTTTTTATGCCAGTACCATGCTGTCTTGGTGATCACGGCTTTGTAGTAAAGCTTGAAATCAGGTAACGTGATGCCCCCAGTTTTATTTTTGTTTTTCAACATTACCTTAGCGATTTGGGGTCTCTTCTAATTCCATACAAATTTTAGGATTATTTACTCCAGCTCTTTGAAAAATACCAGTGGAATTTTGATCGGAATGGCATTAAAAGTATAGATTGCTCTAGGCAGTATAGACATTTTAACAATGTTTATTCTTCTGATCCAAGAGCATGGAATGGTCTCCCATCTTTTTGTGTCTTCTTCAATTTCTTTCACGAGTGCTCTGTAGTTCCTCAAGTACAGTTCCTTTACCTCTTTGGCTAGGTTTATTCCCAGGTATCTTATGGTTCTTGGTGCTATAGTAAATGGAATCGATTCTCTAATTTCCCTTTCTGTATTTTCATTGTTAGTGTATTAGAAAGCCACTGATTTCTGTATGTTGACTTTGTATCCTGCCATGTTACTGAATTGCTGTATGAGTTCTAGTAGTTTGGGGGTGGAATCTTTTGGGTTTTCCATATAAAGAATCATGTCATCTGTGAAGAGAGAGAGTTTGACTTCTTCAATGCCAATTTGGATACCTTTTATTTCTCTGTGTTGTCTGATTGCTGTTGCTAGGACTTCTAATACTATTTTGAACAAGAGTGGTGAGAGTGGGCATCCTTGTCGTGTTCCTGATCTCAACGGGAAGGCTGCAAGCTTTTTCCCATTGAGGATGATATTTGCTGTGGGTCTTTCATAGATAGATTTTATGAAGTTCAGGAATGTTCCCTCTATCCTTATACTTTGACGCGTTTTAATCAGGAACGGATGCTGGATTTTGTCAAATGCTTTTTCTGCATCAATTGAGAGGACCATGTGGTTCTTCTCTCTTCTCTTATTGATTTCTTCTATCACATTGATTGATTTGTGAATGTTGAACCATCCTTGTAGCCCAGGGATGATTCCCACCTGGCCATGGTGGATAAACTTTTTAATGTGCTGTTGGATCCTGTTTGCTAGGATCTTGTTGAGAATCTTAGCATCAGTGATATTGGTCTGAAATTCTCCTTTCTGGTAGGGTCTTTGCCTGGTTTGGGGATCAGGGTAATGCTGGCTTCATAGAAAGAGTCTGGAAGTTTTTCTTCCGCTTCAATTTTTTGAAACAGCTTCAGAAGAATACGTGTTATTTCTTCTTTGAAAGTTTGGTAGAATTCCCCGGGGAATCCATCAGGTCCTGGGCTCTTGTTTTTTGGGAGGTTTTTGATCACTGCTTCAATCTCATTACTAGATATCGGTCTATTCAGGTTGTCAATTTCTTCCTGGTTCAATTTGGGGAGTTTATAGTTTTCCAGGAATGCATCCATTTCATCTAGGTTGCTTAGCTTATTGGCATATAACTGTTGATAATAACTTCTGATGATTGCTTCTACTTCCTTGGTGTTAGTTGTGATCTCTCCCTTTTCATTCATAATTTTATGAATTTGGGCTTTCTCTCTTTTCTTTTGGATTAGTGTGGCCAATGGTTTATCAATCTTATTGATTCTTTCAAAAAACCAGCTTCTAGTTTCATTGATATGTTCTACTTTATCTCTGGTTTCTACCTCATTGATCTCTGCTCTAATCTTGATGATTTCCCTTCTTATGTGTGGAGTTGGTTTGATTTGTTGTTGATTCTCCAGTTCTTTAAGGTGTAGAGACAGCTGGTGTATTCTGGATTTTTCCATTTTTTTGATGGAGGCCTGGATGGCTATGTATTTCCCCCTTAGGACTGCCTTTGTTGTATCCCATAGGTTTTGGACCGAAGTGTCTTCATTCTCATTAGTTTCCTTGAATTGTTTCAGTTCTTCTTTGATCTCCTGGTTGATCCAAGCATTCTTAAGCAAGGTGGCCTTTAGCTTCCAGGTGTTTGAGTTGCTTCGGAACTTTTCCTTGTGATTAAGTTCCAGTTTCAAAGCATTGTGATCTCAGAATATGCAGGAAATAATCTCAGTCATTTGGTATCGGTTGAGTCCTGATTTGTGAACCAGAACGTGGTCTATTCTGGAGAAGGTTCCATGTGCACTTGAGAAGAATGAGTATTCTGTTGTTTTAGGGTGGAATGTTCTGTATATATCTATGAGGTCCATCTGGTCCAGTGTGTCATTCAATGCTCTTGTTTCTTTATTGATTTTCTGCTTTGATGATCTGTCTGTTTCTGAGAGAGGCACGTTAAGATCTCCTACTATTAATGTATTCATATCAATATGACTCTTTATCTTTTTTTTTTTTTTTTTAGAAATAGATCACAAGTAGGCAGAGAGGCAGGCAGAGAGAGAGAGAGAGAGAGAGGGAAGCAGGCTCCCCGCTGAGCAGAGAGCCCGATGTGGGACCCGATCCCAGGACCCCGAGATCATGACCTGAGCCGAAGGCAGCGGCTTAACCCACTGAGCCACCCAGGTGCCCCGACTCTTTATCTTGATTATCAGTTTTCTTATGTAATTGGCTGCTCCCATATTGGGGGCATAGATATTTACAATTGTTAGATCATCTTGGTGGATAGTCCCTTTAAAAATTATGTAGTGTCCTTCTATATCTCTGACTGTAGCCTTTAGTTTAAAATCTAATTTGTCTGATATGAGAATCGCTACCCCGGCCTTCTTTTGAGGCCCATTGGCATGAAAGATGCTTCTCCATCCCTTCACTTTCAGTCAGGGTATATCTTTAGGTTCAAAATGGGTCTCTTGTAGACAACATATGGATGGGTCCTGTCGTTTTATCCAATCTGCAACCCTGTGTTATTTTATGGGCGCATTTAGGCCACTCACATTGAGAGTGATTATTGATAGATACGTTTTTATTGACATCGTGTTACCTTTGAAGTCTTTCTTTCTGTAGATTTTCTCTATATTTCTGTTCAATGCTATTCTTAAGATTTTTCCTCTTTTATAGTACCCCCCTTAATATTTCCTGGAGTATCGGCTTGGTGGTTGCTTCATCTTTTAAGCCTTGCCGGTCTTGGAAACTCTTTATCTCTCCAACCATTTTGAATGTCAGTCTTGCTGGATAAAGTATTCTTGGCTGCATGTTCTTCCATTGAGTGCCCTGAATATATCTTGCCAGCCCTTTCTGGCTTGCCAGGTCTCTGTGGACAGGTCTGACGTTATTCTGATGGGCTTTGCTCTGTAAGTAAGGAGCCTCTTTGTCCTAGCGGCTTTCAAGAGATTATATCTACAATTATGATTCCTCAATTTGACTATGAGGTGCCTTGATGTTTTTCTTGAATCTATAATCTTGGGTGGAGACCGTTTGGCCTCTAGTACATGAACGCTGGTTCCATTCGTGAGATTGGGAAAATTTTCATGAAGAACTTGTTCCACTATGTCTTCTAGACTTCTTTCTCCTCCCCTTCAGGGATTCCAATAATTCTGACGTTGGAATGTTTCATGGCATCATTTATTTCCCTGATTCTGTTTTCGTGGCTTCTAAGCTGTTTGTTCCAGGCTTCCTCCTGATCCTTTCTCTCTATTTGTTTGTCCTCCAGATCACTAATTCTATCTTCTGTCTCAGTTACCCTAGCTTTGAGAGAATTTAGATTAGATTGGAACTCATTGAGAGCTTTGTGAACCTCTTCCCTGGTAGCTTTCAGCTCAGCCCTAACATTGTGAACATCTTCCCTGGTCACTTTCAGTTCGGCCCTAATCAATTGGTCATCCACGGCTTTCTCCAACCTAGCTATTGCCTGGATAATTGTTAGCTTGAATTCTCTTTCCGTCATATTGTCTATGTTGATAGCCATTAGCTCTGTTGCAGAAGACCCATCCTCTGTATTTTTCTTCTGTTGGGCAGTCCTCCCCCTAATTATTTTGGTGAGAGATGACTGAACGGATGTAGCTGGATGTATCGACTGTGGTGCAGTCAAGGTGCACCCTGGAATGCTTCTGAGCAATCAGGATTCCCCACCCAAATAAGAGGAAAAAAAGAAAAGAAAAAGAAAGAGAGAGAGAGAGAGAGAAAGACAGGGAAAAAAAGGGAAGATAAAAGAGAAGGTTCAGCCCAAATGGGCCCCAAGGTAAGATTTAGGAAGTATACAAACAAAAACAGACAAACAAAAAGACCGATAAAAGTACATGATGAGAAAAAAAAATATATATATATATATATATCTATAAGCAAATATAGGAAGAACCTCGTCAAAAAGAACCCCAAGTATAAGATTTATATACTATCAGGACAAACACAGAAACACTGGCAGAAGAAAAAGATGGGAGAGTGGTAATAAATTATCAGTGTGGGCGAGAAAGGTTGTTTTGATTCTTCCTGGATGTATCTTGATATCTTTGTTAAAGGACTCAACTTTCCTAAGATAAAGGGGGGGTTAAAAATTGGTTTACCTATAGGGGTAGCATTGATTGGGGAAAGGGGATTACCTCGAAGTTTAACTCTATATGAATATTAGAAAATAAAAATAAAAAAAGAATAAACTAGACTAAACTAAACTAAAATTTAAAAATCAATTAAAAAAATAGAAATGCAAAAGAAAAACACAGGTGCATGAATCAAAAAGTTCAGGTTAGAAGGTTATTATGGAGTTTGATGTACTGGACATCTCACTGTGATGGTAAATAGGTTAAAAAAATTATGTATATTAAAAAAAATGAACCAGAATAGTGGGAACGAGTTAAAAATAAAAGTTGTCCTATGAAGTAGTGGTGGTTGTTCTCGTCTTTTTTTTTTTTTTCTCATTCCTGGTTGGTTTTCTGGGGGAGGGGCCTGCCACGTGGGTTTTCAGTCAATGATGTTCCCTGAGTTAAGTCCTCCAGTCCCCCTCAAGGGGGTGGGCTCTGAGGAAACTGGTTTTTTCAGGCTTTTGTTCTCTGGAGGTTTTTATGTTTGTTCACTTTTTTTTTTTCCTTGCCTTGACCGCTTTTGATGGTTTTTGTAGGTTTAGAGGAAAGCAAACTGCACCCTGACCTCCCTCTGAGAGAGAAGCCTCAGTCTGGCTGCAGAGCCCAAATAAATTCCCCCTTGGCTGCTGGCAGAGCAGGTTCTGAGTCGTGGTCCCTGGGGATGCAGGATCTTCTGTTTGTACCCAAAACCACAGCAGCGGCCGCTATCTGGGCAGCTCCAGACTGCCAGAGAGGTTCCAAGCAGTGATCCGTGCTGAGATTTTCTCTCTGGCCCGGGCTGGGAGCGCCTGGTCTTTCTGGGTCTAAGAGCGCCGGGCTTGCACGCACCTCTCTCAGGAGAGGGTGAGGGTCGCGCACGGGTCTCAGGCTCTGGTGGAATGGCGCGCGTCTGAGTCCGTGGGGGGGTGCGCGTCTCAGGCTCTGTAGCACCTGTCCTCTGGCTCTGGAGCATCTGCCTTCTGGCGAGGCTCCCAGCCCCTCACAAGAGCTGGACCCCACGTGATCTCTGGTGCGCTGGTGGCTCAGGACCAAGACCTGGTTTCTCTGCCACACTATCTCTGGCTCAGCACCAGGGGAGGCTGTCCTGGGTCCTGGGACTTAAGCCCCTGTCCCTAGCTGCCCCGATTCCCACAATATCCCCCCACGATCCTTTGCTCTCTTTGAGTGCTTTCAACCAGACTCCAAGTTAATGCTGGTCCCCAGACACAGGGCACTCTCGGATTGGGGTATTAATTTCCAATCGGTCGCCTCTGGTGTCTCCCTCCCCCTTTTGTTTATCTTCCGATATCAGTCCGACGTTCCCACTCCGCTTTACCTGCCCACTGGCGTCTTCTGCCCCTGTAGAGATCCAGACGTGTATAATTCTGGTCTTAGACTGTTTTCATGGGTGAACGGAATTCTTTGGTAGGTAATCAGCTCACTTTAGGGTACAGGTTGAAAAGGCGCCTCCTCCTACTTCCCCGCCATCTTGTCTCCCCCACATTTAGTAATTTTTGAAAGGATGGTAGACACTTATTTTTATCTTGTCATGTACTGGACTTTTTTATACATATAAATATTCTTAAGTTTGAATCTAGAATATGGCTAAAGTTACTTGAAAACAGTTTGATCCTTTTCAGAACTTGCTTTAAACTTTGTTATGTGGAAACCAGAGCTCCATTTAGTCTAGACATAATTTTCCTCACTGTTGAGACAAGGCACGTCTCAGAACTCTTAAGTGATGCCTTTTAACTTAAGAGATATTTTACTGTGGTTTTGGGGAACAAGCAATATACTCTATATAGCATTTACTCATGATTTTCTCTAATCCTTTCTTTCCTCAACCTTGGACAATTTCTTCACATGCATAGCCTAATTAATACTCAACTAAATACTTGAAGGGTACTCTCTGAAATTCTCTCTTTGAGCAGGTCTCTCATCTATGGTGATCTTCCATGTAATTCCAACTGTCTTGGTTTCCCTGGATTGCCACCTCTGTTTTCTCAACTCAGAGAAACAACTGGGCTCTGTCTGTGTTCTTCTTACCTGCATTGTTATCTGAAAACTTTTCCCAGATAGTAAGCTAAACCAATTGTAGGGCTCCCTTCATTTGTTTCCTGTCTTACTGATTGCTGTCCTTTGTTGCTTGATGTCCTGTCTTACTGATCACTGTCCTATGCTTTCCTTAGAGTGATGTCTTTAGCGAACATGTAAGTTAAAGAAAGAGGGAACCAGCAGGTTGGCAAATTTTACTTGCCAGTATAGATTCCACCTTTAGCCTCACTCATGACCTGAAACCTGAGAAAATTAGAGTCAGTGAACATCTGTGTTCATCTAGCTAATATTACTTGAGATTGAGGATTCAAAGAACCTAGAATCTCCCCTATATAAGGAAATTATGGTAAATCCAAATCTCCTAATTTCCTTGTAGGTTAGATTACCCTCTCAAGAAAAAAATGAGGAGTTCTAGCAACACCAGGACTACCTTTATTTAATATTTTCCCCTAAACAAACCATAGATTCTGATAAGGCAAAAACTATCTTCTCCACAGTGAGGTCTTCAGATTCTATTTCAGTGTTTGGCATATTAGAGGAACTTAGAAAACACTGGAGGATGGATGAATCTAAGTATTAACCAAAAAATTCTCAGACCATCTAAAAAATTTAGACAATGAAAATAGCAGAGGCAAAACATGAAACTCAGGTCCAGCCTTATAGTTCTAGCCCATTAACTCCCTTTGTTAGTTGGGTTTTAGGAAGCAGAACTAGAAGATGAAAAGATGGCCCTTCACACCACTTAGGGCCCCTTCCCAGCACATTGCTGCATTTCTCTGCCAAACCCTAAAGCCTCAAGGCTCCTCTTAGCTGAGTAACATCTGTGCATATTCTTAAATCCATTTCCAGATTTGATAAATATAAAATGCAGAGGAGAGTTGAGCAGCTCAAGGAAGCAAGTGAGGGGATAACGGGTCCCTGTGCCTAGAAATCTGGCACCACAAGATTGTGCTAAATTAGGTGCAAAGAAGCCATCTGGTCAATTTAGTTTTAATCCCATCAAGTTTGTTGAAAAATATTTGCCAATGGATCAGAAGTGAAGGGAGAATATTAAAATAGTATAATTAGATGTGATGCCAGAAAGTCTTGTCACAAGCCATCCAAGAGCAAGTAAGGAAAATAAAGAAGAAATTGCAACTACAATTAAGTAAATACACCACAATAAATGATAATAAACTCAAGCAGGCTTTGGCCTCGGCCCCTACATTTTTCTAGGCGGTTCACCGCACTCAGTGTGCTGGGTTGCTTGGCAGGCTGAGCTTAGTTGGGCTGGGTTCAGTAGTGCTCAGGAATGTGAGTGGAAAGAGATTGCCAGGCACTGCTGCCCTGGCAGGTTGTCACAAAGAGGCTAGAAGGGGTGGGACTGATAGATACCAGGCAAAGTTTTGCTCTCTGGGCACCATGTACTGCCCCAGGTGTACCTGGCCCCCAGGATGTACTTACTCACCACTTTCTCCCCACCAGGAGAAGAAAGTCTGCAGAAAGCATTTCTAGGGCCAAGTTCATCCACTAAATTTTTCTATATTTAAAGACCACCGTTCAGCAAATGTGTTGCACACACTAATGCCCGAGAGTCTATGCAACAAAAGCTTATGTGGATGCCAGATTCCTGCATTTAAATGGGGCAATGCCAGGAAGCACTGGAGATCCTTAATTCCAGTGCTGGGATCACTTTAAGACCTCATACCAGACCAGGCCCAGACATTAAGGATCAATCCGCCAAACACAGGAACCAAAAAGGATCACTTGCTTTTCTCTACCCAAGAGTACATTAAGGAAGAAACTACCAATTAAACGGGAAGGTACTACCCCCTCTCTACTTTACTGGTTCTGCATCTTGCTAGATGTGTGTAGGTAAAACATTCTCTGCAGAACTTGTGTCTATAGGGTAATGGGATTTAATGGTGCTAAAAAGAGCACCAGTCTTAGAGTTCAAAGGCATGCATTTGTCCAGATCTATCACTTACTAACTCTACAAACATAAGCTAGTTAGCAAAGTCAGTGAGCAACACCTGTTCATATATAAGATGGGATAACATTTCTTTCCTTTTTAAATTATAAACTGACACATGGGGCACCTGGGTGGCTCGGTGGATTGATCCTCTGCCTTTGGCTCAGGTCGTGATCCCAGGGTCCTGGGATTGAGACCCACATCGGGCTCCCTGCTGAGCAGGGAACCTGCTTCCCCCTCTCTCTCTGCCTGCCTCTCTGCCTGCTTGTGACCTCTCTCTCTCTGTCAAATAAATTTTTTAAAAAATCTTAAATTATAAACTGACACATGGATGTTAAATGTATTATTGTTGAAGGCTCTTGGAAACTTGTTGGAAGTTTTCAAAGAAGGATATATAATAACTGGTGTACTCTCAGGTAAGAGTCAGGAGAATGGGTTCTGTTTCTTAATCCTGGGTGACTTTGCTTCTGACCCCCTGTTGCTTCATCTTGTAAAATGAAAGGGTGAGACTAGATGCTATAAAGGTCTTTTTCAACACCAGCATCCTGATGCATATAAGTAAACCATCTTGAGAAGACTGACTTATAACTCGAAGGAGTATGTGCCCTGTTCAGAATCTCCATGTTGTGGATCAGGGGTTGGTAAACTATGACCTGCCAGGCCATATCCATCCTAACACTCTATTTTTTTTTTATTTTTTTATTTATTTATTTATTTATTTTGACAGAGAGAGAGATCACAAGTAGACAGAGAGGCAGGCAGAGAGAAGGGAGAAGCAGGCCCCCTGCCGAACAGAGAGCCCGATGTGGGGCTCGATCCCAGGACCCTGAGATCATGACCTGAGCTGAAGGCAGAGGCTTAACCCACTGAGCCACCCAGGCGCCCCATGACACTGTTTTTTTTTTAATAAAGCTTTATTAGAACACAGCCATGCTTACTCATATATTATTGTCTATTTTTGTTCCATGCTAAAAGAGCAAGAGTTGAGTAGCTATGACAGAAATCATATGAAACAAAACGTAAAATATTTGCTATCTCACCCTTTACAGAATGTTTGCCATCCTCTATTCTAGTTGATTGCTATATTGTTTCAACAAAAATATTAAGCCAAAGCTTGCTAACATTATTTTTTCAAACATAATATGACAATCTGAGGTATGTTTATGCTTTTATTTTAAATTATTATAGACTTCTTGAGTGGTTAAACATAATATAATAGTAATAGTAAACCTTCTCTCTCAATCTGGGGAGACAAAGGACATTTATGCCTTGGTAGTATTTTCACTGGACAGAAAGCTTAAATAGGGTTTGGGGGTAATAAAAAATAAGATGTATGTTATGTTCACAAGAGAAATACAAATTTCTCTTGTAATTTCTCTTGTAAACTAGATGAAAGGAGGACGGAATTCATATCTGGAAAAAAAAATTAACCCTCATACTAAAATACAAATATCAGAGTGGAAACTTCTCATTGTTTTCTAGTCAACTCCACCTCCATTCATAAAGGGATCAGTGCATATTTTTCTCCCACACCCTCTAGTTTCCACCCCCAAGTCCAGCAAAATCAAGAGACAGTGAACTCAGAACTCAACAGAAAGAAGGAAAGGAGGAAAAGCAGTGAATTCTTGAAATATTTACAGCTTTCGGAATTTGCAAAGCACAGGAATAAGCCATAGAACTAGGACTTTGTGAGTGATAAGTCCCCAGGAAGTGCTACACTCCCCACTCCCACCCCAGCACAGGAACACTGGACTCCCTACACCTACCTAACACAAAGAATTTGAAACAAGAAGATACTGGGAAGTAACAGGAAGAGAGAGAAAGATGGGAATGAAAGCACAGTCAGCCAGGTGGATACCATTTACACAGTGCAAAATAACAAAGTAGCTAAACCAGCATGTGATTATTCCCTCTGTGAATGTGTGTGTGTGTGTGTGTGTGTGTGCGCGCGCGCGCGCCCGCATTTGCTGCTTCTATGCTCAAGGGATAGTGTTGTCTTTCGTTTCAGTTATCTCTTGCTATATAATAAGCCATATCAACTATTTATTAGCTCACAGATCTATGTATAATCAAGTTGGATTCAGATGAGTGGTTCTCTTCCCTGTCTCTCCTGCAGTCATGCAAATACAATCAGTTAGAGGGTCAGCTGGGAGCTGGTCCAATATGGCTTAACTCCCCTTTCTCGTGGTTTGTACTAGCTCTTGACTAAGCTACATGTCTCAGCATGCTATATAGTGGAGGGAAGGATTCCAACAGACAGAGAAGGCAAGTCATCACATTAGCCAAAGCAGGTTGCTTGGCCAAGAGCAGATTCAGGCAGTAAAGACCAAACTTCTGTCTAGTGATGGGATAGGAAACTCACAGTGCACAAACTATGTACACAGGGATGGGAAAGTGTGTGGCCATTTTTCACAATGTATCACACAATCATAACTTTGAGTTCAGAGAGGATGAACTTGAGATTGGAGTATACCATGTCCTTGTGAATTGTTAAGCTAAGAGGCATCAGAAGGAAACTAGAATTTGGGGTGAGTCTGAAAAACTTGGGATCAAAACAGCTTCATTGCTTACTTACTGTGTGACATTAGACATATACTGTTTAATCTCTCTAAGTTCATTTCCTCATCTATAAAATGGAGAACATATTATAGGTTGAACAGAGTGAAATGCCTAGACAGTACCTGGCATATAGGCCTTTGAAAGATTTAGTTTCTGCCCTCAGATATCCATGCCTGTGTGAATGAATGCGTTTCATGGCCAGCAATTATAATTGAGTGAGAATGCATGGGGCTTTGGCTTTTCTGAGCACTGGAGTTTAGTGTCTGGCAAATAACAACACAATAATCCCCAAAATATAGCTTCTCACATCAAAACCACATGCCACATGGAACTGTTTGGACTGTGAGACCTGAAGGTTTGGGGGCCCTCCAGAGCTCAGTCTCTCCAGAAGGCAATGACTCACACAGCTCCAGGAAGGAGGGGAATAGGGTGGTCAGACAAGAGGTCATTAACCCAATCACACCCTACATTTCTTCATTATCCAGTCTTACAAATTGGGTGGCCAAGAAGCCATGACCAGAAGGGAAGGATTTTGGCAAAGGGATGGACTTGATTTTGTACAAATTCTGTTGAAGGACTTGAGCAACAGACATTCCACTCAGGAACCAGTCAGAAGAAAGGACTATGGTCTGAAATCCTTAGTACAGGGCAATTGGAAGGCTTATGATTATCAAAGGTGAATTTACCAGAAAATTGGAAGTAACAAAGCATCAGCATTTGAGAAGGTAGGTTTCTATATGCAGCTGTGGCTTTCTCAAGAACTGGACTTGAACAGGGTCTGCTGTGGCTTGTGGCAACCAGTGTTGAGACAATTCTATGGCCAGAGTATAAGTGCACTTGCTGGCAGGAGGCACATTCATAATTAAAGCTTTGGAGACATTTATGTAATGCTCTGACTTGTTCTTGGAGGCAACACCAGGGCCTTGAAATGACATGTTTGCAGTAGGGGTAGTGTACTTACTATATAAATAGCCAAGGTCTAGGGGAGATATCAGGCACAACAGTTTCTCAGTAAGTCCAACAGGGGTGTTCTCAGTTATGTTCTCAAAAATGTTGGGTATTTGCATAGAAAAAAAAATCAGCAGCCCAAATTGTTAAAGTCAGGTTCTTTGGTTTCCCAGTTTTAGCCCTAAACATTCCACATTTCAGGAAAACCCTCAGTCCCAGGCAAATCAGGATGGTTGGTCACTCAAAAGTGGGGCTATCTCATAGTCACCAACACGGTCATCCATCCAAGATCAAATTTAATCTTGGACATCCAATGAGTTGCTGTAAGGGTCTCCTGCAGGGATAAATTAACCAATATAATAAAGGTAAATTCAGGGGTACATGGGTGGCTCAGTTGGTTAAGCATCCATCCTCGGCTCAAATTATGATCTCAGGGTCCTGGATCGAGCCCCACATCGGGCTCTCTGCTCAGCAGGGAGCCTGCTTCTTCCCCTCCCTCTGCCTACCACTCCTCCTGCTTGTGCTCTCTCTCTCTGTCAAATAAATAAATAAAATCTTTTTAAGAATAAATAAATTAAATAAATAAAGGGTAACTTCTGCTCTCTACAGGTTAGAACTTACAAGTATATTAGTCAGGGTTGTTCAGAGAAACAGAACCGATAAGATGTGTGTAGATAGTTGGATAGATAGATAGATAGATAGATAGATAGATTATGAAAAACAGATAGATAGATGATAGGTAGATATATAGATAGATATTTTATGGAACTGGCTCACGTGATTGTGGAAAGTGGCAAGTCCAAAATCTGCAAGATAGGTTGGCAATCTTGAGACCCAGGGAAGAGTGATGTTGCAGTCTTGAGTCTGAAAGCCATTGAGAGGCAGAATTCCTTCTTACTTGGGGGACCTCAGTCTGTTTTCTCTTAAGGCCATCAGCTGATTGCATGAGGCCCACCCACATTATGGAAGTTAGTCTGCTTTATTCAAAATCTACTGAGTTAATTGTTAATATCACCTAAAAAAGTACCTTCATAGCAATATGCAGACTGGTTGGTGTTTGACCAATCAAGGTGACACATCAAATTCACCCTCACACCTAGTCAGTCACAGTCAAATTAAGATACAATCCCATACCTTATAGTGACTTGGATTCTGGTAGAAAATCCTAGGAACGATATCCTCCAAGAACTAGAGAATCTTCTTAAAGGATTTGCTAACACCCATGTGCACACCACCTACTCTGGCTGGGAAACTGGAGAGTTCTGACAGGGATTCTTCAAGACTGGGAGAATACCAAGTCTGCGACTCAAGTCTTGGCCAGACCCATTCTCAGTTTGCTTTATGGTGTTTTGAAGCCACAGCAACACTGGAATGAGAGCACTGATATCTCATCTCCTCCCTAAACTGTGGGAGGAATTGGAAAGCAGCAACCCTGGCCTCTCTAAAAGTTCTGGGTGTGCTGGAGTTCCCTGGCTCTGGCTAAGGCTGCCACAAGAAGAGAGGAAAGCAATGTTTGTCAAATAAGCCTACAGAGCTTAGAACATGACCAGAACATCTTCCTTTTGGTTAGGATATATAAGGATGTAGTAGTCACAATTAGAATAGTCACAATTGTAGTCACAATTAGAATAGAACAATTATAGCATCCTTGATTGTAGACAATTCATGATTTAAAAATATCATATCTGTAATACTCTACCAACCATAGAACCTCAGCATTGGGATCACCTTAAAGTTCATCTTGTCATTGTATCCAGCTGTAACACTGATTACAAATAGACTGCAATAAGCCAGAGGCAGCATCAACACTTGATCGGCTCTGATTTGCTCATGGTGTATTAAGAACTGCCCAAGTTAAAGAAATTTGAATTCTTCTAAAAATTCAAATTGCTCCCGTCTATCATGGCATTTATTTTCTTTAGTCTTCTCTTGTGGTCTTCCTTACCTGTCAATGATTTTCCTGGTTCCCATTTAGAGCACAGACCCAGAACCTGTGGAGGAAAGGAAGAGGAGAAAAAATAAATGCAAGAATAAGAAAGAGCCTAAAGTCAAGGCAACACCAAGAAACAATAGGCAAGATAAGGGTAAAAATAAAGTTGGGTGAGGCGAATTAAGGTGCACAGACTTTGTAAGGAGAAGATAGCCAGGACATATAACAAAGAGAGAGAAGATGGAAAAAGAAGGGAGAGAGCAGAAGAGGCTCAGGAATAAAGGGGATGGGGTAAAGATCATTTAGGAGGCAGATGAAGAGTCCTGATACAGCAGAGCTTAGGCTGGAAATGGTTATGCAAAAGAACTTGGTGGTGGCGGTGGACTCGCTGAATGACTCGGGAAGACAAAGAGGATGGCATCTTGACCATGTAAATCTAGTTCTATTCTCTCTGCTCATCCCCCCACCAGGCAATCTTCCCCAGTTCCTAAAAGCTTCCATGACCTTACCCCATTTCACTGGAGTTTATTGTCTTCTTCCTTTCAGAAAATAAGGTGAAAATTTGCCCAGTTTTGGTAAACTTTCCATTTTCTCCTAACAAATATCCCATGCCTACATCACCTAGGGGACACAATGTCTCCCCATGTTAAGTCTCCTATACTTAGGATACTCCTCAGATAAATGAAAACATATACATCTTCCCAAAACATGTTCTGACATTTATTCATATTAGCAAACAAGCCACAGAAATTCTCCAAACCCTCTGAAAAACATGCTAACCTAGCATTTTCCCCAGGAGACACAAAATTTACTCATGCAGACATAAACACATATGCACACACACATACACACACACATGCGTGTGCACACACACACACACACACACACACACACAAGTGTTTTCCTGTACATTGCAAAACTAGGCAGCTGACTGACCTAAGTGGAGACATAATATTTTAGAGGTGCTCCTGATAGCCCACAAGGGAGTCAGTGTTGTGGCCTGCGATGGTATTGACCAGGTTGTATACTGAATGTACAGAATGTCAAAAGGAAAAATCATTTCCAAGAACAATGATGGAAGTAGCCCAAATATGTGCTTGGAGAAAACCAAGTGAATTTGGGGTTTGGTCCAAGTAAAATATCAAAAGGATGAATCAGAAAAATATATATGTGGGGCTTTGAAAAGTTATTTTTCTTTGTACAGTTAAAATGGCAGCGTTTCAATTTGAGTTTCAAGTGCACAAAAGATGTGTCAAATGATCCTGTTTGTAGCTTGTGACCAGCCTGGAGGGGAAATGATAAAACATTGTTTTGATTATGGACCTAAGATTGTTTCAATAAACACTGCCTGGAGATCACGTTAATATCAGATCTTTTTTAAACTGTCTTTCTCTTTTTACTGAGCTTTTTAAAAGAGTTTTTATTTTGTTTTTGATGGGGTCTTTGAAGGTTCCTGTCTTCAGCCTCAAAACCTACCACATCCCCACTGTTTTCTGACTTCCTTTAGTCCCATCTTTGTACAGTTCCTTTGAGATGAGCTGAAGTCCAAAGCTTTTATAATACTAAGCAATAAATCTCACTGTCAGGGTCAGTCCAAGGCCATGAGACATTATATGACAACCTGCGAAACTGACTCGATGTGCTTTTGACTTTGGGGGGATGTCAGTGAAGGAACATGGGATTAGGAGTAAAAAGTCCTGCCTTTTAGTCCTGGCTCCGCTGTTTCTGAGCTTTGTCTCTTTCCGTTTTTTTCATTTAGCAAATATTGTTGAATATCTAATATGTGCCACACACTCTAGTAGGAACTGAATAGGGAAATAGAAGTAGAGTCAAGGAGTTTGTAGTTGGGGGGTGGGCAACGTAAACAATAAAATAGAGTGAGGTATGGGTAAGCACAACAATGGAAATACAGGCAAGGTAGAAAGACTGCACAAAGAAGAAAGTAAATTGCTCTGTTGGGGAAAAGGAGGGTAGGCTTTCACTAGGAGGTGACATAAGAATTAAGTTCCAAAAGATGGATGTGTCTAATCAGGTAAATAAAGAATGGGTAGAGGACATTCTTGGTCAAAGAAAGAGCAAGCACAAAAATTCAGAGATGGGGAGGGTATGTGCTATGGTGAGTGCTGTGAAGTGTGTAAACCTGGCGATTCACAGACCTATACCCCTGGGGATAAAAATATATGTTTACAAAAAATTAAAAATTAAAAAAAAAATTCAGAGATGGGACACAGTGTGTTTGGAAAGCTATATACACTCAACTATAATTGAAGCATAAAGTGTATGCGATGAACAGGAGGAAAAGACTGCAGTAGGAAGTGAGGGTAAAGAGTAGGCAGCAGCCAGCGCAATGATCTTAGACATTTTTTTTATTTTTTTATTTTTTTTATCATTTAAATTTTATTTTTTATAAACATATATATTTATCCCCAGGGGTACAGGTCTGCGAATCGCCAGGTTTACAAACTTCACAGCACTCACCATAGCACATACCCTCCCCAATATCCATAACCCCTCTCCCCTTCTCCCAACCCCCCTCCCCCCATCAACCGTCAGTTTGTTTTGTGAGATTAAGAGTCACTTGCGGTTTGTCTCCCTCCCAATCCCATCTTGTTTCATTTACTCTTCTCCTACTCCCTTAACCCCCCATGTTGCGTCTCCTCTCCCTCATATCAGGGAGATCATATGATAATTGTCTTTCTCCGATTGACTTATTTCGCTAAGCATGATACCCTCTAGTTCCATCCACGTCGTCGCAAATGGCAAGATTTCATTTCTTTTGATAGCTGCATAGTATTCCATTGTGTATATATACCACAACTTCTTTATCCATTCTTCTGTAGATGGACATCTAGGTTCTTTCCATAGTTTGGCTATTGTAGACATTGCTGCTATAAACATTCGGGTGCATGTGCCCCTTCGGATCACTATGTTTGTATCTTTAGGGTAAATACCCAGCAGTGCAATTGCAGGGTCATAGGGTAGTTCTATTTTCAACATTTTGAGGAACCTCCATGCTGTTTTCCAGAGTGGTTGCACCAGCTTGCATTCCCACCAACAGTGTAGGAGGGTTCCCCTTTCTCCGCATCCTCGCCAGCATCTGTCATTTCCTGACTTGTTAATTTTAGCCATTCTGACTGGTGTGAGGTGATATCTCACTGTGGCTTTGATGTGTATTTCCCTGATGCCGAGTGATATGGAGCACTTTTTCATGTGTCTCCTGGCCATCTGGATGTCTTCTTTGCAGAAATGTCTGTTCATGTCCTCTGCCCATTTCTTGATTGGATTATTTGTTCTTTGGGTGTTGAGTTTGCTAAGTTCTTTATAGATTTTGGACACTAGCCCTTTATCTGATATGTCATTTGCAAATATCTTCTCCCATTCTGTCAGTTGTCTTTTGGTTTTGTTCACTGTTTCCTTTGCTGTGCAAAAGCTTTTGATCTTGATAAAATCCCAGAAGTTCATTTTTGCCCTTGCTTCCCTTGCCTTTGGTGATGTTCCTAGGAAGATGTTGCTGCGGCTGACGTCGAAGAGGTTGCTGCCTGTGTTCTCCTCGAGGATTTTGATGGATTCCTTTCTCACATTGAGATCCTTCATCCATTTTGAGTCTATTTTCGTGTGTGGTGTAAGGAAATGATCCAATTTCATTTTTCTGCATGTGGCTGTCCAATTTTCCCAACACCATTTATTGAAGAGGCTGTCTTTGTTCCATTGGACATTCTTTCCTGCTTTGTCGAAGATGAGTTGACCATAGAGTTGAGGGTCCATTTCTGGGCTCTCTATTCTGTTCCATTGATCTATGTGTCTGTTTTTGTGCCAGTACCATGCTGTCTTGATGATGACAGCTTTGTAATAGAGCTTGAAGTCCGGAATTGTGATGCCACCAACTTTGGCTTTCTTTTTCAATGTTGCTTTGGCTATTCGAGGTCTTTTCTGGTTCCATATAAATTTTAGGATTATTTGTTCCATTTCTTTGAAAAAAATGGATGGTACTTTGATAGGAATTGCATTAAATGTGTAGATTGCTTTAGGTAGCATAGACATTTTCACAATATTTATTCTTCCAATCCAGGAGCATGGAACATTTTTCCATTTCTTTGTGTCTTCCTCAAATTCTTTCATGAGTACTTTATAGTTTTCTGTGTATAGATTCTTAGTCTCTTTGGTTAGGTTTATTCCTAGGTATCTTATAGTTTTGGGTGCAATTGTAAATGGGATGGACTCCTTAATTTCTCTTTCTTCTGTCTTGTTGTTGGTGTAGAGAAATGCAACTGATTTCTGTGCATTGATTTTATATCCTGACACGTTACTGAATTCCTGTACAAGTTCTAGCAGTTTTGGAGTGGAGTCTTTTGGGTTTTCCACATATAGTATCATATCATCTGCAAAGAGTGATAGTTTGACTTCTTCTTTGCCGATTCGGATGCCTTTAATTTCCTTTTGCTGTCTGATTGCTGAGGCTAGGACTTCTAGTACTATGTTGAATAGCAGTGGTAATAACGGACATCCCTGCCGTGTTCCTGACCTTAGCGGAAAAGCTTTCAGTTTTTCTCCATTGAGAATGATATTTGCAGTGGGTTTTTTATAGATGGCTTTGATAATATTGAGGTATGTGCCCTCTATCCCTACACTTTGAAGAGTTTTGATCAGGAAGGGATGCTGTACTTTGTCAAATGCTTTTTCAGCATCTATGGAGAGTATCATATGGTTCTTGTACTTTCTTTTATGTTGTATCACATTGATTGATTTGCGGATATTGAACCAACCTTGCAGCCCTGGAATAAATCCCACTTGGTCGTGGTGAATAATCCTTTTAATGTACTGTTGAATCCTATTGGCTAGTATTTTGGCGAGAATTTTTGCATCTGTGTTCATCAAGGATATTGGTCTGTAGCTCTCTTTTTTGATGGGATCCTTGTCTGGTTTTGGGATCAAGGTGATGCTGGCCTCATAAAATGAGTTTGGAAGTTTTCCTTCTATTTCTATTTTTTGGAACAGTTTCAGGAGAATAGGAATTAGTTCTTCTTTAAATGTTTGGTAGAATTCCCCCGGGAAGCCTTCTGGCCCTGGGCTTTTGTTTGTTTGGAGATTTTTGGTGACTGTTTCAATCTCCTTACTGGTTATGGGTCTGTTCAGGCTTTCTATTTCTTCCTGGTTCAGTTGTGGTAGTTTATATGTCTCTAGGATGCATCCATTTCTTCCAGATTGTCAAATTTGTTGGCGTAGAGTTGCTCATAGTATGTTCTTATAATTGTCTGTATTTCTTTGGTGTTCGTTGTGATCTCTCCTCTTTCATTCATGATTTTATTTATTTGGGTCCTCTCTCTTTTCTTTTTGATAAGTCTGGCCAGGGGTTTATCAATCTTATTCATTCTTTCAAAGAACCAGCTCCTAGTTTCGTTGATTTGTTCTATTGTTTTTTTGGTTTCTATTTCATTGATTTCTGCTCTGATCTTTATGATTTCTCTTCTCCTGCTGGGTTTAGGGTTTCTTTCTTGTTCTTTCTCCAGCTCCTTTAGGTGTAGGGTTAGGTTGTGTACCTGAGACCTTTCTTGTTTCTTGAGAAAGGCTTGTACAGCTATATATTTTCCTCTCAGGACTGCCTTTGTTGTGTCCCACAGATTCTGAACCGTTGTGTTTTCATTATCATTTGTTTCCATAAATTTTTTCAATTCTTCTCTAATTTCCTGGTTGACCCATTCTTTCTTTAGAAGGATGCTGTTTAGTCTCCATGTATTTGGGTTCTTTCCAAATTTCCTCTTGTTATTGAGTTCCATCTTCAGAGCATTGTGGTCTGAAAATATGCAGGGAATGATCCCAATCTTTTGATACTGGTTGAGACTTGATTTAGGACCAAGAATGTGATCTATTCTGGAGAATGTTCCATGTGCACTAGAGAAGAATGTGTATTCTGTTGCTTTGGGATGAAATGTTCGGAATATATCTGTGATGTCCATCTGGTCCAGTGTGTCATTTAAGGCCTTGATTTCCTTGTTGATCTTTTGCTTGGATGATCTGTCCATTTCAGTGAGGGGAGTGTTAAAATCCCCTACTATTATTGTATTCTTGTTGATGTGTTTCTTTGATTTTGTTATTAATTGGTTTATATAGTTGGCTGCTCCCACGTTAGGGGCATAGATATTTAAAATTGTTACATCTTCTTGTTGGACAGTTCCTTTGAGTATGATATAGTGTCCTTCCTCATCTCTTATTATAATCTTTGGCTTAAAATCTAATTGATCTGCTATAAGGATTGCCACTCCTGCTTTCTTCTGATGTCCATTAGCATGGTAAATTCTTTTCCACCCCCTCACTTTAAACCTGGAGGTGTCTTCGGGTTTAAGATGAGTTTCTTGTAGGCAACATATAGATGGGTTTTGTTTTTTTATCCATTCTGATACCCTGTGTCTTTTGATTGGGGCATTTAGCCCATTAACATTCAGGGTAAGTATTGAGAGATATGAATTTAGTGCCATTGTATTGCCTGTAAGGTGACTGTTATTGTATATTGTCTGTGTTTCTTTCTGATCTACTACTTTTAGGGTCTCTCTTTGCTTAGAGGACCCCTTTCAATATTTCCTGTAGAGCTGGTTTGGTATTTGCCAATTCTTTCAGTTTTGTTTGTCCTGGAAGCTCTCTCTTCTCTCTCTCCTTCTATTTTCAATGATAGCCTAGCCGGATATAGTATTCTTGGCTGCATGTTTTTCTCATTTAGTACTCTGAATATATCATGCCAGCTTTTTCTGGCCTGCCAGGTCTCTGTGGATAAGTCTGCTGCCAATCTAATATTTTTACCATTGTACGTTACAGACTTCTTTTCCCTGGCTGCTTTCAGGATCTTCTCTTTGTCACTAAGACTTGTAAATTTTACTATTAGGTGACGGCGTGTGGACCTATTCTTATTGATTTTGAGGGGGGTTCTCTGAACCTCCTGGATTTTGATGCCTGTTCCCTTTGCCATATTGGGGAAATTTCTCCAATAATTCTCTCCAACATACCTTCTGCCCCCCTCTCTGTTTCCTCTTCTTCTGGAATCCCAATTATTCTAATGTTGTTTCGTCTTATGGTGTCACTTATCTCTCGAATTCTCCCCTCGTGGTCCAGTAGCTGTTTGTCCCTCTTTTGCTCAGCTTCTTTATTCTCTGTCATTTGCTCTTCTATATCGCTAATTCTTTCTTCTGCCTCATTTATCCTAGCAGTGAGAGCCTCCATTTTTGATTGCACCTCATTAATAGCTTTTTTTAATTTCAACTTGGTTAGATTTTAGTTCTTTTATTTCTCCAGAAAGGGCTTTTATATCTCCCGAGAGGGTTACTTTAATATCTTCCATTCCTTTTTCAAGCCCGGCTAGAACCTTGAGAATCATCATTCTGAACTCTATATCTGACATATTACCAATGTCTGGATTGATTAGGTCCCTAGCCTTTGGTACTGCTTCTTGTTCTTTTTTTTGTTGTGAATTTTTCTGCCTTGCCATTTTGTCCAGATAAGAGTATATGAAGGAGCAAGTAAAATACTAAAAGGGTGGCAACAACCCCAGGAAAATATGCTTTAGCCAAATCAGAAGAGATCCCAAATCGTGAGGGGGGAGAAAGGGGATAAAAAAGGGTTCAGAAAGAAAAAAAAAAAAGAAAGAAAGAAACTATTAAAAAAAGAAAGCCGATAAAAAATATAAAAAGGAAAAAAAAAATATATATATATATATATTAGATAAACTATTTTAAAAACGTTAAAAAAGAAAACGGTAAAAGTTAAAAAAAATTTAGCAGAAGAAGAGAAAAAAAAATTGCAAAAGAAAAAAAAAATTAAATTAACTGCAAGGCTAAAGAATCATGGGGAGAAAGCCATGAGTTCCATACTTGGCTTTCTCCTTCTCTGGAATTCCGCTGCTCTCCTTGGTATTGAAACTGCACTCCTTGGTAGGTGAACTTGGTCCTGGCTGGGTTTCTCATTGATCTTCTGGGGGAGGGGCCTGTTGTAGTGATTCTCAAGCGTCTTTGCCCCCAGTGGAGTTGCACCGCCCTTATTTGGGGCCGAGCTGAGTAATCTGCTCGGGTTTGCTGGGTTTGCTTTTGGGAGCTTTTATTCCCTGAGCGCTTTCCGTAGAGTTCTGGAAGACGGGAATGAAGATGGCAGCCTCCCGGTCTCCAGCCCGGAGGAGCCAAGAGCCCGGGGCCCCACTCCTCAGTGCGCCCTCAGAGAACAGCGCCCAATCACTCCCGTCACCCTGGCCTCCGGCCGCGCTCCGAGCTGACCGAGCCTGCGACCGGTTCAAGGTAACCCCGAGTTTAGAGCTTACTCCTTGGCTCTGTCTCTGTAGCCGGCTTCCCCGTTCTAATACCGGTAAGCTCTGTGACACTCAGACACCCCCGATCCTTCTGTGACCCTGTGGGACCTGAGGCCACGCTGACCTCGCCTGGGCTTCACCCCAGTTAAGCCTCTTGTGCGATGTCCCTCAGCAGAACAGACTTTTAAAAGTCCTGATTTTGTGCTCCTTTGCTCCGCCACTCGCCGGGAGCCAGCCCCTCCCCGCGCGGTCTATCTTCCAGTTGCTTTGGATTCACTTCTCCGCCAGTCCTACCTTTCAGATAGTGGTTGATTTTCTGTTTCTAGAATTGCTGTTCTTCTTCCCTTCAATGTCCCGTTGGATTTGTAGGTGTTTGCAATCTTTAGATAAGCTATTTAGCTGAAATCCCGCTACCTGAAGTAGTCTCAGCCTGCTACTTCTCTGCCATCTTGACTCCTCCCGATCTTAGACATTTTGATCTAATAACAACAGTGGCTAACATTTACAGAGCACTTTGAGGTGTCCAACACTATGCAAACACTCTATAACCATCATCTCATTTAATCTTTACATCAATTCTATAGTACTTTCTAAGAAAGTACTATAACGAGCAGCTTGGAGGACATTAGGAGAAGGAAGGGGAAAATGAAGGGGGGAAATCAGAGCAGGAGATAAACCATGAGAGACTGCGGACTACAGGAAACAAACGGAAGGTTTCAGAGGGGAGGGGGATGGAAGGTTGGGTTACCCCAGTGACAGGTGTTAAGGAGAGCACGTATTACATGGAGCCCTGGGTGTTATAAGCAAACAATGAATCATGGAACATTACATCAAAAATTAATGACGTACTGTGTGGTGACTAACGTAACATAATAAAATGTAAATAAATAAATACCCCTCCAAAAAAAAAAAAAGAAAAGAAAAAGTACCATTATTTCTTTCCACTTAATAGATAAGGAAACTGGTCCTTGAAGAACTTATGTAACCTCTACAAAATAGAGACAGTAAAAGGAGAAGTTGGGAGGAAACCCTAGCCTGTCCAACTGCAGTGTCAGTTCCCTAATGCTGCAATCCTTAGCAAATGGAGATCACAATGACTTTTGCCAGGTTGCTTTTGATAGCATGTATAAGGGCAGAAACTACATTCTGTGGGTGGTGAAACAAACTCAAGGAAAAACATTAAGAAGATCAAGTTCAAGTCTTATGATCTCAATTCTAGTTTTCTCCAATGTAGAGTAGTGAATAAAATGGAAAGACGGTTGAGCCAAACATAGGAATTCCAAGAAAGAAGGCTCAGATTCTGGCGTGGATTGACTCTACCCCAGGGTAAGAAAGTTTGCCTGGCTGAGAAAGGAAGAGAGTGCTGATGGTGGTATATAAAATGGGAGTGACACAAAATATTACACTGCTCATAGATGGGGAATTACAACCAATGGAGCCTACAGAGAAAGACACAATAGGAGATGTCACAATTGAGTGGGGCACTGAAGAGAGAAGTAAGGGTAGAGGGAAAGGGTAATTCCAAAATGGCCAGTAGTTGAGCAAATCACAGATGCAGGAAAATACAATATATATTTAAAGAAGTGACTCTAGATCATGTTTGCTGAGCACAGAGTTCAAGTATGAAATTAGGGCAAGGCAGCACTGGCTGGGACCAGGTTATGGAAGGCTGAGCTAAAGTATCCAGCTTTTATTAGGGACACAGAGGAGTACCACTGAAGACTTCTGTGATGCAAGCAGTGTGACCAAGGACCTGTGCTAGAGCAACTCACCTGCATGTCTGTGTCTGAGGATATAAAGAGCTCTGTCAAGGCAGTCAATGCAATAGCCTAGGTGTGGGTGCCAAGGTCTGAGCTACAGTAGTGACAGACAAAATGAAAGGGATATACCAAGAAATATTGTGAAAGGAGAATCACAGTACCCTGTGACTGGTGAGATGGAGCCATCATTCATGATTCAAAGGTTTCAAAGACTTCAAGGATGGTTGTAGTAAACAGAAATGCCAAAGTAAGGACAAGGATGTGTGTAGTTTTCTTTTCATTGCCTCTCATAATTGTATACATAAAATTATTTGGTGAAGAAAAACCTGGAAACACAGTTAAGGGAAAAGAACTGAAAAGTCCATAATCTCACTGTTAAATATTCCCTTTTGATATACCTTCTAATTTTTTTTCCTTCCCTATACATATATATTTCTAATATTTCTATCATAAATTGGGTCCTTCCTTTTTATAATTTATTTTCCCCTTAGTAACATATAGTGAACATCTTTCCACATCAGTAATTGTAGTTCAACATTGTTGTGCTGATTACATAGAATTCTATCTTATTGTTCATTACAATTTACTCTATCTGCTCCCTGATATTAAGAATTCTGCATGATTCCTGGGTTGCCTGGGTGGCTCAGTGGGTTAAGCCTCTGCCTTTGGCTCAGGTCATGATCTCAGGGTCCTGAGATCGAGCCCTGCATTGGCCTCTCTGCTCAGCAGGGAGTCTGCTTCCACTTCTCTCTCTGCCTGCCTCTCTGCCTACTTATGATCTCTGTTAAATAAAGAAAGAAAACCCTTTAAAAAAAAAAAGAATTCTGCATGATTCCAGTTTTAGCTATAACTAACATCCTTAATGCTGAATATCTCTTACAAATTTAATTATTTCTCTAGTATAAATTCCTAAAAGTGTAATACAAGACCAAAGGAAATGTAGGATTTTTTTTAAGGCTTTTGACATATTGACAAATTATTGTCATATGACAATATGACATTTGTCATATTGACAAATTATCTTCCAGAAAGAACAAACTGTTTATATTCCCAACAGCAGTATAGGAGTGTACAGAGAGAAGGAACTATGTAAAGTTCCCATGTAAAGAAACTATGTACACTTTCAGATATGCAGATTTTTTAAATGCCTATAGGATGCATCAGAGGCAGTGGGAAATAAATAATTGGGAAGGAAGGAACTAAATCATAAAAGAAAAATCCCTCTTCCTATACCTATTCTTTCTCTTCAGTGCCCTTTCTTCATAGCTCTTCCTCTGAAAGGGAGCTGAAAGCAGTAACATCCCAGTAGCAGTAAACTCATCTAGCACTTCCAAATTTAGTGGTTTCCAAATACCATTTTTCAGTAAAAAGATTTGGAGTTCCTTGAAAGGATGGCTCTCTCTAAGACTGAATAGAAAAAGTAAAAGATGAGCCTGAAATAGCTTTTTGTGCCAGAAAATACAGTTTTCAAAGAATGATGGTCATGTCAAAAGAACACAAAAGCCAAATTGACAATTTAGTACCAAGATAAATAGTAATAGAAATAACAATAGACTAAAATCCATCAAATAAAATAGGAAGCCATAATTTTAAATTAATGAATAAATTGGAAGTTTGATGATTAACAGGGTATGTACAGAGTCTCAAAGCAATCTCCCATAAAATATTCATCAATTACAAAGAAGAAAGAAGTCTGAGAGATACAAAATTAATTGAGTGATCAAAATTAACATCATCACTAGTGGTACAAATTTAAATCATATATCTTTCAACACTGCAGTAAAAGGAATGTAACATCACTTCTGGAATATTCCAGCAAAGATGTGTAATTTAAGGCTAATTATGATGAAACATTAGTAAACCAAACTGAGTGAAATTGTTGGATTTGTTGTCAAGATCATGAAGTCAAGGAAAGAGTGAGGAACTACTCCAGGCTAAAGGAGATTAAGAAACATGACTGATTCTAGATTAGATTCTGTTGCTATAAAAGAATTTATTAGGACAATAAGTAAAACTGAAATGGGTTCTGAGAGTTAGATGTTAATAATGTTGATCTTGGTTCTTTTTTTTTTTAATCATTTTTTTTATTTATTTTCAGCATAACAGTATTCATTGTTTTTGTACCACACCCAGTGCTCCATGCAATCCATGCCCTCTCTAATACCCACCACCTGGTTCCCCCAACCTCCCACCCCCCCCACCTCTTCAAACCCTTCAGATTGTTTTTCAGAGTCCATAGTCTCTCATTGTTCACCTCCCCTTCCAATTTCCCCCAACTCCCTTCTCCTAACTCCCCATGTCCTCCATGCTATTTGTTATGTTCCACAAAAATATAGAATGCTTCACGAATTTGCGTGTCATCCTTGCACAGGGGCCATGCTAATCTTCTCTGTATCGTTCCAATTTTAGTATATGTGCCGCCGAAGCGAGCACTGATCTCCTTTCTGATTATTGTATTTTGGTTATGAACAAAAGTATTCTTTTTTGTTTGTAAAAAAATTTTTTTTAAATATTCAGAGCTGTTTATGCACCATGTCATTAACATAATCTCATATAGTCAAGGGGGGAAAAAGGTTCTTTTTAGTGTTCTTGCAAATTTTATGCACATTTGAGAAAGAGAGATGGAGGGAAGGAATAAAAGAAAAATTTGGACAGAGAGACAAGGAGGCAGACCAGGGATAGGATCACCCGTATGAAGTTGATAGCCCTGAAGATCCTGATATAAGCCATGCTGCTGAGTCCAGAAACTAGGTCATCCTGCCTAGTCTCTCTGCTAATCCTAATTAAGACTGGGATGCATATATTAAGAGCCTAATTCTACAGTGGGTTCTTTATTCCCCACCCCCACCATGAAGGACCAATACCTGATATCCAGAATTGCCATCCACTGGCAGAAGTGGGCGAGACACCCTACACCACAAAATTAGCAGCCACCCAACTCTAAGTATCTTAACCATCTGAAAATACAGGCTGCCCCACCCCACCCACAATGTCTCTGCAGGTCCAGAAGAAGCTTGAGTATGCCAAATACTTTACCCCATCCTTTGTTGAGGTACCAGTTATGTTCCCAGAGAAACCCCCCTTCCCAAGCTGAAATGAAAGAAATGGATGATACCTTGGAATTAGAATTTAGGGAATATATATGAGGAAGAAGAGATGAACAAAGAAAGTGCTGAGAGGGATGATAGGGCAATAGCATGCTGTATAAAACAAGAAAGGAGTTCAAGAGAGGACCAAGATGTACAGAAAGGGATGTAAGGAAGTACAAAGAAAAAGCCTTTAGACTTGATCCTGGGGAGGTAACTCTGGGAAGGCATCTTCCATAGAGTCTGGGGCAGAAGTCAACAATGACAGATGTTGGTTGCAGATGTAAGGATGTTTTTCAAAGAAGGACAGAGGTGAGAGAGTTGCTTAAGACAAAAAACAAAATCAAAGATTTGAGGGATATGGGGAATCCCCACCACGTTATGTGGGCTTACCAAATAAATAAATAAATAAATAAATAAATAAATTGTGTGTATGTGTGTATACATATATATGCATATATATATGGGCTGAAAATGAAATTATGTGAAAGAGACATTAGGGGATTTGGTCATGGGATAGAATCAAGAGGACCTGTAAAAATTTATGGGGGGTGGGGAAGAATAGATAAAGAGGGCGAGGGGAAGGAGGAAGGGGAAAATATGGCAGGGGGAGGGAAATAGGTAAAGATAGTGATTTTGAGGCAGGAAAGAGGTGTGATGACCAGTTGAAAGAATGCAAGACAGCACCGCAGGCCAACCGACCTCTAAGGATTCAATGTCAGTTTCAGTTGGATGATCAAAATGAATGCTGTGATTAATGATCCCATTGACCTGGGGGTGGGCCAAGGAAAAGCACTGTGCCTTGTTTACATTTCCACCACCAGAGTGTGCCGCCTAATTTCTGAGGATAATTACCAAAAAGAGGTCACTGAAGAAGAGAATCCTTCCAGAGAAAATGACAATGTAGAGAAAGTGGTCAAAGGAAATACTGTGACCCAGGAGAAAATCTTGTTCATGTGGTCAGGAATCATGGCCAAAAATATTTATACCAGCATTCCTTTTAATTGCATAATGGGAAACAACCAATATGCACGGGCAAAGGGATGGTAACAAAGTGTGAAACAGTCATATAATGGAATACCATTCAGCAGCAAATATAAATTAACCATGGCTAAATGCATTAATTCAGATGAATCAGAAAAACATAAAGCAGAAACCACTACCCTGTGTGATACTATTCAAATAAACTTCACACAAAATTATAAAATATATTCATAAATATGTTTTCAAGTTGTAATGAAAAACAAGAGAATGAAAAACATAAAAGTCCTTGCAGGGAGGAACTAACCAACAGGGAGGGCACACAGGTGCTTCATCATTTCTGTAACATTCTACTTCCTAAGCTGGGCAAACAGATCCAGGAGTATTTACCTGACTATCTTGTATACCTTACATACATTATATTTTATTTTGGTATGTTTGAAATATTTTATTAAAAAATAAACACAAGCACTTAAAAGGGAGAGAGTCCCCAAGGACTAGAATATGGGTCTCTCTCAGGGATCCTGAAGACCAGGTTACTTACTGCTTATACCACTTGGCCATCCAGAGATCTAAAAATTCTGGTATCCAATTCCCAACATGTAAAATGACCTCACAAAATTTCAGGAAGATTGGAAAGCTCTCTTCAAGTTGCAAGATTTTAATCAGAATTCAGAGTTCTCCTTGAAGTAAACAGAAAGGTAAACATTGTGAACTTTCAGAGAAAATAGTCTCTTGAGAAAATAATCCTTCCCTTTGAGCAGTAATCTCAAAGTAACACCAGGAGGGAAGGAACGCAGCAGCCCCACCTGTCTGAATATGAAGCTTGAAAAATACCCAGGTTCTAGTTGAGGTGAGGAAAGAAAAGTGTTCCTGAACAAATCTGGGGACATAGATTCGCTCAATTTAGAATCATGGAATCCTTGACCCTGAAGAGAAGGGGCATGCTATGCTGCTTGGGTTTTGCAAAGACCTTAAACTATTCCAGGCACAATGTGGAGATTTGTTTAAATTCTACATGCTTACTTTTCCAAATGAATTCATACAGGACTAAAACTTCTCTCTTTGCCTGCTCCATCCCTTTCTCCAATACTGTACTCACTGGAAAATATAAGTCAGCCAGGTGCAAAGGAAGGTATGGCTAGCACTCTAGAGATCGTGGGGAAACTGACCACAGAGAACCAGAATCAAATCAAGGCTGGGGGTGAAGAGGCCGCTTACAAGAAGTTCTTGAGAACTCATCCCCTAAGCTGCCAGCCCCATACTTCACCTCTGCCCCCACTTCTTTTCATTTCCAAGACCATCAACTCCAGCAGTGAGGGGGTATCTGATAGTACAGCACATCTGGAGGCCCCAGGATGGGGCTGAAATTCACTAAAGACACTAGGCCACAAATAAGTGATAAAACATGAGAGAAAGGTCAGGCTCCAGGAAAGCACTCCTCATAAATCCTCTTGATCTTGATTTCTCCATCTAGAAACATATTAAGTGTAAAATACTGATTTTGAATGGAGTCCAGCCAAAAGTTACACAGTTTGAGGGTTTTCTAGAATGACTGTATACTTCAAAAGGAAGTAGGTTAGGAAATGCAGTGCTGTTCAAAGATCCTAGGGGGGCAGGGAAGGCAAATTTCATCAACCAAGTGGAATATCCCAAATCCACCTGTAAAAGGGTATCCTTTCTGTTACAGAGTGGGTGCTATTTTTGATGGTGCAGTTGTAGATTACTGTGATGGCATAGGTCTTCTGTATGGATGGGGTTTATTTTTTAAGACAGTGTATTTTGCGAGATGAGAGGGAGAACAATTTAGGGTTGCAAAAGACAAAGAGTTTAGAGTTTGAAGGCAGAAAGAGTTATTCACAACTTTGGCCTTTTCACTAAGCCATTCAGTCTGTTTCTCTCCTCTGTGAAAGGCAGACAATTAGAGAATCAATGTCAAAGGACATTGTGAGGACTAAATGGGGTGATGCATGTAAAGGTCTTAGTTTGATGCCTAGAACATATTAATTACTCCCAAAATGATAGTGATCCATCACCACCAGGATCATAGTCACCATCATCATTCACTGGGGTCAACATTACAGTCTGTAGTGTTCTGGGAGTAAAGAAGATGACACAGGCTATGAAAGGACTTGTTCATTTGAAGGAACTTGGTAATTTTATGGAGAGCTAATAAGTTTACCTAGAAATGAGTATTAAGAAGGACTCTGGGGTCTGAATAGTGACTTACAGATGAAAGTAGTTCTGTCCTTGGATAGCAGGACAAAATGAACTGACAAACCAGCCTGAGTGCTGAGGATGATGTAATGTCGCTAACAAATCATTCATTCTTCCATCTGATAAATATCTATGAGCACCTACTCTATGCTCCAAATACCAAACTCTGTTCTTGGCCACACTGGTACACTGCTGAATAAGCAAATACAGTCCTATCCCCATGAGCTTACTGAGAAAGAGACAGGAACTTAATGAAGCAAACAAAGACCTTAAAATGTGCCCGAAACCAGGGGTAGAACATGGTTATCATCGGACATACAGGCACCTGTTAAGGCTCTCTACTCTTTCAGTGAAGTCCTTTGGATGTGAAATCCAAGAGCAGTATGAAAGGAAAAGCAAAGAAAGACTTTAGAGCAAGCCAGACTAGGTTTGAGTCTTGATTTAGCTTTGTTGTGTGCCTAAAGTCTCTGAGCAGTTCCCTTGATATTACAAAAGCACAGTAACAATTTCCTTCCAGAGTATTGTAAGGCTTAAAAATGATCCATCAAACACTTAGCCTCGTGACTGACATATAGTATGTGTCCAATAAAGTAAAGCTACTTTTTTACTTATGCAATTTGTCATTGTTTCCTCATTTATTTTTTTTAATTAACTAACATGTAATGTATTATTTGCCCCAGGGATACAGGTCTGTGAATCATCAGGCTTACACATTTCACAGAACTCACCATAGCACATACCCTTGTGAATGTCCATAACCCAGCCACCCTATCCCTACCTGCCAAAGAGCAAAAAACCCTCAGTTTGTTTCCTGAGATTAAGAGTTTCTTATGGGGGCGCCTGGGTGGCTCAGTGGGTTAAGCCGCTGCCTTCGGCTCAGGTCATGATCTCAGGGTCCTGGGATCGAGCCCCGCGTCGGGCTCTCTGCTCAGCGGGGAGCCTGCTTCCTCCTCTCTCTCTGCCTGCCTCTCTGCCTACTTGTGATTTCTCTCTGTCAGATAAATAAATAAAATCTTAAAAAAAAAAAAACTCTCTCTCCCAAAAAAAGAAAAAAAAAAGTTTCTTATGGTTTTTCTCCCTCTCGATGCCATCCTATTTCACTTTTCCTTCCCTACCTCCCACAACCCCCCGCCCTGCCTCTGAAATTCCTCATATCAGAGAGATTACATAATTGTCTTTCTCTGATTGACTTATTTCACTCAGCTAATACCCTCTAGTTCCATCCATGTCATTGCAAATGGCAAGATTTCATTTCTTTTGACAGCTGTGTAGTGTTCCATTGCATATATATACACCACATCTTCTTTATCCTTTCAGCTGTTGATGGACATCTAGGTTCTTTCTGTAGTTCGATTATTTGTTCTTTGGGTGTTGAGTTTGATAAGTTCTTTATAGAGTTTGGATACTAGCCCTTTATCTGATATGTCATTTGCAAATATCTTCTCCCATGCTACAAGTTGTCTTTCGGTTTTGACTGTTTCCTTTGCTGTGCAAAAGCTTTCATCTTGATGAAGTCCCAGTAGTTCATTTTTGCCCTTGCTTCCCTTGCTTTTGGTGAGGTTGCTCACCTTTGGCGAGGTCACAGTAGTTGCTGTGGCTGAGGTTGAAGAGGTTGCTGCCTGCATTCTCCTCAAGGATTTTGATGGATTCCTGTCTCATATTGAGGACTTTCATCCATTTTTAGTCTATTTTTGTGTGTGGTATAAGAAAATAGTCCAGTTTCATTCTTCTGCATGTGGTTGTCCAATTTTCTCAACACCATTTGTTGAAGAGACTATCTTTTTTCCATTGGACATTCTTTCCTGCTTTGTCAAAGATTAGTTGACCATAGAGTTGAGTGTCTATTTCTGGGTTCTCTATTCTGTTCCATCGATCTATGTGTCTGTTTTTGCTCCAGTACCATACTGTCCTGATGATGACAGCTTTGTAGTAGAGTTTGAAGTCTGAAATTGTGATACCACCAACTTTGCTTTCTTTTTCAACTTTCCTCTGGCTATTCAGGGTCTTTTCTGGTTCCATAGAAATTTTAGGATTATTTGTTCCATTTCTTTGAAAGAAGTTGATGGTATTTTGGTAGGGCTTGCATTAAATGTGTAGATGGCTTTAGGTAGCATAGACATTTTCGCAATATTTGTTCTTCCAACCCATGGGCATAAAATGCTTTTCCATTCCTTTGTGCCTTTCTCAATTTCTTTCGTTAGTACTTTATAGTTTTCTGAGTACAGATTCTTTGCCTCCTTGGTAAGGTTTATTCCTAGGTATCTTATGGTTTTGGGTACAATTGTAAATGGGATTGACTCCTTACTTTCTCTTTCTTCTGTCTTGTTGTTGGTGTATAGAAATGCAACTGATTTCGTCCATCTATAGACGAATGGATAAAGAAGATGTGGTATATATACACAATGGAATACTATGCAGCCATCAAAAGAAGTGAAATCTTGCCATTTGCGACGACGTGGATGGAATTAGAGGGTATCATGCTTAGCGAAATAAGTCAATCAGAGAAAGACAACTATCATATGATCTCCCTGATATGAGGGAGAGGAGATGCAACATGGGGGGTTGAAGGGGTAGGAGAAGAGTAAATGAAACAAGATGGGATTGGGAGGGAGACAAACCATAAGTGACTCTTAATCTCACAAAACAAACTGAGGGTTGATGCGGGGAGGGGGTTGGGAGAGGGGGGTGGGGTTATGGATATTGGGGAGGGTATGTACTATGGTGAGTAGTGTAGTAGTAGTAGTAGTAGTAGTATGCTGTGAAGGGTGTAAACCTGGCGATTCGCAGACCTGTACCCCTGGGGATAAAAATATATGTTTATAAAGCTGTAAAAAAAAAGAAAAAAGTAAGGATGAATACCCAAGTTTTGTAGCAACATGGATGGGACTGGAAGAGATTATGCTGAGTGAAATAAGTCAAGCAGAGAGAGTCAATTATCATATGGTTTCACTTATTTGTGGAGCATAACAAATAACATGGAGGACAAGGGGAGATGGAGAGGAGAAGGGAGTTGAGGGAAATTGGAAGGGGAGGTGAACCATGAGAGACTATGGACTCTGAAAAACGATCTGAGAATTTTGAAGGGGTGGGGGGTGGGAGGTTGGGGGCACCAGGTGGTGGGTATTGTAGAGGGCACGGATTGCATGGAGCACTGGGTGTGGTGCAAAAATAATGAATACTGTTATGCTGAAAAAATAAAAAATTAAAAAAAAATCCTCTTTAAAAAAAAAAAAAAGAAAGAAATGCAACTGATTTCTGTGCAGTGATTTATATCCTGACACTTTACTGAATTCCTGTATACATTGTAATAGTTTTGGAGTGGAGTCTTTTGGGTTTTCCACATAAAGTATCAGACCATCTGCAGAGTGAGAGTTTGATTTTTTCTTTGCTGATTCGGATGCCTTTAATTTTTTTGTTGTTGTTGTCTAATTGCTGAAGCTAGGACTTCTAGTATACTATGTTGAATAGTGGTGGTGATAGTGGAAATCCCTGCCATGTTCCTGATCTTAGGGGAAAACCTCTCGGTCTTTCCCCCATTGAGAATGATATTCACTGTGGGTTTTTCTCAGATGTCTTTGATGATATTGAGGTATGTACCCTCTATCCCTACACTGTGAACAGTTCTGATCAAGAAAATGTGTTGTACTTTGGCAAATGCTTTTTCCTCATCTATTGAGAGTATCATATGGTTCTTGTTCTTTCTTTTATTAATGTATTGTACCACACTGATTGATTAGCAAATGTTGAACCAGTCTTGCAGCCCAGGAATAAGTCCCACTTGGTTGAGATTAATAATCCTATTAATGTACTGCAGGGTCCTATTAGCTAGTATTTTGGTGAGAATTTTTGCATCCGTGTTCATCAAGGAAATTGGTCTGTAATTCTCCTTATTTTTTTAAGATTTTATTTATTTATTTATTTGACAGAAGTCAGTCACAAGTAGGCAGAGAGGCAGGCAGAGAGAGAGGGGAATCAGGCACCCTGCTGAGGAGAGAGCCCAATTTGGGGCTCGATCCCAGGACCCTGAGATCATGACTGAGGCTGAAGGCAGAGGCTTAACCCACTGAGCCACACAAGGGCCCCAATAATTCTCCTTTTTGATGGGATCTTTGGTTTTGGGATCAAGGTAATGCTGGCCTCATAAAATTAGTCTGGAAATTTTCCTTCCATTTCTATTTTTTTAAACAGTTTCAGGAGAATAGGTTTTAATTCTTCTTTAAATGCTTGGTAGAATCCCCCTGGGAAGCCATCTGGCTCTGGGCTCTTGTTTATTGGGAGATTTTTGATGTCTGCTTCAATCTCCTTACTGGTTATGGGCCTGTTTAGGTTTTCTATTTCTTCCTGGTTCAGTTTTGGCACTTTATACGTCTCTAGGAATACATCCATTTCTTCCAGATTGTCAAATTTGTTGGTGTATAGTAGTTGTTCATAACATGTTCTTATAATTGTATTTCTTTGGTGTTGGTTTTGATCGCTCCTCTTTCACTCATGATTTTATTAATTTGGGTCCTTTCTCTTTTCTTTTTGGTAAGTCTGGCCAGGGGTTTATCAATCTTATTAATTCTTTCAAAGAACAAGCTCCTAGTTTCATTGATTGGTTCTACCGTTCTTTTTATTTCTATTTCATTGATTTCTGCTCGTATCTTTATTATTTCTCTTCTGCTGGGTTTAGGCTTTATTTGCTGTTCTTTCTCCAGCTCCTTTAGGTGTAGGGTTAGGTTGTATACTTGAGACCTTTCTTATTTCTTGAGAAAGGCTTGTTTTGCTATATACTTTCCTCTTAGGACTGCCTTTACTGTGTTCCAAAGATCTGAACAGTTGTATTTTCATTTGTTTCCATCAATTTTTTAAATTTTTCTTTAATTTCTTGGTTGACCAACTCATTCTTTAGTAGGTTGCTATTTAGCCTCCATGTATTTGTGTTCTTTCCAACTTTCCTCTTGTGACTGGGTTCTAGTTTCAGAGCACTGTGGTCTGAAAATATGAAGGGAATTATCCCAATCTTTTTGTACTGGTTGAGACCTGATTTGTGCCAGGGTGTGATCTATTCTGGAGAATGTTCCATGTGCACTAGAAAAGAATGTGTATTTTGTTGCTTTGGGATGGAATGTTCTGAATATATATGTGATGTCAATCTGGTCCAGTGTGTCATTTAAAGCCTTTATTTCCTTGTTGATCTTTTGCCTGGATGATCTTTCCATTTCCGTGTGGGGGGTGTTAAAGTCCTCTACTATTATTGTATTACTGTCAATGTATTTCTTTGATATTCTTATTAATTGATTTATATAACTGGCTACTCCCAAGTAGGAGCATATTTAAAATTGTTAGGTCTTCTTGTTGGACAGACCCTTTAAGTATGATATAGTGTCCTTCCTCATCTCTTATTATAGTCTTTGGTTTAAAATCTAATTTATCTGATATAAGGATTGCCACCCCAGCTTTCTTTTGATGTCCATTAGCATGGTAAATGGTTTTCCACCCCCTTACTTTAAATCTGGAGGTGTCTTTGAGTCTAAAATGAGTCGCTTACAGACAGCATATAAATGGGTCTTGCTTTTTTATCCATTCTGATACCCTGTGTCTTTTGATGGAGGCATTTAGCTCATTTACACTCAGGGTAACTATTGAAAGATATGAATTTAGTGCCACTGTATTGCCTGTAAGGTGACTGCTACTGTATATTGTCTCTGTCCCTTTCTGGTCTGTTACTTTTAGGGGTCTCTCTTTGCTTAGAGGATGACTTTCAATATTTCCTGTAAGGCTGGTTTGGTGTTCGCAAATTCTTTTAATTTTTGTTTGTACTGGAAGCTTTTTATCTCTCTATTTTCAATGACAGCCTAGCTGGATATCGTATTCTTGGCTGCATATTTTTCTTGTTTAAGGCTCTGAATATATCATGCCAGTCCTTTCTGGCCTGCCACGTCTCTGTGGATAGGTCTGCTGCCAATCTGATATTTCTACCATTGTATGTTACAGACCTTTTGTCCCAAGCTGCTTTCAGGATTTTCTCTTTGTCACTAAGACGTGTAAATTTTACTATTAGATGATGGGGTGTGAACCTATTTTTATTGATTTTGAGGAGGCTTCTCTGTGCTTCCTGGATTTTGGTGTTTGATCACTTTGCCATATTAGGGAAATTCTCTATTATAATTTGCTCCAATATACCTTCTGCCCCTCTCTCTCTTTCTTCTTCTTCTGGGATCCCAATTATCCTAATATTGTTTTGTCTTATGGTATCCCTTATCTCTCAAATTCTCCCCTAGTGGTCCAGTAGTTGTTTGTCTCTGTTTTGCTCAACTTCTTTATTCTCCATCATTTGGTCTTCTGTATCACTAATTCTCTCTTCTGACTCATTTATTCTAACAGTAAAAGCCTCCATTTTTTATTGCATAATGCACCTCATTAATAGCTTTTTTTATTTCAACTTGGTTAGATTTTAGTTCTTTTATTTCACCAGAAAGGGATTTTATCTCTCCAAAAAGGGGTTCTCTAATATCTCCCATTCCTTTTTTGAGCCCAACTAGCACCTTGAGAATTGTCATTCTGAATTCTAGTTCTGACATATTACTAATGTCCATATTGATTAGGTCCCTAGCCATCAGTACTGCCTCTTGTTCTTTTTTTTTTTTTTTTTTTGTGGTGAGTTTTTCTCCCTTGTCATTTTATCCAGATAAGAATAGATGAATGAGAGAACAAAATGCTAAAAGGGTGGCAACGACCCCAGAAAAATATACACTAACCAAATCAGAACAGACCCAAAACCTGGGGTTTTGAGTCTTATAGAGATTTGAGTCTTTGAGATTATAGATATATATATATATATAGATCTATCTATATATAACCAGTGAATCAAACAGAGACATCCACTTGATTTTGGGTGTATTCTGGTCTCTTAGAAAAAACTACCTCCTAAAATTTTAAAGAAAGAAAAACTTATATATATAGAAAAATAAGGGTAAGCCCAATGAAGGGATGGAATATGACTGTAAAAAGGAAAATTTTAAAAGATTCTAAAAAAGGAATTGATAAAATAAGAAGTTGGAAAAAGAAAAAAAAAGAGGAGAGAATGTGATAAGGCTGGATACTAGAACAAAGCCATGTGCTAGATTTAGAGTATATTTTTTTCTATTAGAAGAAATTATATCCCAAAATTTTAAAGTAAAAAAAACTATATATTCACAAAAATAAGGTTAAAAACAATGAAGGGATAACATAGGACTATAACAATGGAAATTTTAAAAGTTTTTTTTAAAAACAGTATTGATAAGATAAAACAGTTTTAAAATGTTAAAATAAGAAAGAGGTAAAATTTAAAAACTAGAATAAGAAAAAAATAAAATTTTAAAAATTTAACTTTGAAAGATCATGGGATGAAAAGGATCATGGGATAAAAGCCATGAATTCTATGTGTTGCTTTCTCCTAGCCTGGAGTTCCACAGTTCTCATTGATCGGTAAACTTGGTCTTGGCTGGATGTTCTTGCTGATCTTCTGGGGAAGGGGCCTCTTGCAGTGATTCTCAATTGTCTTTGCCTGAGGCAGAATTACACTACCCTTGCCAGGAGCCAGGCTGAGCAATCCGCTCGGGTTTGCTTTCAGAGCTTTTGTTCCCTGAACACTTTCCATGGAGCTTTGGAGGATGGGAATGAAGATGGCAGCCTCCCAATCACCGGCCTTGGAGAAGCTGAGAACTGGAGCCCCACTCCTCAGTGTGCCCTCAGAGAAAAGCAGTCAACCCTCCCATCTCCCTGGTCTCCGGCCACATTCGAGCTCACCCGGCCTATGACCAAGCATTTCTATCTCTGGCTCATGGCCCTGTTTGGAGTCTCCAAAACCAGCAGATTCCTGCTGCACACTCCTGTGCCACTCCTCCTGAAGGAGGAATGTGGAGGTCTCTCCAGATCTACCACTTGTGGCGTCCCTGATCGAAGAGCAGTGGCCCGACTGTGACTTGAGTCACGGTTTAAGGTAACCCCAAGCTGAGATCACACTCCTCAGCTCTGTCTCTATAGCTGGCTTCTCCACTCTGATACCTGGGAGTTCTGCCACACTCAGACACCCCTGGTCTTTCTGTGACCTTGCAGGTCCTGAGAACACACTGTTCCTGTGAGGGCTCCATTCCCCACTTAGCCTCTGGAGCGACATCCCTCAGTGGAGCAGACTTCTAAAAGTTCCAAGTTTGTGCACCATTGCTCCACTGCTTGCCGGGAGCCAGCCCCTCCCCTTGAAGTTTATCTTCCCATCGCTTCAGATTCACTTCTCCACACGTCCTACCTTCCAGAAAGTGGTCGATTTTCTGTTCTTAGATTTGCTGTTCTTCTTCTCTTCTATCTCCTATTGAGTTTGTTGGTGTTCAGAATGGTTTGCTAACTACTGAGCTGAACTCCTGGTACCTGATGATATTTCAGTCTCTTACTCCTCTGCCATCTTGCTTCCTCCTCTTCATTTATTTCTTTTAGTTTTTAGTATTGTTCCTCTAAAAGTATCAGCTTGTCTCAGATGAGGAACAAAAAGGCACAGACATTTGCCCAAACTATGAGGGTGCAGGGACCCATGCCTGGTAAGTGAGAGTTAGCAAGTGCTGATAGTGAGGCCCTAGGCAGAACCCCAGTTAAAATTTCAGGTTGAAGGCCATTGTATTTGGTGAGAAGAGGACTCCTCTTGTGTCCCAGGAACAATGCTGGGCAGGACAAGTGGTCAGAAACACAGACAAGCCATGATAAACTGTACATTGGTAGAGACTTACAGAGAACTTGCACACACAATGTCCCACTTGGTCCTCCAGCTCAGCTTGAAAGGAAGTCCTTTTGTCCCCTATTATACTGCTTGCACAGAAAAATTATTACCTTTGTTCTTGCTGCTGTTGTTGCTTAGTACTTTGTTGTTCATGTTGTCCATTTGTTTTTTTAATTGTTGTAAAATACACATAAAATTTACAATCTGAACCATTTTTAAGTGTGCAGTTCAATGGTATTAATTACATCCACATCATTGTGCAATTGTTGCCTCTTTAAAGCCTCAATATCCCAGGGTTAGTGGAAACTAGACCCCAATGTCAACACTCTTGCTGACCCCTGCATCCTAATTCCTAGTTCCCAGGGGAAAACACTGCATTCTGTTCTGTAACTTTGTGGTGTGCTTCTTTCTGCATGCCAGAAAGTGGTTTGGGCACGAAGGTAAATCTGAGGGCTGCTATGCTCCTAACCTTTCATCTGATGCACAGTTTGTATGAAATTTAACATCTTTCACCTGCTTCTGACACACATTTACTGGGATATGACTCAAATCAAGCTCCACTTGGCTAACATCTGCCTTTCCATTCCTGCCTGACTCAGTAGGGAAGCTAGTATCTGGCAGAAGGAGCATTGTCAGGTTGCTGTTCCTGGCAAAGGAAAGGAGTGTTTGCTGCCTAACATAGCAAAGGACAAGGCAGGGCTCCTAGTTCTTTTCCCAAGGCCTTTGCTAACACTCTGTGGGGTTTTTCAGGAAGTCACTTTGTGCTTAGCTATCTGTCAGGAATAAGAAAAACAAAATCATTTTCTGTATAGTTCTTCTATGGTGATTCATGTAACCCCAAATTCTTTCAGGTCCTCCATATTCAAAATGTTTGAGAATGGTTAGCCCTATTTTAGAAAACTAATCTGATTTTTAATTATGATATTGTTCATGTGGATTTAGTGCCTCGGAGATACCAGCCATTGTGCTAGGAATTCATGTCCCTGGATGACCCAAAAGGTTTTTCTAGGGCAAGGCTTTATCAAGAAAGTTGAGAGATGGTGAGCTCTCTGGGACTCTTTTGAAGCACCATCCCTGCTTAGTTCCTAAATGGCCAGTTAGACATGGATGCTCTCAGGACAAGCAGATCCATTAATATTGCCTAAGACTTCAGCCTTAAAAGCTGGACTAGCCCATATAGGAAGTTCCCCCAAGTCCTGTTGCCACTCTTACTTAGGGTTGAGGTCTGGAGAAAATGATGGGCCACCCCTTCTATGCCCTCTTCCCCTAGTGCCAAGCCATGGGATAAGCTTCCCAGCTTGTCCACTCCATAGTGTGAGGTGCAATGGGGAAGCAATGGGCAGGGAGAGAGCCACTGTGAGGAGATGTCACCCTTCACTCCTCTCATCAGTGCTTTCCCTCTGACCCCAGTGACTATTCTACCATCACCTGTGCTGAAGAGCCTCCTCCTTGCATGGTTTTAGGAAGTGGCGCCCATCCCTGTTTTGAGTTTGTAACCAAAATATTTATTAAATCTATGACCATGGGGTGCCTGGAGGATTATGGGAAGAAATCAGTCTCCCCACCATTAGGAAACTTTAAGAAGGGGTGCTTAGAAGGACACTTGGGTGGCTCAGTTGGTTAAGCATCTGCCTTTGGCTCAGGTCATGATCTGAGGCTCCTGGGATTGAGCCCTGCATCAGTCTCCTTGCTTGGCAGGGAGCCTGCTTCTCCCTCTGCCTGTCACTTCATCTGCTTGTGCACGCACTCCCCTCTCTCTCAAATAAATAAATAAATTAATTAATTAATTAAATTAAAAAAAAGAAGAAGAAGAAGAAGGGGGACTTAGAAACACATCCTACGGTTCTTTTCCTATAGTTTCTCAGTGGTGAGCTAGGATCTTAGCTAAGAACACATGAGACATTTTTTCTGATTGCAACACAAACGCTTTCAGTTCAGGAATGAGAATTTATCAAGGTCTATATATTGTACACTAAGTGCTCATAAGTTATACAACATCAGCTCAGACAGAAGATACCATTTCTAACTTTCTTCCCATCACATTAATAAGTGGAAATACAGCCACTGGATTCCTCTCTCCTGATCATAGATATTCTTTCTCTGGCTTCTTTGGCAAATTCCACCCCTGATTTCCATATCCAATTCAAGTACCCAAATCTCATAAGCTAAATATCTAACAGCCTTTTTTCTTTTACCTTAGTCCCTTTGGTTTGTTTGAGAGCCTACTCAGGTTCATTCACGAAGTAATTAAGTCAACCTCATAACAGCATAGAACCCTACTCAGGGAATGTCTCTCACTACTAAAGACCGTTGTGCTTGGTCCACTTACTATCTTATTATTAGGTCATAGAGGACCCAATAGGCCTGAATAACAGCAATAGTAAGAAAAACATAAGGATTTAATTTCCTAAAAAGTTAACATAGAAGTGAGGTTCCAAAAGAAAAAAAAATAACATATTCTTAGGATATGGAACACAGAATATAGAAGCTACATCATCTGTGCCATTGTCTCTTCCTTAGCATTGCTGGTCCATAGCTGGAATATGCTTGATTCACTTTCAGACTCACCCTTCAAGAAAGTTGGTTTGTTTTTGTTTTTTTTTAAGATGTATTTATTTATTTTAGAGAAAGAGAGAGCATAGGGAGGGGTAGGGGGAGAGGGAGAGAGAAACTTCAGCAGACTCTTCACTGAGCTCAGAGCCTGATATGGAACTTGATCTCAAGATCCTGAGACCAAGACCCTGAGATTATGAGCTGAGCTGAAACTGAAAGTCAGACCCTTAACCAATTGTGTGGCCTAAGGGCGCCAAGATTTGTTGATAACACATAGGAATCATTGACTGGACACCTGGGTGACTCAGTTGGTTAAGCAAGTGATTCTTGATCTCAGCTCAGGTCTTGATCTCAGGATGTGAGTTTGAGCCCTGCATTGAACTCCATTCTGGATGTGGAGCCTACTTAATTACAAAAATATATATATAGAAAAAGAAAGAAGAAAAAATACATAGGAATCATGAAAAAAACAAGATATGTAGCATTAATAAAGAAAGTAGATGATGTCTTGGGATGGCTAATGGAGCAAAAGCCATGAAAGAGATCTTAGAGGCTTGTCTCATGAATGAGAGCAGAAATGGAACTTATGGGTAGATACCATATTTCTGTCCTATAACAAAAAAGTTTCTAACAGAATTGTCTGAAAATTAAACTGATTGTTCCTTGTTTAAAAGCCACTAGATGACCGACCACTTGACATAAGACCATTTTCATGTTGAGAAATGAGATCTAAACACCGTACTAACTCTAGGTTTTCCTCCCATCCTATAGATAAGTGAAGAGGTATCCTGTCTTACTCATAAAGCAGTTCCTAGAGTAGGAAGCAACATTTTCAAAGTGGCAGCTCCAGGAAAACAAAGTTTCTTGGGATCATTAGTTGATATGGGATAGAGGGAAAGGAAAAAAGATTGAGATGGATCTGCTAACAGAAGAGGGAAGAAGATACATTGTGGGGGAGGAAATCACAAGGCATCTAGATGGAAAGTATAGTTCCCAAGACTTTGAGTGAGTTTGGATGGTCTGGAGAGGAACTTTATGAGGGACCTTTCTCCAATAAAATGAAAAGACAAACCTCATGGAGGAATTTACTGCTCATAAACCAAATCCTGAGAATCTAACCATGGACAGCAGGGATCAAGCTGAACTCCCTTCTGGCCTACTATCCCATGTTGTTGGGCACTTGCTGGCTATTTTCACCTCTGAATCAGAGGAATTGGTAGACTCCCTGAAACATCCTTCAGTTCCACCTGTAAAAGGACTCCTTTCTTCCCTTACCTTCTCTATTTTCTCCATGCCCAGAAACCAAATAAGAACCAAGGAGTGGATCATCACAGAAAACCAAGACTTTGAAGACTGGCACTGCAGCTTGCCTAAGAAGGACATACAGGATGGAATCTAAATCCCATACCTGGGTTTGCAGGACCTGTTCCAGTGGCTGGGCCAACTCTGACTAACCCACCTTAACTCACCAAAAGGAATCCTCTTACATGATTGTGATATGGTTTAATAATTGGTCCTTCATCTGTTGATGATAAACCACTTATATCTTACATTATAATTTGGGAAGGGATGATCACAATATGCTCAATTCATAATTTCATATCTGAGAATCATAAAATAAGAGGCACTATTGTGTAGTAGTTAAAAGAGTTCTGGGCCTGGAGATACACTGCCTGGGTTTGAAATCTATCTCTGTCATTTGCTAACTGTTGACTTTGAGCAAGATCCTTAACTTTTCTGGGTCTCAGTTTCTTCACCTGTAAAAAGGAAACAATAATTATACCTACTTCATAAGACAGTTGTGAACCTTAAATGACATGATCACAGTACTATTTAACATAATGACTGGAATTCAGCTAAAAATATGTTAGCTACTATCACATTATTTTAGGACTTGAGAGATAATGGTTACATAGAGCTACCCTGCTCACAGTGCTTGACTGCAGAGGTGGGTGTCTCATCTGTTCCCCTAGTTGAGTTAAAGGCTTTTTGGGTCCCTCTTTTTTAACCCCAAGCATACCTTACTTTACAGGAGAATAAAATCTATTATTATTTTATGGCTTCCTGATTTTATAAGAGAACTTAATCTTCATTTCATGTTGATTTTATTTGGTAATAATTATTTTTTAAAAGGCCTTAGTTTTAGTGTTCCTTGCCCCTTATTACCTTTGTCATGTAAGTGCTAAAAGGCAAACTCAAAAGTTCAAAATGAAACTGGATTTCTGGAAGTGAGGACCTGGAAGCCAGAGAGGTAAGGCCACATGTCCAAAGACCCACACTTAGTGAAAAAGCAAGACAAAAAATTGGTCCTGTTCTTCTTAGATTATTCCAATAAATTTGTTTATTAAAAGTATTCTTAAAGGTATGTAATGAATTATTTGTTGAGTGAACGTATACTTCTCTTATACACATAAATGTGTGTTTTGTACATTTGATACTACCTTTAATAACATAGATACACAAAGCCATGCATATACAAGACCAGTGCTCTAACCCCTGAGCTATGGAGCCAACTGCAAAAGCCATGCATATACATGTGTGTATATGTTGCCTGAATACAATCCTTACTGTGAACATTCCCATAAAACCCACCGCAGCTGAGAGGCCAATCCTCTCAACTGCCCGTCTCAGAGACAGAACTGAACCCTTGGGTCAAAACAAGTCCACCAGTAACTACAAGATCTGCTGTTTCCCTCTTATGGTCTGGCTTAGCTCCAGGCCACACTATAAGAGATGAGTCAAGGGAGATTCCTAACTTTGTGCAGAGCTATGAAGAGGGGCCAGAGCTTAGCTTTTCTGTCCAATAGGAGGATCCTATTTCAAAAGTAAATTTGGCTTTCTTACCAAAGATCTGCAACTTTTCTCAAGCCCCATCTCTCCCCAAAATAACAAGGAGTCTCAAGCTCCTGAAGTTTTAATCATTCATTTATTAAACAAGTCTCCATAGAGAACCCAGTAGTACCAGGCACTAGGGATACCTGGGGAGCAAATCCAAACCAGTCCAGAGTAGGAAGAAAACAGGAGTATCTGGAGACACTCCAGATAAGAATGTGAAAGAAGAAATGTCTTAGTTACTGTTTTCCTGGCTTACCCCTTATCTCCCAGCTCACTCCCCATTACCCTTGCCTCCTTTGCATTGTAAAGAGCTCCCTCAAACTTCTCTTAATCATTCGTTTCTTCCTTCATCAAAACTTGATTCCTTTTGTCTGTGCTGTCATTTGCAAATATTTTCTCCCATTCCATGGGTTCCCTCTATGTTTTGTTGACTGTTTCCTTTGCTGTGCAGAAGCTTTTGATTTTGATGAAGTCCCAAAAGTTCATTTTCGCTTTTGTTTCCTTTGCCTTTGGAGACATATCTTGAAAGAAGTTGCTGTGGCTGATATCAAAGAGGTTACTACCCATGTTCTCCTCTAGGATTCTGATGGATTCCTGTCTCACGTTCAGGTCTTTTATCCATTTTGAGTTTATCTTTGTGTACGGTGTAAGAGAATGGTCGAGTTTCATTCTTCTACATATAGTTATCCAGTTTTCCCAGCACCATTTATTGAAGAGACTGTCTTTTTTCCACTGTATATATTTCCTGTTTTGTCGAAGATTAGTTGGCCATAGAGTTGAGGGTCCATATCTGGGCTCTCTACTCTGTCCCACTGGTCTATGTGTCTGTTTTTATGCCAGTACCATGCTGGCTTGGTGATCACAGCTTTGTAGTAAAGCTTGAAATCAGGTAACGTGATGCCCCCAGTTTTATTTTTGTTTTTCAACATTTCCTTAGTGATTTGGGGTCTCTTCTGATTCCATACAAATTTTAGGATTATTTGCTCCAGCTCTTTGAAAAATACCGGTGGAATTTTGATCGGAATGGCATTAAAAGTATAGATTGCTCTACGCAGTATAGACATTTTAACAAAGGTTGATATCCAGGATCTATAAAGAACTCCTCAAACTCAACACTCACAAAACAATCATATCAAAAATGGGCAGAAGATATGAACAGACACTTCTCCAATGAAGACATACAAATGGCTATCAGACACATGAAAAAATGTTCATCATCACTAGCCATCAGGGAGATTCAAATTAAAACCACATTGAGATACCACCTTACACCAGTTAGAATGGCCAAAATTAGCAAGACAGGAAACAACATGTGTTGGAGAGGATGGGGGGAAAGGGGAACCCTCTTACACTGTTGGTGGGAATGCAAGTCGGTGCAGCCACTTTGGAAAACAGTGTGGAGATTCCTCAAGAAATTAAAATAGAGCTTCCCTTGAAGGGGTGGGGGGTGGGAGGTTGGGGGCACCAGGTGGTGGGTATTGTAGATGGCACGGATTGCATGGAGCACTGGGTGTGGTGCAAAAATAATGAATACTGTTATGCTGAAAAAATAAAAAAAAAACTAAAAAAAAAAAAAATAGAGCTTCCCTATGACCCTGCAATTGCACTACTGGCTATTTACCCCAAAGATACAGATGTAGTGAAAAGAAGGGCCATCTGTACCCCAATGTTTATAGCAGCAATGGCCATGGTCGCCAAACTGTGGAAAGAACCAAGATGCCCTTCAACGGACGAATGAGTAAGGAAGATGTGGTCCATATACACTATGGAGTATTATGCCTCCATCAGAAAGGATGAATACCCAACTTTTGTATCAACATGGACGGGACTGGAAGAGATTTTGCTGAGTGAAATAAGTCAAGCAGAGAGAGTCAATTATCATATGGTTTCACTTATTTGTGGAGCATAACAAATAGCATGGAGGACAAGGGGAGATGGAGAGGAGAAGGGAGTTGAGGGAAATTGGAAGGGGAGGTGAACCATGAAAGACTATGGACTCTGAAAAACAACCTAAGGGTTTTGAAGGGGTGGGGGGTAGGATGTTGGGGGAACCAGGTGGTGGGTATTGGAGAGGGCACGGATTGCATGGAGCACTGGGTGTGGTGCAAAACCAATGAATACTGTTACACTGAAAAGAAATAAAAAATTAAAAAAAAAAAAACTTGATTCCTGGGGAAATAATTTGATTTTTCATTTATTTATTCAACAAATATATGTTGATCACCTACTAGACAGCACCTACTGTGTACAACAGTAGATAAACTATCAGTTATTTAGAGCTTCTCCTAGGAATGTTTGCATTTCAAGTCTTCAAAAATTATTTTCATACTTTGTTTACTGAGCTATAATTTATATATCGTAATATTAATAACTTTAAAGTATTCAATTTAGTGGTTGTTTGTATATTTACAAAATTGTACAACCATAACCATTATCTAATTCCAGAATATTTTCATCACTCCAGAAAGAAATCCCATACCCATTAGGAGTCATTTCCCAATCTCTCCTTCCTTCACCCCCTAAGAACCACTAAATAACTTTCTCTATAGATTTGCCTATTCTAGACATCTCACTAAATGGAATCATATAATATATGATCTTTTGTTCATTCCTTTTTAAGGCTGAATAATATTTCATTATATGGACACATCATATTTTATTTATTCATCAGTCTTCGAAAATTTGGGTTGTTCCCATTTTTTGTAACTATGAATAATGCTAGTATGAACATTTGTGTAGACTTTTTTTGTGAACACATGTTCTCAATTCTCCTGGTAATATACTCAGGAGTAGAATTCCTGGATTATATGGCAACTCTGTGTTTCACTTTTTGAGGAATGACAATCTGTTTTCCAAAGTCGTTTTACCAGTTTACCTTCTCACCAAAAATATATGGAAGTTCCAACTTTCTACATCTTCACCAATACTTGTGATTGTCCATTATTTTTATTATGACTAGCCAGTGGGTTTTAAGTCATATGTCATTGAGGTTTTGATTTCTACTTCCCTAATAACTAATAACACTGAGCATCTTTTCCTGTGCTTATTAACCATATGTACATCTTCTTTAGAGAAATAATCTATTCAAATACTTTGCCCATTTTTATTGGGCTAATTTTCTTTTTATTGCTGAGTAGTAAATTTGTGTGGGTTTTGTTGTTGTTGTTGTTGTTCTGGATACTAGATCCCTATCATATAGATGATTTACAAATATATTCTCCAATTCTGTAGGTGTCTTTTTCTATGTTCTATATTATGACTTTTAAAGCACAGAAGTTTGTGATTTTGATGATGTCCAATTTTTTCACTTGATTGTTTGTGCTTTTGGTTTTGTATGTAATGAATCATTGTCTAATTCAAAGTCATGGGAATTTATGTCTATGTTTTCTCTAAAGGTTTCATGGTTTTAGCATTTATACTTTTTAAAGGTTTTATTTATTTATTTATTTATTTATTTATTTGATGGGGAGAGAGAGAACACAAGCAGGGGGTGCAGCAGAGGAAGAGAGAGAAGCAGTCTCCCCACTGAGCAGGGACCCCAACATGAGGCTCTACCCCAGGATCCTGGGATCATGACCCGAGCTGAAGGTAGATAAAAGAGACTGAGCTACCAGGCACTCCAGAATTAGCACTTATATTTAGATCTAATAACTGGTTTTAGTTCATTTTTTTATATGATGTGAGGTAGGGATCCAAATTCATTCTTTTGTATGTGGATATCCAGTTGCCTCAGCACAATTTGTTAAAAAGACTAGTCATTCTCCACTCAATTGTATTGGCATTCCTGTTGAAAATCAACCAACCACAGATTCTTGATTTGATTCCTTTGACCTATATGTCTTTCCCTATGCCAGTACCACAGACTCTTCATCACTGTAACTTTGTAATAACTTTTGAAATTGAGAAGTGTGAATACTTTATCTTTATTCTTCTTTTTCAAAATTATCTGGGCTATTCTGTGTTCCTTGCACTTACATGCAAATTTTAAGAAAAACTTGTCAATTTTTACCAAAAGAAAAAAAATGGCAGCTGAAATTGTGATAGGGATTGCATTGAATCTGTAGATCAGTTTGGGAGGTGTTGCCATTTTAGTAATACTATGTCTTGAATCCATAAGTGCAAGATGTCTTTCCATTTATTTAGCTATTGTTTAATTTTTTTCTATAAAATTCTATAGTTTTCAATATACAAGTTTTACACTTCTTTTTAAAAATTTATTCTTGAGTATTTTATTATTTTTGATGCTTCCATAAATAGAATTTTCTTTTTTTTTAATATTTTTTTTATTTATTTGACAGACAGAGAGATAGGCAGAGAGAGAGAAGGGGAAGTAGGCTCACAGCTGAGCAGAAAGCCCAAGGTGAAGCTCAATCCCAGGACCCTGGGATCATGACCCGAACCAAAGGCAGGGGCTTTAACCCACTGAGCCACCCAGGTGCCCCTGGAATTGTTTTCTTAACTCTATCTTTGGATCATTCATTGTTCATGAATAAAAACATAATGGATTCTGTATTATGATTTTATATCGTGCAACCTTGTTGAATTCACTAATGAGATCTAATAGTTTTTTGTGCATTATTAGGATTATCTATATACAAGACCATGTCATCTACAAATAGAGATAACTTTGCTTTTTCTCCCCAATATGGATACCCTTTAAAGTCTTATCTCTTATTATGCAATGAAGCATTGTACTCCCTACAAACTAATTTTGGGCACCAAGAATGTATGCTACATTAGAGCAAGAATTTGTTTAGTTCCCTGCTATAGAACTAGCACCTAAATTCATTCCTACTACTTAAAAAGTATTCAATAAATATATGTTGAATAAATGAAACAAGAAGTAGATGGGACAGTTTATTCCAGGACTTTTCCCCACATGCTGAAATCACACCAAGAGGGTATGGCTTATTCTATCCCTTTTATATATTCACTTATAATGCCTACCCAATGCCTAGTGATTAATTAGCACTCAGAAGTTATTTGTTTGATGAGCAAACAAATAAATAATGTAAGGCCTGACATATGGGAGTGTATGAGTAAGACCACAAGGTCACATCTAGTATAGGAAACACCATCTGTTGAACAGGTTATTATGCCATCAATTCCATCTTAGTGTATGGTAAATAATGCCCCCTAAGATCACAGTGACAGTAAAATTCTGTCACTGAAATTGCAATAATTCAACTAGAGGGTATTATGCTGAGCGAAATAAGTCAATCAGAGAAAGACAATTATCATATGATCGCCCTGATTTGAGGAAGTTGAGAGGCATCATGGGGGGTTTGGGGGGAAGGAAAAGAATAAATGAAACAAGATGGGATCGGGAGGGAGACAAACCATAAGAGAATCTTAATCTCACAAAACAAACTGAGGGTCGCTGGGGGGTGGGGGGGTGCAGGTAGGGAGAGGGAGGTGGGGTTGTGGACATTGAGGAGGGTATGTGCTACGGTGAGTGCTGTGAAGTGTGTAAACCTGATGATTCACAGACCTGTACCCCTGGAGCTAATAATACATTATATGTTAATAAAAAAATAAAAAATTAAAAAAGAAATTGCAACAATTCTACAGTGATTTTTTAAACTTATGCCCACAAAATGATACTATTATGTAATTCTTCTTATTTACATCATTTCAACAGCAATTCAGAGAGTTGACTGGGGCAGGGCAAGGGTATAGCAAGCCACCTAGGCTATCTGCATCACCACAATTTGCTGGCCTTGCTGCCTTACTTCTTCCACTCTCGCCCAGGAAACACTTTAGGTACATCTGGAAACACAATGAAAATACTTGGCATAGACACCATGTGAAATGTCAATGAGGCCCAGGCAGGTCCAAGACACAGTGGGTGAGAGGGTTGGGGGGTGGGACTTGCTTATGCTCCTACTCACTCTCTCTTCTTTTAAGAAGATCTTCATTGTTCCTATTGTCCTACCCCACAATCCCAGGCTCTCTATGTGTTACACATTGAAATCTATACTCACCAAATATGCATTTAATTCCCTTTTACTCAGGCAATTATTATATAAATAATTGTATTGTTATTGGAAACATACTTTAAGATTTTAATGACCATGAAGGAGATTTATAGCTATTACAAACTTGCTAATCCTCAATAAGTATGTTTTTAATCAGGTTAACATTTTATATACAACAACTATCCTATTAATTCAGGAGTGGATTTTGTAGCCTTGACGGAAAGTGCTGCAGTTGATTTATTTTCCCTGGGGCTCTTTAAGTTACACTTTAAGTTTGGAGATTAAAACAGGCAAATTTTCCAGCCTTCAAAAATCAAGACTCAGAAATAAGATTGAGTATAGCAGTGACAAGAAAGAACAGGCAGCTTAGAGTAGTTAGGAGAAGTCTGGACTAAGCATCAAGAGATCAAGATCTAAGTCTGCTTCTTCTACTAATTAGCTCTGTGGCTCTAGCCAAGTCACTTAACCTTTCTTAGGCACAGTTTCCTCATTTGTCAAATGGGGATAATCACACGCAGTCTGGCCACACATTTTTGTGGTGGGGAATCTGGTATGTGAGTATATGAAAAAAAAATATTGTAAAATATTCCTAAAAGTGTGGGGTCTAGGGAATCCAGGCTAAGCTCTGTGCTTATTAGCAGAGCCACCTTGGACACATCATCTAACCCTGACTTTCAGTTTCTTCATTTGTATAATATAAACTAAAATAGTAATAGTAGTAGTGTAGCAGTAATGCCTATTTTTCAAGGATTTGTCAAGTTTAGTGAGATGATATATATGAGCCTTTGCACAAGACCTAACATATAATAAGCACCAAAAAAACCTGTTCCTTTTCCATTGTCCCTCCGTCAGGAATGTACACACTTTCCTAAGATGAAATCCATTTGAGAACTTCGAAATCACAGAGTCATCCCATTTTCTAACACAGAAACAGGTGTGTGATGGGAGAGACACCACCACTACCACCCACACTTTCCTGAACCCCAAAGCCCATTCCCCTGCCATTGCACCCTTTCCAACACTCCTGGTTTCTCTACACCTTCCCAGAGTCTTCAAACCTCATGCAAACCTTGAGACAAACCACCTCTCAAGTTCCTCAGACTGAGCAAGAAGGCACGAGTAGTGTGTGCCCAGAAATACAGCCCCAGTGAAAGGCTGACATAGTGAGAAATGAACAGCCAGAGCACAAGCAGCACTCCAAACTTTAGTCTGCTTTTAGTTCTCTTGACTGAACAAGGCCCCTGCCCATGCATCCCGCCCCTCCCTTACCTTCCAACACACACACACACACACACACATATTCCTCTAGAGACAAGCAGAAGAGAGATTAGCTACATAACCCAGGCAGGCTTGTAAAACAACTAAAGAATTAAATACTCGAGAAAATTTTGGCCAAGCTGCTGACCCATTTCCTGCCCTGCAAAGCCCAGGGAAAAAGAGGGAGGTAGAAAGAAAAATAAAGAACCAGGGGAAACAAAACCAAATTATTAAGTTCTTTTCATTAAATAAATAAACTCTATCTGACAGGCCCTCCCCTGGAGTCCTGGGGTGCCATCAGTCCTGGGAAATGACTCGAGAAAAAAAAAACACAACAAAGACTCCTTGGTCTCAACCAAAGTGAGAGAGGCCATTTAGCTCATTCCCTTCACTCCAGTCAGATTCCCATCAGAACTGGACTCTGGATAAAGAAAGAGAGGATAAGCAGCATGTTTGTACCAATGAGAGCATGGCCATGGGACCCAGTACATTTCACTTTACCCTGATACATCCACTTCTAGTGTGGTAACTCCCAAGCCTAAAAGTCAAGCCCCCTGCTGGCCCTTGCCCCTGGAAGAACTATAGCCGGCTCAAACACAGCCTCTCTTCCCTCACTCTCTACTCATACCCACTCATCCTTCTGCATTCTCTAATCTAATGGCACCCCTCCATCATTAATGACCAACCCATAAAGCTAAAAATGTCTGTCATCCTCCTCTCTTCCATCTTCCTCATTCTCCAGATCCCTTGGCTACCAACTGCTATCGATTCTACTTAGACATATCTTCAAAAACATGTCCACCTTCTGCAAATATGTTACCACCAGATTAACTCAGGGCTACATCAGGATTTATTTTAAGTATCTGTCATCTTATTAATGTCTCTAATATCAGCCTTTCGTCCTCCATGTCATTTGCCATAATATCATACATGTTCTTGTACCAAAGAAAAAACATCAAATCAAGTCATTTACTGTTGACCTCCAACAACTAAATGTCACACTGGCACAGCCCCTTTGGCCCTTTGCAATATGACCCCTACCTTCTTCTCTGGCCCTAACTCCCACCCATCCTTGCCAAGGGCCCTCAAGCCACAATGTACTGTATCATTGCCAAGCATCCCTTTCCATGATTCTTGGCTTATTTTGTTGTCTTCTCACATGGAATGCCCATGCTTCATCTCTGCCCAGTGACCCCTTCCACATCTTTCAAGACCAAGTTCTAAAGATATCTCTGCCACAAAGTCTTCCCTGGATCACCAAGACAAAGTTACCCCTTTCTCCCCACTCTGCTTATGTCACTGTTCTATCATGGGTGTTAATTCTCCATTTCTAATTCTTCCCACTAGAATGTGAGTTCCTCGAGTCGATTCCTCATGTCTAATTCATATTTGTGTCAATAGATGGCCTTTATGGGCATTTTAAAAATTGTTTCACTAAATGAACAAAAGGGCAAATTAATGAGGAAGAAGCAAGTCAGTAATGTAGACTTGGGTAAATGACTACCTTCCGTGGGTCTCAGTTTCACCATCTGTGCAATGAGGAGGTTGAATGAATAAGCCGCAAAAATCCCTTCTAACTCTGACATTATATGATTTTGTGGTTTTAGCGAAGAGATACTGGATGACTAGACTTTTCTGTGTGAGAACTGAAGCAGAGGATTGTAAATCCACAAAGCAGTCAAGAGCCTTCTGTAAACACAAGGCGCAGGGGTGCTCGAGAGCAGACAGGTTTATGCAGAGGTAAGCCAGATGTTTTAATTAAGAGCACAGCAATGTACAGTATCCAAACATTATATTATAACTTGCAATCTGATATGCCTGCACAAATCCAGCTCTAATCCCTCAGAGGAAAAACGATGCAAGGGGCCAGGAAGAAATAGAAACTGCCTAAAAGCAGGTGGGAAGGCAGGCAATAGGAGCCAGGGTGGGTAAAAGCAACCACGGAGTTTCTCCAACACGAAAGCCTTCTTTCTCCACCCTTATCTTCCAGGACATCCCAATATAAACATAAGCCTTCCATGGTAGCCAGACGGTTCTACTCACTTACCACGACAGCCTCCCCCACCCCAGGGCAGAACCCAGTGCCCAGGCTCCTGTTTGTTCCATTTCTCTTGCTTGGAAAGCCTCTGTAGCCCCTCTCTGCCCATATGTCCAAATGCTACACATTCTTGGTGCCTACCCTCTTGCCCACTCCTTAACTACTCAACCCAAAGTGATCTCTTTTCTCCTTTTCTAAAGTCTTATAACTGTTTAACTATCTGGCTTGACCAGACTTGTTACTGATATCTAGCTCAACACAGTGCCTGACAAACAGTAGACTGTCAGTTAAAATTTTTCTGGAATAATGGCTGAGTATGTTAAGAGCTAAATGGAACCTACACAGAAGAAACTCCCTGTCTCAAGGAGAATTCAGAGTGTAGTGAAGAAATCAAATCAGTGAAGTAACAGCTGTTAAGAGAGGCATTCACAGGAATATACCAAACCACATTGTCATTGGTTTTTTAGTTTTGCTTTGTATTGGGATTTTGGGGGGTAACTTTCCTAAAGCACCTCTGTCCTTTCTGCAAATACTCTGTAAGTTCCTTGTGGACAGAAATCAAGTTTCTTCTTCTTTCTTTCAAGACACCCACCACAATGTCCTACACATAAACACAAAGTACATATTTATCAGTCGATTTTGTGTATAGAGTCAGGATTACTTAAAAAAGGAAAACTGCAGAAAAAGTGAATGGAGAAAAATGTTTCTTATAAGAAGCCTCACATGAAGTAGAAAGACTTGGAGCTTGGTTAAGACTCCAACGTAAGGATAGAAGGAAAAGAATGAAAGAAAGAAACATATAGGAAAGAGGTAAATAAAAGGACATAGCTCCAAAAAGCAAGCGGGAAAGGGAAGCAGGAGGAGGATGAATAATAGTTTCAAATAAACGCTGGGGCCTAGTTAAGAATGGAAACAATTAGTGTCGATGGTGTCAGGTCACATAGTACTAGACACATAATGCATTTTGTTTCAGACAAAGTCGTTTTTCTAAGTGTGGAAGACTGTAATGGGAACCAAAGCAAGTTTTGTCAGAAAATATTCATTTGGTCACTGGAAGAGAGAGAAGCCTTCAGAAGAAAGGAAACTAATCATTTCCTTCTTTTAATTATGTAAAAGCTGTGTGTCTCTTTGTGTATGTGTGTGCTTGTGTGTATGTGTGTTTGTGTCTCTGTGTGTCTGTGTCTCTCTGTGCATTTGTGTCTGTGTGTGTGTATGTGTATGTATAAAGCCAGAGATGTTCAAGAATGTGACTAACTGAAACAAGTAATTTAGTTCCTATTACTTGGTTCAGAAATGTTGAAAAGGAGGGAAGGAAAGAACAAGGGGAAAAAAGAAGGGAAAGAGGAAGGAAAGAAAGATCTACCTTCCAGTCTGGCTACAAGATCCAGTAGTGGTCATATCTTCTATTTCTCCTCACTTCCTTTCTAAAGCTATGCTCTTAGTAGGCACTCAACAAAGATACTACCCAACTTGCCACATAGAAATTTATGAAAAACATAATTATGTAGAGTATAAAACCTAAAGGGAGAATCTCAGGATCTTAAGAACCATTGAGTTAATGACCTTCCTTTAATTTTCTTTACACTGTAGAAAATAATACGCTTTGTCTCAGTAAGATTACCTTGTCATATGTCTTGACAGGCCTGGCATTAGGAAAAACACCGTATCACCAACTTCCTGTGAAACACTTGAGATGTTTTTCTTTAGATGGAAAACAATACTATTCTATCTTCACTGTTGTCTGAGACATGAGCAGAGGTGTCCTTATAAGGACGAGAAGGGAGGCAAATAAGAGAGGCCAAGGCTTTCTTTCTGTCAAAAGTTTTAAACCCAGGAAGACTGATTAAAGTGAACATTAGGGGCACTTGGGTGGCTCAGTTAGTTAAAGGGCTGCCTTTGGCTCTGGCATGATCCCAGGGTCCAGGGATCGAGCCCCATGTTGGCTGCTCAGCAGAGAGCCTGCTTCTCCCTATCCCTCTGCCTGCTGCTCTGCCTACATGTTTTCTCTCTCTGTGTCAAATAAATAAATAAAATCTTTTAAAATAAATAAGTAAATAAATAAAGTGAACATCAAAGGCAGAGAAGGGAAAGGAAGTCAGAAAAAGTTCAGTTATATATGGAAGAAGGACGGGAGCACCCCTAATCACTTTGTTTCAGTAATGGTAGAAACACTGTGCTTGACTAAGAATGGATGCTTATTGTGTGTCTGTTAAATGGATGCTTATCGTGTATCTGTTAAATAGATGGATGGATGGATGGATGGATGGATGGACAGGCAGATAGGTGTTGTGTGGGTGGGTGGACAGGTCAATGGATGGACGAATGAATGGATGGACAGGTAGATGGGAATTGGTGTAGATAAGTAGATGGATGGATGGGTGAATAGGTAGATGGAAAGATGGGTAGACAGGTGAATGGATGAATGAACACATGGGTGAGTAAATGAGTGGAAGGTAGATGGGTTGACAGGTGGGTGGATGGGTGGATGGATGGATAGGTGGCTGGCTGGCTGGCTGGCTGGCTGAAAGGATGGATGGGTAAGTGGATGGATGGATATGAGGAATGGGTAAGTTGATGGATAGATGATCTCTGGGAATTATACCTATATGTACTAAATAGGTTACCTTCATAAATCATTGCCTGGCCTATTGATCATAGGGATAAATGTTAAAGGAATTATTTCAAGTAACTGCTTACTCTGTGATACAAGGAAGAGTAGTATGTCAATTACCTTTAGTTGTTTATTTTTAATGCATATGGATATATACATCTAGTGCCATGAAAATATTTATTACTTGTTATTCAGTAATCCCACTTGTAAGAACTTATCCTAAAATTTATTCTCAAAATTTTATTCTCAAAAAAGGATTTATTTACATAAAGATGGTTTTGAAGCATGTTCTATAAAATTTAACAATTGTAGCAACTTATAAATATCAAATTATTTCAATATGATAGACAATTAGATAGCCTTAAAATAACAATAAAAATTATGACACAATATGGAAAAATATTTATAGTAGATGAAAATTCAACATTATATGCACATGTATAAGGAACATGCATAAATTTTATAATCACAAAATATACATAGTAATTACAGTTTTATGCATAGCTGCAATTACAATTATGTAGAGGTATATTTGCATGTCAAGAGCCTGGAAAGAGGGGCACCTCGGTGGTTCAGTGGGTTAAAGCCTCTGCCTTCAGCTCAGATCATGATCTCAGGGTCTTGGGATCGAGCCCCGCATCGGGCTCTCTGCTCGGTGGAGAGCCTGCTTCCCCCTCTCTCTCTGTCTGCCTCTCTGCCTACTTGTGATCTCTGTCTGTCAAATAAATAAATAAAATCTTAAAAAAAAAAAAAGAGCCTGGAAAGAATCATGAAAAGGACAACAGTATATATGTTAAGATGATAGAATTCTGGATGAATAATATTTTTCAGTTAAAAATTATTAAAAAATGGACTTGAAGTATTTTTCTTTAGCACAAGTATAATATTATTATCAAAGGAAATGAAAATAAGAAAAAACATTTTTAAATGATTATCAGTGTTGGGGCACCTGGTTGGCTCAGTGGGTTAAAGCCTCTGCCTTCAGCTCAGGTCATGATCCCAGGGTCCTGGGATCCAGCCCCAAATCGGGCTCTCTGCTCAATGGGGCTTCCCTCTCTCTCTCTGCCTGCCTCTCTGCCTACTTGTGATCTCTGTCTGTCAAATAAATAAAAATAAAATCTTGTAAATAAATAAATAAATAAATAAATAAATAAAAATAAGTAAAATGAATGATTATCAGTGTTGCCCCAATCAGGCCCTAGTTGGTTCAGCATTTCAGATAAAGTCAGTGAGCTATGAGTACAACCTAATGGGGCAGGGAAGGATGGAAGAAACATACAGCAGAGGACAATTTTCATGGAAAGGAAATCCAGAAAAATATAAGAACATCCCTGAGAATAAATGACTCCTGTCCTCCTCCTCCCCAAATTCTCTCACCTTGATCCTCTCCTCTCCTCTCCTGTCTTGCCCATGACCGTCAACTACCCAGAACACCTCCCTGGCAGCCCTTTCCAACATTTTCAACATTATGTTCTCACAGCCTCCATTACTCCATCTCTACATCCTCCAACATGTTAGCCTAAAAACATACTGAGCATATTCGTTTTCTCTTGGTAACAAAATTATCACATACCTAGCCATTTAACATAACACACTTCCGTTATCTCACAGTCTGCATTTTTCAGGGCACAACTGAAGTCTCACCAGGCTCCAATCAAGGCATCATCACCTGGGCTGCATCATCATCTAGACCACATCATCCTCTGGAGGCTCAACTAGGGGAGAATCTAAATGCAAGGTCATTTAGGCCATTGACAGAAGTTGCTTCCTCAAAGACACAGAGCAGTACCTCCTCTTCTCACAGCTGTCATCCCAGAGGCTGCCTCCAGGCCCAAGGAGCCACCAGCAGTTCCCTGCCACATGCGCCCCCCACCCACAGGCAATCTGTGTTGGCTTCTTTCAGACCAGCAGCAGAATCACTCCCTCTAGTTGGCCTCCTACATTGAGTCTCCCTTATCATAACCACGACTGCACTTAGACCATTACTATCTCAAGCTTCTCGTATCTTTGTCTTAGCTTCACTGACAAACTTCCCAAGGCAGCCATTCCCTCCCATTCAAGAAGTCCTAAGGATCTCCCTTCAGTTCCTCCATCTTTGCAAGTTCCTCTCATCTCAGGGCCTCCTCCCCTACCCCTTCTCCGTGCTGCCCAACCTCTCTCATCACTCTTTCACCTGATTAACTCCATCTTCATCTTAGTTTCAGTGGCACTCTCTGATCCCCAAACTAGGATATCATTATGCAATAAAATAACCTCTTTGTATTTATGGGTTAAATATTTATTTCCTCTATTGAGTTGCAAGCTCTGTGAAAGGAAGAAGAAAGTGTCTCTGTCTTATTTGCTCCCTGCTGTGTCCCTAGTGCTTACTTAGTTCTGTGCCTGTGACATAGTAGGCACTCAGTGCATATATATGGTGAATGAATAAATTGCAGGCAATATGGGGAACCTTCCACCATGACTCACTGAGGCTACCACCCCACTGGATCTTCTCTCCCCAGGGTGTCATCAGTATCTTATTAATGGTAAAGTTCAATTGTCTATACCAACCTCCCACCCTCCTTTACCGCTCTGCAGCTCCTAGTACACTGACCCCTTGTGGCTCTCCTCCCCTTGGCTTTGGAGCCCTGAACTCCCCTAGTTCCTTCCCTAGCTGTCCAATTACACCTTTTGTGTTGCTTTCTGTGATTGTTTTCCTCTTAGAATTTCTGCTTCACCTGCATCCATATAAATAAAACATCCATCAATACCCTGGCCCTGAGCTTGCTTTCTCCCTACCTACATTTCTAGCTGGCAGTTGGATCTTTCCCCTTCAAAGATTCACCAGCACGTCAAACTCAAGTTGTCAAAAAGTCTCTTCTCCCTTCCTCCTTAATTCCTCATCTTTCTTGTCCTGTTAATGTCATCAAAATCACCCAGGTTCAAAACCTCAGAGTCAACTTCAGCTGTTCTCGGTCCCTCCCTGAATTTTCTCCTGCACCCAATCTTTCTCTTGTAACTCCCAGACAGCCTCCTACATGATACCCATCTCTAGACCCTAAGGACCACTTACCAGTTATCTTTCTAGAATACATTTCCCTTTAGCACATGGTACTCCATAGTGACCATCATATGCCTAAAAACAATTCAAACTCCTTATAAGACCTACATGAAAACCATAACCTAGCTCCCAGGTGCCTTTGTTGTCTTACCTTTGCCCTCACATTTGCTCTTATCTGGTTAACCAGGGGAGTCACTATGTCCACGACTGCTCACCTCTGGGCCTTTGCTCATGGAGTTATTCCCTGCTTGCTTTGTCCTTCTCCTCACCCCTGCCTATAAAAAACAAAACAAAACAACAAATAAAAAGACCTGCTGCCCCTCAAAGGCCAATTCAAATCTAACTTCCTCCATGAAGACTGCAGATCCAGAATCTGCTATTTCCTCTGTATTCCAGCCACTGCCCTGTGGCTCTCTTAGAGTACCTAGTACAGTTTTTATAGTAACTCTTCAGGCATGTCTAATCCCTACTACTAGACCATGTGCTTCTTGGAGGTCCTGGTCATCTTCAATTCAGCTGTGTCTCCCATGCTGAGCAGAGCGCCTAGCCCATAACCAACATGCTATAAAATGTTATTTTGAAAGACCAAGGTTGGCCTGGTGCAATGCCTCCTTTGCCTAGGTTCTTGAGAGCTGATCCTGTTCAGTTGGAATGATTCAGAGTTGCCTCTACCAAAGCTCTACCTCCGAAACTACCAACAGGAAATCCACAGAGAGGAAAAGCTGTGGTTAATAGAAAAGCAAGCTCTCAACCAAAACCACCAGCTGCCTTGTTAAAATTAACAAGCAGCAAAGTGAAACATGTGGCTTAGGAGTAAGGTTTCTTATTGTTATTATTACACACACACACACACACACACACACACACACACACACGGCAGGATACAGAGTACAACTGTCCCAGGAGTAAGCCGGCTTTCATGAGTGGCTAGGAGAACAAATGGGAGATGAGAGCTGAGTTTGGAGCATGGAATCAGTGGATGCTCTTTAAATCGCAAAAGAGTAGAATGAGGTATTACAGTGTGAGCCAGCCATGCCAGACAGTGTCAAAGCCCCCAGAATAAAACCAAGCCTCATGGCCAAGCCCACTGAGAGACAATATAGTTAGACAATCACATTGTGTCTTCCTCCTTTCTCTCCTTGATATACATTCAAATCCCAATGAAGTGGTTAGCATAGCAGTTAGATATGGGGGCTGTGGACTCGGAAAGCCCTGTGTTGGCCTCAGGGGTCTGTCATTTCCAGGTGCTATGTCTCTGTGTCTCAGGGCACAATGAGGATAGAAAAATAGTGCTTGATTCATATGGTTCCTAGCCTTACATGAGATAATATCTATAAAGAAAATTATACAGAGTATACCTAAACCCTTGATTCACACTACAGTAAAAATCTTTTTAATATGTCCACTATGTGCCATACACCACTGAGTGAAATTCAAATTTCTCTTTGGGTCTTACCTATTGAAATTTGTTCTAGGCACATAAAGGGGAAAGGGTGAAAAACTGGCACAAATGGCACAAACATGGGAGGGCAGGGCACAATACTGCAAACTATCTAGGTCCTGGGGCTGCCTTAACACGGGCTGCTTCTGCCCCTTTCCTTACGTACTTTGCTTCCTTGAACTCCAAATGGCTCAATCCCAAGGCATACCCTATCTGTCAAAGCAGGATTGGCCCCAGGAGTCGTTGCCAAATTCCTGTGCTACAGCACTCAAAACTGAAAATAGAACAATTCTCAGCAGCTTGGGCCTGCAAACACTTTTCAAAATGCATTCAGCAAGCAAAATTCCATTTCCTCAGTGGTGTTTGCACAGGCCCCTGACGCATCCCCAGGATTTTTTTTCAGCCTCTTCCTCACCATCCTGTGTTGTTTCTTGTGGACATCTTTGGCCTCCAGTGTGAATACTCAACAAGAACAGGGAGGGAGCCTGGGTTTGTAGCATATCCCATTTTCCATGGTGTGAACACTCCACCATGAAGTTGGGAAAAATCCACCCCACTGGGTCTTGTGGCCTAGTGTGAGCCAGCTCCAGCACACTAGAACCCTCCAAATATCCCTCTACCCCTGTAGACCTGTCTCTAGGGAAGAAATTTTAATTGCCTTTAATCTTCCTACCACTTTCATTTCTTTGAGGCCATTTGAAAATGAATCTGCCTTTGGAAGGTAAGTCCTACTGTCAAGGGATGTAGGTTGTTCCCAATGTTAAACATGTCCAGGATTGCCACATGTGGCCTTTCAGGCCATGCGAGACATAGCTCTGTCAGGCACCACTCACAATGACTTTAAAGTAAATGGTGGTCTGACAATGTGTGCACAATGAGCAGCCTAGAAGTGTCTTTGCCAAAGTCATAAGGCCTCCTGGGTTAGGGGCAGAACAGAAATGGTAAGGCGTTCTAATATCGCCATTCCCAAGCAAATTCTCAGCCTCAGCAACTTCTCCAGCATCTGAGAACTTGAAGCATTCCCTAAGCAAAATGACTGAACACAGTACCTGCCTGTGGCCTCAGCAATAATTTTACTCTATTCTCCAAAGAAGCAGACAGACATTCACCATGGGAATTGCCTCCCTCCCCACCTAATTGAATCAGTTCATTATTAATTCATTAAACAAGCATTTAGAGAGAATCTCCTAGTTTCCAGGCATTGGGATAAACACTGGAGATGAACTAAACAGAAGAAGAAATTCACAATGTACAAGGTGGCACAGCTAAGCAAGTCAGCAGCTGCCTGTAGCAGTTACAGAGACACGTGCAAACCAAAAAAGAAGCATCACTATAGGTAAGTTTATATTTGCTAACAGCTAACATGTATTGAGTGCTCAGTATGGCCTATGCCTTTGCTGAGCATTTCCTCAATGTCATTTAATCATTACAGCAACTTTATAAGGCAGATATTATTATCCCTCACTTATGTATGAGGACTTAGAGGGCTTGGAGACATTAAAAAACTTCCTTGAGGTCACATGGGTAGGAAACATAGAAGTGGGTCTGGCTGCACAGCACTTGCTCTTAAACTCTGGTCTACACTAGATCCCTAAATCTCTTGGAAGTCAGTAGTGGTGGCTAATCTCTGGGTCAGCTGAGGGCCAAATCTTTCTCTACATCCACTGGGGGCTGCTCTGATGCAAACTAGCCAGATGGGACCTAGAGGAAGAGACAGCCCAACTACCCAAGGAACATGTGGTCCCATATGTGGGGCAGACTACAAGTCACCTGGGCCACTGCAAGTGAGCCCACCCCAGATGCTTCCTTGGAAATTCAGACTTCAAGGTCTTAAATAGTAGTTGAATGCTATTTCTGGAAGGACACATGACAACCAGCAGAGGTCTTGTTTTCTTATTTTTAAAGGTTTTTGTTTTTAAAACAGAACCTAAAGAAGTCAGTAGCATAGAGATAAGATTTGAAATCAAGGGGAGAAGGGCAAAAATTTCACTCCTAGAAAATTGTTCTTGATTGCTAGGCTAGGTCCTCTGAGATGAGGCAAAGGTGGAATTTGGGGACATCATGCCCTCAGGAAAATCTCAAGGGACTCCAACTAGCCTAATTCCAAACATGGATAATAGGACATCAGTCTAGCCAGCTCTAGTTCCAGCTCAGTTTTCTTATTCCCAGTTTGGCCAATCCTCCCACATGCTTCTCTTCCTGGATGGGTAGAGATCTTGGAGAAGGCATCCAGTCTTGTTCCCCTCGGGTAAGAGAAGAGGATTCAAGAAGTGAGGGAGGATCTCTCAACTTTCTCTGAGGTCAGAAAACATGCCCTTATGCTTTGTAGGCTTTGGAAAATAACAGCACTAATTTCCCTGTGCTTTGGTTTCCACAGCCAATCTAAAGAAATCTAGGCAAAGGATCCAGGACCTGAAGTAAACACACAATAAAAAAAAAAAAATTATTAAGAAGAGAGTTTGTGTGTCATAGAAATTGAAAAAAAATGGGGGGGGAGCATAAGACAGCTTCTTCAATGTCTATTTGACTGCACGAAGTAACAGAAGGCTTAGGATATCCTTTTCCATTCCTTCTACTGAGCTCTGAGTTTCAGGTTTGCTGGAAATCCTGTCCCACTTCAAACACCTGGTAAGCCTAAGAGAGTTTCTGTTCTGAGCACAGAGACATGGGAAATAAATGCTCATGATGCTGAGACAATGTGGTCAGGGTCAGGAGAAAATTCAAGGTGGATGTGTGTGGTGGAGAAGTTTTGAAAATTCTTCGTGCCAACAATGCTTCTGATTAAACAGTGCCCACACCACAATATCCGACCATTCCTGTGGTCTGCAGGCCATGGTTTCTTGGACAAGGCCATCAGGCTCTGAGTCAGCCAGACTGTGGGAGCAAGTTCCTTCTGGCAGTAGGTTTGCAGGCTGCAGTGTCCCTTAGTTCTGCAGCCAAAAGCCATGTGGGGACATGGCAAATCCAAACCTCTCAGCCCCTACCTGGAAGCCACAGCTCACATCTGGAACTCAAGGAAAATTGCCATTGGACCTCTGGCTATCCTCCCTCTGGCCAGCTCTGCTCTCTGTTGCTAGGAGGTGCTCAAAGAAGGTCCCTGGTTTGCAGATAAAGGACATTCTTTTGGTTTCATAGTGTCTTGAAGTGATGTTCTCTCAGGTCAAATAATAAAACAAACTTTTTTTAAGGAAAAGGGAACACTGAGGCGGGGACAGCATGAAAGGACACCACCAGGCCCCCTGCTTCCCCATCACCTTGGGGCCAATGAATGGAAAAGCCGGGCTAGCCCAAGCCAACTTGGATGGAGGGTGCCTGTCAAGCTCATGCCCAGGCTCTGCTGGAACATCCCCAGCTGGGACACCCGCCTGTCTGGGCTGCCCTCCTTCTGACCCTGTTTGTCTTATTTTCTCCAAAGAGCTCTGGACAAGGAAGAGATAGTTAGAAATCACTTATTTTCCAAGCTTGGGAGCTGATAAAGTTAGGGGAGTGAGGAAGAGGAGGGGAGATATTTGTGCCTCTCCCCTTCACCTCAGTTGGTCTCTAAATCTAGTTGCAAGAGATATTCTGAGATGACATCCCAATTGTTCTGAGATACCACATTCACCAGCCCAGAGCCTAAGCCCAATTCTATGAACCTAACATCTGGAGAAAGCTCTAGTGCAGAACCTTCTCCTCTTCTTGCGGGGGGCGGGGGGTGAGAATCTGGGGCTATGGGAGTCTCTGTCCCTCATAGAGGCTCAGTTGAAACTTGCAGACAATTTTCTCACAGGGAGAACATCTTTCTCCTTTTGGAACCCAGGGCCCTGGCTTCCAGATCTGTCCTCCCCATGTTTCTGTGTGCTATTCTCATTTATTTTTAATTTCATCTCAATTTTCTGTTTTTTCCATCAACTACAATCTGAAATTCACTGCAAGGTCATCCCCAGGAGGCAGAGCAAGAAATTCAGCAGTGCTGATGGAAGGGTGCCTAACAACTTGGGGTACCAGAGCAAGAAGTGTTTGAATTTAAGTTTATTCCCCTCCGGGATTCAGCATAGACTGGTCTTGAGCAAGCTTCCCAGGATTCTGAAACTAGAACATGGCAAGTGAGACTGACAGGGCAATACAGGGGACCCCAGCACTATTGCTGAAAACCCTGGGAGCATTGGTAGAAATCCTCCAACAACCACAAAACAGGAGTAAGAATCATCAGACCAGAGCTATCACCTGCTTAAAAGACTGTTAACAAGGCACCTCTTGGAAACTTAGTTTCTCCATCTATAAAGTAAGATTTTGGACTCGATTATCTTTATCACCTCTTTCAGCCCTGAAATTTGCTGTTTCTAACCCTGAGAACCCTGGAGCCTTTTCATTTATTTGTCCCCATCAGAATTCAAGACTGAGAGCTACCGAGAGCAGGAACTCCACCTTTACAGTGTTCCATGTTAATGTGATATATATTCTATATGCAAATATATGTTAATACATACTTCAAGAGGTTTCATCCTTATAGGCCTTTATCTCACACTTATCTCCACAGGCCCCGGTCCTAGGCCATATGGAGACATGGCAATGAGAAAACAGGAAATCTCTCTTCGGGGAGTTCAATCCCGAGAGAGAGACAGCACCATTTATGAGCAACTGACATAAAATAAACTCTTCTCTGTGCTCTAAGGGAGGGATCAAGAGGGTCCAGAGGAAACAGAAGAGGCCTCAGAATGACAGGCAAATGAATTAGGGAAGAAGTAGGATATAATTACGTTCTCAATTTTGGGGTATGATTTGGACATGAGGAAAGGACAGTAGGGACAGAAGGAGCAATGAGAGCAAAATCACTCTCAAGTGCCAGGAATGTTCATGGAAACATGAATCCAGATGAGGATAGGGAGCAGGACAAGGAGAATGACATGAGATTGGGAAGGTAAACAGGGCAGAGAATGGAGGGTCTTGAATACCAAGCTGAGGAGAGTAAGTGTTTTCAAGTTATAGTAATGTTGGCTTCTGTGCTACCTCCACACTTGAAGGAACCTGCTCACTGCCCTTCCCTTCTGCCTCCCCAACCTGATAGGATCCCGAGCCATCCATACGCCAGGATGGAATGAGCCCAGCTTACCAGCCTTGCACTAAGTGTGGCCTCAACACCAAGAAGTGGCCGGGTCCAATCAAAGCATCAGCCAACACATACTTCTTTTTTAATATGAAACTCAAAGACCACAGAAAGCCAAAGAAAATGATCCTCCAGAATTTTCCTCCATGGGGACTATGAGTCCAATAATCCTACTCAAGTGTAGTCACTAATATATACAAAGAGTGAAAAGCTAACAAAACCAATAGGGGCTAGTGCTCAGGTGAGGGCTGAGCCCCTCTCTGGGCCTCAGATTCAGGGTGTGCTGGACCCGGGCTCCTGACTTGTTCATTTGGCACATCACAGACACAGCACTGAGGCCTTCCTGATGCTCCCACCCCCAAACCCAAGTTACAGATCAGTTTCCAACGGAGACAGTTCCACCCCAGCCCCTGAGGAAGAGCAGCCATGAGGCGGCTGGTCAGAAGCTACTTCCACAGGGGCCTCTCCCACACACACTGAGCACACTTATCTCCAAGACTGATTAGGAACTAAAACAGCTCCCTTCCCCATGAGCTGCAAACTGGCCCACTTGGGCCATGAGACACCCCAGATCCAGGAAACCCAGAGCTCAGCTGATCCTTCACCCCCTACCTCCTGCTTCTGGCTTTTATTGGTTTTGGCAGCAGAGCAGGGGGGGCCTTGAGGTCGAACTTGTTGAAAGTTCAAGGGAGAGAAAATTGTTCTCATCTGAATAAATAGAGTCAGCTGTTGCCAGAGGGTAAAATCTACCCATGGTGAGTTCCCCTAGACAAGCCGCCGCAGTGTTGGGCTACATGGGCGCTTGAACTGGGGCCAGCACTATCTGGCTGACTCTGGAGATGGCTGCCAAGTAAGACGCTGCATGGCTCATCCATGCGGCTTTGGAATGCCCCTCAGGGGAGTGAAGGTAGGATGCAGGGAAGGAGATCCTGGGCCACGCTGGTGTTGTGGGTGTTCAGCACACACCGGCCCTCCTTCCATGTCAATGACAGAATGGGAGTGGGAGAGTGGGCACCTGCCACCACAGAACCCCAGTTCATAGCTGGCATCCTTGAGCCCTTAGCCATGGGGCTGTGGGTGGGCTCTCTGGGAAAAGGCCAGTGCAGTGACCTGATGCCCTGAGTGTTTCCTGGGGATCCAGCATCCTGGGAACATACCCGCAGTGCTTTGAGGACATCACCCAACCAGACCAAACTACCCACTTGCTCCAGAAACTCTGAAAACTTTTCCATTCTAAAAGTTGCTTCAAATGCGGTCAGGAAAGGGACGTGAAAGGACAGAGGTGAAGGGAGGAATTGAGGGCGGAGGGGGTGAGTTGAAGAAGAAAGAAAAAGGAGCCATGTGGTAGGCTGGAAAGAACTCTGGCACTGATCCGGAGAGGGGTTCCAGTCCTTGCTCCTTTGTGAACTAGCTGGCTGACTTCAGACAAGCCCCTAACTCTCCAGTCTAAGAGGGAAGCTAGACTGAACATTATTTGAGGTCCCGTCATATTCTCAACTAATATGCAGTGAAACCCAAAACCAGGAACCACTGCTTCTCTTCTCTGTACCTCCAACTCTGACCCAGTCATGAAAAAGAACATCAGTCTGGCTGCCACTTCCTGGCATCTGCTCCCAGCCCAGCCTCCTGGACCTCTGTGCTCCAGAGACTATGAGAAAATCTTCTCACTCAAAGACCCAGAGATGCTGCCATACATGCTAAGCAGGATAAGCCAAATCATATGGAAAATGCTTTTTCTGCTCTAGTGGAAAAGTATGCAAGGAAATGAAGACTCAGACAGCAGTGTCTCTGTTTCAAAGGAGCCGAGAAAACCAAACAGGGCAGGCCACTGACAGACAACAGTGGAAGCATCCCTCACACTGAAACATCTTCCAGAAAGAAAGGAGCCACCTGATAGAGTGCGTTTGCTGATATTTTTCCCATCGGGGTCAGCTTGATGCCATAATAGCAATTCCTTACGTTTATGTGGTGTTTGACAGTTTCCAAGGCACAGCACATTTTTGACTTCACTTGATCCTCAGAGCCTCTGAGTAAGGGAAGTGGCATCAGCATCCTGGTGCAGATGAGAAAACCAAGGCGTGCAGATTAAGGGATGTCCTGGGCTTGCACCAGAGCATGTGCTCATCTCCCACAAGGATCATCTTTGGGGGTGGGTAGAAGGCAGGCAAAATCAGAAGAGAGGGTTGTGACAAGTACAAAGGACCAGGGAAAAGAATCTTGGGTCCCATTGCAGCGTGCATTTTATATCCCTGTTTCTCAGTATCCCCTCCCTCTTCCCCAAACTCCTCAAAAATACTTCAAAAAGGTCAGTGCAGCTACATAATAACAAAAATTTCATAGAACAGGGAGAAGGGACACTAGGGATCATCTACTCTACCTTGTTATTTTACAAATGGGGAAACTAAAGTCCAGAGAGGTGAGATAACTTGCCTAGGGTCACACAGCTAGCCTAGTAGCAAAGCACGGGTTAGAACCTGCTATTCCTGCCCCTTAATGACACTGGGACAGTTAGCATGCTTAGCCGATGGGAATGACCTCGGAAGGAACTGGCAAGTTCCAAATGCAGCCGGGCCTTCTATGTCTTTCTCCCTTCCTCTCTTATAGTCATATCCCCAGGTCCATGTGCTCCACATCAAAGTTAGAGGCTGAGCCAGCAAGCCTTCCTCTGATATGGAATGACTCCAATATTCATGTCCGAGGCACTAATTCCAATTGGAAATCTCCTGCCAATCCAAACAGAACAGGCTGATCAGAAAGCTTTTGTTTTTTCCCATTGTTTACAGAGCCACACTCTGGAGGCCTGAGCCCATCTGACATAACTCCAGGGCTGATGCCGGGGAAAAGCTTCCTTCCAGAGCTGTGAGAAGCCACCTACAGTCAGCGAGTTCTCTCTAAATTGTAAACGGTCTCTTCTACCTCACTGGAGCCTCATTCCTTCCTTCCTTCCTTCCTTCCTTCCTTCAGTGATCACACATTGAGCCTACTATTTGTCAGCCCTTATACTAGGAGCAAGATTCGCACACATGGATGAGACAGAAAAATCACCTTCAAGGAGCCTTCGTTCTAGCTTAGAAGAAAATCACATCTACATCTTCCTGGCAAACTCCAGAGTTTAAAGGAATTGACTTCAGAGTTATGAAACCCAAAGTGATGGCAGTCCAGCCTGGCAGGTCAGTCAGACCTGGAAACGTCAGCTCAGTGACCCAAGGCTATCAATTTATTAAGGACAGAATATGTCCACCCATGGAAGGAAGAATTCATGGAGGAGGCAAGTCTCAAACAAATCTTGAGAAAGAAAGAAGGTTTAGATAGATGAGCCCTTATGGGGCAGGGGTGGGGCAAGGAAGCTAGAGGCTGGGCGTTCATTATGTTTCTCCTGTATTCTACAAGCTACCAGAGCTATCTCATTCAATTCACCCACAGTCGTACAAAGTATCTATTCTGTTAATATTCTATAGATGAGGAAACTGAGGCTCACAGAAATTAAGTGATCTATCTATCCATGATCACAGTTCAGCTCCAGGCCTGTGTGACTCCAAAGCTCATGCTCTTTTCACTGCACTGTGCCTGGGGAGGAATTGAGAAGAGGCTCTGGTGCTGGTTATTACAAAACCATCCAAAAAAACAAAATATAGCCAAGTTGCAGAATCTGCAAAAGTTGTTCTCTTTAAAACTCTTGTTTGTTCATTGGGGCGCCTAGGTGGCTCAGTCGGTTAAGTGTCTGCCTTTCAGATCAGGTCATGATCTCAGGGTCCTGGGACCGAGCCCCACGTCGGGTTCCCTGCTCAGCAGAGAGTCTGCTTCTCCCTCTGTCTGCTGCTGCCCCTGCTTGTGTGTGCACATGTTCTCTCTGTCCCTCTCAAATAAATAAATAAAATCTTTAAAAAAAAAAAAAACTTATTTAAATAAATGAAACAAGATGGAATCGGGAGGGAGACAAACCATAAGAGAGTCTTAATCTCACCAAACAAACTGAGGGTTGCCAGGGGGTGGAAGGTAGGGAGAGGGTGGTGGGGTTATGGACATTGGGGAGGGTATGTGCTATGGTGAGCGCTGTGAAGTGTGTAAACCGGGCGATTCACAGACCTGCAGCCCTGGGGCTAATAATACATTATATGTTTATAAAAAAATTTTTAAATTATTTTTAAAATAATAAATAAATAAATAAATAAATAATCTTGTTTATTCACAGTGTTTTTAGTGTCCAAAAAGCCCTGCTACTCTTATCAGCATCACCTCACCATTGTCATCATTCTGATGAGACTCCACGTAATGAACAATAACAATGTGCTAGACACTAGGCTGTTATAGTTCCATTTAACGCTTCTAACAAACCAGAGAGTTTAATCATACTATTACTGTCCCCATATTACAGGTGAGAAAACTCAGGCACAAAAGAAAACTCACCAAGATCACACAACTATTGGTTAGATGCCAGCCCACGCAGTCTGGCTCCCACCTCATGGTCTCTAACCCATAGCTTATTCTTTGAAAGAGGGTGACCCTGAAAATGTCACAAAGACAAAAACAAAAGCAGACTTTGCGAGTAAGAAGCCTATTAATTTGACTGGGCCACCAAAGGTCCCAAAGTGGTCATTGTGGAGGGAAAGGACACTCCAATTAGGCTTCAGCCAGAGATGATATTTAGAGAGAATAGTTCAGGAGTTGCTGGATGGTGGAAAGATAAGCCTTAATAGGCTGTGGGAATACAGGTATGGAGGGTCCTGTGGGCAGCCAAGGGAAAGAACACGCAACCTCAAGGCCATGGTTCTTACAGATCCAGCCCCATTCTGCACTTCTCAAGCACCCCAAAGGCAGCTTCGTCCCTACGGAGTTCTTCTGTCCCTACAAGTGATGGATGCCAGACGCCATATCCTTCACAGGAGGAAATGTATCTTGGAATATGATCTCTCGTTAGAGTACATGTTGCTGCTTTTATAGGTTGTGAGTGGAATCCCACAGACTCTTGTCTTCCTTCCCTCCCCCTCTTGCCTCATCCATTCCCAGCTCGGTGTTCCTTCATAAATCAGCAGCCCAATGGAGCCAAGTTCTGCTTCCCACTTTTTAAGTCTGAGGGCATTTATTCCTGCTGATAAACTGGATTTAGACAGCTTCACAAACCCCTGACTGTGGCCAAGATTATGAAGGTGAAATATTCATCGAGCTCTGTCCTGTCAGGGAGAAGAATGTACAGCACAGGCTCAAACTGGCATATTTCCACACGTTACTGTCCAAGGGAGAATTACTTTTGTCAGGGACTGGAGCTGTGTTTGGGGGTTGGCTAGAGATATAAATTAGGATTATTACACTGGTGCTTCCAACAAACTCCCAGGAAGGGGAGGCAATACTGCAGGCCTCCATTGTAGCCTGTGAGTTCACCATAACACACCAGGCCCTTGGACCAAACCCAACCCTCATCCCAGGAAGCACATGACCAGATCCAGACTATAAAACTGACCATGCTCTTCACCACTTCTACAAAGACTCTGGGCATCCCTGGCATCCCTCATGTTTTTGTAGAAACAGGGAGGGCCCAGGGGTCACAGTCCAGAGCATAGGCCACCCCACAGCATCTGCCCTTTCTTTCCTTTTGCAAGATCCTGGCCAGATCTTGCTATGGAATCATGAGACACCAGGAAATGGTGCTTGTCCGTGGGACAGAAAAATAAAACTGGCATGTTTCATGAGGACAGGAATGGGAAGAAGGCCATTAATGCCTTCCTTTCCTCAAAAGTGGTGCACTGCATAGAGATACCTAGCAAAGCTTGGACATAAGCACAGAAGCCTGTCTGGCACCATTCCAAGGACCCCAGTGTTGGAGAGAAGCAAAGCAAGAGCCCAGGAGTCTGATTCCAAAGTCCATACACACCTAAAGCCTGTGTTCTCTGGCACTGCTCTACCACCCTGCAATTTTCTCATGCAGAGAGAGGGCCTCCATGATTGATGGAAGGCAGGTGAAGACCCCAAGAGTAGCTTAGATACCTCCCATGTCATGCATATTTACCTTGGTATCCACTGCACATTCAGCTTAGCAGCATGGCTGACATCACAAGAAGATGAGAGAAATACCACCCCCCAGAATAAGATGCAGGAAAGTCCATCTGACAATGAGCTGTTGTCAAACAAAGCAAGAGTAAGTGGGGTGGGGGGGCACACAGAGTCACACATGCTCTAGTAGTCAAATCCCACCTCTGCCATTTGCCCCTTGAGAGGCCCTCAGCATGTTACCTGCTCTAAGAGTCAGTCCCTTTACCTGGAGAATGGGAACTGACAATCTACCTAGTCATGTTATGAGGTTAACAATGCAATCAACATGGTCAATGCAAGGCCTAACGCACTCAGACTATCAGCAAGTGATTTCTCACAGCTGAGCAGAGGGAAAACAAACTCGTTCCCACCCCTGACCCATGCTACTCTGCTTGGTTGGTGGACTTGCTGACCATCAGAGCATTGGATTTTAGATTCTCTGTAAAACTTGAATGGCATCTCTCCCTCAAACATTTAACAAGTCCTGGGAAGCTAACACATTCCAGACTGGCCTGGCAATCCCCCACTCAGCTTGGAGCTTCGCTTCCCCTCTGACACTCCCCCCCAGCCCTCACTCTGCCCTCAGAGCAACCAATCTCCTTGCCATCCCTAGGCACATCCAGGCCCTCTTCTAAGCTCCCTGCTCCTATTGGTCCCTTAGAAAAAGGGATGGGAACAAATCCTCTTGTCTTCCTCACCGAGATTATTTTACATTGGAAAAGTAACATACTGCCATATGCAAATGATATAAAATTCAGAGTACAAGAATTTATTACACAACATGCAATGAGTCTGCTGTGCTCTGTAATTAGTTTTCAGAGAATACATATGTTTTCCATACTCTTCTAAATATATTGTACATTTCACAGTTATTGAAAATGTTTTAACAGTCCCCTACTCCAGACCTTCAATCTAGTTCCCTGGAAGTGACCACTGTTAAAAGTTCTTTGCGTATGCTTCTGGAAACTATCTGTTCATATATAAACGCTCAAACTCAATTGTTACACAAATGAGAGTTTTCTGTACATATCATTCTTTGCCTCTATGTTTTGCTTAATATTATATTTTGGAGAATGTTTTAATAACAACACATACAGAGCTACCTTATTCTTTTTAATGGCTGCATGGGGTTCCACTGCTTGGATGCCCTGGAATTCATAACCTGATCTCTAGGGATGAACACTTGCATTGTTTTCAGTCTTTTGCTACTACTACTATTGTTATAGTGGGTCTCTTGTTCATGTGTATCTGCCCATTATGTGTCAGGGCGTTTGTATCATCCAGTCCTAGAATTTTGAATTCTGAGAGTGTCAAATTGCTTTTCCCATAAGCCATAACCATTTACACTCTCAGAAGCAGGCTGGTGTTTGCTTCTCTAACTCACCAACATCTGCTACCATGATAGTGTATAACAAAATAATGTATACAAAAGTCTTCTACACTGTGAAGCTCCACATGTCATATCCCGAATGGCACCCTGACTGCCACCCTCTTCCGTGAAAAGTTTCCTGATTTCTCACTCTGCAGCCCAATGTGACTACGTGTCTCCTCCGGTCCCACACAGTCCTGATCCTCTCCTTCCTTGCAGCTCATTTGTGGTTCTGTGTACTGCAGTTCTAGTCATACTGGTCTTCCATCAGACGGTGGACTCAACTAGTTTGCTCAGTTTCTACCTCCTGCAGCAAAATGTATAGATCTTGCAGACAATAAAGACTTGCAGAGTTAAATTTGGATCCTACCAACCCAAGTTTCTTGGGTTCTAACAGCCTGCCCATTGTGGGCAGGGAAGGGTCTGGGGCTATTGGGTGACATCAAGATTCCCCCCATAGCGCCCTGCAGAATGCTACTGGTGTCTAATTGTTTCTCTTCTTGCCTTACAGTTTTTCATAAGAGGAAGACCATTCTGATTTTTAACTGGGCTCAGAATGTACTTTCCTGGATATGTGAGCCCCAGCAGGAGTAAGACATTTTATCATGGTCATGTGCTTAGCAGCTGGTGGCTTTATTTGGGGGAGGGAGAAACAAAGAGAGTGAATGCTTTTCTTCCTTTCCTCCATGCTGCTCCACAGGCAATGCTTTCTAAAGAAAGTGAAAAGCCAGGGGCACCTGGGTGGCTCAGTAGGCTAAGCCTCTGCTTTCAGCTCAGGTCATGATCTCAGGGTCCTGGGATTGAGCCCCGCATCGGGCTCTCTGCTCAGCGGGGAGCCTGCTTCCCCCTGTCTCTCTGCCTGCCTCTCTGCATACTTGTGATCTCTCTCTCTGTCAAATAAATAAACAAACCTTTAAAAAAAAGAAAGAAAGAAAGTGAAAAGCCAACTCCTTCCCACTCCCCCTAGTTACCAAAACCCAGGACTAAGCTGTCTTAAGCCTTCAAGAGAGTAGCTTCTATTACACCACAGCAGGAGTACTAGATTTGGAGTCTCACCACACAACTCTTTGAGCCATCCCTGTGTTTGTCTCCTCTTCCTTAAAGTAGGGACCACATTCCTCATTGGCTTGGGGTGAAGATACAGTTAATAATAAATAGCTTTCAGAGCTTTGAAAAGGTATTCACAAACAGGTTTCACTGATGAAAATTAAAATGAAAACACTGTGCCCACTTCCCCAGCCAACTTGGCCCACACACCCCACTGTTAGTCAATCTTCCTAAGCCTGGGAAGGGGAAGCCAGCATGGAATTTCTCTCCTCTTATTTCATAAATGGACCCAGAGGTGGTGAGCATTGGGGGTCAACTGTACGTATACCGTGTGCTCCTCCCATACCATCTCAGGTCCCCAGTGGGGCCAACATGCTGCCTAGCTTTGGAGTCAGAAGGATGGCAGCTACCAGGCTAGCGGGGATGGGAGGGCGCACCTTTCAGCTCCATCACCCTCTCCAACAGTAAGGAGAGACCAGAGTGGTGACAGGCACCAAGACCAGGGTGAGTGACAAACAAGAATGCTTGGCAGTTCTGCCCAACCCACCCTGCCTGTGCCTGTTTTCCAGAGCAGTCAGGGTACATGGCCTGTGCCTTATGTCAGTACACAACTTCCACAGCCCTCCTCATGCAGTACCCACTTCCCTCTGTATCCTGCCCAAGTTCCCCAGCTTGGGAGCCACTCTTCTGGGAGGAGTCAGGTTGCCCAAGAGATGAAGCAAGACAGTCCAGAAATCTGGAGCCAGGATGGTCCCATTACAGACCCTGCTGCAGTACATAGCCATCCAGGTCATTTACTTCATTTCCTTGGTCTTCTACTTTCCTTTAACTCTTCACAATTTTCTCCCTGTCTAGACTCGCTGCTACTCCCTTTGATACACTGAGTATCTCAGTGTCTCTTCATGTCTTTGTGTTTCTCTCTCTTCAGCTTTCCTTCTACCCACTTCCCTCTGCCCCACCTCTTCCTCTTTTTTCTCTCCCTCTCCTCCCACCTTCTCTCCATCTTTTTCTGCCCACGGTGCAGCCACTCCAACCCTCCCTTCCTCACTCCCCCACCTCCCCTATTCACCATCCCCACCCCTCTGCATCATTTCAGATTTTCTGAGCATTGGGAATAACTGTGTGCTAGAGCTAAGGCAGTGCCTCATAAACCTTTGTATGGAGAAATTCAACTTCCTGCTAGGGCGTTGCCATTTATTAAAAGGGTAGTTGGGGTGAATGTGTCCCATTCATCAGTCCAGAGGACTCAGAGCACATGTCCCACTGACTGCAAGCTTCTGAGTGTCCCCTGCTCAGTAGCTTTCTACCCCCTCTGCCTCCTGCTCTTTCTTCTGCACAGCAAAATGCTATAAATCCCTTCTTCCTTATTTTGCAGATACTTGTCACATCCTTACCCACAAATAGGATGTATTCAACCAGATGGCAGAAGACAAGTCATCAAAGAGAACCAAGCATCAGATGGAAAGAGAAATGGGGAGCAGGGGAGAGTTGGCCTAGGTGAACTTTTAACCTTTAAGACCTTTCTGAGTTTCTATGTTAAGAAGTTTCAAGGCCCTCAGCTTGATGTTGCTACCAACTTTCAGAGAGTTAAAGTTCAGATTCCTATGGTCCCTAGAGAAAGGGCCATATCTAAAATTAAAAATTTCCCTCCCTGCCCCCTTTCTCCCAAGCACCTCCACTTTTTCTGGCTAATCAGGCTCTCTTTATTTCTATGAAATGCCCATGGGTTGTGAGAAAGGACAATGCTTTGGGTCTTTCTCTTCATTCTTCATCTTTCTTCTGTTACAGGATTTTCAGATCTATTATCTCATTCTTCTCAAGAAACTGACTGGGTAATTTGAAAGTGAGAAGTTTCCAACACTGAAATGAGGACAAACCCCTCAGAGATGGAGATAGAAAGTTTACTGCCAAGAAAAAGAGGCCAGCCAGAGATGCCGCACTGGGCAGTTGTCACAGTGCAAGTGAGGCAGGGATTGTGGAATAAAGAGGAAGACAGTTCAGAGCAAATTATAGGAGCAGAGTGCTCAGAGAGTTCTGCGTGGGTGGCTATGTAAAGATGGCCTGAGACCCCAGACAAAACTTCCAAAGGGATCCCCTGCCTTTTGATAAGCTGAAAATAAGTCTTTCACCACCCCTCCTCTTGTGACCCCCTGCCCTGCAATGCAGAGCCTCCTGAAGCAGCATTTGTTGTCAGGAAGAGGAAGGGAACATCCCACAGGGAGTGACTCCCTTCCTTTCCATTGCTACCAGTGCTTCCACAACCCAGACCAGAGTCAGGGAGTGCTTCCTCTTGGCAAGTTCAGTAACCAAATCTCCAGAAAACTGTACTTTCTTATGGTGACACAATGTTAGCCTGAAACAAAACATCCCAACACAATTTATTCCCCTCGTAGTGGACAATAGTCAAATTCCTTGCATTAGCAGTTTCTGTTGATTTCATTGGGATCTTAAGGACCTCCGGGGCAGTAAAGATGTCTCTGTTTTGATGGAAGAGGTGACTGAGGCAGGATTCAAGCAAAAAGCAGTGTTGATAAGAATAGAAACACTGGCTGTGGAGTCAGAGAGGCCCAAGTTTGAACTTGAGTCTTTTTGGGGCCTTAGGGACGTACTTACTTTACATCCAGAAGGGATTATGATAAGGCCAATAGTAACAATAGCCTCACAGCATGGGGATGATGATTCCATGAGATACCACATTTGAAGCACTTAACCCAACACTTGACACAGAGTCAGTGGTCAAGAAATGAGAACTTGAAAAAAAATAAAGTCTTACAGTAGCAGAAAGAGAGTCATTGTCTGTCTGTTCCTGGGGTCAGTGGATGGGTAGACTTCTAGAGCTTTTGAGGGCTTCACCTTGGAGTCCTAAGATACAAAAGAAAAGGGTAGAATTTCAACAAGGAATCCATTCTTTGCAGGGCATGTAAGGTACAGACCATCTCTTTACCTACAATCTTAGACTATTCAAAAAGACTCAAAAAGTTGTCGAAAGTAGCCTCACAAGTGTTTATAAAAATAACCTTCTAGTCCCAGGACATTGTAAATTTCTTTTACTTCAAAAATCTTTGAAAGCAAATTGACCTTTAAACAATAAAATGGAAGTACATTTTGCAACAAAGGTGGTAAGAGTTAATACCTGTGGTTCAAAGAGATTATTTTCGGAAAGATCTATTCTCTCCTTCTCCACCTCCACAAGCAGAGTATGCAACCTTGCCCCTGGGCTTTGGGCATGGCTGTGTGACTTGTTTTGACCAATTGAAAGTTAGCAAGTTCAGTAACCCAAAAGGTTAAGACGACTTATGCAGTTGAACTTGTTCTCTTGTGCTTCTACCATCATCTTGAATAGAACCTGCCAAGCTACCCTGCTGATCCCATGAAAGGGATGAGACCCGTGGAGCAGAGCTGCCCCAGCTGGGTCCAGCCTAAACCAGCTAACCTAGAGAAGCATGAGATAAACAAATGCTTATTGTTGTATGAGAGTTCTGTGATTTTTTTTTTATGCATTATTACAGAAGAAATAATTCAATGATATAGAAATTGATATGACTGACATAAAAAATTGGGTTCTGCTATAACAAAAAACCAAAATACATGGCATTGAAACTGGACAGTAGGGAGAAGTAGAAAAATGACAACTTGTATTATACAGTGGTGAAACGTACATCCAACCATAACTTGGGAGATAACAAGCGTACCTAGTGAACTTGTGAACTTGGGCAGAATGTTGAAAACGTGAGTTGACTTCTTACGCTATATATGGTAAGATCCTATAAAACAGAGACAAACTCAGAAGACAACTGATCAATTTGCACTCAGAATTTAGAATTAATATAAATAACACAATTTCTTTTTTTTTAAAGATTTTATTTATTTATTTGACAGAGAGATCATAAGCAGGCAGAGAGGCAGGCAGAGAGAGAGGAGGAAGCAGGCTCCCTGCTGAGCAGAGAGCCTGATGCGGGGCTCGATCCCAGGACCCTGAGATCATGACCTGAGCCGAAGGCAGAGGCTTAACCCACTGAGCCACCCAGGCGCCCCTAAATAACACAATTTCTGATCTCCAATCTCTGTATCCATTGAAAGCTCTCAAATTAAAACATAGCTGAGATTAAATTAAATTAAAGCATAGGCCAAATGTGGGAAGCTGCCAATATAGCATGTTGGGCTCAAGATAAAGACCACTTCAAGGGTGTAACACCGTCTGTTACAACTTCTAGAAGAATTAAGATCGTGCTAGTATATCTCCTGACCTGGACAAAAGAGACTCTAGGGAGTCCCACAGGTCTTAAAGACATGGTCCCTATGGAAACCATGGAAAAGCACCTCCTGTCTGTCCCACTGCAGGACCATAATTGAAAAGCCCAGCTGCTGTGCTCTGAATGCTATCCATCCCTACTTGCATTCTGAGGCCACACTTCTAATGGGCTGTTCCTACTCAGTGATGGAGCACAGTGAGGATTCTAAACAGGCTTGCACCTAGAAGGCCTGACCCTCTAAAAAGCTACTTTAGCTGAACGTACAACCATGCTGAACTCTCCTAGAACTTTACTGCAGACTGAGATACCTCCATCCAACCTTCTTTCTTTTCCTCTTACCTTCTACAGCAGACAGAACTGATTACAGGCTAGCTGCTCTCCCAGCTTCCCCCAGCTCCCTCCTCATTTGCTTTCACCTTATCATGGCATCTGCTTCTCAGAGAATATTTCCAATACAAGTGCCCCCGAAGTGGTCCAAGAAGCAAAGGATGAAGATTTGAGACTGGATCCCTACCTCCACCATCCTTGTTGGTAGATGAAGCATATAGATAGTCTCTAGCATGAGATAGTGGTTCAAATTGCTAAAGCTTCATCAATAGCACCCTTGAAAATGTTCCAGTGGAGAGGAATGTTGTGATATTTTTTAAAATATGGGAAGGGGCACCTGGGTGGCTCAGTTGGTTAAGCATCTGGCTCTTAATTTTGGCTCAGGTCAAAATCTCAGGGTTGTGAATTCAAGCCCTGTGTTGGGGTCCATGCTGAGCATGGAGGTTGCTGAAGAGTCTCTCTCTGCACCCCTGCCTCTAAAAAATAAATAAATAAATAAATAAATAAATAAATAAATAAATAAAAATATGGGAAGAACAATGTCTACAGAGACTCAGGGTTGGCTAATTACTGCTAAGTCATAGAAATACCCTGCAAAGGGACAGAGACTGAGGGCTACTAACAAAGTCTAAGTATGAAAACTAGAGGCCCTCTAGGGCAGTCCCAGTGAGGCCCTCATCTCCTGCAATGAAACAACAAACACAGCTAAGTGGCAGTCTCAATGTCTAACTGCTAGACTCACAGAGCTCCAGAAATATTTGAATACTTAGTCAATCTATTATGCATAAGGAAGAGCCCTGGTGGGCAAAATCTTGGACCCCAAAATATGTTAAGGAACTTCCTAAAGAAAAATGTTGACCCTTCAGTCTTCCCTTCCTTCCCAGAGCTTCTAGGCTTGCTGAGGTAGCCCAAATTCCCTACTAAAAACTGGCACTTTAGGGCACCTGGGTGGATCAGGAGGTTAAGCATCTACCTTCAGCTCCAGGATCGAGCCCCACATCAGGCTTTCTGATCAGCCTGCTTCTCCCGCTCCCTCTGGCCCTCCCTCTGACCCTCCCCCTGCTTGTGTTCGCACTCTCCCTCAAAAAAACAAATAAAATCTTTAAAAACAACAACAAAAAAAAGCCAGCACTTCAGTGATAAATGATGCTTCAAGCCCCTCTCCCCAAAGGCAATAGGTTTCCCCTTAGAAGCTGACCCCATGCCTCTCCTTGGTTTCTAGGCCAATAACTAGAGTTAAATTCCAGAACAACCCAACTAGGGATATGCTGTGACTGACAGGAGAGTAAAAAGACTATATACTGAAAGCATTGCAAAAATTAGCATACACATACCAGCAGAATCCAGAAGAGCACTCTTGGGATTGAGTTTGAAGACACTTGATCAAAGTAAGTCAAAGTATAAGACTGGGTGAGCAAACATTAATTGACTTCAGGGCATTTTCTCTCATTAATGGACTTAACAACCTAGAAATGACCCCAGGGGATGGGCCAAACAGTTTCTGGGATGACTCTTCAGACTGTGGAAAAGTAGTAGCCACACAAGAATTGGAAATGCTTGATGGCTGCATAGTATTCCATTGTATTTATATATACCACATCTTCTTTATTCATTCAGCTGTCGATGGACTTCCATAGTTTGGTTATTGTGGACAGTGCTACTATAAACATTCAGATGCATGTGCCCCTTCAGATCACTACATTTGTTTCTTTAGGGTAAATACCCAGTAGTCCAATTGCTGGGCCATAGGGTAGCTCTATTTTCAACCTTTTGAGAAACCTCCATACTGCTTTTCAGACTGGCTCCACCAGCCTGCAATTTCCACCAAAAGTGTAGAATTGTGTAAGACTGATGATTCACAGACCTGTACCCCTGAAGCAAATAATACATTATATGTTAATTTAAAAAAAAAAAGAAGAAGAATTGGAAATGCTCAAGTTGCCCTGGAAGAGAATCGAGGGAGGTGTGAGAAGGCTGAGGAAAGTGCATGAGCTGGAATAGAGTAGGTGAGGCCAAAAGACCTTCCATAAGGGAACCCCTCTTCTATAAAGCACTGAGAAGATTGGCAGGGGCCAAGGTTGCCAGATTTAGCAAATGAACTACAGGATTTCCAGTTCAATTAGATGGCAGAAAAGGCAGTCACAAAGTTGGGTTTATTAATATTTGTAGGAATAAGAGAGCTCCAAAGAAACAGAGTCAACAAGGGTGCTGCTTAATATCTATAATCCAAAAAAGACATATTAAAGGAGTAGGAGGCTAAAGGAAGACCTTCAGCTCAAATAAAAAACATTGTCCCTTGTTCAGTTTCCAGACCTCATTGGAACCATTGAGGGGACAAACAACTGGATTCCTAGGAGGAAAAACCATGAAACACCATTGCAAATACAGAGCACATGATTTTCCAGAGTGTCCTGACAGCCCTTTACTCAGGTGACTGTATATCAGGGAAAGGGAAATAACCAGAATTTTCAAGGACAATTGTACATAGGGTCTAAGCTGATATCAATATCCAGAGACCCAAAGCACCATTATGGCTTCCCTGTTAGAACTAAGGTCTCTGGAGTCAGGTAATAAATGTAGTCCTGGCTAAATAAAGTTCAGCTCACAGAGGGCCCACCAGGTGCAGACTCAACTCACACAATCTCCAAGGATATAATTATGTACATGGCACTTGGAGTAACCCCCATCCTGGATCCCTGGCTTATGGTAAATGCCATACTATCATAGTAGGAAAGGGTAATTAGAAACCTTAGAATTTTTTAAATAAAACCAGTCATACTGATCTATGGGTCACTTTTACGTATTTTTATAAGATCTTATTTATATGAGAGAGAGCACCAGCAAAGGGAGAAGAAGGGTAAAGGGAGGGTAGAGGGAAAAGGGGGAAGAAGACTCCCCACTGAGTGTGGAGACAGACAATATGGGATTAAATCCCAGGACCCTAAAATCATAACCTGAGCCGAAGTCAGACACTTAACTGACTGAGTCACCCAGGTGCCCTGGAAACTTCAGAATTTTTACCCCCTAGCCCTCAGCCTAAATATCATATCCTTGGGAGAAAGGCAGGATGTGTATCACCATTAATAACCCACAAGATGCTGGGTCTATAGTATCTATAATGTCTCCATTTAATTCACTAGTCTGACCCCTACAGAAAACAACAGATCCTGGAGAATGACTGTATATTACTAAAGGCTTAAATGCTTAAGAGTCCCAATTGTAGCTGCTGTGTCCCAAGTAACCTGTTCCTAGAGTAAATTAATATGTCTCAGGGTAGGTAACCATTGATTTTACAAATGCATTCTTTTATATTCCAATCAAAAAAGAAAATCTGAAACAGTCTGCATTTATATGGGAAGAAGACAATATATTCCTTCATAGATTTGCCATGAGGTTATGTTAACTCTGCCACAACATAATCCAAAGGCATCTGACTGCTTTAACCACAAAATATCACACTGACCCATTACATCAGCACCTTATGCTGACTGGGAAGGACAAGCAAGAAGCATTGGGAAGACACAGGTGGGTTATAAAACCTATGAAGATTCAAGGATCAGCCACTTCAATTAAGTTTTTAGGGTCCAGTAGTAAGAAACATAGCAGGATATCCTTCTAAAGTAAAAAACAAATTGCTCCATCTTACGTTCTTAGCACCTAGAGTACCTGATAAGCTTTTTTGGGTTTCAGATGTAACACATTCCACACCTTGAAATATTCCTCTTTTCCTTACACTGGGTGACATGCGAGGCTGCCAGCTTTGATGAAGTCTAGAGCAGGAAAGCCCTCTGTGGTAGATCCAAGCCATGATGCTAAAAGCCTTGACACTCAAGCCATATGATCTGGCACACCCTGTGGTGTTAATAGTGTCAGTGTTGGGAAAAGATGCAGCATAATAGATACTATGGTGAGCCTCAGTGGAAAAATTAGAATGCAGGCCTTTGGACTTCTGAAGCAAGGCATGCCATCTGCAGCAGGAATTCATGAATTATTTGAGCCCAGTTCTTAGCATATTACTGAGTCCTGGCAGAGAGAGATGCTTGACCATTGGACACCAAGTTACCATACACTTGACACCGCTTATTATAGGCTGTGCTCCATCAGACCCACCAAGTCATAAAGCTGATGTGCCTAGCAACAATACACCCAAAATGGAAAGTGTATTTCTGGGACTAAACTTGAACAGGACCAGAGGGCATGAGTATGCTGCATGAGCAGGTGATCCCGTGTCATCCACCAGTACTAGTACTCCACCTCTGTATGCAGCAGTCTCTGTATGACTATATGGCTTCCCATAAATCCAGCTGCAAGAGAGAAAAAATTTTGGTCATTATGATAGGCTGAAAATTGATCCACAAATATATGTAGATCTTAATCCCTAAAACCTGTGACTTCTACCTTTTTTTCCCCAGTTTTAATGAGACATAGTTGGCTAATAATATTTTAATATATTTATATATTGTAAAAGGATTCCCATAATCAAGTCAGTGAACATATCTATCACCTCACATGTTTTTTTGTTTAGGGTTTTTTTTGGGTTTTTTTTTGTGTGTGTGTGAGAACACTTAAAATCTATTCTTTTAGCAAATTTCAAGTGTATATAACACAATATTTTTAAATGTTTATTTATTTATTTGAGAGAGAGAAAGGATGCAAACAAGGGAAAGGGCAGAGGGGGAGAAAGAATCTTTAAGCTGACTCCCCACTGAGCATGGTGCCTGACCTAGGGCTCATCCCCAGGACCCTGAAATCATGACCTGAGCCAAAATCAAGAGTAGGACAGTCAACTGATTGAGCCACCCAGGCACCCCTGTAACATAGTATTATTAACTATATTCATCATTCTATACGTTAGATCCCCAGAATTTACTCATAACTGAAAGTCTATGTCCTTTGACCAATCTCTCCCCATTTCCCTCACCTCCCACCCTCTGGCAATCATCATTCTGTGAATGTTACCTTAAATGACAAAGAAACTTCACAGATATGATGAAGCTGAGATGGGAGGATTATCCTGGATTATCAGGTGGACTCTGAATGCAATCACAACTGTCCTTGTTAAAGGGAAGCAGATGAAGAAAGCAATGTGACCACTGAACCAAGATGTTCTTCTGCTGGCTTTGAAAATGGAGGTAGGGGCCACAGGCCAAGGAATGCAAGGAATGCAGTTTTAGAAGTTGGAAAAAGCCAGGAAACAAATTCTCCCCGGGAGCTTCCAAAAGAAACACATCACTGCCAAGACTTTGATTTTAGCCTGGTAAGGCTCATCTCAGACTTCTGACTGCCAGAACAATAAGAGAATAAATTCATGTTGCTTTAAGCCACTAAGTTTGTGTTAATTTGTTACAAAATCAAGAGTAAGCTACCCTTCTCAGTTCCCTTGGCTTCCAAGGGCATTCCTTGGCCATGTTGTAAGGAAGCCCAAACCACACAGGGAGGCTACATGCAGGGGTTCCAGCAGACAGCCCTGTTAAGCATCAATGGCAGGCATGTGAGAAAGTTACATGTCAGGTCATTCTAGCCCCAAGCTTCTGGGCTTCCAGATGGGGTTCCAGAAATCATGGAATAGAGACAATTTTCTCTGCTGTGCCCTATCCATATTTTGACCCCTAGAAACCAAATTTGACTACAATTGTTGTTTTGAGTCATGTAATATTTGGTTGGCTATCTGTTACATAGCACAATGTAACTAACACATTATTATATAAGGACATAATCTAAGATCAGACAAAACCTTGGAAATAACCTAAATGCCCGGTCAAAATGGCAACTATATGAATTCTGACACTCCATATTGTGGAATATTATACAGCCAATAATAACATTTTTGATAAATGGTTCATGATGGGGAAATTCCTATTTTTAGCACATCTTGGAGGAAATAGTTATATACAAACTTTTTCAAAAGTAAACAATATAAAGGACTGCTTATTTCCCTATAACTTCATTAATGCTTTCTTTCTTCTTTCCCAGTTTAATTAAAATGATACTTCATCTTCATATTTTTTATATCTGTGAGCTTTAGACTTACCCAATTTATATAAGCTTTGTATATTTCTTCTTTTGTGAGTTGAGTATTCATGACTTTTACCATCTTTGTTGCAGCAGTCATTGTTTTTCTTACTGATTTACAAAAGTTTCTCCATGTGCAAGTTATCATTCCTTTGTATGTATTACAAAATTTTTCCACTGAAAAAAATTTTTTTCTCGGTTTTGTCATTTTCTTTTTCATTTTTTTTTCTTGTGCTCCTCTTGTCTTTTTTTTTTTTTTTAAAGATTTTATTTGTTTGACAAACAGAGATCACAAGTAGGCAGAGAGGCAGGCAGAGAAAGAGGAGGAAGCAGGCTCCCAGCCAAGCAGAGAGCCCGATGCTGGGCTCGATCCCAGGACCCTGGGACCATGACCTGAGCCGAAGGCAGAGGTTTAACCCACTGGGCCACCCAGGCGCCCCTCCTCTTATCTTTTAATTAAGCCCAAATGTGAGCACCTAGGGTTTGGTGTGTGTTATGGAAGGTACAAAGGAACTAGAATGTGCCTTCTTTCCCACTGAGGCATTAGGATGTTATTGGGGGTGCCAGTCATATATGCATGAATCACCAAGTGAGGAAGCCTCTCGGCCAACATGTAACATATTTATCTAAAAGTAGAATTTCATAAATCAAACATACTTAGGAAATATTAGGATAAACAAAATTCAAAGTATTTCTTTACCAAGTATAGCTCAGAACCTTTGGTATGCTGAAATGTATTGGCTTTTCAGGCAGGCAGGGACAGGGTGGAGAGGAGTGGGGGGCACTGTAATGACCACAAGTATGTGCCACTTGAAGTTGGGATGGGCGTCCTGAAGGAATCTGTACTGCCTACCGTGAATTTGAAACACACACACACACACACACCTACGCAAACACACACACACGAAGATACTATAGGGAAGGGACCAGGGGGAAGGTGGAACAAGCCAGGACTAACACAAATTAACAGGGATCTTCAGAAAAACAATTAGAACATAAAAAGAAAGGGCAGGACTATCCCATTCATCTTGTTCTCACTGCCTCTTTCTTCATGCGTTCTGCCCAAATTCTCTACTGGAGAAATGATCTAGGTCTATTTCTCTGGCCCATGTGGTCTGTATCCTGGAATTTGTCAGCCCTTAAACCCTTTGCCATGGGGAGATGCCCAAACAGACAAGAGTTCCTAAGGGAGGAGGCTCTGGGAAAGATTTTCTTGACAGACTTAGCTCTGTGCTCTTTCCCTTCCTTTCCATCCAGGTTCAGTCATCCAGTTCTCTGGCACCAATGCTTCTCAAATATTTGCAGAATGCTCTCCCACGCCCCTCAGTTGGTGCTGAGGTCAAGCCTGTAAGTTCTGCTCATTTAGGTTTTACCCATAAATCATTCTCTCCCTTCCCCTTCAATGCTTCAGTGGTTCTTCCCGCCCATGCCTGTGGAGAATTCTGAAAGCTGGCTGCCTCCCTCTAGTCTCCAGGGAAGGACCTGTTCCCACCACTGGCCTCTGAGAAACCCAGGCTGCAAAGCCATTCCCTTGGAACTCTGATATCACTTCTCTACATTCAAATCAGAGAAGCAGATTAAGCTTACCAGATGCCCTGATGTCACCCTCTTGGCTCCAGAGATGTCCAACCCCAGATATATGACACAGGAATGGGCCTTATCATTGGGCATAGGGTGGGGAGTCAGGATGCCTGTGTTGCATTCCTGGCTCAGCTTGCAGTTTGCACAAGTCAATGACTCTTTCCTGCTGGGACATGACTTTCCTAACCACACACTGCCCAGCCCTCAGGCTTCCTATAATAAAGTTTAAATGGGCACCATTCACGGTGCCGTGACAACACAAGGCAGCATGATGAGGGAGTGAATTCCAGGATGAACTCAAACATGGCAATTCCCACCACATGGTCATCTCTTTCCCAATAATCACATTTCTTTGAGATTAATTTTCCTCGATGCCAGAAGGAAACAACTCTGAGAGAACATGATTAATTACATACCAAGTCCTAAATTTGAACTGGTCTCACCCAGAACTAATCCTAATTCACACCTACTCTTTGCCAGAGACTTGCTAAATAGTCCTGCTAGAACTATGCTAAGTAGATACCATACCTATGTTACAGATCAAGAATAAAGTCCAGAGAAATTCAGTAATTTACCCAAAATCCCATAGTAAGAAATAGCAGAGCAACGGTTCCAGAGCATTTCTCTACGACCCCTCACCTCAAAGGGTAGAAGAGGCAACCAAAGGACATTTACAAAAGTTACACATTTTGAAAGGTAAATAGGAAGTTCTTTGACATGGAGTTTTTGACCATATTTCCCTAACCTGCTTTCTTGGACCTCCTTCTATATTATTTTCCCTTGGTATCATTAGAAGACATAAACAAAAATTAAGCTAAGCCATTTTGAAGTCTCCTTTGTGCCTAGAACCATTATGCTTGGCTTAGATGCATGACAGAATACTTCTCCATACGGCTAGAACCAATCTACTAGTCGGTCTGTGTGTTCTGACCTGTTTGCTATTATTTGCTCAAGTTCCAGTTGGTAAGACTAAACCTTTGGAATAAAAACAGTCACAATAGCCAAGAAGTGGAGAAGGGCAAACCATAATTATTAAGGGTATCCAAAGATCAGGGTGGGGTAGGATTAGATGAACAATAGAATGAAGGGGAAGGAAAGCATCGACTCTACTCTATGGCAGCCCTCAGCCTTCTAAAGCTGTGGTCTCTGGGTCTCCCTCAGATATAAGGAGCTCTCAGCATCTGCCCTCATTCTGATAGGTGACACATGGGCCCCTTCCTCTCCTGGGTAGTGGCAGGAGTCTGAGCCTAGAGCCACCCCAGCCTGGCCTCAGGACCAGTGCTGTTAATCACCCTTGCAGGCCCCAGGCTGTGAATGCACAAGAGTCTCTTTGTTGCCATCACACTGGGATCTTTTATTCTCCCTAAAAACCAGGAGCTTCTGTGTGCACAGGGCCCGCCTCCTCCCTTCTCAAGACACTTTGATCCTTCTCCCATTTGAAATCTTGCTGGCTTTTCAACACCCTCCCAGACAATCAGGGGTTTTTTTGTTGTTGTTGGTTTTTTTTTTTCTTCTTTTCAATAACCAAGCGGTTCTCCTTATTTCTCCTCTAACAACTCTGACCAAGAAAAGTTCAAGGGGGCAGATCCCAAGAAAACAACAGAACCATCACATTCTGTTGATCACTGGCTGGGGGGATATGGAACACCTCCACAAGCTCAGAAATGTTTGTCAAAAGGAAGAATGAATACCTAAGTGAAGTGCTAAGGGAAAGTGACAACAAAAGCCAGAGGAAAGTATAAGGTAGTTTCTTCCATGGACAACTGGTCAGCTCTGGACTTCCAGCGTAGTCTTTATCTCCATCCTCTCTCATTGCCTGACTCCCCCATAGCCTCTCTCTCTCACATTCATCCTTTCCTCTTCATTTGCTCTCCTACCACTTCAATTCCTATTATCTCGTAGCTGTTCTAGATCTGAGGCCTCTTTAACTGGTCCCTCTGCTTAATCCTTCCATCTTCCTGCCTATCACCACCAGCTCAATCTGTATGAAGTACCACTCTGTGTCATCGCCCAGTTCAAATATTTCCCATACAAACATCTTGTGTCTCATGCAAGGTCCTCTGTGATCATTCTGTCTATTATCACTTTCTTCAAGTCAGCAGGATGTAGTAAAAATTATATTGGGAGAGAGGGTCCTAATCCCCAGTATGCCTTTCGTAGGTATATAAACTTGGGCAAGCCACTTTAACCTTCTGGACCTAATATTCCCAACTATAAAAATAAGGTGATTGAGTCCGATGATCTTTTTTTTTTTTAAGATTTTATTTATTTATTTGACAGACAGATATCACAAGTAGGCAGAGAGGCAGGCAGAGAGAGAGGAGGAAGCAGGCTCCCAGCCAAGCAGAGAGCCCGATGCTGGGCTCGATCCCAGGACCCTGGGATCATGACCTGAGCTGAAGGCAGAGGCTTTTTAACCCACTGAGCCACCCAGGCGCCCCAAGTCTGATGATCTTTGAAGTATCTACCAGTTCTAACATTCTGTGACCCCAGGAAACCTATTACTTCTGCCAAATTATTGCTGACTCACAAATATTCCTCTTAATGTCCTTACTCTTAATGATGAGGATTGAATAAAGCTCAGAATACTCCCTTTTATAGATGGGGTATTCAATTCCTGCTGATATTTATAGAAACACAATTATTTCTATAGTTGTTGGTTTCGATTAAGGCTAGAAAAATGCTGGGGAGCTTTAAAAACCAAAGACTTATATCTTTATCCTGAAAATGGAAGAAAAGCCAGCTATCATCACAACAATCAATTTCACCTGCTGGTGGCACTGTCACAGTAACAGCCAAAGAATTATAAACTTATTCTCATTCCTGCTTTACCATATATTCATATACATGCCACATCTCACCATACCCAGTAATGTTTTCTCCATTATGTTATTTTAGGTAAGACACTACACTTTGTCAAGATTCCATAGACATTAGTAAAATGTGCAGTGGGGGGAAAGACAGTGGAATATAAGAAGAATTTCTACGCTAAATGCCCAATTCTGTGCTGAGTCATCTGCCCCTAGTCTTCCCTCCCTAGGCAATAATAACAGCTATCATTTATTGACTGCCCAAGAAGAGCCAGCACTCTTGAGGTGGGGATTGTTATCATTTATCTCTGGAGATGGGAACTGAGGTTCTAAGAGAGCCGAGAGCCCAGTCTCACAGAGTAAGTAACAGGGCCAAGAGTCAAATCCAGCTTTCTGTGGCTCCAAACCCATGGTTGTAACCACTTTGAAACACAGCCATACTCATATCTTTTTGGCCTCACAGGGTGTCCCAATCCATTTCACTTGCTTGGATAAGTACAGATGGCTAGGATCACCCTAAGTTTGCCTTAAGTAGTTTCTTAACTATTCCTGGGAACTTAACAGGAAACTTTAGCCAAGGTTTCTCAAGGCCACTTAAGAACATGAAGATTTGTTTGTTTGTTTGTTTTTAATTGATTTGGGAGAGAGGATCATTTTCCATCATTAATACCTACCTATTCCCATTTCCCTGCCTGGTCTCCATAACGAAAAGGAAACAGTACTGGTTTTCTAAAGTAGGATGAAAAACTGGGTCTAAGCCAGCAGGTTTAAATACCTTCTGTCTGTTTGGCATCCTGTGATGTGATAAGGGAAGGCATGGCTGGGAGAGGGAAGTTGAATCATCTCACCAAATGTTCTTTTGTCTGCAGAATGAATGTGGCTATTAATGTGGAACAGCTTTTCTTTTCCAGAAAACAATGGAGCTCCACTGAATCACTGACTCTCTTTCAGGCATCTCCTTTTGACTGTCCGACCCAACCCCATAGTTGAGATTCAAGCTGTTGTCCCTGGCCCAACAACTGGTACCCATGCCAGTTGAGAGAATGGATCTGGTCCCACTGCCTGAAGCTATATACAGTGCTCTGATCTAATCCTTCGATGAAGAAACCAGAACACCAGAAAAACTTCCGGAAAAATCTCTTGGTGCAAAATGGACAGTTCTACCTTTTAGATAACTCAACATTAATCCCACATTATTCCTACATTAATCCCTACCTGACCAAGGTGGTCCCAAATTGAGATTTAAGACCAAAACAAAAGCCTTCATTTAGTTCACCCTATGAATAGGGCTTCAAGGATTTTTTATTAGATTTCTTAGCTTGATACAAGTTGTTAGTGCTGACAGATACTTGACACTTTTATACTTCTTCAACCATTGTTCTTTGGGTGTGTAGGACCTTGGGAATCTCAGAAGACTTGTTGCGAATGTGATTAGTCAGGCAGAATTTAGGTGTTCTGGGCAGGCACCTTGCTTGCCACCATTCCATCAACATGCCATTACAACCTTACTGGCATTCAAAATAATTGTGCAGAAAAATGTAGCTTTTAGATGCCTAAGTCAAAAAAATTTTCAGAAAAGTAAAGAAGTTTTAGGAATACCTTAATACATTTATTTCACTCATATTTTCATTATTTCAAATTCTTTCAAATTATTTTTGAAAATAATTTATGACTTTTTAAAGTCTATGTCTAAGTCTAAAAGAGCACTTTTTAACTGACTAAAATAAAAATTCTAAGTAATGACAGTGGAGAGGGAGCATAATTTACAGTTCAGTCCTAAATCACACAGCTAGTCAATGAGAAAGCCAGGATAGAGCTCAAAGACACTTTTCCTCATCCTGATATCTTTTTGTTGTGGAGTCAGTCTACTATGGGTTGACACTGGGTCTCCACATCAGGTGTCACTCACATACAACCATCTGTTTGAAACTCTGCTAGAGCCTACCCACTGTTGGGTCCAACACTCAGAAAAGGGCACAGTGAATTTCTACAAATGCACCCTACTTCCAGAGTCAAGAATTCTCCTTCTTCCCTCTCAGGCAATCATTCAGGATGACTGAAAGATGTCATTCATCTGGCCTGTGCACTGCCCAAGAACTGACTCAATTATTAGAGCCCATGGGCTTCAGTTCCCACCCTCTTCCCTAAGAAGCTGTGAGTCCTAAACCGCACTGAGACTTGTCAAGGGAGCAGTTCTCACCTGGGCAAACAGAGGCGAAGAAATGTAGGAGGCAGAAAGTGCGAATTTCTACAACTGTTTGAATACCTCCTAGGGATGGAAAAAAGCCAAATATTTCTAGGACAAGGTGGAAGGAGTGCCAGCACTTCCTTTCTTCCCTTCTAAGTTCTTTAGCTGGTCTAATAATTAAATCGATATAAGACAGATTAACAAGAAAAACAAATTTAATTGCATTCTCATGAGAGCCCCACAAAGACATGAGAGGCTTTCTTTAACAGCCAGGTAGTTGAGGTTTATGTGTCCTGACCTGAGAAGAGGGTAGAGGTCTGGGACTTCAAATGGGAGGAAGACAATTAATAGGAAGATGAAAAAAAAAAGAAAATGTTTGGTAAACAAAAGTTTGCCATGCTCTGTGGAGAATTTTTTTTTTTAATGAAAAAAAATAAAATAAAAAACAACACCAACAAATTATCTTTATAAATAACTTTCTTCCTGGTATAGGCTTCTTATCTAAATTCTTTTAGGCATTTAAGGCGGAGGTAAAAAGCCCTTTTTGAATCTCTTGAATTTGACTGCCTTCAGCTCAAAATAGTCCACATGCCAAAGCAGCACATTCTGGGAAGGCCTATGCTGAACCCCAACAGTTCCCTCTGAAAACTTCCTTGGACATTTCATATATTAAAAGCTGAGCTGGTGGATCACTCCATGATTTCATTGAATTAATTTTGTAGTCTTGAAATTAGGTCAGTTCACTTAAACAGTGAGGTATCATTTTAGGAGGTGGTGATGCAGCTGGGATCCCAAAGTTAGGCCTATAGTGTGCAAGAAATCTGGTACTTAACAAGGTATTTCCATGGAAATACCTTTTTGGAATACCTTTTGGAAACAAAAGAAAAACAATGGTCAATGATTGGAACAAATTATAAACCAGTTTCTGAGTTCTGAGGGTAGGCAGTCAAGAAGATTTCTAGATGTCAAGTTCAAAGCATCTTCAGATGGAGTGAGGGCAGGCAGTGGCCACATGTCTATATACGAGCTATGGTGGTGACTCCTCTGTGGTTTGTATAAAGTTGTCCAGCTGTAAGTTGCACAGCTTCAGAAAAAGGACGGCTTTAGTTCTTACTGATTCCAAGTCAGAAGGATAGGAGAACAATTAGGAATGCTAGTTTGGAGAATTACAGCCAAATATTGGAAGAATTCAGGATCTAAGACAGTTTACAGGTAGAAAATGAAATCTCAAAAGACAATTAACAGACTAGAATCTAATCTCCATGAGTTCTATTACAGTTTCTACAGAAACATAATTTTTCTCTCTACAATTCACTCCTATTTTTATTAAAAAGAACCATAGTAAAGTATTTTGCTGGCAAATCATCCATTTCAATAAACTTGGCTTGATTATTTACGTAAGTGCAGCAAGAATAACAACTACATAGAATCTTTTTTATCTACTTTGCTGGAGCTTTTTATAAGGAATCTCAGATTGGACTTTTTTTTTTTTAAAGATTTTATTTATTTATTTGACAGGGACAGATCACAAGTAGGCAGAGAGGCAGGCAGAGAGAGAGAGAGAGAGAGAGGGAAGCAGGCTCCCCGCTGAGCAGAGCGCCCGATGCGGGATTCAATCCCAGGACCCTGAGATCATGACCTGAGCCGAAGGCAGCGGCTTAACCCACTGAGCTACCCAGGTGCCCCTCAGATTGGATTTTTAACAGCTTCTTGGAGCTAAGCAGCCAAACTGAGGACTTGCTGTCAGACTTCACCTGTAATACCTGTAGATTTGTGAGAATTTCTCTCTTCTTGAGGTCCTCAAAATATCCTGAGGTTCCTGGGCCTGCCAGGAAGTACCCTTTCTTACTCACCTAGTAAGGCTGCTGGGAACTCTGTAAGCAAGGTACCAGACTGGTTTTTCAAGGGGCTTTATTGGTTCAAAAAAGTCAATTTTAGTCCCTAGTTCCTGAAAGCTATCTGGTCTTATATGTGTTTTTTTCTCAGATACGACATCCCAGTCAAATCCTTGGTGCTATAACCAATGTTTCTAAGTGCATCTTGCTATAAGGATCACAAGTTGAACACATGTAAATAACTATATTGCCATGAAAATAAGAATACTCACTGAGAGTTTTTGAATTCTGGAAGGATCAAGCAAAGGGAAAAAGATAAATGTTTCCTCTTTCTTCACAAAGGTATATTTTATCAAATTGCTCTAAGTCCTAAGTAGCCTAAGAGAAAAAAGAAAAAAAGTGTAGGGGGCCCTGATCAGTTGGAAGCAAGTGGCTCAAACAGTGAAAGAATTCACCTGAAGCAGAACAAAGGACATAGGGATTCGTTGAATACACTGTATTCAAATAAATACACTGTGTTGTAAGGGAGCGGTAAGCAGGACAGAGAAGGAGAGACCATCTGATGCTAGGCAGCGGTGGGGAGCTATAGTTACCCGTGGAGAGTGAGGAGGTATGGGAATGTATGGAATTTTCCTTTTTTGGTACCTGTGCCTGATTGTAAGCAGCTCCAAGGTCAACTAGGGCTTATGGATATTTGGAGGTGGGTCGCCTAATGAGTCTGGTTGCATTTAGCCCCTGGTCACTGTAGGCTCTTGGACCTTAATCAGGTTTCCATTGCTCAAGCCTGTGGCTGCCTAAAAGCCTCAACGGATTTCTTTAAATGTGGAAAAACAAATCATTTTTTAAAAATTAGCAGTTTTTTTTTGAATGGAACTTCTTTTATTTGATAAAAAGTATTTAATAAACACTTATAGCATACCATGTATAATGTTTAATGATGTTTGATGCTAAAGCTTGGTAGAATTTTCCTGTGAGTTTCAAAGCAAGACAAGGTTGCTCATTATCACTAGCTGTAAATGATATATTTTTTTTTCCTGGAGGTTTTATCTGGTACAATAAATCAAAATCAAAAACATCAAATCATCAAAACAGCAACAAAACTAAATAAAATGTATATGCTTTGAAAGAAAAAAACAAAATGTGCATTATTCTTAGAGGATACAATAACATTATATGCAAAATTTAACACAATCTACAGGTAAATGATTAGAATTAATGATCATTTAGCAAAGTAACTTTAAATGACCAGTATACAAAAGTAATTACGTATACTAGTTTCCACTTGCTGCTAATATAAAAATCAAACAATGTGGCGATTCACAGACCTGTACCCCTGGGGATAAAAATATATGTTTATAAAGCTGAAAAAAAAAAAAAAAAAGAAAAAGAAAAAAGAAAGGATGAATACCCAAGTTTTGTAGCAACATGGACGGGACTGGAAGAGATTATGCTGAGTGAAATAAGTCAAGCAGAGAGAGTCAATTATATGGTTTCACTTATTTGTGGAGCATAACAAATAGCATGGAGGACAAGGGGAGATGGAGAGGAGAAGGGAGTTGAGGGAAATTGGAAGGGGAGGTGAACCATGAGAGACTATGGACTCTGAAAAACGATCTGAGAATTTTGAAGGGGTGGGGGGTGGGAGGTTGGGGGCACCAGGTGGTAGGTATTGTAGAGGGCACAGATTGCATGGAGCACTGGGTGTGGTGCAAAAATAATGAATGTTATTCATTATATTCAGCATACTGTTATGCTGAAAAAATAAAAAAATTAAAAAAAAAATCAATGTTCCAAACAAAAAAGTCATAAAAAATTATAATCATACTTCTCAAGTCAAATATTCAGTCCCGGGGCGCGTGGGTGGCTCAGTGGGTTAAGCCTCTGCCTTCGGCTCAGGTCATGATCTCTGGGTCCTGGGATCGAGTCCCACATCGGGCTCTCTGCTTGGCAGGGAGTCTCCTTCCCCCTCTCTCTCTCTGCCTGCCTCTCTGCCTACTTGTGATCTCGCTCTGTCAAATAAATAAATAAAATCTTTAAAAAAAAAAAATTCAGGGGGGTGGGGTTATGGATATTGGGGAGGGTATGTGCTATGGTGAGTGCTGTGAAGTGTGTAAACCTGGCGATTCGCAGACCTGTACCCCTGGGGATAAAAATATATGTTTATAAAAAATAAAATTAAAAAAAAAATTCAGTCCCATGTTATTAATATTTGTTCTACTTGAACTTAGTTTTTTCATTAGTTCTAGAAATTCTTACCCAGTTCAGTTTTTTTTAACTTCAGAGTTATCAGAAATCTGTATTCTAGAGTACTTTTCAAGAGTCTCCTTGAAGATGAAGCACTTTTGCGAACACTTTCACAAAAGCATCAGAGTAAAAAATAACAGCGTGTAAATGTCAAAAAAACTTAAAATGGCCATGATTAAAGATCTGATAAGAGTTTATTACAATGCAATTGTCAAAGAAATTTATTTCTGTGACACATAACACTTGACGATAATAATTGGAATTATGACTGATAACATTGTATTAGGACATAGTAGATTTCTAGGAATTTCATGCAATTTGTAGAATATTTTTAACATATACCTATACAATACAAAATGAAGAAGGCTTAGTATTACCTTTTGTTTGACAATACATTCATGTAATTTAACATATCAAAAAGATTAGTTTAACACCATGGGGGGGGGTGTTTTATTGTTTTAAATAAGGAGAGAGAACAACTCTTTTGCAGTTTTCCAGAACCTTGTATAAAATTGCAAAGTTAGGGGGCGCCTGGGTGGCTCAGTGGGTTAAGCCGCTGCCTTCAGCTCAGGTCATGATCCCAGGTCCTGGGTTCGGGCCCCACATCGGGCTTTCTGCTCAGCGGGGAGCCTGCTTCCTCCTCTCTCTCTCTGCCTGCCTCTCTGCCTACTTGTGATTTCTCTCTATCAAATAAATAAATAAAATCTTTAAAAAAAAAAAAATTGCAAAGTTAGTTCGAGGTCAAAATACTTCATTAGAATTTAATTTGAGGGAAATTTGTCAAAAATATCAGATTTTTAAACCTTTGTTCAAATAGGATCATGGGTCACTGTGAAACAGTATTTAGTTATCCATTTAAACATAGTAACACTTAAAGACTTCACAGGCAAATACAAAAAGTTAAATAGTTGTTTAAAAATATTAGTTATATTAATAGAAAAGACTTAGCTTTCTTAAGTAATCAAAAACCTAACAAAGACAATGAGGAAATTATTTTGACAAGACACAAAATCTTTGTCTTCTAGATACATTACATTAAAAGGTAAAGAAAAACATTTTATAATCTTATCAAACACACACTAATAATTCAAGAAACTTTATGCTTTTAATAGAGAAAAAACTAGATCCTAATTTTTGCACCCACTTAATTCTTGACATTAAAACTTATTTTTAAAGAAGTTTAAAATTTTTTTTAAAAATTTATTTACTTTAATTAGACTTATTCTAATCTTGGCCAGCTTGACCACACATTAAAATTTCTTTCCAAAGATTCCTTTTCCACAAACCTTCTATGACTTTCTTTTTTACATTCAGATTTTGTCGTGTTTTTTCTCTTTCTCATTTTGAAATAACTAGCCTTTCTTTAGGACAATATTACTTTCTTTACCCTCAACAAAAATGCATTTCCGTTCTTATACCTTCTGTCTCTGAAAACATGCATCCTGCTTTCCTTGTGTTTGGAGAAGTGTCCCTTATTTCTAGCAGCTTTATTTCCATATATTAGAATTTTAACCCTTAAGAAACTTAGCTTTTTTAGTGAAAATTTAAAAACAACAATTATGAACCATCTTTTACATTAGCATTCTGTGGCTTGGTAAATTTATAAATACTTTGTATAATTTTGAAAATATGTGTTTTCCCACAGTAAATTTTTTGTATGGCACAGACTTTGTTTACTAATGGACCCAAATATCTTCAGTTCCTCTATAAAAGAAAACTTACATTTATTAATTAATGTTTTAGTATTTTATCTTATTTGGAATTGATCCAGATAATCAATAAAATTCTACCATTTAATTTACCTTAGGAAAACTCTTATCAGTGGAAGTCACCAAAGAGATTTGGGTAACTATTTTTGAATACACATACCATAAAACAACCATTACTGAAAAGTTCACCTAAATTTTTTTTATTAATTTCATTCACATCTATTTAATTTACTTGTTGTTAACAATCATACTTAGATCACTCATGAAAATTTCAGGAGACATTGAAGCAGTTGGGTCTCATCTTAAGTTATTTTTTTGTTGTTGTTGAGACATTTTGTAACAGACATAACATGTACTTATTTTATTCTTAGTAAACATAGGTTAAGTACAAGTATTATATACTTAACACTGATATCCCTAAAAACATGTCTGTATTCACTGAACCAACAAACTTAAACTAGTCTTTATTTACCAAAAAATTGTCCTAGATCATGTGACTTGAAAAATATTCGGTTCCATTTCTGGTACAGTTCTGAGATTTAGAAATATTTAATTTATAAGCACCTATTTCAAGTCAATTAAATGAGGCTCTTCAAAAATTAATTTTGGCAACACCATCTGGAGGTAGAAAAATACCATATCTATAATGTACATCCAAAAGACATATATAAACATATTGATAAACACAGAGATCATATGACTTTCATTTTGAAATTTCAGCCATGAATCAGGTATAACAATATAAAACTCACTAGTTCATAGTACTTGTTTGAGTAAAGTTGAGTTTAGGGGCTTAAGATGGCTAAAACTTTTTACTACATGTGGAGAAGACTTCAAGATTTGTATTGTATTGTTTGTATTTTTATTGTTCTTGACTGGTGATCTTTAGTAGGAGGCTACAGTCTAGAATCTGGACGAGAGACTTTTAAGCAGTTTGTACTTTAAAAAGGTCTCTTCCTCCCCACCCCACCCCCTTTTTTTTTCAGTCTGGGCAGAGTTTTAATTACCTCACGTGGTGTTTACATTTCAAAGACATGGTAAGATTTACATCTTTAAGGAACAGAGAAAGAATGCATACCTTGGGCCTAGAGATTAGTCTGGAGTGCTCTGTGTAAATCTTATAGCAGAAGGGAAGCTAAAACAGGCAGCAGAGTGTGCAAGGAATTTTCTGGGCAAAGTGGAGGAATTTTGGAAGTTAAGGAAATTTGCCAAGGAGATGGGCCCAGACTTTAAAAAGGGGAATTTTCATTGCATGTGGACTTTAATTTTGTTCTAAATTTAATTTAATCTAAGTTTAATTTCTTTCACCTTGTTAAGGGAGCCCCCAGGACAAGACGTCGTACCTCTTTGTATCCACTTTTTAATTTGGTCTTTCCATAGATACCCATAAAATTATTGTTTAAAATGAGATCTCAAAGAATTTTTTTGTTTGTTTCAAATATAGAAACTTCCTCAGTTAAAAGATCCATTCCAGAGCACCTGGGTGGCTCAGTCCGTTGATTCTCTGCCTTCAGCTCAGATCATGATCCCAGGGTTCTGGGATGGAGCCCTGCATCAATCTCCTTGCCCAGTGGGGAGTTTGCCTCTTCTCCCTCTGCTTTTCTTTCTCTCTCCCTCTCTCATACACACACTCTCAAATAAATACACAAATAGTCTTTAAAATAGTTTTTAAGTTCATTCCCTGGCCATTGATGAGTTTATTAATCTCAAGAGCAACTCAAACCAAGAGCCTTTTTATGGCTTAACTAAGGGCACAAGAGGTGTCCCACAAGAGAGTGTAAGAGATGCAGTCCTCACATGATCCAGAAAGTTCACTCCCGAAGTTAGCCTAAGAAAGTGAAGGCCTTTGTTGTCACCAGTGATAGAACTATGTAGAGAAAACAGTGTCTCGGGAATGTAAGACGCCTTTGAAACTGCTTAAAAACAAAGTTGAACAAAAACCAAAATGGCTGCACTAATGCTTTAGTGAAGCTTGATTTTTAAAGTAACCTTTTCCCTCTCTTCTGCAAACCTCCCCTCTTCCATTCCCAGCTTTTTATTTCAGGAACCTCATACCACCCTAAAGGTATGAGGAAGGAGGCGGGTAGCACATACACAATTCCTGTCAAAACCAGCTGGAGCCTATATTTCCCTATGAAGTGCTCCAGTCCCTTCCTCTGGGAGGGCTTGCAGGTTTTGAAGGCCAAAGCCTGTTGCAGCCTCCTTTGCCCAGCTAAGCAATAATGCTATCATTCCTCTTTATCCCAAACTCTGTCTGCGAGTTATATTTTGGCCCCGAAGCATAGAGTTTGGTTTTCGACACCTTCAATTACAAACCACCTAATCTGTGACACCAGGCTGCCGCTACAGAAATGGGACTTTTCCGCCACTAACAAGACAGCAAAGGTTGAGACAACAAAGGCCCTTGTGGACTGGGACCCCTCAAGACAAACCGCTGAGAGCAGGCACAGCTGAACAACAACAAAAAGTGCGGTTTGTGACTTCACGTCCCAGACCCAGTCCACTGGACTGGCTACCAGATGCACACCGGTATGTACACTCCCAGATGGGAGATGCCAGAGAATGCTTACCCATTACAAAGTGAATCTCTCGGGATGTAGAGCACGACAAAAGGAAAAACTCAGCTGGTTTTTTCAGAGGGGACCCACAGCAAAATTCATCTAAACAGATGCCCTTCTGGTGAGAACCAACCATGAACTGAGCAGTCTGTGAGGCCAGCTCAAACAACAGACTTACAGGACCTCTGCCTGTACTCTACCCTCTGGTTTTTCCTCTTAACAAATGACACAGAAGACAAAGATAAAAGAAAACAACCATCCTTTCTAGGAGGAACATGATCAATAGAAATCAAGAGTACTCGGAACAGATCTTTACCAGAGTTGTTAGACCCAAGTAACTACCTCACACAAGTGTTTTCTTTTCTGCTAATCTAAATTCAGAAAAAAAGAAAAGGATTCTCAACTTTTTCACTGTCAACAGACACAGCAGACAGATTCTGGAGACTGACATGGTAAGAACTCTTAACTTCTGCCAGCTTCTGTCAGATCTGGGTCCCAGGATCTCCCCCTTTTAGCAGCTCTGAAGTGAGCACTGGCCAGCCCCTGGACAGCCCTAGGTTGGGCACTAAAACTGCAGGGGAGAAATACTTTTCTTTCTTTTTCCAAATTTTTTGGCTGATCTAATAACTAACTTGAAATAAAACGTTAACAGGAGAAAAACAACTTTAATTATGTACCTATGGGAGCGCCACAAAATGCGAGGCTCTCCCTTAACAGGTAACTGAGGCTTAAAGGCCGTCCCAAAGTAGGAGAACGGAAATAGGGGTCTGGGACTGCAAAGGGAAGGAAGACAATTCACAGGAAAATTGGAAGAACAAATGTTTGGTAAACAAATGTTTGCCATACCATATAGAGAAGTCTTTCTCATGTTAAAAAAAAAAAAAAGTTATCTTTGGTAATAGCTCTCTCCTATTACAGACTTCCTTTTCAAATTCCTTTGGACAGTTAAGGGAGAGGTAAAAGCTCTTAAGTCTGCTGGGCCTTGATTGTCTTCAGCTCAAAATAATCAACATGACAAAATGACACATTCAGGGGCCACCAACCCTGGCCCCATCACCTTAAGTCGAGGTCAGGTCGGGATTTGAATTATACAAACCCCTCAGGACCCTGGAACATTGGCCCAAGGCTGTGGCTGTAGCTTGTCCCACAGCTTGCCCTTAATTTGCTACTGTCAGAAAAATCCTTGGAAACCTTAAATCTTAATCTTAATCTGTGGTTTAAGGAGTATGAGGGGAAGGGGAACAGGATTGCTTTTGAGCCTTGTGGTTGTCTGGAAAGATTAGGTTTACACTAGAAAGTTTTGGTTGTCAAGGTGCAGAAGTGAGGAGACTACTCCATTGTTCAGAGAGCCAGGTAATAAAACTTTCAAAACCTGAGAAGTAGCATAGTGGAAGGATCCTGAACTTTGCAAGCAGTCCAAAATCTAGTTCTAGCTCTACCCTTTATTAGTCATTTGGCCTTGAGAACCTTCAACCATGGTGAACTCAGCTTCCACGTTTGAATACAGGGATAAAAATAAACACTTTGAAGGGGTGCTGGAGGACAAATACAATAATGTACATAAAGTACTTGGCTCATAGCAGGTGCTCCCAAAATATTTGTTCTTTCTTCTAAACCTTGAGGATTTCATCAGTGTTATGTTTTAAAACATCATTTTAAACCATAGAAGCCTTTGTAAAATTGTCAGGCGTTCTACCTTAGAAACTGTGAGATTCACAGGATGTAATTGGATATCATTTTAATAACTATATTAATTGTGTGGTCCTACTGGTCAGGAAGAATATGGAAAGAAGATAGAATTCCACCAATGTCAAAAGTCACTGGAGCTAGAAGGAAAAGAAATTAATACATCCTAGACAAAGAAAAACAAGATCGAGTCACGTGACAGCCTGAGTCAGTGGCAGGCTTGCATGAGTGGTCTGGGACAGGGCTCAGTGGAATAAAATGAATGTAAGGAGGAGAGATACCCTGGTAAGTAGCCATGTGACCATACCAGTTTGCACAGCCTGTATGCAAGCCTGACAGCCTGTAACAGGATGAAGTCCAGGTTTGGGTTACAAATAGGGCAGGCAGAAATCCAGGCTACAGTTCTAGCTAAAATCTCTGAATTCTCCCCAAATTGCTTGAAGTGGCATTCTTGTTTCCTTAGTGGATAAGCATCTTCCAAATCTGGGAAAATTTAGAATTAAGAATAGAAATGTTTAAGAGAATCACACTTAGAACATTAATATTTATGTATTAAGAATAAATCTGTGCCTGTTTGGTAGTACAAGTATTTGTAATACTCAAGAGAAGTTGTTTGGCCTATTATAAAATATACTTGCACTAAAAAACCTAATTTGAGGAGAGCCTGGGTGGCTCAGTTGGTTAAGTGACTGCCTTTAGCTCAGGTCATGATCCTGGAGTGCCGGGATCAAGTCCCACATCAGGCTCTCTGCTCACCAGGAAGTCTGTTTCTCCCGCTGACCTCTCTCCTCTCATGCTCTCTCTCTCATTCTCAAATAAATAAATAAAATCTTAAAAAAAAAAAAAACCTAATTTGAAATGTATGTATAATTTTGACTTACATATTTAAGTGTAATCTTTCTAAGGATATGCACAGTATTGGAACTATTAAGAGTACTTAAGAAACACTATCTATGTAAGTATGTTTTATTAAATTTATAAGAGTTACTTAGAAGTTGATAAAACTTATTTTGTCAAGATATTGATGACTTCAAATGAAATTAAAATATTCAATTCATAAATGGAGTTTAAAAGCTTAGAGATATATAAGTCTTTAAATGGGCCTAATTATTAATAAAAGACTTCCTTAAAGTAATTGATATTTACTAAACTTGTAAATAGAATAATAAGATTTATAAATTGAACTTTAAGGAAAAACTAGGTTTCTGAATTTATAACTTTAATAAATTAAATGTCAACTTTTAAAAACCAAAGATGGGGGCAACTGGGTGGCTCAGTCAGTTAAGTGTTTGCCTTCGGCTCAGGTCATGATCCCAGAGTCCTGGTTTCAAGCCCCACATCAGGCTCCCTGCTCTGCGGGGAGCCTACTTCTCCCTCTTCGCACTGCTCCCCTTCCTTGTACTCTTTCTCTGTCTCCCTCTCTCTCTGTCAGATAAATAAATAAAATCTTTAAAAATGAATAAATAAATAAACCATGCCTCTGGATAATATTTTCTGTGCATGAAATACTTGCTGTTCCTGGAAGTAGAAAAAGGAATGTCCTGTTCCAGAGGATGGAGGAAATGAAATCTTAAGAAATAAATCAGAATAGGGGCGCCTGGGTGGCTCAATGGGTTAAAGCCTCTGCCTTCAGCTCAGGGCCCTGGGATTGAGCCCCACAACGGGCTCTCTGCTCAGGGAGCCTGCTTCCTCCTCTCTCTCTCTGCCTGCCTCTCTGCCTACTTGTGATCTCTATCTGCCAAATAAATAAATAAAAACTTTTTAAAAAAGAAAGAAAGAAATCAGAATAAATAAAACAGATGCTCCAACGAATGAAGAGTAGGGGCTGAGCCTGAATCCAGCTTACTGGTCGACCTCTTGGCTTCTCTCAATGTCAAACTGATGCACATCCCACCACCCCTGCCATCTTCACTCCTTGCACATTTGACTTACATCTACCCAGTGGGGAGAGAAGCTGAGTAGCAGAGGGCAGGTCCATGGGGGAGATATTCCAAGGAATGTAAAGATCATGAGCTTTGAATTCACACAGATGTGAGTTTGAGTAAGTCTCTGAGAACTTAGAAAAAGTATCTAAATTCTCTGAGGTTCAGTTTCCTCTTCTCTAGAGTAGAATTTTTTAAATGCCTATGCCAAGAGTCATTAAGAAAAGTATATGTAGGGGCACCAGGGTGGCTCAGTCAGTTAAGCATCTCCCTTCGGTTCAGGTCATGATCCCAGGATCCTGGGATCAAGCCCCACATCAGGCTCCCTTTACCTGCCACTCTACCTACTTGTGCTCTCTCTGTCAATAATTTTTTTTTAATCTTAGAAAATAAAATAAAAAATGAAAAATTTAAAAAAAGAAAAGTATATGTAATCCTGTATTTTCTTAACTTTCACCACTAGCCATTGAGGGTATGATTGTGAGTGAGACACAACCCTGCCCTCAAGAATAGCTAAAGTGATGATTGCATTTATGATTAGTGCTCAACCGAAGGCTGCTACATCTATAGCTCATCATCACATGGAGGAAATCAACACTGCCATTAAAGTCAGAACGATGTGGGTTAGAGCCTAGCAATGCCACTTACTAGCTATGTAACTGTGGCCTCTGAGCATGTTTCCTCTTCTGCAAATGAGGAAAACTGACTATAATACAGAGTAGTTGAAGGAATCAAATGAGATGGTGTGTGTATAATAACATCTGGCACAGTGCCCAGTATATATAGGAGATTCTCGCTGTATTGTATGTCCTATATGCATATGACAGGTTTCTCCTGGCCCCACTGTACTGCACAAAAACCCCAAAATACAAGGCTAACCTCAGGTCAATGTCTTGTTGACCTCCAGGGATAGAGAGAATTTTGGAATTGCTGCTGGCCAGAAAGCCTGGCATTCTTTCCTGTACCCATGGCCCTAACTGACCCTGAAGAACCAAGCTGTTAGGCTGGAACAGATAGACCAACATCTGGTTCCATTCAAAGTTTCTCTCCATTTTGCGTCCTTAGAAGTTCATATAAAAGTTTGCATCTATACTTGCCCACTGCTAACCCCAGGTCTTTTTCTTCCAAAATTTCCTAGTAGAGATATTGGCTGTGACCATCACGTTGCACTCATTTTTCTAGGCACCTATATAACTTCACACATCAGATTTAAGGACTCAAGTGTAATAGGTCTTTAGGAGTGTTGTGATGGCTAGTCGGTCCAGAGTTCAAACCCCCAGCAAGATGCTCCTAGTATCAGCAAGATACTCGCATAGTGAAGATCTTTCTTTTTAGAGCTTCCGTTCCTAGGCACAATCTTCTGACCCAGGTAGCTAAAGTTTGAATCCTGGGACTCATGGAACAAAATTCTCAGTAGTGCTTTGTGCCACAAACATCTTGCCAGGTCTTGCCAGGTTCCCCTGGTGGGAAATGTAGGAGAGGAACAATTTCCCTTTTTTTCCCATCTAAATTCTTTGGCTGGACTAATAATTAAATTGAGATAAGACAGGTTAACTGGAGAAAAACAAATAAATTTAATTTTCTACATACAGGAACCCTGCAGCTCTGAGGCCAAAAGACAGCCAAGCAATTGAGGTTTATATGTCATCCTGAGCTAAGGAGAAGGGGAAAGGATCTTGGGCTTCAAAGGGAAGGAAGACAATCCACAGGAAGATGGGAAGAGCAAATGTTTGGTGTTAAAAAAAAAAAAAAAAAAAAGTTCATTTTGCCATGCACAGACAATGGAACAGAGAGAGGAATCCTAACAGGCCCCTCTAAACTCCTCCTAGCCTACCACACCTAGCCCAGACTCCTCGTTGTTATCTCTGGTGCTACCCTCTATGGAAACAGACCCGCCAACTAAATTCTTTTAGGCAGTTAAGGGAGAGGTAAAAAGCTCTTCCTGAGTCTTTCAGGCCTTGATTGTCCAGTTTGAAATAATCCACATGCCAAAGTGGCACATTCTCCAATAGCCTACCCTAAGCTCCATCAAAAGCAAGCCAGCAAATCATGGCTCCCCCTCAGATTTCCATTCTCTCCTCTCCCATGTTTCCCACTTATACACAAAAGGAGTGATGCAATCATTTTTCCAGAAAGCCTACCCTGACACCTGAACCCTCTGAGCCAAGAAACAGTTCCTTCTGTCCAGAGAAAGAGAGAGAGCTTACAATGGATGTTTGCTTTGCTGTCTGCTTCCAATCACCCTTCCAGTAATGATACCTGGAATTTCCTCTGAGGAACCCCTCTCCACTCTCAGTCCAGATACTTGGGTGAAACTGCCAGAGCGAGCCTGGAGGAGAGTCTTAGTCAGTCTGGAGTTCCATAACAAAACACCACAGATTGAGTGGCTTAAGCAATGAGAACTTATTTCTTACAGTCTGGAGGTAGGGAAGCCCAGGACCAAGATGCCAATCAATTTGGTTCCCCATGAGGCCTCTCTTCTTGGCTCGTAGATGGCTGCCTTCTCACTACTACATCCTTAACATGGCAGAAAGAGGAAGCTTTCTAGTCTCTTCTTATTAAGGCACTAATCTCATTATGAGGACCCTATCCTCGTGGCCACATCTAAATTTATATCTCCAAATACCATCATACTAAAGGTTAAAGTTTCAACATATGAACTGATGCTGAAGGGAACCATCTCCGAATGCAGCAGAGAGCCCCACACTTTCCCCACTCTAGTGCCTGGTTCAGAGCCAAACAATGAACATAGAGTCAAAGAAGCCAAGTCCTTCCTTGACAGAAACCTCAGACAATGAGGCCTCAGCTGTAGACAGGCATCTCTACACCACACAGACGACAGAAAAGCTAAAAGAAAGAGAGAACAAGTCCTAATGACACCTGGCCTGAAGCCAGACTGACCTTACCCATCTACATGCTTTAAATTTTGTGAGGCAAAAAAAATCCCTCTTGGCAATTTAGCTTAAGCTTTTATGACTTGCAACCAAAAAGGTCCTAACTTCTGCAGATCTCTACCAATTCATCCAGTGGTGTGCTAACGAGAACTTCATGAGAACCACTTGTTAAAATTTCAGGAACTGTAAAAACCAGGTGTTAAACATGGCCATTATTAATAGTTAAATCATGCAAACTTATGACCAAATCAATAATATTTGTAGAAGGTAATAAATACTCAAAGCCCCTCACTTCCTAATAAGTTTACAGTCACTGGTACTTTGAGTATGTTTCCATCTACTGTGCGCACACGGGGCTGTAGAGAGGGAGGCTGCTCTGCACCTCTTCCCAGCTCTGTATTCAGTGTTATCACTCTTGGAGCTTGAAATTAACAGGGCGGAAGTACTTTCACCACAAAAATTGACCAGTTCTGCAAATCAAGGCCTGACTTATCGGTTCGTTGATTGCCAGGGCTTAAGGAAATAGTGCTGAGTGTGTCAATAATGTAGCTTAAGTTGAAAGTGCTTCATGTCTGTTGTTGTTAAACTTGTGACCAGCACAAAAACTTGAGGAATATTCTTCCAGTATTTGAAAGTCTTATTTGACTGAGCAAAGCATATTCACAGCCACTGCCATGGCCTGGCAGTCCTATGCTAGTCTTCAGAAATCAAAATGAACAGGACACAGACCTGTGGTCAGGGAGCTCAGAGCTCAGGGTGTTTTGTTCTAAGCCAAGTACTACAGAAGAGACAGCAGTAAAAGACATTGCATCTGTCATCAAGAAGCATATAATTTAATTGTAAAGACAAGCCCAGGACACAGAAAACACAGCAGAGTCTTTAAGTCAGGGATGACAAATATCTATTATGCATGCCTCCCCCTCCCTGTTCACACATAGGTGAACAAGGGCTGGCACTCTGTCCTGAGCCGGAATGCGGCTCCAGCATCCTGCCCAAGAGGGCACTTCAGGCAGCCACCGCTGCGCTCATTATGGGTACCATCACACAGGAGTACAAACCATGGGACAGCCCAGTTTCAAAGTTCAGAGGCGAGAGCAGCCAGAGCAGCCAGAGCTGTGTTACCTAAACAAGGCTTCACGGAAAAGAAACTTGAAAAGGGTATTGGAGGATGAGTAAGGAACTTGTTAGCAATGTAAAGTCCCAGGCCCCACCCCAGGTCTCCTGAGTTAGGAACTCAGATAGTGGCCCCAGGACTCTTGTTGTAACAAGCCCTCCAAGTAGTTCTAACATCCACTGATATGTAAGAACCACCGGACTACGTCCTGCCGCCTTCTCCAAGTGTTTTCTCTCACATGTCGTTTCACTCACATTGATCCTTACAACATCGCCATGCAGTAGGTAGGCAAGCTAGAACATTTATCTTTCTTACACGGGTGAGAAGGGCAGTTCAAAGACATTAGCGGACTCACCCCAGACCACGCTGCTGATGTGCAGCAGAGCCTGGGCTGCAGCCAGCTCTCCAGGTGCCAGAGCAGTGTTATTTCCATCAGCCCTAAGGTAAGAGCATAACGATGGCTGGATTCCCCCCAGCCCCCAGCCTTCTAATTTCCTCTCTCACCTTCCCAAGGAGTTGGCCAGCGTCCTGACAACAGGCTGTGAAGAAAAGCCCTGTGGGGTGATGACAGCTGCCTGACAGAAGGAAGGTGATAGGGCTTGGTGCAGGGCCCTCACCACGCTCATACCTGCAAGGACTGAAAGTGAGCTTCAAAGCCAGCACCACCCAGCCGGGCCCAGGCATCCAAAAGCCTCAGTTCATCAGATACCACGGCCCAGAGCTGGCTAATGGCAAGAATGTGGAAACTCAGCCTCCGATGAACCCCAGGAATGGAGCCATGAAAGCTGGTCCAGGATCCAGACATTTGTGCCAAGACCTCTCAGGCAGAAGTGATCAGGTTGAAAGAGGAACTTTCTCCAATCCAAAGCCAAGCTGACAGGTCAGCCTGTGGGGGTGGAAAGGGCATGGTCTCTCGAGTCCCACATACCTGGGTTTAAAATCAGTTCCACTGTTTACAAGCTCCACAGGGCGGACTCCTTACCCTCTCTGAGGCAATCTCTTCCTAAGCAAAGTGGGGACACAAATACCCTCAGCTTGTGTGAAGGAAGCAAAATAATAGGCAAAAGTGCTGGCAGAGGCCTGGGCCATTTCCTTCCCTCACTCTTCCCTTTGGGAGTCTTCTTTCTCCATCTCCATGGATCCTGAGAAGGGAATGCCAAGTTGCTAATGAACCAGGCTAAAGGGGAACAGCTCTGCCTAGAGCAGAAGACAATCTCTAAAAGTACCTTCTAGCATTAGATCATAAATCTGTCCTATGTTGAAACTGTATTTGTGGGCTGTTAGCTCTGTTAAGAGTGTATCTTACTGCTTTATCCAGCATTCAGCACTCACTATGCACAATAATGAGCTGCTTTGTAACTTATGCAATATTGGGCATGAAGAAATTAATCAGGAATTCACTAGAATTCTCCAATCATCTGAAATGAATCAGTTATTCTCAGTAATCAGTAATTCTCTGGCAAACTATATCCACATGGCCAAATCCAGCCAAGCACTTCTTTTTGTAAATAAAGTTTTATTGGAACATAGCCATGCTCATTTATCCACATATTATCTATGGTTGCTTTCACACTACAAAGACAGGGTTGGACTGTGAGGGCTGAAATATTTACTGTCTGGCCCTTTACAGAAAATTACCCACCCCTGCTCCAAAAGCAAGCATAGATAAACTGAACTGTTGCAGTTCAAGTTCTCCAAAAAGTAGACTCTGAGAAAGAGTTTAGGGTTCAGGATGTTAAATAGGGAATGCCTCTGGGATCCACACCTCTGGAAGGGAGAGAAAGGAAGCGGCAGTGGGCACAGGGAGAAGTCTGGCTGCAATGCTGGTCCAACAGCCTCAGCTGACTCCATGGGACATGCTGGAGCAAATAACCCCTCAGGGTTGGCCTCCAATGGGCCCAAAAAAGCTGCACTTTTACCCTCTGCCTCAATCGGTTATTGGAAGTGGGCAAACCCCTGGAATGCATACCCACGGGTGAGGCAACTCCCAAAGGGGCTGAGTGCTGGAGGCTGTCTGCTGACATCACTCCCAGAACCAAGGGCAACAAATCCTCCCTTGCATCTCCATGCCCAGCACAGCCACCCAAGCTTGCTTGCTTGCTTTTTAATATGGAATGCTTCACAAATTTATGTGTCATCCTTATGCAGGAGCCATGCTAATCTTCTCTGCATCATTCCAATTTTAGTAAACATGCTGTTGAAATGAGCACCACCGGAGCTTTTTTAAAGTTTTCCTCCACCACCTTCCAGAAGTGCCCCCCACCTCTACACCAGGGAGTCAGCTATCTTCTGAACCCCCTATGGAAGTGGTGGGTAGCATCAGTGGGATACAAAGTCAAAGTGGACACACGGTGCTCAGAATAACAATTAAAATATCACCTTAAATTTATTCCCAGTAATATTCTAGAAAAATTTTATGTCTGTAAGCTTTATTGGACATCACAGAGAAGCAGGCTATGCATCTATAAATGCCATTCTCAGGAAAAGTGACTTCCTATCAGAATAACACTCAGATTTTTTTATAGAATGGTGAGATCTAAGATATATAATGTATATAAGATATAAAATGTCTTATATTAAAAAATATAAAATGAGAGATAAGATAGAAAATGTCACTGCTTATTAGTGCAATAACACAAAAACAAGAGATTTTGAGTCTACAAACCTAGGTTCAGTTCTCCATCTGCCATTTACTCTGGACAATCTCTTTACCCTCCCAATGTACTTGGTCATCTATAAGATGGGACCCTGATACTCCACACCTCATGGTGTTCTCACAGAATCAGAAGAAATTATATATGTGAACCAGTGATGACATCTGGAAAGTCCTCAAAAAATATTTTTTGTCTATCTTCTGTAGCACCTCTTTCATTGCTATCTTGAAGTTCTATTCAAATATTTAATTGCTTTAGTTCTTCTTTTTTGTAGTTCTTCTCTGGTCTTACCAAGTATACTATCAATATTTTGTCATATACAGAACAGGTATTTTAAAATATTTTTATTTCCTCTTAGTCTACCTACATATATAAATATACATGCCCACCTGTATATATACATACAAATATCAGCTCCATTCGATATTTCCTTCCCAAGACAAATATCCCAGAGAATAGATAGGCATTGATAGTCACAACATTTGGCAAAGGATGCTGGAGAAAATATCAGTGAACATTCAAAGTCCTATCTCTTCATAGCCCTGCCCCCACTGACATCACATGAGGTCTCAGCAACCCCTGGGAGTCAAGTGAATGGGCTAGCATACTGAAGTTTTGTCCCACCATGTTTTCCTGAGCTATAAGTGGCCAGGGATACTATAGTAAGATCTAGGGCTTAACTCCATTCTGTCTTGTGTCTCCATTGGCAACCTGTTCGTCAATGAGTCATTTTCCTTTCTCCATTTCTTCTTCTCTCTCTCTCTCAGGCTAACTCTTCACTCCATGAATGAACATAATAATATATATCACTTGTTTCTTGGGTTGCATTAGCCAAGGGGGAGAGAATACCATAGTAATAGGATAACCAGCATTACTCACATTCTGCCCACTTCTATTTAACCTGTCAAAATCTCCATTTATCATGAAAAGTCCCACATAACTGGTTATGGGAGTTCTTAGAAAGTGCTTGCTCACTATGGTATTCCCCAGCCCTCTCAGCTACTATGGGGATCCTTCATTTTCTTTCTTTTCTGCTCTAAGTCTGTAAAGCTCCATGAAGATGCCTTGGCTCTGCTCGTGAATATCTGGTGAAGTCCTTCTGGGCCAATGTCAACAGCAGGGGATGGATGTCAGTGATGCTGCAGTCCAACCTGAGGAAAATCATTCCCTACAACCTGTTACCAAAGCAGGACTGTCTGCTCCTCCTCAGTCTCTTAAGACTTCTATCCGAGCTCTCTTTCAGTTTCATATCCTTCATTGTCTTTCAGCTACCATCCCCTCTCCCCTCTCCTTAGCAATCAGGGGCAGCTCCTACAGTAGAAGGCATTGGCCCTGGACAACTGTCTGAGTGTCAAACTCCATCCACTCCAAAGAACCAACCTTCTCACAGACACCTACAGCACCATTAGTGGGCCGGGCATGCTCACCCAGGCTCCAGCTTCCCTCATAAGAACTCTAGGTCCTTGCCACCACACGTGCCCACCCAACTAACAAACATTTATTAACTACACAGGCAGGCCCAGAGTTAGACAGTACATAACTGAAACCCTAAAGGGGCATGTCTTTATACTTTTAGGGACTCTTCCTTTACCTAGGCATTCAATCATTCGACAAGGATATTTAGCAGCTACTGTGAAAGAGATATTAAGCTCTGTGTGGTCAAAGATGAATAGAACACAGTAGCTGTTGCCTTCACTGGGCTTATAACCTAGTAGCAGATATAGGAAGTTCACAAAAACCATAATACAAAACAAAAGATAGCAAGTGCTATAAGAGGGGTACAAAATATTTCTAGTATTCAGAAAAGGAAGAGTGCATTTATTAAGCACTTTCTATTGTCAAGCATATCTAAATCCCAGAGAGAGGAGGGACAGAGAATAGTGTGTACATATGAGTATATTTATAATATGCATATTATAAATCATAATAGTACATATATATATTTCCCATTTGAAGTTTATTATACCCCATTTTACAGGTGAACATCTCCATTTCAAAGTGATTCAGTAACTTGTTCAGAAAAGGATCTCTCTCAATGGGAACATCTGGAAAGTTTCAATAAAAGAAGTATCATCTCAACTGATTCTTAAAGGTTTGGTGGAATTTTAATTCATATGTATGATCTTCAGTTCAAAAGTAATACATTTTGGGATGCCTGGGTGGCTCAGTTGGTTAAGCAGCTGCCTTCGGCTCAGGTCATGATCCCAGCGTCCTGGGATCGAGTCCCACATTGGGCTTCTTGCTTGGCGGGGAGCCTGCTTCTCCCTCTGCCTCTGCCTGCCATTCTGTCTGCCTGTGCTTGCTCTCTCTCCCTCTCTCTCTGACAAATAAATAAATTTTTTAAAAAAAGTAATACATTTTCATTGTGGAGATTTTTTAAATATGGAAAGGCACAAACATGCAAGTTTAAAAAAAAAAAAAAGTCCAGAAGTGCTCCACATCACTTGGCATCAGGGAAATACAAATCAAAACCACAATGAGATACCACCTCACACCAGTCAGAACAGCTGAAATTAACAAGTCAAGAAACTACAGGTGTTGGTGAGGATGCAGAGAAAGGGGAACCCTCCTACACTGTTGGTGGGAATGCAAGTTGGTGCAGCCACTCTGGAAAACAGCATGGAGGTTCCTCAAAAAGTTGAAAATAGAGGTACCCTATGACCCAGCAATCGCACTACTGGGTATTTACCATAAAGATAAAAATGTAGTGACCCAAAGGGACACATGCACCCAAATGTTTATAGTATCAATGTCCACAATAGCCAAACTGTGGAAAGAACCTAGATGTCCATCAACAGTTGAATAGATAAAGAAGATGTGGTGTATATATACAATGGAATACTATGCAGCCATCAAAAGAAATGAAATCTTCCCATTTGCGACAACATGGATGGAACCAGAGGATATTATGCTGAGCAAAATAAGTCAATCAGAGAAAGACAATTATTATATGATCTCCCTGATATGAGGAATTTAAGAGGCAAAGTTGGGGACTTGGGGGTAGGGAAGGAAAAAATGTAACAAGATGGGATCAGGAGGGAGACAAACCATAAGAAACTCTTAATCTCACAAAACAAACTGAGGGTTGCCAGGGGAAGAGGGGTATGGAGAGGGCAGCTGGGTTATGGACATTAGAGAAGGTATGTGCTATGGTGAGTTCTGTGAAGTGTAAGCCTGATGATTCACAGACCTGTACCCCTGGGGCTAATTATACATTATATTTTAATTTTTAAAAAGTCTGTAAGTCCCACCACCTCGATATAAATACACCATCAAAATTTTGGTGCATATCCTTATAAACATTTCTCTACTAAGACCAAGACCAATTGGGACCATACTGTTTATTCACGTGCATTTTTATAAATGACATATCACCTTATCCTCACAATAGCCCTAAAGTAAGGAGTGTTATCAATCCCATTTTATAAGAATAGCTTGAGGGATAGAGAGTTTAGGTTGTCCAAGTCATGAGACAGAGCCAAAATGCACATCCTAAATGGTCTTTCTCCAGAATCCATACTTAACTTCCACCAGCTGCCTCCGAGCCCATGAGCTGTGCCATGGAGATGGCAGGGCATGGAGAGAAAAGGTAGGAATCACTGGGAGGGATTAGTCTTAAAGAATACCTGATTTTAGCATCCAGACCCCAGCTGTATCCTGCCCCACAGACAAGGAAATGCAACCCTGTAGACAACAGAAGAGGGTCTTTGAGACAAAGAAGGAACAGTGGGCACATTTCTTCTTGGTAATGTTGGAATCCTTGATTGAGATCTGGTGACTGCTTCTATCTAGTGCATAAAGGATGGGAGAAATTTTTAAATGACTCTAATTTTTCTAGCCTGAGTAGTTGGAAGAAGGCTGGTCCCATAAATAACACCAATTTTATAGCCTGTTTAATAATACATGTAACCTCTACTAGGCAAAAACTAGTCCCTCAATTTAGACTCACCCCAAACTCAGGACTCTATGCACTGTGTGATCCAGTGAGGTCTCATCAAATCTATAATCCAGGTCACTAAGGAGACCTGGCCCTGGCTAAATCTCTCATGAGAGCCAGGCTGGGAGCTGGAGCACTTCATCTGTGCAAGCCCCGGCTTCCTAGCACTGTGCTTTCCCATAGTGGCTTCTCTATAACAGCTAGGCATCTGGAACAGGCACCAGACTAAAATGTGGTCAAGCAGGATGGTTGCCTCCCCAATCCACACCAAGTGGACTTTGGTTCTGCCCTAGCAGGGATGGGAAAAACAAGTTTTCGCCAAAAGAAAAGAAGAAATCAAAACATAAAATGTACTTCTTCCTTGGGCTGCATGTTCCTGGCTTGACTTATATCACTTACATAACAGTGATATTATATTTTAGAACAGCACAGAGAGTTTCAGGCAAGGCCAGAAATGCCAGCCTGGGATTTGGTCCCCTAGAGTGCTGACAACAAAAGGGAAAGGGAAGGAGCATGGCTGTGTGGGAGTCAGGAATGTCTCTTCTGATTCCAGCATCCAGACCCCAGACGCACCCTGCCCCACAGACAAGGAAATGCAACCCTGTAGACAACAGTAGAAGGGGGACTTTGAGACAAAGAAGGAAGAGTGGGCACAGTTCTGCTTGGGACCATTGGGATCCTTGAACCCTTTGCAGGTCTGGCTAACAGTTCATGTTCGATGGAAAAAACAGTGATTCACTGGAAAGAGTTCTGGTTCAACTACTGGCTGAATACACAGCACCCAACTCCACCATCCACAGCCCCCAAGCCCAAGATAATTTATTTTGTTTATTTTTTCTATCAGGTTTTCTAAACCTTGCCACGCTCCAGAAATTTACCCTCAGGGAGCTGATTTTTACATAATGGTTAGTTTATTTCCTTTCTCTTTCTGTTTCTTGCTTCTTTCTTTCTTTCTTTCTTTCTTTCTTTCCTTCTTTAAATCAGAGTTGCTCTCCATTTCTGGATGATATTTGATGACCTGCATCAGTAGAAAACAATAGCTTTGCCCTCTTTGACTCTGAAAACTTGGCAACAGAGTCAAATTCTCTCTAGGTCTCTCTAGTGTGAAACTTCTGTAATCCTTTTCCCTAACACATACCACAAATCACTCACACAGATGCTTCGGAGAGAAGGCCAGGCCCTTACAAATATCCTACAGAGAGACTTCTTCAGTCCTGTTTCTTCTAAATTTTTTCAGTTTCTGATCCCCCTTTGCTCTTTCCTCTACATTTTATCATATCGAATCACACCAGTGTGTCCTCTACTACATACTGGGACAACAGATAAGTGCCCAATATGTATTGATAGGAGTAATTTGAATGAATCCCTACCCATCTTTTTCTTTTTCATTCTTTTTCTTTAATGTCTTTATCACTGACTCCATATTTGATGGGCTTCCAACTGAGCTCTACACCTGCTCACTGAAACTGAGCCATTCACCCCTTACCTATACCAGTGTCTAACACCACTTTTATCAAAAATTTCTTTTTTAAAAAAGATTTTATTTATTTATTTGTCAGAGAGAGAAATAGAGCACAAGCAGGGGGAGCTGCAGACAGAGGGAGAAGCAGGATCCCGGCTGAACAGGGAACCCAGTGTGGGACTTGATCCCAGGACCTGGGATCATGACCTGAGCCAAAGGCAGACACTTAACCTACTGAGCCACCCAGGCTCCCATTATCAAAATGTTCTTAACAAAACAAACTTCATTGCACCCATACCAACGAACGCCCATTTTCCTTTTTACATTAATACTAATAATTATTGACTACCTACCCTGTTCTGGGCATCATTCTAACAAAGCAGATAAAGTCCCCAATCCAAAGGATCTTACAATCTAGTAGCAGGAGACCAACAATAAGCAAATAGATTAACCAATAAATAATAAGCTCAGAAGAAAAACAAAGCAGAGTCAAGGGACAGAGTGATAGAGTTGGCTAGACCTTTCCCAAGCCTTAGTAAAAATAATCACTTGTCCTCATATTTGTCAAATGCCTGAGCCTCTCACTCCTTTGGCAGCAGGCACAGATGCACTGAGAGAGAGATCCATAGCATCTGTTTCTGCCAACCAACCTTCAAATGGGAAGAGTAACAGTGTCCACTTTACAAGGAATGAATGAAGTAGGTAATCCTTGTAAAATGCTTAATGTAGTGTCTGGTACACAAAGCATACTAAGTAAAGGGCAGCCAGAAAAAACGGGAAGGAGCGGGAGCTGCCTTGGGCAAAGGCCATCTCATTTGCGCTAATTTTAGCTTACTCTCCACATTATTTGTGCTTCCTCCAGGCAGCCCCTAGCTTTATGAGCAATTGACCCTTGAACTGAGAAGCTGCTCCAGATAAAGACCTTAGCTGAAAGTGACATGATAAATAAATGGCATGGTTTAGAGAGGACTGCAGGCTGAACTTGACAGTAGCTGGTATGTCTCACTTTCTTCTCTGGGGTTTCTCTTCACCCACTGGAACTCACTAGTTATCTGACGTATGGGAAACCTGGAAGTGAGGGAGATAATACCCCACAGGGCAACTTGGATCAATGAGCACAGGAGCCAATAGATAAGCCACTCTACTCCTGGTCTTAAGACAGAAGAGTCTGAGGCTCATTCTACAGTTTCTCAGAGCCTTCCCCAAAAGGACAGAGCCTCAGTCACCCACAACAGAGACAAGATCAATGATACACCCTGTCTTTCCCTCTTTCCCTGTTCATTCCCGTGGTCCCAACACAACACCTATTCATAGGAATCACTTCCCAAAATAATTATCTTTACAAGACCCTCATATCAGGAAGAACTCAGGCTAAGACAGATATACCATCCAGGAAGTGGTCTTTTTCTTCAGATTCTACCTCCTAATATTATACATATTAGATATATATTATGAAATTATAATTATATATAATTATAAAATTATCCATGATCTCTTCTCCTCTTCAGAGCTTCTTCAAATTAGGAAGTCTCTATTATCAGATTAACCCACAGTTTCTCTATCAAGGGTTTCTTCAACTGCTCTTTCAGTATATCTTTGGCTCAAGCTTGGCCAAGCTGATTACTACTGTTTCGTAAATATAAGCAAAACTCCAGAATCACTTCACTTGTTATAGAAATTCTTTTTGGTCTAAAATATTTACATCGATTCCTCTACAGAAGGCAAGATCTTAGGTTTTTCAAGTTTGAAAATTCATTTGGAAGGTTGCAATGAACTTCCGTACTTTAGAGTGCAGAGTATCCCTTAATTCTGGAAGCAATATTTTGATGAGCATTTGATGAATACATGTATACACACATGGAAGCATTTGCTTCAGACTGAGATGTAGAATATTCTTTCTGGGTATATCAGTTGAGTATAACTAGCAAAATTATTGACCTGCAGCATTAGATTTTTTTTTTCCTACATCTAGATTTAAGCTGTCTTATAACTAAACTGTTTTATTTGCCCTTGGGAAGAAGCAAAAGACACAGCCTGGAAAAGCAACAAGATGGCAAGGAGTGACCCGCAGAAATGGAGTGCTGTCCCAGAGCCAGAGACTCTCAGACTTCCTGGCTAGAATGGGAGGGTTTGGGAAGCAGCTGCCTTAAGTTTCCAAAAAATTACTTGAGGATGAAACCCTAATAAAATGCTGAACTTCTTGGTGGCAGAATAGAGACCTAGATTCTTGTTATTTTGGGCATTAATATCTTCTAAATGTGGAAATACAGAAATATCTTGATTACCCATGATCCCCAGCACCCCTGCACCACTTTATCTTCCCTTCCTCATGAGGACAAGAGAAATCAAGGATCTACTAACACTCAGAACATGTTCTACCATGTCTTAAGCTTTATAGGTATTTGGTAAGTATTTATTGAATAAGTGGGTGAAATAGACCAACTTCTATCCACAAATACAAAACAATCTGAATATTAAGAAAGCATAAAAAAAGAAAAAGGGGGAGTTTTTTCCAACTACTACTCAATTTCCTTTGAAGCATTTCTCAGTGGGCTAGTTCTTTGATATGCAAATATGGTGGAGTGTGGAGGGGCTATATATGTGTTAAATATGTTTGGGAATACTGGTTAAAGTAAAAAAGGGCTTTATTGTTGTTAGGTTTTTTTTTTTAAGTACAGGATTCTCAGCTTTTAAAACACTAACATATAGGGGCGCCTGGGTGGCTCAGCGGGTTAAGCCGCTGCCTTCGGCTCAGGTCACGATCTCAGGGTCCTAGGATCGAGCCCCGCATCGGGCTCTCTGCTCAGCAGAGAACCTGCTTCCTCCTCTCTCTCTGCCTGCCTCTCTGCCTGCTTGTGATCTCTCTCTGTCAAATAAATAAATAAAATCTTTTAAAAAAATTTTTTTTAAAAATAAATAAATAAAACACTAACATATATAACATATACTACATATACATATACTACAAGAGTATATAATATGTTCTGTTTCTGTATGTACTGTTGAACCTTGAACAACATAGTTTAAACTGCATGGGTCCACTTATATGCAGATTTTTTCAATAAATACTGCAAATGTATTTTCTCTTCCCTATGATTTTCTTGATAACATTTTCTTCTCTCTAGCTGACCTCATTGTAAGAATATAGTATATAATACATACAACATACAAAATATGTGTTTATCAACCCTTTATCAGTAAGGCTTCTAGTCAACAGTAGACTATTAGAAGTTAGGTCTTCTGAAAAAAAAGTTATAGGTGGATTTTTGACCACACAGGTCAGCACCCCTAACCCTGCACTGTTCAAGAGTCAACTATATTTAATCATGACCATTTTTTTGAGAAAAGTCATACCAGATAGTATTTCTTGGGTATACAGTTCCCTGGAACACACTTTGGGAAACACTGGCTCAGCATCGTCCTGATTTCTTTTTGGCCTTCGATTCATACTACATTTTCCTGGCCCTTAGACAAAGATCATTCATTCTGTACTCATTCTCCTTACAAATCTTCTTATGTAAGTGTAAATCATTGAGTGTTCCCAAATATCTTCCTTACTTCTGCACCCCAACTTTGAAGTTTAATTTAGGCCTGGACCTCCAAGAAGGAGATCTTCTCAGATTTCTTACTGACTTTCTGAGAGTCTTACAGAGTTCCTTAATTTCAAATCATAACCTATAAAACAAGTTGTTCTCTACCCATTCATGCACCAAAAAATATGTATAAAGAATTTTTATGCACAAAGCACCTTGGGGATAAATAGCTCTATGACACAGATCCTACCCTAAGGAGTGTATAATTTGATAATAACTGTAACTTCAAATTAAAAGGCTTGGGAATGAAATAAACCTGATTTTGTGGTCTTGGGCAAGTTATTTAACATTCCTCTTGGTATCATACCTATAACAGAGATAATTATATCTATTTTCCATCTTTGTCATGTTGATCAAATACAATGAAGTACACAAAAATATCTAGCATAGTGCACATTCTAGCACTAGAAATTGTAATAGCATTAATAGTAAGAGAACCCCCTTAGAATCTATACAGCAGCATTATCCAGAAGCAGGTTTGTCCTCAACTGCTTCATTGAAACCTCCAGAAGCTGCCCAAACCACTTGAGCTATGAGCATGCCCTAGGGAAGTGCTACCACTCATACCACTATACACCCTCCACCCCCTTGCATTGTCTGCTAGCTGAGGCAATAGTGAGTGGAAGAGGAAATTGCCTGAGCCAAGACTGGCTGGTTGGTCTCTCCAGTCCTCCAGCCTGGCCCAGCCTTTGTGGTCTGGCCTGGTTCTCACAGTTATTTTCAACAAATTTTCACAGTATTAGTAGGGCATTTTTTGTCTTTATCTACTTTTGACAAATGAGTAAACTTAGACTCTGAAAAAATAAATGCCTTAGCCCAAATCACCCTGCTAATAAGTGGCAAAGCTAAGATGCCTCTATTTCATGAGGTCAATACCACATAAATAACAAGAGAAAAGGCAGAAGGTTAAGAGGCTATTGCGTTAATCCAGGCAAGGGGTGGGCCATTTCTAGAATGGAATGGAGAAGGAAGGAAATAATGAAAAACTTAAGTCGACCTCTTTTACAGCAGAAAAACCTGAGAATCTTATAGTATCTGTTAACTTCCAGCCTTCACCCAACTACATCTTCCCTTATCCTCAAAAGGAAGGCACATCCTAGCCAACAAATATGCACACAGAGGCATCTACAATTGATTCAGCCTTCCACTGCCAAATAGAAACATTAGTTAAATTTATTTTTACACAATCCCTACCTTCAAAGAGTTGATAATCAGAAGGGGAAATGAGAGAGACCACATATAGGACATAAAGTCAAAGGTTCTGTCACACACTATCTGGTTACCTAGATTCCAAGGTTAGTTCTGTCATTAAATAGTTATATGACCTTGGATAAATTGCAGAACTTCCACTGGACCACATTGTCTTCACTCATCACTCATTCATTCATATATTCAACAAATAGTTTTTGGTTGCTTACCAGGTGCCAGTACAACAGTAGGTACAAGGAAAAAATATCTCTGAACGCAAGGAGGTTAGAGGCAAACAACCAGACAAATCCAATTCAACAGATACTTCTTTCTCATCCTTGACTGGTCAGTCACCAACTCCTATCCATCTTACATCCAGAACATATCCTGAATCCACTCATGTTTCAGCCCCTCTCTACTATCATCCTGATCAAAGCCAGGGCTCATAAACTCAGGTTTGACTGACTCCATCGCTCAAGCAAAAGCCTAATGAGCCAAAGGAGGACTCCGCTGTGGTTAGCCACCCTTCCTCGGAGCCCTGCCTGATGTAGGAGTGAGACCAAGTCTTCTGGGCAACCAGCACCTTGTGTGCAAAGGCAAGGAGGCCAAGAGCCTTAAGAAGGACATCCTTCAGTGCTTGAACATGGTATTAGCATTCCAAAGAAACCACAGATTATTAAAAATCACATTATGCACATAATTGTTTCAAAGGGAGGGGAAGTGAAAACCAGAGAGTTTAAGTATCACAATAACAAAGTTATGTTTCCTGCAGGAATTTTAATAATAAAAGTGTTTTTAATAGCTTTAAGTGTTTAGCTATAAAACCAGTACATCATTATGTAAATCCAGTCTTTGATGATTCTGGCTTTTCTGCTCAAGAGGAATAGCGGTTCTTTTTTCTATCACAGCATAGCTTTTTAATCATTCTTTTGAATGGAAAACAAAACACAAATCTCTCAAACAAAGAACATCTCGTCCCCACATACAAACCCAGTTCCCTAACAAAAAGGAAAATTTACCTCAGTTTCCCAGTCTGTAGAATGAGGATAGTTAAGAGGATCCACTTCAAAGAGTTATAAAGAGGATTGTATCAGTTAATGTTTGTAATGTGCTTGGAGCAGTGTCCAGCATACAGTGTATGCTGTATTAGTGCTAGATTATATTAATTATAGATAGATAAGTCATATCTAATTCCTGTTATGAAAATACTTGATGTGGGAGAACTATGTCAGAAGCAAAAAATTAAATAAAATAAAAGGGAAAGGGTAGGAAATGAGTCTATCACAGCATGGCACGTAAGCTATAAAAAAGAGGAGGTCAGAATGAGATTCCCTCTAGAGATACAGTATATTATATGCATATTCCTGAACAAGCGTGTTATGTGCACATATGCATATATCTACATACATCTGCGTGCATCAATACATAACTCCTAACTGTTCTCCTTAAAAACCAGAGTCTGAATCAGAGGCAAAAATGAGAAATTCATTAATTGTGCCCTACTTCTCTCTATAATAACACACAAGAGGTTACAAACCTCAAATTGGGTCCAGTCCCAGAATTTGGTCAGTAAATTGAAAACAATAAGAACATAAAGTGACTGAGATTCTCCATCTGCCGAAATAAACCACTCAGGAGATGGTTGTAAATGTGCTGTTGATGGGAGCGGGGCTTCTCCCCATTTTCCGTCAAGGAGAACAGGATGCCTCACAAATTTAATTAAGGACACCAGAGTCTCCCCCAAGTCCAATCAGGAGTGACCACAGGGTTCCTCCCATGAAAACGTTAGAATGTGGTTTATGGTAACCTACTCAGATGAATTGCAATGAATCTGAGGTAATGTTGTGTTGTCATAGCAGAGGGTGGGGGTCCTCAGGAGTCAGGAAACTGAAAGCCAAGCAGTGAAACTCTGAGTGTCTCCACCACTGCTCTGGGCTCTGTTTCTAGATCATCAGTGCTATAGGACTGAAGCATTCCTTCAAAGACAGCCAGTAACCTTTGGTCTATTTAAGATCTTCAAGGAAAATGGAAACTGTCCTTCAGTGTCCTCAAAAATTCAATTGGTAAAAGAGCCAGTTCTTCAGACAGGCTGCCCAAGTTCGAATCCTGGGTTTAGTCTTTAATGGTTGGAAGACATTGAACATATCATTTAGTATCTCTTGGTCTCAGTTCTCCACTGACAAGGGGATAACTAGAGTGCCTACCTCATGGGCTGTTGGGGGAGATCAAAACAAGATAATCCAGAAAGTATGCTTTCTATTGCCCAATAAATGCTAGCAATTTTTATTATTGGTTACTGTATTGCTATTGTTGGTCTGGTTAAATCCTGACTGATAATCATCATTCTGTTCGAACACCTCTGGGTAAACCACCGAAACCAAATATATTTTTTTGTTTTTATTTAAATTCCAGTTAGTGTAATATTAGTTTGAGGTGTACAATATAGCAATTTGACGATTCCACACATCACTCAGTGTTCCTCATAACAAGAGCACTCCTTAATCCACACCTCCTATTTGACCCATCCTTCCACCTGCCTTCCTTCTGGTAACCATCAGTTTGTTCTCTATAGTTAAGAGTCTGTTTCTTGGTTTGCCTCTCTCTCTTTTTTTTCCCTTTGCTCATTTGTTTTGTTTCTTAAATTCCACATATGAGTGAAATCACATGGTATTTGTCTTTCTCTGGCTGACTTATTTCACTTAGCATAATACTCCCCAGCTCCATCCATGTCATGGAAAATAGCAAAATTTCATTCTCTTGATGGCTGAATAAAATATATATATATAAGTATATGTATATATAAACATCTTCTTTATCCATTCATCTGTTGATGGACACTTGGGCTGTTTCCATAATTTGACTATTGTAGATAATGCTGCCATAAACACTGGGGTGCATGTATCCTTTTGAATCAATATTTTTGTATTCTTTAGGTAAATACCTAGTAGTGCAATTGCTGGATCATAGGGTAATTCTATTTTTTACCTTTTGAGGAGACTCCATACTACATTCCAGAGTGGCTACACCAACAGTACAAAAAGGTTCCCTTTTCTCCACATCCTCACTAACACCTGTAGTTTCTTGTGTTGTTGATTTTAGCCATTCTGACAGGTGTGAGGAGATACTTCATTGTAGTTTTGATTTATATTTCCCTGATGATCAGTGATGTTGGGCATCTTTTCATGCATCTATTGACCATCTGTAGGTCTTCTTTGGAAAAGGTCTATTCAGGTCTTCTGACCATTTTTACTTGGATTATCTACTTTTAGGGTATCAAGTTTTATCAGTTCTTTATATCTTTTGGATATAATGCTTATTTTTTATTTTTCATTATGTTTAGTTAGCCAGCATATAGCACATCATAAGTTTTTGTTGTAGTGTTCAATGATTCATTAGTTGCATATTGGATATGAACTCTGTAACAGATATTTCATTTGCAAATATCTTCCCCCATTCTGTAGGTTGCCTTTTAGTTTTGTTGATTATTTCCTTCACTGCACAGAAGCTTTTAATGAAATCAAATTTTGATCTGAAAAGTTAATCAAATGCCTCAATCTCCATTGGCCTTAAGAGGGTATTTCCTTATAACCATTAACAACAATGTTAATATCACTAACATTAATGTTAAGAATAATCTTGTATGCACAGGAATAAGTAACACTTTTTTTAAAATAAATACATTACTGTATAAAATATTTAATGTTATAGAGCTATCCTCAATTTCTCCCAGGAACCTAGACCTACTCAATGTTTTCCTATATTAGAAATGGTTAGGACATGAGAGGTAAACAGTCTGACTTTCTTATTTTACAGTTGAGAAAACAGAGATAAGAAAAAGTAGACTTTCTTTTTTTTTCTGATTCATGGTCAAATGCTCATTGCCCTGTGCCCCCCACCCCAAGTTCATAAATCATTGACAACACAGCAGAACTGTGAAGAGAACTGCTGAGTCATGGACATGAATTCAGAACATGCCAGCTTTAACCCACTTCTGTGTGAGTGACCCAGTGGGCAGGCTATTAACCTCTCCCTCAGTCACCATCCCCATTCCTGCAGGTAAGAAATAGGGTAATGTTGGCTCTTTCTGCTGCTTGATGTTGTTGGGAAGATGGGATGAAATGAAATGTGAAAGTGCTTTGTGAAGCCTGGAGAGCCATGTACACAGAGTGAATTGTTTTGGTGTGGACTTCAGAGCAACATTTTACAAGTTGGTTATACTAATCCTGAGAGGTGCTAGAAGTGAATGGTGTTACATTAGTGGTGGAAACAGGGAGAGTGATAGGAGGAAACAGATACCACAGGGCCAGAGGGTCTAAGAAAGGTTTCTGAGGAAAAAACAGTGAATGTATACATTTGTCTGCTTTCCTTACCGTATGTGCCCGCAACCATTCTTAGCACATTCAAGAAAGAGAAGCTGAGAATGAGGGCTCAAGCTTTGCTTAGAAAAACAGGTGATAAATCATAAGGTAATCGAATCTGTAGCAAGGAATGGGAAACACATGGTGGGTCATTGTAATTATTCGATACGTTGCACGGCATTGGGGTGTTGTTTCCAATGTTTTACGTTTGACTTGTCCCAGGCCACTCTCTCACCATAGCAACTCAAGTTTACCAGAAAGTGGAAAAGTCTGCCTGTGAGAGAGTTAAAGGAGTTTGATACAGTTCAGCTAACCACAATTAATTTTTAAAAAGAAGAAACTGCCAAGTATTTCCTTCTTGCAAACATCCTTTGGGAGATATTCTCCCCCTTTCTCCTTTTTATATACCTCATTCTCTTTTCCCTCCACTTCCTTTCCCTCTCTCTCCACCTCCCTGAGAATGTCTTTTCTATGTTTCTCTTTCTCACCGACTGAAGAAAGAGAGAGAGCAAGAGAACCAAGTCCACATATGTTCTGCACAAATATCTGGTTCTATAAACACCATGAGGACTTATCAGCTGTGTTCTCTGTTATACCCAACGGCAACTCAATAACATTTTGTGAATGGAGGGGTGAATGAGGTTCCTCCCTCCTTTTGCTATGGACTGTGGATTTTAATACGATATCCCTATTTCAGAGAGGCAGTAGGAGACAACACAGCAGGTCATAAACCTACCAGGAATCAATGATACCCTTTTTTAATAAATACATTATTGTATGAAGTAAAATGTTTAATGTCATAGAACTATCCACAACTGCCTCTCAGGGACCGAGCCTCAGTCAATGTTTTCCTGTAGTGAAACCATTTAGCAAGCAAAGTTAGAGATCGTTGGGACTTGTAGGGTATACTCTCTTTCTGACTTTCTTATTTTACAGTTGAGAAAACTGAAAAGAGAGAAAATTGGCTTTCTTCTCCTTTCTGACTCTTTTCTGAGAATCTTAAGGCCAGGGGTCCAGTTCAACCCTGCCCCTACCATTTGGTATAGGCCTCGAGTTAATCACTCACATCTCTCTGTGTTTCATTTTCTGCTCCTGAAAACAAAGAGTGCAAGTAAGAAAGTCTTTAACGAGTCTTCATAGTTCTCACCTTCTTTTAGTATTTTACCAAAGGACCTGCAGAGAAATATCCATCCCTTCATGGATGAATAAACTAGGCCTGTGCTGCTTGTCTTTTCTAACTACAAACATGGGCCACACTAGAAGAGAGGGCAAAATGTGTCCGGTCTCTGTCTGTACCTCTAACTCATGTTCATCCTGACTAAGCCAGGAAGGTGAAACTGGAAACAGGGCCAACTCTCTGAATACTTTGAAGACCAGATTCCAACCTGACTGCCCCCATCTGGACTGGCTGCCCTTACTAATTCAATTCCTGTCAGATTTAAATGACTCTTCAGCTCAGTGAGCTCTTATAGGCAAAATTGTGAGCTTTCAAAGACAAGAGATTCAAAAGGTCTCCCGTCCTTCTCCCACCTCCATGAAGGGTCTTGCCTAAACAACCCTAGAGAAGTGATTCAATTCTGCACTTAACCATCCTTAAAGGACATTTCACTTCTCCAGGCATTCTGCCATCTTTGGGCCATGCACTGCTTCGTACCATCTTCAGAAACTGAAGCTTAACCAAGATTCTCTATGATACACATCAGGAAGCTACTCAGGTAAGAAAGCCTGAGCTATCCCCACAGTGCTCTGGAAACTCACTGGTTTCCAGAGCAGATCTTAGGTTTTTGGCTCTTCTCTGGGCCATGGCAGCTTCTCAGATGGAGCAGTGGGACATGAACTTGAAAATTTGGTTGATTTCAAACCCCTTCTTGGTCATCTCTTCCACTGCCATTGGTAGCTGAGCCATTTGAGAAGTCAGGGTAGCTAGGACACAGGTGCCTCCAATGGCTGGGCATCAACCTAGACTCTAAGTGCTTTCTCAGGGTACTGCACTGGGTGGAGAGGACTTTTCCTATATCTGTCCTATGTCCATGAACTCTAAATTTTGGAGTGATTGCTTTAGACTAGCCAAGTTAATTTTTAAAGAGCTCACAAATAAATAAATAGGTACTCTTTGGAGGAAAAACTGCCAAAAGCTGCTCAGACCTTCCTGCTTTCTAAAAGCCCTTTCAAAGTGGGCATCAGCTGGCAGGTCATTAAGAAAAGTGAAATGTGCTCATTCTGCAAAGCTCCCTTTTCCCTCAATGCTCCTTTGTCCCCATGAGTTTCAACACACTCCATTTGACATTCTCAATTCCTTTGATAAGAAGTACTTAGAAGTTTATGGCAACTCAGATCTCCCTATGCTAGAAGCAGATCTATAGAAATTCTAATAATTAGTTGAGTGACCTTGAACAAGTTGCTTCACTTCTCTGCACTCAGTTTTCATGTTTGAAAATGATTTGTTCTCTGTAGGACCTCCTTAATAACCCATGAGTCTGCCAGAGGCAGTGGAGTCACATGGAAAGAAAGTAGCTTTGGAATCACATAGGACTGTGTTGGGGTTCTGAAACTTCCACTCCATGTTTTACTTGGACCAGTTACTTCACTCCTCTAAGGCTCCGTTTCCACATTTGTACAGGAATAAATGAATTAATGGTGCAATTAATCTATACAAACTCAACATAAAAAAGAAAATATCTTGCTTTGTGGGTTTTTGGTGAATTGTTCAAGCCAAATGGCATATTGGCAGAAAGCCTGGTGTCCCCTCCTCTTACAGTTATTTTGTCCATGAGTTTTCCAGGAACTCCAAGCTTCACTCAATCCAAAGGTACCCTGTCAACCAAATGGCTCATCTCTTTCACAGGATGTTGTTCTGATGACTCACCCTAAATAGATCCACAGCCTGTGCTTGCTCCTAGAGCCAAGATGGATTTCTCAGTCAACATTACCTAGGGAACACCACATAGGCACCAATGTTATAGGCCTTTGTTCCATTCTCAGCCATAGCTCCCCAATTTTCAATCCCTAGACAGGAGTATGAGGTGCAAAAGGCATATACCACACGAAAAAACAGTGCTTGCCCACACACCTGAGCCTTTGCCTTGAGTTTAGGTAACTGGTCTAGCTGGGAGCTGGACCTTTCCTTTTCAAGAAAGCCCAGGGATTCGATCATTTTCCAAAGAGGGCCACTTTCTTCATATCCCCCCTTACTCCCTCTTCTTTCTTTCTCCGTACTGGGCAAATATGTATACCGAGAGGTAAGACAGCATTTGCAAAGACATTTTTCAAAAAGTGTAGTCACATCCTTATCTCATTACAATACATGCTTATTTAAGTGCCTTATATTTGCTTAATTGGGAATGTGTTCCCTCAGCTTCCAAGGTCTGCTCTGCTCTCTCCTTCCCCAGGTAAGCAAAGGGAGAGTTGAAATCATTCTAAGTACCCCCTTAATGGGCAGCTCCCTTATCCATAACCTTAATGTGTTGGTGCAAATATGACACACCTGAGAGCAGCTGACACAAAGTAGGACTTTAAAAAGTGTTAGTGCATCCCAATCCATTAAGAACCACACCCAAAGCAAACATTCCCTTTCCTGTAGGGAGAGTGACCTCATTACTTCTTCGCCAGTTGTAAGATCATATTTATTTATTTCCTACTAACCCAGAGGTAGGCAAATGTTTTCTGTAAAGGGCCAGAAAATATTTTAGGTTCTGCAGCCCAGTTACATCTTTGTGATATATTCTTTTTGCCTTTTTTTTAAATGATGCTTTTGAAATGTAAGAACAATTCTTAGCTCTAGGTTGTAAAACAGTGTTGCTGCAGGTTGGGTTTGATCTAGGTGCTAGAATTTCCCTACCCCTTGTCTAAACTAATGACTTCATAAATCTAAGTATTAATCAGCCTCACCTGGGAATTGGAGTGGGAGACACTGTTTTTGAAAACAGATTCCTGGGTCCTAACCCAAACCCACTCAGGATCTTTGAAGAAAATCTTAAGGGCTCTGGTGATTATGATGGAACCAGTCTACTGGCTGACCCCAGGGGCAGGTCTGGAAGACCTTCTCTGACACACATTTGCCCACCTCTAGCCTCATTCCTCCTTTATCCTCTATGGATGGTTCTTTTACCTGCTCAAATGTTATTGTTGAGTAACTTCCATTATGCTCTATCCTCCATCTCTCCTCTTATTCCTGTCTATCTGCTTACAAATAAATCATATGCACTTTTTTTTTTAACAATCCTCTCTAATAATACTTGACAATTTTATTTAGACCCCTTTCCCTATAACGCTAGCTGGCAGGACAATACTTCCCCAAAGTGTTGTCTTTATTCCATCTTGGCTGATACCATAATTCCTCCCTAGTCCCATCCTTTCAGCTAAGCATGGACCAGCTTCTGACCCAGCCCCAGCCACCTTTGGGCTGAATGGTGAAGCAGTTTTCAGATCTCCGAGCTAGCCTTGAACTTTGCTTCAGGAGGATAAATATCCAGTTCTTCAGAAGTTTTCCATGATTACACTTCTAGGTGTCTGGTTCCTCAGGGTCATGGTGCATAACAGGCAAATTACCCACAAGAGGCAAAGTTCAAGCTCTGGAATTCTAGAAAAAGGTTTATGCATAGCATGTCTCAAAAGCAAAGCCAAAAATAAAGGCAACTGGGAATGAAAGCCAAATTTGGGAGGTTTATAAAGTCAGCACAGGATTCTGAAAAAATTGGAAATCGTCCCAGATACAAACTAGATCAAAATGATGCTGAGGTCACTTGGGCACAGCCCACAGCCTTGGTGTAGGTGCAAGTGGGCTGGGGATTTTCATGGAACTGCTGCTGTCAGCATCAGAATTCTTCCCTGGAACATAATATACCAGTCGGCTGAGCAGTTGTGGTCTCCAAAACTTTGTCAATAGAAAGAAAGCTTCAGGGGTGCCTGGGTGGCTCAGTGGGTTAAAGCCTCTGCCTTCGGCTCAGGTCATGATCCCAGGGTCCTAGGATCAAGCCCCACATCGGGCTCTCTGCTCGGCAGGGAGCCTGCTTCCCCCTCTCTCTCTGCCTGCCTCTCTGCCTACTTGTGATCCCTGTCTGTGAAATAAATAAATAATCTTTTTTTAAAAAGAAAGAAAGAAGGAAAAGAAAGAAAGCTTCACCAAAAGAGTCTAAAGCCCAGTTCTATCTCAATTTGTTCTTGACTCAGACAAAATAGGAGAGAAGCCATGGGTAAAATATTAGGGGGACAGGTATGGATGGTAGGCGCAGTATTATAAAATAGCTGAAGACATTTGAGAGAAGATACGCATCTCTGAACAAAACAATCAAGAAAATAAGGACTAGCCTATTGGCCTGGATCTCCCAGGATCTTCTGGCAGACTTAATTAGAAGTTAAATAATCTCCCTTTACATCTGTTGTGCATAAGAATTTGAGTCTATTGGGAGTTGTGATATAATCTGTTTTTACTTGAGTGAGGGGATATTAAAGAAGAGGTAAGGAGTAAGGGGCATTGGGAAAAGTGAGTGGAAAGCTTCAGAACCCATATAAAGTTTTTTAAGCACTGAATAAACACAAAACAACACTCCTAGAAGATAACATAGGAAAATATCTAGGGGACCTTGAACTGAGGGGAGACTTTTTAGATATAGCACCAAAGGCACAATCCATGAAAAAGACACTGTTAAGAGAATGAGAAAACAAGACACAGGCTGGGAGAAAAAACCTTTACAAAAGACACATCTGATAAAGGAATATTATCTAAAATATACAAGGAAAACTTAAAACTCAACAATAAGAAAATGAACAACCTGATTAAAAAATGAGCAAAAGATCTGAACAGATATCTCATCAAGGAAGATACGCAGATGGCAAATAAGCATGGCATTAGGGAACTGAAAATTACAACAAAGAGATACCACTACATATCTATTAAAACGACCAAAGTTCAAAACCCAGACAGCACCAAATGCTGGCAAGGATGTGGAGCAACAGAAACTGTCACTCATTCCAACTGGTAGGAATGTCAAATGGTTCAGCCACTTTGGAAAGCAGTTTGGCCATTTTTTTTTTCAGTTTTATGGAGATGTAATTGACATACAACACTGTGTAAGTTTAGATGTACAGCATAATTACTTGATTTACATATATTGTAAAATGATTACCACAATAAATTTAGTTACCTTCTATCATCACAGACAGATGTAAGGAAAAAAATGGTTTTTTCACTTTTGATAAGAACTTTTAGAAACTACTCTCTTAGCAACCTTCAAATGTACCATACAGCAGTGTTAGCTATATACATGCTGTATACTATATTCCTCATATTTATTTATCTTACAACTACAACAAATACAACTGTATTTATACATTTTGGCCACCTTCATCCAATTTCTCCACTCCCTACCCCTGGCAGTTTCTTACAAAACTAAACCTACTCTTACCATACCTATGGTCCAGCAATCATGTTCCTTGGTACTTACCCAAGGGAATTGAAAACTTAAGTCCACACAAAACATGTCACTTTATTCATAATTGCCAAAACTTGGAAGCAATTGAAATGTCCTTCAGTACATGATTAAATAAATATACCCCGGTACATCCAAAAAAAGGAATATTATCCAGCACTAAAAAGAAATGAGCTATAAAGTCATGAAAACACAAGGAAGAAACTTAAATTCTTATTACTAAGTGAAAAAATTCCAAACTGAAAAGGATGAATATTGCACAATTCTGTGCACAATTCTGACTATATGGCCTTCTGGAAAACACAAAACTATGGATATAAAAAAAAAAAAAAAAAGATCAATGGTCCAGAAGTAGGAGAGCAGGAAGGAGGGAAGGAGAGATAAACAGGAGGAACTGAAATCATTTGGAGGATTCTTAGGTAGCAAAACTACTCTGTTAAATACTATAATGATGAATCCATGTCATTGGTCAAAACTCACAGAATCTACAACACCAAGAATAAACTCTAATGTAAACAGTGGACTTTGGGTGATAATAACATCTTAGTGTAATTTCATTGATTGTAACAAAAGCACCACTCAGATTCAGGATATTGATAGTGATGGAGACTGTGTGCAGGTCAGGGCAAAGGATACAGAAAATCTCTACATTCGGCTCAACTCTGCCATGAACCTCACACTGTTCTGAAAAATAATGTCTTTTTATAGGGCATAGAGCAGCTTATAATAACACTGTAGAAGAACTGGATTTTTTTTTTTTAACTCAGAATGAGTTTAGGTCCCAAAACAATGGTTAATTCTAGCTGGATAAAGCAGTGAAACAACCTAAAGCATCAGCTAGAGCCATGTCATCATAGATGCTCTGTAAATATTTGTAGAACGAATGAATAACTTATCCTCAACCTCACTTAGGTCAGCCTTATGTGGACCTGAGGCATAGATGGCAATCATCATTCCAGATGGCCCCAGACACATGTGTTCATTTTGTTGTATTGTCTTTCTTCCCTACTAGAGTGTAGCAGACCTTGTTTGCTTGCTTACCGCTCATCCCCAGGGCCTAGAGCAGGGCATGGCACATAGTAAGTTTTTGATAAATATTGGAAGGAAGAGAGGGAGCAGGAAAGGGAAGGAGGGAAGAAGGAGCGAATGGACAAATGAACAAAGGAAGGAAGGACCTACCATTTTCTCACCATTCAACAAGGCTGTGAATAATACAAAAGAAAAATGAAGCACTCTCCTTGTGCCTAAGAGTCTCAATCTTATGTGAAATGACAAAATACACTAAAACAAACTGAGTAAATAACAGAAGCAATTCGCTATGCTGAATATAATCAAAAGCTAAATATATTTAAACACAGACAAGTGTTATGGGAACCAGAAAAGAAAGAGAACTACATGGAAACCGGATATAGTTGTAAAGACTCAGCTGCGTGTCTTTCTCTGGTCCTACCGAGCATGTCCCTCCATAAAGAGTCAAGACACACTATATCATATTCTCTGAATTGGTTCTGCGGAAATTTGCCCAAATCTTTCTGAAACGCACATTACCCACAGCTTCAGGGGTGTCCAATGACCTAGAAATCCCTGAGCTCCTTATTCTCATTATTGCTGTTTCTTCCATTGATCTATAAATCCATTCTCCCCAGTCACCCTTCCCCCAATCTTCACTTTCTCTTTCTTGGTGGGGGGTGGGGAGGAGGAGAGCGAGCACAAAGTGGCTCCTGTGCTTTCTTTGACTCCCTTACTGATCTTTTCCTCAACTTTTTCCTCTCTGTCTCTTCTGCTCAATCTCAACAACTCTTTTTTATTCATCTCTTGACCTGTTTTTAATCTTTTCTTTCTCTCCAGTAGTATCCATACCATTTTCTTTTCCTTCCTTACTTCTGGATCTTTCTACACAGACACTTACATTTATAGCTCACCTCGTTGCACCATTTTTAATAACTGGGAAACATCCCCACCAAAAGCATTTTGTTACAGTTCAAAAAAAAAAAGAGGTACATTCCATCATCAGCCTGCATCATCCACTCAAGGTGAAGGAAGCACCTAGTAAATCATTCTGCCACATTCTCATGTGGCCAAACCAATAGAGGTGGCTAGCCTAACATTATCTGCTGTCCTGCTGTCTGCTGGGCTGCATTTCCTTTTCCCCCAGCCCTCCTACTCATCAGCCCATAAACTGAAGTAAGAATTTTAATTCAGTGACTTTTCTGGAGAAAAGGTGACTTGAGATGCCTAATGGAATGGCACATGTGAAGGAATGTTCCAGCAGGCAGCAGGCTGAGAAACTGGGTCTCACCCATACTCAAACTGACTAGTGACATGCCTCTCAAGAGGGCATCTACCATTTCCACCCCCATGAGTCAGTGATGGAGAGGTTCCAGATCTGTCCTCCGCAAATTAAATGTGCCAAGAGGTGCCACTAGTACAGAAGGAGTCAAGAAAGAAGGCATCGATCAATCCACCGTCCAGGATAGAAGGACAGTAAGATAAAGGGTAAAACACAAATATATTAAATTAGGAAAAGTCAAAACACAAGAGACCCCTGTAGCTTGAGCTTGTCTATGAGACTCTCTATGGGAAAAGTAATGGACTTGTTGGAGAGGCAGCTGGTTTTCATTACAGCCAAAAGAAGTTTAAAAATAAATACAGCCCCCTTATGCCCACCCCAAATTCACTGCACATTCAATTCTAACAGAATGGACATCCAGACTTAAAAGTCAAACAGTTTGAAACCCATACCATGGAGAATTGTTGCTGTCCTTGTTGCTCAAATGGTTTATTCCTTTAGAGGCCACTAACCAAAACAATGACAGCTTTCATGTCAAATTCCAGGAAATAAACGATAGACAATGAGAGATTTTTTTTTTCCCCCAAACACAAACACTGTGAATTAACACTGAGGGGCTGAAGGGAAGCGGAACAAATTAGACCAGAGGACTTCTACCAGCCTTCCTACCCCACTGTACAGCCCTTGGGAACATTCTCCAATCTGAGTACATGAGTGCTCTGGGTTTGGGGACAGATATGTAACAAAAGACACAGGCCCACCCAGGAGATACTGGAGCCTGCTGTGAGCAATACAAACTCTGGCATAGGACCAAGAACTGCCCCCTCAACTCCCCCAAGTATGGAAAGGAGGGGAAATGGCCAATGCAACATTGTAGACAAGTCTCCACACAGTCAAGAATGGTTTTTGTGCAGAAATAATGTCTGGCACTGTGCCCCCAGAACCTTGGGCTGGTAACTACATTTTAAAATCATTAATTTTTTGGGTGCCTGGGTGGCTCAGTGGGTTAAGCCACTGCCTTCGGCTCGGGTCATGATCTCAGGGTCCTGGGATCGAGTCCCGCATCGGGCTCTCTGCTCAGCGGGGAGCCTGCTTCTCTCTCTCTCTCTCTCTCTCTGCCTGCCTCTCCGTCTACTTGTGATCTCTCTCTGTCAAATAAATAAATAAAATCTAAAAATAATAATAATAAAAAAATAAATAAAATCATTAATTTTTCAAACCTGCTTGCCATTACCATATCAGATCATCTCAATCAGTTACAGCCTGGTATGTTCAATGCACAGTAAATATTTGTTGTTAGAATTAACTAACTCTGCTAAAGGAGCCCCAGGCCAGGATCGTTATACTACCAGCCTTTTAGTTTCCCACAGAGAAAAAGTCTATTCTTAAACCACAGTCTTAACCCCCATTGCCAACCAAACATTGAATAAGTCATATATGAGTTACTAGACGGGCTATCCCAAAAAGCAGATGACTCAGGGCAAAAAAACCCAACCACCCAAATCATGGAGTCTGGGGTTGAAATAGCATCATCTGAAGGTTAACGCATTTCCAGTAGCCTATTGCACAGACATGATCACTGACAACCCAAGGTGTTCAAAGACTTCCCTAGAGCAACAGCAGCAATTAGATTAGCCATAAAGTCACCTTAGGTGGTTTCATTAAGAAAATCTTATAGTTAGATTTAATCATTTTAAATCTCATTACTCACTCACCCCCACCTAGAACTAAATGCTTTCTTCGACCTCTGCTTTATATAATCCTACCACTTTATTGCGAATCTCCTTCACATGCCTTACCCCAGGTCATTCAGGAAATCCCAATTTCCACATACAAATAGAATGATGAGTAAGGACAAGAAGGCCAGCTGACCTTGGTGGCCCCAGAAATTTATGGGGTTGAAGGATGTCATTGCCTGCTTGCAGGGTATGTGCTGTGCCAAGGTCATTGAAGGAGCCAGAGAAGAAGTCAGTAGTAAGACAGCAGATCACCAGACCTCATGTTAGAAAGTGAACTTGGATGGCATGGTGGTAACCTGAAGTCTTTCCATGTCACATATAAACCAAGATGAGTTTCCTTGCATTTCCTGGAGCGACCGCTAGTTTGGTACCTGGAGTTATGTTCAGCTTGTCTTTGTCTTTCATTCGGGGCACTCACCCCCTTCACAATGAGCTTCATCACAGACCATTCCCAGCCATCTGGGATCATAAGCAACCTGGCCTAGCTACCACCTGTGCTTCTCAAGGGGCTACAGCTTTACTATATTAGAAATGCAACTCCACAGTCTCTCTAAAATACTTTGCGCATACGGTCTGTTTACAATTTTTCTGCCTTAGCTAAATCCAAAGAAGATACCTGTGAGCAAATGAGATGTTATTTCATCTGCAAAGAGTCCACGTACACATAACCTTTTAGGCACATACTAGTTGTCTAGGGTACTGATTTCCATTCTGTGTCCCTGAAATCCTTAAATGACATGAAAATATCTCAGAAGACCAAGGAGGCCAAGTTGGTAGGGCTCTGAGCCCTCCACTTATTCTTCATATTCATTCTAGTTTTACCTATATTGTCTATTTTATTTACATAATATATGTATCTTATAATATATGACATATGAATATTGGATATGATAAAGTATAAACACATATATAACCAGAAAATTTCATGCAGATAAAAATCCATTGTTAAATTAAAAAGCTTGAAAACTGTGATTTAACCAAAGAAAAATCTACTTATATCAATGACTATAGTTTCTAAAGCTCTATCAGACTTCTGTGATGTGAACAGCCAACGATGTAGGAGCTTCTCTGATTGAGGCAGGCCTGGGGAGCCCAAAAACTCCCACTTAGGATCATCCCCCTTCCCCTACTTACTCACATTCTCTCTCTCTCACTTTCTCTTTCCTTGGAGAATAGTTTTGAAACTAATGAACCAGATGATCTCTGCAATTCCTCCACATTCAATGATCAAAAGACTTCTATATTCCAGTAATTTTAGATGCAATGGATGAAAATAATGATTTCACTGTCTGGGGATCTACAGTTTAAAAGATTCTGAATTACATTTCAAACTATCACCCGAGAAAGGAATTCTTTAGGCAAGCAAGATATTAGGATATGTTGAAATCAGGTTTCATTGCACAATTGCATAGATGAGCTTTAAGTTGGGTTTTCTGACTTTTTGGTTTTGTTTTCCTTGTGGCCACCCTACCTCTCAGAGGCCAAGCAAGATCTTTCAGCTTAGGATTGTAACAAGTCAGATATTATAGCAGAGGAATAAGGACAGTAGAAATAGACCACCAGGTGATCTTCAAGCTCTTCCTTCACCAGTCTGTCATCCCAAACTCTGTTACTTTCAATATCCAAAGAAAATTACTTATTCCCAAAAAAGAAAGAATTTAATTAGCAGCCTTAACATTGTCATTCAACTTTTGGACCTTATCTCTTCTTACTCTGTCACCACCATTCACATTCTTAAGATATAAAAATGAAGATCATCTCCTGCCATGGTCATTTACAGTGACAACAATCTTCTACCCTGTCCAAAAAGAAAAAAAAAAAAAAAAAAAAAAAAGCATTTTTCACAACTACTTCACATGGTTTTTTCCCCAAGGATTATGTAAGGCATTTCCACTTGTCTTGATAAATGTGACCTAAATATTAAAATATTTGGGCTTTGGTGGGGGGGGGGGGTGATGGATATGTGTATTTTAATTTAAGTAATGGACAGACTGCAAGAAATTAGAGCTCTGTGGTTAAAGACATTTGCTTCTCTTTTCTCTTTATTGTTTGACTCACTTTCTCCTAAATAGAAGAAGGTACATGGAATACACCCAAGGAGCTTCTAAGTTGCCAAGGCTCAAGATACAAAATTGGTAGGCATGGAACTGTTCTAAATAAAACACACCTGGTAACTTCTGAAGCCACTTCCCAGAGCACTATTTGAGGACCCCACCCCATGCCAATATTCTTCAAGGATTCCGTCAATTATAAAATTCTCTGATTCAACTCAGTCTTTAAAAATGAGGAAGAAGGGGCGCCTGGGTGGCTCAGTGGGTTAGGCCTCTGCCTTCGGCTCAGGTCATGGTCTCAGTGTCCTGGGATCGAGCCCCGCATCGGGCTCTCTGCTCGGCAGGGAGCCTACTTCCTCCTCTCTCTCTGCCTGCCTCTCTGCCTACTTGTGATCTCTGTCTGTCAAATAAATAAATAAAATCTTTAAAAAAAAAAAAGACCTTCATCTAGTCAAATAAATTTAAAAAAAAAAAATGAGGAAGAAAAGGAAAGTGTTCAAAGAACCAAACAAGGATCGAAAGCCGTACTCCTTACAAGTTCATTAAAACAACCATGCAATTTATTTTTTCTTCCTGTAACTTGATGTTCTATGTCTGCAAAATGGAGAAAATATGGAAATATGGGGCAAATGAGGATCCAAATGGCTAATGATGTTGGTAAAACAGGTTCCTTTCTCTTAATGGTTTTGTTAGGCCTCTCACAAAGTCACCACCCCCACCCCTGATACTAAACCATATGGGCAGTGTTAGACACACATAAGAGGAGGGTAAAGCACAATGTCAGTAGAGGCAGGGTGAGTTGGGGTCAGAAGGCAGGATGGCACAGGAAGCAGAAATCTCAGAATTCAATAGGCAGGAGTAATGGGATGGCTACAACTGGTTTTCCCAAGCCTCATCTGTGCTAATTTGATTGGACACAGTTAAAAAGGGAGAAAGAAAATGAATTAAAAAAAAAAAAAACAGATAAAGAAAAAGAGCTTTTCCAAATGGGTGGGCAGGGATCTGGTCCCCTGGCAGGGGAAGAGCCCACAGCCCAAGAGGCATGTCTTCAAACCAGCCGAGCCCACTCTCCTGCTGTGGCAACTTCTTCCCACGGAGCTCAACTGTGCTTTCTGCACCTTGAACCCATTTAAGGGACTTTTTTTTTAAGGGGGGTTAGCAAATTGTTATATAAAAAGAACCAAAAAAGGGAAGAGAAAAAAATAAAATCATTTCTTCAGCATTAAAAAAAAAAATTATCCCTTTAATTTAGCCAGACAAAGAATTTTCAAACTCCATCCAGCCATGAAATCAGTTATGCCACCCACATTTCACATGCCTCCCCAATCCTTCCTGCAGCTATTCTACTCCTCGGGCTCATCCCATCCACCCTCACCCTACCCAGCACTATGCCTCACTCACCACTCTCAAACCCAAGCATCCATCTGAAGCAAACATGAGGACCCAAAACCCACTCTCATACATGTTCACAAGTGAAGATCCCGGCACATACAGCTGGCCTCCATCCCTCACCAAAAGCCTCTAACATCTAAGAGAGAGGTCAGCCATAATACCCAGCTTGCTCCCCATCCTCTTCCAGTGAAACTCTTCAATGCACAACTCCCTTTTAGGAGGCAGCTGTAGGAGATGGCTATTCTAATTGCCCAAAGTAGGTAATCAAAGAGCTATGACAAATGACCCTGAATGTGGCTGGGTAAAAGGTAAATTGCACATATTCATTTATCTCTTACAAATCCTGCCTGAGGGGGTTAGGCAACATTCATTTCATTCTCTCTTATCCCTAGGGTGAGCTGTGAGTCTGCATATAATGCTCCATTCACACACACTTGGATTGCCTCCTTTATCTTCCTGCCTAAGCTTTTTTCTTTGGTAGAGCAAGTGCCAGAAGATAAGCTTCTGAAACAAGTCAGATACTGAGAGCAGCATTCCCACCAGCCCTGGAGAGCTTTCACACAGATCAGTGTCCTGGCATGGGCCTGTTCAGTCTACAGAAGGAAGTACGATAATAAAGGAATGTGGCTTTGAGTCACTGTCCCTCAGGGAAGGGGAGACAGGAAGAGAAAGGCGGAAAAGCAGAGTTAAAGGTCATGTAGAATTACTAGTTGATAATACCACCTGCTTTGTGACAGTGAAGTTACAAAGTTACACATGGTAATGCAGGCTTTGAATTCTGGGCTCTGTGTAACTGAATCTTGGGCTGAAAGTTAAACTATAGTTCTGGTCTATAGAAGTTCCTGGAACTTCTTCCATAATGCCAATACGCTAGTGATAAAGGGAACCATAGCCTCCCCAAATCTACGCCTCCAGTTGGACTAAACTTAAGAGTGTGATCTGTTAAAATGGGAAGTGGGGAAAATATTCCTTCTCTCTTAATCCTTATGGAGCCAGTTTGATTCCTTAAAGTCCTGCACATGAGAGTCTTAACTCTGATCTTTGGAGAAACTTAGAGCACTCAAGAAATTCTTTCCTTTTATTTGGAATAGCCATAGTTTCTGCTGGTGAAGTTCTATAGGGTTTCCAAAGACACCATGGTTGTGCATGCTTTGGCAAAATTCCTAGACCTAATGAAGAGATAAAATGAAGAGGAAGAAAATTTAAAGAGCAGCAGAAAGACATGGATAATAAACTAAACTATGTGTTGACTTAATTCTAACATACCACATCTTTAGCCATCCACATAAAAATTTTTTCTGGAGAGTTGATAAGATGTAAAGGCAAGGGAAGGAGTTTTACCTCTTCTTCCTTCTTTCATTCTCCAGTGTCTGGATTAGGAAGTAACAAACTAAAAGTCAGGGAGCAAGAAAGAGAGGGAATCAAAGCAAAACTTCTGTATTGCCCCCTCCCTGGATAAGTCCAGTATTCTAAAAATCACAAGCTGGCCCTTTGAAACAAGATGAAATTTCTCAGCCCATATTAGGGCTCGAACCAAATTTTCTTATTATAGTAAATCAGGACAGGTGGTCATCAGAATTTCAATGAAGCTCAAATCTCACATCCCTATGCAGATCCCCCAACCATCCCCTCTGATTTTAGGAGGTAAATCCATATACAGGTTCCAAGACAACCCAAATAAGATACATAAAAGGAGAAATGAAGGGCGCCTGGGTCGCTCAGTAGGTTAAAGCCTCTGCCTTCAGCTCAGGTCATGATCCCAGGGTCCTGGGATCAAGCCCCGCATCGGGCTCTCTGCTCAGCAGGGAGCCAGCTTCCTCCTCCCTCTCTCTCTGCCTGCCTCTCTGCCTATTTGTGATCTCTGTCTGTTAAATAAATAAAATCTTTAAAAAAAAAAAAAAGGAGAAATGAAGGAAGGAAAGAAAGAAAGAAAAAGAGGGAGGGAGGAAGGAAAAGGAAGGAAGGAGAAAGAATGAAGGAAAGAAAGAAAGAGGGGGGAAGTAGGGAGGGAGGGAGGAAGGAAGAAAGGAAAGGAGGGTGGCAGAGAAGAAGGAAAGAAAGAAGGGGAAAAGGGAGAAAGAAAGGCTCTGGGTTTTTTTAACTTGGGTCTAACCAACATGAGTGTGATTTATGCCATTTGTCAAAGCAGGGAAAAGCTGAAAAAGTCAGAGAGGTAAAGTGGTCCTGTCCCTCTTACCCACCTCTGATGTACACACTAAAAAGTAAAAAGGCAGAAATCTCTCAGAGTAAGAGGGAATCCTATTTATAGTTAAGCAATTGCATCCATTTTCACTTAAAGGAAAATGGTAAATAATTTTCAGAGAAGAAATCGGAGAAGAAGAGACCAATCAAGAACTCAAAATATGATGCTTCCAAGTGTGGCCAAGAAAACTCCTTAGTCCCTCACCCCTCAGAATTACTACGAAGCCAAAAGAAAGCAGCTATGGAGAGCAAATGCCTTTGAGAGCCAGGCCTGGAAGGTCAAAGAACATAGTAGATATTTGGGTTTGGGGGCCACCCAGAATCCACACACTCTCAAATTAGGGGAAGAAATCCCAAGTTCTGTGGAAGACAGGCCTCCTTCTTATGGAAGCCAAAGGAGATAGGTAACTCTTCCTCCACCTTCGCTGACAGCTAGAGAAAGAGCCTATGACCTAAGTGTGGCAAATCAGAAACTTCCACACAGAATTTAACTCTGAGTTAAAAGTCAAGGATCAGTTAGAGGTTATCAGGAGACCATTCTTATTTTGGAAAGTTTCAAGGGTCAATGGTGTCCAAAAGTATGATATCAGAAGCAGCCACTTAAGTCCACTGCTCCCATGGTGGAACTTGGGCAGAGTCTTGCCTTTCTTGATATCCCAAACTGCTTCACTAATCTTCCCATAGATTTCAAGTGTTACCACATTACTTAACTATAAAGAAGGATGAGATCTTGCCATTGGCAACAATATGGGCAGACCCAGAGAGTATAACACTAAGTGAAATAAGTCAGAAAGAAAAAAACAAATACCATATGATTTCACTCATATGTGGAACCTAAAAAAAAAAAAAAATAGTGAATAAACAAACAAAAAGCAGAATCAGACTTACAAAGAACAAGCTGGTGGTTGTCAGAGGAGAGGGGTGTGGGAAATGGGCAAAACTGGTGAAGAGGAGTAGGACATACAGGCCTCCAGTTATAGAATGAATAAGTCATGGGAATAAAAGGGACAGCATTTGGAATGCAGTCAATGGTGACAGATGGTAGCTGTACTTGTGGTGAGCATAGCATAACCTACGACTGTTGAATCACTATGTTGTACACCTGAAAGTAATGTAACATTGTGAATCATACACTCAAATTAAAGCAAACAGCCATCAAGTATCCTTCCAATAAATTTTTTGTCTAAATTAATCAAATTGGCTTCTTTTCATTACATCCTAGAACCTCACTAATTCTGAATTATGACAGGAAATGTATCAGAAAAGACTCCCTGTTTATTTTGAGGTACCCAACTAACCCTATCTAAGAGCCCATCAAGTATCCTTTTCTCTGGTGATGTCCACCAGACAGTGAAGAGTTACCTGGGCAGTGAGCAAATAACTAAGGAAAAACTCTTACATTTGTATTGGCTTCACACATCACATGGGACTCTGCTCCTAACCCACAACTCAACATTCTGCCCTCTGGGAAAGGACATGTTCACACTCATTGCACACTCACGAATGACCTCATTTCGTTTGGTGTCCTACTTTCTTATTTCCTTTATTCCAGTGATGTTTTCAGCAAAATATCTGTTTGTACGACATAAGTGTTCTATAACCCACAGGGAATGATCTAAGAAAGGGAGTAGGTCTCAAAGCCTTCTAACAGTTTCCACCATGGCCATCTTGCCAACACCTCTCCACTCCAAACCATTTGCTGTGACCCTGTGCGAAATTCTGTTGTTTTTCCCCACAAGGCCTTCTTCAAGAGAGAAATTTCACTCCACCAATAGAGTTTTCTCTTTTTCTCCAAATTCCTGTTCAAAATCTCCCTCTTCCGTGGAATCTGGCTCCAGAAATCAGGGGCTGCATAGGTCTCTGAATGCATCATGGTATGTTCTTTTTCTCCTTCGCCAGGAATTCCTGACTTGTTCTCCATGGCCCCACACCCAAAAATCTCCACTTAACCTGACGAGCTTCTACTTCTTTGAATTTAGCTCAGGTACCACCAACTCCAGGAACTATTTTCTGACCCATCCAGGGTATATCAGAGGCTTCTCCTCTCCCCTCTCCAGATACCCCATGAATACTTCCATCATTGTATTTACCATGTGTGTTCTACTCTCCTTATGTGTTTGTCTTCCCAGGCAGATCATGAGCAATTCGGCAGCTGGCACTTTGTCTTCCTTATCTTCTTACACCAATACTTGGTGCAGTACTTGGCACGTAGTGAGGGTTCAATAAACATTTGTTGAATGAGTGCGTGCGTGAGTGAGTGAGTAGGGATCCAGCCCCAAATCTGAACTTACTCTGCCCCTGACACCTCATCTGTCAAAAGAGGAAATGCAGAGTGTTCACAAAGGTCATTTCTATCCCCAATATCTTGGGAATCATTTAAGTTTTCCCTCATGAATCCCATGGAACAACAGTAATAGTCATAGCTAATATTTACTAAACAGTCAACAAGGCAGCTACACTGCTGAGCACTGGATAGGGTTATCTCATTAAACCTAGCCAAAGCCTAAACATGCTTCTGGTATGTTTGTGTGATAGCTGTACAGTAACCAAGTGCCCAGCATCATAGGTGAGTAAGAGGGGGGTGGATGCATGTTCAGAGCAACTTAAAAAGTAGACAGTCAAGGGGCACCTGGGTGGCTCAGTGGGTTAAGCCGCTGCCTTCGGCTCAGGTCATGATCTCAGGGTCCTGGGATCGAGTCCCACGTCGGGCTCTCTGCTCGGCGGGAAGCCTGCTTCCCTCTCTCTCTCTCTCTCTCTGCCTTCCTCTCTGTCTACTTGTGATCTCTGTAAAAAAAAAAAAAAAAAAGTAGACAGTCAAGTAAAGGGAAAAGAAGGGGGCCAAGTAATTGGATGTGGTTTTCCTGCCAGAAGAGTCTTGAGGAAAAGCCAGGAGAGAAATAGGAAGGAAGGTCACAATTCTCCCCTGTGCATCCTCATGAAAACCCGGGAGCAAGGCATTGGTATTCTTTACTAAGAGGAAAACTAAGGCTCAGAGTAGTGAAGGAGTCCATCAGAGTCCTGTAAATGGGGGCAGAGTCCAAAAACCCAGGTCTGTTTGATTGACAAGGTTGGTTCATTCTCTGCCCCAAGATGGTAAAGGTATAGGAAACAGTCCCCAGAGCAAACACTCAGAGCTCTGTCCTAGAGCTTCCCTCAGCCTGTTCTCCCAGAGGAAGCGATTAAAATCACACAAACAGTCACGGCACAGCTGGCAATTTCCAAGGGGACTTCTAATGTTATCTAGGCTAACCTACCAAGGTGGATTATCACTTTGGAATCTAAGAAATTGAATGCCAGGCCTCCATTAACTCTTTGTTGGCTAGTGACCTTGGGACTTGGGAAACTGTAAAGCATTAAACAAATATTAGATACTGTCATTGTGGATGACCTGAGAATCCTGGCTTTAATGTACAGTCAGATATGATCTGGCCCTGGATGTTGGTCCCTTCAAGCACGCCAGTGCCTTCAAAAAGGACAGCATGTCTCAGCTAAGCCTGACACAACCTCTCCAAGGCTTCCTGGTCTGTTTATTTGTTCTAAACATCTGTTTGGTTAGAGAAACACAACAAAAACTGGGAGGCTGGCGTCCCTGCACCTGCAAACCTCCCCTTCAGCTAGACAGATGGGCCAGAGAGCCCGGCTCACAGGAGTAGGGGCGCTAAACAAAACGCAGATGATCAACTGACCCAGGCAGGCAGCTCCACGTGCCGGGGGTTAAGCAATGTCACAGCTCCTTCAACACTCCCTCACCATTGCTGTGCTGACCCCTCTGGCAAAGAGCTGATGGCTAGGATGGGCATGACGGCTTAGAAATAAACCAGCTCCAGTCCTCTCCCCCCACTAACTCCCCTTCCCACACTGGCTAGATTCAGCACTGTTGTCATCAGGAGCACCTAGAGCCTGGACTATAGTCAGCCCATAGGAACCATGCATGTGTTGGGGGGCCTTGACACTGCCGTCTATGATGCAGAGTAGGAGGGCTTGGGCTCGGTAGTCCTGATGTGCTCTGGCCTCCTGTACCTGGCCTGGGCGGGCCTGAAATGAGGTGCCTTGCTCTCACTCACTTCCGTACCCTGGGAAGTTTGGATTCCTACTTGGAAGACCTTCCACCCTGCACTCTCCACAGATGCAAACACAATCTCAGAACAGCACTCTGACCAAGACAACTTGTTCTCTGGGAAGCCTCTCCAACTCCCAGGGGCAAAGTTAAATATTCTCATTTCTAACCTCCTGTTGCACCCCGTATAGAGCTCTATTGAGAGGCTGTATGGTGGGGTAATTAAGAGATAGAACCTAGAGGAAGGCTGCCTGGGTTCAAGCCCATCTATGCCACTTACGGCATACAGTTGCTGCAGGGATTGCTGAGTTAGTAGAGGTGAAGGGCAAAGGCAAAGTACTTGTGTGTGTTTGTATACTATGTACATACACATTTATATCATACTACACAGTGTATAGTATGCTTGTATATATGTACACATACATAACATATATGTCTGCATATGTATTTATGTATATTTATACTTTGAATTTACTACATATAGTTATATGATTTATCTATAAAAATTATATTATATTAAATACTAATAAATTAATATGCTATTATTAGTTTATTATTAATAATGTTCACACCATATTATATACTAATACATAAAATATACTATTTGTATTATGAAGGATGAATAATATGACATAGCATCATCTATTTGTCTGTCTTCTTTCATCACTAGACTGTGCTGTCTTTTTTTTTTTTAATTTTATTTATTTATATGACAGACTGAGATCACAAGTAGGCAAGGCAGAGAGAGGGGGGAAGTGGGATTCCTGCTGAGCAGAGAGCTGGATGCAGGACTCGATTCCAGGATGCTGGGATCATGACCTGAGTGGAAGGCAGAGGCTTTAACTCACTGAGCCACCCTGGTGTCCCTAGACTGTGCTGTCTTAAGAGCAGGAACCATGACTTCTATATTACCTAGCCCCTAAGCCAGGGTTTGGAACACAGTAGGTACTCAGTAACCAATTGATGAATGAATAAAAAACAAAATACTGTGTTGCCTACCCCAACATATATACTATCAACTGAGGCAGAAAAATCCAACTCACCACCCACTCCTCCAGAATCTTTTTAATTTCCCAGCAGAATCTCAAATGGAACGTTCCAGTGGAGGCCTGGCTTTAATTTTAAGAGATAAAGGGAGCCAAGTGTTGGAGAAATGCATTATCCCAGTTTTCAAGCCCTTTTCTCCTTAATCCCCCAAGACTCCCACTCCTGCTTTCCCTCTCCAGCCCCTCCCTGGCTACACCCCATGCTGTCCCGTCCTTCACCCCTGGGCGGCCCTCCTTTCCCACACAGTTTGTGACACCACTGCCTGCTCCCAGGGATACGGAGGAAACTGGCTACCTCAGAGGCCAGGCAGGCCAGTGCCATTCCCACGGCCATCATCCATGGCCTTCAACACCAACCAGCTCTGCTGGAAGCAGCCCAGATGCCTCCAACACTGAGAGTGACATCCAAACCAGAGCCTCCCGTGGCCTGCAAAGCCTCCCGTGGCTAGAAAGACCACACACAGCAGGATGTGCACACCCCCACCCTCGGGCCTCACCCCCCACCCAGGCCTCACACAGACACCCACCTCACACACAGTGCTACACACAAAAGCCCCTCTCGGGGGCATCCTTCTGCCTCCACCCCTAGACAAAAATATCACTATTAAGTACACAGCTCACTTAAAACTGTCTCTTCCCCGAGTCTGCAGAGCTTCCGATCATGATCAAATCAGATGGTAGGGCAGAAAGAAGAGCAGGAGTCTTAAGCAAAAATATCACCTTCAGGGCACCTGGGTGGCCCAGTGGATTGAGCATTCAACTCTTGGTTTCAGCCCAGGTTATGATCTCAAAGTTGTGAGATTGAGCCCCAAGTCAGGGTCCATGCTCAGCGGCGAACCTGCTTCTCTCTCTCTCTCAAAATAAGTAAATAAAAATCTTTAAAAAAAAAAATCACCCTCAGTTGCATAGCCTCATAGAAAGACATGAAATTTAAGTGAGCACTGAATGTCAGGTCCTACTCATGCTAGGCACTTTCTAAGACTGAAAAAGACACAAGCATCTATCTATCTATCTATTTATTTATTTAGGCAAGAACGATGACGTTCGTGATACCAGTAATTTGACAGTGTACTTGGTGAAGCTTCCGTGGTCTCTCTTCCCACCCTGGCATTGCCCCAGAACAGCTCCACCTTGGTTTGTTTTATGTACGAACTTGTAAGTAAACTTTAGTTTGGGGAAAGAACACGATAGCTGAAAACGGATGATCATGCAATTCCCGTGTCTCATTTCTCTATCATATCCAAATGTAGGGGTTCAACCTGGATGAAGTTTTACTGCCACCTCTTCCCCTCCCCTCCAACCCTCTCTAGCACACACACACTCACATTCACAAATGCCACCCCTCCCAAGCCAATGCTTACTTGTTCTATAAGGGCTACTTATAGATACCAGTCTTAAATGGCAAAGAAGGCTGAGGTGGCCACCAGTCCTTGCTCTGGGACCAAGAGTTCCTCTGGGAAGCATGCTCGTACTGAGGTAGGCACCAGGATCCTACCGCAGCTGCAGTGCAGCCTCCTGCACCCTCCCTGGGCCCTGAGGTGGCTTCTTCCTTGGGTTTCTGCAAGCCCAGAATTCCATGTTGGGAAATGAGGCCGGAGGGTAGAACAGACGCAATCTTGAGGATATTGTTGGGAAATAGAGGAATCTGTGGAGTAAACACTCCACTGTTCTCAAGTTTGTGTTCCCACAAAAACTCGATACTAGGGAGGAGGATGTATCTGACTTTCTGTAAGTTGTCATCAGATACCACTGCGTGCCTGACGCAGCATTTGTACTAAGAGGGGATAAAAAAGAAAGACTTTCTGTCTACAAGCATCCAACCATCTCACTGGAGACATAAAACCATGTCTGCTCTCAGGAAGGCACACATCAACCCAAAGCAGCTTGAAATCAATGTCAAGGGGAGGAAGGAACTCAAGAGGACAGACAGAACTCGGGAATTCTCCCCGGAGAGCTGGGACTCCAGTAGGGTCTTAAGCACTTGGACCAGAGAAAAGGGTGAATGGAAAGCATTTTAAAGGACAAAAAGTAACTTGGGGAAGGCCAGAGTGGAAATGAGCAAGAAGTATGTGCAGGATGCTGGGTAGAATGGTAGAGCCACTGGGGCAGGCTGCGAAGAAACACCAGCATCAAGAGTTGGCTACTGTGGGATTACTTATGTCAGACACCTTGTTGATGGATTTATATAAATAATGTCTCACTCTTCCGAATCATCCCAAGAGGTAAGTAGTGTGGTCTCAGTTTTATAAAGGAAGAAGGTAAGCTCAGAGAGCTTAAGTCACTTGCTCAAGGTCCCATCCCTACCTCCTCTCCTCAAACAAAGCCTGAGCCTTCTCTTCTTGAATCAACAAGTTATTTGGGCCCACCCTTCATAATTTCTACAAGAGCTAGAGGAGTGTTTTCTCCTACTGGATTGGGAAAGCTTGTGAGGGCAGATTTGATGTTAAAATTCATCTTAATGGTTTCTCCATGGCCCATATCACCTTTAACAAAGCTAGTGATTTCTTCATTCATTCCATTCACTATAGTGAATATAGTAAACTGGTGACCTGAAGGAAATAGATGTTGAAAGTTTTGAATTTCAATTAACCGCTGACTTAATCAAACCATAGGTCTCCAAGAAAGTGTCAGGTGAAGCTACGTCTGGCTCGGTGCAGCTCTGCTGAACTGAAACTGAACCGAGTAAATGGCCTTGAGCTACACAGATGAGAGGGGAAACCATCCGTGTGCAAGACACTCTGCAGAGGCTTCGTTTCTTCTAACGGGAATGCCAACCTGCAAGGCAATTACGTTTTCCCCGCTATGTGAAGAAGAGCCCTGCTGGCTCAGAGAAGCTAAGTAACTGAGGTAAAATCACACACATAGGATGGAGCTCAGACGCAAACCTGGGATCCTGCCTCGTTTCAGAGCCTGGGCTGCTGCCACTGTAAAACATTATACTTTGCATAAAGCCTATGTGCCTGAGCTGCTGAAATGGGGGTTGGGGAGAGGAACTGTCCAGAGAGAGAAACCACTCTCTGCACATTCCCCTGCGGAGAAGCCACTGGCCATACTCCACCTCCTTGGGGGGGACCTTACCAAAACATCTGTGCTCTGAAGGCTTGAGGCACCACAGACAGCCAGGGAAAATGTGACCCTCCTGGGAAGAGCCTCAAGTATGCACAGTACCCATCGCCTCTAGGCATTTCCTTCGTCCACAGCAACGTGTTGAAAAAATGGCCGGAGATGGAAGAACAGCCTCAGACCTTGGGCAACATGGTCCATAAGCATAAGGAAAAGCTGAGGTTGCTGTTAGGCACTGAGCCACAGGGCACTTGGCAGTGCTTCCCTCAGCAGATCAGACCCCAGACTTGGGCGCTGGGGGAGTGGGGATGAGTAGGAAGAACAGGAATACATGGCAGGTATTTTCCTGAAATTCCCGGGAAGCACTGGAACGAAGGGAAGCTTAGTCTGTTTTTCTCCCCAGTTCTGGCTACAGGACTCCACGTGGCAGCCCAGTTACCTCACCCTAAGGCAACCCTCATGTGACTGGAAGGCAGGGGTAGGAAGTGAGGGGCTACAGGGAACCCCAGCAGTCCCATTTCCTCTGCCCTCTGCTCACCACCTCCTCATCTGCAAGTGCAAACTCAAGGTTGAGCTAAAGGCCAAGCTACTGTGTACAATTTGTCATCTACACCAGTGTGCTCTTTAGAACACAATATTATTAAATAATCATTAATAATTATGCTGTGACAACAGATGTAAATCAGAGCTGTGGCAAACTGGAGATTTTGGTCCACCTAGTTGGAGGGCTCAGGGCAAAGTTTCTGTGGGGTTTTGTCTTTTAAGGCAAACCAGTTGATTTCAGTTGCAGGCAGAGATTTCCCAAAGATTATTTTAGAACCCCCAAGGTTTTCAGCTCCTTCTCCTCTCTGATCTAAGGGTTTGTAGTCAGTTTCAAAAACAGGTAGGAGGGTGGAGAGATGGGTTAAATGGGTGATGTGTATTAAGGAGGGCACTTGTGACGAGCACTGGGTGTTAAATGTAAGTGATGAATCCCTAAATCCTACACCTGAAGCTAATATTACATGGTTTGTTAACTAACGGGAATTTAGATAAAAATTTGGAGAAAAAAGAAAAAGAACTCTTTTCTCCCATAACTCATAATGGATCTGCTCCCTGGGGATTAAACCCCACCTGACACATATCTAGAGAGAGAAGTCTTTAAACATCCGGAAAGGTCCAGGCAAATAATACGCAAAGGTATCCAGGCCTTCTGTTATACCCCCACACAACAAAGACTCCAAGGAGAGCCTTAGAGGAGGGCTCAGAAGAGGACAACCGGGAGGTAGAGGAATTAGATTCCAGGCTCGGGGACCATGGGTTCCTCGAACCAAATTCCAGTCCTGCCAACTAAAGCTACCTTGGGCAAGTGGTTAACTCCTGTATCTCCATTTTCTCCTCTATAGTTTCTCTGGCTCTGCTATACCAAAAGGCAAACACACAGAAGTGGACATTACTGCCCCCCTTCTCCCTGTATACCACTTCCGTGACTCTCTATGCTGGGCTACAACCCCCACATCCAAGGAGTGGTGGCAGGGAAGGAAGAATCAACAATGCCAAACTAGGCTGGGTAGGGAGAGGAGGCAGTGGGGAGAGCAGGCAAGGAGGAGGCACAAGGGAGTGTCTGTGAAGAGAGAGGTGTCCTCACGTGGCCTTCCCCAAGCTGCCTGGCTGGGAAGCTTTCAAGGGATGGATTTCAGAGCAGAGTGTCACTTTTCAAGATGTCCATCTCATACAGGGCCAGCATCTGTATGCCGTTGTGGTTTTGGTGAGCTGACTCACTGTCCACGCCCCTCACCCTCACCGGCCCCTGCTCCTCCCGCACTGCTGAAAGACAAGTGACCGGGCTGCCCAGATGTCATCTCTTCCCCTCCACATGAGCACTGACACCTCAGATCACCACATCTTTGTTCAGACCTCAGCCTGAACGGTACCCTGCATTTTGCTAAACAGGAACAAAGACAACATGGCCCTCCTAAGAGCTGGTGACCTGAACACTCACACATGCAGCAGAGCTTCAGTGGGACCTCCACTCGTTCTGGTGCTGAGTGGGTAGGAGATAGGAAGAAGATGTCCAAAGGTAGTATCCTCAATGAGCAGAGCTGGAAAGTCGATGCTGGGGTCCCTTGGCCTCCTCAGAAAACAATCCTTTCATCAGACGATTCAACCTCCTCAATGCAAGACTCTTTCCACACCACTCAGTGAGCAGACCATGCTCAACAACAGACGTCCAGAGCACAATAGCTATTGTGGCCATACGTGGGCCCACGAACCAAGCTCAACAGGCTCTCTACCAGATTCTAGTATTTGGGTTCTGAGACTGATCCAGGGATGATTAAAGAAACAAAGAAATTTGCTTCAAGCTCACTTTGAAGCTTGAGAGATCTACACTCCACAACAACTTGGTATTTGGCAATCTGAGTCCCTAGAATCTGCTTGGAACTCAGCATCTGAAACTTTTCTCAGCCGATCTTTCATTGGCCTAGCTGAAAGCCAATCAGCCTCCCACCTCAGCCCTGAAGGACCTGGTAAACCTCTAACCCTCCCAGAGAAGTGTCCCATTCCAGGATTGGTCAAAACCAGTGGTTGTTAAAGAGGGGGTCCCAGGCCAATAGCATCAGCATCACATGGGAACCTTTTAGAAATACAAGTTATTGGCCCCCTCTCCCAACCTATTGAATCAGAAGTTCTGTGGGTGGGCCCACAAATCTGTGTTTTCAAAATCCTCTAGGTTTAAGAACCACTAGTCTAGACTTAGGATCTTCTCTTCCTCTATCAGAGCCAGAATAGGAGGGCAGGTTCTAGAGGCAAGGGGACCTGGTAGAGGCCCAGGACACTGCTGCACTCAGGGCAATGGCTGGAGGTAAGGAAAAGGTCTGTTTGCTCTCTGATGAGCTAATAGAGACCCTGGCTTTCCCCAGGCAGCAGAAGTCCAGGAGTCTGTCCCTCTGTGTCCTCTGTGAGCATCATCTCTCCCCAGATGAGTCTGACCATGTGTCACCGCAAACATCACAGCTTGCTCTACCAGAGAACAGATGTTCCTAAGAGTTCAGCCATTTGAACAGAGTTAATGGGCAGCCACAAATCATCAGCTGGAGCCAAGGAGAGGCTGCAGGGGAGATGAGGCCACTTGGCTTGAGCTCTACCATGAGAACTAGGTGTGTGCTTCATTTGAGCCAGTATGCAGGGCATCAGCCAAATGGGAAAGTCAAGCAGGGCTCCTCCCTGTGCCAGCTCAGAGCTCAGACTGCAGCTGATTCTCACTACTGGAGAGATCCTGAGCTAGGAAAGAATGGATCCCAACTGGCCAGGGTCATATCAACTGCTTCAGTGGGCAGTGTGAAAAGGGCACCATTCCCTCTCCTTTTGCCCCCCTTCCTTTCTCTCTTCATATTGTCTTCACCAAAGTTCTTCACCAAGAGAGCATGAGTTAAGAAGAGAGGTAGGCAAGGAAGAGAGCCTAGAGAGAAAATGAGCCTGAGAAGCTCCAGAATGCTGGGGAAATGGAAAGGGAGCCAGCAGCCTGGAGGGGAGCCTTCTCCAACATTACTATTCAGTCTTCCCAATTGCAGTTTCCCTCAGTTCTGAACTAAACCTGATACTAGATACCTCACTGTCCTATGTGCTGAGGCACCTGTGCCAAGCCCTGGTCATTATCTACCAATCATGCTGAAGGATGTGAGCCACTCCAACACACCAGAGCACACTCTCCTTTCTTCATGTCCATATCCTTTCTTCCATTCCCACCCAGGCCCATGGTGAATGGCCACTTAGATCTGAATCTCTATCTGTGAGAACCCCCTACCAGATCTGGATTTCAACACTGGAGACCAGTACTATTCATTTGGAACCATTTATCTAAAACTGAGGTGAAGGGAGGATGGGAACAAGGTAAACTTCCAAGAGGGGTATGTGGGGCATTTATACCCAGTCATTTGCCAGGAGGATAAAGAGGGGAGAAATCAGCCAGGATTTTTCAGGGAAGGAGTGTAACTAAAATTAGAAAGACTTAAATTCTGGGCCTATTAAATGTGTAAGGGGATGCTAAAATTAGTTTTAGTAGAAGAATCCATATAATAAAGATAAGTACCACCATGACTGTAAGACCAATCCTGATGTGTGGACCTCACACAACTAATGTTCCAGAACAAATTGCACCACTGTGGGGCCCTTGGGCAGATGAATGCTATAGAAAGGGAACAGAGAGTTGTGAGAAAAGGTAGAGGAAGAAAGTTCTATGGAGATAGCTGAGGCTGAGCTGTCTCACGCCTCTTCCATTTGGGATTACCTTTCAACCTCAGGGATAGTGAGATAGGGTTTCTAGGGAATTTCTCAAAAAATGTGCAGGGTTTCCTGCTACCAAAAGAAAATAAAGAGACCTGGTGTGTGAGTCACTCCTAAGATGTAAAAATGTCTGTGGCTTAGGTAGATATAGCCACATAATCTATTCCTGGAGAATGTGTGTCTGAGAAGAATATGCATTTTACTGGTGTTGGTTGGAATGTTCTGTATGTTAAGTCCATCTTCTCTAACATGTAGTTTAAATCCAATGTTTCCTTATTGATTTTATATCTATCCATTGGGTTTTTTTTTTAAGTTTCTATTTAAATTCCAGTTAGCTAACACACAGTGTAATATCAGTTTCAGGTGTACAATTTAGTGGGCTTCAATACTTCATACAACACATCATGCTCATCACAAATGCTCTCCATGCTCCCCATCACCTATTTAACCTATCCTCTCCATGCACCTCCCTTTAGTAACCATTAGTTTGTTCTCTGCAGTTGAGTCTGTTTCTTGGTTTGCCTCTCTCTTTTTCTCCCTTTGCTCATTTATTTGTTTCTTAAATTCCACATAGGAGTGAAATCATATGGCATTTTAGGGATGTTGAGTTTTATAAGTTCTTTATATGTTTTGGATACTAACCCTTTATCAGACATGTCATTTGAAAATATCTTCTCCCATTCTATAGGTTGCCTTTTAGTTTTGTTGATTGTTCCCTTTGCCGTGCAGAAGCTTTTTATTTTGACGAAGTCTCAATAGTTTATTTTTGCTTTTATTCACCTTGTCTCAGGAGACATATCTAAAAAGAAGTTGCTATAGCTGATGTCAAAGTGGTTACTGCCTGTGTCCTCCTCTACAATTTGTACGGTTTCAGGCCTCACATCTAGCTCTTTAATCCATTTTGAATTTATTTTTGCATATGATGTGAGAAAGTGTCCAGTTTCATTCTTTTGCATGTTGCTGTCCAGTTTTCCCAACACCATTTGTTGAAGAGATGTCTTTTTCCCATTGGATATCTTTCCTGTTTTGTCAAAGATTAATTGGTCATATAGTTGTGGGTTCATTTCTGGGTTTTCTATGCTGTTCTATTGATCTGTGTGTCTATTTTTGTGCCAGTACCATACTATTTTCATCACTACAGCTTTGTAACATAAGTTGAAGTCTTGAATTGTGATGTCTCCATCTTCGCTTTTCTTTTCAAGGTTGCCTTAGATATTCATGTTCTTTTGTGGTTCCATACAAATTTTAAGATTCTTTGTTCTAGTTCTATGAAAAATGCTGTTGATATTTTGATAGGGATTGCATTAAATGTGTGAATTGCTTTGGATAGTATAGAAATTTTAATACTATTTGTTCTTTTTGTTCTGTTTGTTCTTTCAATCCATGCGGATGGAATGTCTTTTCATTCCTTTGTGTAGATGATCTATCCGTTGTTGAAAGATAAGTATTTTATTTGTATGAAATACCTTTTTAACATCCCTTCACTTTGAGGGTGCCTGGGTGGCTTAGTCGTTAAGCATCTGCCTTCAGATCAGGTCATAATCCCAGGGTCTTGGGATCAAGCCCTGCATCAGGCTCCCTGCTCAGTGGGAGGCCTGCTTCTCTCTCTCCCACTCCCCCTGCTTGTGTCCCTCTCTCATTGTCTCTCTCTCTCTCTGTCAAAAAAATAAAATCTTTTTTTAAAAAATTCCTCACTTTCGGGGCACCTGGGTGGCTCAGTGGGTTAAGCCGCTGCCTTCGGCTCAGGTCATGATCTCAGGGTCCTGGGATCAAGCCCCGCATCGGGCTCTCTGCTCAGCAGGGAGCCTGCTTCCTCCTCTCTCTCTGCCTGTCTCTCTGCCTGCTTGTGATCTCTCTCTGTCAAATAAATGAATAAAAAATTCTTTAAAAAAAAAAATTCCTCACTTTCAACCTATATGTGCCCTTAAAGCTAAAGTGAGTCTCCTGTAGGCAGAATAGAGTTGGTCCTGTTTTTTTATCCATTCAGCTACTCTATGCCTTTTTATTGGAGAATTAACCCATTTACATTTACATTTAAAGTAATTATTGATTGGCATGTGCTTACTAATTCCATGTTGTTCATTGTTTTCTGGCTGTTTTAGAGTTCCTTTGTTCCTATCTTCCTCTCTTGCTCTCTTCCTTTGTGACTTAATGATTTTCTGTAATGATGTGCTTTGACTCCTTTCTCTTTATCTTTTGTGTATCTACTACAGATTTCATTTGTAGTTACTATAAGTCTTATATAAAACATCTGTATTTTAAGCCCATAAAAACTATTTACCTTTACCAGTGAGTTTCATATTTTCATATGTTTTCATGTTACTAATTAGAATCCTTTTGTTTCAACTTAAAGAACTTCCTTAACATTTATTTTAAGGCAATGAACTCTGTCAGCTTCCGTTTGTCTGGGAAACCCTCCATCTTTCAATTCTGAAGGACAGTTTTGCCATGTAGAGTATTTTTGATTGGCAATTTTTTCTGTCAGAACCTTAAATATATCATACCATTTCTTTCTGACCTGCAAGGTCTCTGCCAAAAAATCTGTTCATTGTCTTATGGGGGTTCCTTTGTGTACCAAGTTGTTTCTTTCTTGCTGCTTTTTGTTGTTGTTGTTGTTGTTCAAAGATTTTATTTATTTATTTGATAGGAAAGAAAACACTAGTTGAGAAGAAGGGGAGAGAGAGAGAGGGAGAAGCAGACTCCCCACTGATTAGGGACCCTGATTCGGGGTTAAGTCTCAGGACCCTGAGAGCATGACCTGAGCCGAAGGTAGATGCTTAACTGACTGAGCCACCCAGTCACCCCTCTCTTGCTGCTCTTAAAATTCTCCCTTTGTCTTTAACTTTTGACAATTTTATTACAATTTGTTTTATTGTGGATCTCTTTAGTTCATCCTCTTTAGTATTCTTTAGGCTTCCTGCATCTAGATGCCTGTTTTCTTTCCCCAGCTTAGGGAAGTTTTCAGTCATTATTTCTTTGAATAAGATGTCTGCTTCTCTCTCTAGAACATCTTTAAAGTATATACTCATTTGCTTGATGGTGTCCTTAAGTCCCTTAAGCTATCTTCACTCTTTTTGTTCATTTTTTTTTTTTTGCTCCCCCGATTGAATGATATCCCTTGCACTGTCTTCTAGTTCATTGATCTTTTCTTCCACTCAATGCAGTGTGCTGGATTCAATAGAAAACTTTTATTGAATTTTTCAGTGCATTTATTGTATTTTTCACTTCTATGATTTCTGTTTGGTATATTTCAATGCTTTTTATCTCTATTGAAATTCTCCATGCTGCTCCACAGGCAATGCTTTCTAAAGAAAGTGAAAAGCCAGGGGCACCTGGGTGGCTCAGTGGGCTAAGTCTCTGCCTTCAGCTCAGGTCATGATCTCAGGGTCCTGGGATTAAGTCCCGCATTGGGCTCCCTGCTCAGTGGGGAGCCTGCTTACCCCTCTCTGTCTGCCCGCCTTTGACTACTTGTGATCTCTCTCTCTCTCTGTCAAATAAATAAATAAAATCCTTTTTTTAAAAAAAGAAAAAAAAAGAAATTCTCACTTTGTTAATACATTATTCTCCTGACTTCAGTGATCATCTTTATTTCCATTAATTTGTACTCTATATAGAACAAATCACTTATCCCTAATTCATTAAGATCAGTTTCTAGAGATTGATTTTGTTCTTTTGTTCGAAACATATTCCCCAGTCTCTTCATTTTCCTTGACTCCCTGTATTAGTTTTTGTGCATTAGCTAAAACAGCCACCTTTCTTAGTCTTGACAGGTTAGTCTCATGTGGGAGATGAACCTCATCAATCAGCCATGCCTGAGTCCTGGTCACCTCCAAACCTTTGTGAGTGCCCAACCCACTATCTTTGCTCTTAGTCCCAGTAGATATGCATGTTCAGACTCTCAGAGGACTAGTAATTACTTGCCCCTTCAGATCTGCAGTGTGGATTAATTGTATACCCAACTTTCAGCGTCAGCTGGAAAGAAAAATCAGAATGTTGGATGTGCATTCTAGCTTCTATCGGGGAGAAATTGGGGGCTGGGTGTTTTTGTCTATTCTGACAAAACAAGCAGAATAGACTCTGTGCTGAGCCAGAGGTAATAGTCACTGGGAATGCTTATGTGCCTAAATAAAACCATCTCTTTGTTTTGTGTGGCTCCAGGGAACTTTTTTTAAATACCAAGCCCCACTGACTCTCAGAGTTAGGTGATTTGAGATCCAGTCCTTGGACAGCAGATATAATATTTGGGGTGCCAAATATGTTGACAAGCTCCCTCCAGAAATAATCTAGAGACTTATTTTTGCTGTTGAAGTGAGCTGGAGGCAGATGGTAAGGGTCATATACACACATCCTGCACCCAGGAGGATCCAAATCAGCTCCCAAGTGCAGAGTGGCTGTAGGAAGTGCTTTCACACCCATTTAAAAACTGTTTCTGTTGTTATTGTTTTGTTGTTGTTGTTATTGTTGTTGTTATTTAATATTTTATTTGGTACTAGTAAATACTGAGCTTCATGGGCTATCACAGGTACAGTATGAAGTCTCATCCCCAGGTGAGAGCCTTAAAAGTTGGGGTGTTAGATGTATGGACAAGCTTCTTCCAGGTAGAAGTTAGAGGTCTGGTTTTATTGTTGTAGTGAGACAGAGGAGAGAGCAGGGGAAATGTCCCCCAGCTCTTTCAGGCTCCTGCAAGGCTCTCAGTCAACACCTAGATGCAGACTTATTAGAAGCTGGATGCTTAGGCAACAGCTGGGAAAATATAGTCAAACCTTTTCCAGGAAAAATCTGGGAGATGGGCACTTTTGTCTTCTGCCACTATACTGTGTCCAATGGGATAACCATGGGAAGTGCTTGTGTGCTCATTTAACAACTTCCTCTCTGCTTACTATAGTCCTACAGGACTTCTGAATGCAAGACACATTGGCTCTCAGAAGTGATTTGGGGCCCATACCTTGGGTGACAGCTTCAAAAAGTTGGGATGCTAGATGTGTGATACAAAGTTTTCACTCCTCAGGGAACAACTGGGAGTTAGGAGCTGCATCCTGATATAAGCACTGTGTTGTGAGTGAAGTTTATGGTAAGAGTATGTCTCAGCCTTTCTTGCCTATTTTAATGCCTCTATTTTCTCAGACCTGAGGTGTTTCTGGATTTTTTTCAGAGGTAATTTGTCCATGTCTAAGTGTCTACTCAGTACATCCATGGGAGAAAATCAGGAGCTTCCTGTGTTGACATCTTGGTGACATCTGAAGTAGTTCCATGGAAATCAAACCTCTTCTCCACAGTTTTTCAGGGCAAGTGTGGATCACATCTCCCAAGTATTAAGATATTAGCCCAAGAGAGAAAGAGGCAGATTAGAGTGTCTTATAAATTTTGTCAAGAGGTTTCACCTAATCGGAAGAAGGTTCCCAGCTTCAAGAGGATAGAGATCAATTCAGAGGTCTGTAGGAGTTGAAAGCAACCACCCACATGAGGCCTTAAGTCTGGACACATAGGCAAATAGACATAACAAATATTACCTTACAATACATGGCATGTTCAGTGACATTATACAATACCTTCAGTGTGTTAGCCCTCATTTGCAGGGCAATGTGTAAAATTTCAGTGGGTATGATTATTTTAACATAGTATTTTCCATTTTCATCCATTATTTTATACTGATGTTCTGCCTCAAATTATTTAGGGTTTTGATTTTCACTGAATAAGCCTATGCTTTTAACATATCCCGAAAAAGTAATTGGAAAGATACAATATTTTAAGAAAAAGGAAATAATATTGTCTAGATTTCCTTTTTTATGGCCCCTGTAGATTAAAAACACAGCCACCAGGTCAAGGGGTCTGCAGAAGGGAGTGGTGTTAAGAATGTGGAAGAACCCACCAAAGTGCCCACAAGTAGAGAGTGCTCTACACACCCCAAGCACAGAGCCACTTTGGGACCTTTCCAGTCAACAAGGACCTTTCCTATGTCTTTCTTTGCTTTTCTCACCATTCTTCCCCCCTTCCCAGCCAGGATGAGAACAGAAACCAACCAGGAATTGAGGAAGGAAGATGAAAAGAAAGAGCTAGAAAAATAAAGAACCAACCACATCCCCTACTTCCATCCCAGTGTCAGCTACAGGGGGGAATCCTACCTGAGGCTCACTTGAGCCAAAAGAAGGTAGGAGACAACACAAAATCTGGTTCAGAATGATTATTGTCTTTGCCTGGACATTGCAGTTTCTGAATTGAGGCTCTTATGGACTTCATGTATTGGTAAGATGTACCTGCTAGGCATTTCCTTCTAAGGCAATGGAAGATTGTAGCAGTTGAATAATTTTAAAGGGAAAATAAAGAGTTGTATTTTGATCATGAGTTGTGAATGTTTATAGAGTACTCACTATATTCTGGTCATTTTCCTTGTAATATCTAATATAATCCTCACAAGAGTAACTCTGAGAGTCTGAGCGTTGTTATTTTCCCTTTCATAGCTGAGGGAGTTGAAGCTCAAAAAGTTTAAGAAATTTTTCCAATGACACCCAAATTCAAGTAGAGAATCTAAGACTGACTTAACATGTCTCTGATTCCAAAGTCCTTGCCTTTGATCATTTCAAGCTTGACACATTCTTTCTGCCTGTGGATTCATCACAGATTCTAAAATGTGGGTGTGGGAACCAAGGAGCCCTCACTTGTTTGTTTGCCTATCACTAAATTCCCTAGACCTCTAAATTCTGAACTCTATCTCTTTGATACTTAGCCCTTACCTTCCCTGCAGTCCAAGCTGCTTCCCCAGTAGAAGCAGGCCCCACACAGACAACAGCATTAAAAGTGGCTTTCAGTTCCAGCCAGAAACAGAGATGTGACGTATGAAGGGTGTTCCTTTTTTTTCTTCACCACATACTTTGGAGTTACAACTGCACTTTAAAGAGAATGTCAGATTGGTGGAGTTGGTTAAGGTCCAAGATAAATGTTAGATGTTTGTTTTTAAACCAGGCCTCCTGAGCTAAAAAAAAAAAAACCCAGCAAGCTTATGACAGGGAAAAATCTCCTTTTACGGGCATTCACAGACACAATGACAGAGCTCCTCAGACTAAGGAAGATTTTCTTTTCTAGTCTATAGAGACTCAGGGGTACAAACAAAGTCAGGTATGACCTGATCAAACTTTTAAACAAATCCAAGCTCTTATGAGGCATGCAGATTTTAAGTCCCTTTTAAAGGAAAGGACTTGTCTTGGCTTAGAAACTAGAAAAAAAGGAAGAGATGGCCCTAAGGTCCTGGGCTGAATCCTTGACTATAAGAATTGTCCCCCAGGGGCACCTCGGTGGCTCAGTGGATTAAAGCCTCCCTTCAGCTCAGGTCCTGGGATCGAGTCCCGCATTGGGCTCTCTACTCCGTGGGGAGCCTGCTTCCTCCTCTCTTTCTCTCCGCCTACCTCTCCACCTACTTGAGATCTCTGTCAAATAAATAATAAATAAAATCTTTAAAAAAAAAAAAGAATTGTCCCCCAATACCTTCCTGGGTCAATGAGAGTCCTGAAAGACAACAAAAACAACAGCAAGTAAGATTCTGGCCAAACCACATAACTCCTACAGTCAACAACCCATCAATAAGCCAATATCCTGCCAGGCCTCCCAGAGAGAGAAACTTGGCAGTTAGCATCTCGGCAGAATCTTTGAAATCACGTGCAGGTTCAGAACCCAGCCCTGTCTGTACTCACCATCTGTGTGACCCTTGGTAAGCTGCTTGCCAAGCCCCAGTTTCCTGATCTGTAAATTCAGGGTTATAGCAATGCCCACACAAAGAGTGATGGTGAGGGTTAAATGAGAAGATATTTATAAAACAGCTTGCATAGTTCCTGGCTTTAAATCTTAAGTGTTAAATACATTTTCACTAATAAAGTATAAAAAATTAAATTAAAAAATTATAAAAGCTACCTTTCATCCCAATCTCCAGTTCAAATAATTATGAAAACTTTAGTGAGGTTCAGAAGAAGGGCTAAATCTCCATTTGTGTGAAGAGGAGTAGATAGAGTTTTCTCTATGCCTTCCACCATGTACAACTAAAAGTCCTGGACAGAATATATAAAACAAACACAAAAAGACCCCAGCAGGTAGAAGAAGGCAGATGAGATGGGAACCTAGGGAACCATGGACAATAGAGTGGTGAGTTCCTTGGACTTATTTTTTGTCTCACATATACCAGACTTAGAGTTGAAGGCAGTGGCAAACAGACCAGAAGACAGACAAACTCCCAACGAAAGACTTCTCTCTTTGGCCAAAGAATCGGGAAAAGTAAGCCAATCAAGACAGAAAACTTGTAAACAATCACTGTTCCACTCAAGCCAGATGCCACAGAAAATGATGTGGTCCCACCTTATCTCTGCCAGCAGAGTCTGAAAGAGGAGTTACTTTTTACCACCTCATAAGGCTGTAAAAAGACACCCCAATGTCCCAGCATGGACTGTCATAAAGATCAAGAAGGGAGCCAGGAGCTTTGCCCCCTCCCCACTGGGTGGAGACCAATGGGAAAGTGGACATCTCATCCACATAGAAATAAAGGTGTCCCCACCACCTGACCCTGTGTCAAAGGAAACTTAGTGAAATGTCAGGATTCACTGTCACCCACCTGTAATGAAACCACAACACCTCCCTTCTCTATTGTCACTGGAGGTCACATGGAAAGTAGGAACAAGTTTCTCCTACCCCTGGCAGCCAGACTTCAGTGGAGGTCTAGTGAGGAGCCAGAAACTCCACCCCCTGTTCAGCAGTAAGTCCCTCTTAGTTGTCATTGGAGGTCAAGTGAGGGACCCAGACATCTATTCTCACCTGGCCATAGTAAGGTGTTCTTCCTCTGCTAGAACAGTAACTTAAAAAAACAAAAGCTAAAATAAAAGTTTTAAATAAGAATCAGTCTCATAACATAACACCCAAAATGTTCAAGTTTCAACTGAAAAATCTCTCAATATTCCAAGAACCAAGAAAACAATTTGAATGAAAAAAGATGATCAATAAGCATATACACCAATATAATAGAGATTGTAGTATTATCTGAGAAAGATTTTAAAACAGCCACCATAAAAATGCTTCCATTTATAAGCATGCTTGAGACAAATGAACCATAGGGGGCTGGGGAGAATTCAAATGACTGTGGATTTCTCACCAGAAACCATGAATGTCATGTGAAGGGGGCACAATATTTTTTAAGTGTTAAAAGAAAATAATTATCCCAGGAATGGACCCTCAACTCTATGATCAACTAATCTTCAACAAAGCAGGAAAGAATGTCCAATGGAAAGACAGTCTTTTCAACAAATGGTGTTGAGAAAATTGGACAGCTACATGCAAAAGAATGAAACTGGAACACTTTCTTACACCATACACAAAAACAAACTCAAAATGGATGAAAGACCTAAACATGAAACAGGAATCCATCAAAATCCCAGAGAAGAACATAGGCAGCAACCTCTTTGACCTTGGCCACAGCAACTTCTTGCTAGACACATCTCCAAAGGCAAGGGAAACAAAAACAAAAATTAACTGTTGGGACTTCATCAAGATAAAATGCTTTTGCATGGCAAAGGAAACAATCAACAAAACTAAAAGGCAACCTACAGAATGGAAGAAGATATTGGCAAATGTCTTAACAGATAAAGGGCTAGTATCCTAAATCTATAAAGACCTTATCAAACTCAATATCAAAAAAACAAAAAAATCTAGTCAAGAAATGGGCAGAAGACATGAACAGACATTTTACCAAAGAAGATATGCAAATGACCAACAGACACATGAAAAAAATGCTCAACATCACTAGGCATCAGGGAAATACAAATCGAAACCACAATGAGATACCACCTCACACTGGTCAGAATGGCTAGAATTAACAAGTTAGGAAACAACAAATGTTGGCAAGGATGCAGAGAAAGGGGAAGCCTCTTACACTGCTGGGGGGAAATGCAAGCTTGTGCAGCTACTCTGGAAAACAATATGGAGGTTCCTCAAAAAGTTTAAAAAAAAAAAAAAAAAGAGCTACCCTATGACCCAGCAGTTACATCACTAGGTATTTACCCAAAGGTTACAAACATAGTGATCTGGAAGGGCACCTGCACTCCAATGTTTATAGCAGGAATGTCCACTGTAGCCAAACTAAGGAAAGAGCCCAAATGCCCATCAACAGAGGAATGGATGAAGAAGATATGAGATATACATATATATAGATATATATATAGAGAGAGAGAGAGGGATATGTATATCTATATATATGTAATATCATATGAGATATACACACACACAATGGAATATGACTCAATAATCGAAAAAATGAAATCTTGCTGTCTGCAATTATGTGAATAGAACTAGAGGGTATTATCCTAAATGAAATAAGTCATTCAGTGAAAGAAAATTATCATATGATTTCACTCATATGTGGAATTTAAGAAACAAAACAAAGGATCATAGGGGAAGGGAGGGAAAAATAAAATAAGATGAAATCAGAGAGGGAGACAAATCATGAGAGATTCTTAACTATAGGAAACAAACAGGGTTGTTGGAAGGGAGGGTGTAGGGAGATGGGATAAATGGGTCATTGGCATTAAGGAGGGAACTTGAAGTAATGAGCACTGGGGTGTTGTATGCAACTGATGAATCACTAAATTCTACCTCTAAAACTAATAATACAGTATATATTAATTAAATTGAATTTAAATAAAATTTTTTTTAAAAAGAGACCCATTACATATATAAAGGTTGATTCTCAAAAAAAGACCTATCAATCTTTAATGTATATGAACCTACCAACACAGTGTCAAACTATGTGAGGCAAAAACTGATAGAACTGCAAGGAGAAATAGAATTCCCTATTATAGCTAGAGACTTCAATACCCCTGTATCAAAAGCAGACAGATCCAGAAGACAGGAAATCAGTAAGAACAAAGCTGAACTCAACAAAACCATCAATAAAGTAGATACAATTGACATTTATAGACTTCTTCATCCAACAACAGAATATAGATTTTTCTCAAGAATACACATTCTTATCTAGCTCATGTAGAACAGTCACCAAGAAAGATCACATTCTGGACCATAGAACAAAACTTAATAAATTTAAAAGAACAGAAATCAAGCAGTATCTGCTCTCAGGCCACAGTAGAATTAAACTGGAAATGAGTAACAAAAAAATAGGTGGAAAACTTGAAAACATTTAGAGATTAAACAACACAATTCTAAATTATACATGGATCAAAGAAGAAATATCAAGATAATTTTTTAAACAGTTTGAACTAAATGAAAATGAAACAAAATTTGCAGGATGCAGGGGAAATGGTGTTAAGAAATCCATAGAATTGAATACATATACTAGAAAAAAAGGAAGATTTTTTAAAATCAATAATCAAAGCTACACTTTAGAAAACTAGAAAAAGAAAAGCAATAAACCTAAAATAAGCAGATAAAAAGCAGTAATCAATGAAATTAGAAAGAGGAAGTTAATAGAGAAAATCAATAAACCAAAAGCTGGTTCTGTGAAAAGAGCAGTGAAATTAATAAACCTCTAGCCTAGAGAAAAAAGGGAGGACACACAAATGAATGGGGGACATCACTACAGATCTAATAATCATTAAAAGGACAATAAAGAAATATAATGAACAACTCTATGCCCACAACTTTGATAATCTAGATGAAATGGACCAATTCCTTGAAAGACAAAATTTGCCAAAATTCACACAAGAAGAAATGGATGATTTGAATAGGCTTATATCTATTAAAGAAATTGCACCAATAATTAATAATCTCCCAAAACAGAAAGCAACAGACCTAGATGTGTTCACTGGTTAATTCCACCAAAGGAAGAAATTATATCAATTCTCTGAAATATCTTGCAAAAGACAGAACCAGAGGTAATACTAACTCATGCCGTGACATTAGCTTTACCTTAGCAACAATGCCAAAGACATTATAAGAAAACTACAAATCACTATCTCATTAACTTAGATGCAAAAATCCTCAATAAAATATTAACAAATATAATCCAATAATGTATAAAAAGGCTTATACACCACAATTAAGTGGAATTTATCCCAGATATACAAGGCTTGTTCAACATTTGAAAATCAGTTAAAATAATCCATTATATCAACAGACATAGGTGATAAATGACTAATACCAAAAATAAGCAAAAACCCTTAGAACTCAACAATATTAAGTTGAACAACCTGACTGAAAAATGGACAAAAGACCTGAGCAGACACCTCACCAAAGAAGATACACAGATGAAAAATAAACATATGAAAAGATGCTCCACATCATGTATCACTAGGGAGATGTAAATTAAAACAATGACATAACCACCACACACCAGTTAGAATGATCAAAATCCACAGACAACACCAAGTGCTGGTGAGGATGTGGAGCAATAGGAACTCTTGTTCATTGCGTGGGAATGCAAAATTGTACAGCCACCTTGGAAGACAATTTGGAAGCTTCTTACAAAATTAAATATACTTTACCATATGAACCAGCATCTCACTCCTTGGTATTTACTAAATAGGCTGAAAACTAGGCCCACACAAAAACCTGTAGATGGATGTTTATAGCAGCTTTATTAATAATTGCCAAAGCTTGGAAGCAACTAAGATGTCCTTCAGTAGGTGGGGAATACATATATTGTGATACTTCAGACACTGGATATTATTCAACATTGAAAAGAATGAGTTATCAAACCATAATGTAAACTATGGACTTTAGGTAAACTATTACTTTAGGTAATAATGCTCTATTCATGTAGATTCATTGATTGTAAAAAACATACCACTCCGATATGGAATTTTGATGGGGGGAGCTGGGGATATAAGCAAAATCTCTATACCTTTGGCTCAAATTTGCTGTAAACCTAATACTGCTCTTCAAAAAGTCTCTTTTTTAAAAAATTACATTCTCCAATTTATTATAAATAAGCTATAACTTGTTGCAAAAATATTAATGGCAAAAAATATTTGTGCGTTTGGTTTTCTTTTCTTATTGAAGTATAGTTGACACACAAAAAGTCTATTTTTAAGTGTATCTAAATTTTTCTAAATGCAACTACTAGACAACCTAGCAGTTGCACATCTTAGCATTTACCCCAGAGAAATAAAGCCATGTCACACAAAAACCTGTACACAGATGTTTGTAGCAGTGTTTTACATTTTAGCCAAAAAACTTGAAAGAGTCCAAATGCCCTTCAGTGGGTTAAGGTTGAACTGCACAGCCATACCATGGAATGCTACTCAGAAAGGAAAAGTAAGAAGCTGTTGATACAGGGAATAAAATATGCAACAAGGAAACCTGAAAGGTGACATATTGTGTGATTCCGTCTGTCTACAGAAATGGGAAGCAGATTAGTGGTTTCCAGGGGTAAAGGAGGTGTAGGAGTGAGAGGGAAGACACTACAAAAGAGCAACATGGCTCAGAAAGGGCAACATGAAGATAGTGCTGATAGAAATGTTCTGTGTCACCGTCACTATCCTGGTTGTGACATTATACTCTGGTTTTGTGAAATGTTACCATTGGGGGACATGAGTCGAGAGTATGCAGGCTCTCTCTGTATAGTTTCTTCTAATTGTTTGTAAATCTAGAGTTACTTCAAAATTCAAATCGTACTTTAAAATAACAGAAGGAGAGCTGGAGAGATCCAGAAATGGAACCAACATACAGCGTCCTAAAGCCATGGTGGCAGGGAAATGCAAAATGCCATATGGAGGTGTTACAAACCACCAGCTCTCAATGCCACTTCTCTTCTCCTATCCAAAGAACCATGTGAAGCCAGTTTGCCCTCAAGGCTGTGAGAAGCTTTGCGCAGGGAAGGTGGTTTATACATACCATTGTTTTGGAAGGAGGCAGACAGAGAGTAAGTTCTATATCAGTTCAGAGGAAGGGTAGACATCTATAGGCTTACATGCACCCATGAGCCAAAGTTGCTAATTTGACCTCAGCTTCAAAAAATGAGCACCAGCTATGGGAATGGGAAATGGGAGTGGGAGAGGAAATGAGATTGAATCCCCTGTAGAACCACAGACTACAGACATAGGGTGGCTTCTTGTGGCATGTCTGGCCTGGGGCCAGCTGTCTCTGAGCCCCAGCTGCTTCTTCAACCCATCCTTAAATTGTCCACCACGCTTCAGTGGCTTCCATGAATTTCCACTTTTTACCCTAAGTTAGTTCAAAAGTAATGTTTTGTCCCTTGCAAATAAAAAAAGTACTGCCCCAAATATCAAGGCTTGGGCCCTGGCATGTAATTACCATAAACTAAATAGTTGTCACTCAGAACAAATGGAATCCAACCCTCAGTTGCCCTCAAGCCATAGGACTAGCTCCAATACAGGGAGGCAGTGGGACGCCTATGACAGTAGTCACTTCCATGTGATGCAAAGAAATGGGCTTCTGCATTGATTTCATCCTTATAAAATGGGATAATAGCAAGTATAAGGTTCACATATCAATGCCCTACATTCCCTCTCCTTCAAGAATCAACTTGAATGCCAACTATGTACACTAAGTCTATCCTCACTCATCTTTTTTTTTTTTTTAAAGAGAGAGAGAGAAAGCACACAAGCAGGCAGAGAGGCAGGCAGAGGCCAAGAGAGAGGCAGGCTCCCTGCTGAGCAAGGAGCCCAATGCGGGACTCGATCCCAGGACCCTGGGATCATGACCTGAGCCGAAGGCAGCGGCTTAACCCACTGAGCCACCCAGGCGTCCCTATCCTCACTCATCTTCACATAGCTTCTCCCTCCTCTCAACTCCTATAAACTTTATCTGAAACACTCCCACACTTTTTATTTTGTGTTATAATTAGATGAACATTCTGATATTCCCTATTAAGCTGTAATTCCCTAAGGACAATGTTTGCTGTATCCTTATTCATCTAGCTCAAGTGCGTAATATGATACAGATAAAGTGGGCAGCGAGTATTTGTTGAGAGAATAAATCAAGGACAATTGAGATAAATGTGCTCAAGATACTAGGAAGCCCTTCGAAAGTATAAACCATAGATTACAAAGTGTAAATGTACTGCGTATAATAAGGTCTGGTTATCCCTCCCTACCACTTACTGATTGTGTGGTCTGGATCTAGTACCTTAACCTCCTTGGGTCTCTCACAACCAAGACTCTATGGATAGGGATCATGGGGAGGTACAGTTGCATTGTTTGCTTTTGTTTTTGATCTCTACCACTCCTAATTTCAAAGTAACGAAAATGAAACTTGGATACAATAAAACGCCTGTGCATATAAAGGCATATAACAATAAAAATGAGAAATCAGAAATCATATAGAGGAAGTGGAGGAAGATAAGTTAACTGGAACCACAGGTGACCACAGATCACTGTAATTAGGCTCCACATTTAGTGTTAAGCTTCCTGGTAGCCAAGGCAAAAAGCAAAATGCAATAGTGTTCTTAGTTCATAGTGTCAGGGGTAAAAAAAAAGTTCATCCCAGATATCAGGAAAGACAAACCCTTTCCCGGAGCTGCCTTTTGCAAGAATTATGGTGTAATTACTTTTAAAAGTCTGATGAATAACATTGTGGGTAACATCTTCAACTGCCCCCTCCCTGAATCACAAGGCTGCAGGACAGCCTCTAACCCAGAGAGGCCCTGCTTCTGGGAGAGGATCAGCAAAGGCTCCAGTAAGGAACCAGCCCCCAACTAACCTCCCCCACCAGCCCAAAGCAGCTGTGTAAATTAGCCAGTCACATCATTATTTAATGCTGTCTGATTGGGTTTAGGAAAGTGCCTGCCTAAAACAACTATTTTCCATTTGGCATAAGGTCAAGCCGTTCTCTCTGACAGTAATTTGCCATTGGACTAGCTCTCTACTAAAACAGATCATGTCTCCCAAGTGTAAAACATAAGCCATGATAATAGCATTGGTTTCCTGTTTACTGTGGCAGAAAGGCATGTGCCAAATGTATCTAAAAAGTCATCAGTTGTTTGCAAGTTAAAGAGAGGAGTGTCGCAAAGAGAGAGGTAAGGAAGTGAGAGGCTGAGGACATGGCCACATGGCCAGGCCTCTTTGAATCTGGGTAACGGGGTACCTGGGTTTTAATTCTCTCTGCTTTTATGTGTTTAAAAAAAAAATATATATATATATATATATATATATATATATATATATATATATATATCTTTTCCTTTCAAAAGAAAAAAAAATAAGCCTAAGAGCATTACAATTTATACTGCAACATCCTGGCTACAAAATGATTTGAATGGGTAGTAAAGCAGGACCCCAGGCTCACCAACTATTCGCTGCCCCTGCTATGACTGCCCCCTGCTATGACTCAGCAGCTCCAGGAGGAGCTCTCCAGAATTCACACACTGGCCTTGTCCCAGTCCTGGCTGAGGGCACCCGGAGACCCTGTAGACTTTGAGTGCTTCGAGAAGCATCTCAAACGATGAGTTGTTTGTTCCCATCAGTGGCTGCGCCTTGGAGAACTGGTCTCAGCTCCCTCAGTGCTGACAACAAGAAACTCTGACCCTCCATGGATGCTAGGGGAGAAGAGGGGCTCTGACCCTCCCTTAAGGGGGGGGGAGAATATAGACCTAGCCCTAGGGGCTGGTGGATGTAGGATGGGAAGAAGAAAAGGAAAGGAGCTGAGACCTGAGGAGGGGTGGGATAACTTTCCTGTCAACTCAAGACCTCTCCACCTGCAGACGTCCGAAGCTGCAATAACTACAGAATCTAGAGGAGTGGCCCAGAAAGAAGGTGCCTCGAGCCGCAGAGCCTGGATCGGAGGGGAGGCTTCTGCAGTGCAGGTGGTACACGGTTGTGACCTGGGAGTGAGAAGATCGTAGAAGCAGATGAATCCTGGGTGGCATCCTCTTGGAGAGGCTGATGCCAAGCCCCGACTGGGTACTCTGATATAGTCTACTGCCTACAGATTGGCCCAAAGCGGGGCATGCTGAAGAACAGAGGGCAGGCAGCTAAGAGGGAAGTTCAGATCTGACCCCTCTGACCTCAGCAACCCCTGCTCCTAAGCAACAGCCAGCTTTGCTCTTCCTCCCTTTGAAGAAAGCAGAAAAAGAAAGTGCTTTGATTTTCCTAAAACAAACACTATGTTGAGTAAAGAGATAAGTCCAGCCTTGGGTTGGCTCAGACTCCCCTGTGCAAGGGAAGTAACACTTCATATTTCCAACATGAAAGCCCAAGAAGGGCTGGGCTTTGTGCAGGCTGAAAGCTGGAGAGGCCACTGGCCCGCCCTTTTCTTCCTAAGAGAGAGGCCTGTCAAGCCAAAGGGGAGTCTGCCATGATCTGGCAGTGGTGGAAACTGAGGGCACATTTCTCTGACTGGCGGGCCTGAAGATCCAGAGCCAATCAGATCTAACAAGGAAAGAACCAGATCTGCCCCTAAAGGGACCTTGGTGGCTAATGGTCAAGGAGGGGCCACCTCCCAATCCTGGCGAGTTGGAAAAGCGACCTTGTTGGTCTATGGAGAATTTGTCTGAGTAACACAAGATGGGAAAGGCAGGAAGAAACATGTGCGGCTTGAGGGCAGCAGGAGGACTTCCCCTCCTCTCATAGCTAAGTGCTCCTAACTGCTCTCTGCATTCACATCTTTGTGCCTTCTTGGGGTGACAGTAGGAACAGCAGGCACTTGGTGTTCTAAGTGTTTCCTTTATGTTGTATCACTTAGTCTGCTCAGCAAACCCACCAGGCATGTACTGCCATACATCATCCTTACAGATGAGGACGCCAAAGCACAGGGAAGAGCAACCATTGCCAAGGTCACACAAAGTTCAAACTGAGGTTTGAACCTGGACCCTTGGTTCTGGAGCCTGAGCTAGACCATTGTGCCTCAGCTCTCTCTACCCCTCCTGGTTGCAGGGCTTCCCATAAGCCCTCTTAAACCAGTCCCCACCCCCGAGGTGTGATTCTCACCCTCAAGCCACTCACCTGAACTTCCGGTGGCTTGTTTCCATGGATGAGTAGTGTTATACCTACAAATAGTGCTCACATGCCCCTATCTCTCAGCCCACCCAGCTTAGCTCTGTGGGCCTCTTGCTATATAACCCTCAGGCCATATTCACTGCTAATCCAGAGCTTCTGACACAAAGCCTACAAGTATGTATCCTTCTCTCTCACTAAAAAGCCAATTCCACATGAGTTCCCTCAAAAAAAAGAACAGGGAAAAAGAAGAAATCAGCTGTTTCCCTTTTCTAGCCCAAATATTTTTATTTTTGTCAAATTGGCCTTGATAAGCCAATCTTTTAGGATTAAATGGCAGGGCCTGATGGCAATGGCGCTGGACTGCATACAGTGAGCAGATGGGGTCAGGGTGGACACACACCCTGAGTACAAAGAACCTGGGGCATCTTAAGACCAAGATAGCAAAGCTCCAGCACCAGAACATCACTGTCACCACTAACTGAAAATGACCACAGTGGACTTGACCATGGACTGGCCAACAGGGGACCAACAAAACTGGGGCAAGGGACAATAATTGGCAGAAAACCTTCAGAAATAATCCATTCTCCATGGAGAAAGTGCCAAAAGCCAATCTGATAGGTTGGGACAATGACCTAAGAAACTATAATTTATCTGCATGGTACAGCTATATTCAAAGAAGATCTTCATGACCAAAAAGGAATATTGAAAAGAAAATGTCAGATCCCCCCTCCTCCTCACTCTACTTCCCCTGCCACTGCCCAGTGTTGGGGAGATGACACCCAGCTAACATAGGTATTTCTAATTCTCGAGATGTCCAGAATGAGCTGGAATATGCATGACTTAGTGGCACTTCTCTTAGGTAATTTTCCCCAAATTTATTCTTCCAGAGCTGCCTTCTAAATTTACTTTCCTAAACAGATTTTGTTACAAAAGAGAGGTAAAAAAATAACAAGAATTGTTGTCACATACTGAATTCTTACTGTTTTCTAAGGATTCCCTCCTTAGGCAGTTCACAAGACTCCTGTGTTGTAGGGTTGTTTTGCCTATCGTTAGGTTACTACAGGCAGGCATTGACCTAACGATCTTTGTTCCTCTGCAGATTTTGGCATGACACCTGGCATACATAGCAGACCCTAAAATTATTTGTTCATTTGAACCAGATTCAATTAACAACACTTTGGGATTAAGAACACACCTCTTAGGATGCCTGGGTGGCTCAGTTGGTTAAGCAGCTGCCTTCGGCTCAGGTCATGGATCCCAGCGTCCTGGGATCGAGTCCCGCATCGGGCTCCTTGCTCATCAGAGAGCCTGCTTCTCCCTCTGCCTCTGCCTGCCATTCTGTCTGCCTGTGCTTGCTCTCTCTCCCTCTCTCTCTGACAAATAAATAAAATCTTTAAAAAAAAAAAAAGAAGAACACACCTCTTGATTGACTTCTAGGGAGGAGTCAAGATGGCAGAAAAGTAGCAGGCTGAGACTACTTCAGGTAGCGGGAGATCAGCTAGATAGCTTATCTAAAGATTGCAAACACCTACAAATCCAACGGGAGATCGAAGAGAAGAAGAACAGCAATTCTAGAAACAGAAAATCAACCACTATCTGAAAGGTAGGACTGGCGGAGAAGTGAATCCAAAGCGACGGGAAGATAGACCGCGGGGGGGGGGGGGGGGGGGGGGGGGGGGGCTGGCTCCCGGCAAGTGGCGGAGCAACGGAGCACAAAATCGGGACTTTTAAAAGTCTGTTCCGCTGAGGGACATCGCTCCAGAGGCTTAACCGGGGTGAAGCCCACGCGGGGTCAGCGTGGCCTCAGGTCCCACAGGGTCACAGAAGGATCAGGGGTGTCTGAGTGTCGCAGAGCTTACCGGTATTAGAACGGGGAAGCCGGCTACAGAGACAGACCCGAGGAGGAAGCTCACAGCTCGGGGTTACCTTGAACCGGTCGCAGGCTCGGTCAGCTCGGAGCGCGGCCGGAGGCCAGGGTGACGGGAGTAATTGGGCGCTGTTCTCTGAGGGCGCACTGAGGAGTGGGGCCCCGGGCTCTCGGCTCCTCCGGGCCGGAGCCCGGGAGGCCGCCATCTTCATTCCCGTCTTCCAGACTCTACGGAAAGCGCTCAGGGAACAAAAGCTCCCGAAAGCAAACCCGAGTGGATTACTCAGCCCGGCCCCTGGTAAGGGCGCTGCAACTCCGCCTGGGGCAAAGACACTTGAGAATCACTACAACAGGCCCCTCCCCCAGAAGATCAACAAGAAATCCAGCCAAGACCAAGTTCACCTACCAAGGAGTGCAGTTTCAATAACAAGGAGAACAGCGGAATTCCAGAGGAGGAGAAAGCGAAGCACGGAACTCATGGCTTTCTCCCCATGATTCTTTAGCCTTACAGTTAATTTTTTTTTCTTTTTCAATTTTTTTTCTCTTCTTCTGCTAAATTTTTTTAACTTTACCCTTTTCTTTTTAACGTTTTTAACTAGTTTATCTAATATATATATATTTTTCTTTTTATATTTCTCCGTTTTCTTCTTTTAATTGTTTCATTCTTTTTTCTTTCTGAACCTCTTTTTATCCCCTTTCTCCCCCCCCCCCATGATTTGGGATCTCTTCTGATTTGGTTAAATCATATTTTCCTGGGGCCTTTGCCACCCTTTTAGTATTTTATTTGCTCCTTCATATACTCTTATCTGGACAAAATGACAAGGCGGAAAAATTCACCACAAAAAAAAAAGAACAAGAGGCAGTACCAAAGGCTAGGGACCTAATCGATACAGACATTGGTAATATGTCGGATCTAGAGTTCAGAATGACAATTCTCAAGGTTCTAGCCGGGCTTGAAAAAGGCATGGAAGATATTAGAGAAACCCTCTCGGGAGATATAAAAGCCCTTTCTGGAGAAATAAAAGAACTAAAATCTAACCAAGTTGAAATAAAAAAAGCTATTAATGAGGTGCAATCAAAAATGGAGGCTCTCACTGCTAGGATAAATGAGGCAGAAGAAAGAATTAGCAATAAAGAAGACCAAATGACAGAGAATAAAGGAGCTAAGCAAAAGAGGGACAAACAGCTACTGGACCACGAGGGTTAAATTCGAGAGATAAGTGACACCATTAGATGAAACAACATTAGAATAATTGGGATTCCAGAAGAAGAAGAAAGAGAGAGGGGAGCAGAAGGTATATTGGAGAGAATTATTGGAGAGAATTTCCCCAATATGTCAAAGGGAACAAGCATCAAAATCCAGGAGGTTCAGAGAACCCCCCCTCAAAATCAATAAGACTAGGTCCACACCCTGTCACCTAATAGTAAAATTTACAAGTCTTAGTGACAAAGAAAAATCCTGAAAGCAGCCCGGGAAAAGAAGTCTGTAACATACAATGGTAAAAATATTAGATTGGCAGCAGACTTATCCACAGAGACCTGGCAGGCCAGAAAGAGCAGGCATGATATATTCAAAGTACTAAACGAGAAAAACATGCAGCCAAGAATACTATATCCAGCTAGGCTATCATTGAAAATAGAAGGAAAGAGTAAAAGCTTCCAGGACAAACAAAAACTGAAAGAATTTGCAAACACCAAACCAGCTCTACAGGAAATATTGAAAGGGGTCCTCTAAGCAAAGAGAGACCCTAAAAGTAGTAGATCAGAAAGGAACAGAGACAATATACAATAACAGTCTCCTTACAGGCAATACAATGGCACTAAATTCATATTTCTCAATAGTTACCCTGAATGTTAATGGGCTAAATGCTCCAATCAAAAGACACAGGGTATCAGAATGGATAAAAAAACAAAACCCATCTATATGTTGCCTACAAGAAACTCATTTTAAACCTGAAGACACCTCCAGATTTAAAGTGAGGGGGTGGAAAAGAATTTACCATGCTAATGGACATCAGAAGAAAGCAGGAGTGGCAATCCTTATATCAGATCAATTAGATTTTAAGCCAAAGACTATAATAAAGATGAGGAAGGACACTATATCTTACTCAAAGGATCTGTCCAACAAGAAGATCTAACAATTTTAAATATCTATGCCCCTAACGTGGAAGCAACTATATAAAACAATTAATAACAAAATCAAAGAAACACATCAACAATAATACAATAATCGTAGGGGACTTTAACACTCCCCTCACTGAAATGGACAGATCATCCAAGCAAAAGATCAACAAGGAAATCAAGGCCTTAAATGACACACTGGACCAGATGGACATCACAGATATATTCAGAACATTTCATCCCAAAGCAACAGAATACACATTCTTCTCTAGTGCACATGGAACATTCTCCAGAATAGATCACATCCTCGGTCCTAAATCAGGTCTCAAAAGATTGGGATCAAAAGATTGGGATCATTCCATGCATATTTTCAGACCACAATGCTCCGGAGCTAGAACTCAATAACAAGAGGAAATTTGGAAAGAACCCAAATACATGGAAACTAAACAGCATCCTTCTAAAGAATGAATGGGTCAACCAGGAAATTAAAGAAGAATTGAAAAAATTCATGGAAACAAATGATAATGAAAACACAACGGTTCAAAATTAGTGGGACACAACAAAGGCAGTCCTGAGAGGAAAATATATAGCGGTACAAGCCTTTCTCAAGAAACAAGAAAGGTCTCAAATACACAACCTAACCCTACACCTAAAGGAGCTGGAGAAAGAACGAGAAAGAAGCCCTAAACCCAGCAGGAGAAGAGAAATCATAAAGATTAGAGCAGAAATCAATGAAATAGAAACCAAAAAAACAATAGAACAAATCAACAAAACTAGGAGCTGGTTCTTTAAAAGAATTAATAAGATTGATAACCCCCTGGCCAGACTTATCAAAAAGAAAAGAGAAAGGACCCCAATAAATAAAATCATGAATGCAAGAGGAGAGATCACAATGAACACCAAAGAAATACAGACAATTATAAGAACATACTATGAGCAACTCTACGACAACAAATTTGACAATCTGGAAGAAATGGATGCATCCTAGAGACATATAAACTACCACAACTGAACCAGGAAGAAATAGAAAGCCTGAACAGACCCATAACCAGTAAGGAGATTGAAACAGTCATCAAAAATCTCCAAACAAACAAAAGCCCGAGGCCAGATGGCTTCCCGGGGGGAATTCTACCAAACATTTAAAGAAGAACTAATTCCTATTCTCCTGAAACTGTTCCAAAAAATAGAAATAGAAGGAAAACTTCCAAACTCCTTTTATGAGGCCAGCATCACCTTGATCCCAAAACCAGACAAGGATCCCATCAAAAAAGAGAACTACAGACCAATATCCTTGATGAACACAGATGTGAAAATTCTCACCAAAATGCTAGCCAATAGGATTCAACAGTACATTAAAAGGATTATTCACCACGACCAAGTGGGATTTATTCCAGGGCTGCAAGGTTGGTTCAACATCTGCAAATCAATCAATGTGATACAACACATTAATAAAAGAAAGAACAAGAACCATATGATACTCTCCATAGATGCTGAAAAAGCATTTGACAAAGTACAGCATCTCTTCCTGATCAAAACTCTTCAAAGTGTAGGGATAGAGGGCACATACCTCAATATTATCAAAGCCTCTATGAAAAACCCACCGCAAATATCATTCTCAATGGGGAAAAACTGAAAGCTTTTCCGCTAAGGTAAGGAACACGGCAGGGATGTCCATTATCACCACTGCTATTCAACATAGTACTAGAAGTCCTAGCCTCAGCAATCAGACAGCAAAAGGAAATTAAAGGCATCCAAATCAGCAAAGAAGAAGTCAAACTATCACTCTTCGCAGATGATATGATACTATATGTGGAAAACCCAAAAGACTCCACTCCAAAACTGCTAGAACTTGTACAGGAATTCAGTAAAGTGTCAGGATATAAAATCAATGCACAGAAATCAGTTGCATTTCTCTATACCAACAACAAGACAGAAGAAAGAGAAATTAAGGAGTCCATCCCATTTACAATTGCACCCAAAACTATAAGATACCTAGGAATAAACCTAACCAAAGAGACTAAGAATCTATACACAGAAAACTATAAAGTACTCATGAAATAATTTGAGGAAGACACAAAAAAATGGAAAAATGTTCCATGCTCCTGGATTGGAAGAATAAATATTGTGAAAATGTCTATGCTACCTAAAGCAATCTACACATTTAATGCAACTCCTATCAAAGTACCATCCATTTTTTTTCAAAGAAATGGAACAAATAATCCTAAAATTTATATGGAACCAGAAAAGACCTCGAATAGCCAAAGGAATATTGAAAAAGAAAGCCAAAGTTGGTGGCATCACAATTCCGGACTTCAAGCTCTATTACAAAGCTGTCATCATCAAGACAGCATGGTACTGGCACGAAAACAGGCACATAGATCAATGGAACAGAATAGAGAGCCCAGAAATGGACCCTCAACTCTATGGTCAACTCATCTTCGACAAAGCAGGAAAGAATGTCCAATGGAAAAAAGACAGCCTCTTCAATAAATGGTGTTGGGAAAATTGGACAGCCACATGCAGAAAAATGAAATTGGATCATTTCCTTACACCACACACGAAAATAGACTCAAAATGGATGAAGGACCTCAATGTGAGAAAGGAATCCATCAAAATCCTTGAGAAGAACACAGGCAGCAACCTCTTCGACCTCAGCCACAGCAACATCTTCCTAGGAACATCGCCAAAGGCAAGGGAAGCAAGGGCAAAAATGAACTATTGGGATTTTATCAAAATCAAAAGCTTTTGCACAGCAAAGGAAACAGTTAACAAAACCAAAAGACAACTGACAGAATGGGAGAAGATATTTGCAAACGACATATCAGAACAAGGGCTAGTGTCCAAAATCTATAAAGAACTTATCCAACTCAACACCCAAAAAACAAATAATCCAATCAAGAAATGGGAAGAAGACATGAACAGACATTTCTGCAAAGAAGACATCCAGATGGCCAACAGACACATGAAAAAGTGCTCCATATCACTCGGCATCAGGGAAATACATATCAAAACCACCATGAGATATCACCTCACACCAGTCAGAATGGCTAAAATTAACAAGTCAGGAAATGACAGATGCTGGCGAGGATGCGGAGAAAGGGGAACCCTCCTACACTGTTGGTGGGAATGCAAGCTGGTGCAACCACTCTGGAAAACAGCATGGAGGTTCTTCAAAATGTTGAAAATAGAACTACCCTATGACCCAGCAATTGCACTGCTGGGTATTTACCCTAAAGATACAAACATAGTGATCTGAAGGGGCACGTGCACCCGAATGTTTATAGCAGCAATGTCTACAATAGCCAAACTATGGAAAGAACCTAGATGTCCATCAACAGATGGATGGATAAAGAAGATGTGGTATATATACACAATGGAATACTATGCAGCCATCAAAAGAAATGAAATCTTGCCATTTGCAATGATGTGGATGGAACTAGAGGGTATCATGCTTAGCGAAATAAGTCAATCAGAGAAAGTCAACTATCATATGATCTCCCTGATATGAGGGAGAGGAGATGTAACATGGGGGGTTAAGGGGGTAGGAGAAGAGTAAATGAAACAAGATGGGATTGGGAGGGAGACAAACCATAAGTGACTCTTAATCTCACAAAACAAACTGAGGGTTGATGGGGGGAGGGGGGTTGGGAGGGGGGGTGGGGTTATGGACATTGGGGAGGGTATGTCTATGGTGAGTGCTGTGAAATGTGTAAACCTGGCGATTCACAGACCTGTACCCCTTGGGATAAAAATATATTATATGTTTATTAAAAAAAAAAAAAAAGATACCATTGACTTCAGGACAAAAAAAAAAAAAAAGAACACACCTCTTTACTCCAAGTTTCAAATGAGAGCTTTTTTTTTTTTTACCAGAATAATAAAAATAGCCAATATTTATTGGTCTTAGTAGATGCCAAATACTGTGACTAATGTTTTATATTCATTATCGAATGTGGCTGTCATAAAAATCTTACTATTTTCCCCTTTACAAATGACTCTGTGAAGGTGTAGAGAAGCAGTTACAAAGGAGCAAAGCCAGAATTTGAGAACTATATTCAAATCATGAATCAAACCATCTGACTCTAGAGTGTGTGTTCTTTGTATCTAAGCTAATACCAAAAATAAAACAAATTAAAAATGAAATTCAACCAATAATAAATGGGAAAAAATTCTCCCATAATCCATTCCTGAGAACCCACATCCCCTTTCCCACAATGTCTACCTCTTTCTCACAAATATCCAGTTAAACATATGATGAATACCCTTCCAAATGTTTTTTGGTATACATCTGCACATATACATTACATACATATTATGTTTTCAAAATGGAATCATACTGACTAAACTGATCTTCCATTTTTTACTTTTAACAATACTAGAGGCTTTTCCATATGAGAATATATATTATTTGAATTGTTTCCCCAAAAATTCCTATGTTGAAATCTTAACCCCCAGTACCTCAGAATAGGGCTGTATTTAGAGATGGGAGTGATTAAGTTAAAATGTGGTCATTAGGGTCCCTAGTCCAATATGCCAGGTGTCCTAATGAAAAGAAGAGAATAGGGCACAGACTTGTACAAAGGGAGGACCTTGTGAAGACACAGGGAGAAACAGCTCTAAGCCCTGGAGAGAAGCCTTAGAAGAAACCAAACCTTCCAACTTCTTGATCTTAAACTTTTAGCCTCCAAAACTGTGAGAAAATTTCTTAAGACACTCAGTCTGTAGTATTTTTTAAGGCAGCTCTAACAAAGTAGTACATAGTTTTACCATAGTTAAAAACTGCCACGTAGAATTCACTTTTTTAAAAAGATTTATTTATTTATTTGAGGTGGGGGAGCAGCAGAGGGAGAGAGAATCCCAAGCAGACTCCAAGCTGAACACAGAGCCTGATGTGGAGCTGGAGCTCACAACTCTGAGATTACAACCTGAGTCAATACCAAGAGCAGGACGCCCAACTGTGCCACCCAGGTGCCCCATGATCAGAGTTCCATTTTATAAACTTAACATAATTGATTTAAATAGTTTTCTTTTTGATAGGCATTTAAGGCCTGCCTGCCTGGCCTACCTCCCTTCCTTCCTTCTTTTCTTTCCTCTTTTTTCCTTTTCAATTACAAATAGTGCTGTAATTAACACATCTACATATACTCTCGTGCACTGATCGACGTGTATTTCTATAGGTTAAATTCAACCAAAAAGAGTTCACATATCATATAAGAAGCATATTTTATAAGTCAGTACATATTGCCTGGAGGCTTTGAGTTTTGAAAGCATATAGTTTGCTAAAGAACTCCTCATAGTTCTTTTTCTGTACTAAACTGGCTTCCTGCTCTCCCTTCCCTGCCGCCTGTTTCATTTTTTGAATTTTTGACCTTTATCATAGAGAGAGAGCTAAAAAAGTAAAGAAAAAAGAGCCAGTCACATGCTTAGCTTCAGAAAATGACAAAACCTTAGAGAAACCTCAACCTTAGCAAAAACAAACAGCCCGTTCTATCTCTAGCTTCTATTTGGGTCTCTTCATCTCTTCGTTCTTAAACTTACAAAAACCACATTAAACCATCTGGGAAGCCACGTGACCCTAATGGCCAATATGGTTGTCCTTGCTAAATCCCTCCAGGAATGGTCATGGGTAGAGAAAGGCAGTGGTGGTGTTGGAGAATTCTCCAGAGTTGGTTTCAAAGAGTTCACTCATTTCCTTCTTCTATCTTCTCCTCTTTCTCTTACTTAAAAAAAAAAAAAAAGTCAATCCCATATGATTTCCCCTGTTTAGAAACCGTATTCACCATTGCTATAGCTTGGCATAAATCCCCAACTTTCTGGGCAGGAATTAAATCCCTCCACAGTCTGGTTCTTATCTGGTTTTAGCCACCACACCTTTCTAGCACAGTGCCTCTGCTTCAAGCCAGCTTCTTCACCACCCTGAAGGCGGTGAAGTTCTCCTGCCTGGTACTTATACTCAGGTTAATTTTACAGTCTCTCTATTAGACTCGGAGCCCTGTCTTGCATTCCATATTCCATTTCATATTCCATATTCAATATGCCTGGAATCAAGTGAAAAAAAATGATTAATATTGAAAAAGGAAGAGGAGGAGAAGAAGAATAGGAAGGACATAGTGCCTACTCAAGAAGACCAACTTCCAATCCACCCACACTCACTATCTCCCAGCTATCTCCAGCCTCCACATTCAGCCTGTGCCCTCCTCGTCCATCTCAACTCCTCCTCTTCTACAAAATTTTCTGGACTACTCTGCACTATTTATTTATTTCCTAAATGTATACATAACCCCCCTGCACTGGAAGATAGGCCCTTTAAGGGTAAGGACTCTTCCTCGGGCTTCTTTCTTATACACCACTGCTCCAAGCACACACTGCAGTACAAAGATATTGGACTGAACTGAAAACACTGTCCAATGATTAGTTCATTCTCCTCTGATGCTTGGGAAAGCAGGTGAGACAGAAACTTGGTTGCTGAGAATTTCTATGCAATCAGAGGCCCAAGAAGAATGATTCTCACTGTTTCTAGGCCTATAACCTACCAAGCTGGTTGTCACTTACCAACGTTGGTTTTCTAATCTGCAAAATGGGAATAATAATGGAACCCACTTCATCAAGTCACTCTGAAGATAAGCCAACAATATAACATGAAAATACTCATAACCTATAAACACACATAACATACACAACATATAAGGACTTAACAGTACCAGGGTGGGATGTAGAAAACCCTCCATTATTAGCCAGAGCAGCCTTATTATTACCCCCCTTCCAAAAGGTATCCAGATTTCTTTCCCCAAGGCCCAGTACAAAGAGAATGCAATAATGAGAGCTACCCACTGGGCGGCAGTGTAGGGTTCAAAACAGAGTTTGGTGTCTAGACATGGGCAGGATAATTACAGGGAAGAAATAGAAATATTTCAGTACCATTTTCCTGTCCCCTGACATCCAAAACTACTTTCAAAGTCAAGAAATACTAGGGAAACCACAAAGGCAATAACAGGCCTCTGTACTGAGATTTCTCAAATATTTATACTGCTTTCAAAGGCTGCCTACCGATAGAAAAGCAGGTAGGCATGTTTTGGTGGGAAAGGTCCAAAAGGAGTGAAGAATCATTGAAATTTCCAAAGTATAAAGCCAGAAGATACATTTCCTTTTGTTTCAGAAGAAATGATGGGCAAAACCTTGGAAAAACCTCCCCTGGAACTAGCTTTTTCAATTCTATGGGATTGATGAGTCTTAGGGCTTGAAATGAACCATGCCATTAACGATCAAGTCCTATTAATACCTCATCTAACAAGTGAAAAAAATGGGACACCGAGAAAAGACAAATCACTTGTAGAAGGTCACTGAGCCCAGTTTTAGCAGAATCAAGGCAAAAAATTAGGTCTCCCTGACTCCCACAGCCATGATTTTCCATATATTAAAAGGTGGCTTTTGAAGAAATAAGAACAAAGTGACTTACGAAGACATCGTGCCCTGGCCTCGTGGAATAGGACAGACTTTCCCACTAAGCAATGAGGCATCTATCTAATTATCTCAAAGGCATTTGTACGTGTCAGACTTTCCCAGGATGGTGTGGGAGAGGATAGCAGTGGCCTCACCAATGCAATTCCATTCAGGTAGAAATTAGGCAGCCGAGAAATTTACCCAGGTTACTTAAGAATGTTTCTTACCAGAGACAGTACATAAACCTTCTCATTCAGAAAATCCACGTTTTTCCTCAGCCTGACTCCAATCCACTTGCCAATCCAAATAGAGTGGGTTACACATTAAGCCACAGGATTCTTTATGGATAACATATGGAGCCATAATATCTTGTAACCAGTGGAATTGTCCCTAGAGTTAATATAACTCTGTTAACATATGGTTCTGCTATTCCCATCCTGAGATACATGTATTAAAATATATTATGCACAATGTATGCTTAATTGAAAGATACAGGGGGTATATTAAAAAAATAAATCATTTATATGACCTAGTTTAAATACATTTGAAATACCATACAGTTGCTTCCACACTAATGTATGGGGGCTATCTCTGTCTTTTCCTCTGATCACTCTGTCCTTTTCCTTTCAATCTTGTATGTCTTCTTGTATGCTTTCTTGGTACCAAGGTTACCACAAAACTAATAAGGTTAGAGGTAGGGTGATGTTTTGCCAGAAACTAAGGCGTCAGTAAGGAGGGTACGGTAGGAAGTGGGGAGCAACAGAAAAAGAAAAGTATCAGTCATCCCATCCCTTCCAATCCTGGCAGTACTGATTTTAGAAACATAATCCAAAGAGGAGATCAAGAATATCCACTTTCCTCTCCCTTTGTTCCATGGTCATATCCACGTGTCCAGGGATGGTCTAATTTTATACTTCCTTTTAAAGAGAGAAAGCCATTGAGAGGGAAAACATTAATCTGCAGCTTCCTTTGATTCATTCATCATCATGCCCTGTACACGGTTATGAAGACTGGCTCTTGACCCTGCATATTTCTGGAATTTATGTGATCCTCTCCAATTCATTTCATCCCTAGTCCAGGCTTTCGTGGTTTTAAGTCTGGATTATTGCAGGAGCCTCTTACTTGGTCTTTCTACCAACAGTCTTCCTATTCCAATCCATGCTTACTATAACCTCATCAGAGTTGTGAGCTAATGAAAATCTAATCTGATTTTAAAATCTGATTTAAAATCCTTCCATGGCTCTCCATTGCCCAGAAAACAAAGGACAAACTCCTTAACATGGCCTAGAAGGCCTTTCATGATGAGACCCCAGCCCAACCTTGAAGCCTCCTCTTCCACCTCTCTGACCCTTGCATTCTGTAGTTCAACCATACCATACCACACTATCTCCATTCCTAACATTCCCACCCTTTCCTACGTGCTGGCCCCACTGTGAGGAATGCCTTTCCTCCTATCTACTAACAAATTCTATTCATTCTTCAAGAGCCAGCCCCAACACCATTTTCTCTGTGAGGTCTTCTGAGAGCCACTGAACATTATTACCACAATTTCTTCTTCTATAATCCCACAGATCAATATGCATATAACCCATTACAACCCTTCCCATACTGCATCAGAATCATTTGCTTATCCCTGCCCATCCCCCTATAAAATGTAAGCCTCTTGAGAACCTCAGGAACAAGTGGTTTCTCTTCTATATTTCATTCAATAAAATCAGAGCTTAGTGTCCTAACTCTGCCACTTACACGTTGAAAGAACACATGGTAGATCTTAACATCTTTAGCCCTCAGCTTCCTCATACACAAAAGGGTGCAATAATTTAATATAATTCAAAATGCTGTGAGTTAAGATAAATAAGGTGATACAAGTGAAGACCCAACATAATACTTGTATATAGTTATCCTAAATGATGGCTATTATTATTACATGTATGTCAAGCACTTACTAAATGCAAGGTCAATTAAGGCCTACCTTCAAGGTCCTTAGAGTATAAGCCAAGAGATAGATAACACTTTGTGCAATGTCAGAAGGACACAGAGGATGCCAGAAGAACATGAAATGGGGCATCTACTATTAAGCCTAGAAGTCATTCTAGGAGGAAGGGCTGACAAGGGTTGAATCTGGGACCAGAGATGTCAAGGATAGGCTAATGATGTCCTCCAGGTGAGACATGATGCTGGCCTGCAGTAAGGTAGCTGCAGTGGAAAGGAACATTTAGGAAGTGGGCATTTAGGAAGACATTTAGGAAGTGGAATCAAATCATGTGACTCGCTGAATGATGAGATGTGGGCGTCCCCGTCAGGGAGGACTCAAAATGTGCACAGATTCAGGAGAAGTTTAAGTATGTAGATTTTTTTTTTCCAGGAGCCATCAATATGTTTGTTTATAACTGAAGCAAGGTGAAAGCATGTTTTTACCCAGGGAAAGTGGATGAAATGAGCCGAACAGAGACCTGCAAGAAGCACCACACTTTAAGGCTAAAGGAGCAAAATTTGCCTGGGAGAGACACCGAGAGGGAACAGCCAGAGAGAGAAAAGGAACCCAGCACAGAAGCAGTCAAGGAAGCAGAAAAAAGAATGTTCTTGATATTCTTCATGCCTGATACCTGGTAGATAAACAGGTATTTGTGGAATAAACGATTGAATCACTGAATTTAAGTGGCCCACTTAAAGCTGAAGACACATGAAATTCCTTTCATAGGAATAAGAACTTATCTATTATTTCACCCTCATAGTCTATGGAGTACTTAAGATCATGGACAGAGGGACCTTGGCATTCAGTAGAAGAGTAGGGAAAAGGCTAGCTGAACCTCTTTTTCCGGCTGGAACCATGGAGGGTCCAGAAGAGAAGAAAAAGAAGGTTCCTGTTGTGCCAGAAACCCTTAAAAAGAAGCGAAGGAATTTCGCAGAGTTGAAGATCAAGCACCTGAGGAAGAAGTTTGCTCAAAAGATGCTTCGAAAGGCAAGGAGGAAGCTTATCTATGAAAAAGCTAAGCATTACCGCAAGGAATATAGACAGATGTACAGAACTGAGATTCGAATGGCAAGGATGGCAAGAAAAGCTGGCAACTTCTATGTACCCGCGGAACCCACGTTGGCATTTGTCATCAGGATCAGAGGTATCAATGGTGTGAGCCCAAAGGTTTGAAAGGCATTGCAGCTTCTTCGCCTTCGTCAAATCTTCAATGGCGCCTTTGTTAAGCTCAACAAGGCTTCAGTTAACATGTTAAGGATTGTGGACACATAGATCAATGGAACAGAATAGAGAGCCAGAAATGGACCCTCAACTCTATGGTCAACTCATCTCGACAAAGCAGGAAAGAATGTCCAATGGAAAAAAGACAGCCTCTTCAATAAATGGTGTTGGGAAAATTGGACAGCCACATGCAGAAAAATGAAATTGGATCATTTCCTTACACCACACACGAAAATAGACTCAAAATGGATGAAGGATCTCAGTGTGAGAAAGGAATCCATCAAAATCCTCGAGGAGAACACAGGCAGCAACCTCTTTGACGTCAGCCGCAGGAACATCTTCCTAGGAATATCACCAAAGGCAAGGGAAGCAAGGGCAAAAATGAACTTTTGGGATTTTATCAAGATCAAAAGCTTTGCACAGCAAAGGAAACAGTTAACAAAACCAAAAGACAACTGACAGAATGGGAGAAGATATTTGCAAATGACATATCAGATAAAGGGCTAGTGTCCAAAATCTATAAAGAACTTAGCAAACTCAACACCCAAAGAACAAATAATCCAATCAAGAATGGGCAGAAGACATGAACAGACATTTCTGCAAAGAAGACATCCAGATGGCCAACAGACACATGAAAAAGTGCTCCATATCACTCGGCATCAGGGAAATACAAATCAAAACCACCATGAGATATCACCTCACACCAGTCAGAATGGCTAAAATTAACAAGTCAGGAAATGACAGATGCTGGCGAGGATGCGGAGAAAGGGGAACCCTCCTACACTGTTGGTGGGAATGCAAGCTGGTGCAACCACTCTGGAAAACAGCATGGAGGTTCTTCAAAATGTTGAAAATAGAACTACCCTATGACCCAGCAATTGCACTGCTGGTATTTACCCTAAAGATACAAACATAGTGATCTGAAGGGGCACGTGCACACCGAATGTTTATAGCAGCAATGTCTACAATAGCCAAACTATGGAAAGAACCTAGATGTCCATCTACAGACGAATGGATAAAGAAGATGTGGTATATATACACAATGGAATACTATGCAGCCATCAAAAGAAATGAAATCTTGCCATTTGCGACGACGTGGATGGAACTAGAGGGTATCATGCTTAGCGAAATAAGTCAATCGGAGAAAGACAACTATCATATGATCTCCCTGATATGAGGGAGAGGAGATGCAACATGGGGGGTTGAGGGGGTTGCTGCAAATACTGTAAAATAATAATGGTAGATTCTAAGTAGAGGATATGTGGTTATCCATTACTCTATACTTTCAAGTTTTATATGTCTGATATTTTTCATGGTAAAAATTTGGGAAAAGAATGAGTCTCTAGAACCTTGGAGAGTCATCTCCCAAAAGCCATTCTGCAACATCCAGGAAGCAGGAACCACACTGACTCCTGAAGAGTTAGATAAAAGGCAGGAGGCAGAGTCCCAGAAAAGTCCCCCCCAAAAAATGGGGATACCACGTGTATTATTTTAAACATTAAGGAAACAACTATGAGAAGAGTATCCTTAACCTACTTATATTTCAACACATTTGGGGAAATAACTATGAAAATTCTTTGAGAATTATTGATGTAATGTAACTAACTCTCAGTTTAGAGTATAACTAGCTGGCATTGAATGAACACATTCATACACTTGAATTTACACAAGAGCTGTAAGAGTTAGGTACTCTTGGGGCACCTGGGTGGCTCAGTGGGTTAAGCCTCTGCCTTTGGCTCGGGCAGGGCATGGTTTCAGGGTCCTGGGGTCAAGCCCCACATCGGGCTCTCTGCTCAGCAGGGAGCCTGCTTCCTCTTCTCTCTCTCTCTGCCTGCCTCTCCACCTACTTGTGATCTCTGTCTGTCAAATAAATAAATAAAATCTTTTTTTAAAAAAGTTAGGTACTCTTGTTTCCCCTTTTATAGATTAAAGCAACTGAAGCTGTGTCCTCCAGTCAAAAGTCTCCACTCCTGTTGGGCAGCCCCAGCTGCATAAACTTTTCTAACTCTGGTCCTCAAAACCATTGCTCCCTTCACCCTTCAAGGCCAGTGTGGAAACTGAGCCCCACAGTTACTAACCTGGGGTTCTACACTAACTCTTGGGGTTTCCACCCCACACACACACCTTTGGAAACATTTCTCTATTCTACTGTCTCCTCAGATCATCCTAATTGGAGTGTATCTACTTCCTGCTGGAATCTTAGCTGATAATTGCGACGGGGGGTGGGGGGAGAGGGCTAGAAAATGTGAGTCCTACCCAATAGTAAGGTGAATTAGGAAGCAACCCCAGTTGGTGGAGAAGTAGCCCCTAAAAAAAGAAAGGCAAATTGGCGAAACCCTGAGCATGGTAAAACCACTTGGGAGAATAATTTGGAAATAACCCATGATAAAGTTGAAGAAGAACATACCCCATAGCCCAGAAATTCCAACCCAGAAGCTCTCATATACTACATGCACTGGGAAACGTTGACAAGAATTTTCACAGCAGAATTTTTGTATTAGCAAATTCTGAAAATAACCTAAATGCCTATCATTCACAGCCACATAATGAAGTAATATACCAGACTGAAAAACAAGTGAGGTAGAACTACATGTATCCCTATGAATGACTCCCACAGACCATCTTTTTTTTTTAAGATTTTATTTATTTATTTGGCAGAGAGATCACAAGTAGGCAGAGAGAGAGGGAGGACCAGGCTCCCCGCTGAGCAGAGAGCCCCATGCGGGGCTCAATCCCAGGACCCTGAGATCATGACCTAAGCCTAAGGCAGAGGCTTAACCCAGTGAGCCACCCAGGTGCCCCTCCACAGACCATCTTAAGCAGAGAGAGTGAATTGCAGAAGGTGCTACCCTGCATGTACAGTCGAAAAGCATGCAAAGCAAACTGTGGCATTGTTTAGAGATGCAGATATACATAGTGAACGGATGAACAGAATGGCTGGGGATAATAAACACCAAATTCAAGATAATGGTTAACTCTGGCAGAGAAGGGAGGGGCATGAAGGGCAGGCATCCTCTGGGAGCTTCAGCTGTATCGGTGATATTCTAGCTCTCTCACTGAGTGATTAGCACCTGGGCTTCATTTTCTTTTTTTTTTTTTTTTAAAGATTTTATTTATTTATGTATTTGTCAGAGAGAGTGAGAGCACACGCACAAGTAGACAGAATGGCAGGCAGAGGCAGAGAGAGAAGCAGGCTCCCTGACGAGCAAGGAGCCTGATGCGGGACTCAATCCCAGGGCCCTGGGATCATGACCTGAGCTGAAGGCAGCAGCTTAACCAACTGAGCCACCCAGGCACCCCTTGGGTTCATTTTCTTATTCTTTGTTCCTTCTGTTTGTTTTAAATACTTAATAAGCATTTTAAGGAAGTGAAGGGAGGAAACAGAAAAACTTCCGGAGGTTCCAGGGAAAATGAAGAGTGACGTGGATGCCTGGGCTCCAGTTTTACTCCTCGTCATTCCTTTCTGCCTCCTTGACACTCTAAATAGTTCAAACCATTGGAGGTTTCTGGGGCTTCTTTGAACTCTAGGCTCATTTGATGGCAGGGTGCTTCCAAGAGCCAATCATCGGCCCTAAAAACCTCAGAAGATGGTCCACTGGGAAACATTCCAAATAAGCAATCGAGTGAATAAGCTTCCTATTAAGAGCTAATGGGGATCAGGGCAAGTTTGGGTTAAGAGGTCCTTTAGAAACCATAAAACCTTGCCTCAAGAACATGCTCCCATGTCATTTGAAGAAATCTTGCAGGGCAAAAGAAACAGTTGATTGTCTCTCTGCTGTAAGAGGGGCTGGCAAGGCCTCCGAGAGTCCAGCAGAGTAGTGAAGAGCCCGGTTCTGGAAGGAAACAAACACACTCTTGCATCCTGGCTCCCACTCACTAGGCTGGCTTTGCAGAGAGTACTTCACGTTTTGAAAGCCAGGTTTCAGCGTCTGTAAGGCTGGATTGGTCTACGCTTAGATGGTTACAAAGGCCAAATGTGTTTGTAGGCTCAAACAGTGCCTGCACAGAGAAAGGGTCCTCATAGTTCCAGAGAAGATGGGCTCTGCCATCTGTCTCAGGACCAGACTCCCTTGGCATTGCAGATCCAGTCCATAAAGGGTTCTTACAGTAATTTTTTTTTTAATTTGTCAGAGAGAGAGGGAGAGAGAGCGAGCACAGGCAGACAGAATGGCAGGCAGAGGCAGAGGGAGAAGCAGGCTCCTGCTGAGCAAGGAGCCCGATGCGGGACTCGATCCCAGGATGCTGGGATCATGACCTGAGCCGAAGGAGCTGCTTAACCAACTGAGCCACCCAGGCGTCCCCCATAAAGGGTTCTTGAAGAGGCACATCATCTTCCTGAATACATCTCCTTAGGCTTCTCAAAGGCTCTTTCCTCAAAATCCTCAACACCAACACCACAACATGAGTACCTACCAGATCAGATCACCCATGATGGAGGTGAGATATATTCTCTGCTGACAGTAGAATCCCAGTCCCACAAGGTCATCTGGACAGTTGGTCAGAAGTCCCAGACACAGTGGCTTAAACTATTGTGTGTACAGTCTAAGACTGTGGCCCAGATGGGGCAGAGGAAGGGGGTAAGTAGAAGGAGACTGTTTGTAACAACTTAGGGATGCAACTGAAATTTCAACCTCCAGCTACTCACGTGACCATATTTTCACCATTTTCCCAAATCCAATTCTTCGTGAGGAAATTCCCTCTGTCTTCCTCTCTATCTTGCCCTTTCTGCCAAAATAGCTCTCCTTTGGGAACAAATAGTTCTGTTTCTTCTTTGGAATGCCTCTGGAAGCCAGGAACTCTTATCTCCCTCAACAACATTCTGGCCAATGCTTGGAATGTGATTTACATTACTGACCACCACGAGCACAGGAGAACAAAACAAAAAAAAGGGCTTCCCAGTAGAGCATGAAGGGGGCAGGGCAGAAAGTGCTGGGGTGGGAGAGAAAGAGTGAGCGCAGAGTTTCTGGGGGAGCAAGGGGTCTGCCCCACTGCCCAAACCTTCTGGACACAATGGGGAGCAGGCAACATGTCACTGCAATCCCCATCACTGGGGGTGATGTGGTGGTGTCTGGAGAGGCTAAAGAGAGACCTTCTGCTTTTCTGGGATTTGTTGCTTGGACAGCGGTCTTCGGGGCTGACTCACTCAACAGTGATGGCTGCAAGCCAAGAGACTCTCAGGGTCACATGCGCTGCCCTTGGAGTGCCAGCTCAGCCTGCTGGAGACCAGCCAGGCCTCATTGGGCAAGGGGAGTGAGGCCCAGGGAGTCAAGACCTTTTTGCAATTATGGAGGTTATTTCTCCACTTGGGCAAGAAAGCATTCCTCTCCTGAGGATGGATGACAATGCAAATGGTTCCTGCCTCTCTCCAAAGGCCAAGGAGGTTAGGAAACCACTCCTTCTTTCTCCAGAAAGCCTGAAAATCCAAGCAGAGTGGTCTGCTCCAGATGCTTCCAGTGTGAAATGCTGTCCCCTTACCTTATTTGGCTCTCCAGGACCGCCCAACTGGCTGTAGGGTGGGACTCAGACTACTCTCCTTCCTCTTTTATTTGTTAAGCTCCTACAACATAAGAAATACACATTTGTCTGTGCCTAGTTCCTGACACTGAACTTCTAAAGCCTTTTAAATTTCCTACGTAATAAGGGAACAAGCAGCATTTTTTGTTCTGTTTGGTCTTTGACCCTGGTTCCTAACACAGGGCTCCTAAATGCCTGGGTTTCCTGAGTGACAGGAGTGGTTTTTTCCTAGTAAGGTGACTCAGGGTGGGCTTCTGATAGCTCTAGAATGGGAACTTGTTGCCAGAAAGACAAACACGTGATTAGAAGCTGAGAACTTTCAGCCCAACCCCCATCCCCCGGGGAGAGGAGACGGACTGGAAATTGCATTAAAAATGAGAATGCTTATATGAGAAAGCCTTCCCCAAAATCCTTAAACCACAGGGTCTGGAGAGCTTTTGCTTTGATGAACACACCAGGAGGGTGACACAGCCCAACTCCACAGGGACAGAAATTCCTTCACTCTGGGACCCTTCCTGACCTTGCCCTATGTATGTACTGTTTCACTGGGCTCTTCATCTGTATCTTTTATCATATCCTAAATAATAACACACTGAACATAAGCAAATGTTTTGTGAGCCAACCCAGCAAATTATCAAACCTTCTAGGGCACCTGGGTGGCTCAGTGGGTTAAACCTCTGCCTTCAGCTCATGTCATGATTTTAGGGTCCTGGGATCAAGCCCAGCATCAGGCTCTTTTTTCAGCAGGGACCCAGGTTCTCCCTCTCTCTCTCTGACTGCCTGTCTGCCTACTTGTGATCTCTCTTTCTCTCTCTCTCTCTCTCTGTCAAATAAATAAATAAAATCTTTAAAAAAAAAAAAAAAAAAAACACCTCTCCCCAGGGACTGTGGGAAAACTCAGCTTTGCAGCTATGTCCATCAGAAGTGTGGGTACCCTGGGGACCCACTGCTTATGACTAGTGTTCTTAGTGAAGGCAGTCTCTTGGGACTGAGCCCTTAAACCTGATTCTAATTCCAGCTAGTTACCGTCAGAAATGATTTAAATTCTAGGACACTCAATTGGTGTCTGGAGAGTTGGAAAATTGGTTGGCGTGGGAAACACACACACACACATTTGGTGTCAGAAGCATTGTAAGTAGAGAAACCATTTTCCTTTACCCAGAGACCAACCCGTGGGAATTTTCCTTAGAAAGGTTTTCCTGGCAATCGCTACAATACAAAACAGAAGGGGTAACAAAAATAAAATAATAAGCCCAAATATGCCAAATGTCTTGAGATGGTTTACAAAGACTTTGAAGCTGCAGACTTCTAGCTTAGACATCAACACTCCTGGTTCCTTCCAGGCCTCCAACTAGGTTATAGTGTCAAGTGGGCTTTTCTGACTAGCTTCTCCTTCCACCAGAACCTTCTATCAAGTGCCAAAGCTTTGTCCAAGTTCCTACTCGGGTACCCTTGCCCTGGGCCCCAGGTCTACAATCAGCCCGTAAAGAAGTTATTTACCCCATGGCCTTGCCCTGCAGGGAAGGCATGAGCAGAAGCCCGTTCTCCTCTGAATCCCAAACTAAAACCAAACAATCATCTGCCAAAGTGTAAACCGTCACTGTGCCTAGAAACACTGACTGTTAAAGCTGGAAGCACCCTAAAACATTAAATCTACCTTTCTCACTTTGCAGATAGAAAATGGAGTCCCAGGAGAGGATCTCCGATCTAAGACCAAGGCGAGTTTCTGGACTCTGCGTTGATGTTCTTTAAAATGTGTCACACCACTCGCCTGCCTAGATATTTGCTAACATTGTCAGACCAAAACAGAGCTAAGAAGAGGGAAACATTCATCAAACAGGAGGATACCTTCCCTCAGGAAACAGGATTTCCTCCTAAGGCAGGTGCCTGGGAGACCCCACTGAAGGGACCCTCCAGCCTCTTCCTGTGCCTTGCCCCCTTCACCACAGCCCCGACCCAGGGGCCTTCTTTCAGACCCTCCTGCACACACACCTGCTCCTTCTGGTCACCAAGCCCTAGCATGCTGTCCCTCACAGAAAGACTCCCACCCCTCTCAACAGGGCCACGTCCCATCCTCTGCCGGGCTTTCCTGGTCACTCCACCCATACACAATCCGTACACAGATCCTTGCACCTCCCATATCTGCCACTATTCCGGGTCTTTGCTTCCCAACTGTTTGCCCTACCTCCCCCAGCTGCACGGGACAGAGACAGTGCCTGTCCTTGTCGCTGTGGTACTGTAGCCCCTGGCACATGGCTGGCACACGGGCCAGTTCAGCAGATCTGGGGGATGTCTGCGCAAATGAGATGAAGTCACGGAAGCAGGACACAGATGTTAAATACTTACAACTTTATTAGGAGCAGGCTGTTGTCCCCGCAGCAGCCATCTCCCATGTATACACAGTATACACAGCCCAGCCAGGACCTAGGTCCTTCCATCCGTCTGCTGCACATGGAATGTGAAAGAACCAAACACAAAAGGGGGGCTCTGTAAGTGACAGTGTCTAGTGCCTTCGGGAGCCAACTCCCAGGCTGGGAACAACCAAGCCCTTCAGCTCACCCCAGCCCCCTACTCCAACACGGCCAGGCTCACAAGGTTGGACTCCTCCAATCAGTGCACACAAAGGGCAGAGGAGGCAGGGGACTCCTGAGCCCAGATCCTTACTGGTCCACACCCCATAGAAGTTGTTTCTGGAACCCCCAGAATCTTCCTCCTCTTCTATAGACATGAGATACCACCTTAACTTTTCATTCCATCACCAGAAACCTGTACCTTGAGGCTTGTCTCTGCTCAACCTTGGAGAACATGGTTGGATTAGCAAAATGGTCAAAGATAAGACAAACCTCCCAAGTTGTCTTGGTCATACTTCTTTTAAAAAGGAAAAAAAAAAAATCATGACAGAAAAGAGCATTTGAGGCCCAGCTTGTGTCAGGAACAAGATAGGTCGTCTCTCCTCGAAATGATTTCTAAAGCTGCTCTGCTAGGGGACCAGTCACCCCCACTGATGGCAGCACCCTTTCCCCCCTCCCCATTCCCCTGCCCATTCTGCACAGCCCCCGCGCCACCCTCTCCTCACCGAGGAGGGGTGCACCAAGCACGGAGAGCAGTGCTATCGTCGGCTAGTGGGGGTCTACATCTGCCCTGGTGGCCTGCGTCCTTTTGATGGTCGCAGCCCCACGGTTTCTCTATACAGGGAGGAAGATTCCTCCTTGCTTCATTCTCCAGGAGTGGCTGCAGCTCTGCCTCAGAGATCCACACGCCCTTTACCCAGCTGTGGGTGTTCCGGTCAAGGGCTCAGCCCAGAGCTGGGCTGAGATTGGAGCACCACCCCAGAGGTTTACCTGAATGCCTGGTTTGTGGAGTCTGCCTACTAGGGGAAGCCAAATAAAGGGACTGAGGCCCTTTCTCAGGGAAGACACTTGCTCCGGTATCACCTCACTAAAGTCCAGGACATATTACCTAACTCAGAAGCAGAATCTCCCATGTTCATGTGGGAGCAGCTGCACCCTCAAGAAATACCCTGCTTGACCAAAGGCTCTTCTCACCCCAGAACATCTTCCCACTTGGACCTCCAGGAAACACCCTGGTTTCTACAGCCCCAACACGTCTCTAGGATAGCCAGGAGTTCCCGTTGGTGGCTGCCAAGTGCCTCTGGGTCAGGTCATTGATTTTCTTTCTTTCTTTCTTTCTTTCTTTCTTTCTTTCTTTTTTTAGGTCATTGATTTTTGTGTCTCCTGAAGCCTGTCCCCAAGGCACCTGAGATCCTGATTTCATTTTTGGAGCCCCAGCGGGTGGCCAGGCTCTGGGGGCAGGAAGCCATGTACCACACACTTATCTTTGTGTCTGGGCAGCTCAGTCTGCAGAGGACAACAGCCAGGTCCGCTGGAAGCACCAGGGTCACCACCACCCCAGGAAAGGGAGAGGTGTGGGTACCCAAAGAGCATAGCCTGAGGTAGCAAACAGTGAACCCCGTTATCCAACTGCAATGTCATGTGATGTGCCCAAAGACAGACCACATGTAGCTGTCCAGATGAAGGACCCACCTCCAGGCATGTGGATGTTCAGCATCTAGCCCTCCTGGGCATCTCCCACGTCCCTCTTAGTGGCCACTCTGAAGGTTCTCTGAGGCAACACAGAGCCCAAGGCAGCAGCCCTATTTATACCTACCTCTCTGGAGGAAGGAGTCATCAAAACTGAGGACTCCTCCCCATCCCAGGGTGACATTGCTCCAAACCCCAAGCCCAGTCCCAGTGACACGGAACATTCTAGGCCACTGCTCAAACTCCCTGTTTCACCACAGAATCCATCATCCCTTCCATCTTTTTTCAATGGTCTAATCCCTCCTGAAGAAGGCAATAGACTCCCTATTGACTTCCTGTACCTATTTGCAAAGCCTCAAAGGGCACGTACTTGGAAGCCCTCCACCCAGCCTGACGTCCTGGACAACACAGGAAGAAGAGGCCGCTCTTGACGGAGGGTCAGGAGTAGAAGGAAGATGAGAAAGCTCCGGACTCCCCCTACATATAAACCTCTTCCCAGACTTGTTATTCCTCACCCCACTTTCCTACCAGTTCCTGCCCACACCAGCCATTATTTTTTTCATTATTCAGTCCTGGTCAGTCAGAAAGGAAAGGCGGGTTGACAGCACCATAGAAACCTGCCTTGTTCAGAAACGGCTTAGAGCCCCCGGGGCCACCTGAGGGTGCCAAGCTGCTGGGCCATGGCTCTTCCAGCAGCCTGTGGCCTCCCTTATGGGGGCCAAGGTCCCTGAAGTTCTGCCTGGGAGGTGCCCATCCTCCAGGTCCCTCGGAAACTGGGCCCCAGCGCCTCTGCCCAGTGCCCGCATCTCTCAGCCTCTCCCAGAGACTGGGCCCTGGAGGAGCCGGGCGTGAGGTAGACTGTGCATTAGTCACTTGGCTTCCCCCACCCAGGCCAGGGTGGAGGAAGGGACCTCTTAGCCCTGCCCATGGTCCTTGTCCCTGGAAGTGAGTGACGTTATGGCCTTGACACCCGGCCACCGCCCTCTGCCCATGGCTCCAGCTGGCCGGAGCCCTGGCAGCACCAATGGGGCGGAGAGTGAGGAGGAGAAAAGGACAGTCCCATTCAGCACGGCCTCAAGACACAGAAGTCCAGCTCCTGGGGCTTCCGGCGCAGGTTGCACTGGTCCCGGGCCAGCAGCCGCCCTCCAGGGCCCAAACACTTGAGCGGACGCCTCTTAAATCCCCGGCCACAGCTCTTGGAGCAGGGCGACCAGGCGCCGAGCTCCCAGGTCGGGCAGGGTTCCCCACAGGCTCTCATCTCCACTGGCCGATGGGCTGCATCACAGGAAGACATGGAGCGTGGCCCTGGGGGCCCACGACAGTCGACCGCCCGCTTCTGCAGGCCACTGCCACAGCTCACAGAGCAAGGCCCCCAGCTGCCTGCCACCCAACGCGCCAGGGGCCTGTCGTCCTGCTGTTCCACTTGATTGGAGAGGCTGAGGACACTGTTGTGGTGCACCGAGGAGCTCCGGGGGTCCTTGGGGTGGGAGGCCTTGTCCTCCCAAGGCTCTTTGGGAAGGTAGAAGGAATAGCGGACCCGGGGTGGTGTCATCTTGCCCACGGAGAGGACCTCCACGGTCAGGGGTTCCAGGATGGGCCGGGAGGCCTGCAGGCTCTCCACCGCCGTCCCCGTGCCACTGTAGCGCAGTAGGCTGCCCTTCACCACCAGGTCCCGCTCCACAGCCGACACCACGAAGTGCCCATTGAGCAGGTACTTGCCTTGGCTGTTCTTCAGGGCCAGGTAGTTGTCATCTCCAACCAGCCCCTTGTAGCCACGCTGGCGGATGTCAATGCTCGAGGCACCGGCAGGGATGGCCACCACAAAATTGTAGCCGTGCCTGTGGTGGAAAAGGGGATTGTGCCTTAGACAGATGCCTGGATGTAAGGCCCTCTCTCCCAAAAAAGTCGCAGGAGATTCCCCTTTCAGAAACCCAAGTTGGCAGAGAACAAAGACTAGGCAGATGGCTTCAAATGCCCCTCAGGAAGTCGGGGGGCACACAAACTGAAAGACAGTATGAGATTGTCACCACATCATCTAGAGTTACACACCCTGGCTGTGTGTGACCTTTTTTATTCAGGTCATAATCATAAGATTATGAGATCATGACCTGAGCTGAAACCAAGAGTCTGACGCTCAACCGACAGTCCACCCAGGGGCCTCTATACTGTGATAAATCCTAAGGCAAAGTAAAGCCAAGGTTTTGGAGCCAGACCCATCCCTACCACTGGCTTAGCTGTTGGCCCTGGATAATAAGTCTCTAAGCTTCTCAGTGCCTCACCTGGAAAATGGAGATCATAATCACATACACCTCATTAAAGCCCATAAAGCCTATGGTCTAGTTCCTGTCACCCAGTAAGCACTAAATATGTATTAACTGTGAGAAGGAGGAGAGGAGGGGAAGAAGATAAGTCTACAGCCCCTGAGACCAAGGCTGGGGCCAGACACCCTACTGAGACACACTGGCCCTGGAGTCGGGCCCCCAGATCAAGCCTTGGATACCAACTCCCTGGTGGCTCAAGCATATCCATCTCCCTGGGTTCCAGTGTCCTCACCTATACAATGAGGAGGTCAAACTAGATGCTTTCTAAGACTCCTACCAGCCCTACTAGTCTACGAAGGGGGCACCTGCCATTTAGCCAGCGAAGCAAGTCTGGGAATATTTACCTTTAATTCTCCACTTGGCCTCCCCCTCAGATCCCTGCGAATGCCATCCACTTGCAGTGTCCCCAGTTCCCAGAAAAACTGCCCAGCTAGGGGCCCAGCAGAGTGCACTGTGTCCAGAGGGGGCAGCGGAGACTCCTGGACAGCCATCTAGACCTTGGACTCCCAAGTTTTCAGAGCCCACCATATCCCTGCTCAACTCTCTGCTTCCCCCAGATTCTTCCAGACCATGGGTCAGGACTTTCTAAGAAGCACATTCCCCTTGAAAATACAAGGGAATATGCTGGACTTCAGAAAGCCAGGAACCCCAGCTCTGGAGGTAGGAATTGGAGAGACCTATAGACATTTCTTCAGCTGACACTACACACATCTTCCAGGAAGAGAGAATCCTTTGCTCTTAGCCCCCTGCTCTGCTGTTTATTGCCGTTCTCAGCTCAGTCCCACCCCTGAGGACAGGGTCTCAGCCTCTGTGAGATGGGGAGGCTGTCACATTTATCTCCAGGCTCGTTTTGTTTTGTGATCGTCATCATGAACACTTAGTGAGCATTTATTATGTACCAAGTATAATGCTAAGCATTTTACTTGGATTAACACCTTAATCTTCACAACAGCACAACAGGAAATATATTCATGTCATACCCACTGTATAAATGAGCAAATCCAGCATTCCAAAGATTGTGTCACGTGCTCAAGGTCATCCAGAAAATGGGGAACTGAGATTTGAACACAGGTGAGTCTCACTCTAGAATTCTAGACAGACCATAATGACCCTCTGCCATCTCCTTAACTAGCATCTCCTGTTCAGTGGTGGACTTACCAAGCATTCATCTCTGCTTGATGGATGAATGGATAAAGAAATGAATGAATGAATGAATGAATGAATGAACATCATACTCTCAGAGGAAGAGTCCGAGTGGCCTCTCCAGTAAGGGCACTGCTGGTTTACCCCAGTCTGACCCAAGCTTTCATCACCTGGGATAGCTGCCCTCAGCCCTCCTCCCCCTGCTCTAGGACCCAGAACTTACATGGGCTTGGTGAAGAGGCCTGTCACCTTCTTACAGCTCTTATTGTCGCCCCCACACACACCACACTTGTCGAATTTCTTCTTGGAGCCCAGGTTCCCGTCACAGCCAGCCTTGATGCACTTGCCTTGGACACAGACCGAGGTGGAGTCAGGAGTGCACGGTGTACCATCCACCACCTGCAGTGGCCCCAGTGGGGGAGAAAAGGAGAGAGGGGCAGCTCAGCCGGATGCCTCTCCAGAGACTTTCTCTCCACTTTGGTCTCCTGCCCCATACCCACTCACCTTCGGCGCCAACACATAGAAGTAGCCAGTTCCATTGGCTCGGCAGATGAGCTTGCACTTGTCCCGAGGAGAAACGCCGGAGTACTTGGGCACCCATGCCACGGCAAGGGTAAGCCGGTTGGTGCTATGGTTATAGCCGTTGAAAGCCTCACACTGCTCCTCCCGGAAGCTCTTGCCAGAAGCTGAGGAGGGAAGAAGCACAGGCAGGAAGCTAAAGGGAGAGGCAGTGCTGGGAGAGCCCTCACCAGGATGCTGAGCTACCTGTGGCTCCAACAGCCCTTCCCCTCAGCCAAGTTACCCTCATCACTGATGCCACCCCATCTCAAAGAACTAAAGTACACTAGGACCAAAGGATGCGGGTCGCAGACGACCATGCATCCCCCAGGAGCTCTGCCAACTTCCCCAGTGATCTGACCTCCAATTCTCCATCTGGGATAACAGGTACCCCAGAGAGTTTGGGGCTATCAAACCCTTCAGGAGTCTTTTGAAACTATTTTCAGGATGTTATTAAATGGATAAAATAAATTACATAGGTTACAAACAATACCAATTATACTGATAGACAACTATCAGTATATATTGAAACATATTTGTGATAGTTGTGCTTGTTAATCCATTTCATAAGATACAACGACTCTAATAACCACTGTCATTTTCAAGTCGTGATGCGAATAAATGACATTCTGAGAAATTCCACCAACTGAAATGTCATATAGAAATATCCATGATTTCAGGGCGCCTGGGTGGCTCAGTGGGTTAAGCCTCTACCTTCGGCTCAGGTCATGATCTCAGGGTCCTGGGATCGAGCCCCATATCGGGCTCTCTGCTCAGCAGGGAGCCTGCTTCCCCCTTCTCTCTCTCTGCCTGCCTCTCTGCCTACTTGTGATCTCTCTCTGTCAAATAAATAAATAAAATCTTTAAAAAAAAAAAAAGAAGAGAAATATCCATGATTTCTATTGGTGACAGAGTCACGGGTACTGCTAATAGTATTACAGTTTGTTGCCTAATTAAAAGACATAATAAATTTTAGATAGAAAGAGCAGCAAAATAATATTAAACTCTAATTGAAGGAAATAAAAATTTTAAATTAAAAAAGGCAGGTAAAAATAGAGATGTAATTTCCTTTCCTCCCAAGTTCATGGACCCTGGATAAAGAATTCCTGCTCATCGAAATAAGTCAAGCAGAGAGAATCAATTATCATATGGTTTCACTTATTTGTGGAGCATAACAAATAGCATGGAGGACAAGGGGAGATGGAGAGGAGAAGGGAGTTGAGGGAAATTGGAAGGGGAGGTGAACCATGAGAGACTATGGACTCTGAAAAACGATCTGAGAATTTTGAAGGGGTGGGGGGTGGGAGGTTGGGGGCACCAGGTGGTGGGTATTGTAGAGGGCACGGATTGCATGGAGCACTGGGTGTGGTGCAAAAATAATGAATACTGTTATGCTGAAAAAAAATAAATAAAAAAAAAAAAAAAAAAAAAAAGAATTCCTGCTCATGAAGATGGGCTTGTGAGTTCTTAACTAAGGGGAGATCTAGTGCGTCATTCCCTTGGTGCACTTATGTTCCCAGCCTAAGCATCAAGAATAAAACACGCCTGCCCAAGGGGAGTGGGCAAAGAAGTGATTCCAAGAGGAATCTGCTCTTCTGCACTTCCAGACTTGGCCCTAGGGGAAAGAATCTTGATTGCAGTAATCTGCAGCCAGGAAGTGGGGGAGGGGGGGCAGGGAGAGGGGCCCTCCCCTCCTCACCTGAGCTGGGGCAGGGCTCCAGGTTGCAGGATCGGTATTTCACTCTCACTCCCTCGCAGTACTTGCCCCCATTGGCAGGGGTAGGGTTGCTGCACTGCCTCTGGGCCAGCTGCACGCCCCCGCCGCAGGTGCGCGAGCAGGTTCCATAGGGCTCCCACTTGGCCCAGGAGCCGTCCACCTATAAAAAAGAGTCCATCATACTCATGCAGGGGTTGAGCTGCCCATCCACACCCTGACCCTGCAGAAGGGTTACACGGGTACAGCCTCATGGTCCCATCCCACCGGAAGGAAATCCACTGTGTATCACACAGGGAAAATGGGAAAATAGCAAGCAAATGGTCAGCATACACAGTGCCCAGGCAACACTTCAACATGGTAATTAGCAAGTGCCAACTGCACCCCGTTATAAATGAGGCTGCTCAGAAGAGAGGCCCCTTTGGGCTCTGGAGTCAGATGGCCAAGTTCTATCACTGCCTCTGTCCTCACCATACGGGTGGTCTTGAGCAAGTAGTAAAACCTCTTTAAATTTCAAGGGCTTCATCTGCAAAAATGGGGCCAATAATACTCAGGTGTGAGATCAGACAGAACTTTAAATGATGCAACGTGTATGAAAATTCCTAGCACTGTGCTTGCCACGGAACAAGAGTTCAGAGTTTCTCTGTACCTACTGTTGGAGACACAAGTCTCTAAATCTGAGGCAGCGGCAGCCCCCAGCCTTGCCAGGAAACCTTGTTGACCTAGATATCTGGATATTTTTCTTTGTCAGTGTTCCATAATTCTGACTTCTCTCCCAACCAGACTTAACCAGATGTTCAGTTTAATCAGGGGCTGAATCTGAGAAAGTTTCACTCGAAGAGGTTCTAGCGTTTGTGCTCAGAGGAGACGAAGATAGGAAACTACAAAGCAATCCTAAAACTCTCTTTGGCTTCAAGGTGAATAATGCAGTGTTGTTTCATTTTTTAAGAGGGTGGGGAAGAGGTTGAAAATGTATCTTCATTATGTTTTTCTTAGGATGCCAGCAAAGCGAGTTTTCATCCTCTGAACGCACCTCAGTCAGGCAACAGGGGAAGCAGCCCAGTTGTACAAGCCCGGGATTAAAATGCTGTCATGCATCCTCCAAAGAGACTAACCCGCAGGGAGCTAATCAGGAACTGGCTGCATGTCACGTAAATACATTAGTGTATGCACACATGCAGCATAGTCCGTCTGCTGGTCGGATAGCCTTGTGTCACTGTGTCAGCATGTCTCTCCTCCTGTGAGAGAAACACTGGCCCATAGCCCTGCTTCCTCCTCCAGCCAGCGCCCCACCTCATTCCAACCTTCCATTCCCTAGGAGTGTCTACATCTGCTCCTCGTACCTCCTCCCTCCTCAGTGCCTTGCACTATGGGCTTGGTCCCCATCACACCAGGGAAGCTGCTCTTTCAAAGGTCTGAGATGACCCTCCATAGACTAAAAGAGTCTGTGCTTAGACCTCGCTATCTCCAGCTTTCCTTCAGTTCTTCACATTGTCTCTGTGGCTTCTGAGATGATGCTGTGTGGTGGTGGTGATGGTGGTGGTGGTGGTGGTTGTTACTTTTGTTTTTACCCTGGTATCACCTGTTCCTACAGAAAACATTCATCCCCCAGAAAACAGTCCTGCCCTGCCACGTGTCATTCATTCACCAAATATTTGTTGCATTCTCACTAATGCCTGGCACCGTGTGAGAAAATCCCCACCCTCCAAGTGACTGCTATCCAGCAGAAGAAACTAAAGATAAGCCTGTGCTTATAGAGGGTCAGGAGGGGTTAAATGCAGGTAGGAGAAGGAGAAGTGAGCTGCTCTATATTACAGGGGGTCATGGAGTCTTCACTGCAGAGGTGACCCTAGTGAAAAGGCCTGAAGGAAGTACAAGAGGGAGTTGCGCAGATATGAGGGAAAGAACATTCCAGACAGAAGGAGCAGTGCAAAGACCCTGAGGAGGGACAAGCCTAGAGTACTCCAGCCTCACAAGAGGAAGAGAAGCAGGAGATGAAGGCAGAGATAGGGCTCACCATCCTGAGCAGAGAGGAGAGCCCCTGAAGAGTTCTGAGCATGGGGCATGACCTGAGCTACATTGTAAAGGATCCTTCTGGCTGCTATGGTGGGAACAATCTGTAAGAAGTAAGACCGGCAGCAAGGAGATCACTTAGGGTACAAGACCAATCATCCAAAGTAGCTTGGAGCAGGATAACTGCAGATAAGGTGGTTAAAAAAAAAAAAAAAAAAAAGACTCAATTCTGGCTCTGTTTTGAAAATAGAGTCTACAGGAGTTACTGAAATATCAGAGGGATGGATGTGAGAAAAAAGAGGGTTGGCCCAAGCAGTGCGCAGATGGGAGCTCAGTCTTACACACGTCATGTTTAGGATGCTTTTCAGTTATCCGGATGGAGATGTCCAGATTCAGGAGACATGCCAATCTGTAGTTCAGGACAGAGGTCTGGGCTGGAGATACAAATCTGGGGGACTTCAACGTATAAATGTAAGTGATACTTGAAGTCTTTGGCCTAGATCACCAAGGAGGTCAGTGTGATAGGGAGGAGGGCTAAGGACAGCGCTAGAATGCCCAACATTGGAAAAATGAGAGTATGAGGAAGACCCGGTGAAGGGGGCCAGAAGGGGCAGCCAGTAAGTGGGGGGAGGGAAACCAAGACACAGTGGAGCCCGTGTTCCCAGAGGAGAGGGTAATCAGCTATGTCAAATGCCGCTAACAGGTCAGGCAATATGAGGAACGATAATCAATCTCGGACTTCAGCAGTGTAGAGGCCGTTTGGCGACTACAGTGAGAGTTATTTTTAGAGGAAGAGTAGGACTGAAAGCCAGACTGGAATGGGCTCCAGAGAAAAAATGGTAAGACGGGAACTGGAGAGAGCAATTTCATACCACTCTTTCCAGGAACTTTGTGGTAAAGGGAGTCAGAGAGAGAGAGACTGTGATTTATGGAGAGGAAGTAGGATTAAGAGAAGTTTGTTTAAGGTGGGAGGAATTACAGCAAGTCTGTATCCTGATAGGAATGATTCAGCTCGAGAGAGGGGAAATCTGACACTGCAGGAGAGAGATGGAAGAATTAAAGGAGTGCTTTCCTTGAATAGAGGGGATAGTATCCTAAGTGCAAAGCACAGTGCCGGGCCTCCAGTGAGAGCATGGACAGCTCATCCATCACAAAGGAGGAAAGGTAGAGATTACAGGCACAGAAGTGGGCCGACAGCAGATGTGGAGGTGGGAGCTGGTGGACATTCTCATGGGATTACTGATTGCTTCTTAAGAAAAACTTAATTAAGAAAAAATTAATTTTTCTTAATCATTAAGAAAAACTTAATGAGATAGGAAGAAAGGTCGCTGGCCAGGTGGAAATGAGGAGAAAGAGTTGGTAATGGAGGAGAGAGGCAAAGGTGTGACATGATCGTGCAGGATACTGGGAGAATGAGTGCAGTAAAGCCAATAAAATATGTGATGCCTGCAGAGCAGCATTCCGGGCCCACCTACTTGTCAGGTCATTAGTTTAAACTGAGACTGCTGAGCAGGGTTCCATGTCTCTCTCCAGCCACACTCACCCACACTGGCCCAGCTGAACAGGTAGGAGCTGGATTTCACCAGGACGGTAGCTCATCCAAGTGAGTATAGCTAAGAAAGAGAGGCAGGAACATGGGAGCCGCGAGTATACCTGAAGGAGTGGTTGTAACCATGGTCCGTGGAATCTCAAGAAGAAGGTGGATGAAGGCATGAGAAGAGCAAGTGGAGCTGAAGAATTGTTGGAGTCCAGACTAAAGGGCCGGACAACAGGGCCTTGGTGGTCAGAGTGCGATTATGGTACCTGAGATTCCTGCCTGCAGGGGGGGTGGGGGGGGGCAGGTGGGCGCAGGGAAGCTGTGTGATTAGGAAGATAAGCTTTGTGCTTTGACCTCTGCTGATTAGGGCAATATCCTCCATGAAGGGCCCGTGGAGAAGGGACCGTCCAGAAAAGAGATTGAGGACGTAGTGGATTTTGCTGCTGATGGATCATCTTTCCACAGGCTCCTCAGATCACATTTCCTGTTTCCTATAGCCAATATCCTCTTGGGCGATGTCTTTATCCACTAGACTCATTTTCCCAAGAGAAGGAGCTGGCCACGGCTGGCCTGTCCTCAGGACCGTCTAGTTTAAACCCACAGCCTGGTGCTCAAGGCAAGCCCAGACTAGCCCTAAACCATGCCTCCAAAGATCTTTCCCACAGAGCCCCAGCCCGTCTACCCACTCCCCCAGCTTGCCCCACCTCTGACTTTGGTCCATCTCTGCCTGTTGAGACCCTCAAGGCTCTCTCCAAACCTGACCTCCTCACCAAAGTTTTTTCAGACCTCTCTAGTCATCATCAATCTTTCATCCCTTATTCTCCCAGGACACGTTTCACACTTCAGTCTTAACACAGAACATACCTTCTCTGTGTCTGGGATCATAGGAACATTTCTAGCTTCCCCACTAGACTGTGAGCCCACTGAGACACGACCCAGGTTTTATTTCTTTTTCTGACGACCACAGTTCCTCGCACCGTTCTCTAAATACAGCGGGCTAATGCCCAATAAAGGGCTAATGGCTTAATTAAATATATGTTTCCAAAACACAGAAAAAGATCTTACATAATTGTGTACCAAACCCAGCTCAGGGCAGCCGATGAAGTGCTGGCAAATGTTTTTTTATGTTATGGTCTCCGCGTACTAAACCCCCAGTCAAGTTGGTCTGCAGCAGAGGCAGGGGTGGGGAAGGGACCATCATCAAGATCAAGGAAGAGGAGGGACATCTTATTCCTGGCTGACAAAGTCCCAATCCCTCTGTGACCCCAACCCCTAACCTGAAGGGTTTTTTTTTTGTTTTTTTTTTTTAAGATTTTATTCATTTATTTGACAGAGAGAGATCACAAGTAGATGGAGAGGCAGGCAGAGAGAGAGAGAGAGGGAAGCAGGCTCCCTGCTGAGCAGAGAGCCCGATGTGGGCCTCGATCCCAGGACCCTGAGATCATGACCTGAGCCGAAGGCAGCGGCTTAACCCACTGAGCCACCCAGGCACCCTAACCTGAAGTTTTGATTATGTTCAGAGAGCATGTGGGGTTTGGGATTTGTTCCTATTCAACTGATAGTCTTTTTTACCAGAAAAAAAGAAAAGAAAGAAAGAAAGAAAAACTTTTGCTCTATTTTGTTTCAGCTTCAAAAACCAATCTTGACAAAAAGCGAAGCTGGGTTCGGGATGTAGGAAATTACTGGAGCCTGCCCAGGGATCTGGTTCCTTTCAGAGCTGAGCCTGGCTCCCCTCGGGCCCAGAGCTCCCTGGAAACAAAACACACTCAGAAATAGCTGATAAAAGGAGGAGTGGGGGCTGGAAGGAGCCAACAAGTGAGGAATGTCGAAGATCTAGTGTTGGGCTTTGGGTTCAGGGCTCCTCCCCAGGTAGGATGAGGCCCAGAGCTCAGGGCTGGGCCTCCTGGCGCCTGGGGCGAGCCTTCTCCCCCATGTCTAAGGAAGGCTTCAGCAAGTTCCCTGACCTACCGTATGTCTTGTCTCCAGTCTCAGAATCAAGAAGGGAAGAGGAACCCAGACAGGAAGACAGAGACACCGAGCTGCGATGTGCTACAGTTCTGGCCACGCAGCAAAGCCGTTCCCCCCAGAGGCCTCCAAGTCCACCCCCGGCCCCCCAGCAGCCCCAAGAGCTGCTGCGCAGCTCCCGCACACTCACCTTGTACTTGTTGAGGTTATGTCTCTCCACACAGGTCCCCTTGAGGCAGAACTTGCCCTCGCCGCAGCTGGTGCCATCTGCCCAGGGGAAGTGGCGGGTCTGGCACACCATGTGCCCCTTCGCCTTGCCGGTGCACCACAGCTTGGTGCAGTACTGCATGTAGGGACAGGGCTTCGAGCCCACGCCAAAGGCCAGCTCACACTGCTGGCTCAGGGTGTAGCTGGCACCAGGCAGGTCCTCCGGCAGGGAGATGGGCTTGCTGGGTGGGTCCAGGAGGCAGTCACCTGTGGGGAGCCAAGGGCATTCATGAGAGATGAGTTGAGAAAGGTGGGACGTGGCCAGCCCAGAGTCTAAATGGTAGGGAGACAACGAAGCAAGGGCCAGTGCAATGGACCCCCCCTTTGAGAGCCCAACTCTTTGGTGGTCACGCATGCCTAAGGTCATAGAAGACAGGTCCAGAGAGGTGCTGAGCTCTCTCTCCAGGGACAGCACCAAAATCCCTCTTCTGTCCTCCTGGCTTACCATGCCCACTGTCCAGGAAGTCGGTGATGATGGCAGCGCTGCAGGCAGACCAGGGGTTGGCACGGTCGATCTGGATGAGTGTTGGGGACATCATGTGGTTGGCTCGGAGTTTCCCAAACACCTCCTCGCACACTTTCACATTGTCATGGGGCATGTTGAACACGTGGCCTGTGGGGTGAGGCAAGAGGACTCAGAGGGTAGAAGGATGTGGGCTCTGCAGTTTTAAAAGGAGAGGGGCTCAGCCGGGGAAGCTAGAGAGCCCGTGTCAGCAATTCTCAGGCTGGTCATTTCAACCTAGAGATAGACTGCTTTGCAAATATCAAGATGGTGTTCTTGCATTCTCGGTCCTGTCCATTGGGCTGTGGGCTCAGTGGGGACAGCAGTGTATTTAAAATATTCTCCCCTTAGTGCCTGATTGATGAGATACTCTGACTGCTGAATCAGACAATATGGCTGGCCAACTGGGCTGGGGCAACTGGAAAAAATAAAACCAAGCCATTGCTAAGGCAGACTCTGACCCTAAGGAAGGATCCCTAAGGCTTCAGGACATTAAGAAGCAAAGATAAATGTCTACCTCCTGCCCAAAGCACTCAGGACAAATCCAGAAAGGCCCCAGAAGGGAGTTCTCCCCCCTCCACACAAGAACGCCCCTCTAGACTTACCCAGCTCATGGGCAGTGGTGAAGGCTGATGGAAGCCCATCATCCTCGATCACAGAACAACTTCTCTTGGGGTCGCACATAGTGCCCACATCAGCCATGCCCAACGTGTCACAGGTGGTGGCCCCACACAGGTCCTGCCAGGTGAGGGGAGAAGCAGAAGCCAGCCAGAAATTAGTGACAGCTACAGAAGGGACCTGATGGGAAGAAAAGGCATCGTACAGGATGTTCCAGCTCATCCCCGCTCCCAGCCCAACCAAGCCCAGCACCTTCCTAGCCAGCCCCTTTCTCCCAAGGCATTTCAGGGTTATTCATGAAATCAACCCCAGGCTGAGGGAGGAGGCTTCAGGAGGAAAGCCCTGTGGGTCTCTAAGAAGATTCTACCCAAATCCTACTCAGGGATATCCTGTAGGAGGAAATTAGGAGGTACAAAATTAAACCACAAGGGCATTGCTGTATATAGAGACAGATTTCCAAACCAGAAAACGGTGAGTTCCACAGCCAGGCGAGGCCCTGGTTATGGCTAACGGAGGCAGGTGGGGGCGGAAGACAAGCGTGTTCCTCATCCGGAATCAGCCCTGAGCATTTCAGTCCTTGCTGAGCGATTGCCTTTGGACAACCATGAATTAAGCTCAGATTCTCAGCCAAAGGCTCACGGGCCAAGGACCCGCCCAAGCCAGAGATTTGGCTTCCTTGGGCTGGAAGGAGGCGGACTGAGGTGGATACGAGCGGCTATCCAGACACAGCTCAACTGGCTGCAGAAGCTCCGGAAAAAAATCAATGGATCACCGCGTAAGACAGCCCCACTCTTTGTAATAAAACTTAACTTGCAGCAGAAGTTAGGACTTCCTACAAAAACCCCGATGGGAAGGACTTCTGGGGATGTGGAAGGGCAAAATGGGGCGGCGGGGCAGATATCTCAATGAATTTATCGAGCATTATGGGCCAGCAACGCACCCACATACCTTAAGAGCCAAGGAGTTGGAAATAGGATAAGATACGTATCACGTAACAGAAAATACCCTGTTGAATCAGTGATACTAGGATTCTCTTCATTACATCCTTGCCTTTCTTTACAGTTGACAAGAAATTATTCCATGCATCATCTCGCTTCATCCCCAACAGCGTTAGGAGGCAGATATATTATTATACCTATTTGTCAAAGGTGAAAACTGAGGCTCATGCTCATAGCTAATCATGGCGATGATTTATTAAATGCTGACATCATGTGTGCACTTCACATGCGTGACCATATTTCATCCTCGCAACATCCCACTGGAAGAATGACAGCTATCATCACCTTCTGCAGACAAGGAAGCCAAAGCTCAGAGAGGCCCAAGTCGCAGAGCAGAAATGTGCACTGGGGTCTGTATGATTGGATACCATCAGCACTCTTTCCACCATGTCAAAACTGATTGCTCAGCAACCCCTAAGTTAACTCTCCAGAGAAAGAGCTGCATGTGTTCTCCATGGAAGCCAAGGTGTCCGCAGAAACACCCCCCACAGAACTGTTCTCAATCTTCATTCTCTTTACGGCTATGCGCACGTGCGTGTGCAGGCACATGCTGACATGGGGGGAAAGGTGGGCAGCAGAGTTGGTGGGGCCAGGGGGCATAGGAGGAAAGAGGTCATAGTACAGAAAATCAGCAAAATTTAACCCAGAGTGCTCAGAAGTTTACCAGCTGAGCAGTCAAACTTGGCTTCCCACGGTCAGGTGATGGTCACACCTCCTAATAATGAGTTAACAGTTTCTCTGACCAAAGAACGGAGAGGGTGATCAGACTCCAGAGTACACGGGTCAAAACTGACTATACGTGCCCAAACCTGATCTGCTCTCCTGGGCTCACACATGGCAAGCCTGCCACTTCGGGAACTCTCGGGGAGAACCTCAAATTCCCCCTCTTCCAAATAGTCTTCCTTTTCCAAAGGCTCACCCTTCCAGAAAGTTCTCCTTCCCCTAGAGTTCTGAAACCTAGAAGAGGTTGGACAGGAGTCTCTGAAAACTCTTGTCTGGTGGTCACAGCCCATAGGGAGAACCTGTAGGACAAACAGGACACTGCCCCAGGGCCACCATGCACGCTCACTGCTGGCTTTGTGTAAGAGAAAGGGCACAAGAGGAAGAACCAAGAAGGCTAGATTCTGGTCCTGGCCCCACCACGAAGTAGATGTGTGACTTTGGGCAGGTCACTTCTTTCCTCAGGGTTTCCTCCTCCAGAAGAAGGGCCAGTTCTCAGCTAAAACCCAGACTGGACCAGTGCCTTAATTAAGCCTCTGTTCCAGCCCCGATCCCAGGGTGCTCAGCCCCTTCTGGCCCTCTCTAGGTTATAAAAGGAACACAAAGAATGATATACTTTAGACTGGAAAGAAACCTGATCTTGTCTACTAACCCACGAAACTAACTCCCAGAAAAGGGAAGGTCACCCATGTGGACATTCGGAGTCCTAGCCCCTGCGCTGCTCAGCAGAAATGAAGACGCCGGACTGACAGCTCAGACAGGGCTCTAAAACGCCGCTGGACCTCCACTGTCCAGCAGCCTGCCTCTGCCGCTGGCAGGTCCTTAAAGTCAAGAGTCTCCTTCCTCCCTGGGAGGGTGGGTTCTCTCTGGAGTGAAGACATGCAGCTGCAGGCCCTTTCTGGCCAGGAGCAACCTGTTCTTTCCATCAAGAAATCCCGGTTTCCCTGGATCAAACAAGAGGAACAAGGAAGGAGCCGGCACATTTCCTGAAGGTCAGGGTGTAGCTGAGAGCAGCCAGCCTGCAGGAACCAGTGTCTTCACTGTGGGAAGATGCAGCTGTTTGCGGTCACAGGCTCTGCCTGTCCCTCTTCCCCCAGTCAGAGACTCCAGTGAAGAATCGCTGGACCTTAGTTCTTTGAACGCCCACAGGCGGGTACCCAAGGCTCAGCAGTGCCTCATTTGTGGCACTGAAGATCTCCACCCTTCTGGAATGAACTCAGATGCGCTCAAACTGCTTTAACCTCTTCATCTCAGGCACTTGTCTCCAGCAATAGAAACTGTTCTGGTCCCTTCCGCCTGGAGGGTGTAGGCACTTCCCACCCAACCCCTATCTACCTCACTATTTCTGGTAATTTGCCATTTCTCCTTGAAGCTGCAGCTGCTTTTCCAGATAACCCAAGAATCATCTTGGCCAAGATCCTAGTCCTCCCAGATTATTGTTTTCTAACTGTCCTTCTTCACAGAATAATTTAGGATTGGAACCACAGTTTGAGAGAAGGTAAACAAGCAAGCACCTTGCAATGGCTCAACCCACATTTCCCAGGCGCGCTCCCTCCACCTCCCACCACAACTCCCCATGGCCCTCCTTCTCAGCTCCTCTCCTTTGCCCTGCCGTGCACTGAGATGCTCATATTTTCCAGCCATACAGGGTGCAGGACCTACAAAAATCAAGCATTCTAACTTTTTTTTTTTTAATGTAGCAGAAAATACACGTTGTCATGGAACCAACTTCCTCTTCATGGAAGAGCAGAGTTCATCTTCATGACCACACCATAACATCCAAGACTCGCACTCACACAACTTCAGAGCAGTCCTCTCATTCTGCAGATGGGGACACTAAGGCTCGGTGGACTAAGATTTCTCACCCAAGGCCACATAGCTTTTAACACGGGAACTGAACCCCATGCCTTTTGACACCAAGGCCGGTAGTGGTCTTGGGTCTGAACCACAGCATGCTAGTCAGGATATCGTAATTACTGCTGAAAATCACCCACACTGGTATTAATATTGTGCCTTTAACTTGTTTCCATCTGAATCTCTTCCATGCATCACTATATTTCCTTGTCCAACCCCAAATCCAGGGCTGTTTGTGATCCCCAAACATGGGAGGGCCTTGTTTTGCCAGAAGAAAAAAATTCTACCAATTCTAGGTGTCCAGGCAATGTGGCTAAGGATGCCTGATGAAGAAGAGGATGCACCCTGGTCACGTCCATCCAGGTTCAGTTTCGCTGGAATATAAATTCCTCAAGGTGTACAAAATGGCATTACAGCGGGAGACTGAGATAACTAAGACAAGAATTACCTCAATGAGGAAGCAGAGAAATCTGAAGCTTGTAGGAAGACCAAGCTTTCTCTCAGAAATCATCAGTTCAAGTGAGGGTGCACACCTAACACGATGTTGGTGGCGAGCTCTTACTGAGTTGCTCCTGTGAACCAAACACTGTTCTAAGAGCTTTTCTGTATTAGCTCATTACATCTTCACAATGGCTTTATGGGGGACATGTCATTATTAGGCCCATTTTACAGATGAGGCTCAGGGAAGGTAAGTTACTAGCACAGGGTCAGTGAGCCCAAGGTTAGACAGGAAGGGAGAGGCAGAATGAAGGTTGAAATCCAAAAGCGCAGCCTCAGAGCTGAATGCTTCCCTTGCATTAGTACTGTTTCTGGTACAGAGGCACCCCACAAATGAAGAGACCAGGGAATCTCAAGATAGCAAGGCTGTCCACCCCATACCCTCAGCCCCCAAAGTGCATGTTGGCCACGAAGTGGGGAGAGGCCTGGGAGAGGCTGATGGAGAGGGAAATGGCAGGATTAAGTGCCAAGAGTGCTCTTAGCACAATGCCTGTGCCCCCTTCCTTGTTGAGGAAGCTCCTAAGTCCTTGCCCCACACCTGCACTGACACACTGACCCCATCCCTGCTCTGCACCATGTCTGCTGGCTCCTCGCTGGGGCCTCTCATTTCTCCAGGGCAAAAACTGATGGCAAAGAGCCAAGAAGAAATGCCAGAAGAACCTGAGACTCCTTCTCCCAACCCTGCAGCTTGACAGTTGCAAAGGCTGGAAAAATGATCCCCAGTAAGTGAGGTGAACCACCTAAGCACCCACAGCCACACTCAGTCTTTTCGCTGACATCAGTGCCTTCCTCCCATGAATAATTACTGGACAGTGGCAGCATACAGGGGTCCATTGGAGGAGCCACAAAGATATAAAAAAGTCTTGTTAAAGGAGCTTACAAGTCAGTGGGAATGGCAAATGCTGGGGCCATGGTTTCCACACAAAAACAGAAAAATATTAACTGTGCAATGTAAATAATTACAAGTGCAATGCAACAAAATAGTTCAAAACAGGACTGTCCCAAATGTAAGTTCTGGCAAGGGACCTATAGGTAATTATTCAAAACAACAAACACGTGCTGAGTGACCACGAAAGTAACAATGACAGTAGATGCCATTAACTGGGTGGCTGTTCTGAAACATTTGCTAACTTGTCCTTGCCTTTAAGCTCAGTACCATTGTCATCATCATTGTCCTTCTATGGATGAGGAAAGTGAAGTTCAAGTGGCTGATTCATTCAATGTCCATTGCTAAAAGTCAAGTGCCAGGACTGAAACTCAGCTCTGCCTGACTCCAAGTCTGTGTTCTTTCCACTGTGCCACACAACCAAGGACAGGCATCGAGGCAAGGTGTGGGGGGCCGAGGGTATGCACCAAGAGTGATACAAACATCTACCGAGAAGTTCAAAGGTAGGACAAGAGCAGGACCAAAGGAGGGGAAAAAACCTCATTTGCCTTCCTGACTCAACCCCATGTTTAAGAAAAAGAGAGAAAATCATTCTGGTGCACATTCCTCCCGAATGTTTATAGCAGCATTATCTACAAGAGCCAAATTATGGAAGGAGTCCAGACGTCCACTGACTGAAGAATGGATGAAGAAGCTGTGGTGTCCACACAGCGGACTATTACTCAGCCATCCAAAGAATGGTATCTTGCTAATTGCAACAACACGGATGGAGCTAGAGAACGTCAATCAGAGATAGGTCAATCAGAGAGAGACAAATACCATGTGATTTCCCTCATATGTGGAATATGGGAAACAAAACAAAATGATCATGGGCGAAAAGAGAGAAAGGCAAATCAAGAAACTCTTGATTCTTAACCACAGCGAACAAACCAGTGGTGACCAGAAGGGAGGGGATTTACGGAGTGCGCTTATGATGATGAGTACCAGGTGTTGTATGGAAGTGTTGAATCACTAAATTGTACACTTGAGGAAAGCCTGGGTGGCTCAGTCAGTTAAGCGTCTGCCTTCAGCGCAGGTCATGATCCCAGGGTCCTGGGATCGAGTCTCACATCGGGCTCCCTGCTCAGCGGGGGGCCTGCTTCTCCCTCTGCTTGTGCTCCCCCCTCTCTCTGACCAACAAATAAAATCTAAAAAAAAAAAAAAAACCTGTTCACCTGAAACTAATATCACACTGTATGTGAACTAATTGGAATGTAAATAAAAACTAAAGAAGAGACACAGAGAGATTCAGGTGCACATTCCTTCCTCCAAACTTCCTCCCCCATCTTCCACTATTAATATAGGCTTTCTTATTTGGTGCAAGTCAAAGAAGGAGGGAGAAGACCTTCCAAGTCAGGGAGCAACAGTATTCCACTCCTTCCTCTCTCTTTCTCCTCCCGCCTAGAAGTAGTGTTGAGTTTCCATTCAGTGGTAAAGATTTACAAACTCTTAAATACCGAAACTACAGATGCTGCTCTCTGCTATCTTCCAAGGCCTGACTTCAAAAAAGATCCTGACACAATTATGATTCTCTGTATTGTATTAGGAGATATGTATAAAAAGCATATTATCATTTTATTAACATTTTCATTGAACACTAAACCAGTGCCACGTGGCAAGCCGTTTATTACAGAAAGAACTGACTCTATGTCAAATGAGGTTCCAGGCTGCCGTCCCACTCTGCACAGTATAGAATACATGTACATCCCCGCCTACCAGTCCCACAAAACGTAGTACAACTCAAGGCCAGAACAAGAAGGAATGCGCCAAGCTTGAGACAGAAAGGCAGAAAGGTGAGGACACTGGATGAAGGAAACAAAAGAGAAGAGAGAGATGACAAAGAACAGCCCTGGAGAATCTCAAAAGAGGAGAAAGAGAGCACAGAAGAAATGGGGAGGGGAGGAGGGGACCAGGGAATGGCCCACAGTGGTACTAAGCACAACAGAATAAATAACACAAAGGAAGGAATAAATGGACAGAAAAACCACAAACTGTAAGTCCCACAAGACAAAGTCGGTTCAAAGAAGAAAATGTTACAAATAGCAAAGCAGATGGTGGGATGGAAGAGAGGACCTCCTGCAGGAGAGGAGACAAGCTTCCTTTCCCATCACCACCAGCTCTGATCCCAGTGCCTTCTTGCCACCTGTCCCTCGCCCCACACCCCCACCCCAACTCAGAGGGTTTCCCTGGCTCTAGCCGCAAGGAGAATGCCTCCCCACTGGACTTTGGACAGAGGACCCGTGTCTCCCTCATGGCACTTTACATGCCCTAGTATACCAAGCTATTTCCTTGTCAGGATCCCTGATATTCAGTGAATTCCTGAGAGCCAGAGGCCACATCTTAATATCCGTACCTCCACAGCCCAGGACAGTACCTGGAAATAACAGATGCTCAATGAGTATTTTTAAAATGCAGAACAAATTCATGAAGCCTAGTATACCACAAAGTTAACCCAAGAGCAGAGGCATCAGATGTAAAGAGAGAGAAGACAGAGGGACAGGCAGACCTACTATTTCCCAGCACCAAATACCCTATTCCTGCCGCCCACCACAACAAGAAGCCGTAGAAACATTTCTTCTCATAGAAATGAATGTCCAGGGGCACCTGGGTGGCTCAGTGGGTTAATCCTCTGCCTTCGGCTCAGGTCATGATCTCGGGGTCCTGGGATCGAGTCCTGCATCAAGCTCTCTGTTGGCAGGAGCCTGTTTCTTCCTCTCTCTCTGCCTGCCTCTCTGCCTACTTGTGATCTCTCTCTCTGTCAAATAAATAAAAATTAAAATTAAAGAAAACAAAAAAGAAACGAATGTCCACCCTGAAAGACTGGCTCTAGTTCTCTGCCAATCCTGGTTCCAATCCCGTGCTGACCTCACCCTGCTGTTATGAGTCTGGAGACTGATTGCTTTGCAAAATCAGATGTATGCTCCTTCTCCAGGAACATGAACTTGCTCTGAATCTTTAAGTAAACTCCTCAAATTGTCAAAATACTTGTTGTATGAACAATTTTTTTTCTCCTTTGCACACAGCAAAGGCTCCTCCCTGGGTCATGTCTTCTTAGTGTTTTGATTTCAATTCAACACCCCACGTCCCTCCCTCTCCCTGCCAAGAGGAAAGCAGCATCTCCCCATAGCCTGGCCCAGCCTTGTTTTCACACACACAGCAAGTCCAATGATGGTGGATGGAAGGGGGAGCCCCAGTGCTGGCAGTCCTGATGTCCCTACCGTCCTCCCTTCAAGTACCTGGCACCTGGAGCTCTCCAGGAACAGGGCTCACCTCTTCTTCATGGGAAGAAATACAGTCTGACCAAGCCTGACCCATTCCTGCTTCCTCCCTGTGAAAACCATGGCTACAGTACTATCAGTCCGAGTCAGTAGCCATTTTTCAGAGTTTTGGGGGGGGACCAAGGAATAGGTGACTAAAGACGTCTGACAGCTCGACATCCATTCTAGGCAAAAGGCAATTAACAAAATAAGCACATTTCTAAAAACTTCTTAGCCAAAAAAACTACATACAGTTGACCCTTGAACAATATAAGGGTTAGGGGCACTGGCCCCCCATGCAGTCGAAAATCCATACAACTTTTGACTCCCCAAAACTTAAACAACGAATACCCTACTGTTGACCGGAAGCCTTACCGGTAACAGTCGATTAACACGTATTTTCATATGCTGGATGTACTATGAACTGTGTTCTTACAATAAAGTAAGCTGGAGAAAATAAGATGTTATGAAAACAATCAAAAGAGAAAATACACTTAGAGTACCGTGCTGCATCGAACAAAGCCCACACACAAGTGGACCCATGCAATTCAAACCCATGTTGTTCAAGGATCAACTGTATATATTTATCTTCATAGAAATAAGTATGTATATGTGTGTATATATGTATATTTCAATTTTAGTTTGAAAAAGCATGGATTAGACCAACATAATAATAATCAGGGAAGCTCATATCAGAGTTAAAGGGTTCCTGCTAACCCTTACAAAGTACAACAAAAGGAGACTCGTCCAGGTTCCCCAAGACCACATCTGCCTCAGTCTACAAAGAGCAGCTGCACGCTCTGTTTTCATCACATACTGTACCTTCCCCAGGGGAGCTGAGGAATGAGCAGTTCCTAAGACCCTGAGAACGTGGCAGGCCCTAAAGTCTGCACTGGCAAGGAGGCAAGAGAGAGAGACACGTTCATTCTAAAGCATTAAGCACGTACCTGGATGTTGGTCCTGCCAACACAGCCTCCCAACTTTCTGGCTTCGCCCTCTAGCCACCTAAGGAAAAGACAGCTTCTAAAAGTCACATCTTGCCCATCACTGCTTCTGACCCAAGTGCTCGTGCATCTTGTCCCCATTATGCATGGTTAACATAGCCCCTGGGTCTAGCACACACCACTGACAGACAGAAGTTGTCACGCTGCTTGATTGCTTCTTCAAAAGGCGAATCCTTCTGATGGTGTGGCCCATGTTCCCAGCAGGAGTCCTCTTTCTATGGCTGGTTCCAAAAGTCAGCCTAGCCACTAGTAGTGGAGACTGAGGTCTGTTACTTTAGAAGCCGTGAGTGACCTCCACAGGGGCATTCCAGGTAGCAGATGGGCCAACAGCTGCTTTGCCCATTAAGATATCCTGTTCTTGGCCATTGCTTTTTTTCCCCCAGCAATCTGACTGCCGAGTTGGTCTGTGTGCAGAGGTTGAAGCCACCTCCTCTGCAGTTTCCCCATGACTCAGGCAGTGTGTGTAGGGGCCGGGCAGTGGCAGCTCCACAGACCTCAGCTGGAAGAATGAGTGCAAGGAAGCAGACTCAGGCCAAAGACCTCCCTAGAGAAACCAGGTGGTGGGAGGAGAAGGCTGGGAAAGGAGGAAGTTCAATTCCAGGAGGGGACAAGCAGTGCCAAATGGGTTAGTGTGGAAGACGTTAGCTCCAGCCCTGTGTGTGCCAGCGCAGCTCTGAGTGGCCTTTGGAAAGAGTGGAGAGTCAGAGCCCCACAGGCAACCAAGGATTCTGGGCCATCCCCGGAATGACATGGTTGCAATAATAACAAAACAAGAGCATGGCACAGATTAGAGCTAAGCCCCAAAATCAGAGGAAGCGGGTCACTTGGACACCCGTCTTCCTCCCAGTCCCATCCGTGAATCAAAGATATTGCACGACTCCAAAAACTTCACGGGACCCCATTGCTCCAACATCTATAACCATAAATGTTCATAAACTCATAGCAGAAGGCAGAGCTGCTTCGGTGATCTGACCATCTTTCTTAGCCCCGTACTCGGTATCTTTCCAATCCCACACCTGGGGTCTCCGGATGCTCTTTACTGAGCTCACAGCACTTGCCCACGCCAGAGGTGGAAGCTGGAGCCCCACCGTCAAGTGTGGTCATCGGAAGTTTCAGTGAGTCGGTGTCACGAGCCACCTTGCCTCTTCTGCTCCACAGCACACATCAGGGCAAACGTGTCACCCTGGGCCAGCAAGGAAATGGGAAAATTGAGAGATTTTCCCCAACTCAGCTCCAAGTGAAACACCACTAGAAATTCTGACTCCAAACAGGTGCTCTAACTAGATTGCCAGCTCTGAATGGACTGGGATCCCTCAAGTAGAAGGCGGTCCCAGCACAGGAGGGTACAGGAGAAGCAGCAACGAAGGACAGAATGCTCCCCGTACTTGAATCTGTCTTCTCCATTTCAACCACAAAATATCCCAAATGATTCCCTCCATCCCAGTCCATGTTTTCCAGGCCTAGGACAGAGGATAACTGAACATGCCCAGAAGAAATGAACCCAGGATCTGAACTGGGATGCTTGCATCACCTTCCAGTTTTAAAAGCAAAGCAGATGTCGGAAGAGACATCTGAAAGGATTTAGACGCCCTGGTTGAAAGGGGGCGGACCTTTTCCGACCCCTCCAACACCATCCTCAGAGCGCCTCCTATCTGCCATGCAGACACACTGCGGCTCCGGGGCGGCAACTTCCTGGGTTCCAACCCCTCCACGCCTAATCTAGGAGGCGCTGATTGGCCACTCCAGGCCAACACCTTCTGAAGTAGCTGGCGCTCCTCCGACCGCCCACGTGCTTCCAGAGGCAAGCGAGCCGAAGCTCCACGGAACCTAGGAGCGGCCTGTCCCTGGAATATCCAAAGTGGGAGTAGGAAGAGAGCAACAAAATTTTAACCTGGCTCACCTGTTAGGCACAAAGGGCATTTGGGGAGCCAAGGGCGTTGACCCTAAGAAAATGAGGCTACTGGGGTCCAAAAAGGTGACAGATCAACTCACCTGCCTGGTGAAGAGGATGGCTGTGTCCCAGTACTCTGGGTGTTTGTCACTCACTTTATTCAGCTTCTTCTGCCAGGCACAGAAGTTGCGCAGCGTCATGGCCGCGTTGCCCGTGACCTTGGGCCCTGTGTCGCGGTCTCCGAGAAGCAGCACCTTGACCACGACGATGTTGATGGGGTTGAGGATGCTAGGATGGCGGTAGAGTCGTGCCGCCGTGGCCAGCAGCGTTAGCAGATAATGCTCCAAGTCCGCGCCGTGGAACTTGACCATTGACTCGTCCGCCACCACCAGAGTCTCCACGTAACGCGGGATAGACACGAAGCGCTTGGCGCGCCCGGACCTCCGCCGACTGCGACTCTCTCCTAAGCCGGCCTCCCGCGGCTTATAAGGGTCCAGCGCCCGCAGAATGGCAGGGTTCCAGCCTGAAGCCACCCCGCAGCGAGAGGTGGGATCTCCGGGAGGCCCGCCGGGGGCGCCCCGGCGCTGGAGGAGGTGTGCGCCCTGGCTGTTGCGCTGCGCCGCCTGCGCGCTGGCGTTGGGGAGCGGACTAATGACATACTCTGCGCCTCTGTACCCAAAAGCTCCGCGTAGACCCCCGCACAGGCTCATAGCGGCGAAGGAATCTGGCTCGGCGTTCACGTCCCCAGAGTAGAAGCAACGTCGCAAGTCTGGAGAGCTCCCGGTGAGTGCCGGGAGGTGGACGCCCAGATGCTCTGTGGCGAAGGCGGGCGCCAGGAACTGAGCATCCAGAGTCAGGTGTAGGTAAAAGTCCTCCTGAAATGCTGTGATCTGAAAAATAAGTCCCTGATCCCCTGAGTCCTCGGGACTCCTCCGGTAGTAGTGGCGGCCGTTGATGTCCGGGTCCAGTCGGATGGGGACCACCACCTCCTGGTCTGGCTCTGACCCGCCTGCAGGTACCCCGGCGAGAGCCAGGGTTAAGATACCCAGCAGAAGCATGGCGCCGGGCAGCGCACGGCCGCGCTCTCCAAAGGGCTCGGCCCCGCTCCCCCGCCGGCGAGTCTCCTTGCAGCCGGCACAGGGGAACCACCAAGGCTCCGGGGCAGTCAGTAGCTCCCGGAAAGCAGAGCAAAGGGAGAGAAACTCCTCCCAGAGGAGTGAGCGTGCACCGAGCAGCCCGCGCCTCCTACCTGTGCCTTTCCACAGCAAAGCGCGCTCTGGGAGCTTAAGTACAATCGCTGTCAAGTGCAAGGACGGAGATTTGCAGCCGAAAACTAGAGGGAGGTGCCGGGCAGCTTCTTCGAGCCGCAGCCTCTCGCGGCGCCGCAAACCAGGCGCTGGGCGAGCCTATTTAAAGGCCCCCTCCTCTTTGGACTGCCCAGTCAGCGCCCCTCCCTTTCTCCCCTCCCAGCCTCCCAGAGCTTGCAGCCCCGAGCCTCCAGGGGCCACCGGAGAACTCAGTCCCGCCTCCAGAACCGAGAGCCACTTGGCGGGGAGGGAGTGGCCTTGAGCCCAGGCAGGAGGCGTGGGCTGGCTAGAGAAACCAGCCTTAGTGTCTCGGTTCGCATTTTGCCCTAGCGTTTTGCCCCAGTGCCCTCACACATCAGTTAATTCTGTCCCGACCGACATCTGTCTGCTCCCTGGGTCCAAGACTTTCTCTCAAGGCAGTCAAGGTCAAGAGTTGGGAATAAAGACTCCCCACAGACCACCGCCCCCTCCCAGGCCGGCCTCATCCCCCCCCCCCACCCCTTGAAACATCCCTGCTGTTTCTTCATCATACTGTCCCCTAAAAGACCCAGAACCAAGAACTGTCCCTGTAAATGTCCTGTCGTTAGAAGGCAAATTCCCAGGAACATGGAGAACCTGTCTCAAACCCAGGGCCCTGTGGGCCCACCATCTTCCCTGGGGCAATGGTGGGATGATAGCTGGTGCAGAGTTTAAATTTTCGGGGATTTGGACAATCAATCCCTCCCCATTCAGGGACATCACAACAGGACCTTGAAACAGGTCCCCGTGGGAGTTCTTACACCACCAAATGGGTAACCACTATCACCCAGGGCTTGGGGAAGGAAAGAGACCACTGGACCAGCACCAATGCCTGGAGGGGATGTAAAGAAAGAGGTTGTCCTCCTGCTGGAGAGGGACTGAGTGAGGGTGGGCAACAGGGAAATCTACCAGTACTTCTTCCAAGAGTTTCTCTCATCAAATCCTTGACCAGGTGTCATCTAGGACACTGGAAGGGAAGGCTGAGTGTGGATCGGTGGGGACAAGACCATCAAGCTATGAGTTCCCATTTAGTTCTGAGGAGCCCTGTTTCAGGCACTGGTCCCCCAGACACTCTGTACCTCTCCGTAAAATCCACTTCTCTCTTCTGACAAGGAAGAAATCCAAGTAGAGGACAGAAGACTTTCCTAGTCTCTCCAAATACCTACAAAGTTTTTCCAAAACCAAAAGACATCAAGTTGAGTTAGCAAGGAAAGAGAATGGGTGAGGGTGTGCAATAATTTGAAGCCTAAAGTGGGGTGCAGTGGAAGAAATTTGAAATTTGGTTAGGGGATGGCTCAAGCAAACAACTCTATTATTATAGGGAAGAGAATGCTCAGACTGGTCTATCAGTCAAGAGCACTTTTTGCCCATTATCTTCTCCCCGTAAAGGACCCACTCTTCCAAGAGCCCTGTGGTGCCTTGGAATAGGAAAACTGCTCAGATACCCATAATTCTCCTGGGTCCCTCTTCAATTGAGATGCATGGGGCTGAAATTCATTATGTGAATGAGTAAGAGATGGGTGTTTATGCTCTATAAGTGCAAGGGAGTGTGTGCATTTGGGAGGGTTGTATGTGAGAGAGAGGGGATACAAATTTACAAAGGCCCTGTGTGAGTGTTTCAAGAGGGCCTCTAATTAAAGGAAAACTCAGACAAACCAAGGGCAATCATAAGTCACTTATTTACGGCAAGCAATTGCTTTCGTACACCCAGCAGTTTTAATGATGGGTTACAAGGTTTCTAAAGACATTTTACTTTCACTGTGGTGGATGGGGTTTGGTAAGGACTGTGGCACATCAATCAAGATGGCAGGCTCAGGGAGAGGAAGCCCTTCTCCACCTGTGTGTCTTGCTTCCCCTTCCCCATTCGTGGCCCAGCTGTTCTCGCCACTGGGCACAGAAACCAGCCATGTGGACTTTCTCAAAGACATGGGCATGCACTGAGCCCTTACTCTGTGCTGAGCCCAAAACAAGAATTTTATGTGCATTATCTTATTTCATGCTTGTCTCTCCCCTCTTGGAGGCTATGATTCTGTGCAATCACTTCTGTCAGGGTTCCTAACCAGGATCTGCATAATTAGGGGTACGGTGGAATAGATTACAAAGACCATTCAAGCAGAAGTCAGAACTCAGCATCAACCCTCCATTTCCATCACTAATCTGATACTCTGACTCTTAATTTTCTCATCTGTCAAAAGAGGAGGGATTATCCTAAATCAGAGGTCTTCTCTCAGAGGACCGAATTATAAATTTCTTATCTCTGATATCTAAGATCACTTCCAGATCAAATATTATGTGACTGTTTGAAGCCTATGGATGATCAAGAGCCTAGGCTCAGAGGACCCAGATGTGCATCCTTGCTCCACCCATCTCAGTTGTGCAATCTTGGGTAAGTGACTGTACCTCCCTAAACCTCAGCATCTTTATTACAATTAGGATAATAATACTATATTTCTCCTATAGTTACTATGAAGATTAAATAAGTTAATGCTTTAAAAGTGTTCCCACATGCTTAGTACATAAAAAAGTGTTTCTTGGAGCATCTAGGTGGCTCAGTTGCTTGAGTGTCTGACTCTTGGTTTCAGCTCAGATTATGAACTGAGGGTCCTGGGATTGAGCCCCACATGGGCTCCATGCTCAGCAGGAAGTCGGCTTCCCCTCTCTTTCTCCCTCTGCCCTTCCCCCTGTTCATGCACTCTCTTTCTAAAATAAAGAAATATTTTTTAAAATGTTCCTTAAATGTGGCGCCTGGGTGGTTCAGTGGCTTAAAGCCTCTGCCTTCAGTTCAGGTCATGATCCCAGGGTCCTGGGATCGAGCCCCTCATCAGGCTCTCTGCTCAGCAGGGAGCCTGCTTCCCTATCTCTCTCTCTGCCTGCCTCTCTGCCTACTTGTGATCTCTCTCTGTCAAATAAATAAATAAAATCTTTTTTTTTTAAAAGTTCCTTAAATGTTATCTAATAGTTAATATTCTTATTAACTATTATTATTATAAATATTAATATATTACCAAGCCTTACTTGGCCCTCCAAGATGACTGTCATCATCACTTTCTGAAGCCTCTGGTATTGCTAACGGGCAAGGGATGGAAGTGAATGGAAACAATCTTTCCCAACCCTGCTCAGAAATTTCCGATGTCACTTTGGCCACCCCACTTCCATATTAGGACTCTGATGCTGCCACCCTCTTGCTTTTCCCTGTCCTCCACCATCTTAAGATCTTTGGAAAATAATTTCAACTCCTTCTCCAGAAGAAAGACAGACTGGGGACCTCATCCATGCTGTCAAATATGAATACCTCAGCTTGGCCAGTTCTGCCCTTTGCCAACTAGGCAGACCTCTTTGTGCCCTTCCAGTCGCCACCCAGGTTTGCCACCTCCTCAGAGAGACCTTCCTAGGCCACCTGACCTTCCTAGGCCACCTGACCTAAGAAGCCCCAAAGCATGACCATGATTCCATATTTTATTTTCTCCATAGCATGTACTTCTATTTAAACCTGCTTTATTCACTTGGATATTTACTTTTTTATTGACTATCCTCCCCCACACCCTAAGTAGAATGAGAGCGAAACTGTATTTGTCCCACTCACTGTTATGTCTCCCAGGGCCTGGTTCAGTGCTTGGCAAATGGGAGCTATTCATTTATGGTGGATAAAGAAATTGACTCAACCCTAGTCCCTGCTTGGTCACTCACAGTCTACGAAACTCTGGATGAAATACTTCGTCTCTGAAATGGGGAGGGTAAGACGAAATTTTAGGAGAGTTTGGAGTACCTGACACACTGCTCCCCTAATTATTAACTCTCTTCACCTCTGATGGAAACCTTCACCCAGTGCCCTAGTCACCTAACCCACTCATTTCCTGGTTGAGCAGATGAGGGCGAGAGAGATAGTTACTTGTCTAAGGCTACCTGGCCAGCTGCTTTGCTCAGGTCATAAACTCGTTTCTCTTCACCCCTTACACAAAAATATGGCTCTAGCTAAATTAGCTAGCTTGCCTTCTTCTGACCAGAAGCTGTGGTTTCAACATGCATAACTTCATGTAAACCATTTCTTCCATCTAGGATGTCCTCTCAGTCTCTTTGGAGCCTGTGTATTTCACTCTCACCTCGTCCAGGAAACCACTTAATTTAACTCAAACCACACAGTTTTGCTCCTTGTTTCTCAATTCCTACAGTGTATGCTTATTCCATTTCTAGCATAAGAATTTCTATTCGAACTTGTCTTTTGCTAATCAAATGTTAAACCCTTTTCTTGGACTGGGCTATGGCCACACAGGACTAGACTAGAAACTCACCAAAACCTGGGCTTCCTTTACTTTTATGTCAGCCTCCATGACAGTCCCCAGAAGAGGTGTTGACTGCTGGCTGAGTCAAGTGGGTGCAGAAGGTTCCAGTAAGAAAATCAGCCCAAAGGGATGATGCATGGAGGCATCTACAGAGGAGGCAGCTACAAGGATTCGTTTTGGAGACTTAGACTTCACTTCTTTCAGATTGTGATTATTCAGTGTGAGGACCTGCCTACCTGGAAAACCAAGCATCCTGGACTCTCTCTCCAAATGGGTGGAAAAAAATCAAGGAGAAAGAGAGTGGGTAGGCAAAGAAATAAGACACAAGCTCTAGGTCTAGGCAATATTTTAATGGGGAGGGAAGGGTCTGAAGGAAGTCTTCCCATTCCACAGATCAAACAGTATTAATTCATTGGTTTATCATGTTAGGATTCAGATTACATTGTCACAGAAAATAAATTTAAGAACTTACTATTTTGGATGCTTTATGTCTTTAGCATTCTTTGTCACAGATCTCTAAAAGCCCCAGATGTGTTTGAGTGCTCTTCGTGGAAACTGTGCCACAGAGATGGGCAAAGCATACCACATCTAGAAAAGGCATGGGTTCAAGGAAGCTTCTTGGAAGACTTGGGGAGTGTTGACCTACTGAGCTGCATCATCCCCGGGCTTCCACCAGTGCTGAATTCCTTGGCCAGTCTTCTCCCAGATGTGGAGACAGCTGAAGCAGCTGGAGATTCATCTGAGGCCCCATGAATTATAACCCTGGGCCTGGGTCCATTCTTCTTTGCTCAGAGGAAATGTTTAACTCTATTTTTCCCCTCTCAGCCACCCACTCTGATTTGTTCTCTGGAGCCAAGTATTTCATAGAAGGCTCTCTGGTACTTAAGTCCTCTATTTGTTCTCTTGGACACTAGGAAGTTAGAACAAAGGGTCCTGACTTGGCTTGGGGAAACTCATCAAATCATAGTTTCAGTTTGCCTCCTGCTTATACCCTGAATCCTTCCTTATACAGTTTTAAATAACAGACACTACCCTTAGATCCCAGACTTCCCAATTTAACAATTCATTCTATAGATTTAAACACACACACATATATAAATTACTTTGGAGTTTTGGGGTCTTGAGGACAGAGCTAGCATTCAGGTTGGTGGAGGAGGAATATCTAGACTAGGGGAGAAGAAATGAATACTAAATCCTTCACTCCTGTCTGGGATTTAGAGAGCAGTTTTATCTGCCAGTCTTCTATCCCCTTTGCTCCTCCCAGTACACCCTTTTCCCATCACCATCAATATGCAGAATAGTAGCTTCAAGATGTGAGCTTGAACTCGAGCCTCAGGCCATATACCAGCATCAGTAGTAAAGAATCCCCTCCACCTTTCAGAATGTCGGACAAGTCTCCAAAATAAAACACATCATTCCTCCAGGAGGCTGTGTTTTCGTCCATCAGTGTGTTCTTTTTAATAAAAGTACTCGAGGGGCGCCTGGGTGACTCTGTTGGTCGAGCATAGAACTCTTGCTTGAAAGAGATCTCAGGATCAAGGAATCAAGCCCTGAGATGGGGTATGTGCTCAGCACACAGTCTGTTTGAGATTCTCTCTCTCTGCCTGTCCCCTCCACCTCAAATAAATAAACAAATCTAGGGGTATCTGGGTGGCTCAGTCTGTTGAGTCTCCAACTTTTGATTTTGGCTCAGGAGCCCCACAGCAGGCTACATGCTAAGCATGGAGCCTGTGTAGGATTCTCTCTCCCTCTCCTTCTGCCCCTCCCCCTGCTCGTGCTCTCTCTCTCTCTCTCCATCTCATTCTCTCTCTCTCTCCATCTCTCTCTCAAAATAAATTAATTAATAAATAATAAAATTGGGGCGCCTGGGTGGCTCAGTGGGTTGGGGCCTCTGCCTTCGGCTCGGGTCGTGGTCCCGAGGTCCTGGGATCGGGCCCCGCGTCGGGCTCTCTGGTTGGCGGGGAGCCTGCTTCCTCCTCTCTCTCTGCCTGCCTCTCTGCCTGCTTGTGATCTCTGTCTGTCAAATAAATAAATAAAATATTTTTAAAAATAAATAAATAAATAATAAAATTAAATAAATAAATCTTTTAAAAATATAAATACTTGACATACATGAAAGAGTATATGGTTTGTAAAATGAGTTCCTGTATATTGCCTGACTTTATCCTCACAGAAATACTTGGGGAGAGAGAATGGTGGTACAGGAATTATTAACATCTGATTTGGACAAGTAAAACGGAGATTTTAAAAGGGTTAAGGGAATAGGCAAAGGTCATCTGGTTAGTGAGTAGACAAAGGAAGACTGAAACACTCAACTGGTTTTAAGTCCTAGCCCAGCCTGTTTATTCTGTACCTCAGCCAGCTGTCTCTGTTCCAGTAAGACCTGCCATCTGCGTGTGTGCCTAGGACCCTCCTTGCCCCCATCGTGGCCACAGCCCTCCTGTCCCATCATAGATTCCCACCACACGCAGCTCTCTCCGCATCTTCCTCGCATATACACACTCCTCACACTCCTGGACCGCATGCTCACAAGCTAGTTTAAATGGGATTTACTAGAACACAGTGACTTGCCTGGAAGCCGAGCCCTATTCTGGATCAACAACTGACTTGATCGCCCCAGTGTGACTGGTCTACTGTCTTTGGAGCCTTTACAAAAAGCCACAGTGAACTCTCATAACAGAGGAGTATTATTTAATTTGTCTTACGAGAACATTTTTTTTCTCTTGTATCCATCTTCACTTCCTCCCCTCCACACTATGGCACGAAGGGGACTCAGCTCACTGGAAGTCAGCAGACATCATAGTTTGCTCTGATGTTCTTCTTAACCATTTAGAGGCTGTGGAGACATCATAAATACTGTGAAACCTCATCCGTGAAAAATACCCAGGCATGTACATACACTCAAAATTTGGCCCATAAGTTTGGGAGATCTGTACTCCCAGAAGCCCATTCCCCAGCCCATGAACTGTGCCAGCCAAGTCCCACCCATGCCCAAACAGGAAGAAACCTGTCCTCACACGTTGTTAAAATACTTGAAAATCAGATATGGCTCTCCAGGACCTGAGCCTGAAACACCAGCCCTTCTACGACTGAGAGATCAGGAGCGTGGAACAGTCAAGCCGACTGCCCAAAATTGCAGATCTTCAACCCGGAGCTCAGCCCCAGCTCTGTCTGATGTTGGATTATTTGGGGATGCTGCTTAAATGACCCGGTCTCTGGGAACTTTGAATTCCTCACTCATGAAAGAGCAAGAATATTCTTACCATCATCAGTAAGAACACAATGAGCCCATAGAGTAAGTAGCGTTATTTGGGACTCTTGTAATTAAAAAGGATGATACAGTTCTCACTTCCGGAGTCTGCAATTTATTTGATTTGTCCTGAAAAAAAAAAAAATACTGAGGTGAGCTGCAGGTTCTTGCTCCCTACGTGTAGGTAAAATTAGGGGGTAAGCACATAGCCTGTGGAAATCCAGGGCAGTCAACCCTTCCTGTCGGCACCATGGTCCTCCACTCTGTCTCCTCCAAGCGTTCTTGCCCCGTCCCCTCCGCCTGCTACACTCCCTTTCTTCCCTACCCCACCCCAGCCCCCACCCTGCTTTCTGCTCTCTCTCTAATTCTTCTCATAGATCCTCACTTCCCTTCCTCAAAATTTGTTGCTGCCTGCGGCTTAATTTACGATCAGGTGAAACACAACTGATAACAGCTTTAAAATGCTCCCCATTCACATATATTTACACTTAAAAATCATCAGAGTCCTTCTCAAAACACAGTTCTGATGGTGGAATTTCAGGCAGGACCAACAAGGCAGGGTCTTGAAGAGGGGTAAAGGGAGAAAGGAGTCTCACAAAGACCTTCCCAGGCAAGGTCACTGTTAAGGTTTTGAGGGTTGTACATAGCCCAGCACTAGGGGGCACAATTCTCATATACAAGAAACAAAACACCTGCATAGAAATGGATTCCATTTCTTCACCCTACACTCACTCATCATACTTATTCCTGGACCCAACAGGTTGGAAGGGTTCTTACTAAATCTCCCAGGATGGGAGGACTTCTACTTCATAAGCTACTGCCCTCAAATTTTTTATCTGGCTTTTCATTTACAAATGCTTTGTGGAATTGCTACCTCATCTCTCCCTATCTCTTATTAAGCTAGTCAATGCTCACTGCCTCATGTTATGCTTCAGGCTTCTGTTTCACTCTGGAAGTGCAGTGGGCAGACAATGGGTAATGAGCAATGGATGTCATCGTGGGCAGCTCTCTCACCAAGGTGAGAGCAGTGAGCCCAGAATGACAGAGAAGATTTCCAACTGTGAGTCCACAACCTAATATGCATGAGGCTTACAGGTGCCAGTTTTCTCTGATCCTCAAGAACATCAGAAACTAAAGGGCAGAAAACTCTGGTATTTAACTACAGTAGAACATAAAACTAGACCTTAACCCAGATTAGTGGGTTCCAGCTGTCTGGGCTCAGACTCACCTCCCACCTACATGTGGGTCTAAGAGCAGAGACCAAGGCATCCAGCAGACCCCACTCTTCTCCCACCTTGGGTGCCAATGCTCTGCTGAGAAGCCAGATGTTATCTCCTTCATGAACGTTTGCTGTTCTTCACCTGCCCTTGCTTCCTCCTTCCTGACCTCCACGAAGCCTCCCTCATCACCGTGGACACCACCAAGAGGTGATGGGACATGATGATGTCATTTCCTGCCAACCTGACGGGAGCAGCCCCTCAGTTTGTCCAATACGTTCAAGCTGTGGTTGACGAGACTTCAAATATCAAGTTACTCCAAGTGAAGATTTTTCCCTTTCTCCCCTCCTTCTCTCCCAGCTATCCAGGAATCTCCTCCTTCCCCTCAGGACACCCCATCCTGACACTGTGCATCAGCCAACAGACCAACTGGAAGACACTTGCAGACACAGAGCGCCATTGGGTGGGAATCACTGCCTTTCGTAAAGGAAAACCAAGAGGGCTTGTGCTTCTGGAAGGGCCCCAGATGTGGGGGAAGAGGAAGCAAGATTAGCGATCGGACAGGCAGATCTCACTGGGCTCTTGAAAGCGTGCAAAGAGAGAAGCGGAGGAATGGGGAAACTGAAGAGTAGAAATTGGAAAGAAAACCGCTAATTTCACATACTTTCACCCAGCAGAGTGCATTCTTACGGCGTCAACTACGCGTCTCAGTATTTGACTCCCAGCTGGCAACTCCTGGTCCCCGTCACTGCTGAGCTTCCGTGATATCCCAGTGAGGCTCCAGCAGGCCCAAAACTAAACTGATTAGACCCTCCTCTCCACATGCCCTGCACAACATACACGTATGTGTACACCTTCTTCTTCCTGTTTTCCCCAACTTGGCCAACGGCATCTCTACCATCTCACCCCTTAACTAGTCAGCCTTATCTTCTCCCCACCCTGGCATCTGCACCCCCCCACTACTCCCCCCACAGGGCAAACTCAGAGAAGTCCCCGTGTGTTCCTCTCTGTCACCACCACTTCCTTAGTCCAGGCCCACACCATTTCTGGAAAGCTTGTCCCGATGGGTCTCCAGCTTTCCAATCCCTCTCTTCATGTAGTGCTCAGTCTACATAATTGCTAGAGAGGTTCTTCTAGAAGATAAATGGAGTCATGTTATTTTCCTGTTTTAAGTCTTTAGGGAGTCTTCATCACCTCTGGAAGAAAGCTCTCGCCCCCCCCCCAGGGGGACAAACACACGCCCTCTTCACACACCAGCCCAGCTGATTCTTCCAGCTTCATTGCCTGCCACTCCTGGGCAGCACCTTACACTACAAACCTGCAAGACTCACTTTACCAAATGCGAGATTTCATGTGTATGTGTGTGTGTGTGTGTGTGTGTGTGTGTTTAGAGAAAGACAGCATGGCTTGAAGCTCCGCTGCCATTGAAACAACAAAGTAACAATCCAGACCAGGAAGTTCATGGCCAACTGACTACTTCAGTGGAAACAAATGCTCATTGGGGTTCATCACCCTGGAAAGGCAACAGTACCTAAGACAGAAATTTGGGGCAAACCAGCCAAAATGTACAAGACCACCCAGATATCATCTTTGTATTTGGATTCAGAACCCATTTTGGTGGTGGCGAGACACCTGGCCCAGGCATGGTTTAGGAGTCCTTGGAGTATGTGAAAAAAATGAACCCAAACATAGACTTGCAAGACATGGCCTGGATGAGAAGAAAAAAGACATCAGGAAAACAGCAAAAGGAGCACAAGAACAGAATGAAGAGGTTATTCTTCAGAGAGTCTGCAAAAGCCAGTGTGGGTGCTGGCAGAAAGTGAGCCAGAGATGGGACAGCAGGAGTCAAAGTTCTTCAGGGACTTTATCTGTGGTGATTGTGCGGATTTTTCATTAGAGGATTAATAAACTAAGAACTTTAAAAAAGAGGGAGAGAGAACTTAGCTGGGAGTGGGTGACAGATGTCACATAAACCATATGAGCTCAGGTTCTGCTCTGCAGGGGAACAGTGGGATTAGATGTGACACTGGGCTGAGAATCCGCATTCTAGTTCTGAATCTCTGGGAAAATGACCGCGTCGCAGATCTCAATTTCCCTATCGGTAAAGTGAGAAGTTAGAGAAAGGATTCCTACTCTCCGCCTCTAACGTCTGTGTCCCTTCAAAATCCTGCAGTGCCACTGAATTTGATGAAACTCCAGACAGAGAAGACTGTAAGGAAGAATGTTCTAGGAAGGCAGGTAGGCAGGCAGGAAGGAAGGAACGAAGGAACAAAGGACTCACGTGACTTCAAAGGGGCCTCAGTGGACAGCTGCACAATCTGCTCTAGGCTGAGATGTCTTAAAAAAAAAAAAAAAAAAAAAAAAAACCTGGGGTTTTTTTTTTTAATCCAGAATAAAAGGATGCCCATTGCCTCAGCTACTCAAGAATACTTGAAAAATAAAATGAATGAGGCCTTAAAGTTCTCCTCTCCCACCCAATTCAAGAATCCTCTTGTAACACTCCTGCAGGTGCCCTCTGTTGTTGCTGGAACAAATCCAAAGATCAAAAAACTCTACCTCAGCAGTCTTGCAGAGATGCACACGGGAAGAGGTAACAGGGCAATTACTTGGGAGCCCTAGCCTGTGTCCCTGACCTTTCCCTCTCATGGTAGAACCACAGTGTCTGAAATTCTACCATGAGTTGCTTATCTCTGTTGGTCTCTTAAAATTCAGACACTCTTGGTCCTACTTGCTATCAAACAAAAGTGTTCATGATTTAGAGAATCCCCTTCTGTTCATGAGAGCAGAAGGTCAGGTGAGCACCCTGGGCAATTCTAAAAGAAAGGAGACACTGAGGATGAGGGGAAACAATGCCGAGACAAACTCCAGATATTTGACAATTATTCTGCAAGGGCAGGTAGGAATGCATGATGATGATGATGATAGAAATTAACACTGACGTGTGCTTCATATGTGCCAACTGCTCTTCTTAGGGCTTCACATTCCAACTTGCTGTGAACACATTTCTACAAAGCAGATCCTTTTTACAGCAAGTCTCTTGAAATAAAGACCTTGAATAAGCCCCTTACCTTTCTGAGAAATTACCCTCCGTCCAAAGATCCTAGTTCCTTTCTTTCGTCCATCTTTCCTTCCTAAAACAGGGAGAAAGGGTGCAGCTTTGCAAGTTAATACTATAAATCTACTTGTGTGTGTGTCTGTGTCTATGTGTGTGTTATCAGAAGCAGTTAAATAAACCCATTGTTACTAGAGATTTTAGAACCTCCTAGGATCAGCTATAAAAGATATATGTGACAAGACTTCCATCTAGTGGTTAGAATCAATAATAAAGATTTGGGGGCAACCTAATATTTGCATTAATAATTAACTGGATGTGCAGAAACCAAGCCATCCTCGCAGTTAAGGTGGTCCCAGGCCTTGGAGACATCTCAACCTGGCCAGCTCTCCAAGACTGCCTGTAATCTGAGTTGAGAGACACTGGACTGATGAAGACCAGAAATCAAGGTGAGAAAAGAACAGTAGGAAGGAGAGAAGCACACGTTATGATAAACAAGACAAACGCACAACACCTCCTCAAACCTTCCCCAGTAACTGGGTATAAGAAACATATTAAACACTCAGCTTCTTTTGTGTACAGTTTTGAATAATTGCTGTCTCAGACTTTCATGGCATGATAGAGATTTCTAACTCTTGAAACCGTTTTTGAAAAGGTTGCTCTGAGAGCTGTAAGAGGATAAATATCAAATTGCAACGGTGCCACCTGCTGGCCATCATGTGGTAAAGCAAATATGACCTTAGTATCACAATGTCCTTTGTTATTCCTATAAGACTCAGAATCCTCAAGTTACAGTAATATTCACTGATGCACAGCACATGGAATCTTGAGCAACTTTATATGTGGGGTGCCCAACACTGAACCCAATAACTTGGCAAGTAAGTCACTGAAAATACAAACAGCGGGAATAAAAAGGCTTATTTGTGTGCTTCTTGGTGTATTAAAATCCATTACAATCCGGTCAGCAAGCAAGTCAGTGTCACCATTACACTAAAGTTTGTGCTAGATCTGGTTCTCAGAGGTAGAGATAATAGAATTGGGAGCGCATCCATCAAATGGGTGTCTGTAAGCACCAGAATGACCTGATGAAGGTAAGAAACGCATTCTAATTAGCTAGCACTTTACAGAAGTTAGGAAGTTGGAACTTTAAAAGTAGCCTCAGGGGCGCCTGGGTGGCTCAGTGGGTTAAAGCCTCTGCCTTTGGCTCAGGTCATGATCCCAGGGTCCTGGGATCTAGCCCCACATCCGGCTCTCTGCTCAGCAGGGAGCCTCCTTCCTCCTCTCTCTCTGCCTGCCTCTCTGCCTACTTGTGATCTCTGTTTGTCAAATAAATAAATAAATAAATAAATAAATAAATAAATCTTTAAAGGTAGCCTCAAGAGTATGAATTAGTGGTGTCCCAAATACTGGGTGAAGTTCCAAAGGTTCCAAAAGATAGAACATTTAGAACTAAGAAAGAATTAGGCAGATTAAAAATACATAGGAATACTTGGGTACTTAACAGGTGACAATCACAAAAATTTGCATGTCAAAGGGAAAATAAGGTGAATGTCACCACAAATGTGATGTCAGAAGCCAAACATAACCTTCATGGGATAGGTGCTCAGTAGTATGACAGATAAGAACCAGGGAATTGTCTTCTCTGTTATAGGCAATGCAGGGTTATGGCCATTACACAATAGCCAAAATTATAGAAAACGAACACAAATTACGGCAAAAAGTATTATTTTGTTTAGAAAGAAAGAACTCTGTTATATTTAAGAGCTATAACAGTCTTTTGAGAAAATTTGTTTATTCCCTTCTCTGGGATCTCTAAAAATGAATCCTAGAATCCCTTCCAGCTCTGTACTGCCATGATTTAATCCTTGGTTCTAAGTAAACAAAGGAATGCTAATTCAGTGCAGGACACTGTCACCAGAAAATAATATGTTTAATTGCTAGTTTATGAATGTGACCAATGAATGTCTCCACTACTTATTAACTGAGCCACCCTAAGCAAGTTACCCTCACCTCTCTCAATCTATTTATCTGTCAGATGCCTTTTTCAGAGGTCTAACCTAATGACAGAGTGGAATAATGCTTGGGAGCTGTTCAGCACAGTGCCTTGCCCCCAGCAAGCACTCTTAAAAGATGGAAGCTCTCATAAACGAATATTAAATTAGAATGAGCCTTTAGAACAAGGCCTGACCCAGAGTAAGCACCCGATTTTAATAAAAGTTAAGAATTGCAAATGAAGACAAACCATAAGTGACTCTTAATCTCACAAAACAAACTGAGGGTTGCTGGGGGGAGGGGGGTTGGGAGAAGGGGGGTGAAGTTATGGACATTGGGGAGGGTATGTGCTATGGTGAGTTCTGTGAAGTATGTAAACCTGGCGATTCACAGACCTGTACCCCTGGGGATAAAAATATATTATATGTTTATAAAAAATTTAAAAAATATATATTTTTTAAAAAGAATTGCAAATGAAATTTGACAGTAATGCAGTTTCTTTACCTTCATACAGGGAGTATCATAGTATCTTGGGAAAAAATTCACCACTAACTATGCATCTTTGGGCAAGTCACTGAAACCTCTGCGTTTCTGTTTCTTTTCTGCAAAATGGGTGTAAAGTGGATTAGATGACAACTCACATGTTTTCCAATTTGGTTCTAGAAGGAGGTTCTAGACAATACCGGAGCTTAGTATACACAATAAGTGTATAATATACACTCTGTAAAACTCCATTTGTGAGCTAAGAAATAACTAGTGACCAACAGTACAATTAAAAACTTAAAATTGGTATAATATATGGTATAAAGTACCATAGACATAAAAGTCTTTTCATTATTTAAGAGCTGATTAAATAATGAACAATTGCTAGATACAGAATCAAGCACAAACATGGATATTTGAATTTGAATTGAATTGAAATTTGAATTTCAATTTTCATATAATTGCCTTTAAAGTTAAAACCAAGAAATTATTTTGAGCCTCTCAATCTGTAAAAATCACGTAGTGAGTTTAAATAATCCCATATTCCAAATGTGAGGACTCCAAATTAATGTTGCTTTACTGTAACCAAGGAGTCAATAAACATTTCCTGCAAAGGACCAGACAGTAAATATATTTTAGGCTCACTCAACCCTGCCCTTACAAGTACAAGAACAGCCCATGTGTAAATGAATGGTTGTGACTACATTCCAATAAATCAGTAATTGTGGACACTGACATTTGAATTTCGTACTGGTTTTTTTTTTGTTTTGTTTTGTTTTGTTTTTTTTTAAAGATTTTTTATTTATTTATTTGACAGAGAGAGATCACAAGTAGATGGAGAGGCAGGCAGAGAGAGAGAGAGGGAAGCAGGATCTCTGCCGAGCAGAGAACCCGATGCGGGACTCGATCCCAGGACCCCGAGATCATGACCTGAGCTGAAGGCAGCGGCTTAACCCACTGAGCCACCCAGGCGCCCTTTGTTTTGTTTTTTTGACAGAGATCACAAGTAGGCAGAGAGGCAGGCGGCGGGACGGGGTGGGGGGGAGCAGGCTCCCTGCTGAGCAGAGAGCCTGATGTGGGGCTAGATCCCAGGACCTTGAGATCATGACCTGAGCCAAAGGCAGAGGCTTTAACCCACTGAGCCACCCAGCGCACCCCTACTGTTTTTAAGTGTCATGAAATTTTTTTCTTTTTTTCAACCATTTAAAAAACGTTAACACCATTCTTAGCTTGTGGGCTATACAAAAACGGCGAGTAAAGGATTTAGCCGATGGGCCCAAGTTTGCCATCCCCTGCTGTAATTACATATTTTGGGAAAGAATGTGATAATATAGGAAATCCAGAATTAGCAGAATACCCCTTTGGGATTTGCACTGGTTGGTTGATCGGTGTTTGTTTTGTTGTACTGTTTTCATCTACTATTTTCCTAAGGGTTTTCACCACAAACCAGGGACCTCTCAGTCCTAGGGCAAGGGCATGCACTGGGTTTAAGCATAAGTAAGGCTAGCCTGACACCTTGAGGTCACTCTGCAAGTGGCAGGTGCCCCCCTGGAAATTGACTAGCAAGGAGCATCTCCTGGGAAGCATGAATCCAGGAGGGGGCAGCCTTGCAGACTCCACTCAGCAGTGAGCCAGCTAGCAGCTGTTGTTATTGTGGAAACGGGGCAGGATAAAGTCCACAGATCACTGTCTGACTTCTCTCTCCAAAGGGCTGTGTTTAGGGGCATTTCATACTATTGAAAAAATAAATAACTTCCAGAGCCTTCCCAACTGAGACCAGAGGGCTCCAAGGACATGCAAGACTTTCCCTGGTCTGGATAAGTCCCCGCCTGCAGTTATTAATACATTCTGTAGGAGAGAACGGGGTATGGAACACAACAGCCCCATCCCTCTCCTTTCAGATGCTTACAAAGGAAAAAGAAGGGACATGTGTAGGGCATAACTGCTACTGAAAATCAGTTTTCCTCTGGGAGATGGTGATAAGGGGCTTTAAGAAGCAAAGGCCAATGACAGAAAAGTTACAACAGGCTTGAAGTAAATAGGATTGATCATTGCCTGTCCGGGTCAGACTCTCCCAGGACTATCATGCCGTTGTGCTGGGATGCAGTGTTTTGCTCATTTTTGGAAAAGGATTGTAGGTTCAATTCTTTCCATATCCCTCTCTGTAGAAGTGTTTCCCGGAAACATCCAAGACTCAAGTTATTCTTGTCTTGTAAATCGTCCGGGAAAAACAATCCTACAGCTGCTAGTTCATCCTTGCATCTAACTGAGAGCCATCCTTCTGTGTTTCCCAGAAGGTAAACAGAGGGGACCCTTGGAGGGAATTTGGCAGGGTTTCCTCCCGGTTCTGTAGTCACAGAAGTATTTTTGCATTCGTGAGAGCCTCCTCTTTGGAGGTGACAAAGCGCTGAGGGTCTCACATGCATGTTGAATAGCCATCAGTTCATGGGCTAAAAAGCAAGAAGGATCTCAACCCTCAGTACTCCCAACACAGGCAGAGAACTGGGTAGATGGGTAGAGGGGATCTGGCTAAGGACTTAAAGGTCCCAGTCCCTGTGAATCTCCTGCACTGACAACTCAGAACAAGGGCAGAGAGGGGCGACTCTAAAGCCTATACCTAGAGAGAAAAGGACACTGAATCGGATTCAGAGCTGTGCCATTAAGACGGGGGTGCCACGAACGGCTGGGCTTTGTGGTCCTTCGTGGAGACTGTAGATCATGCCACTCGGCTCTCTCTCTGGGATGCAGTCCCCAATCGTCCTAGGAGGAGATGACAGGATAGGACAGAAAGAATCAATGCTCACACGTCTGCACCCCCCGCTGTGGGCAGTGCCATGAGAGGGAGCTTGCCACCTTTCGGGAAGCCCCCCAGGAAACTGAGCAGCACTCAGATCAAGGGTTCAGGGCCCAACGGGCCGTTGCTGAAGATCTGCTGCCCTCCTGGGGAAACGCTCACCTTCCCTCTGGGAATTCCTCCGGATTCTGCTTTGCTACCAGCCACACCTCTGGTAATTAACCACTGTGCTGGGCTCTGTCCTGCAGCCGCTGGATGAATCAAATATCAGAGTCCTTGGTTGTGTTAACCTAGTGGTATTTTTTCTCAACGGCAGCTGGTGGTGAAAATGTGGGTTTTCATGGGGAGCAGGATTTTAGTATGACCTTTCCTACCTCCATCTTTTGCTTTACAATGAAAAGCTCTGGAACCTCTCCGGAGACCCCTCTTCTACACGTCGGATCCCCAACACCAGATCTACGACAGACAGATCCCCAGAGTGACTCTGCAGGGATGGAACACTGTCTCTGGGGGCAGTGCAGAAGCCTCTTGGAGGCTGTTTTCTGGGCACTTGGCCTTAAAGGAGATAGCGACTGGGGCCTCCCGAAGGATTCTGCCTGAAGAGCCAATCCAGCACTGGAGGAGTTAATGTGGGACCGCGCGTAAAGGGAAGGGGAAAAAAGTTGGAGTTGACACTTGCGGAGGGGTGGGGGGAGCGCGTCTCGCTGACTCCTGATTGGTTTTACATTTCATCCAAAAATTTTTTTCTCTCCTCTCTCGCTCCCTCTTTTCAGTTTCTCTCTCTGATCCCAGGGGAGGGGAAACGGGAATAGTGAGAGATCAAAAATAAACCTCTTATGTCAAAGCCGGGAAGGAAGTATAAATACGAAGAGCTCGGCAGCCCACTCGGTGCTTCCCGGGGTGGGGAGGAGGCAGGAGGCGGCTGCGCGCGGACCGCGCGCGGGGCAGGGGCGGAGGACCGGCGCACGCGAGCCGGGGCGCCAGTTGCTCGCGCTCGGCTCGGCGGGCGGGGCGCGGGAGGAGCGGCCTGCGCCAGCCGGAGGGGCCGCTCGGGGGCCGCCGCTGTCGCCGTCGCCGCCGTCGCCAGCCCCTCGCGGGCCGAGTCGGCCAGCGAGCTGATTGATTTGCTTTTTCCTGGAGAGAGCGGCCGGGCTGCGCTCGCGCAGCCAACACCTGCCCGCGCCGGGCCGCCTTCTTCCCTCTCCCGCGCCGCAGCCGGAGCCCCCATGCCCCGCGCAGCCCCCCGGTGGCCGCCGCTCCTGCCGCTGCTGCTGCTCTTGCTGCTGCTGCCGCCGCCGCCGCCGCTCGCCCGCGGCGCCCCGGCCCGGCCCGGCGCCCAGGGGCAGGCCTCGGAGCTGGTGGAGCCCACGCGGTTGCCGGGCAGCGCGGGCGAGCTCGCGTTCCACCTGTCCGCCTTCGGCAAGGGCTTCGTGCTGCGCCTGGAGCCCGACGCCAGCTTCCTGGCGCCCGAGTTCAAGATCGAGCGCCTCGGGGGCTCCGGCCCAGCGGCCGGGGGCGAACGGGAGCTGCGCGACTGCTTCTTCTCTGGCACGGTGAATGGGGAGCCCGAGTCGCTGGTGGCCGTCAGCCTGTGCCGCGGGCTGAGCGGATCCTTCCTGCTGGACGGCGAAGAGTTCACCATCCAGCCTCAGGGCGCAGGGGGCTCCCTGCGCCAGCCGCACCGCCTGCAGCGCTGGGGGCATGGGGCGCGCCGTGAGACCCCCGGGCTCGCCGCCTCTGAAGCCCACCCCCTCCCCGGAGGACCTGAGTGGGAGGTGAAGGGAGAGGATCGGAGGCAGGAAAGAGGAGACGAGGAGCGGGAGAGCGAAGAGGTGGAGGAGGAGGAGGAGGAAATGGAGGAGGATGAGGAAGGGGGCAAAGAAGAGGAGGCAGAAGGCGCCAGCGAGCTGCCACCACCCCTAGGGGCCACAAGTAGGACCAAGCGGTTTGTGTCTGAGGCTCGCTTCGTGGAAACGCTGCTGGTGGCCGATGCGTCCATGGCTGCCTTCTATGGAGCCGACCTACAGGTAGGACTCACTTTTCCTGGAGGCCCCCAGCCACCTCTTAGAGCCTCCCAAATCATCTCTTTACAGTTCCTCATCCTCCCAAGACCGACCCCAACAAGGTTCTTTCCTGAGAAAGTGCAAAAACTCTTTTCTTAACCTCTGACACTTGGGCCACCTACAGCGCCCTCCCTCCACTCCTGACCCGTGGCCCTGGCAGTTTAGAGTGGAGGTCCTGGTGCTTCCTCCTTTGCTGCCCACCTTCACCCCTAGCATCCTGAATCTCCTTCAGCACTTGGCAAACTGAACTAAAATGGGTTTTAAAGCGCGCCCCCTCCCCCAGGCACCTGCCTCTCCCAACAGAGATGAAAATTGAACATTTGGGAAGAACATCCACCCCACCCTCCATTTCTCAGCCCTCCACTGTGTCCAGACCTGAGAGGTTCCCAAGGATAGTCAGCTGCGACGGAAAGATGGGTCTATTTCATTCCCTTTGCAGACAGAACTAAGGTTGCCATAAGTAAAAGATATTGTTTGGAGGGAGTTGAACCTGGAAAGGGGCTGCCCAACTTCTGTGTGCCCAGCTGGTTCTGATCAAGGGGCATGGACTACCTTGCCAGCCTGGCACTCGGCCCTGGCCCGAACTTGGCAGTGCCCGCATCGGCACAAAAAAGGGAGGGGAACAGAATTTCTGCCTGGGGGCTCAGCCTGGGAAACTGAAGCTTCAGTGGAAAAGGGAGGGGAGAAGGGAGTGGGGATATGAGCTCTTTCAGTTAATGCTCCTTGGTCCACCCCAGCGGCTCTCGGCCCAGACACAGCTTTCTACTGAGCTTGGGCAGGAAAATTGAATTCAGGGGACAACTCCTGTAGCCAAACCATGTCTAACTAGACTCAGAGGTGGTGCAGCCTTGGCAGGAGGAGTCTATGTCAGCCCATGTCCCAACACCTTCCCCAAGAACCCAGTGAAGTACAAGAGTTCTGGGAGAGAGCTGTGCTTTCTCTTCCCCTGGGGAGCACAAAACCAGAGGTGTGCTAGGTAGAGAACACCTGATCTGCCCAGAGGTTGGAGATGCTTGCCACAGGGATCCTGGCCATTGCTGCAGCTCAGTTAATGCCTTTTCAGTAATGGCAATTTTGGCCAGTAGCCCTCTTCTAGGTTCATCCTATGCCTGACTGTTGGGGGGTACCGAATGCTTCTGCATCAGCAGTACAGAACAATCTAGATGATGCATGCCGTCTTTATCCATCTGCAATCCCTGGGAAATGCATTTAGATGGAAGGCTGGGAAGAGCTAGGGGTGAGAGGTCCATGGGCTCCCTCCCTGGCTCCTGCAGGAGCAGGCCCCTTGGCACACTGTTGTAGTAGTTGCTTCTCCCAGAGCACTGTTAAGGCAGCTTTGAGCCATTAGTGCGGTCTTCCCAATGGGCTTTGGGACTATGAGGATTGAATATCCGCTTCCCTGACTACCCTGAGAGCGGGGGGGGGGGGGGGGGGGGGGGGCACCAGCTGACTCCTCTGACTCCTTTTCCCCAAGCAAGTCCTCAAGAGGGTGGCTAGCAGGGCTTCTCCCATCACAGGTTAGGACGACCACACCTGGCTACTAGGCAGCTCTACCAGAAAGAGGCTGAGAGTACAATCATTGCAAACCCAGAGCTGAGATGCTTGAGCCCGTCCCTATGCAGGAACCAGGTTCTGACTTCGGCCTAAGAACCAGGAGATAGGAAAGACAACAAGAACACAAAGAAGCATCAGAAAATGTAATGACTTTTCAGACTTCACAGCCAAAATGTTTTCTCTAGTGCTTTCCTACCGTCTAGCTGTCTCAGCCCACCATCACCTAGTAACTTAAGATACTGAGTATTTACCTCAAGGATATATTTGGCTGGGCTGGGTCTGCCCCAGGTTCTCTTCACATAGACACCCAGGAGCACTCCCAGATTTCTGGCTGGATGACCCAAGGCATGCTTATCCCATCCCCTCCCCCTCCACATACACCATTTCTGGGCCATTCACAGACACACACCTTGCACCCAGCCAGCCTATGTAGGTCAGAAAAGCACATCAGGCCCCTTTGTAGGCTGAGGTCCTTTCCATAGGGTACCAGCTTCCAGGTCTTACACCCAAAGGAAAAGTGCTCTCAGCTGGACCAGCTCCATCACCACCGCCTTGGTCTCATTATGTCACAGCCCATTTACACCCTTGCTGTCACCATGCTGGGATGGGGCAGGGGCTGAGGGACAGCTGCTCCTATGACCTCCCACCCCTCTGCTTTGACTGCTCACCCACTGTGGAGATGCCACAGAATAGACTTGAACTTCTCAGCTCAGTCCCTTGAGCTTCCTAAACAGGTCCATGAGCTCAGTCAAGACAAGAATGAATGTCAAGTTCTAGTTCTTCGAGAACTTCCCTGCCCAGACCCGTCTCCCTGAAATAGAATCCAGTTCTTTATTCTTCAGGGAGTCTCCTGGAGACTTCATTGACACCGATGGAAGGCAATTTGGGGATGTCTTAGCAACTTGAGGTGTAGGTAAGGATGAAGAGACTTTATCCCCTGGAGGGTGCACTTCCTCATCTGTGAAGCCAGACCCAGGTCATCAGGATTAATGCAAGCATCAGTGAGGATACTTCATGATGAGTCTTCTAGAAAGTTTAGCACTCGGTGGGGAAGCCATTCTCTGAGAGCATTCAGTTTGTACAATGGTTTGCATGCATCACCTCAGCAGAAATACCTCTGAGAGAGGCAGAGGAGGAAGGTAGAGCTCACAGGGAATCTGTGACTTTCTCAAAGTCACACAGCTGGTAAGCAGCAGGGCTGGGTCATGACCCAAGTCTCCTGAATCTGGGGGCAGTGCTCTTTCTTATTGTACCATGAGGTTTCTTTAGCAGAAGGAGGGCCTGTGACTGTGGCTCAGCTTACCCCCTACACTTGTCTATATTGTGGGAATGGGTCACGGAATCCAGCAGTCCAAAGATGCCCAGCCAAAGTGGGAGGCCCTATCCTGGGAAGAAACCACCTTCAAGGCCAAGAGAAAGAATTAGCCATGCTCCGGGCTGGTCACACTGTGAAGTGACAATGAAGTTTTCCAGAACTCTGTACACTTGAGTTCACTTAATCCCTTGACAGAAGGGGCCCCTGCCTCCCACCTTCTTATCTGGTTTCAGAGTTAATGAGCTCAGACAAAGGGGGCTTTCTGAAAGGAGGGACCACCTCAGAAAAGGCCATTAACTCTGTCTGCATCCAGCTGCCGCTGATTGTTGCCTGGACAAACGTGCCCCGGGGAAAGCAGTGTGTGGTGGGCAGAGCCGCGCCCCACGCTCAGACTAGAACTCCGACTGGCCAGTGTATCACCAGCCAGCCGAGCTCTACATTCTCTGCTAAGCAGAGAAGGTCCAGGGAGGGGCACTCCTCATCCCCAGAGGAAACCATAGTTTTCCCAAGATGTCAGGCTACCCACAAGTGATTTCAGGAGAGGGTTAAATCCCAGCCATTCCTTCTCCCCTTTACCCATAACCTCTGGGAAAATATCTTCCACAAGCCCTAATACTAAAGTGATCACAGTTCCCAGCATAGTCCCCATTTAGGCCTGTTCTGGCATGATTATTAATAGCATCGTCTTCACTCTCAAAAGCATCCTGGTTTGGAAAATAACCAAAGCAGACATGTGCCCCATTTGCTCTGTAGCTACCTACGTCTTCAAGGAGGAGAGACATGTGTTGTGTCCACGTGTGAATTGTGTTCCCCTCCTGGCAAGCGAACGAGTCTTTTGTGTCTCTTTTGTCTGTTCCAGTCAGAATGAGTAACAATAGGAAGTCTTTCCCAAAGAAAGTGCCTTAATATTCAAAGGTGTTTGATTGACCACTTCTGCCAGGGGTAGGCTTGCTTGCTGGCATGCTTTGGGTTTGTTTTGGCTATGCTGTGCCTGTCCTTGTAGCAGCAAGGAGAGGTGGCAGTCAGTGGGGTGATGAAGAGCATATACTTTGAAGGATCATCGAAATAAGCTGAGTGTCCTTGAACAAGTTACCAATTTCTCTGGACCTTGATTTCCTCCCCAGCAAAATAGGAACAGTTATACCAATGTCCCAGCATTGCCTTGAGGATACAATAAAATACGGAAAGCACCTGACCCAGTGCCTGGCACATAGTAGGTGCTCAACAAAGCGTAGCTAATACTGAAGTTGCCTTTGGTGATTGTGTTTGTCAGGGTAGGATGTGCCTTCACAGTCAATCCACTGCCATGTCAGCTCTGCTTTCCCACGCGGCAGGGAGGCCTTCCTTTTCAGCTTGCTCCGCTCAGAGTGTTTAAGCTTGACTCCTTGTGCTAAGTGTGTGTAGTTTTGGAGAGGTGACATTGCCCCCTGCTGTTTTGAGAACGAGGAGAGATGAAGGACATCAGTGTAGGACCCTCTCTTTTCTCCAACTGCCTCTTTACTCTTCTTTGCTTCTCCACCACCTCCTCAGCAGTCTTGGACCCCAGAGAGACCCCCCAATAGGAAAAGTAGGGCACCAGTAGCTGAGGTCAGAGAGTTTCCATGATGCTGCTCTTCCTCTCCTTGCCTCTCCCAGGAGTGCTGCAAGAGGCAGTGATGGAACCACGGTATGAAGAGCAAATGAGCAAAGCATAGGGATGACACTCTGAGTAGAGGAGCTGCTGGAAATGCATTTGGCCCAGGCCCAGACTTCTAGACTCCCACAGCAGTTGGCTTTGGCTGCCATGGGAGCTCTGGGGGAGGAATGTCCTAAGTTGTATCACAAAGAATCAAAGAGGCTGTGACCCAGCCCAGCTACCTAGGCCATTTCTTTCTCTTCTTCAGGTTGTAGGGGCACCAATGAAGAAGGACACTCCCTAAAATAATATCAAGTCTTTTCCTAATGAGAATCAGGAACATGAGGTTCCCAAGTCATTCAAGAGCAGGGTTGTTTGACCACCCCTGGCCAGGCTGGTCATGGGCTCCCACCTGCCTGAGATGGTTCTTGGAAGCTGTCTGCCATGGTGGGTGCCATCTTGTTCCCCCAGTCCACTAGGGGTGCCATCTCGTTCACATTCTTCAGCAAGCAGCCCACACCTCAGTGGTGCACAAAGAAATACAAATAGACACCAGGTGGTGGAGTGAGCCATCTGACCTTCTCCTTCACTGGCTCCTGAGCCCTCTCTCTGTGGAACTCTAAGTCAGGCTTGGCCTTTTGGCCTAGGGTACTGGCCAAGACTCGGAGGCTCACAGACCCTCAGCCACTGCCCCCACCATGTCCTTCCCCCTAGGGATCTATAAGATGCTCTGCAAATATCAGGCATCCCTGCCTAGAGGTTTCCTAGAGGAGCTAACAGTGGGGATGGTAGTATCTCCCACCTCCAAAATCTCAGCGAGGCAAGACGAAAGGGGAGGTGAGTAGAACCAGAATTGGGGATTTTAACAGAAAAACTGGGACTGTGTAGTCCTTGCAGTTCTCTTGCAATGAAAATTCTCTTCTGAAATAGCACCCAGAGGACATCCAAATGCTCCCAACTCTAACCCACTGCCTTGACGGGAAATGGCTCTGAAGCCCACTCGCCTGATGGTTATTCAGTGTCTAGAGGATGCTCTGAGCTCCCTGACCTGCAGAGGAGACTCCCTGAAAATCTGAGTGTCGGGAAGCCTCCCCTGATGCCTCACCTCATCCTTTGCGCAGAAATTGACACCCTTTGTGGCACTGGCATGCATGGTTCCCACTCAGCCACGTTGCCCCAGAACCTCAGTCTGATCTGGTCACTTGAGAACACTGAGCCCTCTTAAACCCAAACCTTCCAGGACTGATGCTGAGCACCCAGCATCTCTTGTGTTAACATCTTCTTGGTAAACCATCATCTCCCCAATTCTGAGATTGTGAAACTGAGACTCAAAGTGAAGAGATCTTGTGCGGAGAGTTGCAGGTTAGCTCTGAAGAAATTTCAGGGCTTGGTCCCTGGCCCATCAGACTCAACCTCTACCGGGGCAAGAGAGCAGGAGACTCTGTCTGCCCCCTGGGAGCAGTGAAGGCCTGGCCAGGAAGCAGCCTCAGCAAGCTCCCACTCCTCAGCCCTCACCCCCAGTTGCATAATGATGTGATTGCTTTTCTCCCTCAGGAATCCAGCTCCAGGAGCGTGCGCCAAGTTTCAGCTTTGCTGATAAGATGTTTACATCAGCCTAAACATAGCGAGAGTGCTTGACACGCTAAGAAACCTGCCAACCCCTGTTTGTAGGGCTTACAAAATACCTGGCTTGTTGCCCGTGAGGTGAACAGACAGATCCCATTCACAAATAATAGGATTCGTCTGGAACTCCCACACGTGGCCTCAACCGACGGAGTGTCCCTCTTTAGCCTTTCACCCTCTTTGCCCCTCCTTCCACTCCTACCTTCCAGACCACAGGAGGGAAAAAAGAAAGGCTTACGGGAGATGGTGCCCCAGGGAACGGGGAGCTCGGCAAATGAATGGCAGCTCGGTTGGCCACACTCCGGGCTGAAGGCATGCGTGCCTCTGCCCCTTTTTCTTCTGCAAAACAATCCAAGAGGACTCACTTCTAGAGGTCCCTGAGGCAGGAGAGTGAGCTCCATCTGGCTGCCTCCAAAGCCTTGGGAGCAGTTGGCAGGCCAAGGATAGGACAGAGGCCAAGCAGTGATGTGAACTCCTTCAGCTGGCCTGGGCAAAACTGGAAGCAGGTGTGATCCTCAGCGCCTAGCTCGCATTAGGCCCACTGCCTCCTCTCAAGCCCCTGGCAGAAAGGAAGAAACCTTTCGTGGTTGTCCAGAAACCCAGCAGTCAAGCACTGGGAAACTTCATTTGAAGAGTGTAGGCCTCAGAGACAGACGTGCCTGGGCTGGTGTCCTGGCTTTCAGAGCTGTGTGACCTTAGACAGCTTATTTAACTCATGTGAACCTCTCTACTCCCTCATTTATAAAACCGGGATGACAATGCCTACTTCACAGAGTGAGCGTGCCCATTTAATGAGGTGTGGGTCTGGTGACGGGGGTAGGCTCACCGTGAGTGGTGCCTGTTGGAACGATTTCAGGTTAACAGGGCCCATCCTGAAGAGGAGAAGTTTCCCCAGCAGGCACCAGGAAGAGGCTCCACTGGCTTCTAAGGAACACATTCTACTAAACCTGAACACTCCAGTAATTGCTTCTGGGCTGAGAACAGAGAGGGGATGGGGATGCTTGGCAGGGAGGTGCTGGGTGTCCGAGTTAAAGCAGAATAATGAGTACAGTCCCGTGGGACCTTCTGGTGATGCTAGAAATGTCCTGTCTGCTCAGTTTAATACAGAAGCCTTGACCTATAGGTGGCTACTGATGTACTTGAAACGTGGCCAGTGTGGTGGAGGCACTGTAATTTTAATTTTATTGAATTTTAACTAACTCCGTTTTACACAGCCACATGTGGCTGGTCGAGACATTAAAGGCACAGGCTTTGGAGCCCAGCCATCTGGGTTCCGATGCTGGCTTTGCACTCATTAGCTCTGTGATCTTGGGCCACTTACTGAGCCTCCAATTTTCTTATATGTAAAATGAAGGGAAATCAGGCCAGGACCTCTGGGGTTTTGTGAGTCTTCAGCAAGTGGTGTATATCCAGGGCCCAGCACAGAGCCTGGCACACTGAGGGGCAGTGACAGCAGGCAGAAGGCCATGGGCTGAGAGATTGAACCCTTCCCTCCCCCTGCTCCCTCTTCTCCGACAGAACCACATCCTGACACTGATGTCCGTGGCGGCCCGTATCTACAAGCACCCCAGCATTAAAAACGCCATCCACCTCATGGTGGTAAAAGTGCTGATCGTGGAGGATGAAAAGTGGGGCCCAGAAGTGTCTGACAATGGGGGGCTCACCCTGCGCAACTTCTGCAGCTGGCAGCGCCGTTTCAACCAGCCCAGTGACCGGCACCCAGAACACTTCGACACGGCCATTCTGCTCACCAGACAGGTCCGTGGGCTGGCTCCAGAGAGCCCAGGCAGGAAGGGAGGCGGGATGGGCGGATCAAAGGGCGGACCACAGGGCCTGCTCAAACATGGGAAATGTCTCCCTGCTGGCCCCAGCTGGACGCCAGGAGCCTCGTGTGTGGAATGATGAGGGGGAGGTCATGAGGACAAGTGTGAGGTATTTGCAAGGGAAGGACAGGAATCTCGTAAGGGCTCTTTTCCAAAAGTTTGTGACCAGCTGTCTGCTGAGGTCATAGCAAGAGGAAATGGGCTCAGACTGCCCAGGCAAAACTCTGGAGTTGGAATGAAGAGAGGAGGTCCACCACAACGATTATTAAACACAGAGGCCAGGAACCGGGGGTCACCCTTGAGATTTCTCCAAACAAGGAGGCTTGTCCTCCTAGCTGTGCAATTGAAACAGATAGCTTCCCGAAGGCTGGAAAATCCAGTAACATGTGCCAAGCCCTGTTGACGCCTTCAGTCCTCACAACAAGCCCACGCAGGCCCATTTTACAACGGAGGAAACTGAGGCACAGATTGCCCCCCACCCCCACAGTGGTGGCACCCATGTAGTCAGACCTAGGCGGTCTTGCTGCAGGGTCAGTACTCTTCAGTACTATGCTATCCTGACTCCCAAACCAAGCCAGCCCTAGGACACGCCAGGTCTAGGACACAAAGTTGCAGCCAGCCAGCCGTAGGACACACCAAGGTAGAAAAAGAAATAGAGGGCGCCTGGGTGGCTCAGTGGGTTAAGCCGCTGCCTTCGGCTCAGGTCATGATCTCAGGGTCCTGGGATTGAATCCCGCATCGGGCGCTCTGCTCAGCGGGGAGCCTGCTTCCCTCTCTCTCTCTCTCTCTCTGCCTGCCTCTCTGCCTATTTGTGATCTCTCTCTGTCAAAGAAATAAATAAAATCTTAAAAAAGAAGAAGAAGGAATTTAAAAAGAAGAAGAAGAAGAAAAAGAAATAGGCTTCCTCACATGAGTGGCCTTTGCGAAGAAATAGGGGCTTCGGCTTAAAAATTTTCCTTTAGGGGCACCTGGGGGGTGCAGTCGGTTCAACTTCTGACTCTTGATTTCTGCTTGGGTCATGGTCATGGGGTTGTGAAACCAAGCCCTGTGTCAGGCTCTGTGCTGGGCATGGAGTCTGCTTGAGATGCTCTCTCTCCCCTGCCTTCTGTCTCTCCCCTGCCTTCTGTCCCTCCCCCTCCCTCTCTCTACCCTTCTCTTTAAAAAAAAAGATTTCCTTCAACTCAGGAGGAGCAGAAATAGGAAGATTTCCTATTGTATGTCTGTTGTCACACCCTCACTCTCTCCGCCAAGCAGAACTTCTGTGGGAAGGAGGGGATGTGTGACACCCTGGGTGTGGCGGACATTGGCACAATCTGCGATCCCAACAAGAGCTGCTCTGTGATCGAGGACGAGGGGCTCCAGGCAGCCTACACCCTGGCCCACGAGCTCGGTAAGACTTCCCATGCCAAGCTGACTAGACCATATTCTGTCCGAGGGAACAGCCTCTTTCAAATCCAGGCCAGCCCAGGGGCTAAGGAAGATGCAGCTCTCACACCTGACCAGGTTCCACTCAGAGTTTTGACAGAGTGATTATATGCAAATAGGTACTGTGCTTTCTCCATTTCCACCCTGAGCTGAGGCCATAATATTAAAATAGGGTCTTGGACCATCATCAGGGGTCACCAGGGAAATGCCAAAATGAAATAAATGCTCAGGTAAAGGGAAGCAGTAACAGTAAGAATTCTGGGAAGATCAATTGTAAAGAGCACCATGTGAGGGAGTGACTCATTGAGGACAGGCTGAGGCAGAAAACAAAGGGATATCAAGGTTCCCAGGTTTTCTGCAAGAGAAAAGCCCAGAGTGAAGCCCAAACCAAAAATCTTTAAGGAATAAGGACATTGCTGCCCCTGTGAGGAGCTGGTGACTGGTTGTCCCCTGAGACGCCTTCTTTTGTCAGCGGAGAGAGATGGGTCAGAAAGAGGGAGAGGGGCACTGGGCCATGTGGGGAGCCCTTGGGGCGGGACAGGGTGAGCAGGAGGGCAGTGGACACTGGCTAGGGTGGGCTTTGGGTCTGTCTCCCCTGCAGGGCATGTCCTCAGCATGCCGCACGATGACTCCAAACCTTGTGCACGGCTCTTTGGGCCCATGGGTAAACACCACATGATGGCGCCCCTCTTCGTCCACCTGAACAAGACGCTGCCCTGGTCTCCCTGCAGTGCCATGTACCTCACAGAGCTCCTGGACGGGGGTCACGGTAGGTGTCCCTCAGCTTCTCTTTGCTTCTTTCTGGTCAGCTGCTGGTATTTGGGGTCTGCCCTGCCTGCCCCGGTGATCGCTGGAGTGCTATTGGCACCTAGGCGCTTTCTGGCTGAGCTCCTTCACAGAGCAGCAGAGACGATTCGGGTAGAACAGACATCAGAGAGGTGTTCCTCACCCCGCCTCGTGTGCCACTGGCAGGCTAACCATCCCCGCCAACCAGTCTTCCTTGCCCTGCCTTCCAGCAGCCAGAGTGCTGAGCTAAGTTAGATGATAAATCCCAGAGCAAGTAGAATTAGTCTGAGAAGGTTTGTCTGGAGTTTCAAAGGAATGGAAGGATGCAGTACGGAGGAGAAAAGAAAGCATCCGGGCTGGAGAGCTAGATTATGCAGTAGCTCAGAAATGGCAAAGAGGCAGGGAACAGGTCAGTAGGAGAGCAAGGGTAGGGAGTATAGGTGGGTGACGTGCTGGGTTAAAACCATTCAGCTTACTCAGTACAACAGTGGAAACACAACTTACCCTTGGTTCTCATCGAAAGAGACAGGGACACCTAAGATACAAAACTAGTAGATTATTCAAACATCAGTCCTTAGGCTTTATTTTGCATGCCATGGTTTCTGAAAGCACATTTGTGCCCCCAATTATACATGCTGTAGACCAGTATTACAGTTACAATCCCTAGGTGCACACTGGATGTATGTAGAATGTTCTGGATAACCAAAAACATTCAGTCCTAATAAAATTGTACTTAACTGATAGTCAAAAATTGGATAAGCTCATCTTGATGATTGAGTGTTGACAGTTGTTAGGTTATGGTCAAAGAAACTATGATGGCTAGGCCTTACACCCCATGAGTAGGGATGTAAGTATAACGTGGGAGGCCATGGGGGAGCTGAGAGGGGGAAACCCCTGCTCGTCATTCTTGTTCCTCTGCTTGCCTCCATTTCTCAGGAGACTGTCTCCTGGATGCCCCCACCTCAGCCCTGCCCCTCCCGACAGACCTGCCAGGCCGCAGGGCCCTCTATGAGCTGGACCAGCAGTGCAAGCAGATCTTTGGGCTGGGTTTCCGCCACTGCCCCAACACCTCAGCACAGGACGTCTGCGCCCAGCTCTGGTGCCACATGGATGGCGCCGAGCCCCTTTGCCACACGAAGAACGGCAGTCTGCCATGGGCGGATGGGACACCCTGTGGGCCTGGGCACCTCTGCTGGGATGGCAGCTGTCTGCCTGAGGAGGAAGTGGACAGGCCCAAGGTGAGGGACGGCCACTGGGGGGTGTGGGAGGAAAGAGAAGGGAGGGCTATTTTCCAGGAGGAAACCACACTGGAGAGCCATGACTGAAGAGACTTTGGACCAGGCTGCAACTATGACTTCTGAGTAAAATCATTCCTCTTTTAACAAATAAAGCAAGGCTTATTTAGCCAAACTCAAGAGGAGCCCTTCAAGGCTGGACTCGGGGCAAATGGACGATGCCGCTCATGCTCAGGGCATTCTGGGAACTCCCCCTTTGGAACTGTTTTGGAGTTTTCTTGAAGGTTTATGAGGGTAGGAGATAGGAATGAAGCCTTCCGGTACAAAGACCAGATTGTGGCCATTCAGTAAAGGGAGCCCATTATGAATTCCAGTAGAAACAGACAGAGGGATGGCAGAAGAGGAACATTCAATCAAGAGCTGAGGGAAGGGCGCCTGGGTGGCTCAGTTGGTTGGGCGACTGCTTTCGGCTCAGGTCATGATCCTGGAGTCCCGGGATCGAGTCCCGCATCGGGCTCCCAGCTCCATGGGGAGTCTGCTTCTCTCTCTGACCTTCTCCTCGCTCATACTCTCTCTCACTCTCTCTCTCAAATAAATAAATAAAATATATAAAAAAAAAAAAAAAAGAGCTGAGGGAAAAGTATTCCTAGCCCACCCCTGTCGGAGCTGCATTCGTATTCAGAGGTCAGGAGAATGAGACTAACTGTGAGCCTTCCGTACTCAGGAGGAGAGAGGGAATCAGAGCTGTCTCTGACCAGGCAGAGATAACTTGGCCTAGGACAGAGTAAACTTACAAGAAAAAACAAGGCAACGTCAGTGAGAGTTTTTTAAATGATTCGCTTCTTTGCCCTGCTCTTAATACTTGCAAACTGTGAGGCCGATCACATTTCTCTTACTGAGAGTCACTGAGCCCTGCCTATGAGACAGCATCCGCTTAGTTTCACAGCCTGGTCCTGGCCCAGCCCTGAATCACCAGGGTGGCCTGAGCACTCACTCTCCAGAGCGCTGTCCTCAGCGGCATGTCCTTTTCACTGAGGCTCGGGATCCGGCTTGGCTCAGGTAAGCCCCACTCTGGCTAAGCTTGATCCAGGCCAGCGGTCACAGATCCATTCTCAGCCTCTTCTCATCCTCCCCATTCAGACACTGAGCTTCTCTTCTATGTACTGACTCTTTCTACCCTCTCCCTCCCCAAAGCACGTGCTTCACACATTACTGAGAGTAGGGGAGGAGGTCTGTTCAACATTCCCCAGCGCCAGAGCCAAGCTCAATTCAGGGAGAGTTTGACATGGAATGATCATGGGATGATGTTTATCATCTATTTTTAAGGGCAAAGAACAGATCATAGAACACTATACATGTGACAGAATCATAACTATGTACAATTAAAACATCACGTCTTTATGATTATTCAGAGCAAAAGTGTGAGAGATTATTGATGAAAATCCCATCAGTGGTTTTACTGGGGTAGTGGTTTTTTTTAAGTTTTCTTTTTTATATTTTTCTGTATTTTTCATTTTTTATATAAGCAGATATTACTTCTGTCATTTTTTACAAGTATTTCCATTTCAAAAACTCAGAAGCAATCAAGGGCAAAGCTTTGTTCTCATAGGTTGATTGTAAGGATGGAAGCAACTCTGATGATTTCCCAGGCATCATCCTACCATTGGAACTGGTAGCCGGTAGACCAATAGCAACAGCTCCCAGCAATTATTCCTTTAAACAAGGACTTCTCAACTTCGGCACTAGAGGCATTTGGGGTCACATAAGTGCTGGTTGTAGGAGACTGTCTTCTTCATTGTTAGGCATTCATTGTTGGATGTTCACTGTTGGATACTCCTTGTTGGATGCTCCTTGTTGGATGCTCCTTGTTGGATGTTCACTGTTGGATGCTCCTTGTTGGATGTTCACTGTTGGATGCTCCTTGTTGGATGTTCACTGTTGGATGCTCTTTGTTGGATGCTCTTTGTTGGATGCTCCTTGTTGGATGCTCCCTGTTGGATGTTCACTGTTGGATGCTCCTTGTTGGATGCTCCCTGTTGGATGTTCACTGTTGGATGTGCATTACTGGATGCTCGCGGTAGACAGTTTGTTGCTGAATGCTTAGCAGCACCCCAACCTCTACCTGCTAAAGGCCAGCAACATACGCCCTCCCCAACTGTGACAACCAAAATGTCTTCAAACATTGCCGATGTCCCCAAAGGATAAAAATGGCCCTGATGGAGAACTGCTGCATTAGACCCAACTTTATTCCTATAAAATGTTGTTTCATTCAACAACTAATACCAAGCACCTCACTAATGGCAAAGCCCTGTTTTAGACACTGAGGAGTCAGCAGTGAACAAGATCAGCACATCCTCTGTGTTCAAGAGGCCAATCTCCAAGTAAGCCACACAGTCACTAAAAAATGACTAAGGCAGTTTACCGAACAACACCCACCAGAATGAGCATAACTAGATGAGGAGGTCAGGGCCATGGCCCCTTGTTACACTGAGAGCTGAGGCCTCCCCACCTCTGCTCCTGACTCAGTGTGGCCTTGTGTGTTGCAGGCTGTGGTGGATGGAGGCTGGGCCCCATGGGGACCCTGGGGAGAATGCTCCCGGACCTGTGGAGGAGGAGTTCAATTTTCACACCGTGAGTGCAAGGACCCTGAGCCTCAGAACGGAGGAAGATACTGCCTGGGTCGGAGAGCCAAGTATCAGTCATGCCACACAGAGGAATGCCCCCCTGACGGTAATCAGACCTGACAGCCACTACTGTTGTCACTGTAGCAGATCCCCAGACAGGAAATAGGGTGGGTCTCCCGGGATGCAGAGCTTTCCTGGGAGCCAGACATAAAAAGACCCTGCAAGGCACCAAGTTTTAGGACAAACCCTAATGGCCCCAACTCTCATTGTGCTGGGAGAGTGTAGCAAAGCCAAGGAAAGAGATTGCCCTGATCTTTCAAGATGTGGAAATCAAGGATGTCATTCCCAACCAAACTTATTCAGGGGGTTGGGAGGAGCTCTGCAGAGAGGCTAACGTCTCAGATAATAATCCTTCTGGAGGCATCTGAACCCTCGTCTGTGTGCAGAATAGAAGTGTTTTCCAAAGCAAGTGTCAGAGCCAAACCTCCACTGTCTTTCCAGCCAACATTCAGCCCAGGGTGGAGGGAGCGTTTCTGAATCTGATTCTAATGCACATTCCTGCTGAGAAGAGTTGCCCATCTTCCCTTGAGGCCATGGCAACTGCCTGATGGAAGCTTACTAGGGAGCAGCACTGCCTCTACCTCCCCTTGACATACATTCCTACCCCCCTAGTACCACGAGAGAGCACACACATTAACTCAGAGGCAGCAGGGGTAGCAGCAGAACTGGTGAGAGGGAATCATTAGCAGTTTTTCCCCACCATCCCATCCAACTCCCCCCTTGTGCAGCTCCAGGAAATATTGGCAGACAGCAAAAGACAAGCAGAGTTTTAAGAGAGATGCATCCAAGTGCAAAGACACACTGACATTGGGTTGGTGTCTAATGAGGAAATCTGTAGGCTTTGCAGTTTTGCAAGACGGGAAGGATCCGCAGTGGCATGCAGCTCTAGAGACTTTGCCCTGGAATCATGAGAGTTTGCCTGGCATATGCAGTGAAGAGAGAGGGGGAGAGAGAGACGAAGGGGAGGGATGAAGGTAAGGCACAAGGTAGACGTTGTGATTTCAGTTACCCCGGGATCAGCCTCTCCATCAACAAGTAGTTTTTAGTGCCTCTCGTGTGGCTCAAACTATAATGGATGTTGCAAATGACTTTGTAAAAATGTACAAAGCATGCTCGTTGTCCTCAAAGAACTTGCAGGCTACTTAGAGATCCATATGCCTTTTACAAAGCAATTAAAGCCTAAAGCTCTGAGGCTTGGGCCCCCGCCTATGCAGAATCCAGAGCAAGGAAAAGCCTAGGCTAGCCAGAAGCTTCACAGGGAGTTAAGGCTGTGCAGGGCCTGGAGGCTGGAGATGGTGACTGGGTGTGGGAGGACACATGCCCACGCAGAGAGGGGAGGCTTGTGAGGGCTAGCATTCACTCGGCTGGTGTCAAGCAGCCCACTAACATTTTAAGGCTGCACAGCAAATATCTGGGAAAGCTGAAATGGTCTCTGGAGGTTCTCTGGGCCAGCTGTCCCGTCACGTCACCTGGGAAGCTTGTTGAAACACAGAGGCCTGGACCCCACAGATGCATTGAATCAGACTCTCAGGAGGAAGGCAGGGCCATCTGTATTTTGAAAAGTCTCCACAGGCCATGCAGAGATACAGCTAGGATAGAGAACCTCAGTAGTAAGAGCAGCTTTAATTTCAGGATTTGGGGGTGTGGGGAACATTTCTTACTTCTGACAGACTGTTCTAGAAGCAGCATGAAGCAGGATGGGAGAGGAGGCTGGGTACTAGGTCTCACAGGAAACCAAGAGGCCTGGGCTTGAGGAAGGTGGACTCAGATGGTGAGAGTGGGAAGGAGACACTTAAAATCACAGATTGTCACGAATAGTGTGTAGGACATGAGGACAGGTTGGAAATAGTCGATCTAGATACTCAAGTGTTAAGCGGATACCAGATGCCCGTCTCACACCAAAATGCAGCAGTATCCCCAAAAGAAAACTAAACCAGTTCATGGAGGAACCATTTGGGGTCGGGCTTTTTCTGAGCTGGAGGTAATTGCACCGCTGCCCATGGAGGTCCCCCAGAGACATCTGGAATTACAGCAGGTGAGCTGTAATAGGGGCAAGGTCAGAGCTAGAGATGTCGATCTGACAGTCTGGCCACACGTTCATAGTCACCAAGGAAGTCAAAATAGAGCATGATTAGCAGGGCCCCAAAAATAGGCTCCACGGATTGTTCAAGCTTACTGATTGTCCCCTGTTCCTAAGTGTATTCATCTATAAGACAGCATTGGTATCTTCCCCACATGGAAAGGATATTTATCGCAGAAAGCCCAGCTTGAGGCTGGAGGCTCCTTTCCAGGCCACACGGACCTAGGTCGGACATGTCTAGAAACGTTGGGCCCAGATGACACTGAACCTATGTCCTGGGATTGGATCAAAACCAGGAGGAAGGAAGGGGCCCTGAATCCTGGCATTTCTGCTGCTGGGTCCTCCCTGCTTCAGCAAGGTATGTCAACGTCATACCGTGTCTTCCTCTTTGTAGGGAAAAGCTTCAGGGAGCAGCAGTGTGAGAAGTATAATGCCTACAATTACACTGACATGGATGGGAACCTCCTACAGTGGGTCCCCAAGTATGCAGGGGTGTCCCCCCGGGACCGCTGCAAGTTGTTTTGCCGAGCCCGGGGAAGGAGTGAATTCAAAGTGTTCGAGGCCAAGGTGAGAATCTTTCTGGAGCTCAGAACCACGGGTGAGGAGGAAGGCCCCCTGCCTCCGACCCCACACCACGCCCTCTGTTACCTTCTACTTCCCTGCTGCAGGTGATCGATGGCACCCTGTGTGGACCAGAGACTCTGGCCATCTGCGTCCGTGGCCAGTGTGTCAAGGCTGGCTGTGACCACGTGGTGGACTCGCCTAGAAAGCTGGACAAATGTGGGGTGTGTGGGGGCAAAGGCAATTCATGCAGGAAGGTGTCTGGTTCCCTCAACCCCTCCAGGTGAGTCTCACCCATAGTTCTGTGCGTAGGTTCTACAAGAGTGGAATAGGCTTCAGCATCACACTGGCCTTAATGTGAATTGTGGCAGCTACTTACTACCCATGCAGGTCTGAGCCGTAGTTTCTCTGTAAAGCATTGGGAGTCCCCTTTATCTCAGAATCACCATAACAAGTCATGAGATGGGCGGAGCGCTTGGCTCAAGGTCTGACCCATAGAGCGGATGGGGCACAGGGCAGCCAGAGGCTCTAAGGATAGGGGTGTGTCAGCTCTGAGTCAACTGGCCATAGAGCTCTGCTGAGTAACCTGGGCCCTTGCCAGAAAACGGCTCTTCTGGGCCTGTTTTGGGAAGGACATCCCACCCTACACCGGTGAGTCCCATCTTTTTGCAGGTGGATCTTTCAAAAAGGGGGTCCGAAGAAGGGGGTCTTGGTGGCCTTGCTTTCATGAATCTGAGAACTCTGGGCGCTTTTGCGGACCTTAACGCCATATGTTCATGAAATTCCTAATATTGAAGAGCTTTCACTTCTTTTTTTCTTAAGTGCTTTCATTTCTTTCTTTTTTTTTAAGATTTTATTTATTTATTTGACAGAGAGAGATCACAAGTAGATGGAGAGGCAGGCAGAGAGAGAGAGAGGGAAGCAGGATCTCCGCTGAGCAGAGAACCCGATGTGGGACTCGATCCCAGGACCCTGAGATCATGACCTGAGCCGAAGGCAGCGGCTTAACCCACTGAGCCACCCAGGCGCCCAAGTGCTTTCATTTCTATGGCCTCATTTGATTCCTAAAATAAGTCTATCAGGTGGCCAGTACTCTTATACCCAATTTACAAATGAAGAAATCAAGGCCACAAAAAGATCACATGACTGAGGTCACACTGATAGTTAATGACAGCCAGGAGCAGAGCCCAGGTGTCTTAATTCCTGCTATGGCAAAAGATTCCCAGAGAGGAAGGGCCATGGCATAAGTTACGTGGCCACGCTGTGTCCCTCTTGGTCTCTCTCCATCTCTCACCTCATCCAGCTCGGAGAACAGAACAGCAGACAACTTGGCAGGCCTCAAAGTTAAACTCAAAGGATATAGAAAAAAGAAGCATGTGGTGTGGGATATTCAGATCCTGGGTCTGTTAGCCGGCTTTCTCATAGGCGTTAGACATATGGGGCTGTGGATCCTTTCAAAGCTGCCCTAGATTCAGCAGCTAGCCTGAGTGGGCAGAAGGCAAGACTAGCAGAGAACCAACTGCCTGTCCTCAATCTTCATTGCTTTCCTCCCAGCCTTTGTAACCCAAACCCTTCGCCCCAGAAGAGAAGAATAAAAACTAAGGTTTCTCCATCCCATGTAAAGTCCTAGAGCTATAACAGAGCTGAAACACAGAGGAAGGCAACTAGGAGCAACTTTTCTCACTCTGGCTCCTGACCTGGGGCCCTATGAACCAAATGCTAGGGGCTGATAGGCTCTAAGAGGTAGAGAGAGATGTCCGTTCTGGTCGGATTCTGGGACTGGTGTGTGGAGCAGATTTTCCCTCGTGGGTTTGAACTCTGGGCATGCAGGGGGCCAAGCGAAGGTCTGTGGCCCTGCGGGGAGCTAAGCATGATTGAGACTTCACTTGGGCCAAGAGCTGCCAGCTTCGGCAGCTCCCAGGCAGCTTGGCAAGCCCTTCTGGGATGTCTTCCTCTGTGCTGATATCCAGGTCCACACATCCAAAGTGCGAACATTTGAAGCAGAGCCACAAAGCAAAGCAAAAACCCTTGAAAATCCCAATGTGCAAAACATTCTTGTCGGTCTCCACTGTAGTTATGAGGAACTTTGGGGCAACTACTTGATGCTTTGCTAACACTCTGTGACCGCCCCCCTAGTCACCAGCTCACTAACTTGCTGAGGCGCTAGGCTGAGTCCTCAGGGTGTCTTTCTGTTCCTATCATAGTTATGGCTACAATGACATTGTGACCATCCCGGCTGGTGCCACTAACATTGATGTGAAACAACGGAGCCACCCGGGGGTCCAGAACGATGGCAACTACCTGGCGCTGAAGACGGCCGATGGGCAGTACCTGCTTAACGGGAACCTGGCCATCTCTGCCATAGAGCAGGACATCTTGGTGAAGGGGACCATCCTTAAATACAGCGGTTCCATTGCCACCCTGGAGCGGCTACAGAGCTTCCGGCCCCTGCCCGAGCCTCTGACCGTGCAGCTCCTGACTGTCCCTGGTGAGGTCTTTCCCCCCAAAGTCAAGTATACCTTCTTTGTTCCTAATGACGTGAACTTCAGTACACAGACCAGCAAGGAGAGAGCGACCACCAACGTCATCCAGCCCTTGCTCAATGCGCAGTGGGTCCTGGGGGACTGGTCTGAGTGCTCCAGCAGTTGTGGAGCCGGCTGGCAGCGGCGGACCGTGGAGTGCCGGTACCCCAGCGGCCAGGCCTCCACCACCTGCAGTGAAGCTCTGAAACCTGAGGATACCAAGCCCTGTGGAAGCCAGCCCTGCCCACTGTGATCCTGGGCAGGGTGGGGGATGGTCTCGTGCTCATGGACTCGGGATGCTGAGGCACAGACCAAGGTACCCACTGCAGGGACCCTACTTGTGGAGGTGGCATGGTCTACCCAGGCCTGTCATTGCCACAGCCCCTCCATGTGGCATGAATTCCTAATGGGGAGACGAGGATGTGGACGACAGATCCTAAAGTCTACTATCTGGCGGGTTGGACCTAGTATGGGTTTGGGTAGAGGGTATAGGTTAAAAGGTAAAAAATGTGCTTATTGACCCAAACAGGAGACTCAACCTGTTTGCGAAGGACTAGCAGAGTCAAATGAAAAAAAAAAAAAAGTTTTCCTATTTGGTTTCCCCGATAAATAATCTACCTCAGAGGGGAAAAAACCTTAGTAAAAGAGAGGTGCAGAGTGGGGAGGATAATGATGAATGTCAAAGTGCCCTAGCTGCGCCCCCAAATGGTCTTCAGAAGTGACCGTGACTGTCCTCGGCATTCAGCTCCATGGCCGCAGGGGCTGCAGAGCTGCAGGACTGTGGCGAGCCGCGGGTTCTCAGGCCTCCCCCTGCAGGAGTGGATCCATTTCAAGTATTTATGCAAACGTGTCTCTGAACTAAAGTGTGATCTTGTGCCAAAGCAGTGGTCTGAGCTGGTTCAGTGTTTCTTCGGAAAGGGCCAAGGACCCGGAGCCCAAGGACGGGGGCTAACACTTGGTCAGCTAACCTCGAACCCACCCAGGGAAGCTGGCACCTGGCCTCAGGCTCTCAGGCCTCCCTCCTGCTGAATCCGGTTCCCTCTGGCAACTCTTCATTATAATCTACACCAGTGGTTCCCCAACTCCAGTGGGCATTAGAATCATCTATAGGGATTCTTAAAATACAGATTGCTGGGCCTTACACCAAGAGTTTCCGAGTTCCAAAAAAAAAAAAAAAATTGAGTTTCCGAGTCAGTGGGTCGGGAGCTGGCAGGGGGGTGGGAGGGATCCTGAGAATCTGCATTTCTAGCAAGTTCCATGGTAATGTGGAGCCTGTTGGTTTGAGAACCACAGCTCTAGGGGAAATGTCCAACTCGGAGGTGGCAGTGGCAGTGAGATGCCTCTGGGCTCATTATTCTCGAGGAAGACTATCCCATCCACTCTGCGAACGCCCCATCCTCCCTTTGATATACCGACCAGCCAGAGATACCAGATTCTCCTAGGACCTGAGGAATGCTGAACTGTTTCTAAGCACCATCATCCCAACAACCTCAGCCCCTTCTCTCCACGTCAGACTTTATCCCCACCTCACAACTCTTCTGACCCCAACACTTGCAAGGGCCCCACTCAGCCCTTTCTTTCTTTCTTTCTTTCTTTCTTTTCTGAGAGAGAATGTGCTTACACATGTGCGTGTGTGAGCAGGGGAAGGGGGAGGAGAGAAGGGGCAGAGGAAGGAGCAGAGGGAGAGGGAGAGGGAATCTTAAGCAGACCCCACGCCCAGTGCAGCAACCTATGTGGGGCTCAATCTCACGATTATGACCTGAGCCAAGATCAAGGATCGGACGCTTAACGGACTGAGACACCCAGGTGCCCCTCTCTGTCCTTTCTACACAGAATTGCATTGCCCACCTGCCCCCGAGACCTCCCTGAGAGCCCCCCAAATCCCAACTTCCTCTGTATCTCCTCCCCTCTTCCTGGCTCAGTCTTCCATATGGTCTAGTATAGGGGAGACTTAGTGTTGGTCACAAATGGGATGAAAACAAATGAGACGAAATCACAATCACATCTCATCACAAATGAGATGAAAACAGGCGACATCAAAAATTCACATTCTAGTGAAAAAGAAGGAACATATATACATTTGCGTCTTCCCTTTTTTTTTTTTTAATTGACTTTGACCCTTTCATCCTTCCCTTTCGCTTTCTCTCAAGACTACTTCAAATAACTGGTGACCTGGGCAGAGAGGAGGCTATACAGAGCCCTGGGGTGAATGATGACAGGGGGCCCCTCTGGGAGGACTCGCCCTGAGGGGCACGAGACAAAACAAGGGATTTCAGCCCCTCCAGTGCCCTTGGCTGGTGACTGCTGGTCGCCTCTGTGTGGTGCCCAAATCTGCACCGTGGCCTTCAACATGGAGTTGACAGCCTTTTCCCTGTCTGCCGACTCGTTAGTGAGTGGGAGGCCAGGCTTACCTAAACATAAACAAGCACACACACAGGCCCGTTGAGGATGACTAGTAAAACCAGATTTTCCCTTGCTGTGTACGTTTTGTCAAGACTGATGTACATTTCTGCGACTCCTCATCTCCTTCCATTTCTCATTGTCCCCAAAATAACCGAGTCCCAGCATGTCCCTCACGCACTGCCCGTATCGGTCCAGCAGTGCCATCCCTCCCGGCTGCATCGTTAGCAGCCACAGCATTTGCCCTGGAGTTCAGCTGGCGACAGAGCTGCTGATGTGCAAAGCAGAATGGAATCCAGCTTGGCTCTTCCTTGTTGTGTGGGCCCAGCCAGGCTCACAGAATGCATACTTGTTTGTGTCTGGAAATTCAACAGCTGCAGTGCAGGGACTCAGAAAATAGATCTGCAGAGAGAGACCACACCAATGTTTCCCCTGGCCAGCCTCGACCACCCTTTTAACCCAGAGAAGGGAAGAGTATGTTTCCTCTGCTGCATTTTGTTTGCATTTTCCAGCTAGAGTTCCTGGCGGAAACTGGTACCAGCATCCCCTAAAGTCCCCAGGGGCCTGACTCGACAGGTAACTCAGCCGGTCATTCGTCTGGCTCCTCCCGACACCTGCCAGAAAGATTTCAGACGTGGTACATAGCATCAGAGTTCATTTCCTCCATCCTTAAGAAAAATGAATCTTTGCCTGGGATATGCTCTCTGCCCTTTTATTCCCCTGTAGCTGGCCAGAGGGATTTGTAAATTTACAAAACTATGCAACATTGTTGTTCCCCAGCCCACTGTAGCAAACCACCCCTCCCAGGAACACAGTCCAGGGGTGATGGGACCAGCTTCCCTCTAGCTCCAGGCCCCCCATCTTGCCACTCTGATGATGTTCACTAAGTTGGGGTTTTTAACCAAGTGAGCCCTCATGATAAGGACTGACCCTCCTTCCAAGCATCGAAACATGTAGCTCTTCTTGCTTTCCTCCAGAGGTCTCTTCATTTTTTCCAAGCCTACCCAACCAACCAAAAAATAATAATAATAATAAATAAATAAAAGAAGAAGGAGAAGAGGAAGAAGACAAGAATAAAAAAGTTCTCAAGAGTATGTTGGCCTTTGCTTTGTCCTGATATTTTCAACTTGTGGTCCAGGGCAAATAAAGAGGGAGGCTTTGTCACCATTGCATTCTTTAGACTGTAGAGTGGTAAGGCAGTGTTGCTGCCTTGCGCTGGGCTTTCACACACAACCCAGGACTCGCAGGGTCTGAGTCTCCCCTGGTTGTAGGAGAAGAGGCTCCCAAGCCCACAGCAGTTTCTGTTCCACGTGCTCTGCCTCAGACCACCAAGCCCCTTGAGGAAGCAGCCCCATCCCCTTCACTGTTGGGAAAGAGGAGTGGTTTGGGAGTGTGAACAGAAATGCAGAGGCTACCAATGAGAATCAGATGTAGTATCATCCTTAGTTTCCCAGATTTCTGCTGCCACAGCCTTGTCCCTTCCTTGTGCCTCTTCTGTCAGCTAAAGCTCAATTACGGAAGATATAGCCAAAACAAAACATGAGGTAGGGTAAGCACAAGGAAAACAACGAAGGCAACATTTTAGGCAAGGTTAAGCTACCATCCCCAACACCCATCCTTCTCTGCCTTGACTCTGCTCTATGCGGAGTGGGAGGGAATCCCCTAAGTAAAGAGAAGTGTATCCTCACCAGCATTCCCCACTCAAGCATGCACGCCCATGGGTGCCAGGACAGAAGGCAGAGGAAGGGAGGGAGGCAGCCGCAATCCTGCCCTTGAGAACTATAAACGGGTTTGCTCGCCTTTGGTGGCCCTTGGCTGTGGGACAGTATGTCTGTGAGAAAGCTCTCTTCTGGCACAGAGTATTTTCCTGTGGTCCTTCAAGAAAACTGCATGTGGAATGCAAGAGAGAGAGAGAAGTCATTCACCTAAGCTGACATTTTTGCTGGTTCAATTTAGATAATCACTAAAGTGATACATTGCGGTCATGTTGACCTTACCTATGAAAAAATTCTAAACAAGAAAAAATATCACACTGAAGGGGGACTAAATGTTGGAGCACTGAGTGAGCAGAGTGCTGGGGCCATGACCTCCATGCTCTCCCTCCTCACTGGCACGACATCAGCCCTTGCCAGGTACCTGTCTGCTTTCTAGGTTAACCCTTGCCAACAACCTGGCCAGGCATATCACAATAGACGTGAGCCCCTCACAGCTCGGTTCATTCTTCTTCAGGAGATAGTTGGTCTTCCTTGCTTAAAACTGAGCCCACACCCCTTAAAAACTCAATTTAAAAAAAACTCCTCATAGACACTGAAGAGAAAGGTAAGATGGAATGTACAATCGTAGATGCTAGTGCAGGGAGAGAGAAATTCGGGAGTTTTCAAAGCCACCTGTCTCTTTTAGAACATACTTTCCCTCAGGCCTTGGGCTCAGTGAGGAGAGACAGGAAAATTCTGGCTAGTCTTCCATCCCCATGAGCTGCCCAGCCTACCCCTGGCAGACACTTGCCTTGCCCCAGGAAGGGAGAGAATAAAGAAGCCTTCCCCAGACCTCACCGTTCCTCATTCCAAACATCTTGTAAATCCCAGGGGCACTTGAAGAGTTTGTCCTTGGCCAAACACAACTTCCTGTTTCTAAGAAAGGGCAGGGGGGAAAAAAAGTTGAAAGAGGTTTTGGACGCTGAGATTTCAACTTTCAGTAAACGCAAATGAATCAGACACATGTGGAATGAATTTCTCCTGAGGTAAGAAAAGATGCTGTGATTCCCTTTGCTGGACCAGAAAGTGGGAAAGGGGTAGTTGAGGTGGGAGGTACATCAGAGGCTGAAAGGAGAGAGAAAAGCCTTGTGAACGTTGGATCAGGGAGATGTTCCCAGTGGTGGCAAGGGTCAGTGCGGGCCCTCCCAAGGCCACATCCTGAATTTGCTTATTACTCAGAACTTCTCCGCCTCTGAAATCATAAATTTAAATATCCTACTGCCGACCACAACTTCCTATCCTTCCAGAGATCTCACTAGCTCCAGTTTATTCTAGGGACCCCCAGATCCTTGACCACCTCCATATATACACATTCCTCAGTCTTTATTCCTCCTTGGCATCCCCTTCATCTTTCCCTGTGCTGCTTAGACTCCGTGTTCCGGAACCTTCACTTCAGTCTTGCCAACAAGCCCCATCTTCCTTATCCCGTTGACATTCTCTGGAATTCAACAAGCAGAGTCTCAGTCCAGACACCCTCACCTCTCTGCCTCATGCTCATCATCATCGTGCTAACAACGAGGCTTCCCTCCACTGAGGGAAATCGCATAGGTGTCACTATAAAGTTGTGGTCCCCAATGGAAACTCTGACTCAAGAAGCCTTCTTTAGTCAGTTCTATTGCTGGTTCTTGGAAATTATTATACACTTTCTCCACCATTCTCAAACTCATGATCCTGCCACGTTTCCCCTTCTATGAGTAGAGAGCTTTACCTCCTACCACCAAGTGGTACCAAACACTGCATCACCCATGATACAAGGGAGAGAGAGGGCAGTCTCATTGGTAACAGGTCAAGGTACAGACATGAATCTCAAATAACATTATAATTCTACCTTATTTTGGATTCAAGTGATATATTCCAATTACTGTCAAGTCCATAGAAGAGTGACGATATGGGAGATCACTTCTCTACCTTACTAAATTAATCCCTCAGCTCCTGTGATGGTCATAGCACATCACATCTAGACATCCAGGACTCACACATGGCTCAACTTGCCCATCCTATCATCCTTGTTGACTCCTCGGCTCTCCACAGTGTAAATGCCTTTTCTACCCAGCAAAATGCCTTTCCTTGGGGTTGGCCCCTGACAGGATTTGTCAGTCATTCTGTTCCATGTAGAGTCACTGCTGCATGGAGCTGGGTCTTCAGATGTCAAGGGTGGAGGAGGGGAAGAAGGAAAAAGCCCTCACAGGGACAGGTCCAAGGACAACCTATCTTAAAGACAATAGACTTTCCACCATGCTAATTTTGACCTCCTGCTAGCCTATCTCTGACGTGTTGTAATGCTGAAAAAATGTCTCCCTCTTCTCCCTCTTGAGTTATTTACCAAAGGCCCATTTTGTTTACTCAGCCTCCAAATGTGCTAGATTTCAGGAAGGGGAATGAGGAGGGGGTCTTACTTGTAGCTTACTTGTAGCTCCACCTGTCCTTTTAAAACCCATCCTTTCTTCCTGTTTCTGTTACATGTGAGTTTCTTCCCTATCACAATGCATCCATTCTGGACACCACAGCCCTCCACCTTTTCAAGTCCTTCAAAGATCCTTCCCTCTCCTGTAGATTTAGCTCCCCCTACTCTGCTGGCTCTTTCCCATGAGAGTCTGAAGGGCACGGCCTCATCCTGCTGCTGTCCTGTTGTGGTCCCATCTCTTCCCACTCCATTTGCTTGCTAAGTTCCTGCTGCTCCTCCAACGGACACACTTTTTGCTCCCTCTGGACAACCATATGCATTCTTCCCTTGCCCTGAAATGTCTTTTTTCCCTTTTCTCCTCTCCTCACTTCAACAAACTCCTATTTATACATTGAGCCCCAATTCAAGGTCACCTCCTCAAAGAAACCCCCCGGGTTGGGTTAAATATCCTCATGGTATTGTACACTTCACATTTCAAATACCCAGCACCCTGGTAGTCCTTCCTGTCTTCACTGCTGGACCCACAGTCCATGAGAGATAGACCATGTGTTGTGTTCATTTGCATACAGCAGGCACGTCATAAATGAAAAAAGAAATGATGGAGTTTTTTTCTACCTCAGTACGTTTACACCACCTCCACATTCTGCTCTTTCCACAGTCACATTTCAGAGGATTGCTTCCCCCTTCACCCCCTAACATTCCAGATCCCAACAGAACTGCCAACAGACTGTCTTGCCAAGGTTGCCAATGACCTTGTGCTAAATCCAGACATTCCTCTCTCCTACCACCTGAGTTCTGGCCCTCCTTTGTAGTTGTGGAGATCCTCAGAGGTCTACTCAGTCTTCCTGGGTGATTTCATACGCTCCCACAGTTTCAGTCTTTCTCACATCCTAATCACTCCCAAATTTAAATCCTGAGGCTGTGTCAGGGGACCCCAAGCCAACCCCGTCATTTGGAGACTCACTGAGGAACTCAACAGAACTCAGCATGTAGCTATTCTCATGGCTGAGATTTATTACAGAGATGCAGTTGAATTATAAGGGACAAAGACACTGGCAGAGACTGGAGGAATCCACAGGAGGCTTCCTTGTGCTCTCTCCCTCCCGTGAGGGACCACACAGAGCCCAGCCTTGCTCCAAAACCTGCTTGTGATGTTTCTGCCCCGGGAAGCCCATGAGAGACTCGCTGCCCTATATTTTAATTGGGGATCAGTCAGGTAAGCAGCCTCTGCCTAGCACATACTGAAATTCCAGACTCCCAGAAGGGAAGTAGGTGTTCAGCATAAATCATCTTGTCTTCACAAACAGTGCAGGGAACCAGCCTTATCAGTCAACTGTTGACTGGGACACCCTGAAAGCCGGGTTCCCAGACACCAGCCGGGGGCCCGCCATGCCATCAGGTCTTTCTAAGGACAGCAGTGACAGGCCTGCTGTGTTCACTGCTTTCTGGCGGGAGCTGTCTCCTGAACAGGCCCATGTCTTTCCAACTTCCCACCAGACTCAATGTCCTCAGACTCACCCTCTTCCTCCCAGCTGTTGTGACTATGATTTATCTTCTGTTTCTCCTTCTTCCCTACCCTACTATCCACTGGCCCCCAGAGGCAACCACTCCTCTCTACTCCCACTGCTGCTCAGGGTCACCCCCCCTCAGGATGACCACAACAGGCCTCTCCCATTCTGCCTGATATTCCTCCAATCTGATGGTCACAATTTAAACATGAAAATTGGATCACTTCATTTCCCCCATTTAAACTTTATAATGGCTTCCCAATCCACTAATATTATAAATCTTAAACTCCTAACAAGACCTACCAGTTCCTAAGTGAACATGACAGTTCTCAGTCTTATTTTATGTCACTCTCCCCCACTATGGTGACATTTGTGTCTTATCAGTTCCTCACCAAACCCTTTCTCATCCAAGGGCTTCCCACATGCCCTTCTCAGCCCGGGATGCTCTTTCCTCTGCCCACTCCTGGCTCCCCTCAATTCATCCTCAGGGTCCCAGGTTGAAGGTCTCATCCTCAGGAAGTCCTCCCCCATTTTCCCCACTCTAAATGAGGCACCATTACTCCCTTTCACAGTTAGTAACTATAATGTGCGTTGTTGGTGTCATGCTTCTCTCTCCTCCTCACTAGACTGGAACCTCCATAAGGACAAGAACTCTTTGCGGCTGGATATCCAGAGCCAAGCTACAAACAGCCACATGGCTGTATGTGGTTTCCATTGGCTCGGGCTGCCCGAATGAAGTGGCTTAAACCCAGACACTTCTGGAGACTGGAAGTCTGAGACCAGGGTGCCCCCATGGTTAGTTCCTGGTGAGAACCTACAGACTTTGCAGATGGTTGCCTTTCCTCGGTTCACACTGATGGGGAGAGAGTGACAACACAAGCTCTCTGGAGTCTCTTCCCACATGGCCAGAAATCTCATCATGAAGACCTCACCCCCATGACCTCCTCTGAAACTACTTCCTCAAGGCCCCATCAGCCTGGAAGTTAGGACTACAACACCCAAACTTGAGGATGGGACCCAGAGTACATTCTCTCTGTGTTCAGGGAACAAATGCATGAATTGCTGACAGAGTGGGATTTCTAAAATGCATATTGACTCTTGTTACTCCTTTACCCAAAACTCCCTCATGATTCCCTGTGCCTATAGGATAATTCCCTAAGTCCTTGGGACAATCTCTGAGATTGTGATGACCCAGCCCCTGCCTCTCTGCCCACGGTCTCTCCCCACAGTGCCCCCTGGAAACCTCCCCTTTCTCCTTCAGGAGGCTGTTGGGTGCTCCTGTCTTCTTCTGCCTCCCTGCCACCATGGGGCTGCCCTCCTCTCTGTGATGGCACCAGTTACACAGCCCCTGCTGCCCTAGGGAACCCCCCCCTACCTGCTGGGTGGAGCAGAAATAGTCCCACCACCCAGGCACCACCATCACCCTCACCATCACACCCGGACAAAACTAGGGAGAGCTGTCATATCTCTGCATGTGTCCTTGCCCAGTTTGGTGAATGAGTAACGGGTGAGCATGGCACAGCAGACAATTGATGTGCATGCTTTCTTTGCCTCTCTTCCCGTCCTCCATCTTGCAAGCCCATCCCCAGCTTCCACATTAAACCTGTGCTTTCAGCCCCAGTACTTCTCCCACCATACTTCCTCCTGCTCCCTGGATGACTGGCATTGCCCTCATCACATTATGAACTATCCCAGTGGATACCCTATCAATGCAGGAATTAGCCCATCATTTCTCTTGTCTGGATAGCTTCAATCTATCTGGGGATGGAAAGGAAATTTGAGGGAGAATTTTCTAGAACTCCAGTCTCCCACCATATTCCAAATTGAAAAGTGACTCTGATGTCACCTACGTGGTGAAAGGGTTAGCATGTGGATTAGGAAGGCAGTAGGCTCATCATCAGATGACCTGGCTTCAAGATTTGTATCTGTCACTCATCAACTAGGTGATGGTGGGCAAGTCACATAGTACCTCCAAGCCTCGGGTTCTTCATCTAGAAAGTGTCCTGCCAAACCTAGAAAATCTGTGTAAGAATCAAAGGAAAAAATGTTATATGAAGGTATTTTGGCAAATTATAACATTCTACAGAAATGGACATATAACATTCTACAGAAATTCAGAGCCTTAAGTATTAGGAGATTAGGGGCACCACTTGCTGGAAGAGTGTCCTAGTTATAATCAAACCCCTGGATAGGAGGAGGATATAGGCAGAAGAGAATGAAAAGAATAGAAGTACCTAATTTAGTGAACACCGGAAATCACAGCATAATTTGCTGCATGCTGGCATGCTGGAGAGAATTAGGGAAAACAAAAGTGCAAACCTGATGTATTTGACTCAGTGGACCAGGACTTCAAATCCAGTACCAAGCTTGGCAGTTATGCAGAGAGCGACCACTCAGCTCACCACCAGCTCAGAGGGGAGCGCCGAGTGTTTGGGAAATGAACACAAGACTTGAGGACCAAAAATGTCAACTTTATTTTTTTATGGTAACAAAAAGTTGGAAACTACCAGATGTCCATCCACATGGGACCCATTAAATAAGCTATGGATATCCATTCAATGAACTACTATGCAATCATTTAAAAAGATGAAAAAACCACAAGGTATTCAACAAAATATATAGTATGCTACCAATCGTGGGGAAACGTATGTACATATGTATGTATGTATTATTTGCTAATGGACTTACAAAGTATGTCCAAAAGGGTACATAAGACACTGTAGACACCAGTTACCTCTACAGAGGGGACTAAGAAGCCAGGAGAATAGGAATGCTGGAAGACTTTTCATGCTCTGCCCTTTTATGCCTTTTGAATTTTGAACTGTATAACAATAAGCCTGCATCACGTGTGTATATGTGTGTGCATGTGTGGTGTGTGTGTGTGTGTGTACGTCGGCGTTACCGGACTGGATAAACGTCTTGGACCAAAAGTCAGTGGGCTCCCTATTTCCTACTACTTAGGTACCTACCCTTAGGTACCTACCCTAAATTCAGACTCCCTGACCCACATGGGGGAAAGCCAAATCTAGACAGCACCGTGAAGGACAGGAACAACAGAACACGTGTCATCAGTCTCCAGCGGGACAGCCACAGGCTATGGACGACAGCCCCCCCTTTTACCAGTCTCCGCCGAGGGAAGAGAGAGATTGGAAATTCCTCCAACAGCATGTCCTCTCCTTGCTGTGGTGGTATAAGGAGTAGGATGACAAGCGTCCTCCCTAACAGTCCAAGGAAAGTTAGCATCATGTAGAGGACTCAAAGATGGGTCACATGTGTAAAAGAGTGGGGCTGGGGAGGGGGATGCCCAGAAGGAAGGTGACACGAGGCAACAGGCTAAATTGAAGGATTAGGGGGAAAAAAATAAGTGGTGTCAGGGTGTTATGGGTCACAAACTTCTTAAGGGCCAGAAAATGAGAGAATGGACCTGAATGGGACCCAAATATTTTATATTGCATCCATCAGTGAGATCGAAGAGTAAAAAAGATGTAACCTCTGATCTGGCACAATTATCGAGGATGCTGACAAGATGGATCAATGACAAACCTCCCCAGAACATGATTCAGTCTGGTTCTAAGGAAGCCTCTCCCTTTCCTGATCCCTTGCTGTTCTCCACGGCATTCCCGCCCCCCCACATTTAGAAAAGTCTCCTCGTTCGGTGTTCCAATGTTCTGTTTTACATTTGGTTTTGTTCAGCAGCAGTGTCTGCTTCGCCAACTTCTGCTTAGGAGCCTCAGTGCCAAGAAACAACACAAGAAGAGCAAGGCCTGGGCAGGCTCAGAAAATGCCAGAGATGTTGCCACCAAGCCTCCTCCACCAAGACTGCCAGGAGAGCTTTGCAAATGGAATCAATCTGAATGTAGCTGATGGGAAACATCTGAATGAAAGAAGCCAGTACAAACAGAAACTGTTGAGTTTCCCACTGCAGTAGCCTGGTTTCTCCACGTATACGTTTGCTTTTCTATCACAAGGAGGACACATGCTTCTTCTCGGAAAAGTCTCCAGATCATGATGATTAACCATGACCTCACAAACCCCACTTTCCCTCAAGTCCACTCAACACGCTCTGCTGTAGTTTGCCCCTTGGCTGTGGGTCCTTGTCGCCTACCCTGTTTGATATGTTTTTATACAAGGCAGGTGGGAGGTCGACTTTGCTCACAGTATGCTGCCTTCTTTTCCCTGGAATTTGAAAAGGTCAGAAAACCTCACCCACTAACCACGTATGTCCCATCACCCCCAAATAAAGGACCAAGATACCTCCCAAATGTAGGCAAGGAATCTAGTGTGTTCCAAGCACACCTGGTGTCCATCAAGCCGTGGTGGCATTCAGTGTAACACACCTCAGATGAAGTTTTTTTTTTTTTTTCAAAGATTTTATTTTTATTTATTTGAGAGAAAGAGAGAAAACAAGCACAAGCGGCGGGGAGGGCAGGCAGAGGGAGAAGGAGAAGCAGACTCCTGGCTGAGCAAGGAACCCGATGCAGGGCTCAATCCCAGGACCCTGAGATCATGAACAAAGCCGAAGGCAGTTGTTTAATGAACTGAGCCATCCAGGCGCCCCTCAGATGAAGTTATGATAAAGGAATATGATTCCTTCCCCAGAGCTGAGGGAAAAGATTTAGGTAATAAAACCTGGACAGAGGTTGTCCAGCAAATTCCAAGGAAGAACTGTAGCTAATATCTGGCATTAGATCCCAGGCTTCTGGGTCAGCAAGGGGGGGAAGTCAGAACAGTCTCAAGAGATATTATCAACTTTATTTAGTTTTTACATTATCAACTTTAGATAGATGCTGTTTTTTCAGGGTCCTGTTTCCTTCTCCTGATCCCATTTTCACGAAGCAGCCTTCTCAACTATAGGTTAGAGCAGCTGGTCAGTTCCAGCTGCCCTCACAGACTGTGGCCACTATACCTTAACGTTGTACTTCATCAGTCTGGTGTTCTTGATGTTTCTCCAGATCTGGCCAAATGCCACACGGGGATTTGGCATCTGTAGAGCTTTGGTTCAGACCTGGGACACATGGTGATTAAGACTGCTGTGATTCAATATTTAGGAACCCTCGAGCACCGGTCCAGAAACAATTAAACCATTGGTCAGGGAGTTGCTCTGCTTCTCAGGTTCTCTGAAGGATAACTCAGCTACGTGTTACTCTGAGCATAAACATTATGCTGACCTTGATCCAGGAATTTAAACAGTGTCATTTAATGTAAACGCTAGCAAATACCTTCTTGCTGAAGTGGTCTGTTTTCAGGATGGGTTAGGGTTTCTTCTCTACAAAAGCATTTTGGGGCTTTGGATTTTAAACTCACAGATCTGCATTTCTTCTCTCATTGACTTTGCTTGGCCTTCCAAGCATGGATTCCAGCTTCTAAGGTTGAGGGAGCCCTCTGCTGATGGCTTGGGTGAACTTCATAGCACGAGGCCCGGAAAACTGGGCAGTCTTAAGGACTCTCGAATCTAAGAGCCATAGTGTCTCTCTAGACCTGGAGCAGACTACTGCTATGAAAAGCCAGGTTCCAGAAATATCCTAAGTTGTCTCAGATTAGCATGTTGTTTCCGGTTTTATTATTTCCGGAAGTAGAAGGCAAAAGGTCTGGAAAGTGGTTCTCGTCCTCCACATCACACGTGCACAGACGCGCACACGCATGTACACACACGCTGCGAGGCCAGTGCCCCGATCCACTACCAGAAGGCTCTGCTCTGCGTGTGCACGCCCTGGAGTAAGGAAGTGGGAGGGGCTTGGATATATATAGCATCCCGGAATCATGGGACTGGATTCAGGAACATTCGCCCTTTGTGGTGTGTCCAGATGAAGAACTGTGATGAGACCGCAGCTTGAAAGAGGAATTCTTCCCAGCAGCTGTGGCCTTGATGCTGGAGGTTAACGGCTTAACACCAGAGGGTGCTGCCCAGTTCCAAACTCTAAAAATTAATGGTGATAAGGGTGGGCTCCCTGCCAAGGCCTGTGGTGTGAATCCCAAGAGAAGTGCCTTCTATTTTGAGACCTCTCACAATGCACCGATGTGCTGTCCTGTGCTTTGATGCATGTCCCACATCTTTGTCTATGTGCCTCTTTCCCCAACTCTTTTATCCCTAAACTTTCTTGAGCTTTCAACCCATAGGCAGTAATGACCCAAGTAATTCACCAAAAAGAACAGTCATGTGGTAATAGGAGCCAGATACCTGACTCGGATGCTAATCGCAGGAACCAATGGGAGAACCCTTGCCTTGCCAAAAGCATCAGAAGAGAGAGGGGAAATGGTAAATAGAAAAATCAAACTAAACTTTTTTTCCCAGGCAAAAGGGGACAAAAGGACAGTAAGTATCTTTTCCTTGAGAGAGCTCCCCTAAAAAGGAAAAATAAAAGTGCAACTTGCACCAGATAACAGAACCAACACTGTCCAATAGCTAGCTGCACATACCAGAGGAGCCATCTCTGGAAAACGAAAAGATGAAAAGATGCCACACTCCTGCTCAAAAATCTTCTGAGACTCCCATTGCCCATAGCGAATCTAAACTCTTTAAGAGATTATTCAAGTGTCTTTACCTTTCCTATTGCACCCTGCACCCCTGCTCCTGTCTGCCCCAAACTTGTACGCACACTCCCTCCCGCCTTAACTATTAAACCACTCTCACCGCATGTTTCTCCTACTGCTGTTCCCTCCTTCTCCATTTGTCAGGGAACTGCTCATCCTTCAAGAAGGAGCTCAAATATCCCATCCTCCATGAAAGCTTGTCCAGCTCTCCCAGACAGAATAACCTACTCTCCCCCACATGTTCTCAAAGAATTTTCCTTATATCCTCCCTCCACTGTCACCATTATCATACTTACCATAGTATAGTCCTTGCCATTCCATCCCCTCTAAATTTATAAATTGAGATCAAGGTCATGTACTTGTTTTTGCACCCTCCCTTGAATTCCCACCTCTATGACGTCATTCCATGCCTCACCCCCCCCCCCCCCACGGTTCCTCCCTCCCATCAGGGGTCTGTCCTGGCAACTTCCACATGAGAGATTCTCAATAAGTTGTTTGTTCCATTAAATTCAATTCATAACTAAGAGGACTGAGAGTGAATACGGTCACTCCAAACACAGAAGAAAGGCAGTGCCCTGATGACAGGCAAGTGAGATATCGCTTCAGATCCTGCTAAGAACTCTCATTTGCCACTTTCAAGGTGGCTCATCTAGAAGCTGCTCGGGATTTCGAATTCCTTCGGTTTAAGGATCTTGCCTTCTACACGTGACACTAGAACAATAAGAACAATTTTTAAGCAATTACTGTGGGGCGGGGCGGGGGGGGGACCAAAATCTTTTTTGAGACTCTCTACAGCCATCTGTTAGAACTTTGTCATAAAAACTATCCAAACATGCTGTGAACAGGAGTTCAGTGTCGCCCCCTGGAGTTTAGTGAGCAGTCCTCAGAGGCCCTAACCGTGTACAGTTCCGCACATCCAATCAACTGTCCTCCACAGGGGCTCGTGGTAGTGCCCCATGGGCTTTGCAGTCAAGCAAATCTGAGTTGAAATCCAGGTTAGCCATTATTACCTTTCGTTTCCATGCCTCTAAGATGGAGGTAATAAAATCCCTCTTCATAGGGCTGCTTTTAGGATTAAATGAGATTTTAAATATCAAATACTTAATGACTCACAACAAGTATTCAGTAAGTGGAAGCTATTATTATTACAGTAATGATTCTATAATTTAATACATTTCTGAATGTTCTCTTTTAAAACCACCTTCAAAGCCCCACTATAAGCCATATCCAGAAATCATGGATTTCTCCCCACCCCCGGTTTTTTTGTTTTGTTTTGTTTTTGGTATTCCTTATTTTGTGCTAAAATATCATGATATTTGAGTCTGCATTTTATTAATCATGTTTACCTAAAAGTTATATTTAGAGCTTTAGGAAAGCCAAATAAAGCCACTACAGAAAGAAAAATTTTGCAACCACTGACTATATTTTGCAGGTACTTCCGGAATTTCAAAGACATTGTTCAAAACCTAAATTTTGTACAAAAAGTGTTCATATCTGACACAAACATCCCAGACATTCTTCATGAGATCTAGTAAAAGTTTAGACAAACGGCTCCTTGCTTAATCAAATAATCAAGTAGTGATTGAATATAAATATGGAGGCTACTATGGGATGGCAATCATAAAAATCAGGTCTTCTGAGTTCATAACGTAGAATCCCAAGAAACCTAAAACTGTGGAAGCAACCCAACATGGGAGCTGAGTTAAGCTGACATTCTAGATGGCTCCAGGGAACTTCAGTGGAGTGATATTCTCTGAGCTCCCTACTGGACCTGAGAATAACTTTAATTATTACCTCATATTGTACTGCTTAGCCAGAGAATGTCCTTGAAAGGTCGCTGGCTTCACTAATAAATACTGCCAAAGCTCTGATTTTTCAATAGGAGATTATTAATCATTCAATCAGTAAGTACTCCCTGGCCCCACTTATGTACAGGACATAGTCCTTAACACTGTCAAAGTCACAAAGAAGATGATGCATGAGCCCTGACCTCACGGGATTTCCATCCCAGAGGAGATGAGAATTCCAATCTAAAATCTGTCAATTCTAATCAGTACATGAGCTTATAAAGAATATATCACAAGTAATGCAAAGACTCAATGAGTAAATAGTAGAAATAAGGCATGCTATGGAGAGAAAGACACCTGTGGATGGAAGTGGTCATGGAGGTCCCAGAATTAAACTCAGCCTAATAACTAGAAATACTTTTCCACTGTCAGAGAGAAGGAGAATGATTTTAGGGGAGGAGACCAATACAATAATGGCATAGCGGCATAAGTGGCCCAGGGAAACTGAAAATAAAGCAATCCAGTTAAACAGAAGCTAAAGTAAGGATGTGGTGAGTTATAAGATGGTAACAGTATCTGGAACCATACTGTAAAGGACCCGAATGGCAGGAATCCATACTTCATCCTGTAGAGGCCAGGAAGGGATGAGCTCCTGCAGCACATTGTAGGAAGCTGGGCAGGAGATCTGGAAATGCTGACCTTTGAATGGGCCTTTTTGACATTAGCTCCATTGTCCCAAGGATTCACAAGTGAGTGGGTCTAAATCTTCTACCTTAAGAAGAATGAAATAAAAGATTTGGGGTTTAGCTGTACATCTCCATCCTCCCATGTTCACCCTGGCCTCTCTGCCCAAGGGTCCTGAGTATTGGGTGATAGGAGCAGGAAAAGCCGAAGAAACTCAGAGCTGCTAGTGGCTGGAAAGGAATTGTTCCTGGCAGGAGATCTGCCCCATCGATGCCTGGGATAGAGCTGTGGGATTAGGTGGTTTGCTGGGCCCCACGGCCTGGTCTGTGGTGCTGTCAGCAGCCTTTCATCAAAACATGACAGAGTAACACGCAGTGCAGGCTGGTTTATGTTCTGGATATTAAATACAGGCTTACATGTCCCTCTATTTATACATGCACCCCGGCCTTCTGGATGACTGCCATTCCATTCAAGAGAGATAAAATAAAACCCTCCCGTGTAGCACGCCGGGACACACACCACGCATTCCTGGAACCAGCAGGCAAGAAAGGGTCTGACCTCCAACCACAAAAAGGAATCCAGCAGGGGAAACCACAGTGGCCTACCAGACCACAAAGAGAAATCCATTCTCAGAGTGTGGAAAGCTGGTCTTGGTCAAAGTTGTAGGTGGGATTTTTTAAACAAACCACACCAATTTTGAAGGATGGGACAGCAAGGCGAGGGGCCCTGAGTCACCACGTGTCTCATTCATATCAGCTTCATTGTCAAACTACGGTCTTGTCAAAACCCTGCCGATGTGAGGCCCTGTAGATTACTCTAACTTCATCCCCTGATTCATCAGACACATCCCACGACTGTCTTTCCCAGGAGACTAAGCCAGCTTCAACCAGAAGAGACTGGATTGCGGGACTCCGTGTAGTTGGCTGGGTGGGTACTGGCTTAACAGGAGTCTAAAGGCCCCCAAACAGAGCAGCTCCCTCTGACAAAATCCACTGCTACCTATACCTTCAGTTCCACCTCACCAGCCTCTCATTCCTCCAGGTCCCCACCCTTGAGCATTTCAGACAGACCCAGATTTTTACTGGCCACTTCCTTCCTAAAGTTTTCCTAGATTGCCAGACCTGAATGCTTCTTCGTTTGAACTTGTCCTAATTTCATTGTACTTTTTACATATCTCCTTTTATATAATTATTTACATACACAGCTTTCCCTGCCATGAGTTTATAAACTCCTATAGGCAAGCTGTAATTTCCTCCCTCCCCCTACACCACCTTCAACATCAGAGACATTCAAGAAACTCTTATTGAAACTATGCACCAATTGTAAAACCTCAGTGGGTTTTGAAGAAATGTTGCTGACTCATTCATCGACTTTTAAAGCAAAACGGCACACTTAAGCAACACACAAATACCACCCAAAATGATGATCATGATGCAAATATTATCAGTGTTTGGCCAGACTCTGACCCTCTCTGAACAGATAGCTGGGTATTAAAACCAGTGCTGTTCAAAAATAAAAATTGAGGGGCAGCAGGCCTTGGAAAGTGACTACCAACCTTGATGAAAAGAAACAAATATCAAGATTCTGGCCTCCAGGCCCTCCACTCCCATCCTCTTCACTGCCACGGTCATACTTTCCTGGCCAGACTCCCATCTCCTTCTCCCCTCACCCTTTGAGTTCAAATGCTCACTAACTATCCCTTGAACTGTGGCACTTGTCTCCAAATTGGTCTTCGACTTGAATAGCCTTAAGAGTTTCCAATTTTTTTCTAGATGATTTATAGTTTCCCAAACATATCCCATACATTCCCATCTCTAGGTCTCTGCTCAGGCCTTTGCTAGGCCTGCAGAATATTTTCCCCACAACTAACTATTGACATTTTATTTATTCTTCAGTCCAACCACTTCATCCTTCATGGAATCTTCCTTGAAATTCCTTCCTGGAAGCAGTTTCTCTTTTCCTGAACTCTCATAGCGTCTGGCACTCTTCCGATGGCATTTAGCGTCTTGTACATTGTAATTTCCCATGCATGTCTTCTCTTTACAATTAAGATGGAAATTCCTGAGGGCAGAACCATTTATCTAATAGTATCATGCATCGTTAATTTCATATACTATGTCCTCAATGAATATTTGTTGAGGGAAGGGATGTATCTATGAATGAATAGAGGCTATAAAGCAATAATAAATCAGTGAATGAAAGAGAGGCATTGTCAGTATTTCCCACATTTAAGGAAAAGGAAAGTCCCTCCAGATATTTATTAGGTTGAACCTCTGGCCTTTACTGAGGTTTGTTCTTATTAGTCTCACTTTAAACAGACCAGGCAATTGAGGCCAATATAGACTAAAAGCCTTGAAAAAGTCAGACAGCCCAATGTAGAGTTCTTTCTTCTGTATGATTCTGCTCACTATTAGTCTCTGTCTTTCCAATACCTGGCAATGTACCAGGGTATTATCTTCACAAAGGCCAGAAAAGACACCACACCTGGTTCTTTTCCTCCTCTTTTCATTTACTTTCTTGGTCCCATGCCTTCAGAAAGCATACAGATGAACACTTAACTTATAGTAGGATGAGATCTTTCTCATTATAAACAAGGCAGACCTGGTCTACATAATTCCAAAAAGCACAAGTCTTTCAGGATCAAAAGTAATTCCCAGAGTCTACAGACATGGCAGGAAGAAACCTAAATCAAAAGAAATATAATCAAAATGTTCTCCTTGGTAGATGAGTCCCTGGACTTGGTTCAACGCCTACAAATGGAAATTCTCAGGGCAAGCTTAGTCTTCTTTCTGCTGGCAAACTGCCACAGAAATATTCCAACGCACCCAGGCCCCACCAGAGAAGCAGGTATCAAATCAAAAGAGCAGAGCACCCACTTCTAGGGACAGGATGGACCTGGCTTGGTAGTGGCCCCAGGCCCCAGGATGTGTGAAGATCACTAAAGAGGCTAATTCTGAGATAATAGGAAGAGTTAAGTCCGCTCTTGGGAAATCTCTGGCAAATGTTCTCGAAGTTTGATTTGTGAGAACAGCAGCACCTGATAAAAGTCCAGAAAGAAGATAGTAGCTATTAACACCCTTGGCTTGAGGCCTGCAACTCTTTTGACAGTCTTTCTGCGTGTCAGACAAAAGTGCACAGAAAATTTACAGGCAGGTGGTGGTTAAAGCCACAGTTTGGCACCAAGAGGTAGTTCTCACCCAGCCTTTGTAAGAGATAAGGAGGGGCGCCCTGGTAGCTCAGTTGGTTAAGAGTCCAACTCTACATTTCGGGTCACATCATGATCTCAGGGTTGTGAGATCAAATCCCGCATCAGGCTCCACAGTGGGCATGGACCCTGCTTGAGATTCTCTCTCTCCTTCTCCCTCTGCCCCTCCCTGCTGATCAAAAAAAAAAAAAAAAAAAAAACCAAAAACAAAAACAAAAACAAGAGAGGGAGAGAGAGAGAGCAATAAAAGCTAAATGATTCTGCACCTTTGTTTCTCTTGCTGTAAAATGGGTTTGGTCCTGAGGTTGGACTATTGTGCTTCTTGTAAAATACCAAATCTCTGCTCCATGAGTGCAGGTCAGATGTCTCCACGTTGCATCAGCCTGGAGTGGGACCCCTGAAAGAACAATACAGAAGGCACCCTTCTCACCTAGGAGGGGACTCCCTCTCCTGGCTTTCTAGTCCAGGAGCTCCTGAGCATCTAATGTGTGCTCTGGAAACTCTGCTTCCTCCTGGAGCTCCCATCATGCACCCAATGCCCCCAGGACACTGTGACCTTTTCCTAGCTGCACTGACCCTGTTGGCACATCTCCTCTGGGCTGAGGGACAGGACCAGCCCCACAAACACGGGCGTGGTACCCTAGTGCTCTACTCCAACCCCGCCTTACCAAAGCACGGAAAATCTGGCTCTCTTCATTCGTATTACATTCTCTTCCTAGGCTCTCATATCATCCTTTCAACCCTTGAGTGAAGTATTTGACTGGTTTCCATAATTAAGGTTCCCTGAAGTGTTGGGGTAAAAGACCATTGGAAAGGCATATATTTCACCATGTTACCCTCTGTCTAAAGTGTCTTATTTAAATGTTGAGGACATTTTTTTAAAAAAGATTTATTTATTTACTTGTCAGAGAGAGAGAGAGAGAGAGAGAGAGAGAGAGAGAGAGAGAGAATGAATAGCACCAGCAGGGGGAGCAGCAGGCAGAGGGAGAAGCAGACTCCCTGCTGAACGGGGAGCCCAAAGCAGAGCTCGATCCCAGGACCCTGGGATCATGACCTAAGCCAAAGGCAGATGCTTAAACGACTAAGCTACCCAGGTGCCCCAAGGACATTTTAAACATAATTACTATACCTTCAACACACTTACCAAAATAACAATAACTCCTTAATGACCTCTCCTACCAACCCCAATGCCTATTTCCTTGATTTTTCTCCAACGGGTCTTGTTGATTTGTTTGAATCAGGATCCAAACAAGAGCCTCCCAATGATTTGTCTGTTTTCTCTCCTCAGTGTATTTTATGCTATAACTCTCCTTCCCTTTTTCTCTAATGCCATTCTTGTAGGCGCATAAAGCATATTTGGAGAAACAGATCACATTTCCCATAGTGTCGCATCTTTGAGATCTAGCCAGTCACATCCTTGTCATTCAAGCAGTTCTTCTATCCCTCATATTTCCTGTAAACTAGTAGCAGTTCGAAAGACTAATCTTTAGTTCTAAAGACTAATTCCAATCTAATGATTGGAATAAGTTTCCATTTTTTGGGCAAGAAACACCATAAGGGATACTTCCTGGTGTATCATCTCATGTAATGTTTAGGCTGTCCAACTTTTCAGGAGGCTAAGATTGATCACAGGGTGTAAGTGGTGTCAGCCTGACCTTTCCATTATAATGTTCCCCATTAACAGTTCAGCTAATAGTTTTAGCCTCATTAATGAGTGTTGCCTAAATCAGCTATTTCATTAGAGGTCAAAAATGGTGGGTTGTTTTTTTTTTTAATTCTATCATTCCTTCTGCATTTATTATTTGGAATTCTTCTGTATAGGAATTTTATCAAATATCTAGTTTTATCAACTATCTAGTTACTATAAAATACAGTTGGCATAGAAAAGATAAAATAAAAGTTTTCTCATGATTTATTCATTTTCAGAATAATTATTACCTAGCAACTGCCAAAGGCAGGCTATTAGCTGTATTTTGTTTTTGTTGTTGTTGTTTCAGGTATTATTATGAACTCATGGGTTTAACGTATTTGACAGGTTTTAATCCATTGTAGTTATTGTTCTTTTTCATGTAGAAATGGCCCAGTTTAGCCAGTAGGAGCCCAATTGAAGTGGTTCCTGTGTTGTTTTGACATGACCTCAGTCTGGGAGAGCTTCCTTGCAAAACAAGTTGGCTCATCATGTCTATTTCTTTCTCTCTCTCTCTTTTTTAAAGATTTTATTTATTCAAGAGAAGGAGAGAGTGCACACAGAGGGAGAATAAGAAAGAGAAGCAGACTCCTGGCTGAGCAGGGCGCCCAATGTGGGGCTCGATCACAGGACCTTGGGATCATGACCTGAGCCAAAGGCAGATGCTTAACTGAGTGAGGCACCCAGTTGCCCCTCAACATGTACATTTCTTTCCCAGACCTGGGATCAGCCATTTCACCAGGTGAAATGCTATTTGGAGACCTGTCTCAGGATTTTATTTTAATTAAGCATTTTTCTAATTAAGCATTAATGAACACAATTAAGACTTCCTATGCAGACATATCCCCAATCTCATTGCTCTTCTTTTTCTGTTGGAGGTAAATACTACCATGAGTACATTATTTTTATCATTCTTGTTCAAATTTTCATTTTTTTCACATGTATTTTGTATACATACGTATTAAATAGCACTGTTTTACAGTTGTTTAAATCTTACAGAATGCCATTACATTTTAAGTATCGTAGTTCAAGTTTTTTCCTACAACCAGTTTTTTCCTACATGGTACTATTTTTTTCATAATTATCCATATTGGTAGATTCGTTGCTGGTTCGTTTTAACTGCTACATGTTATTTCATGGTATATATTATGACAATTTTTTCCTGTTAATTAATTCTTAGGCTTTCAAATTTTGCTATTACAAACAATGCTAAAATGAGTATTCTTGCACAGCATGAAAACTTCTCTAGCATATATTTCTAGATGTAAAACTGTTGGGTCCTAGGGTATAAGCACCTTCAAATTTACTAAATATAACCAAATTCCTTTCTAAAATGATTACGCAAATTTATACTTCCACCAGCAGTGTACAAAATGCTTTGTTTTTGAATTATACTCAAATTAAAAAAAATTTTTTTACAGGCACCTATTTAGCTCAGTCAGTGGATCATTTCATTCTTTATCTTGGGATTTTAAGGTCAAGCTCCAAGCTGGGTATAGAGGTGACTTAAAAAAAAATAAGACCTTGGGGTGCCCGAGTGGCTAGTTGATTAAGAGTCCAAGTCTTCACTTGGGCTCAGGTCTTGATCTCAGGGTTGTAAGATTGAGTCCCACATTAAGCTCCACACTGGGCCTGGAGTCTGCTTAAGATTCTCTCTCTTGGGGCACCTGGGTGGCTCAGTGGGTTAAGCCTCTGCCTTTGGTTCAGGTCATGATCTCAGGGTCCTGGGACTGAGTCCTGCTCAGCAGGGAGCCTGCTTCCCCCTCTCTCTCTGCCTGCTTCTCTGCCTCCTTTTGATCCCTCTCTCTATCAAATAAATAAATAAAATCTTTTAAAAAAAAAGATTCTTTCTCTCCCTCTCCCTCTGTGCCACCCCCATAAATAAATAAATAAAATATTTTTTTAATTTTTAATAAATAAGTACAACTGAAACTAAGATAACATTGTGTATCAACTATACTCAAATTTTTAAAATTTTAATAAATAAAAGGTTTCATCTTCTTCCTATATCCTCACTCAAATTGGGTATTATCAGAGTTTTTTTTTTTTCCCCCAGCTCATGGGTATGAAATGATTTCTCCTTGATATTTTAATTTGCACTTCTCTGATTGCTAGTGGGACTGAGATTCTTCTTATATGTGTGTTGACTACTTGGGTTGTTATTTCTATTGAGTGTGAGGGCAGACATAGTGGCTAAGACCATAGGAACTGGAGCCAGACTTCTAGGCTCAAACTCAGTCCTACCAGTTACTTAAAGCAACTTATCAAACACTTTCTATGCCTATTTTTCATCTATAAAGTGGAAACAATAAACACCTCTCTCACAGAGACATAGTAAAGATTAAATGAGTTAGTAGATCTCAAATGCTTTGGACAGTGCCTGGCTATTACCATTATCATCATTATTGGTTTGTAAGGGCTCTTTCTATATTCTGGATACTTTTTCTCTGTCAGATTTTGCATTTTAAATATCTTTCCCCCAAATATCTGTATTTTTTCCTTTATACTTTGTTTATGGTATCTTTGGTTGGTGTAGAATACTATCATTAATATAATGCAATAAAAATTATCTTTATTTTTTTTCCTATACAGTTTGAGGTTTTGGTGTAAACTCTAAGAAATCTTTCTTTCTTTTTCTTTAAAGTTTATTTATTTATTTAAGTAATCCCTACCCCCCAACATAGGACTCAAACTCATAAACCCCGAGATCAAGAACTTCACATTCTGCCAACTGAGCCAGCCGGGTGCCCCTAAGAAATCTTTTCTGGAGTACGTGGGTGGCTCAGTAGGTTAAGTATCTGCTTTCAGCTCAGTTCATGATCCCAGGGTCCTGGGTCAGGTCCCACATCGGGTTCCCTGCTCAGCAAGGAGCCTGCTTCTCCCTTTCACTCTGCCTGCCACTCTGCCTACTTGTGCTCTCTCTCTATAAAATAAATGAATTCTTTAAAAAAAAAAAAAGAAAAGAAAGAAATTCTTTCTCTGCACAAAGTCATGAAGACCAATATTTCCTTCTGAAATTTTAAAGTTGTGTTTGTTTATTTGTTGTTTGTTTGTTTTTACTTACGGGAATTTAATCCACTTGTAAGATTAGAGAGGTACCTAATTTTGTGTTTTTCCATACCAATAATCAATTTCCCAAGCACCACTATTGAACAGCCATTATTTCTCCTCTGATTTGTAATTCTACCTTTATCATATACCAAGTGCCCATGTATGTGTGAGTGGGTTTCTGGGCTTCCATATCTTGTCCATCAATTTATTTTCAAATTTTTGCACTATCCCATGTCCTAATTTTTAAGATGTATTTAAAAATGAGTCTACATATCTCATAGAACAAGTTTCACCATCTTTTTTCAAAATGGCATCTAGGTTTCTTGGCTCCCTGCTTTACCATGAAGTCTCCTGGAACTTGAAGAACAGTGTAGACTGTTTCTAACATCTTAGAAATCTAAACAAGGAGAGGCTGGTTGGTAGCTGCTCTGAGGTAGAGCAAACAGAGACATTAGAGAAATCCCACATCCCCAGAATTTATCTGAGCAAAGTATGGAGAAAGTTCCCATAGGCAAGTTGTGGGCCATAATATGTGCCTTTGTGGGATCATCTTAGAGCCATGTAAAAGGGCCAGCTTTTATAAAGAACCAGCATTCCTATGGGTGGAAACTAAGTAGAAAAGATGCACTCCTTTGCATGAATGAAATTGTAGGTGAGAGATTCCAGAAATAGAGGGTCTCAAAGAAAGCTCATAGAGAGTTCCATGATTAAAAAATAAATAAAAATCAGCTTTAAGCTTCTGTCCAGTCCAGGCTCTTCTGATACCAGATCATAACAGTGCTGGGCAAGTAGGACCTTCCTACTGTTCCCCTCCCTTCCCCTGTTTCAAGCCTAGAGGAGTCAGAGACTGACTGACAAGCATGAGAAGGAGACGGAAATCCAGCCGTGGGAAACAAATGAGATGCACGCCTGCTGTCTATTCCCACCACAAGCTTTCCACATGCCACAGGCTCAGGTGGGGGATGAGAATAAGCTTTAACTTTGTGAATCTCTAAGTTTAACTATTACCAGGAACTACACATCTTTATTCATAAATTGAGACAATTTTTCATGAGCAAAGGACCTTTTACCTGCCAGAAAAGTCCCTGAATTTTCATTTATTCACAGGCAAAAAAGAACTAGCCCCATAAATCGGCTCATGAGGACAATAGCAGAAAGGAAATAATGACACTACCTGGCTGCGTCCCACGGATCCTACTTATTTGAAGTATTCGCTATCTCTTATTTTTTAAGTTTTTATTTTCATTCCAGTTAGTTAACATACAGTGTTATATTAGTTTGAGGTGTACACTATAGTGATTCAATAATTCCATATGTCACCTGGTGCTCGTCGTAAGTGCCCTCCTCCTTAATCCCCATCACCTAGTTCACCCATCCTCCATCTACCTCCCCTCTGGTAACCACCAGCTTGTTCTCTATAGTTAAGAGTCTCCTTCTTGATTTGTGCGTGTCTCTCTCTCTTTTTCCAGTTTGCTTGTTTTGATTCTTAAGTTCCACATATGAGGGAGATCATATGGTATTTGTCTTTCTCTGATGGACTTATTTCACTTAGCATTATCCTCGCTAGCTCCAACCACATTGTTGCAAATGGATACCTATTATGTATATTACACTGCTTAATTAAATTTGCCAGTCCTTTATTTAGGAATCCTACATCTACATTCTTAAGTGTGACTAATAGATCATTTTCTTGTTTTGTCCTTGTCAGTGGTATCAAAGTTAAAATAATTCATAAAAAGATCTGGGTAGCTAACTTACCTTTTCTATCATTTGAAACAGGTATAATGATTGTATGTTCACAAATGATTTTTGTAACACTTGCCTTAAACCCTCTGAGCCTGTTGATATTGGGGGACAGGATAGTATGAGCTGTAATTCCCCTTAGGTGCAGATAAGGTCTCAGTAGCCTGGAAGCTGCAAAGGATGGGGGCACCATTGTGCATTGTAGGACCACTCACTTTCCTCCTAAAACACCTCAGGTACCATAGATGCCTCACAGGTGCCTCAGGAAAAATGTCAGTGTCAATTTGGATATCAACTTCAGTAAAGCTGAATTTCTTTTCTTTTTGAATAAAAATCAAATAGAAATTGGAAAAAAAGTGAGGGGGGGAATATTGCCCCCAGACAGCAGCAGAACCTCTATGCACCCCGTCTTTGGAGACCACTGCTCTAGAGAGTGGACCAAGCATCCCAGCAGCTTAAGCAAATCCCTCAGATGCTCTACGGGGAAAGGGAGCAGAAAGGAAGAGGGGCTAGCACAGGGTAGCGGCCATTGGCAAGATTTTTTTAACCTGTGGGAGGCAGCATGATATTGTGCATTTTTAAGCTAGTCTAATCATAAGAATCACTGAGCATGCTTGTTAACAAAAAAGATTCCCAGACTTTAGCCTAGATTTATTGAATCAGAATCTCAGGGGCGGAGCTGGGAGGAGAGGGGAGAGTTTGTCTGAAAACCTGTATTTTTGTTAAACACTCCAGAAAATCTTGCCGATGGGCAAGTTTGGGAAACACACAAAAGGAGAAAAGGCCTGCACTTTGGAGTTAGGCCAGGTTGAATAATGACTCACTTTTCGACAGTTGTGTGACATAGAGTGTGTCATTTAATCTCCCTGTGTCTCGATTTGCTTATTTCGAAGAGGGGTTAATCATACTTGCCTAGGGGCACCTGGGTGGCTCAGTGTGTTAAAACCTCTGCCTTCCGCTCAAGTCATGATCCCAGGGTCCTGGGATGGAGCCCCACATCGGGCTCTCTGCTCAGCAGGGAGCCTGCTTCCTCATCTCTCTCTGCCTGCCTCTCTGCCTACTTGTGGTCTCTGCCTGTCAAATCAATAAATAAAATCTTAAAAAAAAAAATCATACCTGCCTAGCAGAGTTAAAAGAGAAGATATATGTAAAACACCCTACACAACATCAGACACTTGGTAAACGGTCATCTTCATTATGGAGAGGGTTCTGGAAGAAGATACTAAGCTTGAATTACCAGCCTACAAAGGCATTCATCCCTGAAGTGGAGATGAATGTACAGTACCTCAGGTTTTCTTGTTCAGCCTCCAGTCCAGTTTTTATGGTAACTGTGCCCGTTTTTTCTTGGAGACTCACCACCACTTTCTATTGCTAGTTCACATGGTTCAAATTGATGGATCTGACCCTGCCTTTCACCCTCAGGGGTGAGCATGATTAAGGCCAGGCCACTGAACATACTCCATGTCCCTGGCCTCATAACTGATTTGGAATAAAGACCATGACCCAAGCTGATCCAGTGAAATTCCATCTTGGGACTTTCACCAGAGATGTGAGCCTGGAGCCAAGCTGCCACCTGCCATCTTGCCAGAAGAGGGGACGGCCCACCTAAGAATGCAGCAGGAGAGGAAAGAAGGGTCAAGACATGGAGAGCATGAGACCAAAGTTTGAAGATACTTTTGAGCTCTGGAACCTAGACATGCTGAAGCAACCCCATACAGGACTTTTCATTTATGTGAACCAAAAAAATGTTGACATAGACAGTTTGATTTACATTTTCTGTTACTTGTGTTCAAAAGGGTCCTGACAATGATCTTAATGCATTTCTTCTATTTTAGTCTTCAGCGTACTGTGTAATCGTGCAAGCTTTTTTTTCTTGTCTGATACATTTCCTAACTTTATTAGGAAGAAGCAATCCCATGGCCTTAACATTTAGATTTGATGGATAATGGAAATTGCTATGGCATGATCACTCTCTGGGGATTAGAAAACTCAAATCCTTTCCATCTAAATGGATTCTTTTCTCTCAGGGTGGGAAGGAGTTGATATTTAGGTAAGTCTCTGTTTTCGTTCTCCAAACTCTGAGAAAGGTTGCCATTAAAGGGCAATACAACAATTAAAAGCTGTTGGATATGAGAATGACAAGCTTGGCTGGTATGCAACACTGTGCAGCTGAGATGATTATTCTCAATTAATGGGCAAACATTACACAATTGTCTCTTTCAAGTCCAGAGTGCTAATATATAATACACAATCAGGGGGCATTGTACATTGGAATATAACTCATTAACCAGTGCCAATTCTTTACCCCAGAAATAAAATAGTCCCTTGTCTATGAAAGCTGCAATTTTGAGTCTTTTAAATTTGCAGTTACAGACCAGGTGAGAGATTTCAAATTGGGAAGAATCCAAATGGAATTGGGAGTAGAAATTCCTATTGGAGTTCATTATTAAGGCAAAATGGTGGTAGAATAAGGGGCTTAGTGGAACAGTCATGGAGGGTAGACTCTGACCAACCCCCCAGCCTCCCACTGGGAACGAAAGTCAAGGACCTTTGGCAGACCTGGCTGAGGCAGCATCTGCCCTGCTGAGGGACATCCCAGAATTGACATGTCCCTGTGTGACTGCCCAGCGAATACCAAATAGATTGGGTCATTTTATTCAAACCTGGAGTACTTGGCTGCTCAGGCACATGCTCTGTGGATGAACTCACTTTTGCTTTAGTCCCACGGGGCTGCTGAAGTCTCAGAAGCTCAGACAGCAAGGGACAGAGGTGAGGAAAACACGCGGCGGGCGATCAGAGAAGTCTAAGAGGATTGGATTATTGTCAGATTTCAGCGTGTGGGAGACTCTGGGACAGATTCATGGGAGAGCTTCACCAGTTGGCACGGGGCTGAGAACTGTCACAGTCAGCTGTGCTGAGCCAGCTGCACCTTGTGTACATGCAGAGGATAGGCTAACTGGGAGGAGGAAATCTTAACAGTTACCAAAAACACCCTGTGGTCCATCAGCCCACCCGACTGAAAAAGAAAGCATGCCTCTTGGACTCCAAATGTCACAAACCAAAGAGATATCTACAAGGTTACCCCATTTCTTGCTTCATAGGACAAGTTGCTACCAGTCTTTCAGTGGAGACTTCTTAATGTCAAGGCTGTGCTAGGCACTAGGGATATGGAGGAAATATGTGCAGAACTTTCCTCTAAGGAGATGACCACCTCATCAACAATTATAGGAAGGGAAAACTGTAATAGGAGCTGGGACTAAAGAGAGCACAGGTGCTGCAGAAGCCTGGGAAACAGGCCCCAGATCATGTACGTGATCATGTGATCTAAAGCTAAGGAATTTGTGAGTTTCTTCAAACACATAGAAATTACTCTTCATGTGCTACCCAACATTATGCCCACCCAACAACGTTCTCTCCTCCAACCCTGTCTCATGTCTGTGAACTCATGGGTCACAGACATGAGATAAAAGTATCCCCCGTGAATGTCAAGGTCTAGTAAAAATCGAATGTTTTATTCTCCCCTACGTTCTCTATGTTTTCACATGTTGGTGGCCTTTCTTTTAGAGTGTTTACTCTGGTTGGTAGAATCTGATATTAAAAAGTCAGGGCTTTAATTTTGTGGGCCATTTAGATTCATGTGGAATGAGGATAAAGACCCCATGCCCAATGATGTAGCCATCAATCAAATTCAGAGGCCCAGCTAATGTCTGCTGTGACCTTCATTACTGCAGGCCAGAGCAAGAAACCAGAGATGGTTTATTCCATTCAAACCTACCGTCATTACCAGATATGCCCTCAGTAGTGCATTGCCTTTAGTTTGACAGCTGTATATATTCATAAATAAGGGCAAATGTGCGTGAGTGTGCATGTGTAGTTTTGCAATCCCCCTGAGGGCAGCAGAAATAATAATTACTATGAATTTACAAGCGTAATCCCAGATACTGACAAGCACACTCCCTTATACCTTTCATGTCTGTGCTCAATATCACCTTCTCAGAAAGTTCTTCCCTGACCAGCACTACAATGTAAATTCACTGGAATTGCTGTTTTGTTCATTGTCCATAAAATTAAAGCCCTGAGTTTATAAAATATCAAGTTCCATCAATTACTTTAAAGAGCACACTCAAAAAGAAAGGCAACCAAGACGTGAAAACATAGAGGACATACACATAGAAGACAAGCATTAAATTGCCCCTAGACCTGAAGGGTCTAGGAGCTGTTTCTTCCATGCTGAAGTCATGAACATGAGACCAGATGCAATGAGAGAACATTGCTGGATGATGGGCATAAGAGAAGATGTGGCATTTCGAGAGTGGTTTATGAGACTAAAGACAACCATTAAACTCTTAGCTTTAAATCACAGCTTACATGATCTGGTGCTGTCTTCTGGGAGCAGTTCCTGGGACAGTGCCTGCCACATGGTCACTGCTCAATAACTATATATTGAGTGTCCAGTGAATTAAACAACTGAGTGCTCCTTTATGAAGCTTTAACTTAATTTTGTAAAAAGGTAGTGTGTTGGTATAGCTCAACATTTATTTCAGTGTTAGAAGATAATACAAAGTCTTTTTTAAAAAGAGATTATGCTGAGTGAAATAAGTCAAGCAGAGAGAATCAATTATCGTATGGTTTCACTTACTTGTGGAGCATAAGGAATAACACGGAGGACATGGGGAGATGGAGAGGAGAAGTGAGTTGGGGTAAATCGGGAGGGGAGACAAAGTATGAGGGACTGTGGACTCTGAGAAACAAAATGAGGGTTTTGGAGGGGAGAGGGGCGGGGGTTGGGTGAGCCTGGTGGTCAGTATTAAGGAGGGCACACATTGCATGGAGCACTGGGTGTGGTGCATAAACAATGAATTTTGGAACACCGAAAAAAAATTAAATTAAAAAAAAAAGATTTTCTTTATTTGACAGAGAGAGAGAGAGCACAAGCAGGAGGAACAGCGGAAGGAGAGGGAGAGGGAGATGGAGACACCGGCTCTCCATGGAGCAGGGAGCTCGATGTGGGGATCTATCCCAGGACTCCAGGATCATGACCTGAGCCAAAGGTAGACGTGCAGGTGCCCGATAATACAAAGTCTTGTTCTCACCCCGTTTTCAACCCATCTGGTTCCCACATTCTGCACAACAAACTCCCACTATAACCATTTTATTAGTTTCTTATTTATTTTTCCAGGGTTTATGCAAATCATATACAACTATATTTATATTTCATTAGGCAAAAGAGAATGTACTATACATTCTGATGTCAACCTTACATTTTTTCACTTAATAATGTAACCCGAATGAATAAAGAAAAAATACATATAATGAAACACTATTCAACCATAAAAAAAGAAGGAAATCCTACTATTTGGGCAACTTAGATGGATCCATAGGGCATTATGCTCAGTGAAATGAGTCAGAGAGAGAAAGACAAATACTATACAATCTCATTTATATTTGGACTCTGAAAAAGCAAGCAAACAAGCAAATTCCTAGAAGCAGAGAACAAACTGCTGGTTGCCAGAGGGAGGGGGGAGGGGTGAGCGAAATGGGTGAAGGTGGTCAAAATGTACTAACTTCCAGTCATAAGGTAAACAAGTTCTAGAGATGTAATTTACAGCATGATGACTATAGTTAACAATACTATATTGTGTATTTAAAAGTTGCTAAGATCTTACAATATCTTAAAAGTTCCCATCACAAGAAAAAAAAAAAATTGTAACTATATGAGGTAATGGATGTTAACTAAACTTGTTGTGATATATATCCAAGAACTGTGTTGTAAATCTTAAACAAATACATTGTTATATGTTAATTATATCTCAATAAAACTGAGGGGGAAAATGCAACTTGGAGTTTCTTCCATACTCAACTTCGAGAATGATTTCAACTATTTTTTTACAGCTCAAGTCAATTCCACTGTGTGAATGTTCCACAATTTAGTAAACCAGCCCATGTGGATGGACATTTGTGTTGTTTCCAATCTTTTGCTATTAAAAAACAAAAACACCATGTACCATATGATAGGATAAATTCCCAGAGACAGAACTGATAAGTCAAACAGTCTATGTATTAGTGATTTTATACATACGTTTCCAAATTGCCTTTTAGGTATACCAATTTTATCCTCATCAGAAATGTAAAAAAATGCCTGTTTCCCCACAGACTTTCCAAAAGAGTTTTATTAAACTTGGATTATTGCTAATTTAATAGGTAGTTAATAATATCTCTCGGGGCACCTGGGTGGCTCAGTGGGTTAAAGCCTCTGCTTTCGGCTCAGGTCATGATCTCAGGGTCCTGGGATCGAGCCCCACATCGGGTTCTCTGCTCGGCAGGGAGCCTGCCTTCCCCCTCTCTCTCTCTGCCTGCCTCTCTGTCTACTTGTGATCTCTGTCTGTCAAATAAATAAATAAAATATTTTAAAAAAATAATATCTCAGTATGTTTTGATTCATATTTCTCTTATGACACAGAGCACCTCTTTATTTCTATGAGTGGACACTTCGTACCTTTCTTATGGTTCTATTTGGTGAATCGTTTTTTTACACTTGACTTACAGGAGCACATTATATAGGGAGATTAGCCTTTTTTCTGTAATATAAGTTGGAAGAAGTTTTTTCCAGTGGTGTGTTGGTTAATGTTGAGCAATGATCTTTGGGGAAAATAAACCCTGGTTTAGAGCATTTGCCAGCTTCCATGATGTAAATGTCCCCACCACAGACAATCTCAAGCTACCAATATGTCATCTCTAAATGTGGAGTTGGAAAGAGATGTGCAGTAGCAGACCATTATATAATATCTCCACAGTACAGATACAACAGACGCAAATGACCTCAAGATCAAGGATGACAGCAAAATGTAGTTAAACAATTAGAAAGTGATGAGTTTGGAGAATTTATTACCTTTGTAAAACTCTGTGTTTAATTATAAGCTTGTTTGACTTAATTTTAAATAATGGCTGAGTTTGATAATCAGCTTTCAAAATTCCTGAAAATTTAATAATCAGCCCCTGTGAGCCAGTGCAGGCCATCTCCAATGCAATACTGCTACTTATTACATTTGGTTTTTGCTTTTTGACTTCTTCTTAAATGGTGTTTTTCAGCATACAAATGTTTGATTTTTTTTTTTTAAGATTTTATTTATTTGTCAGAGAGAGAGGAGAGCGAGCGAGCACAGGCAGACAGAATGGCAGGCAGAGGCAGAGGGAGAAGCAGGCTCCCCGCCAAGCAAGGAGCCCGACGCGGGACTCGATCCCAGGACGCCGGGACCATGACCTGAGCCGAAGGCAGCTGCCCAACCAACTGAGCCACCCAGGCGTCCCCAAATGTTTGATTTTTGATGTAGTTTTATTTATCAGTCATATTCTTTATGAGTTCAGAATTTTGAATAATGATTGGAAGACCGTCCCCATTCCAAGATTGTAAGAGTTTTCTCATGTTTTCTTCTAATACTCTTATGGTTTCATTTTTAAATTTAAAGCTTTGGGGCACCTGGGTGGCTCAGTGGGTTAAGCCGCTGCCTTCGGTTCAGGTCATGATCTCAGGGTCCTGGGATCAAGTCCCGCATCGGGCTCTCTGCTCAGCAGGGAACCTGCTTCTCTCTCTCTCTCTCTCTCTGCCTGCCTCTCCGTCTACTTGTGATCTCTCTCTGTCAAATAAATAAATAAAATCTTAAAAAAAAAAATTAAAGCTTTAATCTGTTTGTTATATATGGGAGATATGGCTTCTACTTTCATTTTTTCCAGAGGCCTATCCAGTTATCCCATGCCAGATACTGAATGGCTCATCTTTTCCCATCTTTAATAATAATAAATAATAATGAACCCATCTTTATACAATGCAGCTTTCTTGATTTTGATAATCATAGTATTTATTATCTTCTGAACGAAAAGTTTTAATTATGATTGTATTTTATAAACAGTTTCCCTGTGTCTGCTCATTTGATTCTGTAGTGGCAAGCTTGATAAATTATAATAGCTAAATATTTTTTTTAAGATTTCATTTATTTTTTTGACAGAGAGAGACACAGTGAGAGAGGGAACACAAGGGAGAGGGAGAAACAGGTTTCCCACAGAGCAGGAAGCCTGATGCAGGGCTCGATCCCAGGACCCTGAGATCATGACCTGAGCTGAAGGCAGAGGTTTAACCCACTGAGCCACCCAAGTGCTCCATAATAACTATAATATTTTTATCCCCAGCATATTTTCCCACCCTCTGTCTCCTGAGTCCTTTAGGAAATTCTCCCTCACGTAATGTGATCTATGGTATCCTGGCCAAATCACTGGTTATACCTATGACTTAGGCTGGAAAATCAAATAAATCCCACCACAGAGCAACAGGCTAGGGTTTAAACATCTGACCTAAGCAAGGCAATATAATCTTTCTGGGACTGATATCTGAATGAGATTTTCTGTTAGAATTGTTAAGCTGGGAGATACGTTTTTTAGTTCTTCTTAGCTAACATATAAATTGAAAGTATGTGAGATAAATCCAAACAAAACCAAGCAGAACTAAGAAATGGAGAGTCAAAAAGTTCTGAAGGTGTCCTTTAGGTCTCTGGATCCAACCTTACCCAAAAGCCAATGCCCCTTGGACAACCAGAATGAAGCCTATACATTCTCTTTTTTCTCCCAACCTAACTCAGTCCAATATGGCTTCTTGTAGTTTACAATCAAAAGAGTTCTGTCTCTCTTCAATAGCTATTTTTGTTCCTGCATTACAGAGGAAGAAACAGAACCTAAGAGAGGTCAAATTCAATCACAATGATAATGTGTTTCCCACTCTTAGCTCTTACTTCCTGATACACATTTTGCTAGCATGGCAGCCCCCCACTTTGTGTACTGTATCCTAGTGAAGATTCTTTGATGATGTCTAGGAAGAAATGCCATATAAAGGTATGAAGGCTGCTTATTATCCTCTAAAATATTCAAGATTCTAAATTAGATCTGTTCTATTACTTATCAGCTTTTCCTATAGCAAGGTGAAAATCTCCTTGACTTGACTTCTCAATATCATCAAGGCTTTGGCTTTATCCCCGGTGTCTCTCACTGAAAAATATAAAAGGTCATTATTCAATGACATTATACTCAATCAGCCCCAAGCTTCATTTCACATTGGGAGGACAAATTTGGGGGGGAGGGTTTAAAGCTCTTTAGTAATTTGGTATTTCTTCATGCTATCTGGTGTAGTGAATACCAAGAAAACAGAAAAACACTGAGTTGGAACAAGCTCCTCTAAAAATTCTCTTTCCTATGGAACAGCTAACACTTACAGCTTCATAATTAGAATTTTTTTCTTTTATCTTGAAATAAAGATTTCTGTTAAAATGCAAATAGCCCCTGAAAGTATTTATATTCAAGTCTTATTTACTATGTACACCTTAATATGAATTTACTTAGCAGATGGTTTCCTTGGAGTATTATTTTCACTGAAGGAATAGGAGGCAGAGGAGGATAAGTAGTCAAAGAAGAAGACTGAGAGGAGAGGCAGGAGTACTATTGACAGGAGAGAGAGACAGAGAGTGGAAATAGAAAGATGGAGACAATTACTAAAGACTTACCTTCCCAGGTTACTTCTGAGGTATGGCTGTGAACCACAGTCGGGGTTGGGACAAACTGATATGACAGCTACCATTAGGAATGAATTGAATTAGACAGGTTCTCTAAGCCCTGAGGGGAGGCTCTAATTTAGCACCAGAACCAGCCATCTCATTATTTTCACATATTCTTCCACTAGATCATTTTTGGCATTGCTCAAAACCGTTCACGAACTGGAATTAATTTGCATCAAGAAACAGACCCAACCATTTGTAGCATGTAACTGCAGCTGTCCCATTCTGTCAGCAAGCACCAGCTCCCTGAGCAATTTACTACCTGGACAGAACATTTCATGAGCTTATCTGTTCTCAACTGTCATCCAATATCCTAGTGCATTCCTCATCTATAAAACTTTAACTCCCCAAACAAGTTCTTATTCCAAGCTTCTTTATAGTGACTAAGAGTGTCTTTGTTCCCACCATTTTTTTGTGATTTCATACACCTTCATTTAGGTCTCAGGCCAAGGCCTCTAATGCCCTTTGGTGAAAGTCCAAGTGAAGGCAAAACTATGGTGAAAAAGAAAACATCAGTAAAATGGCAGCTAGGAAGCTCTAAGCTTTCATTCCCCCTCAGAAACATTTTTAAAAGGCAGAAATTATCTAAACCAGTCTTGCTGGAGCTCTAAAAAACTCAAAGGTTGGCAGCTGCCAAGCAAACACCCAATCAAAAAAAGAAAATCTTCAAACAGTAAGAAAGTTTTGTGGCATTTACTCACCCTTGCTCTGCCCCTCCCCAGCATGGCAGTGGTTTTGGTCTTGAAGTGGTGGAAGCCTAGTTCCCAGTACTATCCCTCAAACTGGAAGGAGCAGAGAAGATCTTATTTGCAAGTTATTTTATACCTCTGTTCAAAATTGTCTGGGAGATATGTGAACGACTGATGGAAGGAGTTTGTCACTGTTACATCTAATTCAGAAATCACAAAGGAAAAGCAGTGGGTACTGCTCAAATTTGCAATATGACTACAGTACCACAGACTTCTGGGGCAAGAGATTACAGGTGGAAACACAAGAGTCTATCTAAGGCCCAAAAGGAAAGCTGCAGTGCAACCGAGAAATTAAGGAGAAACTAATATATGGGAGAATTTAGGAAGCAAAAAGCATATCCAAGAAAGATGCGTGCTCAGGAAAGATCTGAGAAGACCTTAAGTTTTCACCTCAGGTTGATTGCTAGCCTCAGACCAAGACTAGCTAAGTGTTGCAGGAATGCGTTAGCATAGAACCAACCTGCAAACACTGGAAAAGTTCCTGGGATTCAAGGAAATCTCTATCAAAATAAAGGCACAGAGACCTCAGTGATCACATAAGACAAGGATTATATTAGCCTCTGCAAAAATAGTTAAGAAAACACTCAAAAAATACAGACTACCACAGCCTTCAACAACAACAACACATGCACACAAAATCAAACCTTGGGGAAGGGGAAGAATGTGATCTCCAGAGGTTACCATATTATAAGAGCTAAATTCTAATTTTGGGCAAGAAATCACTAGGTATAGATAAAAAACAAAAACAAAACTGAAAAACATAGCTTATTCAAAGGAACAAAAAAAGTTCATAGAAACAATTCCTGAGGAAGCCCAGACATTGGACTTACTAGAGAACCTTAAATATACTCAGAGACCTAAAGGGAAACATGGATAAAGAACTAATGGAAACCAGATAAATGCTGTACCAAAAGAATGAAAATACCAACAGAGACATAAATTATAAAAAGGAACTAAACAGAAATTCTAGAGCTGAAAATTATAATTGAAATGAAAATTTCACTAGAGAAATCCAACAGCAGATTTGAGTAAATAGAATTTAAAAATCAGGAAACCCAAGAATTAGACTATTGAAATTATGGAGTCTTGAGGAGCAGAAACAAAAAGGATGAAGAAAAAGGAACAGAAGAACAGAATCTAATGGACCTGTGGGATACTATGAAACATACCAACATAAACATTATGTGAGTCCTGGGAGAGAAAAGATAAAGGGGGAGAGATTATTTAAAGAAATAATGGTAAAACATCCCAAATTTGATGAAATACATGAATCTACAACTGCAAGAATACATAAGTTTACAGTACAAGAAGCTCAATGAATTCCAGGTAGGATAAACTCAAAAAGATCCAACTGAGATACATTATAAGAAAACTGTTCAAAGATAAAGAGAGAAGCTTGAAAGCAACAAGAGAAAAGTGAGCCATCATCAAGTCCTAGGGATCCTCAATAAGAATTTCAACAAGAATTTCACAAGAAATCTTAGAGACCAGAGGAACATGGAATAAAATGTTTAAAGTGCTGAGAAATAAACATTGTCAGCCAAGAATTCTATAACTGTCAAAACTTCCCAGGAAAAATAAAGGAGAAATGAAGACATTCCCAGATAACAAAAATTGAAGCAATTCACTAGATAATGCCTTACAAGAAATGCTAAAGGGAGTCCTTCAAATTAAAATGAAAGGATGAGGGGCGCCTGGGTGGCTCAGTGGGTTAAGCCGCTGCCTTCAGCTCAGGTCATGATCCCAGGGTCCTGGGATCGAGCCCCGCATCGGGCTCTCTGCTCAGCGGGAAGCCTGCTTTCTCCTCTCTCTGCCTGCCTCTCTGCCTACTTGTGACTTCTCTCTGTCAAATAAATAAATAAAATCTTTAAAAAAAAAATGAGTGCTCGCTTCGGCAGCACATATACTAAAAAAAAAATGAAAGGATGCTAGACAGTAACTTGAAGTTACATGAAGAAATAAAGATCTCTGATAAAGGAATTAAGAAAAAATGCATAAAATAATTACAAAGCTACATTACTGAACACTGTTTTGGGTCAAATTATGCCCCCCCCCCAAATTACTATGTTGAAATTCTGAAGCTCTGTGCCTCAGAATATGACCTTATTTTGGTATAAAGTCATTGCAGATTTAATTATTTAAGATGAGGTTACACTGGAGTACTGTGGGCCCCTAATCCAGTAGGACTGATATAAAAAAAGGGAAATTTGGAGACTGGCACACAGAGAGAATGCCAAATGAAGACAAAGGCAGAGATCGGGGTGATACTTCTGTAAGCCAAAGAACATTGAAGATTGTCAGGAAAGCACCAAGAAGTAGGTAAGAGACATGAACAGACTGTCTCTCACAGACTCAGGAGGAAGCAATTCCGTTGACATGTTGATCTTGGACTTCTAGCCTCCAGAGATTACTTTTAGCCTCTGGCGAGATAACAGATTTCTCCTCTTTAAATCACCCAATTTGGGGGTGCCTGGGTGGCTCAGTGGGTTAAAGCCTCTGCCTTTGGCTCGGGTCATGGTCCCAGGGTCCTGGGATCAAGCCTTGCATTGGGTTATCTGCTCAGAGGGAGCCTGCTTCCCCCTTTCTCTGTCTCTGCCTGCCTCTCTGCCTACTTGTGATCTCTGTCTGTCAAATGAATAAATAAAAAATCTTTAAACCACCCAATTTTGGTGACTCATTAGAGTAGCACTAGGGAACTAATACAGGCACATGACATGTAAAAATGTAACTTGTTACCTCAATAACATAAAGTTGGATGAGGAGGGGGACACAGCTGTACAGAAGTGGAGTTTTTGTATGCTATTGAATTAAGTTGTTATCAATTCAAATTAGGCTGCTATAACTTCAGGATGTTATATGTAGTTATAATTATAACCACAAAAATATAACTATTGAATACATACGAAAGGAAATAAGAAGAGAATGAAAATATGCCACTATGAAAAGTCAAGAAAACAGAAAAGAAAGCACTAATGGAGAAAATGAAGAACAAAAAAGCTATAGGACATAAAAAAACCCAAATAGCAATATTACAGAAGTAAGTTCTTTAATATCAATACTTTATTTTTTTCTCCCAAGTTTTTATTTAAATGCCTGTTAGATAACATACAGTATAATATTAGTTTCAGGTGTAGGATTTAGGATTCATCACTTATCAGTAATTACTTTAAATGTAAATGGGTTAAACTGTCCAATCAAAAGGCAGAGATTGGCAGAACGGATTTAAAAACATGATCCAACTATATACCATCTACTAGAGGCTCACTAGATCCAAAGACACAAATGGACAGAAAGTGAAAGGGTGGAAGAAGATAGCCCAAGCAAACAATAATCAAAAGAGAGCTAGGGTAGCTATAATAGTATCAGGCAAAGTAGAAGTGAAGTTAAAGACTGTTACAAGAGACAAATAAGGACATTATATCTTTTTAAATTTTTATTTATTTGAGAGAGAGTGTCCATGAGTAGGATGAGCAGAGGGAGAATCTCAAGCAGACCTCCCACCGAGAACAGAGCCCAGAGAGGGGCTTGATCCAGGACCCTGAGATCACAACCTGAACCAAAACCAAGAGTTGGATGCTTAACTGACAAAGCTACCCAAGTGCCCCAGGACATTATATCTTGAAAGAAGGGTCGATTCATCAAAAAGTTATAACAACTATAAGCATATATGTACTAATCAGCAGAACCAAATACACATATATATACATACAAATATACATAATATATTCCAAACAATTCTTTTTTTTTTTAAGATTTTATTATTTTGACAGAGAGAGAGATCACAAGTAGGCAGAGAGGCAGGCAGAGAGAGAGAGGGGGAAGCAGGGTCCCCACTGAGCAGAGAGCCCAATACAGGGCTTGATCCCAGGACCCTGAGATCATCACCTGAGTGAAGGCAGAGGCTTTAACCCACTGAGCCACCCAGGCGCCCATATTCCAAACAATTCTTAATAAATTTTTTAAAAATTGAAATTGTACATCTTCTTATCAAAACATAATGAAACTAGAAATCAAAAACAGGAGGAAATTTTAAAAAATCAAAAATATGTGAAAATTAAAGAATATACTCTTCTTTTTAAAATTTTATTTATTTGGTGGAGAGAAAGAGAGCAAGTGAGCATAAGTGAGAGGGAGAGAGATTCTCAAGCAGACCCTTCACTGAGCATGGGACCCTACATGGGGCTTCATCTCATGACCCCAAAATCATGACCTTCACTGAGCATGGAGGCCTACATTGGGTTTGATCTCACGACCCTGAAATGGTATGCTTTACCACGGCTTTACTGTGCCACCCAGGCTCCGCAGCACAGATCCCTACATGGGGCTTGATCTCATGACCCTGAGATCACGACCTGGACTGAAACCAAGAGTCAGACGCCTAACCAGCTGCACCATCCAGGCTCTCCTAAAGAACATACTTTTTTGTTTTTGGGGTTTTTTTTAAGATTTTATTTATTTATTTATTTGTCAGACAGAGAGAGAGTGTGTGCACACAAGCAAGGGGAGCAGCAGGCAGAGGGAGAAGCAGGCTCCTTGCTCAGCGGGGATCGTGACCTGAGCTGAAGGCAAACGCTTAACCAACTGAGTCACCCAGGTGTCCCAAAGAACACACTCTTAAACAAACAATAAGTTAGAGAAGAAATCGCAAGTGAAATTAGAAAGTACCTTGATGAAAATGAAAATGAAAACACAACATATCAAAATTAATGGGATGCAGCAAAAGCAGTTCTAACAGGGAAATTTACAACTATAGAAACATATCAAAAAAAAGTATCAAGATCAATAACCTAACTTTACATCTTAGGAAACTACAAAAGAGAGAAGTCCGACATTTGCAGAAGGAAGGAAATAATAGAGATTGGAGTGGGATAAATAAAACAGAGAATACAAAAGAAAAGAAAATCAGCTAAACCAAAATTGGTTCTTTGAAAAGCTCAAAAAAATTGACAACTTTTTAGCTAAATTGGCTAATGAAAAAGGAAAACTCAAATTACTAAATAAAAAAAAAGTGGGGATATTACTACTGATTTTAAAGAAATAAAAATAATTATAAGAGAATACTATGAATAATTGTATGCCAACATGCTGGATAATCTAGATGAAGTGGACAAATTCCTAGAAACATACAACCTATCAAAACTGACTCATGAAGAAAGAAAAATCTGGATAGACCTAAAACTAGTAAGTGTATTGATTCAGAAGTCAAAAACTCTCCATATCCTTGCCAACTACTAGAATGAAGAGGGGAAAACACAACTGATGCAGAGAAAAAAATTCAATACCCTTTTGTGATAAAAACAATCAAAAAACTAGGAATAGAAACAAAATTTCTTCAACATGATAAAGCCCATGTATGGAAAATCCACAGCTAATATACACAATGCTGAAAGCCTTTCTTCTAAAATCAGACACAAGACAAGGATGCCTACTTCTTGCCACTTCTATTCAAAATAGTATTGGAAGCTCTAGCCAGAGTAACTAGACAAAGAAGAAGAAGTGCAGGGGGGAAGATGAAGAAGAAAAAGGGGCGGGGGAGGAAAATGAAGAAGAGGAGGAGGAGGAAGATGAAGAAAAAGGAGAAGAGGAAGAAGAAACGAAGAAAGAAAGAAGGGAGGGAGAAAGGGAGGGAAGGAGGGAGGAAATGTATCCAAATTGGGGAAAAAAAGATAAAATTATCTGTGTTCACTGTCAATACGATCTTATAGGAAGAAATGTTAAAGATTCTACACACACACACACACACACACACACACACACACACACACACACAAACTGTTGGAACTAATAAACAAATTCAGAAAATTTACAGAATACAAAACCAACACTCACAAAGGGTGCATTTCTATACAACAGCTACAAACAACCTAAAAAGGAAATTCCATTTACAAAAGGACCAAAAAGAATAAAATGTTTAGGAATAAATCTAACCAAGGAGGCAAAAGAAGTATGCACTTACAACTATAAAATGTTGCTGAGAGAAATAAATGGAAAGACATCCCACATTTATGGACTGGAGGACTTAATTTCATTAAGATACAAAGACTACCAAAAAGAGATTTACAGATTCAATGATATTCCTATCAAAATCCCAATGACATCTTTGTAGAAATAGGAAAATCCATTCTAAAATTCACATGGACTCTCAAGGGACCCCCAAATAGCCAAACCATGTTAAAAAGAAAAAATGAAGTTGGAAGACTCACACTTCTTGATTTTAAAACTTAGTATAAAGCCATAGTAATCAAAACTGTGTGGTACTGGCCTAAATATAAACGTATAGAATAGAGACACAAGAATAAAACCTCACAATATATAGTCAAATGATTTTCAACAGGGTGCAAAGACTATTTAATGGAGAAAAGGCAGTCTTCCCATAAATGGTGCTGAGAAAGCTGGATATCCAAATGCAAAAGAATGAAGGTGGACCCTTCTCTTACATCATATGTGAAAATTAACTCAGATTGGATCAAAGACCTAAATATAAGAGTCGAAACAAAAAAACTTAGAAGGTGATATAGAAAAAAGCTCATGACATTGGATTTGTCAATGATTTCTTGGCTAAGACACTAAAAACAGACAACAATAAAAATTAGATAAATTGGACTTCATTAAAATTAAAAACTTTTGTGAATCAAAGGATACTACAAACAGAATGAAAGGGTAACTCACCAAAAGAGAGAAAACATTTGCCAATCATATATCTTACATCCAGAATATATAAGGAACGCCTACAACTCAACAACAACAAAAACAAATGTACAAACCAATCTAAAAAGGGGCAAAAGACGTCAAAAGACATTTATCCAAAGAAGATATACAAATGGCCAACAAGCACATGTAAAGATGCTGGACGTCACTAGCCATTTGGGAAATGCAAACTGAAACCATAAGGAGATACTACTTCATACTCAAAAGGGGGACTGTTATGAAGGAAGGAAGGAAGGATGGGAGGGAGGGAGAGATGCAGGGAGGGAAGGAAAGAAAAGGAAAAAAAGGAAGGAAAGGAAAGGAGAGGAGAGGAGAGGAAAGGAGAAGAGAAGAGAAAAAGAAAAAGAAAAAATAAGTGTTGGTGAGGATGTGAGAAATTGGAACCCTCATTCATTGCTGGTGGGAATGCGAAGTGCAGCCACTTTGTAAAACAGTTATGGTAGTCCCTCACAAAGGTAAACGTAAACTATACTACCATATGATTCAGCAATTCCACCCCAGGTATATATTCAAAGAAATTTAAACCAGGGACTCAAACAGATACCTGTACACCAATATTCACTGCAGCATTATTCACAATAACCAAAACATGGAGACCCTACAAGTGTCTATCAACAGATGATGGATAAACAAAATGTAGCATATACATACAATGGAATGTTTTTTAGCCTTAAAAATGAAGGAAGTTCTGATAACATGCTACAACATGAATGAACCTTGAAAACATTATGCTAAGTGAAAAAACCCAGACACAGAAGGACAAATATTACATGATTCCACTTTTTTTTAAATTTTTTTATTTTTTGAGCATAACAGTATTCATTATTTTTGCACCACACCCACTGCTCCATGCAATCCGTGCCCTCTACAATACCCACCACCTGGTGCCCCCAACCTCCCACCCCCCACCCCTTCAAAATTCTCAGATCGTTTTTCAGAGTCCATAGTCTCTCATGGTTCACCTCCCCTTCCAATTTCCCTCAACTCCCTTCTCCTCTCCATCTCCCCTTGTCCTCCATGCTATTTGTTATGCTCCACAAATAAGTGAAACCATATAATTGACTCTCTCTGCTTGACTTATTTCACTCAGCATAATCTCTTCCAGTCCCGTCCATGTTGCTACAAAACTTGGGTATTCATCCTTTCTTTTTTCTTTTTCTTTTTTTTTTTTTACAGCTTTATACACATATATTTTTATCCCCAGGGGTACAGGTCTGCGAATCGCCAGGTTTACATACTTCACAGCACTCACCATAGCACATACCCTCCCCAATATCCATAACCCCACCCCCCTCTCCCAACCCCCTCCCCCCATCAACCCTCAGTTTGTTTTGTGAGATTAAGAGTCACTTATGGTTTGTCTCCCTCCCAATCCCATCTTGTTTCATTTACTCTTCTCCTACCCCCTCAACCCCCCATGTTACATCTCCTCTCCCTCATATCAGGGAGATCATATGATAGTTGTCTTTCTCCGATTGACTTATTTCGCTAAGCATGATACCCTCTAGTTCCATCCACGTTGTCGCAAATGGCAAGATTTCGTTTCTTTTGATGGCTGCATAGTATTCCATTGTGTATATATACCACATCTTCTTTATCCATTCGTCTGTAGATGGACATCGAGGTTCTTTCCATAGTTTGGCTATTGTAGACATTGCTGCTATAAACATTCGGGTGCACGTGCCCCTTCGGATCACTACATTTGTATCTTTAGGGTAAATACCCAGCAGTGCAATTGCTGGGTCATAGGGTAGTTCTATTTTCAACATTTTGAGGAACCTCCATGCTGTTTTCCAGAGTGGTTGCACCAGCTTGCATTCCCACTAACAGTGTAGGAGGGTTCCCCTTTCTCTGCATCCTCGCCAGCATCTGTCATTACCTGACTTGTTAATTTTAGCCATTCTGACTGGTGTGAGGTGATATCTCATGGTGGTTTTGATTTGTATTTCCCTGATGCCGAGTGATATGGAGCACTTTTTCATGTGTCTGTTGGCCATCTGGATGTCTTCTTTGCAGAAATGTCTGTTCATGTCCTCTGCCCATTTCTTGATTGGATTATTTGTTCTTTGGGTGTTGAGTTTGCTAAGTTCTTTATAGATTTTGGACACTAGCCCTTTATCTGATATGTCGTTTGCAAATATCTTCTCCCATTCTGTCAGTTGTCTTTTGGTTTTGTTAACTGTTTCCTTTGCTGCGCAAAAGCTTTTGATCTTGATAAAATCCCAAAAGTTCATTTTTGCCCTTGCTTCCCTTGCCTTTGGTGATGTTCCTAGGAAGATGTTGCTGCGGCTGACGTCGAAGAGGTTGCTGCCTGTGTTCTCCTCGAGGATTTTGATGGATTCCTTTCTCACATTGAGATCCTTCATCCATTTTGAGTCTATTTTCGTGTGTGGTGTAAGGGAATGATCCAATTTCATTTTTCTGCATGTGGCTGTCCAATTTTCCCAACAGCATTTATTGAAGAGGCTGTCTTTTTTCCAGTGGACATTCTTTCCTGCTTTGTCGAAGATGAGTTGACCATAGAGTTGAGGGTCCATTTCTGGGCTCTCTATTCTGTTCCATTGATCTATGTGTCTGTTTTTGTGCCAGTACCATGCTGTCTTGATGATGACAGCTTTGTAATAGAGCTTGAAGTCCGGAATTGTGATGCCACCAACTTTGGCTTTCTTTTTCAATATTCCCTTGGCTATTCGAGGTCTTTTCTGGTTCCATATAAATTTTAGGATTATTTGTTCCATTTCTTTGAAAAAAAATGGATGGTACTTTGATAGGAATTGCATTAAATGTGTAGATTGCTTTAGGTAGCATAGACATTTTCACAATACTTATTCTTCCAATTCAGGAGCATGGAACATTTTTCCATTTTTTGTGTCTTCCTCAATTTCTTTCATGAGTACTTTATAGTTTTCTGTGTATAGATTCTTAGTCTCTTTGGTTAGGTTTATTCCTAGGTATCTTATAGTTTTGGGTGCCATTGTAAATGGGATGGACTCCTTAATTTCTCTTTCTTCTGTCTTGTTGTTGGTGTAGAGAAATGCAACTGATTTCTGTGCATTGATTTTATATCCTGACACTTTACTGAATTCCTGGACAAGTTCTAGCAGTTTTGGAGTGGAGTCTTTTGGGTTTTCCACATATAGTATCATATCATCTGCAAAGAGTGATAGCTTGACTTCTTCTTTGCCGATTTGGATGCCTTTAATTTCCTTTTGTTGTCTGATTGCTGAGGCTAGGACTTCTAGTACTATGTTGAATAGCAGTGGTGATAACGGACATCCCTGCCGTGTTCCTGACCTTAGCGGAAAAGCTTTCAGTTTTTCTCCATTGAGAATGATATTTGCGGTGGGTTTTTCATAGATGGCTTTGATAATATTGAGGTATGTGCCATCTATCCCTACACTTTGAAGAGTTTTGATCAGGAAGGGATGCTGTACTTTGTCAAATGCTTTTTCAGCATCTATGGAGAGTATCATATGGTTCTTGTTCTTTCTTTTATTAATGTGTTGTATCACATTGATTGATTTGCGGATGTTGAACCAACCTTGCAGCCCTGGAATAAATCCCACTTGGTCGTGGTGAATAATCCTTTTAATGTACTGTTGAATCCTATTGGCTAGTATTTTGGCGAGAATTTTTGCATCTGTGTTCATCAAGGATATTGGTCTGTAGTTCTCTTTTTTGTTGGGATCCTTGTCTGGTTTTGGGATCAAGGTGATGCTGGCCTCATAAAATGAGTTTGGAAGTTTTCCTTCTATTTCTATTTTTTGGAACAGTTTCAGGAGAATAGGAATTAGTTCTTCTTTAAATGTTTGGTAGAATTCCCCCGGGAAGCCGTCTGGCCCTGGGCTTTTGTTTGTTTGGAGATTTTTGATGACTGTTTCAATCTCCTTACTGCTTATGGGTCTGTTCAGGCTTTCTATTTCTTCCTGGTTCAGTTGTGGTAGTTTATATGTCTCTAGGAATGCATCCATTTCTTCCAGATTGTCAAATTTGTTGGCGTAGAGTTGCTCATAGTATGTTCTTATAATTGTCTGTATTTCTTTGGTGTTCGTTGTGATCTCTCCTCTTTCATTCATGATTTTATTTATTGGGGTCCTTTCTCTTTTCTTTTTGATAAGTCTGGCCAGGGGTTTATCAATCTTATTAATTCTTTCAAAGAACCAGCTCCTCGTTTCGTTGATTTGTTCTATTGATTTTTTGGTTTCTATTTCATTGATTTCTGCTCTGATCTTTATGATTTCTCTTCTCCTGCTGGTTTTAGGGTTTCTTTCTTGTTCTTTCTCCAGCTCCTTTAGGTGTAGGGTTAGGTTGTGTACCTGAGACCTTTCTTGTTTCTTGAGAAAGGCTTGTACCGCTATATATTTTCCTCTCAGGACTGCCTTTGTTGTGTCCCACAGATTCTGAACCGTTGTGTTTTCATTATCATTTGTTTCCATAAATTTTTTCAATTCTTCTTTAATTTCCTGGTTGACCCATTCATTCTTTAGAAGGATGCTGTTTAGTCTCCATGTATTTGGGTTCTTTCCAAATTTCCTCTTGTGATTGAGTTCTAGCTTCAGAGCATTGTGGTCTGAAAATATGCAGGGAATGATCCCAATCTTTTGATACCGGTTGAGACTTGATTTAGGACCAAGAATGTGATCTATTCTGGAGAATGTTCCATGTGCACTAGAGAAGAATGTGTATTCTGTTGCTTTGGGATGAAAAGTTCTGAATATATCTGTGATGTCCATCTGGTCCAGTGTGTCATTTAAGGCCTTGATTTCCTTGTTGATCTTTTGCTTGGATGATCTGTCCATTTCAGTGAGGGGAGTGTTAAAATCCCCTACTATTATTGTATTCTTGTCGATGTGTTTCTTTGATTTTGTTATTAATTGGTTTATATAGTTGGCTGCTCCCACGTTAGGGGCATAGATATTTAAAATTGTTAGATCTTCTTGTTGGACAGTTCCTTTGAGTATGATATAGTGTCCTTCCTCATCTCTTATTATAGTCTTTGGCTTAAAATCTAATTGATCTGATATAAGGATTGCCACTCCTGCTTTCTTCTGATGTCCATTAGCATGGTAAATTCTTTTCCACCCCCTCACTTTAAACCTGGAAGTGTCTTCGGGTTTAAGATGAGTTTCTTGTAGGCAACATATAGATGGGTTTTGTTTTTTTATCCATTCTGATACCCTGTGTCTTTTGATTGGGGCATTTAGCCCATTAACATTCAGGGTAAGTATTGAGAGATATGAATTTAGTGCCATTGTATTGCCTGTAAGGTGACTGTTATTGTATATTGTCTCTGTTTCTTTCTGATCTACTACTTTTAGGGTCTCTCTTTGCTTAGAGGACCCCTTTCAATATTTCCTGTAGAGCTGGTTTGGTATTTGCAAATTCTTTCAGTTTTTGTTTGTCCTGGAAGCTTTTAATCTCTCCTTCTATTTTCAATGATAGTCTAGCTGGATATAGTATTCTTGGCTGCATGTTTTTCTCATTTAGTACTCTGAATATATCATGCCAGCTCTTTCTGGCCTGCCAGGTCTCTGTGGATAAGTCTGCTGCCAATCGAATATTTTTACCATTGTATGTTACAGACTTCTTTTCCCGGGCTGCTTTCAGGATCTTTTCTTTGTCACTAAGACTTGTAAATTTTACTATTAGGTGACGGGGTGTGGACCTATTCTTATTGATTTTGAGGGGGGTTCTCTGAACCTCTTGAATTTTGATGCTTGTTCCCTTTGCCATATTGGGGAAATTCTCTCCAATAATTCTCTCCAATATACCTTCTGCTTCCATCTCTGTTTCCTCTTCTTCTGGAATCCCAATTATTCTAATGTTGTTTCGTCTTATGGTGTCATTTATCTCTCGAATTCTCCCCTCGTGGTCCAGTAGCTGTTTGTCCCTCTTTTGCTCAGCTTCTTTATTCTCTGTCATTTGTTCTTCTATATCGCTAATTCTTTCTTCTGCCTCATTTATCCTTGCAGTTCGAGCCTCCATTTTTGATTGCACCTCATTAATAGCTTTTTTTATTTCAACTTGGTTAGATTTTAGTTCTTTTATTTCTCCAGAAAGGGCTTTTATATCTCCCGAGAGGGTTGCTTTAATATCTTCCATGCCTTTTTCAAGCCCGGCTAGAACCTTGAGAATCGTCATTCTGAACTCTATATCTGACATATTACCAATGTCTGTATTGATTAGGTCCCTAGCCTTTGGTATTGCCTCTTGTTCTTTTTTTTGTTGTGAATTTTTCTTCCTTGTCATTTTGTCCAGATAAGAGTTTATGAAGGAGCAAGTAAAATACTAAAAGGGTGGCAACAACCCCAGGAAAATATGCTTTAGCCAAATCAGAAGAGATCCCAAATAGTGAGGGGGGAGAAAGGGGATAAAAAGGTGTTCAGAAAGAAAAAAAAAAAAAGAAACTGTTAAAAAAAAGAAAGCCGATAAAGAAAAAATATAAAAAGAGGAAAAATATATATATATTAGATAAACTATTTAAAAAACGTTAAAAAAGAAAACGGTAAAAGTTAAAAAAATTTAGCAGAAGAAGAGAAAAAGAAAAAAAAATAAGAAATTGAAAAAGAAAAAAAAATTAAATTAACTACAAGGCTAAAAAATCATGGGGAGATAGCCATGAGTTCCGTGCTTTGCTTTCTTCTCCTCTGGAATTCCGCCGCTCTCCTTGGTATTGAAACTACACTCCTCGGTAGGTGAACTTGGTCCTGGCTGGGTTTCCCGTTGATCTTCTGGGGGAGGGGCCTGTTGTAGTGATTCTCAAGCGTCTTTGCCCCAGGCGGAGTTGCACCGCCCTTACCTGGGGCCGCGCTGAGTAATCCGCTCGGGTTTGCTTTCGGGAGCTTTTGTTCCCTGAGCGCTTTCCGTAGAGTCCGGAGGGCGGGAATGAAGATGGCGGCCTCCCGGTCTCCGGCCCGGAGGAGCCGAGAGCCCGGGGACCCACTCCTCAGTGCGCCCTCAGAGAACAGCGCCCAATGACTCCCGTCACCCTGGCCTCCGGCCGCGCTCCGAGCTGACCGAGCCTGCGACCGGTTCAAGGCAACCCCGAGCTGAGAGTCACTCCTCGGCTCTGTCTCTGTAGCCAGCTTCCCCGTTCTAATACCGGTAAGCTCTGCGACACTCAGACACCACCGATCCTTCTGTGACCCTGCGGGACCTGAGGCCGCGCTGACCCCGCCTGGGCTTCACCCCGGTTAAGCCTCTGGAGCGATGTCCCTCAGCGGAACAGACTTTTAAAAGTCCCGATTTTGTGCTCCGTCGCTCCGCTGCTCGCCGGGAGCCGGCCCCTCCCCCTGCGGTCTATCTTCCCGTCACTTTGGATTCACTTCTCCGCCAGTCCTACCTTGCAGAAAGTGGTTGATTTTCTGTTTCTAGAATTGCTGTTCTTCTTCTCTTCAATCTCCCGTTGGATTTGTAGGTGTTTGCAATCTTTAGATAAGCTATTTAGCTGATCTCCCGCTACCCGAAGTAGTCTCAGCTGCTACTTCTCCGCCATCTTGACTCCTCACATGATTCCACTTTTATGAGTTACCCAAGAATAGGCAAATCATAGAAACAGAAAGTAGAATAAAGGTTTCCAAGGACTGTGGGCAGAGTGGAATGGGGAGTTACTGTTTGATGTATACAGTTTCTCTTTGGGCTTATAAAAGAGTTCTGGAAAGGGTTAGTGGTTAACAGTTGCAAAACATTTTGAATGTACTTAATGTCACTGAATTGTATGCTTAAAAATGGTTAAAATGGTAATTTTTCTGTCTCATGCATTTTAACACAATAAAATTTTTAAAACTATATTGAAGATGAAACATGTTTTCATAACCCTTAAACCACGCATTAAGGGTCATTTAATTTTCTACCATTTATTCGACCAAAATTTATTGAATACTAACCAATGGTCAGCTCTCTGGTATGGTAGGTCCTCAGCTTCCAAAGATACACAAAAAATTGTCTCTGTCTTAAAGGATGTTATAATCTGCCTGGAAAGCCATTGAAATAAAATTAACAAAGCCATGTGATAAGCACCACGATACTGGTAAGTATATGGAATTTATGAAGCACATAGGTAGTAGCATCTAGCTCAAGCAGGATATTTGGGAACAACCTCTCCAAAGGATATTAGTGACTAAGCTGAGTCTCAACATACATGAGTTAGCCAGGGGAAAGGGGAAAAGAGTATCTCAGGCAAGAGAAACAGGACGTAAAAAGACACAGACAGTAAAGAGAATATGAGCAGATTCGGAAAATATGATAACATATGAAACTGGTGATGGTTGGGTAAAGAGAGGAAGAATAGGAGAGCTGGACAAGTTCCAGAAAATGGGTAACTTACATGATGTGGGAGTTTATACTTTATCATAAGTGCAATGAGTAGCCATTGTATACGATTTTAGAAATCATGGGCTGTTTTAGTCAGCTAGGTCTTCAAATGGCCCTCCCCCACTATACTGTGGAGAATGGATAGTAGAGGGGATCAACTTCCCAGGCATTTAAGTGAGAACTAGCAAAGCACCTAAACTAAGGTGTTGGGAATGGCCATGGAGACTAGGAGACAGCTAAAAAATGTTCACAATAACAGCTCAGGAGACTAGTTACTGGTTAGGGATGAGCGATGGAAAGACCCAGGTTTCTACCTTAGAAAATTTGGTGAGTGGTAGTACAATGGTAGAAACTCAGAGGGAAAAATAGGTCTAGAGTAAGACAGATCAGGGATGCCTGGGTGGCTCAGTTGGTTGGACGACTGCCTTCAGCTCAGGTCATGATCCCGGGGTCCTGGGATCGAGTCCCACATCGGGCTCCCAGCTCCATGGGGAGTCTGCTTCTCCCTCTGACCTTCTCCTCCCTCATGCTCTCTCTCACTGTCTCGCTCTCAAATAAATAAATAAAATCTTTAAAAAAAAAAAAGACAGATCATTTTATTTGGAAATGTTGCATTTGAAGTGATCGAAGGGCAGAAACAGGTGGCTATTTATTTACAGAGTTCAGGAAAAATGATTCATATACAGATCTAGATTGGTGATCCCACTAAATAGAAGGGAGAATTTGCTTTAAATGAAAGGAATTGAAGTCCAAATGTAGAATCCTATTGTGGAAGTAAGTATACTCCATCCAACACAGGGTAATGGAAGGAACGGAGCAGCTCCTCTACACATCAAAATCAAACCATAGGAGCAGTTGCCCTTTCAACCTTGCATGTAATAAGGCTTATGAGAATAAACCAACTATTGATAAACCCGGGAGCTTTCCAAACCGGTTTTCATTTTGAAGTAAGAGGGACTTCTAATATATATCTTGCCTAGGGCGAATCAAATCCTAAATCTCTTTTTCTATTTGAGATCAATCCTTCAGGAATTTTGTCATCAACCAGAAAAGAGTAACAAAGAAAAATAAAAATAAATAAATAAATAAATTTAATAAATTATTTATAAATAAATTATTTATATAATATAAATTATTCGTTATTATTTATTTTTTAATTTTAATTTATATTTATTATTTATTATATATTATTTATTATTATATTACTTATATAATATAATAAATTATTTTATTTATAAATAAATAAAATAAAAGTTGGTGTGGTCTATTTTTTTATAGGTACTCATCAGTTTTTCTCATTCCTGTTCTTTCCTTCTAATGCTGACAGAAATTCTTCTTTCTAGCAAGTGGATTTTATCTCTAGAAGAATCCTCAAAAGTGGAAAAGGGGAATGAAATAAATACGGACACATGCTACAACATGAATGAACTGTAAAAACATGTTAAGTGTCAGGCACAGAAGAGTACATATTGTATTACTCCATTTATACTAAAAGGTATAAGATTTCATTTGGGGGTGACTAAAAGTGTTTCGGTGCTTCGTAATTGGTTGTGGTTAAAAATGCTCAATTCCATGATTTTACTAAAACTATCGAATTGTACACTTTAAATGCGCCAATTAGATCTTCAATAAAACTGTTACTAAAAGAAGTGGAAGAGAGAAACAGAAGTTTGGATCTGGGAACCTGTAACAATGGGAAAAGGGTCAGAGAGTTTTTAAGTTTGCAGATAGCAGAAGGAGACCAGGGGCCAAGGAATGCAGGTGGTCTCTGGAAGTTGGAAAAAAGTTGGAAAAGGCCTCTGGAAGTTGAGCTTCCAGAAAGGGACAGCCCCTACACCTTGATTTTAGCCCAGCGTGACCTGTGTCAAGGCCCAAAGAAGTAAAAGACAATGCATTTTGTTGTTTTAAGCCACTAAATTTGTGTAATTACTGTAATGGTGGTTATCAATTGTGAGTTAGAGAGTAGGAAAGAAGGTAATGGGGGTTTGACAGAAGAGATGTTAGGAAATAGCCATCTAAGAAAATAAAAGACAAACTAGTGAACAAAATACAGTATGAATATAAGCCTGCATTAGGAAAACACTTGAGGGAATTGGGAACACATTCCCCCCCCCCCATCCAGATGTCTACAGTGGGTATTCTATTTTTGTATTACCCACCACTGGCAATATTTCATTGATCTAAAGATGACCATCTGTTACAGGTTTGGTAAATCATTATCTTACACTCCTCACCATAAATGACTTCTAGATGGAGTTATTAACAAACCCACTGTTCCCCCAAAATGAAAGCAACAGGCAGTTAACTAAAGTCTTAAAGAAGTACTGACCAGGCACACCTGGGTGGCTCAGTCAATTAAGCAGCTGCCTTCAGCTCAGGTCGTGATCCCAGGGTCCTGGAATCAAGTCCCACATGGGGCTCCTTGCTCAGCTGGGAGATGGCTTCTGCCTCTGCCTGTTCTGCCTCTGCCTGCTCTGCCTACAGCTCCCTCTGCTTGTACTGTCTCTCTCTCTCTGACAAATAAATAAAATCTTAAAAAAAAAAAAAACTAAAAAAAAAATACTGACCAGGGGCACCTGGGTGGTTCATTTTGTTAATTGTCTGCCTTCAGCTCAGGTCATGATCTCAGGGTCCTAGGATGAAGCTCTGAGTTAGACTCCCTAGACTCAAAAGGGAGTCTACTTCTCCCTTTCCCTCTGCCCCTCTCCTCTGCTTCTGCTGGCTCGCTCACGCTCTCTCTCAAATAAATAAATAAACTCTTAAAAAAAAAAAAAAGAAGAAGTACTAACCAAAAAACCCTCAATCCTTGCACAGTAAGCTATTGGTTATTGCTTAACCATTAAGACAAACTGCAGTCCAAATATATTCACCAACAGAGAGTACACCACTAAAACAGTCAAATCCTCTTCAGAGGAATCTCCCCAAGCTCTTTTTCAGGGATAACCCTGTAGGATATAAACATAGGAAATTCTCCTAGCAGAACCTGGGGCACCCATACTGAACTTATTCCATTATCAAGGAGGTGAGTTAACAAATGAGTACCTGTGAAATCGGCTGGCCCTATGACCTACCTTACCTCATCCAGCAAGATATCCGAGAAGATCTGTACCAGTGACCACTACACATGGCTTTCACTCCTTTCTAAAGGTTTTTAAGTTAGGGAAATCTTGTTTGTCTGTCATCACTCTATATTTCTTGTACTCTAGAACAACATACACACATGTAATTATGTGAATTCAAGTGAGCTTGAGAGAAAGAAGCATCAGATCATTTCACTCAGCAAGTGACTGCTCAGAGGAAGCAGGAGATGGAAGACATGAATGTGTCAGTTCCTCAGCGGGTCTCCGTCTCAGGCGTCTCATGGTGTGGCCATCTAGCAGTCTGAGTGCAAGGCTAGAGTCCCTAAATAGAAACCAACAACTTCCTCTGGTGCTCAGTAGAAGAATGAGCAATCTGTTCCAACATGGGAGGAAAAAAATCCACTGTGTTGGACTTTATTGAGAGACACCATGTCTGCCTCCAATATGGCTCGAAAATACAACACATTTTGCTTTGTGGAGAGTTAAGAGATATTCAAAGGTAATATTAATGCTACATGGTTTTTAAATTTGTAATATGCATTTGTTGTGTTATTAAGAACTTCTGGGGCACCTGACTGGCTCATTCAGAAGAGTATGGGACTCGATCTCAGTCATGAGTTCAAGCCCTATGTTGGGTATAGAGGTTACTTATAATAAATAAATAAAAGTAAAAACTTTGAAAAAATAGTTTTCCATTCTACTAAAGAAAACAAGAAAAACAAAAAATAAGGAGGCTAGAGGAAATTGAGTACAGAAGCAAATGGCATGTTGGGTATGTTAGAGAAATGTAAAAGTAAACATGTTCTGAACTAGAAAGTGAAGGAAAATTCAAGATGTACCAAATATTCACAATTTCTCATGGAGAAGGCAAGCTATCGTTCCTTGTGATATAACTGCATTATGTTGGACAAGGGAATTTATGAAATTGGATATATGGGAAGAAATATGTGTGTACTCTACTATGAGACTGTCTGTCTGGCATGCCCCATTCTCCCAGAAACTGCTCCTCAACATCCACATATCTGGCATGAAAGCTACATGTTCTTAGAGTGCCCATTGCCTTGATTTAGGTTGATTGGTTTAGGGATAAGTACCTGATCTGAGCTAAACCAAAAAGCCCCTTCACTGGTTTTTCTGAAATTTGGATTAAAAAAATTGAGGTCAATTCCTCTCCAATGTACACACTTGTGTGGTGCTTCCCTGCAGATTATATAGTATATTAGGATTTTAAGCTCAATCTAGGGTTCTAGGGCCAGATTGCTTAGATTTGAATCCTGACTCTGACATTTACTATCTACATGAGCTTGGGCAAATGGCTTAACCTCTCTTCCGCTTCTGCATCTGTCAAATAGAGATAATTATCATGTCCACTGCACATGGTTGTGGTGAATATTAGGAGAATTTAGAGCGGTACTTTGCACTCAGCAAATGTTAGGTATATTTAGTCTTTACAAATAGATACAAAGTATTTTATTTTTCCCAAGTCTGACTTCAATTCAATGTTATTAAATTCAATCTTTATCGTTTGTGCACATACTGTATTCCAAGCACTAAGTTAAGCTTAGGGAAAAAATACGGTGTCCAAAGACACATGGTCCTTGTATGTGTAGTCACATACAAACTATGAAATGTGCCATGACAGATAAATAGAAGGTGATATGAGAGATTATAATGGGCATATCAGTCTAAACTTCCTTAAGAAAGCAATATGGGAGTTAGTATGGAAAGAGGAAGTTGGAGAAAGTTTTCCAGGTAGAAGGGTCATGTGCAAAGGTCCTGAAATGGTAAAGACCTTGAAGATTTAGAAAATTAAAGCAAGTCAGTGTAGCTTGGAATAGTAAGAAAAGGAAAAGGAAAGAGGCATAAAATGAGGTTGCAGAAATAGGCAAGGACCAGATTATTCAAGACCTTATAAGAGGAGTAAGATAACAAAGATTCAAGATCTTAGAGGTCAGGTTAAAGATTTTTGATCAGGCTGTTAGTAGTTGAAAATGAAAGAAGTAGGCAGGGTTAAGAGATACTTCGTGGGGGGCGCCTGGGTGGCTCAGTGGGTTGAGCCGCTGCCTTCGGCTCAGGTCATGATCCCAGGTCCTGGGTTCGAGCCCCACATCGGGCTTTCTGCTCAGCAGGGAGCCTGCTTCCTCCTCTCTCTCTGCCTGCCTCTCTGCTTACTTGTGATTTCTCTCTGTCAAATAAATAAATAAAATCTTAAAAAAAAAAATTTGTAAAAAAAAAAAAAGAGATACTTCGTAAAAGGGGAAAAGGCAAGTATTTATCCTGCTTTCTCATATAAACTAAATCACTAAGTAATCGAATAACTGAAGAGCAGTACCTTCCCTCTGCAGAAACATTGCTGCTAATACAGGAAGAATGATGGAATTATATCACCATTTAAAACTCCTAATGAATGAATTGCTCAGGCATTACTCAATAGCAATTACAAAGAGAGAGAGAGAGAGAAAGAGATCACATTAAAAAAATAAAGGGAAATAAGCACATACTGTGTGTCTCCTAATGGAAGAATATACTGCCACATATGAAGATACCTTGCCAAAAAAATTAAACTTGAATCTGAGAAAACTTCTAGATCTTACTACCAATTTATAAAAAGTATAGAGGATGAGAGAACATGTTAAAATACACAATAGGGATGCAACTGACAAAATTTGGGTTGTGGTCAAAACTACAGGACAACCAACCTAGTTCCTTAAATAAAAATAAAATATTATTGGGAAAACAGAGACAAAAATACAGAGTATTTAAAAGATAGACCAACCAAAATCAGTATAGTTCCACTCTGAAGCAAACTGTAAATCTACATATACAGTAGCATTTATGAGTCTATTAGAAATGTAAATATTTTATATTACAAAATCATTGCTATTTTTTAATTATGATAATAGCATTGTGGCATTTTTTAAGACTATCTCTTTTAAATATTTTAAGACTAAAATATTTACATAGAAAAGCATACAATAACTATGCTTTGCTTCAAAATAATATGGAGAGGGAAATATGACAGAGGATATGGATGAGGCAGTATTGGTCATTGGTTGGATGTGGTGCCTTGGATAATAGGTACACAATCACATATTTTAATATTTTTCAACCCTTCTTTCTGGCTACCAGGTACAGATGTTTTATATGTGTGAAATTCTCCATGGTAAATTTTTTTTCTTTAATTTGGAAAGCAAAATTGACATAAATTAATAATACATTGTTATTTGGTAAGGATGAATATGATGGAAGAGTCGGGGATGATGCTGGATTTCTGATTTGAGTGTAGATCTGAAGTGGTACCTTTCAGTGCCTTAGAAAACAATGAGCAAGAACTATGTTTACCAAAGGCTATTACATATTTGGACATGGGACGCCTGGGTGGCTCAGTTGGTTAATCCACTGCCTTTGGCTCAGGTCATGATCCCAGAGCCCTGGGATCGAGTCCCACATGGGGCTCCTTGCTTGGCCGGGAGCCTGCTTCTCCCTCGCCTGCTCTGCCTGACTCTCCCCCTGCATGTGCACTCTCTCTCTCTGTCTGACAAACAAATAAATAAAAAATCTTAAAAACAAAACAAAACAAAACAAAAACAAGCATATTTGGACATGTTAAGTCTGAGGTGTCTCTGAACCAACCAAGCAAAGTAGAACTAGTAAGCAGTTAGGCAGACCAGGAACTGGGTAGAAAGATCTGGGCTAGTGGTATACATTTAAGAATCAATAGTTCAGAGTTTATGTGAGTGGATGGGATTGCCTGGGCATTGGTTCCCAGACTTGAGCATAGATCCAAAATACCTGGAGAGTTCACTCAAACACAGATGGCTGGGCCCTAACCCCAAAGCATCTGATTCATAGGTCTAAGTATGATTTAAGAATTTGCATTTCTAACAATTTGACAGGTGATGCTAATACTGTATGTAGGCCTGAGTACCACATTTTGGGAACCACTGGCTAGGAAGCTAGTTGTCAACCTGGACAGACATGAGAATATCAGTGAAGACAAGGAAGAGAGTGCTCAACAAGACCAAATACTGCTCCAGCCAGTAAAATGATGGTGAATACCATTTGGATTAGCAACACCAAAATAATTGGTGACTTTAAGAAGATATTAGTGGACGAAAGGGAAATTCAAATTAGAGGTGTTGAAAAGTAACGAAGAAGATTTAAAAATGAAGAACAGTTGAGTGTAGATAATAGTTTTGAGAAGTTTGGCTGTGAATCATATGAGGAAGAAAAAAATAGTAGTGTATCTGGTGGAGATATGGGGCTGAGAGCAGACACAAGGATTAAGATTAAATCCCTGAGATTAAATCATTACCCACTTCCTTGAATTGAAAAGAAATTAAAACACCAATTTCTTTTCTGAAAAGGAGTTGTATTTCTTTTTTTTTTTTTTAAGATTTTATTTATTATTTGATAGAGAGAGATCACAAGTAGGCGAAGAGGCAGGGAGAGAGAGTGAGAGGGAAGCAGGCTCCCTGCTGAGCAGAGAGCCCAATGTGGGGCTCGATCCTAGGACCCTGGGATATTTGATAGAGAGAGATCACAAGTAGGCGAAGAGGCAGGGAGAGAGAGTGAGAGGGAAGCAGGCTCCCTGCTGAGCAGAGAGCCCGATGTGGGGCTCGATCCCAGGACCCTGGGATATTTGATAGAGAGAGATCACAAGTAGGCGAAGAGGCAGGGAGAGAGAGTGAGAGGGAAGCAGGCTCCCTGCTGAGCAGAGAGCCCGATGTGGGGCTCGATCCCAGGACCCTGGGATCATGACCTGAGCCGAAGGCAGCGGCTTAATCCACTGAGCCACCCAGGCACCCCAGGAGTTGTATTTCAATCTTAAAGACCTGAAGAATCTTGAAAAGTCGAAAGGATGAACTCTGGTGTTGGATATTCTGGCATCCTGTGGAGGAATGGGGTTGTTTATTGAAGCACAAGCTAGCTTTTCCCCTGACATCACAGGTCATGGGAAGCTGCTGTTTCTACTAGCTGATGAAATTGGCCTTCGCGTTGATTTTATTATTGATTTATTTGTCCGTTAAATGTGTATCAAATACCAATTATGTGCTAGACACTGTCCTAGGCTCTGGGATTAGTGTTGAATGACAAGAGTCATTAGAATTACAGTGGTAATTAGAAGAGTGTTAGACAACAGGGCACTCTGGGAATATATACATGGGATCTGATGTAATCTAGGGAACCAGGGGAGGTGGCCTTGAATGAGTGGTAGTCAAGAAGAGATCCGAATTCCATTTATATGGAATGTCCAGAATCGGCAAATCTGTAGAGCCAGAAAATAGACTAGTGTTTGCCTAGGGTTAGCAGAGTTGTGGGAGAAAGGGGAGTTACTGCTAATAAGTACGAGTTTCTTTTGGGGGTAAGGAGAATGTTCAAAAAGTGATTGTGGTGATGGTTCTACAATACTGTAAATTTACTAAAACCCACTGATCTATATACTTTAAGTGGGCAAAATGTATGGCATGTGAAATACATCTCAGTAAAGTTCATATATAAGTGAGATCTGAATATTGAGGGGAATTGGCTAAGGAATAAACTATTTCTACACAGAGGGAAGAATGTGTGCATTGGAAGAAAGAGTATGGCATTTTAGGAGATGTGAAAAAAAATTCTGTGACCGGCTTGTTTCTTGATAGACGGTAATGACAGATGAAGCCGACCATCTTGAATGAACCGAGACTGTACAGTGTTATAAAAGCCACACTGAAAGTTTGGGACTTTATCCTAAGAACAATAGGAAGCCAGCTGTTGTGCAATATGATCACTACGTGTTACCATTCTGGCTACCAGGTAGAGAATGAAAGGAAGAAAAGAGTGTATTTGAGAAACCAGAAGAGTGATATTATAATTCTCCAGGCATGAACTATTGGTATCTTAGATTAGGACGGTGGCAACAGGTTTGGACAAATTCAAGACTTGCTGACAGATTAGAACGGAGATGTAATAGAGTGACACAGATAAGATGACTTGCTCAACTGAGTGGACAGTGAGATGGAAATAGAAGAGGTGCAAATTTTGGGATGAGGGCAAGATTAGTTATTTTTCATATAGTTGGGATGATCTAATAAGAGTTAGCAAAGATGATTTGTGCAGTAATGAGCTCTCCTCCACTGAAATTATTCAAGTCAGACTAGAGAAGTTGTGGACTAAACAACTAAATTTCCATTCAGTTCTAAAGGTCTACTACAGGAAACTGCCATTTGCGCCGGAATCTGGTCCCCAAAACACCTCCTGGCAGAAATGAGCCATTTGCTGGAGCCTGAATTCCTCAGAACCATCTATACCCAGTTAATAATTAAAGTTCCTCGGGAGGTCTCCATTTATTTGTTTCACCTCTGTGAAGGATTCTGGTTTCATAAAATCCCACAGCAGTATTATTTAACTTAGTGTCAAAGAAAGGCCTACTGACTCCACCAACCCTAAGGCAAGTCTCTTCTAGCCCAGAAAGAAAAAGGTGGGAGGCTGCAGTAGCCACAGAAACTGACCCTGCCCAAAGCCAAAACACAGAGAGGGCTCCTACAAAATAAATCTCTGTATTTTTTTTTTTTTTCTCACGCCCTCTCCAAATACCCAGCACTGGGCCCTTAGGGCCCAACAGCCTGCCATTTGTTGGTTAACTGATCCTCCAGGCCTGGGGTGAAGGTGGGGTGAGAGGATGATGGAGCTTTTAAATGTAAAATTGAAAAGCCAAAAGGGAGGGAAAAGGAGAGGAGAGAAGAACAAATAACAAGGAAAGACTTTTGTGTGTGTCTCACCTCCGAAACAGCTGCTATCAGATACCCTTAAGAAATAGTAAAGATTTGGGGTGCCTGGGTGGCTCAGTGTGTTAAGCCTCTGTCTTTGGCTCAGGTCATGATCTCAGGGTCCTGGGATCAAGGCCCGCATTGGGCTCTCTGCTCAGTGGGGAGCCTGCTTTCTCCTCTCTCTCTCTATGCCTGCCTCTCTGCATACTTGTGATCTCTCTCTCTGTTTCAAATAAATAAATCTTAAAAAAAAAAAAAAGAAACAGTAAAGATTTACCTAAAGTCTTTTATTAACTGCCTTACCAAATGCCCTAAGAGAGGTAGATGGGGTTTGTTTGACTTTTTTAAAAAGATTTTATTTATTCATTTGACAGAGAGAGATCACAACTAGGCAGGCAGAGAGAGAGAGAGAGAAGCAGGTTCCCTGCTGAGCAGAGAGCCCAATGTGGGGGAGGGGGGCTGGGAGGGGTGTTGATCCCAGGACCCTGAGATCATAACCTGAGCTGAAGGCAGAGGCTTAAGCCACTGAGTCACCCAGGTGCCGCTTGTTTGACTACTTTATTCCCACCCTGATTCTTCTCCAGTTGTAATGTCGTGCTCACAGTCTAACACACACCCAAACCAGGGGTTCAAAACCTGCTCCTTCCAGAGCCTCACTCTGTCACCACCACCCCTCTCCTAAGGTAAGCCTTCCGCCTTCTTCTTCCCCTTCTGCAGATCTCACCACAAAACTTTCTGGGCCTAATTCACATCGTTCTGACTCTCCCCATCTCTGAAATGGAAATAATAAAAATCATGGTGGGAATAACAGTAAGACCTATACAGTATAGTTGCCGTGAGGATTAAACATTCTATATACTTGGGAATTTGTTGCAACTGCAAAGGACTGTAAATTAGATGTCGTTTTTATTGCCTTTATTTCTAAAGTCGAGTTCAGTTGTTAGAATTAGGGTGCCAGGATGCTTGGCCGCTCATCAAAGGGATTAGGGAAGGGGTTAATGTTAGATGTTGCCAAATGTTTCAGGGAAAAAAATCCACTCCACTTGAAGCAGGACGTCAACTCACCTTGCACAAAAAGCCCTTGGGAGAGAAGACTTTCGGTTTAAAAGCTGAAGGCGTGGGAAAACAAAGTACTCAAAGCAGACAGCCTGAGACGCTCTGGGCCTCCAGGCTGGCACCCTGGTCGCCTCCACGCACCTGGGGCGTTCTTCCGCCTGCGGTGAGCGCCTCTCCCACCGCCGGGTCTCAGTCCCGCCAGGTGTGGGGAAAAGGCTTAGAGCTCTGGAAGTTTTAACATTTTAAGAGATTCTGCAGTTGACCAAGAACTCTAAAATCCCCGAGACAGTACCTGTCACTTCAGGGTGCTCCACACGCTCCCCCCTCGGTAAGGCCCAGGAAAGTGATGGTGTAATAAAATGAGATTCGAGGTCGTGGAAAGAATAGGCATATATACGTGCCCCCGTGTTGGGGGGAATGAGATCGATTTGGGTGTTGATTTCTCCAGTCATTTCAGAACCGCACTTCCTGCCAGATCGCCCAGGGCAATGCTAGAACAATCTTAGGGCATTGAAAAAAATGCCAGTTCAAAAGGCGATTCAAAATCGGGGATACCGGCTGCGGGCCGGTTGTTTACAAAAAAGCGACCGCATCCCTCACGTGTTTGGCCACACATCTTCGCAGGCCTCAGTTTCCCAGTGTGAAAAATGGGCGGACTACCGGCCCACCTCCCTCACTGAGAGAAAGGGGCTGGGTGTTCCGGTTTCGTCCCGGCTAACAGAAACCACTTGAGAAACGAGGAGTTTCTTTCGTTTTCAGTTGAAAGGGGGGGGGGGATGCAATAAGCGTGAACCATGCTCAGAAATGCTTCTGTCAGTATAGGTGGGGAGCTGGCTGAGAAGAGGCTAGAGGAAGGCCAAACTGGGCAGTACTTCTGCCGCATATGAATGTAAATCCGCACGTGTGCACATACACAAACGCACACAGACGGTATCAAAATCCACGGGTTTATAAGGACAACTAACCTCCCACAGTTCAAGTCCCAAGGACCAGGAGCAGCCTCTTCTGCGCTTGCGCATTAACCGCGTTTTCGCCACCCCACCCCACCCCCCACCAACCCCGCTGGCGTCCCGCCCCCGAGCTCGTTCTGTCCCGCCCACTTTCCCTCCCCTTCCCCAGCCCGGCCGCCCGCGCAGAGCACTGTGGGACACAAACAAAGTGCCCCCAAACAGGCTGGAGTGAGCGGAGCGGCAACGGCCGCGGCGCCGGCCCGCACGCGCGCGGCGGCGGCTCCCTCCCAACCTCCCCCTCCCCTCCCCTCATTCCCCTTCCCCTTCCCCACCCCGCCCCATCGAGAAAACGCGAGCCGTCGCCGCGCTCCCCAAACCGCCGCCTACCTTCGGCCAACCGCCCCCAACGGCCGCAAGCGCGCGGCTCTCCGGGCCCCCTCGCTCCTCCCCTCAGGCCCCTCCGAGAGCCTCGGGTGCTTCCCTCCTGCCGCTTCGCCGTCTCCCACCTCCCAGGCACGCTGCTGGTTGTGCCGCCATGCCCCAGCCACAGGCTGTCCACGGGCCTAGGCGCGGCGGCCCGAGATAGGGTCCCCTCAGCCTCCCCGGGGAGGAGAGAGGCAGCGAGCCGCGCGCTCCGCCCCCTCCCCCCGGGCTGTCGCCGCCGCCGCCGCCGCCGCCGCCACCTCGCCGCCTCAGCCTGGCGGGGAGGAGGAGGAGGAGCACCAGGCCTCCGGGCCCCTGCACCGCCGCCCTCAGGTAATGGGGAGAGGGGGGCGAGCGGGCCGTTTGGCCCCAGAGGGGGCAATAACCAGCCACTCCTCGCCGCCAGTGCCCTCGGGGTGCGTCCGCCCAGGGACTGACACCACGCGTCCCCCATCTGGCGCTGGACGGAAAGGAAAGCCTGATCTTGTCACCCAATCCGCTCCGGGAGACACCCCATAGGGTCCCCACAGTGGCATTTAATCCTTCAAGGAGGAGACTAGCCTTCGGCCCCCCAGTTGGAAATCTCCCCGATCGTCCAGATGCTCCCCATCATTTGCATGCCCATTTGCCCAACACCCTAACCCAAAGAAGGCAGAGGTGTTACCTCTTCTCACCTGGTCGAACCGGAGACCTGTCCCCCCCCACCTCCCCCCACCCCCGTCTCCCCTGCTGCTTTTTCTCTGGTACTGGAAAGAAAAGGATGGCACTCTTAAAAAATAATAACAAACACCTCTTTTTCTTCGCTACCTGAGGATCACTCTGCATCTAGTCATTTTCTGCTGGCCTAGCCAGAAAATAAAGGGGTTACCTGCAAGTGAAATGACAAGTACATTAGAACTGATGAAAGGAAATCGCATCCTGTGAGTTCTATGAATCTTAACCAGAATTTAGAATAAAGATGAGTAATTGTGTACTTTATTGGAACTTACAGAAATGAAGACAAAAACTTAAGTTTTTTTCAACATGTAAATAAATCTGTTGAGGTCAGGAAAAAATTCTCTTCCACTTATTTTCTTACAGGTTTTTTCAGATACAGACTAACACCATAAGCACATAAACAATTTGATAGGATGGCAAATAGTTTGGCTTGGTAAAATTTTCGTGATTTCCTTTTGCCTAGGCTTTCAGTTAGAATTATTGGATTAGAAAAACTATTATATAAATCTTCATTTCCCTCATTACTTCACATTGACTGCCAGTGGATTAATAATATTTAATTGTACCTAATGTAGTTTCCTTATCACGCAATGTGAAAATAATGAAAGAAATGTTTTCCTGTAGTCTTGTATTTTAGGAAGATAACATTCATTGATTATGGAACCAGATTTACTTATTTTGTGCACTACAGGCATTTTACATATGTGATCTTATTTAATCCTCAGAACAACCTAATGATTTAGATACTATTACTTGAATTTTATATAGATGAGACAAATAACACAGCTAGAAGTGAAAATTGTACCCAGATATAATCGCAATGTAAGTATATTTCTGCTTTGCCTCTCAGTACAGGAACACTTTTTCAACTTTATTATAAAAAATTTATCTTAATGAAATTGAAAAAGAAATAGTGAATACTCCACTGTGCAGATTCAGTGAGTAACATTTATTGTTCCGTCCTCACTTCTCCCTTTCAGTGTCTCTGTGTGTGTGACCATTTGAAAGTAAGTTGCATACATCAGGACCCTCAACTATTTGAGCATGCATTTCCTAAAAATAAAGGACATTCTCCTACTTATCCCGAACATCGTTAACAACACCTTTCTAAATTAACAATCCATATGCAGATTTCCTCTTTATTCTAAAATCTCCTTGAGAAATTTGTCCTTTTCTGTATTCAGTCAAGATTAATGTATTGCATTTGATGATTATGCCTTTAGTCCCCTTTTAAAAGAATAATACCCATCTCCTTTTTTTTCTAACATGTAATTGACCAAACCAGTTGTCTTACAGAATGCTCCCGCATTCTAGATTTGTCTGTTTCTTCTTAGTGGCATTTAACTTATTCCCCAACCCCTTGAATTTTCTGTTACTGGAAGTTAGATCTAAAGAAAAACTCAATTAGCTAGATGTAAAACTTCCTTTGGCAAGAATAGGGGATACTATGTACTTCATACTGTTTCATAAACTGGTATATAATGTCAGATTGCTATACTATTAGTGATGCCAAATGACCAGTAAAGTGGTGACTGCCAAATCTGTTATAAGGGTGTGGTTTGCTGTTTGTGATTTGTACGTCATCTTGGGGTAATACTTGACACCAAGCAAATATCCTGTTTCTGGCCACCTTTTGCTTAGTGATTTTAACACTCTTGGTGGCTCTTGATTAAATCAGTTTTATGGAGATTAAAATGTAAAAAAGATTTCCTTCATTAGCTAGGGGTAAACTAAAGTTCTTCCTACAAATGTGCAGTAAGTGCTTAATTCCTTCCCCTTGATTATCAGTATTCAGAGAAAGGATTGGAGAAATAGTTACCCCAGTGGTTGCAAATGAGATTTTTTTCTTTCTTTCTTTCTTTCTTTTTTTTTTTTTTTTTTTTTTTTGCGGGATACACTTTGGACTCATGGTTTTTAGTGTATTTATTCATTTTTTTAAAATAACAGTCATTTTTCTTTTTGATCAGATTGTCCCAGATTTGGATAGTAGGAACCTTTTCAACCTGGCTCCTGTGTCCTTTTTTTTTAAACACTCCTGATTGCCATTCGAACATTCTTGGAGTGCTTTCAGGCACAAGATACCCAACGCTTACCTTGTTACTTTCTTTGTTCTAGATCTGGAATGGGCTGTTTATCTAAGGAGTCTTGGTTCTGTTTGATGAGAGAGGGTATATAGAAACCAAGATCAGGATGTGGATATATTCATTTTCATTGCTGCTGGAGTGTCATTGCTTCGAGATCCTTTCAGAGGAAAGAACTAAAAAATGGTTTTTTGCTTATTTGTTGAATAATTTATTTGTTTGTAATGATATATCCAGTTCAAATTTAACATAGCAGACTTTTCCTTAACTTCTTTGATTTTATATTTGTCTCTTAAATGAAAATCTTGGTGCATAATATGAAGGGTATATAATCAGAGTATTTATGGTGTTCAGAAGTCACTTGAAATACTTTTGTTTATTTAAACTACCAATTTGATACAGTTCATTTGTTTTATTATTTGGGGGTTTTCTTTATTTTTGAATATGTCAAATATATGGTTCAATACATAGTTCAAAAGACAACTATTTTTAAAAGTATGGTTAAAGAAGCCTCACCCAAATTAATTTTTAAGATGAAGTAGACCCTTTAGTATCTAATATATTCTCTTATGTTTTAACTGCAGAAGGCTTAGCAGTATGTTACTTCCTTGAAGTGATGTAGGAGTAATTTTAAATTTTGCAATTAGATTCTGATTCCTCTGGCAAAGAGAAAGAATTAAGACTAATCCTTGAAGGTGAGCAGAAAAATATATTTCAAGCTTCTGCACGCTTTACTTGAAAATCAAGTCTTTAAAGAGATATGGATATGGTGGAAGTTTTATGAATCCATCTACTTGTATGCCACAAAAAAACCTGACATACAGTATGTGGATATAAAAGGCATTTGGACATGTGATCAGTGACAACAACATGTTTTGTTTGGATTGGGCAAAATTTGATAGAAATTATAATTATGTGTTCAAATAAGAGTTTAGGAGGGAGCAGTGGTTGTCTAAAGTGGGCAGAGGACAGTTAGTTTATCTCAATCACCTACCACCCAGGTACTATAAAAAGAAAAAGATGCACCCCGTGTGTTTTCCTCTTTGTATGCTATCACTGCTTTGGGTAACAGAGTGAACATCAATTTCCTTCAGGGAGTGGAGTGGGAAAATGGAGAATGCCTGTGCTTTGGACCCATTCACTTATTCTGTCCTCAATCTCAGTAAAAAGAGATTTCCTAATATTAGAACACATCAAGTAAGGGGGGAAATGTCACAAACAATTGCATAGGTATGTATAACCACCTGACAGGTAGAACCAGTTGTGATAGAATGAAGGGGAAAATATACTAACAATAATTGCTAACATTCGTTGAACCCTTTCGGAAAGTCAGCATTGTACTAAACATTTTATTTAATTTAAATTTCATTTAGCATTTCATTTAAATTTCACATTAACTCTTTGATATGACTGCTAATATCTTATTTTGCAAGTAAGGAAACTGTAATCCAGCTTTCACACTCAAGTCTGTCTTCAGAATTAGCATTATACTTTCAGAATTAGCAAGATACTTTGGTATACCTCATAGCTAAATATAATGGGTAGTAAAATATATTTCATTGACTGTGAATTAAAGGAAGTACGTGACTGATGTTTGTCCTGTAGCAACACTGAAGATTGTATGCCAAGAGCCCCCAAGTGCCCCAAGTGCTTGTCATATCTATTACACATCCTTAGTATATCAGACTTTGCTTCAGAAACTGCATTTAGATACCATTTTAATAGGCATTTAAATAGTAGAGCATCACGACGCCTGGGTGGCTCTTGATTTCACCCCAGGTCATGATCTCGGGAGCATGTGATTGAGCCCCACTTTTAGCTTTGCGCTTGGCAGAGTCTGCGTGGGATTCTCTGTCTCCCTCTCCCCACCCCCCATTCCTGCCCCTACATAATCTCTCAATAAGTGGATAAAACTTTGCATAAGTGAATAAATAAGCATCAAAAGACAAGATGAATTGGTGGATGGATAGATACATGATAAAACAAGTATAATAACGTTAACGGTAGAATCTAGGTATGGTTATGCACATATTCACCTGTAAAATTCTTTAAATTTTGAACCATCTGAGATTTTTCATAATAAAATATCAGGAGTGATTAACAATATATTGTTATTATAAAATATTATTGATAGTTCTGTAAAAACCAGTAACATGCTATATCCTCTATGCCTACAGTGATTCTCTTAAATTTTTATTAAGTCTTCCTAGCCCTATAAAGGATAAAAATTGTCACCGAAACAGTCAAAGACTGTTGTAAAGGGGTTTACTTCATCAGTTCAGAGGCTCTTAATTAGGCTCCTTCCAGCTATAGTTTTTAGTATCTTTATAAATATTATATATATTAAATTTGTACATATACTTTTTCCCACCTATGATGTTCTGATACTTGGTAGACTGCTGTTGAGCATACTTTTCATGTAAGCTTTTTGGGCTGTTTTTACTTTAAATGCCTCACATTGATAAAAGAAACAGTTCTCAGTGTACCTAAGAATGATTGGGAGAAACTTATCCCCTGGTGGACTGAAAGCCACATTAGTTTTCTTTGTTCTTTATATTGGAAATGCATTGCCCCATTTTAGACAGTGAGCTGGAAGTCTATAGATTCTTAGTCATAGAATCTAAAATAATGCTTGTATACCTTAGATTTATATTATACTCCTGCTTGAAGGGCATATTGACTTACTACATTAATTTCTTCGCTAACATTTTTAGTGCCAAGGGTGACCTTAGCTAGCACATTTTTACATAACTGATTTTGGAGTAAATCACTTGAGTTGTATTGATAATTCTGTCTTAGAATAGTGAACACTGATAGATAAAACTTATTACTGTCTCACTCTTGGAGAAACAGAATCATCCTTGTTTCCACATTGAGTGTTCTTCTATTAGTAATTTTTTGGTATAGCTTTAAAAACGTGAAAATGTTTTATAAGTGATCAGTTTACAATGTCAGTTCTGTATTGCTATCCTACAGCAGTTAAAATGTATGTATTTCTATATGTTGAGGGAATTTGGTATTTATTTGGTTTCGATTGTTTTTGGTGCATTCAGCATAACTACAAATATCTTGGGTGGCATATGACCCAAGACTTTGAATCTCTGGAATCAAGATTTTGTAGAACTTCTACCCCTCTGACTTCTGAAACAACTTTAGATAATTATTTTTAAATTATTTCCTCTTAATTCAGATCTTAACCTAAGTGTCTGATCCTCACCTACGTTTAGCAAGCAAAAGCAAGCATATTTAGTACTAGTCTCTATTAAATATTGTACTTGTGCTCTCTGATAAAATTGAGAAATTTTTGGTCTAAACAAAAATAAAATAAAATGTTAGAGTTTCCAGGGCTTAAGCATACTTGTTTTGCTTCATTTCATTTTTCTCTTACTGCTGTTGTTTACTGGGGAAGGGGGGTGTTGTATAGTTTCTTTCTTCTACTTTTATTTTTTTCTCCTTTTTACATTTTGACTACCTCTATTCCCCCGCCCCTCCCCCCCTTTTTTTTTTTGTCTCTTTGCTTCTCCTTTCAGCTTTGGATCTTCCAACACTGCTCATTTCCTTTTTTGTAGCTTTTGTAGCACAGTTGCTTTATTTTTGATGCCTTTTCCATGCCTTATAAAACTATACAAACCATACCTGTATGAGAATTATTTCTATTTACAGGAATTACTGCCTCTCTTTGTTTTTTTATTGTTTCTTCCTCGTTTCTTCTTCTTCCTTCAGTTAGGTTTACTTAGCTTTACTTTGAGAGCTAGCACAGCATAGTGTTAAAAGCACCCACTGGGTTCACATCTTGACTCTTAAACTTACTGTATGTGGTTTTGGGCCAGTTTCCTTAACTTATTTGTGCTTCGTTTTCCTTACCGGTAAAATGAAGATACCAAAGTGATACCTATCCCAGGATTGTGTGAAAATTAAATTATTTAATATGTAAAAATACTTAGAACAATGCTTGGTGTATATTGAGTACTATATAAGTATTAAGTATTAAGATTATTTTTCTTTAAAAAAAAAAAAAACTAGTTCAAAGCCATAGATTATTTTTTGGCAGTTTATTGAGATAAAACTAAAAAGCCGTAGGTTATTGCCACTACAAATTTGTGATCTCCCAATTTTATTTGGGTCTTCAGTACCTCCTAGCCATCATTATGGGGTTTTTTCTCTACATTTTTCTCATGTTTCATTTTCCTCAAAATTGTACTTTTATCTCTTCTCTTCTCAGCAGTCTTCCTCTACCTGTAGTTTCAAAGAGAAATAACATAAAAGCCAAAGCTATCAGACAAGAACTCTCACTACTTGTCACCACCCTCCTATAAACTTAACTGTAACTGCACCTTTCCTTTTCTCTTTTTTCCTATCACTGGGTCTCCTTCTGTTTAAGGCTAATTTTTTTTACTCATGCACTGAATCTAGTTTCTCCCTACGCTGGGACCTTGTGCTGTCTATTATCGCTGTTTCCTCTGTCTTTAACTTTTCCTTCTTCTCTGAGTCTTTCCAACCACTGTCAAAACATTCTATATTTTACTATAATAAAAACAATATATCTGGGGAGGAAACATTCTCTAGTTTCTCCCATTCTATAAAAATGCCAGTATCCTCCCGTGAGCCCTTATTTCCCTCCAACTAACTCCCTTGCTCTATCTTTAGAAACAGACTTCTTCAGATTGAATTGTCTTTACCTACAGTTTTCACTTCCTCATATCGGTATACTCTTTTTCTTTGTTGCAGTCTGACTCTACTATGTGCTGTTATAAGATCATCAGTATTCCTTGTGGCTAAATCAAATAGACTGGTTTATATCTTATTTGACCTATCAGCAGCATTTGACACTGACAACCACTCCTTGAAATACTCTGCACTCTTGGTTTCTGGAACATTCTACCTTCCTGGTCCTTCAGAATAACTTTTTTCCAGATTTTCTTTTTGCTGCCTCCCACCGTCTTTTTCCTCCTCTTGCTTTCCTTGATCATTTTAGCTAAAAGTTTATCAATTTTGGATCCTAGCTAATGATTCTCTTTAAAGGACCATTTGGGCTTGAATTTGTTCTGGGTATGTTTCCTACTCACTTTATGTCTGTGCTTCATTTCCTTATGTTTGTTTTGAGCTTGCTTTGCACTCTTTCTAGCTTCTTAAAGTAGAACACTAGGCCATTGATTTTTTTTTTTAATTATAGTGAAATACAGCTTTAAAGACTTCTTACCTTAACTATTTTAAGTGTACAGTTCGATGACATAAAATACATTCACGCTCTTAATGCAACCATCACTGCCATTCATCTCTAGAACTCTTCATCTTGCAAAACTATAACTCTGTACCCATTAAACAGTAACCCCCATTCTCTTCCCTTCCCAACCCCCTGGCACCCCTTCTACTTTTTTTTCTGTGAATTTGACTACTCTCTAAACCTCATATTGGTATTAGACAATGTCCTTTTGTGACTGGTTTATATCATTTAGCATAGTTATCCTTAGGATTTATTCATATTGTAGTGTGTATCAGATTTCCTTCATTTTTAAGACTAAATAATATTCCATTGTATGTGTATACCATATTTCCTTTATCTTCCGTTGATGGACACTTGGAATACCTCTACCTTTTGGCTATTGTGAATAATGGTTCCATGGATATTTGTGCACAAAAAATGTTCATGTGCCTGCTTTCATTTCCTTAGGGTATATACTCAGAAGTAGAATTGCTGGATAATATGATATTCTATTAAGGTTTTTTTTTAAGATTTTATTTATTTATTTGACAAGGAGAGACACAACCAAGGAGGGAACACACAAGCAGGGGGAGTGCTTCCAGCCAAGCCAGGGAGGCTGATGCGGTCCTCCATCCCAGGACCCTGGGATCATGACCTGAGCCAAAAGCAGATGCATAACAACTGAGCCACACAAATGCCCCTCTATTTTTTAAGTGTTTTAGGAACCCCCATACTGTGTTCCACAGTGGCTATACTTAATACTCCCACCAACAGTGCACAAGGATTTTTTTCTTCCACATCCTCACCAACACTTGCTACTTTTTGTGTGTTTTGTTGTGTTTTATTTTATTTAATAAGAACCATTCTGGTGGGTAGGAGGTGGTAGGTGTGTGATTATAGGCCACTGATTTTTAGACATTCTTTTCTAATATATGTATTGAAAACTATAAATATTACCCCAAGCAATGCTTTAGCAACATCCCACAAATGTTAATGATGTATTTTAATTATTACTCAGTTAAAAATACTTTCCAGTTTCTTTTATTGATTCCTTCAGTCAACATGTGAATTATTTCAATATTTTGTTTCCAAATATTTGGGGTTTTCTTGATAACTCATTGATTTCTAATTGTATGTGTTTATGTATGGTGAAAGAACATTTTCTTTTTTTTTTTTTCCTTTGAGAGAACATTGTGTGCATTCATTCATTTAAAATTTGTTAAGATTTGTGTTAATGGTCCAGCATATCTGTCTTGATGAGCATACTGTGTTGTACTTGAAAAGAGTATGTATTCTGCTCTATAAATATCAGGTCAAGGTGGTTGATGGTATTATTCAGATCTTTTATGTCTTTAGTGACTTTGGAGTAGGAGCTAGTTCTGTCAGTTATTGAGAGGGATATTAAAAGTTCCAAGTATTATGGTGTATTTGTCTTTCTCCTTAACTCTGTCAGTGTTTACTGCTTATATTTTAAAGCATTGTTATTAGGTGTGCACACATTTCTTACTGTTATACACTTCTGTCTCCAATAATATTTTTGTCTTGAAGTCTGTCTGATAATAAAAATAGGGAACTCAGCCCACCTGTCTTCATTGTTTGCATGGTAAATCTTCTAACATATCTGTGTCCTCTTATTTATTTCTTAAAAGAGCATACAGTTGGGCTTGCTTTTTTATTCCTATTCTGCCTTTTAGTTGAAATGTTGAGCCCATTAAAATTTAGTGTAGTTAAATCAAGTCCAGAATCAAATTGTTGGCAGGGTTGGTTCCTTCTGAGGGAAGGAACCTATGAGGAATATCCTATGCCGTTCTCTTTGCTGCTATTAGTGCCATGACTTCTGGCAGTAGGTCTCCAGGCTTTACTTGATGTTCTCCCTGTGTGTCTGTCTTCATTCAAATATCCCCTTTGTGTAAGGACATCATAATTACCTCATTTTTTAAAAAAAGATTTTATTTATTTATTTGAAAGAGAGAGAATGAGCAGGGGAGAGGCCAGAGGGAGAAGAAGTTGAGTCCACTGTGTGGCTTGATCCCAGGACCCGGGATCAGGACAAGAGCTGAAGGCTGACGCTTAACCAACTGAGCCACTCAGGTGCCCCCCCAGTTACCTCATTTTAACTTGATTACCTTTGTAAAGAGCCTGTTTCCAAATCAAGTAACATTTTCAGGTACTGGGGATTATATTAATCATATTGGGGGGGGACTACAGTACAATCCATAATAAGACACATTTAAAGTTGGCAGCAATGTGAAGGCCTGTTGGGTAGAGTCACTGTAGTTGTGTTTCTAAAGGAAACACATTGAAACTCTGAGTACTTGATGTGAGTGCTTAAAAACTCTTTAGGGAAGAAAAGAAATCTCTTTAAATGCTAATTAGCTAAAACGGACTTGAATTTAACTTTCTCATGTAAGGATCCCAACTTTCTCGTGTAAGGATCCCAAAGAGCGAATAAGATCTGTCCTTTCTTTAAGCTTGCTTTCTAAAAATAATGAATTGATATTAACAGCTGATATTCCTTACATACTGTGATTGAATCCTTATGAATGGCAACATGATGGGATAGGAGGAAGGGACTATGAATTTGAATTTTATAGTCAAATAGACTTCTGTTCAAATCCTGATTTTATTATTTATTTATAGGACAAAGGGCAAGTTAATTGTACCTTTGATTTCCTCATTTATAACTGGATTTTTAAATCCCTTTCTCAGAATCATGAGCCCAGAGTGAGATAAAGACACCTGGTGAATTACTCAATATATATTAACTAATCTTCCCTTAATGTAAAAATTAACAATCAGCATGAGTCTGGCTACAAGCAATGAGAGGAAATTCTAATAGTTCAGTTACTGGTTTAACTGATTTATTAAATCCTGGTAAATCTCAGTCTCTTTCTTAAACTCTGAAGTGATTAAAATCGTTGATTAAAAAATGGCTAGTTGTAAAAGTTAAATGATTTTTTTTTAATAGCTCAGATACAGTGATCCATCTGAAATTCTTCCTGAAAACTTAATAAACACTTAAGGAAGACCCGTGGGAAATAAACCATTGTCAAATTAAAGATCACATACACTTTTATTACTGTTCAGAGAAAGTAAAAGTATGTTCTCAAATATGAGTACTCAGTGTGAATCTATTCTAAAAAGTATACTTCCTTTCATAGAAGAATATATATTTTTGCTTTAGAACAAAATTTAAAATTGTGGTACTGTAATACTTGTAAAAAATTAATTCTTAATGATAGTGAAAAACATTTTAACTTAATAACTTTCTAGAGAGAGAAGAAATTGAGTTGCAATTTTCACTAGTTCACTTACATACATTTTCTGTGTAGTTTTAGCATGAAATTTTTTTTATAAACATATAATGTATTATTAGCCCCAGGGGTATAGGTCTGTGAATTGCCAGGTTTACACACTTCACAGCACTCACCATAGCATATACCCTCCCTAATGTCCATAACCCAACCACTCTCCCCCAACACCACCCCCCCCCCACCCTCAGTTTGTTTTTATGACATTAAGAGTCTCTTATGGTTTGTGTCCCTCCCAATCCCATCTTGTTTCATTTATTCTTTCCTACCCCCCAAACCCACCACGTTGCAGCTCCACTTCCTCATATCAGAGAGATCATATGATAGTTGTCTTTCTCCAATTGACTTATTTCGGTAAGTATAATACCCTCTAGTTCCATCCACGTTGTTGCAAATGGAAAGATTTCATTTCTTTTGATGGCTAGCATGAAATTTTTAACTTGAGTTATGGCTCTTCTGGGTTTTTTTTGTTTGTTTTATGGCTCATCTGTTCTTAAACTTTGCATGTCGTATATGTTAAACTCTAATTTATTCAGCATTTTTTAAGTGCCCTCTCTGTGTTAGGGAGAATATACACAGAATACATATAGCCTCAGCCTCTCATGTAGCATGTGGGTCCGTAAGACCACAAGATCTACAAACAGTTGATTGCCTGTTATACATAAACTACTGATGTAGAGCAGTGGTTCTTTTGTGGCCATAAGGGATGCCCAGTGAGAATCACTGCACTATAATAACCAGTGTTTCTAGTAAGAATATAATAGGTAAATGGTATAGAAGCAGAAATGATGATACACCTCCAGGTGTATCCAAATGAAGACTTTGCATAAATGTTCATAGCAGTTTTACTTGTAATATCCTCAAACTGGAAATAACTCAAAAGTCTGTCAACAGTTAAATGAAAAACAGATTCTAATATATCTATACAATAGAATAGTACTCAGCAGTAAAAGGAATAAAAATTCTTGAGCCCAACAATGTGGATGAATCTCAAAATAATTTTATCCAGTGAAAGAACCCAGATAAGTAATAAAGTCTGTATTGTATAATTCTGTTATATAAAGTTCTGGAAAATGCAGCTAATTTAAAATGAAAAGCAAATAATTAGTTGCTACAGAGGACTAGGAGGGAAAAATTGCAAAAAGACACAAAGAAACTTCTAGGGATCACAGAAGTTTTATCTTGATTGTGATGATGTATATGTCAAAACTAGTCAACTTGTACACTTTATATGGAATTTATTGTACATCAGGTATATCCCAAGTACTTACAAAATGTGTTTTAAAGAACACAGGTATGATCAATTTCATTAATATATTAGAATTGTTCCTGGGGAATAAGCCCTGGTAAAACCTAAGTTGGCACTCTATCAAATGCCAAATGCAGCATTGATTAATTTAAAGTTAGGACAGGATTTAATTAAAGTCAGAGTTCCTGATTTGGAGCCCCTGTTAGGCTACTTATTTTCTTTGATGCTATTTTTCTTCATCTTCAAAGGGGGTTCCTCATATATTTCACAGGTTTTTAAGATCCAAAGAATATATATTTGAAAACACATTATAATCTGAAAAGTACTATACAAATGAGAGGTATTGCTGGCATCTAGGGTAGAAGGAAGAACAAGTATAGTATTTGACCTGTTGAGACTGATAAGGAGGGGATTCTAAGAAGGGACCAGAGGTAGGGGAAGTGGAAATGTGTGTGATATATTTTGAGAAAAATCAAAATCAGTTTGAAGCAAAGAGTTGATGTTGGAGAGTAGAGAGGAAAAGACAGCAGCCTTAAAAATGTAATAGAGTGGATGGAGCACCTGGATGGCTCAGTCGTTAAGCATTTGCCGTCAGCAAAGGTCATGATCCCCCATAGTCCTGGGATCCAGTCCCACATCGGGCTCCCTGCTCTCCAGGAAGCCTGCTTCTCCCTCTCCCACTCCCTCTTCTTGTGTTCCCTCTCTCACTGTGTCTCTCTCTGTCAAATAAATAAGATCTTAAAAAAAAAAAACAAAAAAAAAGTAATAGAGCGGAGAGAATATGAGACAAAAAGATTAGCATCAGGATATAAATTGTTATTTACCAGCCCTATGGCTTTAGATAAGTCACTTATTCTCTCTGCTTCAATTTCCTTACCAGCGTAAAGGGAGGATAATCCACCTTATCTCAAGGATTTATATATTGAAATCAATATCATATGTATATAAAAGTGCTGAAAAGAACAAAGTGTACTGTATAGGGTTTGTTTCCTGAGATAAGGTGTGAAGTGGTAAGTACTGGACTTATATGATTATATTTTAGAGAATATTTGAACAATGGAGAATATCTGAATAATGGTGAAGGATTAATTCAGGATTGGTGAGACTGAAGAGAGGGAGAACAGTCAGGATATTTAAGTAGTCCAAAGCAATGGTTAATGGAGAAAGGAAAAGATGGATATGAGATAGGTCTTAGAGACCAAGGCTGTGTTAGGCGGAAAAGAGAAAGATAGAAATTGTATTTGTTTCCTGTGGCTGTTGTGTTATAGATGTCATGAGCTGGATGGCTTAAAACAAACGTATTCTCTCAGGGTTTTGGAGGCCAGAGGTTCAAAGTCCATATCACTGCTTTGAAATGAAGATGTTGGCCGGCACTCTTTCTGAGTGGCTTCCATGTGGTTCTGGGGGAGAATCCATTCCTTGTCTCTTCTCTCTTCTGGTGACTGCAGGCAGTGTATGGTTTGTAGCCACATCACTCTGTTGCTCCATCTTCACATCACCTTCTCTGATACGGGTGTCAGAGAAGAAGTTCCTTTTACTTCTTAAGGGTGCTAACGTTTGTATTTAGGACCACCTGAACATTCCAGGCAATCTCCGTATTCCAAGATTCTTAATCTACCTGTGAAGTCTTCATCATAAAAGTAACATTTGCAAACTCCAAGCATTAGGACATAGATATATTGGGGGGGTGACCTTTTTAAGTCTGTTGCAGAAGTTATAGATGAATTTTGCTTCTTTGGATTGGTGGTATCATTGGCCACAGAACTTCAAGAGGAAGAGTACATAGGTGAGGAATGATGATGAATTCAGTGACCTGTTGAAGTACCTGTGGGGCATCTGTATGTGAATATTCATTTTGTTTTTCAGAAAATCTTGAATCACGTGACTTAAACATTAAAGACATTTATTATTTCACACAAAACCAACAAGAAATCCTGGAGTAAGGTAGCTTCAGAGTTGGTTATTCATAGCAATTCAGTGACATCATCAAGAATCAAGTTCTCAACTTTTTGCTTTGCCATCTGTAGGCTGTCTCCTTATGGTTCCAAGATGGCCCACATAATTCTAGGCTTGTGTGCTTGTTTTTTGTGGTTTCTTTGCTTGTTCTAATCAGCTAACCCCTGAGGCTCTCAGCAAGTTCTATTCTTCTTAGGTAAGCCTTTTTCTTGAGTGTGTTTTACCTACATGGAACTATTACATCTACATTGCACATTTGTTGAAGCAGATCCTCCTGATCCTCCCCTCCACACACACATGACGTATGACATTCCTTTATGATTATCTTAAGTGACCGTGGATTTTACTACTTTTGATATGCAGATTTGAAGATAAGGAAGCATCTTTTTCCGGTCTGGGTGAGAAGTTTAAGCCTCCGATTCACCTCGCTTAGCCTTTAAGTTCTGGTCTGCACATTTCTAACCATCTCTTAATTTAACGTTAAACTTAAAGTAGTGGTTAATGTGGTGTGGGGACTCTCCTGGCAATCCCCAGAACCTTTCAGAGGTTTGTTTGTTATTTTCATTCTTATTCTCACACTATTCCGTGGAGTTTTCAACAGACTGAATGCAGATGCAAAAATAAGAATTCAGCTTATATTATAAGCCAGACTTTAAGCTATTTACAAAATCAGTGCCACTCTTGCTTTTTCTTTTTTTGGTCTGAGAATGTAGTTTTTAGAAAAATATGTTGTGTCAACACATAATGGGCTTATTATTTTTAAAGGAATCAATAATTATTTTTTACATATCTAACTTCTGATTTATATATGGTAACCATGAACAAAAGCTATTTGGGATGCTCAGTGGATTTTAAGAGTGTACAGGGGATCCTGAGACTAAAGAGTTTGAAACCTTGCCCTCTAGTGCAGATGGTATTTTAACCATATACTCAAAAGTTCTTCCATTTCTCCAATTACATCAGTTAATCACATGGATATAGCATCTTCATATGTTACAGGATTTGTTGTATTTCAGAATCATTCATACTATTCAGTGATGTATTCCATTCATGGGGGCAGCATGCTTTCTCATTCTTCATTAATATGTTTATCTCAGCATTTTATTTCCACCATAGTCATATACCTCTGTTTATAATTTTTTTTAAAGATTTTATTTATTTATTTGACAGAGAAATCACAAGTAGGCAGAGAGAGAGGAGGAAGCAGGCTCCCTGCTGAGCAGAAAGCCCGATGTGGGGCTCGAACCCAGGACCTGGGATCATGACCTGAGCCGAAGGCAGCGGCTTAACCCACTGAGCCACCCAGGCGCCCAGATTTTATTTTTTTAAGTAACCTCTACACCCAGTATAGTGGAGCTCAAACTTAATAACCCCAAGATCAAGAGTCACATGCTCTACCAACTGAGCCAGCCAGGTGCCCCACATACCTCTGTTTATTAATATGCTTTCAGCATTCTTCTGCTTTTTATGCTTATTGACCATGCTGAATTTAATAGTATCCACAACCACAAATTAAGCTCAGAGAGAGCAAACTAAAGGAAATGAGAGAGCAAAGACTTAAATGGCCATGCAGGACCTTTTTTAACATTCTGGAGTATAACTTTGATTTATCAATAAATGTTCATCAGTAGAAAGTATATGTAATTTTTCCAAATTTATCTATGAAGGGACAGTAGCTGAGAGAAGATTTCCAGGTTTTGACAGGAGGTGAGGAGGTGAATCAAAAATGAGTACTAGATTAAGCTCTGGGTGACTAGGCAATTGAAAGTATCCATCATTAACAAAATTAGAAATTTTGCAGTGGGGTATCAATTGAAATTTAAGTTCAGTTTTAAGTGGTAAATTTGAAACAAGACAGACACATTCAGAGGGAATTGTGTAGCACTCTAGCTGGTCATTAGAAGCCCAGAATTGAAGTTCAGGAAGAATGATGGAATTAAGAGATTAAGATTAATTCATACAGAGTTGATAGAGTCCAAGATCTGTCAATAAGGTTAGCTCATCTACTACTCAGTTCTGTACATATTGTAATAATACTGTGTGCCAGGCATTGGGTGCTTTCCATATTCTTAATCTCATTTAACCATGATTAAGATCTAGATCTGTCTGAACTACAAAGCTTCCTAGCACACATGCTTTCTCCAGGCAACATCTAATATATTAATTGGTAACAATTTAATATAGTGAAGTAAATAAAACTTAATTATATATGAGGTGGAGAAATTTGTTTAATTATATATGAGGTGGAGAAATTTGTTATTGGATTTGGGCAGTGTGAAAAACTATAATTTAATTAATTAACCTGTACTATGTCAAAAGTACTATTAACCTGTACTATGTGAAAAGACATCATATATCCTTAGAGCAGTCTTCTGTAGTTCAAAGAGACAGAGGTACTAAGAGTATTTATTGACATATCTATAATTAAAAACCTCAATAGCAATTGAGTTAGCAGGACTCTTGGGTGGCTCAGTTGGTTAGGCATCTGCCTTCAGCTCAGGTCATGATCCCAGAGACCTCGGATCAAGTCCCACATCAGGTTCTCTGCTTAGCGAGGAGTCGTCTTCTCCCTCCCACTCTCCCTCTGTGCTCCTCCCTACTCTCAAATAAATAAATAAAATATTTTTTAAAATATTTTTAAAAAATGAATTAGGATGTGAGATATATAAATTGTGCTAGTAAGTTTTTTTGTTTTGTTTTTTTAATTTGACAGACAGAGATCACAAGTAGGCAGAGAGGCAGGCAAAGAGGTAAGCAGGCTCCCCGCAGAGCAGAGAGCCCGATGTGGGGCTCCATCCCAGGACCCTGGGACCATGACCCGAGCCGAAGGCAGAGGCTTAACCCACTGAGCCACCCAGGCACCCCATTGTGCTAGTAAGTTTATTAAAAATTCAAATTAGTGTTTTTAAAAGGCTTTATTGTAGATTTTTATATTTATAGATTGAAAGTTGCAACTATAGACATATTTTCCTGAGACATTCGGATCATCAAAATAGGCTACGTTAGGTTTTCACAGTTACTTTTTCTCTATAGGTTGTTTTACAGCAAATACTACACCTAAGATTCGGCTTTCAAAATTCTGGCTCAGTAGCAATTTTTTTTCAGACATCATTTTGTTACAGAATTTGTCTGACTTTGTATCAGTTGACAATTTAGAAAGGTGTTTACTATAAGGAATCTTAACTTTTTCCCATCCTACTCTGGTTTTTTTAGTTGTATAAAAGCAGTTTGTTACTTTTAGGATAGTTGATTACTAATTTGAACAGATCGAATGTGAGTTCTAGAAGTAGTAAGATAAAAATTTTATTAACTGTTCTTACACTACTATTCTTACAATATTAATCAAATCAATGGAAAGAATATTTGTCATAATGTAGTAGTTCTAGCTCCTGGTCCTGCTTTTAAATGTGATTTTTGTACCAAAGCAGTGGATTCCCAAGAATGGAGTAGTCTGAGTCCTATCCCCATTTTCCATTAAGTTACTGACTTTGTTAGTCTTTCTGGACTATTTTAAAAAGAATGGTATCTGGCACCTGATAAGTATTTTGAACTAAAAAACTTCTTAAACTGCAAATAATCTAATATCCCTTTCATCTTCAAAATTCAGATCCCTTCACTATATTTCTGAGGGTTTTTTCTCAGCTGAGGGGGAAAAAAATGCCTCATTTCAATCTATTCCTCCATCTTTTATCTCTTTAACTTCTACGATAACATTCGGGGCACAAATAATACTTGTTATTATAAATATTATATATTATCATATATGTTATAGATATTATAGTTTAAAAAAATACATGTACAGTAGCAGTCCCAGAGTCAAACCTCTGTCCGGCATATGGTTCCTCTGTAGACAGTAGTCACTATATCAAAATGCAGTATTTCTCCACAGTCTGTCTACAAAGACTAGTAATCTCCAGAGTTCCTATAGGAAGTCCTGTTCTTGACCAACTATAGTCAGGGTCCTCAAAGGAGCAGATCTTACCAGAGGTTTTGTGATTGTTACCTCTTTTTGTCCATTGTGAGTTACCGCTGGAGCTTAAGGAATGGGGCTTCCATGGCTCTTATGTAAAGAACTTTTACTAAGGTATAGTACGATTAATAATTGTGACAATTATGAATTACCAGTTTGTGATTATTATGGTTACTTCAATTTTATTTTATCCGTGAATATCTGCTTCAGGGGTACAGGTCTGTGAATCATCAGTCTTACACAGTTCACAGCACTCACCATAGCACATACCCTCCCCAATGTCCATTACCCAGCCACTCTATCCCTCTCCTCCAACCCCCCAGCAACCCTCAGTTTGTTTCCTGAGATTAAGAGTCTCTTATGGTTTGTCCCCCTCCCAATCCCATCTTGTTTCATTTTTTCCCTCCCTACCCTGCCTCTCAAATTACTAACATCAGAGAAATCATATGATAATTGTCTTTCTCTGATTGACTTATTTCACTTAGCATAATACCCACTAGTTCTGTCCATGTCATTGCAAATAGCAAAATTTCAGGTTTTTTGATGGCTGCATAGTATTCCATTACACACACACACACACACACACACACACACACACATCTTTATCCATTCATCTGTTGATGGACATCTAGGTTCTTTCCATAGTTTAGCTATTGTGGACATTGCTGCTATAAATGTTTGGGTATGCGTGCCCCTTTGGATCACTACATTTGTATTTTTAGGGTAAATACCCAGTAGTGTGATTGCTGGGTCATAGGGTGGCTCTATTTTCAACTTTTTAAGGAAACTCCATACTGTTTTCCAGAGTGGCTGTACCAGCTTTGCATTCCCACAAACAGTGTAGGAGGGTTCCCCTTTCTTCACATCCTCGCCACCATCTATTGTTTCCTGACTTCTTAATTTTAGCCATTCTGACTGGTGTGAGGTGGTATCTCATTGTGGTTTTGATTTGTATTTCCCTGATGGTGAGTGATGTTGAGCACGTTTTCATGTGTCTGTTGGCCATTTGTATGTCCTCTTTGGGGAAATGTCTGTTCATGTCTTCTGCCCATTTCTTGATTGGATTATTTGTTCTTTGGGTGTTGAGTTTGATAAGTCCTTTATAGATTTTGGATACTAGCCTTTTATCTGATATGTCATTTGCGAATATCTTCCCCATTCTGTCAGTTGTCTTTTGGTTTTGTTGACTTTCCTTTGCTGTGCAAAAGCTTTTGGCCTTGATTAAAGTCCCAGGAGTTCATTTTTGCCCTTGCTTCCCTTGCCTTGGCAGTGTTTCTAGGAAAAAGTTGCTGCAGCTGAGGTTGAAGAGGTGGCTGCCTGTGTTATCCTCAAGGATTTTGATGGATTCCTTTCTCACATTGAGGTCTTTCGTGCATTTTGAGTCTATTTTTCTGTGTGGTGCAAGGAAATGGTCCAGTTTCATTCTTCTGCATGTGGCTGTCCAATTTTCCCAACACCATTTGTTGAAGAGACTTTTTTCCATTGGACATTCTTTCCTGTTTTATCTAAGATTAGTTGATCATAGAGTTGAGGGTCCATTTCTGGACTCCCTGTTCTGTTCCATTGATCTATGTGTCTGTTTTTGTGCCAGTACTATACTGTCTTGATGATTATAGCTTTGTGATAGAGCTTGAAGTCTGGAATTGTGATGCCGCCAACTTTGGTTTTTCTTTTTCAACATTTCTATGGCTATTCGGGGTCTTTTCTGGTTCCATATAAATTTTAGGATTATTTGTTCCATTTCTTTGAAAAAAATTGATGGTATTTTGATAGGGATTGCATTAAATTTGTAGATTGCTTTAGGTAGCATAGACATTTTCATAGTATTTGTTCTTCAGTCCATCAGCATTGAACGTTTTTCCATTTCTTTGTGTCTTCTTCAGTTTCTTTCATGAGTATAGTTTTCTGAGTACAGATTCTTTGCCTTTTTGTTAGGTTTATTGCTAGGCATCTTATGGTTTGGGGTGAATTGTAAATGGGATCAACTCCTTAATTTGTCTTTCTTCTTCTGTTGGTGTATAGAAATGCAACTGATTTCTGTGCATTGATTTATATCCTGACACTTTACTGAATTCCTGTATGAGTTGTAGCAGTTTTGGAGTGGAGTCTTTTGGGTCTTCCACATAAGTATCCATGAACAAATTAATGAGGATAAGTGAGCAAAGTATGAACTATACATCCATATTGCCTATAAGCAAGAATGATAAAATGAAAAAAATTGCAGTAACATAACATACAGTGTAATTCTATAAATTTTATCTACATATGTGCTTGCCTTTTAAGTATCTGTGGAAAGGGTCAGAAAAAAATCAAGATTTCTTAATGTCAGAGCTTAGTTTTTATAGGTGAGATTGAACACACTCATTTTCTTTACATAAAAATGAATTTTTAAAATATATTAAATAGATGAACTCATTTCTTAAACACTTCATAAAATCCGTTTGAGAATATCCTCCCAAAATTAAATCTGTGCTGCTATTTGCCTTTTGCCTTTATTCCCTGCAGCTCTTTTGAGTGTCGTCAAAAATCTGGCCTTGCCACAGAAAAAGTTTTAGAAATACTTATGTGGTTGCACAGTAGCACATATGTGAGGATTCCATTTATATGTGGGTTTATTTAATGCCACTGAACTGTATACTTAAAAATGATTAGAAGGGCAAATTTTCTACATTGTACACAATATTTTTTAAAAATCTAGCCTTGCCCCTGGAGGTATATCACACCATGTGAACAATTGTTATATTTGTTACAGTTACATAAATTAATTAAATACTGATGATAGGGGCACCTGAGTGGCTCAGTCATTTAGCATCTGCCTTCAGCTCAGGTCATGATTCCAGTGTCTTGGGATCGAGCCCTACATCAGGCTTCTTGCTCAGTGGGAAGCCTCCTTCTTCCATTCCCACTCCCCCTGCTTGTGTTCCCTCTCTCATGGTCTCTCTCTGTCAAATAAATAAATAAATCTTTTAAAATAAATAAAATACTGATGATAATTGCCAACTTTGAAAAAGAAATATGAACAGTTTAAAGCAGTAGCCACCCTCACTTAGGATAATACAGGAGAAATACCAGAACTTCATGGTTGTGATAACTTCCATCAAATGATTTAAGTATTAGAAGGCTATGGAACTAGATGACCTCCAGGATTCCTCTCTACCTGGAGATTGTTTGAATTTGAGAGTAAACATAAGTTTCTTTAATTAAAATTGAAAACCCATGGAAACAAACCAAATGTCCCATCAGTAGGTGAATAAAATGTGTATACATACAATGGAATGGAACCTTTAAAAAGAAAGTAAATTGATACCTGCTACAACATGGATGAACCTTAAAGACATGCTAAACAAAATAAGCCAGTCACATAAGGACAGATATTGGATAATTCCATTTATATGAGGTACCTAGAATAGTCAGATTCATGGAGCCAGAAGGTAGAAGGGTGGTAACCAGGAGCTGGATAGAGAATGAGATGTATTGTTTAATGAATACTGACTTACAGTATGGATTGATATAAAAGTTCTAGAGATGGGTAGTGATGATAGCTGCACAGCAGCATTAGTGTACTTAAGGCCACTGAGCTATACACTTAAAAATGGCTAAAATAATAAATTTTATGTCTATTTTGCCACAATAAAAAGAAACCTTAATTTACTGCTGTTAATTAAGTAACTTAGATGATGTAGGCATTTTAGGTTATAATGGAGTTCTAGAAAACTTTCTAAATAAACTAATACTGGGCACATTACCAATACAATAAAACTGCTTTTTGATATACAGATGCTACTTGAAATGTAGCAAGCAAATGAGTTTGTATTTAATTTTATTTGATTAATTTTATTTAATTTGAATTAAGATAACTGCATGTGGCTAATGACTACTTCTTAGAAGTATTTTCTCATCCTTTTACTTTCAGCCTACCTATATCATTGTATTTGAAGTGAGTTTCTTATGGATAACATGTAGTTGACTCATTTTTTTTTTTAATATCCACTCTGCCAAATCTGTTTTAATTGGTTTTACTTGGACTGTTTATAGTCGGTGGTAAGTTCTGACCTAACTTTGCCATCTTATCTTTTATTTGTTACCTCTGTTTTTTGTTTCCGTTTTCTTTTTTCTCCCTTCCTGTATATTACTTTTACCTTTTTTGAGAATTCCACTTTGATTTATCCAGTGTTTTGAGGATTTCTTTTTGTGTAGATTATTTTGAATTTGCCCTGGGAATTACATTAAACATGGATAAACATCTACAGTGTACTGATGTCAACATTTTATCAGTCGGAATGAAGTACAGAAAGCATACCTCCTTTTAAAGTCTCTTTACCCTCCCTGTTTATAGCTGTCTTAGGTATTTTCTCTACATACTTGGAGCACCACATCAATCAGTGTTATAATTTTTGATTCATTTATGTCAAACATAACGCAGAAAAGTCAGAGGAGAGGAAAGATTAGTGCCGATATTTTTTTCTGTCATTCTTCCCTTCCATTTCAAGAATTAAATATTCCCATTCTTTTTTAGTAGATCTGCTGGCAACAGAGTCTCCAGTTTTCATTCATGGGCAAGTTTCTTGATTTCCCCTTTATTCCTGAAGGATCTTTTCACTGGATATAAAATTCTTGATTGGCAGTTTCTTTGAATGCTTACAAAGTGTTGTGCCACTTCCATCTGGGATCATGGGTTTCTATGAGAAATCCTCTGTTATTTTAATTGTTTTCCCCTTATAAGTGAAAAGTCATTTCTTTCTTGCTGTTTTAAGATTTTCCTTTTGTCTTTAGCGTCCAGCAGTTTGATTGTGATGTATCTAGGCATGGATCTTTGGATTTATCTTCTTTGGGTTTGTTGAGCTTCTCAAATACTTAGGTTTAGGTTTTTTGCCAAATTTGAGAAGTTTTCAGCCTTTTGTTAGTTTTTCAGCCCTATCCTCTCTCTCCTCTCCTCTCAGGACTCTGAAGATATGAATATTAGATCTTTTCTATAGTTCCTAGGCCCCTGAGTTTCTCTTCATATTTTTAGTCTATTTTCTCTATTATCCATATTGAGTAATTTTTATTTCTTCCTCAAGTTTACTGATTCTTTCCCCTGTCTTCTCCATTCTCCTGTTCATCTCTTTAACTCATCTCTTGAGTTTTTCATTTTAATTCTATTTTGTAATGGGTTTGTTTTTTTTTAAGATTTTATTTATTTATTTGACAGAGATGACAAGTAGGCAGAGAGGCAGGCAGAGAGTGGGGGAGGAAGCAGGCTCCCCGCTGAGCAGAGAGCCGGATGCGGGGCTCGGATGCGGGGCTCGGATGCGGGGCTTGGATGCGGGGCTCGGTCCCAGGACCCTGGGATCATGACCTGAGCCGAAGGCACGGGCTTTAACCCACTGAGCCACCCAGGCGCCCCTATTTTGTAATGGCTTTAAAATTAGTATATTATACAGGCTAGCCACCATAAAATAAATAAAATATTTAAATAAATAAATAAAATGTACATAAATAAAATGTACAGTTCAGTGACTTCAGTATATTCACTAATTTATCACCACAGTTTTAGAATATTTTCATTACTCTCAAAAAACTTGAGCCCTTTAGCTGTCACCCCAAATTTCCCCCAGCCCTTAGCAGCCACTAATCTACTTTCTTTCTATAGATTTGCCTACTAGAGTTCCTGTTCCTTATTGCTACTATATGAAAATACAGTTGACTTTTTTATGATGTTGACCTTATGTCCAGTCACTCATTAGTTCTGGAAGGCTTTTTTTTTTTTTTTTTTTTTTATCCTTAATTCCTTGGGTGTAGATAATCATGTCTGGTAGGAACAGTTTTATTTTTTGGTTATACACACACACACACACATATATGCCCCTTTTGGTTCTTTTTCTTGCCTTTTCTCTGTTCTTAGGGGAAAGTATCTAATCTTTATCTGGTAAGTATGTTACTACCTATAGGTTTTTTTTTGTAATGCTCTCTAACTGGTTAAAGAAGTTCCTTTTTATTCCTAGTTTGTTAAGAGTATCATGAAGGGAAGCTGAGTTTTTTCCAAAACTTTTTTGGCATCAATCAAAATTATCATGTGGCATTTCTTCTTCAGACTCTGAATATGGTGGATTAAATTGACTGATTTTTTTTTTTTTTAATGCTGAACCAGCCTTGTAATCCCAAAATAAACCCCACTTGATTATGGTATTCTTTTCTTTTTATTTTTGCATTGCTAGAATTGATTTGCTAATATTTTGTTAGGGTTTACATCTGTGTTCACAAAGATGTTCTGGGGTTTGTTTGTTTTTACAGACTTTGGCTTTGGTATCAGAGTAATGCTGTCCTTAAAAAATAAGTCTTCTCTCTCTGATTCTCGGGAAGAGATTATACAATTGGCATTACCCCTTTATATGTTTCATAGAATTCTCTAGTGAAACCATCTGGGACTGAAGATTTCTTTAGAATGATTTTAATTGTCAGTTCAATGTCTGTAATAGTTATAAGATTGTTCGGGTTATCTACTTCATCTCGGTTGAATTTTGTGTGTAGTTTATCTCAGGAATTGTTCCATTTTGTTTTTGTTATCGAATTCTGTGTATCGTTGTCCATAGTATTCTCTCTTTTTTTATATATCTGCAGTGTGTTAAAGGAAAAATCCAACCATAAATTTTGAAAAGATCTGGTTGGCTTTATTTAGCAATTCATGAATTAGGAAGCATCTATTATATAGATAGAGTGGAACTCCAAAGAATTGTACCAGTTGAGAGGGTTTTATGGACTAAAATGTGTAGGATACATTCTCAAATAGCATCTGGAACTTTCTGTAGTATAGACCATATGGTAGGTCATAAACCAATAAAAAAAATTCTTTTTAAGATTTATTTGAGAGAGAAAGCACAAGTGGGAGGGGCAGAGGGGAGAGAATCTCAAGCACACTGTGCTGAGCTGAGCGACTAACACAGGGACCCATCTCACAACCCTGAGATCATGACCTGAGCTGAAATCAAGAGTTGGACACTTAACCGACTGTGCCACCCAGGAGCTCCTACCAATAAATTTTAAAAGGTTGAAATAATACAAAGTGTGCTCTGAGAACATACAGGCATGATATTAGACATCAGTAATAGCAGGAAAAAGTTTAGGAAACTCAAAGATATGTGAAAATAAAAGAGTATCCTCCTAAATAACCAGTGGTCACAGAAGAAATCAAACAGGAAATGAGAAAACATTGAGATAAATGAAAATGAAGATACAACATACCAAAACTTATATGCAGCAGTAGCAGTGCTTAGATGGAAAGGTGTAACTATAAATACAGTTGGTTAAGCATTGGACTCTTGGTTTCAGCTCAGGTTGTGATTTCCAGGTCATGGGATCAAGACCCGCATTAGGCTCTGCACTCGGTGTGGAATCTGTTTAAGACCCTCTCTCCCTTTGCCTCTCTCCCCCCATCTCTCTCTAAAATAAATCTTTAAAAAAAGAAAGAAGAGCTCTAATTAATAAACAATGTTCTACCTGAAGACACTGGAAAAAGAGCAAACTCAACCTAAAACCAAGAGAAGAAAGGAAATAACAGAAATTGTAAATGCTATGGGGATGCCTAGGTGGCTCGGTCAGTTAAGCATCTACCTTTGGTTTAGGTCATGATCCTGGAGTCCTGGGATCAAGCCCCACACTGGGCTTCTTGTTCAGTGGGGAGTCTGTTTCCCTTTCTGCCCCTCATACTACTCATGCTCTCTCTTTCTCTTTCTTGGCTCTCTCTGAAATAAGCAAAATCTTTTTAAAAGAATAAATAAAAAATACTATAAACAATGAACCATCAAAATTTGAGAATACAGTTCCATGCACAGTAGCATCAAGAAGAATAAATACTTGGAAATTTAACAAAGAAAGTGTAAAACTTAGCACTACAAAAGAAACTAAAGATGGTCTAAATAAACAGAAAAATACCCCATGTTCATGTATTGGAAGACTCAGTGTTGTAAAGATGACAGTACTCCCCAAACTGATCTACAGATTGAGCACAATCCCTCTCAAAATCCCAGCTGACTTTTTGTAGGGATTGACAGTCTGATTCTAAAATTCATATTTTATAGTTATACAGAACCCAGAATAAGCAAAACAATACTGAAAAAGAACAAACTCAAAGAACTCATCCTTCTTGATTTTAAACTGACTACAAAGCAGCAGTGACCAAGGTATTGTACTGCCATAAGGATAGACATATAGAACAGTGGAATAGAATTGAGAATCCAGATATAAACCCATATAAATGTATTTATAGGTTTTTCATAAAACCCATAATTTTTCAATGAGGGTGCCAAGATCATTCATTGGGGAAGAAGAATATTTTCAATAGATTGTGCTGTGACAGCTAGAGAGCCACATACAAAAGAATGAGGTTAAACTTTACATCATACCATATATAAAAGAAAAATAAAATCAGAGACCTAATTGTAAGCACTAAAACTATAAAACCTGTGGAAGCACTAAAACTATAAAACCTGTGGAAAACCTGGGTGGCTCAGTCAGGTAAGCATCCAACTCTTGATTTCAGCTGGGGTCATGATCTAAGGGTCATGGGATCTAGCCCCCCACTCCAGGCTCCACACTCAAGTATGGAGACTCCTCCAGATTCTCCCTCTCTCTCACCCTCATCCTCTACCCCTCCTCCTGCTTGTATGAACTCTAAGAATAAATAAAATTTAAAAAAAAAAAAAAAAAACCCTGTAGAAGAAAACATATATAGGGATAAATACGATGTTGAGTTTGGCAAAGGATTCTTAAATATGGCAACAAAAGGAAAAAATAGGTTATACTTCATCAAAATTAAAAACTTCTGTGCTTCAAAGGACACTATCAAAAAAATGAAATGACAACCCACAGAATGGAAGAAAATGTTTGTAAACCATATGTCTGATAAGCAACTTGTATGTAGAATATATAAGAACTTCTACAGTTCAGTAAGAAGACAACATACAAGCCAGGTAAAAAATGAACAGAGCATCTGAATAGACATTTCTTCAAGGCTTATACAAATAGCCAGTGAGCACATGAAAAGATGTCTGACATCATTAGTTTTCCAGGAAATGCAAATCAAAACCACAATGAAATACCACTTCACACCCACTAGGATGGCTAGAATCAAAATGTCAGAACACTAAAAAAAAAATCTTCTAGTTGTATACTTTTGAGAGGGTTCTTTATATGGGATGTGAATTATATCTAAAACTTTTATAAAATATATAGTCATTACATATAAATAATTTATTGATATCAAATAGTAAAAGCAAATTTCCAGTTATCTCATAAATTTATTTTTGTGGGGGTACCTGGGCAGCTCAGTCATTAAGCGTCTGCCTTCGGCAAGGCCTGAATTGGGCTCCCTGCTCAGCAGGGAGCCTGCTTCTCCCTCTCCCACTTCCTGTGCTTGTGTTCCTTCTTTCCCTGTGTTTCTGTCAAATAAATAAAATCTCTTTTAAAAAAATTTATTTTTGTGTTAATTTGTTTCAAGTAAGATAACTCCTCTGCAGTATGATTGATTCATAAATTCTTTTAATCTATAAGTTCCCTATTTTAGTTCCTCCTTTATCTCTTTTTTTCCCCTTGCTCTTTATTTAAAAAAAAAAAAGCCTCTTGTCCCTGTAGAGTTTCTCATAGTATAGATTTTGCTGTTTGCATTGCAGTGATGTAACTTAACATGTTCCTGTCACCTGTGTATTTCCTATGAATTGATAGTGTGTTGATAGGATCTAGAATTTCGTTCAGTCTTTTTTGCAATGCCTTATTGTCCTTTTTTCGGTCAAGTTATAAACCATTGGTGATCTAGACATCTTCATTTAGGGATGGGGACTGCAAAATGGTTATCTTCTACTTTGATACTTCATTTATTAGCTAGAACATTTCTATAAAGAAAACTTTCTTCATAGTCTGTTTGATTACCAAAAAATACCATTTATATTGGAAAGCCAGGATAAATGCCTTATTCTTAACTGTTTTTAAAACCAGCTTTCAAGATAATTGTTTCAATAGCATCTCTCAAAGGTGACAAATTAGCTTGTTGTTGCTTACAGGGTCAGATGAGCCCATGAATTTAAACATATTTCAAGTATTTCAATTTATTTTTGGCCATTGGGAACCTCCTTAAATTGACTTGAGTTTTGAAGTTTTGACACATTCCTAATAATTTTTGATAGCTTCTTTGCTATCTGGTAAGATGTTCCAGGTGGACATTTTCTATCCCAGAAATGCAATCAGCCATTTTTGTAAGGAGCCGTAATTCCTTTTAGTGGGAAATGGAATTTAGAAGGCAGTCTGGGTGTTAGGGATATTCGTTGCTGTAGATTAATTACATTATGAGTTCCTGCTAATACTTTTGATTCAAATTTAAGAGTATAAATTCAAATTGTAACTTTCTTTACCTTTAATCCCCGATAACGAATATATATAGACACTTTACACATATATGTGTGTACCACATAGAAATTTTATGAAGTATATCTATTCACATACTTCACAGCCTTTTTTTTTTATATATATATATCATGCTAGATACTGGATAGGATCAAAAGATAAATTAGGGGCACGTGGGTGGTTTAGTCAGTTGAGCATCTGCCTTCAGCTCAGGTCATGATCCTGGGGCCCTGGGATCGAGCCCCACGTTGGACTTCTCTGCTCAGCAGGGGCCTGCTTCTCCCTCTTCTCCCCTCTCGCTATCTCTGTCTCTCTCTCTCAAATAAATAAATAAAATCTTTAAAAAAAGAATCTTTTTGCTCTGTCTGCCCTGAGCTTCTCACAGCTTGCCTTCACATCTTTCCCTGTACATTCTTTGGATGTCTTTAGTTCTAACAAAATCAACAGAATGAGACTTATCAGTGACTTATGTAAGATCCAGTATTTAAATCCATGCAGATCTCTTCCTGAACTCCACATCAAAATGGGCAATTTCATATACAAGTTGATACAAATATTCCTCTTTAAAGTTTTTCTAATTTAGTATGCCTAAAACCAAAATATTCTTTCTCTTCATCATCAGCCCCTACCAAAACCCTTCTTTCTCGTTCATTCTCTTATTTGTGAAAACACCATCCACTCAGTCACCCAGATTAGAAACTTAAGAGTCCTGTTCTTCTCTCCTAGCTACTCCCCGACCCCATCCCTGGTAGATCATACCTAGGTGGTTTTACCTCCTAAATATTTCTTAGATGTATTTCCTCTATCCTCAGTGCCACTTAGTTTGCTTTTATCATATACTTATACTGTTGTAATAGTCACCCTCAAATCTACCCTCTATATTGCCTTCGGAATAACCTTTTTAAAATATAGATATGACTGTACTGCTCCCCAATGGCTACTTATCCCTATTGAATAAGATTTCATTAGGTCCCAGTTAAAAAAAAATCTCATTAGGTCCTTAGCATAGCATAAACGTAAGTGGCCTTGAGCAAAGTAATATCCCAAGTATCAATTTCCTCTGTAAAATCAGATTATTATCATCTTAACTCATGTGTGATAACATATCGAAAGCTCCTTCTATTAGCATCTGCTACATGGTAGACAGCTAGTACAGGCAACTTCATATATTTCTACCTAGATATTCCTCTTAGAGGCATCTTAAAAGCAGTATGTCCCTTTCCTTAGCTGCCTTTTCTGTCTTTGATTGGTTTAAATTAGGATATAGAGTAGAAATGAAATTCTCAGTTCATTCTTCCCATAATTAAAATCTTATTATATCACTGGGAAAGTTAGTGTCCAGTTATAAATGTGACTGGTTGTTTAAACATGCAAATTCTTTTTAAATATCAAGTTTACCTTCAAATTAGCAGTCCTCATCACTATTTAATCATGTGAGGCAGCCATCTTTGCATGCTAAGAGCTCTACTCCATTTTAACCTCAAATCCTCTGATAATTATTATCAGCTAATCTCTATACCAAAATATATATATTCAATATGTATTCTGTGTCATATAAGAAATAGAGTAGACATGAAATTTGATCTTCATTTCACTTTTTACTCTCACTTTTTCTAGGGTAATAGTAGCTAACATTTATTGAATGCTTACTTAATGCCTGGAACTGTGCTAATTTAATCTTCCTGAGTATCTTGAAAGTGTGATTTCCATTATGCCTATTTTACATATGAGCAAACAAGCATATAGAGGTGAAGTAACTTGACTGAGATTTGATGCCTCACTTATAAGTGGAAGAGTCAGTTTTTAAAACTCGATTGTCTAACTTAAACCATTTTCTTAAATAACTAGGCTATATACCTTATTTATCAAAAATTTTTCAGCCCAACTGCAAAACAACATGGGATTTAGCAATTACTATTTTCATAACCATGTATGCTATTTCATCAGTGATTTAGAATAAAGGGAGGGGGTGGGGGGGAAGGAGACGATTTCTGAATTACTAGTTCAAATTGCAGACTATTACACAAATACATTTATTACTTTTAAATACTGCATGAATTCTACATTAGTAATTGGAATGCAGTAATATTTATCTTTATTCAAGAATTTTGACTGAGCTCCAAATTAAATCTGTAACTATACACACACACATATTAATCTACACAGGTGGGGAAAATGAAATGTTTAATAGAATTATGTAATTGATAAAAATTTCAGGTTATACTTTCTAAGTATAACCTGACTTCTAAACTATATTCATATTATGTATGGCTTTTTCAAATAGAGTAATTTCATCCTAAGTTTTGCCACAATGTAAAATATTGCAGTATCTCCAAAATATATTAGTCCATGTAATTTTTTATCATGGAGTATATCATGAGACTAAGTTTCCACAGACATGTATTAGGAAATGCATATAATACATGGTATACAAGACCTTTCTCAGTCTAATCTTCACCTTCCTCTCATCCCATACCTTCAGCTATATCAGGCTTTGTAGCTTAGATTTGTAACTATTACATGAAAGAAGCAGAATTTATGGAAGGTTCTTATAATCCATTTTATTTTTTTCTTCCATTATCCATTTAAATGTATACTATGGTGTTAGTTCTTCCTCCAACTCCTTCAAAGTCAAGTCTTAGTAACTTTTCAGGTTACTTTCAGAAAATGAAAGCATTATTTTCAAGAACTAATAAACTTGGGGTGCCTAGGTGGCTCAGTCATTAGGCATCTGCCTTCGGCTCAGGTCATGATCCTAGGGTCCTGGAATCGAGCCCTGCGTGGGGCTCCCTGCTTTGTGGGAAGCCTGCTTCTCCCTCTCCTCCCCTCCCCCTTGTGTTTCCTCTCTTTCTCTCTGTCAAATAAATAAAATAAAATACTTTTTTAAAAAACTAATAAACAATTCAGGTTAAAGGTTTCCTTCCTTTCCTCCTTCAGTCGTACTGCAGACGAAATGTGAAAATGACGTTTATTTGGCTTCCTTTTTTTTGTTGTTTTGTTTTGTTTTGTTTTTCTACCCTTTGGCCTTTTATTCCTCTTGGTTTGCTAACTATGGCTTCTGGCCCTTCCAGGATTGAGAGAGGCAAAAGTTGAGTAAGAGGACAAGGTCTTTGATACTAGTAAAAGCAATATCAGCTTTATATAGCATTTATTTTGTACTAAGTACAGTACATATATTATTAGGCCAATTAATCCTCACAAGTCTCTGAGTTAGGTTCTGCTATCCCTCTCTTACTGTTGAGGGAAGTAAGGCACAGTTTAATGACTTGCCTAAGGTCATACAGCTTAATAAACTTAGAAGGCAGTACAAGGATGCAGACCCAGCACTCTAGCTCCAGAGCCCCATCTCAATCACTCTACTCTATTGCTTTTATATTCTGTTGGGAAGTGGTAAGCATACTTCATAGTCTTTGCCAGAGTTTAAATCAGACTTGAACCCTTTCGATTTTTTCCAAGTGTGACGTACATTTTCCATAGACCTAAGACAGAGAGCAAACATGTCTCAACTCTTTCCCTTGCAGAAGAGTAGGAGGGAGTGGGATGGGGTTTGGAACTCAAAGCACACTGATTTCTGTTGCAAAAATCCTTTTGTAATATTTAACTCTTTGAACATTGAAGGTGGGTATAACTCAAGGTTGAAAAACAGTTTTCTGGGGCGCCTGGGCAGCTCAGTCGGTTAAGCTTCTGCCCTCAGCTCAGGTCATGATATACAGGGTCCTGGGATGGAGCCCTGTGTCAGGCTCCCTGCTTAGCAGGGGGCCTGCTTCTCCCTCTCCCGCCTGCTTGCTCTCTCTGTGTCAAATAAATGTATAAAATCTTTTAAAAAAAAAAAAAAAAGAAAAGAAAAAGAATTTTCCACTACCTTATTGCATAGGTGGCCTTGCATCTCACTTTTGGCCAGCAGTATCTGTTTGAGTACTCCACCCAAGCCAAGATTGAAATGGTTTCATTTTAAGACCCTGTTGTACATGTTCTCCAAATGCTCTTTAATTCCTTGCCTTCACACCTTTGTTCCTGCAGATGGTCCCCAGATTAAGATTGTATCACTTGCTCTGAAGACATGTGGTTTCCTCCCTGAACCACATGATCCCAATCAAACCAAGCACTCTTAATGGCCAGGCTTTTAAAGAAGCCAGTTTACTGTGGTGTAGCAAAACTTCATAACTTAAAAACTTAAAGTCCTTCCATTTTCTTCCTTTTCATGTCATTCTTATGAGAAAAATCAGCAATGTTAAAACAGTGGTTTGCTTAGACCAATTTTATTTTATTTATTTTTTTTTTTTTAAGATTTTATTTATTTGACAGACAGAGATCACAGTAGGCAGAGAGGCAGGCAGAGAGAGAGGAAGGGAAGCAGGCTCCCTGCTGAGCAGAGAGCCTGATACGGGGCTCCATCCCAGGACCCTGGGATAGAGCCCGATGCGGGGCTCCATCCCAGGACCCTGGGATCACGACCTGAGCCGAAGGCAGCGGCTCTAACCCACTGAGCCACCCAGGCACCCCTAGACCAATTTTAGCTGTCTAGTGTATTGTGGTTACTTGTCTTTGGGAAGAGTATATGAAGTATATTTGAACTCATCTCTGATAACAATCCAGGTAATGATTTCAGTGGCCTTACCTGGCTGTCTCGGCACAGGGCTTTATGCCTTTTATCCTTTCTGTTGTGTTATCCCAGGTTGATAATTTTGTCTTCCCATTTTAGAATATTCAATGACGTTATATTTATTCAGCTAGAAATCTTTAGGTTTTTTTTTCTTTTTTCCCCTTTTACATACACATTTATCTGCATAGTACATTCAAAGGGATATTTATCAAATGGATTGTTTGATGTTTAAACTGAAACTGCCCTCTGCATGCTTTTTTTTTTTTAGAGATTTTATTTAATTATTGGGGCAGCAGGGAAGAACAGAGGGAGAGGGAGAAGCAGATTCCCCACTGAGCAGGGAGCCTGACACAGGTCTTGATCCCAGGTCCCCAGGATCATGACCTGAGGCAAAGGCAGGCTCCCCTTTACTTAAAAAAAAAAAAAAAAAATTAATTCCAGTATAGTTAGCAATGTTATATTAGTTGCAGGTGCATGTTCACATTTAGAATGTCATACAGTGTAGCACATTAACAATTTGTTGCACAGGGAAGGCCCATCAGGATGTTGAACACTCACTGAGATCATGTGTGAACCCATGATAACCTGGAACTCCTTTCTGCCTTATCAGCTGGCAGAATTCTACTTTCGTTAGGCCTCATCCTCTGTGATGCGTCTTCTCCCTTGTACATTCAAAATTAAGTATTTCATTCATTGCTTTCACATAGCACTGCTGCACACCTTTTGTAGTCTTGGTTAGGAACATGCCTTTTTATAAGGACTGTAAGCTCAGGGAGGTCAAGGACAGTGTTTTATTTGTACTTAATGTTCCTCCCTTCACATAATAGAGTACCTCACATTTGGCAAATCTGCTATTGAGCAAAATCAGTTATAATTTGACTGTTAGAATACCTGACTCAGTCCTATTAATATTTCTGCCCAAAACAAGGGAGGTAAAAATAGTAAAGTTATGCTCAGTTATAATCCTACCATACCTAACCATACTTGCATGCAGTTCTGGGAACCAGTATTAAAGGAACATTGAAAAGTGGAGATGGTTCAGAACAAGGATGTTAATCAGATTTTAAGGAGCTCTTAAAGGGATTAGGGATGTTTAGTTTAAAGAAGAGAAACCATAGGAAAGAGTGTCATGTGATTGCCATCTTCAATTTTTTAAGACTTTTTTGAGGGAAAAGAAAAAATAGACCTAGTTCATATGACTTTAGAGTTTGAACCAAGAGGACCTGAAACCCTAGTTGTGTAGCAGTATGCTAGGGTTTTTTTAAAGAAAAAAATTTGCTTAATATGCAAAAAAAGAGAGAATAAATACCCACACTCCTACCAGTGATTCCCTTGAATATGATGAAAGCTGTTGTACATAGATGCAGACATTATTCTGTACAGTTTCAGAAGGATTATGGCTCCCTTGGGAATTCATGAATCTCAGGTTAAGACTACATGTTCTCTTGCTCCATGTGTGTGATGTGGATACAAACACTCTAATCACATTTTTCACCAAATATATAGTAATATCTACTACTGTTGAGTGTCCACTATATGTCAGTAATTAGGCATTCATTTAATATTCAGAACCAAACATTTTTCCAAGTCTATTAAAGACTCATCTTTAGCATCTTTTAAAATTGATAGCTGTATTTTTGAAGTATTTGAAATCTTTTTTATCTAGAGATAATTTCCAGAGTGACTTTGTTTTACACTTATTTCAGTACTAACAATAAAAAAAGTTATAACAGATAAAATAATTAATGTACAGGGGCGCCTGAGTGGCTCAGTGGGTTAAAGCCTCTGCCTTCGGCTCAGGTCATGATCCCAGGGTCCTGGGATCGAGCCCTGCATCGGGCTCTCTACTCAGCGGGGAGCCTGCTTCCTCCTCTCTCTCTGCTTGCCTCTCTGCCTACCTGTGATCTCTGTCTGTCAGATAAATAAAATCTTTAAAAATAATAATAATAATAATTAATGTACATAGTTATATTTTTTTTACACTGGAGAAGTCTGTGATCTAAGAGTCAAAAGACCCAGATTATAGCTTTGGTTGTCATTTGTTAGTCATGTAACTTTTCTGAGCATTAACTTTCTTAAATCTTTATTAAAAGGTCTCCCTGATTTCACATAAGCCTCCCTGACTTCACATAGAGGGTATAAAGAGAAGTTAGGGAGAAAGTACTAAAAAACTGAAGCATTATTAGATGTGCTATATTAAAACTATTTGAGAATGTCAGTTTTTTATATTTTTAGTAAATGTGAAATTGATAAGGGCAAACTAACTTCTTTCTTAAGGGGAAAATCAATCAGCTGATGGATTTCTAACCACTTTTTTATAAATTTATTTCCAGAAAGTTTGTTTCATTGTATTAAGAACATAAACAAAATAACTGGTTTCATTTGTTGAGCATTTACAAAGTGCCAAGTACTGTGCTAAACATTACTTACGCATTGTTTCATTTATAGGTAACAGGTTGTTACAGGTAACAATCATGGAGGAATTGTTGAGGAAAGAATCCAGGCCCATCACATTCTAAATCTTGAAGTCTTAATATCCCTTATATTTAATCACTTTATATCCTAAAAGAGGCAATATATAGCATTAAAGTTGTTAAGAGGGCATTCCAGGCTTTTCGGGGTGAATGTGATCTCTCGCCTGAGGAGCCCCAACTCCTAAGCAGGGATAGAAAGGGCAAAGGACACGGAGTCCCAGGTCCACAGCTGTGGAGTCAGGGATCCAAGTCCGGGCCAGTTCTTCATTATCCACAAAGCCATCAACACAGAAATAAAGTTCTATTTCTCGCCTGGAAAAAAAAAAAAAAAAAAAAAGTTGTTAAGAGGGGAGCTGTGGAGCAGCCTGTCTGGATTTGAACCTTGGGTCTGCCACTCAGTAACTTCTGACTTTAGCAAATTAGTTAACCCTTTTCTGTTAATCAGGAATAATAATGTCCTCATTGATAGGACAGTCAACTAAATTATCAAATGTGAAGTTAGAACAGTGTTTGGCACATAGAGAACACTCTAAATTATAAATATATAATTGTCTTATATACAAACTATTATTATTTAAAACTATCCAGCTCATTAAAACATTAGCTCACAGACTCCACTGGTAAGAGTTTGAGGGAATGGTTAGGAGAGTGTATTTAATGTATTCCCTTCCTTGAACTTTCTCACTACCATCCTTCAGCTTTGTTTATTTAGCACAGTGGCCACATGAAAATAATGTAAATCACCTTCTATTTCAACCACTATACCACCAATTAATGCTTATTTTATGTATTTTTTAGGACATTTCTGATTCATTTGCATCCTTGAAGAGCATCTGTAGAAGAGGAAGGAAAAGATGGGTGTGAAAACATTTACTCATAGCTCCTCTTCCCACAGCCAGGAAATGCTTGGAAAGCTAAATATGCTGCGAAATGATGGACATTTTTGTGATATCACTATTCGTGTCCAGGACAAAATCTTCCGGGCACATAAGGTGGTACTAGCAGCTTGCAGTGATTTCTTTCGCACCAAACTTGTAGGCCAAGCAGAGGATGAGAACAAGAATGTGTTGGATTTGCATCATGTTACAGTGACTGGCTTTATACCCCTTTTAGAATATGCTTACACAGCCACTCTGTCAATTAACACAGAAAATATCATTGATGTTCTAGCTGCAGCCAGCTATATGCAAATGTTTAGTGTTGCTAGCACCTGCTCAGAGTTCATGAAGTCAAGCATTTTATGGAATACACCCAACAGCCAACCAGAAAAGGGTCTAGATGCTGGACAAGAAAACAACTCTAACTGCAATTTTACTTCTCGAGACGGAAGTATTTCACCGGTGTCTTCAGAGTGCAGTGTGGTAGAAAGAACCATTCCTGTCTGCCGAGAGTCCCGGAGAAAGCGCAAAAGCTACATTGTTATGTCTCCTGAAAGTCCTGTAAAGTGTAGCACACAAACAAGTTCTCCCCAGGTATTGAATTCTTCAGCTTCCTACTCAGAAAATAGAAATCAACCAGTTGACTCTTCTTTAGCTTTTCCCTGGACTTTTCCTTTCGGAATTGATCGAAGGATTCAGCCTGATAAGGTTAAGCAGGCAGAAAATACCAGGACTTTAGAATTACCTGGCCCATCTGAAACGGGGCGAAGAATGACTGATTACGTGACTTGTGAGAGCACAAAAACTACCTTGCCTTTGGGTAGTGAAGAAGATGTCCGGGTCAAAGTAGAAAGGTTAAGTGATGAGGAGGTCCATGAAGAAGTGTCTCAGCCTGTCAGTGCATCTCAGAGTTCACTGAGTGATCAACAGACAGTGCCAGGAAGTGAACAAGTCCAAGAAGACCTTCTGATTAGTCCACAGTCTTCCTCTATAGGTATAATGTCTTCTGTGTTTTTCATGATATTATAAAGTCAACTTGAGCATTTTTTTTTTCAATTTGAGCATTTTTAAGTTACCTTTTAAGATACAAGTTTTGTGCTGGATCCTGTAGGAATCATGAAAAAGAATAAAACAATGGTAACTGGATTTTTTTAGATACTTATTAGTGCTATTTTTTACAAGCTATGCACTGAGAAAGAAAATAGCTGAACAATTTCTGACAGGTCAAAGACAGATTGTGTTATATATGAATTGTGAATTATTTTCAATGCAGAATATACCAGTTTTTAAAAATCCAGTTAGTGTTTTATTCTTTGTCAAAATATTTGCTGAAAACTTACCCTGTGCCAAACATTGGGGATATATGATGAAAAAGACAGCATCCCTGAATCTCAGGGTTTAACAGTCTAATTGAGGAAGCAGAGGTGTGAATCAGTGATTAGTACTAGGCTAGACATATGAACAAAGTGTTAAGGGTCACAAAGGACAGAGCAAGTTAGCACTATATATTTGAACTTGATTTTTGTCAGTAAATATGAGTTTGTACACGAGAGGAAATGACTTTTCTTTGAAAATGAATGAGAGCCCAGAGATGTGGAAAACCATTGCATGTTTGGGAAGCGGCAAATTCAGTTTAAAATGATGTGAATTAACCCTTGAAGCCTGCAAGTATTGGAAATAATGAGAGATAAGACAAAATGAGCAGTTGAGAGCATATCACGAACAATCTTAAACACTGGTTTCAGTTAGTATTACATTTAACTACATCTAACAGATCCCATCGAAGTGGCTTAGACAAAACGGGGCTTTATTTTTATCACATAAAATGTTCAGAAGTATGAAGTCCAGGACTGGTATGGTGGCTTTACAGTGTAATCAGTGTGGCCTAGGTGCCTTCTATATTTATAATCAACCATCCTTAGTTTGTCAGCTTCATTCATATGCTAATTGCTTCATAGTTAAGAAATGCTTGCTTCATCTTTAGCTTCATATTATAGAAAGGGGCAGTGCTTATATCAAGAAAGCACAAACATTCCCAGAAATCCTTTAAAAAACTGCCAGATTATGTCATGTGATCTTTCCTAGCTGTAAGGGAATCTGAGAAGTTATGTCTATTAGTAGGATACAGAACTGCTTCAAAATTGGAGGAGAACGGATACTATGTGCAACTAGCAGTGTTTGCCACAGCTAGGCCACATAAGCTTGAATGTTATCCTTGTGGTAATAAAGAGTCTACCTTAAAGGGAATAAAAATAAGACACTTAAAGATATTTAGGAAAATTAATTTGGTAATAGTTTGCAGGGGAGTTCTTCTGGGCAGAGACCGTCTCAGAAACTAGTTACAGTAGAGTTGCTTTTATATGAATGAAGATGCTTAGAGTAAAAACTCTAAGGCATAAAAGTTTAAGGCATAAGAGGCTTTATAAAGGAAGAATCATTACTACCTGATGATATTGAATATGTGGATGGAGGGAATGGAAGGGGTTAGAGAACTTTAGATGACTAGAAAAATTGGGATAACATTTTATTATATTCACTGATTCGAAGTCATAATTTTTCATAGGAGCTATATCTTACAGTTAATCTTTTACAGTTATTTTTTCTTAATGGTAAAAAAATAATGGTAATTATATAATGGATAGGAGTCTATTAAATTCAGTTACTGTAATATGAAAATCAGTGGAAGAAGATGGGAACCTAGTTTTAAGAGTAAGTCAGCAAGGTCAATTCTGTGTGAATTATGCTTTGGTGTAACCACGTAAAGTCATGCTACAAAGCAATTGAAAAAGCAAGATTGGTGAAATCAAGACTGAAGATTACCAGTTCAGGACTTTTCTTTAGTATGGTAACTTTTTTTCTGTATTCTGACAGATTGAACCTCAATAGGAAAATATATATATAAGCTGAAACCAAAGGACTAATCCTTGAGAAATACCTATATTCAGGGAGAGAAGAACAGCCAATAAAGATTAAGAAGGAGGATTTCTCTATTAGATTGGAGAACCAGGAATGCCATATTTACTTTGTTGATTTCTTGAATTTTGACCCACTTTGTGTTGTCACTACAAAGTGTACTTTCAGACTGGATGATACAAAACAATAGTTTATTCTCTCATTTTTCAGAAGGCCAGAAGTCTGAAATCAAGGTGTTTGGCAGGGCCATGCTCCCTTAGGTTTTAGAAGACGGTTCTTTTCTTGCCTCTTCCTAGCTTCTGGCAGTTACTAATACTCCTTGCTGTTCCTCACCTTGTAGTTGCATCCCTCTGATTTCTACCTCCATCTTCAAGTGGCCTTCCTGTGTTTCTGTCTACAAATCTCCCTTATCTTATAAGGACACTGGTCTTTGGATCAGGGCCTGCCCTACTCGGGATGACCTCATCTAACTTGATTACATCTGCAAAGACCATATTTCCAAATAGGGTCACATTCCTACATACCAGGGGTTAGGACTTGAATATAGCTTTTTGGGAGACATAGTTCTATCCACAGCGCCAACTAAAGATCATATACCTGAATTTGGGTCAAGGTGGTTTTTTTTTTTTTCTTTTTTCTTTTTTTAAATTTTTTTTTAATAAAGATTTTATTTATTATTTATTTGACAGAAAGAGATCACAAGTAGACAGAGAGGCAGGCAGAGAGAGAGAGGGAAGCAGGCTCCCTGTCGAGCAGAGAGCCCGATGCGGGACTCGATCCCAGGACCCCGAGATCATGACCTGAGCCGAAGGCAGTGGCCCAACCCACTGAGCCACCCAGGCACCCCTCTTTTTTTAAATTTTAATTCCAGTATAATTAACACAGTGTTATTTTAGTTACAGGTGTACGATATAATGATGCAACATTCTGCACATTACTCAGTGCTCATCATGATAAGTGTGCTCTTATCCCCCTCACCCATTTCAGTCACCTCCCCTGTGGGGAGGTTCTCAATATTTGAGTTCTCAGTTCTCTGTATTTGAGTCTGTTTTTTGGTTTTGCCTTGTTTTTCTTTGTTTATTTGTTTTGTTTTTTAAATGCCACTTATGAGTGAAATCACATGGTATTTGTCTTTCTCCGACTGACTTACTTCACTTAGCATTATACCTTCTGGATCCATCCATGTTATTGCAGAGGCAGGATTTCATTCTGTTTTATGGCTGAGAAGTATTCCTGTGTGTGTGTATGTGTGTGTACACACTGCATCTTTAACCACTCATCTATTGATGGACATGGGTCAGGATACTTTCGAAGAATTTCAGTGACCACACATTCAATAAAGTAATGTTAGCTATTTGTTCATATGACCAAGTTTTTTTGTTAAATTACTAGTCTTTACTCCTCAAACACCTTCTAAATAATGAACTATTTAGTGGATATTATTATTTTAATCATTTTATCTGAGAACTTAGAAACCAAATATTAATCTAACTCAATATCTTGCTAACTAGGTATGTGAAATAGTCTGATTTTAACCACTCAGGTGTATTTAATCAGCTGAGATTTGCCTTTCTGTCTTAATAACATGACTAAATAGAGAAGTTAAACTTAAATAGAATAAACCTACCAGTTATATAACTATGATTTACTTCCAATATATACTGTCAGATGTAGATTCTGTTATAAAGCTGACATGTGAATAACTATGATAGGAATATCACAGAATCAGATAATCCAAAGGAGTTGTTTTCCTTGCCTTCATAGTAAATGTACTAATCACTCTCAATTAATCTATCTTAACTCCAAATCTATACAACAAAACAAAGCTTTACAGTACAAAATTCCTAGAGTATAGTAGGCACTCAAAAAATGTGGGCAGGAGAAAAGAAAAATATGTATGTTAACTTTTTTTCTGTATTCTATCTATAAGAATACTCATAAGAGTACTTAATTTTACTACTGATTTATTAAAGAAGATAGCTAAAAGGTAGTTTGTCTTTCCTAGGGACTGAGAATATAATATTTAACACATTATTTAAAAAAAATTTTTTATTTGAGTTGAGAGAAAGAGAGCTTGAGCAGGAAGGAGGGGCAGAGGCAGAGGGAGAAGCAGACTCCCCACTGATCTGGGAGCCTGATTTGGGGCTCCATCCCAGGACCCTGAGATCATGACCTCAGTTGAAGGGAGACACTTAACTGACTGAGCTACCCAGGCGCCCATTATTACAAAATTCTAAAATAATAATTTGATAATCCATGAAGTTAACTTAGATAGGATTTTGCCAGTTCTTTTAAGTTCCTTTTATTGCCATTTGGCCCAACAGGGGGGTTGTAAAATCTGACAACCCCAGTTTAGGGCAAATAGAAGCAATAAATACAGCAAATTTAAAAGAGAAAAATAGTATGCTAGTTTTCGGTTGGGTCTTCGTACTCAAAAAGATGGTCATCAATATCTGATACAGTTTTTAAAAAATGTAAGTGAGATGGCTTTATTATTTGTCTTGAAGTATTCAATTATCTTTAGGCACTTCACAAAGACAAAATAAATAGCTCTAGATAATCCACAGTTTCCTATGTTAAAGGAATTCAGTTTTTTCTAAACTATAAAATCTGCCATCAAAAGTAAAGCAGTTGTTATAGGGGTCAGTTATATTAAGAGATAATTTGACAGTTTTCTCAGCAGTAGTGAATAGATGATTGGCAACTAGAATAATGGTAGGATTACAACATTGATCATATGGGAAAGTAGTATAATGATTAAAAGTTCAGGGGTTGGAGTCAGATCTAGAATCTGCTACCAGTTTCTGCCACGTAATAGGTGTATAACTTTGAGGAAATCATTTAACCTCAATGAGTTCCTATAACTATAAAGTAAGGATACTAATACCTATCTATAAAGTATGTTAGTGCCCTCCAGCAAAAGACCACCAGGAACATAGTTGTACAGTTGGGGGTAGTAGTTTTAATGTCTGAAAATCCCTAACAGGTTACTGCAAATACACAGGGTAAGTTAGTGTGCAGCAAGCACCTGTAAACCCTGTGATCACTTTTAGAAGTAGTATCCTCATGGTTGGTGTTTGGCGAATATAAGTATCATTCAAAAACCAACAGGAGTGTGTCGGTTTTATGTCCCTTAAAATGGACAGATTCCTTGAGGAAACTGTTAATCAGTTAAAACAGTTTCTGCAGAGGCTGAAGTGTCTCTGAAGAGAGTAAGCTCTGACTGTCATATTCAGGATATCCTGTATTAATGTCTTTCTGATTGAACAGGCCTTGATGATAGGATTGTAATGACTTATGCAGAAGCATTTTCATGATGTCAGATCAGGGAACATTTTTTTCTCAAGGTTCAGAGCTGAAATAAAATATGATGCAAGGGGCCATTAAAAGGGAAGCTACCTTCTGACATGTTTAAAGGAACAGTTATTAATTTTTTGTCAGCCATATCAGATAGAGGATAATAGATTCATTGATCTGTTACATTCAAAATAGTCTTTATAGTCTGGAGAAAACCTAGAAGAGTATTGTTTTTCCTTAAGTGACAAAAGGAGATCTTAGGGAGTTGAAAACATGGGATATAGATGAGAGATCACATTATTTGTTAAACAAGATTAGTAGTGATAGTAGATAAGTAATAAAGGGATGGAAAAGATTACTGAAGAATCAAAATTAATATGAATTTGTTATCTTGGGAGGGAGTTATCTACTTTTAAAGTCAGTATCTTCTGAAGAATCCCTCAAAAAATGTGTTGTATGTATTTTGAGTTGGGAAACATGAATCTACTGAATAGCACCTTGAAATTTTACTGCTAAATCAGTTGTTAATAATACCTGATCAGGGGCACCTGGGTGGCTCAGTGGGTTAAAGCCTCTGCCTTCGGCTCAGGTCATGGTCTCAGGGTCCTGAGCTCAAGCCCAACATTGGGCTGTCTGCTCAGCGGGGAGCCTGCCCCCCCCATCTCTGCCTGCCTCTCCGCCTGCTTGTGATCTGTCTCAAATAAAATCTTTAAAAAAAAAAACTGATCAATTCCTTTCTAGATGATAATCAATAACAAGTTTTCTCTGGTGTCATCTTTTCCAGAAGAACAAAAGTCCAGATTTTAAATCATTCAGAAGCTTTGGTGAATGTTTTCAAAATGCAGCTTGTATCTGTTTGTGATAAAGCTGCAAATCTCTTGTATTCAGTCACATCATCTGGTAAAAAGTTAGAACCTAAGATTTAAACTAAAATTCCCACTTGTAAAAGGCGGCTTATCATCTCATTAAGGAGTTAACTTATGAGTCCTAAAGAGCATTTATCTTGTTGCCATCAAGACTCTTGGCAGTACTTGGGGCTGTGGAAGTTTGAGGGTTTTTACGTGTTTTGATGACTATTGTTTTAGAATTCCATATGTTGGGGTGTCTGGATGGCTCAGTCAGTGAAGCATCAGCCTTCCACTAGGGTCATGATCCCAGGATCCTATGATCGGACCCTGCGTCAGGCTCCTTGCTTAGGGGGTAGCCTTCTTCTCCCTCTCTGCCTGCCTGACGCTCCCCCTGCTTGTGCACTCTCTCTCACTCTCTGTCAAATAAATAAATTAAATCTTTTTAAAAAGGTGGGAGGGGATTCTTTTGTTCTCTTTGGTTTGTTTTTTCAAATATAAAAATCATAATAAATGTGGTATTCTATTTTCTATTTTTTTAATATCCCATTTGTAGTTTTTGGTCCCTTTTTTTGATCTCTTGAGTCTCTCCTAATTTAGACAAGTGATTTTTTTAATTATTATTATTATTATCATTATTATTCAGGTATAATTGACATACAGCATTATATAATGATTTGATAGTCGCATGTATTACAAAGTGATGACAGCAGTAGGTTTAGTTAACATCTGTTACCATACATAGATTTTTTTTTTCTCCTGACGAGAACTTTGAAGATGTACTTGCTTAGCAATGTTCCGATATGCAGCACGATATTAACTATAGTCACCATACTGTATATTCCATCCCCATGATTTAATTATTTCATACTGGAAGTTTGTACCTTTTGACCGGCTTTACCTGTTTTTCCCATCCTTCCAACCCCCTACTTCTGGCAACCATCCTTCTGCTGTCCTGCTCTCTGTTATCTTTGAGCATGGTTTATTTAGATTCCGGGTAAAAGTGAGATCATACAGTATTTGTCTTTCTCTGATTTCACATAGCATAATGCCCTTAAGTCCATCCGTGTTGTTGGCAAATGGCAAGATTTCTTTTTTCTTTTCTTTTTTTAATGGCTACGTAATTTATTCCCTTTATTTTTCTTGATGTTTGTGGATGATAAGGACAGTCAAAAGTCTCAGTAAACTAGAACATTTATGGTTCTTGGCAATAATGTCAGCGAATGTGTGGTCCTATTACTGGAGAAATAAGTTGGGATTTCCCAAGTCAGGAATACAAAATCTAGTAATTTCCCCCATCATTATAGCATAGGTCTTAGCATGAAAAGCCACCCTAGAAATAACCAATAACCGGAACAAACTGATTGCTCACTGGAGAGGTTTTTTTTTTTAAGATTTTATTTATTTATTTGACAGAGAGAGATCACAAGCAGGCAGAGAGGCAGACAGAGAGAGAGGGAAGCAGGGAAGCAGGGAAGCAGGCTCCCTGTGGAGCAGAGAGCACCATGCGGGGCTCGATCCCAGGACCCTGGGACCATAACCTGAGCCAAAGGCAGAGGCTTTAACGCACTGAGCCACCCAGGCACCCCTCATTGGAGATATTTAAGTATACTTCAGTGTTTGGTCCATATCCATGTCTTACCAAGGCTGTGTCAGTGACAGCAAGGCCACACATCGGAAATACCCATGGCAGTGCCTCTTAAAATCCCCACTCTAGTTTTGCACAGTGTTGATGCATCTCAAGAGAACAATCTTGTTTATGTCAGAAGCTCCCCCCTAAATGGTCATTTGCAGTTCCAAACTTTCATTGGTGAAATCAGTTTAGAGATAAGTGTATTAGCTAGTGTTACAGAGAGGAAACATGAAGGAAGCAGATGTTTGGCCTGGAAGAGGCGGCAGTTTTAGATTGAGACAACTCGTGAGAACTGCAGTGGTCCAAAAGAACGTTTGTGTAACTTTTTATTTCAGGGCTCGGCTAAAGGCCAGTTGTCACTGATCAGGGACCAGACAATACCTGATTCTGAGCATGTGAAAGTAAGCAAAGCAGTTCTTAGGGATGCAGACAAAATTGAGAAAGTCCTTAAACCAATTTTTTTTTTAAGATTTTTTTTATTTATTTATTTGACAGAGAGAGAGAGAGAGAGAGAGAGAGATCATAAGTAGGCAGAGAGGTAGGCAGAGAGAGAGGGAAGCAGGCTCCCTGCCAAGCAGAGAGCCTGATATGGGGCTTGATCCCAGGACCCTGAGTCTATGACCTGAGCCGAAGGCAGAAGCTTAACCCACTGAACCACCCAGGCGCCCCACCTTTTTCTTTTTTTTAAACATCCTCATTGAAAATAAAAATCTTCATTGAAATATAACTCACTTATATTGCGGTGCCTGGATGGCTCAGTGGGTTAAAGCCTCTGCCTTTGGCTCAGGTCATGGTCCCAGAGTCCTGGGATCAAGCCCCGCATCAGGCTCTCTGCTTAGCAGGGAGCCTGCTTCCTCCTCTCTCTCTGCCTGCCTCTCTGCCTACTTGTGATCTTTGTGTGTCAAATAAATAAATAAAATCTTAAAAAAAAAAAAAAGAAATATAATTCACATATAAAATTCACCATTTAAAGTGTATACTTTAGTGGTTGTTAGTATATTCACAAAGTTGTGCAACCATCCCCACAAAAGTTTATAACATTTTCATCACCCTAAAAAGAAACCCTGTACCTTTAGCTGTGAATCCCTCCTAGTCCCACCCAAACCCTAAGCAAACACAAATATGCTCTCTATAGATTTGCCTGTTCTAAATATTTCAGGTAAGTAGGATCATGCAATATGTGGTCTTTCCTGACTGGCTGCTGTCACTTTCTGTAGTATCTTCAAGGTTCATCTACAAGGTGGCATACCTTGTAGAGTTTTGAAAACTTTTTGCCAATCAGAGATCTTCTGAACTCAGCCTCCAGGCACAGTTCAGATGGATTAATTGGGCCTATCTCCATCTTCCTTGTAATCTATTCCTCTTTAGACAGGAGTCAACACCCTAGACATACCTATCATAGGAGCAGGTCTTAGAAGGCTAGAAAACAGTCTGACCAAGAAACAGTGACAAATCTGAGTAGATAACCAAAATATTCCCAGAAGATTTTCTAGGAAAACAAAAGCAAACCCACCACTGAAGGACTTTACTATGAAATATTTTAGCTCAGTTTGTAATGAACTTAACCTTCCACCAAGGGCAGGTTGCACCTCAAATGGGATTTTAGATGTACACTCTGTTAACAAGGTGCCCAGTGCAAGAGAACAAGAATTGAGATTGAATCTCCATGGATCCTTCATTCTTGCCAGTGTCTGGTTGCCAGAGACTACGAGGAGCACAAATATAATTGAGCAAGTTGGGTTTAATTGCTCGTTTGCAGTATAGAAAAACACACACCCTGGGGTCTTTAGGACTTCTCAGTAAGAGGGTGTTAGAATGAAATTAGAGGATTTGGTTTATGTTAAGTGATTTTAGGGAAGATTCACGGAAGTGATGGGGTCTGCTCAGTAAGCAGGGAAAACTATGGTTATGTATCCTTTTTTTTTTTTTTTTTTTTTTTAGTAATCTCTTCACCCAGTGTGAGGCTCAGACTCAGGGCCCCCAAGATAAGAATCACATGCTCTTCCATCTGAGCCGACCAGCCACCCCTGTGATTGTGTATCTAGGAAATATATCTACAAATATCTAGGATTGCAGACTAATATGAGCCTAAAGCAGCAGTAACTTTTATTAGCTAGAGAGGGGGATGTTTGGTATTCTTGTAATTGCACAATGACCTTGTGTTTGGCTGTGCTTAAACAAAATTATGTGTTTTGTCTCAGACCATTGTGACCTGGTCTGATGTTGTTAATCTGTGAGATTGTCTGTGTCCAACATAAAGCACCAGGGTCTAGCTGTGAACACCAGGCCCACTCCTTAGTGTCTGTGTTCAGGCCGGTTCCTGGATGTTAGGGGCTGCTTTTCTTTCTCAAGTATGAAATGAGATAATGTTTTAAAAACACATGGAAGAGTGGCTGGCACATGGTAAATATTCAGTAGTGGATGGCACTGGAGTTATTTTTCACCACCCAGAAGAGTTTTTATGTCTTGGGTACTTAAATAATGGTCAGCGGCAGAAAACAGGAATCCCTTTGATGCTACAGAAGCTATTATATACTACTAATTGATGGAAGAGAGTAGACTCTATCTTGATAAGATAACCCTTACCATATGAAGCTGATTGTCTCTATAAATCTGTTTCCTGTTTCATAAGGTGAGAAGATTCTGTTCAGAATTCTTAGCTTTCATTACCACTGCAAGCAGAATCCCTATAGTGTAGAAAAGAAATTCCATTTTCATAATTTAAGAACCATCACTGTAACTCAAAGAAAGTAATGTTGTTTGTGTATCCTGCTCTTAAACTGTTTTAAATAAATTCCAGTTCATATGATTATTTGTGTTATCGTTGCCAAAACCATCACCTCGGGAAAAAGTTTAAAAGATTTTCATCAATAGTTGCATCAGTGATATAACACTATTTGTGTGTTATAATGTCCACAGTACAGATAGAATTCTTAAAGTGTGCTTTTTAACTCTTAATTTAACTTGGGGTAGTTTTTATATTTAGCTTTTGGTGCATTAATAACCACGGGCAAGAGGAGAATGTTCTTTAAGGGGGGCCATCTGCTAGATGTATCTTAGACTCCATTTTAGTTCTTTTTTTTTTGACCAGCTTTTTAAGCAAACTCTTGACAATGCTAGAATCCGTCCAAAGCAGAGTGGTTTTTACTTCCACCTCTCCAAGACTCCACCCCTACCCCACCTAGAAGAAGTGTAGTCTGATTGTGAGAAGCAAATGTCAGATCAGTCTTCTGATTTGCTCTAGTCACACCTCTAGTCCTTTTTTGCAAGTCTTTGCCTGTAAGCTTTAATATTGTCTGCACTCTGAATAGCTGCAGAGTACTGCTATAAAGAAGATTTCTGTGTGTCCTTGGTGACCAGGTCCAAATACTGGGATTTTTCCAGTTTTTATCCTAGGACAGATTGAAATGTTAGTGTTTAGTTCCCTTTTCTTTAAGGAAAAAATGAGAATGGGGAAGGAAATGTTGACAAGTGACCAGTTCTTTCTTAAATTAGCAGTATCTGGTCCCCCAGTCTGTATTAAAAACAAATCAAAAGGATTGGGAATAAGTTAGGCAAGTAGATATGAGGAAAAGCATACACAGATTTTGACAGTAAGGGAAAGAGAAAATGAAAAGGCATACAGAAATGCTAAACACACACCAGTGAGAGTGAGGTTGGGTGTGGGAGAGAGGTGTGCAGGAAGAATATAGATGCAGTTGGGGATGAATGTAAATGCACATAGTCCTGTGTCCTTTCAAAAATCTCTATCACTGTATTAGAATAGTAATATAGTAATTGGTGTCCTTGTGATGTTTGCCATGAGTCATCAAGAAACAATTATATTTAGTGTTCTTAAGAAGTCAAGGCAGAATGTCACAAATTTTCTAGCACAAATGACTTAATAAAGTAAGTTTGGATGCCTTTACTGCAATTAGGTTTTTTTTTTTTTTTTTTTTTTTTTTTTTTTTTTTTTGGAAAATTTTACTTAAGTGGAAAATGTATTCATTTCTTAATAATGTCAGCTAATTCAAGTGTTCCAAAGGGGAAAACTGAAGTACTGGATTCTAAGTTTTCATCAGAAGGAAATTTCACACTAACTCTCCAATAACAGATGATATTTATTAAATATCCACATGTATATGGTATTGTTCAAACTGTTACAGTTAGTTCATTTTAGCTTTCATTAAAATATTGCAACCAAAAGCATGCTTGCTGTTACAGTAGACTACACAACTTGAGTTCAGATTTGTTCATTTGGTAAAGCACAGCTTATTTGCATACGATAAATACATTGGCAAAGTTCAGTCTTTGATGAGAACAGGATAGGTTGTGCGGATCTTCCTCCCACTAAAAACAACATGGGGCTTTTTTAGTATTTGAAAAATAGTCGGGGAACTGCCAAGTTAAACTTGGGGTAAGGGGAGCCCAACCCAGAGAGGTAAATGGATTTCAGAGCACTAAAACCAGTTGTTTCCTAAGACATTTGCCAGAACACAAAGGGGATTTGGTTCATTAACTCAAAGAGCAAGGCAAACAGAAGTTAAGGCTCAGAGCATGTGAAAGTTATGAAATCTTAGAGACCTTGCTCTACACTGAGTAGGGACCCCAGAGGACTTCCCCACTACAACCAAATTGGCTTCTCTTCCTCCAGACTCCAGAGGACTGTAGAAATAGCTACCTTGGCAGTGGGCAGAGTAGAAAGTGGGAAGGAAAAGGGGTAAAAAAACACATCTCTGAGAAGTTGTGGCCACTGACCAGCCCTCTTGCAGATTTAGATCCTGATATATTATTTGCACAAGTGAGCCAGGGAATTTCAGTGAATTTGGTGTAGGTAGTGGCCTCCAGGAACCTAGCAGAAGCAAACGTAAAGCTTCTCTGGAAGAGGGCATATCCATCCTAAGCTAAGCAAATCATGTCTCTACAAACCATTTTTAAGGGCAGTAACCACTGTGAAAAACAACTGAGGCCCACAAGGAAACAGCAGAGAGAGAACCAACAGGAAAACAAAAACAGGTAGCAGAAATAAATTGGTGCATAGTTTTCACACACAGATACAAAATGCATATGCTTACCAAGTTTAATGAAATAAACCTGAACAAGAATTACAGACAATAGTATACTGTGAAAAGTTGTAGCAGATTTGGCAGGGGGGTCAGGGGGACAGGTAGGTCTTCTAGAAAAGAAAAAAGTAACCAAAAATAAAGAACTGTTAGCATTTTGACAGCAGATTGGATTTTGCAGGAGAGAGAATGGGTGAATCAGAAGATAAAAGAAGTCACCTGTGGGATGCCTGGGTGACTCAGTTGGTTAAGTGTCTCGCTTCAGCTCAGGTAATGATCCCCGTGATCAAGTCCTACATCAGGCTCCTTGCTCAATAGAGAGCCTCCCTCTCCCTCTGCCTGCTGCTCCCCCTGCTTGTGCGTGCGCATGTTCTTTCTCTCTCTCTCTCTCTGACAAATAAATAAATCTTTAAAAGAAAGGAAGAAATCACCTGAATGCTGCCTAGAAAGAGACTGTATTGTATTAGGGTATCTCCAGAACATGGGACATATATATAGGTATGTATATGAGATTTCTTAGGATGGATTCACTCACGTGATTATGGAGGATAAGTCCCACAGTCTACCATCTACCAGCTGGAGGCCCTGGAAAGCCCATGATGTCATTCCAGTACAAATCCAAAGGTCTGAGAACTGGAGGGCTGATGGTATAAGTCTCAAGTCCAGAGGCCCAAGAACTGGTAGTTCTGGTGTCCAAGAACAGAAGATGGATATCCCAGCTCAAACAAAGACAGAGCAAATTTGCCCTTCTACCTTTTCTATTCTGGCCTCAACAGATTGGATGAAACACCCACACACACTCGCCATCAACCCCATTGGTGAGGACAGTTTCCTTTACTCAGTCTGCTGATTCAAATGCTCATATTTTCCAGAAATGTTCTTACAGACACACCCAGCAATAATGTTTTACCAGGTGTCCTAGCATCCTTAGCCCAGTCAAGTTGATGCACAAAATTAACCGTCACATGGACAATGGCAGAAACTACTACGGAGAAGAGAATAAAGGTTATGGACAATACAAATGTAGGTTTGATGAAGCCCTAAGAAGAGAAGAGAAAATGGCTGAGAATTTTCTAGAATTGATGAAAAACACCAATCCATAGATTAGAGGCCAGCAAATCCCATATAGAAATAATAAAAATACAAACCTAGGCACATTATAGAGAAAATTCAGAAAATAAGACAAAATAAGACATTACCTTCAGAAGAATGACTTCTGAAACCAGTGGAATAATATCCTCAATGTGCTAAAAGAAAATTATAACTGTCAATTTTCATACACAGTGAAAATACCTCTCAAGAATGAAGGTGAAATAAAGATATTTTCAAAGAAACAAAAAATAAGTTTATCATCACAAATCCTCACTAAAGAAAATTTTTAACAATGGACTTCAGGCAAAAGCAAAGTGAGCACTGATGGAAAGTCTAATATACAAGAAGGAATGAAGAGCAAAGGAAAGGTAAAATAGATGGACAAATATTGGTAAACATTGCTTGCATAAAAGTAATATTTTGTGGGACTTTGTCAAAACGAAGTAAAATATCACAATAATTCATAAGTTGCAGAATGAAAGTGTGTAGAAAAATGGAGTTAAACTGTTCTAAGATCCTTAATGTTCAAAAGTTTTAATTTCAGAATTTGGTAATTATGTGTCTGATTTCCAAAGTAACCAGTAAAAATAGGGAAAGATTATATAATTTCCAAACTAAAAGAAGAGAGGAAATAGAATGATAATTATCATTTATGTTTAACACACTCATTTTAAAATGTATAAAGAAATTCAAAGGGCCAAGAATAGCCAAGTAATTCAGGAAGCAAATGAACAAGGTGAGAAGACTTACTGCCCTATCTGATCAAAAAGCCCTGGGAACTGAAGATTGGCATTGATGTAAGTTTAGACAAGCAGATGGGACTAATGGAACTTGGAAACAGACCCATACACTTAGAGGCCTGCAGAACAGAGAAGAAAAGACAGACATTTCAGGAAATGTGTTTGATTATGAAATCAGCTCCAGGTGGATTAAAGACCTAAATGTCAAGGGCAAATGTTTCATAAGATTACCTGACATGGGGAAGGATTTTTATTTTTTTAAGATTTTTTTTATTTTATTTTTAAGATTTATTTATTTGAGAAAGAGAGAGAGAGAGATCACAAGTAGCCAGAGAGGCAGTCAGAGAGAGAGGGGGAAGCAGGCTCCCTGCTGAGCAGAGAGCCTGATTCGGGGCTTGATCCCAAGACCCTGAGATCATGACCTGAGCCGAAGGCAGAAGCTTAACCCACTGAGCCACCCAGGCGCCCCAAGATTTTATTTTTAAGTAATCTCAACACTCAACATGGGGCTTGAGTTCACAACCCTGAAATCAAGAGTCATATGCTCCACCGAATGAGCCAGCCAGGCACCCAAGGATTTTTAAAAACAAGACCGAAAAGACACAGCCATGAAGGAAAATACTTATAAATTCAGTTAAATTAAAATTTAAATTTTTGGTCATCCAAAGATAAGCCATAGAAGTGAGAAAAATATTTGTAACATGTATCACTGAAATATGAAAAAACTCATAATAAAAAGCAGACGACTCAATAACAAGCCTCGAACAGGCATTTCACAAAACGGGGGGTTCAGTAAATAAATGTGCTCAGCCTCACTGGCAATAGGAAAATAAAATCAAGCCACAGTGAAATATTGCTACATACCCACCAGATTGGCAGAATTTTCAAAATTTGACAATACCAAGTTTTCCTAAGGAACTCTTTTACATTGCAAGTAGTGATATAAATTTAGTATGATCACTTTGGAAGAGTTTAGCATTTTCTAATAAAGATAAACATATCCAATGACCCAGCAATTTTTTTTTTTAAGATTTTTAAATTTATTTATTTGAGAGAAACAGCACAAGTGGGAGGAGAGGGAGAAGCAGGCTGCCTGCTGAGCAGGGAGCCCAATATGAGGCTTGATCCCAGGACCCTGAGATCATGACCTGAGCTAAAGGCAGAGGCTTTAACCCACTGAGCCACCCAGTGCCCCAAACCAGCGATTTCATTCCTAAGTATAGGTACCCGATAAAAAATGCACATGTTACACGTATAAGAATATTTACAGCAGCATTGTTCATGGTAGCCTGAAACTGTACATTAATAGTGAAATGGCTAGATTATGACTATTACAGTGTAAACTTTCACCTGTAATAGCATGGATCGGTCCACAGTATCGAAGGAAAGAAGACTTAAGAGTGCATTCAGTGTAATTCAATTTATATAAAGTTTGTAAGCAGTAATACTAAACTATACTGTTGTTGGTGAGGGCAGCCGATTTTCTGTAAAGGGCATGATAGTATTTTAGACTTAGCTGCCATGTGGTCTCTGTCGCAACTGCAATGACTCCGCTGTGCCACTGGCGTAAAGGCAGCCCTAGATGGTTCATGGCTGTGTCCCAGCAAGAGCCAACCCGTAGTTTATAAGTACACATGTTGGAAATAAAATTACTTTTAAGAGGAAGAGGGGCAAGGAAAAAGGGAAGGAAATGATGACCATGAAAGATAGAAAAGTGGTTACTACTTGGAAGGAGGGGTTGGTGATCCAGGCAGGGTAAATGGGGACTTACAGAATGCTGGCAGGATTTCAGTGAGACTCATATGAAGGTTGCACAGATACATACTCACTTTATAGCTGTCTCTTGAATTCTATGTAGAAGTTCTATGTGTATATCACAATAAAGTCTTCAAAAGTAAAAATAGTGCTTCCTTACATGATATAATTTTATGCGAATTTTTGTTTAGTTTATATTTGAATTTGCTTATTTCTGAAATTTATTATTTGTTCCTAAAAGAATTTAAGTTAGTAGTATAAGGCTGTTGTCTTACATACAATTTCTATTAAAGATTTCTTTATTTTGTGTGTTTTAGGGGCTTGGTGATATGGATTGCAGTTAATATCTTGGCTCATTTATACCACAGTATTGACAGCTGTCGTCTTTTTGTCCTTCTGTTCACAGGCTCAGTAGATGAAGGTGTCACTGAAGGGTTGCCTACACTTCAAAGCACTTCTAGCACTAATGCTCATGCAGATGATGATGATCGGTTAGTACTGACATAGTATGTTGTTTTCTTATAAAGGGGTGTGTTTGCAACTGTAAATCCAAACATTTTAACTATATAATTTTAATTATATAAGAAGTTTATTGGTACCTCATTTTATTTTTCAGAGTAAAGAGGTCATTACATCATGAATTAGACCACCTATACAGAGTTTTTTGGCATTTAAAACAGCCCAGGCCCATTACTTTTAAATAGTATCTGTATCAGGGATTGGTGAACTGTGAACCACAGGCCAATTCCAGTTCACCACCTTAATTTGTAAATCAAGTGTTCCAATAAAGCCACGCTCATTTGTTTATGTATTGTCTGTGAATGCTCAGAGTGGTTGAAACAGAGATCAAAGCCAAAAATATTTATTGTTTAACTTACTACAGAGAACGATTGCCAAATGCTCCTCCACATACCCATAATTCACAAGTCATTATCTTCAAACTGTCCCTCCCTTCTTCATATTTTCACATAGATGTATAAGGGGCTTTCTGACTTAACATGGCCAAGACCCCTAACTCCCCACCTAAATCCCGGTCATCCAGTCTTCCCTATCTCCAAACAGCATTGTCATTAGTTAAATGTAGAAAAGCACAGCATTGAGAAATATTAGGAACTATTTGGTATATGGTGTATTGGGGGAATATGAGAAAAAACGAGGCTGGAAGAGTACACAGAACCCAGATCATAGGGAGTCTCCTATGCCTCGCAAAGGGTTTAGACTTTGAAGGTAACAGTGAGCCATTGCAGGATTTTAAAGAGGGGCTGATTTAATCAGATCACTGTGAAGCAAGCAGAAGGATAGATGGGGTTGGGGGGGTGGGGGCATAAAGAGAGGGAGTGTATTGATGAAGACCTAAATTAAAGCAATATTAGGAAGGAAAGAATTAAGAGAGATTAACGGTACCTGAGGTAAAATCATTTATATGTTACTTAAGATGCCGGACATTCTGGACAATAACATTGTTTTTCATATTGTTATAAATGAAACTTTTAATGTAACAGTTAAACTCTCAAAAAGTCATTTTTTTTTTCTGTTCATTTTTAAGTTGTACAGAAATGTTTATTCAACTTAAAAATCAGAATCTGGTTGCCTTCTTTGGTCTGTTTTTTTAGATTGGAAAATGTTCAGTATCCCTACCAACTCTACATTGCTCCTTCTACCAGCAGTACAGAACGACCAAGTCCAAATGGTCCAGATAGACCATTTCAGTGTCCAACTTGTGGGGTACGATTCACCCGTATTCAGAACTTAAAACAGCACATGCTCATCCACTCAGGTAATGTCACCTTCCCTATTGTTGCATAAATGAGTACTTGAAACATATTTAGAAATCCCAGTTAAAAATAGAAAACAGGTGTTTTTGAGTTTAAAAAATATGTCTCTAAGACATTGGGGAGGTATGTGCCATGGTGAGTGCTTTGAATTATGTAAGACTGATGAATCATAGACCTGTATCCCTGAAACAAATACTACATTCTATGTTTTGTTTTGTTTTGTTTTGTTTTTTAAAGATTTTTATTTATTTATTTGATAGAGATCACAAGTAGGCAGAGAGGCAGGTAGCGAGAGAGGAGGAAGCAGGCTCCCCGCTGAGCAGAGAGCCCAATGTGGGGCTCGATCCCAGGACCCTGAGATCATGACCTGAGCCGAAGGCAGAGGCTTTAACCGACTGAGCCACCCAGGTGCCCCTACATTCTATGTTAATAAAATATATATGTGTCTCTGAGAAGTCAGATAAGCCTTACTTATTCTGTTGCTTAAATGGTACAGTATCAGAAAGCTATTTGCTTAGCACATTTGCCATAGGCATAAGTATTTAGATTAAAACTTGAAGGGCTATGTGTGTATAATACATAAATAAAAGGGATATATTAGTTGTGTGTATATGTACAATAGAGAAGCACAAATACAGATGGTAGAGCAAATGAAATTAAAAGGGTATTTATTGGGGCACCTGGGTGGCTCAGTGGTAACGTTAAGCCTCTGCCTTTGGCTCAGGTCATAATCTCAGTCTTGCGATCGAGCCCCGGAACGGGCTCTCTGCTCAGCAGGGAGCCTGCTTCCTCTCTCTGCCTCTGTCTCTGGTTACTTGTGATCTCTTTCTCTGTGTCAAATAAATAAATAAAATCTTTTTTTTTTTTAAAGGTATTTATTGATGTTCTTTGTACTATTCTTGTAACTTCTCTTTAAGGGTTGGAATTATTTCCAAATAAGTATTTTTTTTTTAATCTAATAACAATAATTTAATTTCAGTTCTGCAGTCCTAAATTTCTCTGTACCCTGATTAATCAGCTTTGTATTATTTATTAGTATAAAAGATTTTTAATAAATGATGCATAAAACAGATTTGAAATTTAGTTCAGTGATCACATAAAGGCAACAAAATTCTCGTGGGTAAAACACTGACCCCTGATAGAGTAAGAAATCTTTGCTACTGTGTTTTCATCTGTGTTTTTATCTTACTTTCCTGTTCCCTGGCTAGGTCTAATAGTCCTTGAGCTAACATCAATTCCCTATGACTTAATTAAATCAACAGATTGTATTTTGAAGGTTTTTAAAATTTTTGCCAAAACTGTGATAGTTAATCAGAAGAGACAATTAATATACTTTATAATTCACATATTAGTTTCTATATCTTTTTCTGTCACTTTACATTAAAGGCCCAGAATCCCAATTTGCCAAGTGATAATTCTACCATCATTATTAATTATGTTCAGAGATGTTAGAATTTTCCTTTTTTCTTCTCATTTCTCTCCCAGGTAGGGAATGAAAAGTAGGTCCTTCTTCCGTCTTTTCAGTATAAACTATACTACTTTAATGAAATTGAAATAACAATGTTTTATGGAGATTTTAATTCTGTTTAAATACTGTGATTAAATCATCTATAAAATAGATGATTTAGAAGAATATTCAAAAATCAAGTTCAGTATAAACAAGTTTACCTCTCCCTCTAATGCATTTCTTTCTTTCTTTCTTTCTTTCTTTCTTTCTTTCTTTCTTTCTTTCCTTCCTTCCTTCCTCCCTTCCTTCCAAGCACTATGACTTTTCAGATGTTCTTTACCTTTTCTGAGATGTTGAAATGGAATCCATTTTTGCTGATTTTTGTCTTTTTAAATTACCTATTGCTACAAAATTATAATTCAGAAATTTGTGAGGTTTGTGACCTTTCATTTTATTTTGTTTTTAGATAATATTTTGTTTTGCTTGATTTTGTAGGAATTAAACCATTTCAGTGTGACCGCTGTGGGAAAAAGTTCACCAGGGCTTACTCGCTAAAGATGCATCGCCTAAAGCATGAAGGTAAACGCTGTTTCCGGTGCCAGATATGTAGTGCCACTTTCACTTCCTTCGGGGAATATAAACACCACATGAGGGTTTCCCGGCACATTATCCGCAAGCCTCGGATTTACGAGTGCAAAACATGTGGCGCCATGTTCACCAACTCTGGAAATTTAATCGTGCACCTGAGGAGTCTGAACCATGAAGCGTCAGAGCTAGCAAACTACTTCCAGAGCAGGTGAGGTGCACAACAAAAACGAACCAGGAAAACTGCTGACTAAACTCTCTTTTCCTGCTTTTAGGGCAGCCTGCTGTGTTTTTTATCAGGTTGCCAGCTAATCAGTCACATTCCTTTAAATTCCCACTGTCCATCCATACTCTGATCTCATGATCTGATAAAATTTTGCTGAATCTTCTAAGTTTATACAATTATAAATATTTTTCTAGTTGGTATTGGAAATTTTTCCCTACAGAAGTAGACTGTTTACCTCTTGCTTTGTCTTTTTGTTTTGTTTTTTGTGTTTTTGTTTTTTCAATAACAAAGGGTTAAAGTAATATGGACCTTACTGGAAAATTTACCATGTCGGATGATCTTAGTGATACTGAATTACTTCAGACTCTTTGGATGTCGTAAAATTTTTGACCACTTCTCATTTTTTAAAATTCTATATAAAGGAACATGTATTTACCAATAAAGAAAGAAACTTCAATAGCAACTATGATGGATATGATTCTTTAGATCAAATTTTCTTTTTCAATTTAGAGCTCCATGCTTTTAATATTAATAATTTATTATAATAGAATTCCTTTCTGATTTATAGAGTATCCAAGGAAATCAGGTTCTAGTTCTGGCTCTACCACTAACTGCTGTTATGATTGAACGTGTCACTTTACAAATGAAGAAGCTTGAAACATAGAGAAAGATAAAATGTAAGCTTTAAAGATGATTTCTAAGGTCTCTAGATATAAAATTCTGTCATCTTTTTTTAATATTTTATCATAAATACACATCTGTAGGAATCCTTTTTTTATCAAATGAAATCTTCCTAAACCTTTACATTTTAAATCTTTATTTTTGGGGCACCTGGGTGGCTCAGTGGGTTAAGCCTCTGCCTTCGGCTCAGGTCATGATCCCAGGGTCCTGGGATCAAGCCCCGCATCGGGCTCTCTGCTCAGCAGGGAGCCTGCTTCCCCTCCTCTCTCTCTATGTCTGCCTCTCGGCCTACTTGTGATCTCTTTCTCTGTAAATAAATAAATAAAATCTTTAAAAAAAAATAAATAAATCTTTATTTTTTAAATCTTGTTTTTCAATAAATTCTAAATTATTGCTACATAAATTCTGTTTTTCTCACCAAACCCGACATTCATGTTATTTAATCATGTCTGAATGTCTGGTTGTCCTATCACTAAACCTAAATTCTACATGACATATCAAACATTGTTTGTTCAGAACTAAAATAGTGTCTCAGTTAACCACTCCTATTGCCTGTATCTTCCCTATACAGAGCCCTCTACTGTCCATTCCTCTAACACCTGAAGACTTTAGAAAATACAACATAGGACATTTTAAATTGTTTTGCAGATGAACAGATTTTAATTTTTTATTAATACTGGACAATCAAATTATAAAATAACCTTCTTAAATGTATTCGTTATTGACATTCCTAGTAGAATGAACTTTTTTTTAGCTTAACAAAGATTTAATTAAAGCATCTAAGATTTAGGTTTATTCTTTTACAAAAAATGCATATAGTAGAAAATTTAGTAAATGTAGGAAAGTATAAAATATAAGAAATTATAATAATTTCTGATCTAACCAGTTAGGGATAATACCAGTGTTGTTAAAATTTTGGTATATTTTACTGTCCATATTCAAAATTAAATATTTAATATTCTACTAATAGAATATTAAATATTTTCAATATTAACACTTCCTGAGGACTAATACATAACCAGTCTCATGACATTTTCAAATATAATGCCATTTATGCTTAAGGACTTAAAAAGCTAAGTTTATATGCCTCTTAATTAGTATATAATCCAAGAAAGGTTAAGCAGAAGTTATTCAAATGATCTTTGCTTAAGTGAGCATGTGAATTGCATTTATTTGTATACAGAAACTCTTCTCCATAGAACAAGAAAGTCTGTTTAGGTGTCTAAAATGACAGTGGAGGTGATAATCTTATCTATTGGTGGTAGAGAGAATTGATGTACTTTGGTTCTTATGGATACTTTTGGTTCATATTTAGTTTAGAAATTGAACATCCTGAATTATAATCAATCAAGAATTAGAGAAATGAAAAATCCCAATCTTGTTTTATAAATCAGGTCTTTTTATTGTGGCTAATTTATTACTGGTTTGAAAATTAACTTCCTCTTTCATCCTTTGCCTCTTATCTAGTGATTTCCTAGTACCGGACTACTTAAACCAGGAGCAAGAAGAGACCCTTGTTCAGTATGATCTTGGAGAACACAGTTTTGAAAGCAACTCCTCTGTTCAAATGCCTGTAATTTCGCAGGTCTCCTCAACCCAGAATTGTGAAAGCACTTTCCCCTTGGGGTCTCTTGGTGGGCTGGCAGAAAAAGAGGAAGAAATGCCAGAGCAGCCAAAGACCAGTGCTTGTACTGAGGCAACCAGAGATGACCCCCCAAAATCAGAGCTGTCTTCTATAACCATTGAATAATTTCATGGTTTGGCTTCATTTTTGGTTTTTGGAAAGTGCCTGTGCTTGGTCTTGTACTTTTAAATTAAATTTAATTTTTTAAACATAAAAGAGTTTGGGAAAGAATTTCCCTTTTTACTTTGTAAGCCCCGCAACTGATGTTTTATTTTTCATGACTGAGAGATTGCTTCTGTAAGTGCACAATAACACAATGTTGACACATAATTGAAACTATGAGACTTAAGGAGAGCCAATAGACCTAAGGCCTCTATCAGTTTCTTCTTCCATTATTAAAAGTAGGCTAATGAGATCATGAGGTAAAGAATTCAGATGATTGTTGACCTTCCTGAGATGAAAGGGTACACCAGAAACAAATTATTGAACATAATTTGACAGGTAGCCTGAGTAGATATTTGCTCTTTATACACAGGATGTTGTACAATATTTTGTAAAGCCTGTTGGTTTTGGAAATATTTACGGTAAGCTTTCTTAAAAATTATTAGGGTAAATGCTTCTGAAATCCAGTGTACTCTTTTTTTTTTTTTTTCTTTTTTTTAAGCTTTGCCATTTCTATTATTTTTCACGGTAAAAATTTGGTGTTGGGACAGGCAGTCCCTGAACTTTTTTTTAGTACCACTCCAAATAATCTTTCTTCTATGAAGTCGGAGAACCATGATTGAGAGTAGTCAGGCTGTGCATGAAATGACCAGGAGTGGGAAATGAAGTACATAAATCTCAGCTTTATAGGAACCCTTTTAATACTGCTTTTCTGACTAAAATTGTTGTTTACCTGGTCTCTGAATGTTAGTGCCTGGCTAATTAGGTCATTGCCTAAATCATTTTCCTCTTGCCCCATGAACAGTACTTCCTCTTGCATATACTGGCATGATATCATATAAAGGAAAAATATTGGAGATACTCTATATTTTATATATAGGCTTATGTAATCTTGGGGATGTTTCTATTGTGCTGATTTGGACAAAATAAAAGAATTCTCTGTTAAGGCTACGTTCTTAACCCAATTAAGATTGTTTACAAAATTCCTTATGTCAGTGATACTTTGTTTTTTGTTCCAAAATATTTTTAGACATTGCCAAGTTTATTAAAAGGGTTAGTGTAGATTTTACACAATGTAAGCAATAATGTAAAAGATAAGAGGCTTTAAATTAATGATCTATGACTCATTAATCTAGGGGGGGAAGAATCGTTAAGACTAAAACTAAAAACCTTAAATTAATATCACTTCTTTTGCTGCTAAAAAAATGAAACTTCCTGTTTATAGTTGAAATTTATGTGATATTCTAGACTGGAGTATACTTTTCATCTAGTGCCACTAAAGCATCACTGACCTTGATCCTAAATATTCGTGAGTCCATAGACAATGAACTTCTGAATAACTTTTTTCTATGTATATTCCCAAACTTTAATAATTATAAGAACACCTGATTAAATTAGAAAAAGAAACTAAATACAGTTTCTTATTCAAAACACCAGTTCTGAATTTTGTCCGGGTGCTAGACCTTAATAATAAAATTAATTTTTAAGTTATAGTGATTTTACTTGTTTCATTTTTTTAATTGGCTAATTTTGTGATTGATTTTCCTCCCACAAATGTAAAGGAAGGGAAAGTAAATGCATTGAAGATTTTTTTTTTCAGGTAACACTCTTTTTCTTGATTCTGCTGTCTTTAATTTGTTTTTGACTCCTTATCTCCATCTTGAACATTTTTCCCCCTTTGCTCCCAAACGCAGGTATATTACCTTCAGGAAGAACAACATACACAAATTATGATGGGCTTCCACCGTTTATGCTTCTTTACTAGTAGGGTTGAATTACTTTTTTTGCAACAGACTGAGATACTTAATTTGTAACAGTACTGCTGTGTCTCAGCTAGAAAGGTCAGGAATTTTTATTTTTAATGTCCTACATATTCTTGAAAATTGTTACGCCTACCAATGGATAAGCCTTGGAGTTAATTTTAAAATCTTATATTGGCAAAATAAAAACTAGGTAAAATTATGACCAGGAATCATTGTTGCCTTCAGTTCTAAGAGTTTGTTTTTTTTTAAGGGTGTGAAAAGAAGGAAGGAAGAAAAAACAGAAAGAAATAGGGTTTAAAAAAAAAGAAAGAAAATCGGGGATTTGTGCGGTTGAAAGTGTTAAAACACATCCCCTATTCTGAGAACTCTACATTAAAAGAGCCCACAATTTTGGCAGCTCAGAAGTGGTCTGTGTTCTCAGAAATGTAGGATTACCACTACTGGCTCTTCTTTCCCAAATGGAAACTTTAGATTTTCATTGGTAATTACAGATTGCACAGCTTTTCAAGTTTAATGAAAAATTTGAATATACTATGAAAATGTGTACTTGGTTTGTTTATTCCCCAAATCTTATCAATACAGGTAGCTAACGAGTATTTAACATAAAGTGATATAAACACCTTTTTTTTCTTTCATTGAGGCTCTACATTTTTCTTGATAGACAGCTTAAGGATTTTTAGCTTATGGATCTGTTTTAGGAAGCTAAGCCACAAGGTATAATTGTATATAGTGTTATTTAGGTTTATTTAAAATTCATCAAAGAGAGGGATACCCAAATGTACAAGTTTTACCAGAATATATGGAAAACATTGCAAAGAGATGAAAGCCAGTTACATTATCCCATCCATTAGGAATTGCCAGTGAAACTAAACAGAAAGTTCCAGTTTAGAATACTTAAGCGTAGCTATCTTTGTTAAGGCCCAAGAGGGTAACTTTGTGATATTTAAAGGGCTTAAATTTTAGGATGCAGGATAAATTGCCTTTTTAAAAGCGAGTATTTTATACAAGAGAAGCATTTATTTTACATTTTTATGCTACCAAATAGATGAGATACACTTTAGAAATGAGTAAAGATGCTCGCTGTGATACTGGAGGTTACAGCTCCTATGGTCATTCTTTCCATTTTTAAGGGTGTGTTCTAACAATGGAGGCGTCTAGCATGACAGTGATTGTAATAATTCAGAAACAAAAGGATTAATACTGGGGGGGTTTATTTGAAGCTTTTATAAATGGATACAGATGGAGATTATCATCCACAAATACACTTAAATGAATTTCTCTTACTTGGAATTTCAAGTCATCATCTTAATTTGTGTTTCACATAATTAGTTGCACATTAAGTTACATTGCCAGTTTTTAAAGTTCTCGATTTCAGTGAGACACAGTGTACTAAAACGTTTAAATAGCCTCATTCAGTCTTACATTTTAACCTTTCAGCAACCATTCTGGGTTAAGTAATTTGGTTCCATGATATGACACATGCCCTTTGATTTTAAAAACAAACAGAAAAACGTGTTTGTTAAAATATTTTATCAAATGGAATGGACTAGTCAGCATATCGAATGCAGTATCATTGGTAGCTCTGTTAGCTTCCAACTACTGAGCCAGACTCTCCCCGTTGTATAAATGATTCCCTGGGAACCTTTGGAAGCTGTATTAACTCTTTCAGTCTTTTATTTGATCTTTTATTTTATTTTTGTATTCAATCTAGATAGAGGCCAATTATCTTGTTTAGCGGCTTTTATTTTGAAGATTCTCAGATCATCTTTAGTCTCTTAGTGTTATAGTCCCTAAAAAAAAAAAAACATTATAAGGTAATGGCAACTCTGTACTGTACCACATAGAGAAAACCATTGTTATTGCTTGATGAATCGACAGTCCTGAAATTGTAATATCTTAACAGAAAGGAGTTTGAGGTTTGTTGAATTGAAGAGAATTAGAAGCTTTCATGTGGCACTTATCCTATTTTCACTCATCTGTAAAATGTGAAGCTATAACTCTGAAATATATATCCAAGTGAGGGAGAATAGTTTTCTAGATATTAATATTAATGGCAAGGGGAGTGACTGGTAAAGTTTTCATTTGGAAGCAACCCAAAGTTGTTAAAAGGTAATAAATATGATTTTCACTATAAGTTATTGACATAAGATACTTTATTTATAATATATTCAGATTTTAAAGTAACTGGAAGAAGAGTGTATAGAAACTAGATTTTTCTTAAGCAGTGGAACAAAATTGGGGAGAGTTCTATTATAGTAAACACATCTATGAGGAATATTTATAGCTAAGCATACTCCTTTAGCTTTAAGCTAAAATGTCAAAATTTAAACTTATTTTTTATTTTGTTTATACCCACTTTTTTAGTGTCATTTTGCTTGACTGAATGTGGTGATGATATAGGCTGTTTTTATGTGGAAAATCCTCAGCAAGCTGAATTTGCCAAAAGCAATAATGGTTAAGCTTAAACAATGAAGTGGAATTGAATGAATTTCCAGGTTAAAATAAGGAACAGACATTTTGTGGATATTTTATTCTTAGATTATAAATGTTGAAATTTATTAATGGGGGAGTTAAGCTTATATCAGATTATGGGCTATAGACTCTTAGTGACATCCTAGTTGTACTTTTTTTTTTAACCTCATACTAAACTAATACAGTTAGATATATCCACTACATTGTAGTGATTATATTTTTATGATAGAAACAAAAAGTTCCAGGTCTTTACAAGTAGTCTCTGCAGAGATGGCAGGCAGTGTTATGGACTCTCAGTTTGGCGGTATCCAAAATACGAAACTGCCTTAAAGTGCTCATGCTACTTTAAGCAAACTTCCTCTGTGCAGGCCCCATGCCAATTACAACTAATACCAAGGTTCCTGTGTACATAATAGTTTACAAAGAATTTAAAAGTTCAGACCATTGACTGAAAACAGAAACTTTTTTAAAAAAATTTTTTTAACTTTCAAAATTTTAATTTCAGTTTGAAGTGCCTGGTTTATAAAATCTAATTCTTTGATTATTGCCTTTCTATTTTAAATTGACTGATTTTGCTAAGTAAGCTTAAAGCCCTGGATTCAATTGGATGATTTATTGACAAAATCGCTGCTTGATTGTTTGAAGGGCTAGTGTCATGACTTTTATTACATTATCCTTGTTTTTCCAAATGCTGGTCTAACTATATCCAGATTTCATAATCCAGTTAAACAAGCTAAAAAATCATCCTGTAATTGTATGTTCAGGTTACCAAAGTATATCACCTTCTAAGGAAGGATAAATCTTCCCTACTTTAAGAGGAGCCAGTCAACTCCCTTTAACACGTTTCCAATGGCATAAGTGGAAGCTGTGTTCATTTAGAGGTGGAAAGCCTTTCATGCAGTTCCTAGAAACATCTGTTTTCTAGAGAGAACCTTTTTTATGATTAGATTATAAATGTGTTTTTTCTAAAAGCTTTGCTTTATTTCAGTTATTAATTTAATTTTCAAGTTGATAGATGCTATGTAAGGTCTCTCATACTGAGAGTAGTACATTAAATTACTGAAAGTTGCACTGCTCTTCATCTTTCAGGTGCCTGAAATGAATGCCACCAGGTATTTGGAAGGAGTAAGATCATAAACTGTATTCATTTTCTTCCTTATACAAAGTGATGGCTTCTAATGCATATATTTCAAGATAAAAGAAAAAAAAACAGCCCTTAATAGAGCAAAATTTGGTTTTGATCCAAGTCCCAATAATATATTTGATTTTTCTGTTGTTACTGGTGCCTCCTGTTGCATCAGATAGAGATTGCCTCCCTCTTCATAGGGCACCCTTGTGGCACCTTATGTCCAATTGGAAGATAGTGTATGGCTTCTTTGTGCCTCTACTATCTTTGCAAAAGCCATTTTATAAAAATCCTAGGTAGCCTATTTTAATATTTAAATATATATATTTGTGAGATACTTTTAGAACAGACTTTTTTTTTTTTACTTTGAAATTCCTGTATTCTCATTTTTAAGAGTAAATTAAAATTTTCCAGGATTAGGACTTGTCTTTTTCCACAGCAGCATAATGAGAAAGTCAGATTGAAATTGAAATTGACCATACTTCAGTGATAGAAGAAATTGATGTCTGGTTACAGGAGACAGATACAAAGGAAAAAATTGTTTTGATGTCACAGAAATGAATTTTTAAATAAAATTGTGGTTTTGTTTCTGTAATTTCATATTTGCTGCTACAGTAGCTCAATATTTTACAGAGCTAACATACAAATCTGGCTCCATTTAAAAACTGGAGTACTTTCTAGTACAACCAGCCTGGGAGAAAACTGCGCATCACAGTTTTCCAGATGGGTGACTGACTGCTTTGTTTAGCCAATGCATGCTTAATATTTTCCTATAGGCCAACATCAAGAAGTCTGGGGGAAACTTTTTTTTACCTTGTAGCATTATGATTCTTTTTGGTCACTGGCATTTTATGAAACCGTTGTAGGGGGGGTAATGCTGGGGCAGAAATGTGAATTAAAAGTATATGGATGGGTGTTTTGATGTCTTCTACCCTCTCCTAGAACCAGTGCAACTCCCTTAACTGCCAGTCCCCAGCTCACCAGCTTTGTATCCATTTGTCATCTCATTTAAATATGACTTGACTTGGTGTCAGTGGCCATAGCTAAGTTACTTGGCATGTTTGACTTTCAACAATAATGAAAATGGTTTTGGATTTTGTTTTATTTCCTAAAAATGTATACAATGTCAGAACTTCACATTTTATATACTAGTATCTGGCTATTAGTATTTTACAGGAACCATAGTTCTTGGTGACTTCATATATATATATATATACATACATATATATATATTTTTGTGACTTTTTTGTAAACTAAGTGCCGTTTCAACGTTAACAATCATTTTTAGAGTTATTGTAATCAATGTGAATATCATGTTTTTTCAAATCTGTTCTGAGCCTATAGTGTTTGCTTTGTGAACATATGTGTATTGTATATATTCTGTATAGTTACATTGTACTGAAATACTAGCTTGTTTGATATAAGGAAAGTATGTATTGAGTACCTTTTTGCTAGCCTGGTTGTTTAATCTTTTTAAAAAAGGTTTAAACTTTTTAAAAAAAATCTTTAAACTGGCCTTTATTACATGGTCACAAAGTTGCAGTTAGAAGGGATGGGCAGGGAAAAACTAGTTTTGAGTGTCTTTGAATAGAAACATAATACTAAGATTTTTTTTCTCATTAAAATATCTTATTAATGCTTTATGGAGTAAAACTTCCTGCTGTTGTTTTTTATTGTTGGCTGGAAGGAAGAAACTGGTGGTGCTGGTTGAGAAGTGGATGAGAAAGTCATCAGAATAACGCATTACTTAAATAAGCATCCACTGAGTGCACACAGACCAGAGAGTCTTACATTAGATGGCACATGCAAGGAAGAAAAGAGCTGAAAGTGCACTGGTTCCACAAGCACTGTGGATTGAAAGAGAGAAAAAGGAAGCTAGTTAGAGAAGCTCCTCAGATCTTAGAGCTGTTGAAGCAGGTTCTTGTGCAAGGCCACTTCGTAAAGGGTGGGTTGCAGCTTTAGAAGTGTCTCTGAATCTTTTCTGAAGTTGTACTTTATTGTTGAGAGACCTGTTAGTAACATTTCAGTAATACCTTACAACCAGAAAGTAGAAAACCAGTACTTGGCTTGGGGGTGGGGGAAGACAGCTCATTGCATAGGTAGTAAACCTATGAGAGCCTAAAGGAAGGGCTTTCTAGCTTTAGATTCATCTCAATGTGGCTTTTAATGATAATTGGTCTATATAGAGTGAGTAACCAGCAAAGAAAAATTGTTTCATTGATCCCAAGCTTACTAGGCACTTCAGAATTAAGTTCAGAAAGGAAGAGGGTAAATTTTAAGAAGCATTGTCTTTTCCTTTGGTGAGTGGTAAATTTTAAGACGTATTGTCTTTTCATTACACCCTGGTTTTTTGGGGGTTTTTTTTAAGAGAAGGATAGAGAATTGTTTTTTTTTTTTTTTTTAAACAAATTGTCTTCTCTCAGGTTTTTTTTTTTTTTTTTTAAGATTTTATTTATTTATTTTACAGAGAGAGAGATCACAAGTAGGCAGAGAAGCAGGCTCCCTGCTGAGCAGAGAGCCTGATTCGGGGCTCGATCCCAGGACCCTGGGATCATGACCTGAGCCGAAGGCAGAGGCTTGAACCCACTGAGCCACCCAGGCGCCCCAGGATAATTTTAAGCAGACCCCACACCCACCCACCATGGAGCCCTGTGCAGGGCTCCATCTCACAACCCTGAGATCATGACCTGAGGTGAAGTCCAGACTCAGGCTCTTCAACCAACTGAGCCACCCAGGAGCCCCTGGGTTGGGTTCTCAGTAGCCTCAGCCACAGGTGATATATATTAATGTAGAATGTAGAAATTAAAATAATTACAGTTGAACCTTGAACAATGTGGAGGGTTAGAGGTGCTGACCCCCACACAGTTGAAAATCTGTTTATAACTTTTGAATCCCCAAAAACTTTACTAACAGTCTACCGTTGACTGAAGTCTTACTGATAACGTAGCCAATTAACAAATTTTTTATCTTTTTTAAGATTGTATTTATTTATATATTTGACAGATCACGACTAGGTAGAGCAGCAGGCAGAAAGAGAGAGGGAAGCAGGCTCCCTACTGAGCAGAGAGCCCAATGCAGGGCTCGATCCCAGGACCCTGAGATCATGACCTGAGCTGAAGGCACAGGCTCAACCCACTGAGCCACCCAGTCACCCCCACATTTTTTAATGTTATATGCATTATGTATTGTATTCCTACAGTAAAGTAAGCTAGAGAAAAGATGTTACTGAGAATCATGAAAAGGACATTTACATTACTTTATCCAAAAAAAATCATACGAGTGAACTAACGCAGTTCAACCCCATATTGTTTAAGGATTATCTATATCCTACAGTTTGATTTGCATATGAGTTACGTACCAGAACAGTTCCTTTCAGAGAATGATACTAAATGTAATAACCAAAGATGTGTATCTCCTTACCTGACAGAATTGAAATTAATAATTTGGGCATTCTCTTTTGAACAAGAATGTTTGTTCTAAGTACTAAACTAAGCTAACAATGAGTTTAAGTGGGAGAAATTTCTCATAAACATCAAATCCCAAAGTTTAGTGTAATTCATTTTTTTTTAATATGGGTAAACTTTTTTAAAAAGATTATTTATTTATTTATTTGACAGAGATCACAAGTAGGCAGAGAGGCAGGCAGAGAGAGAGGGGGAAGTAGGCTCCCTGCTGAGCAGGGAGCCCGATATGGGGCTCCATCCCAGGACCCTGAGATCATGGCAGCCGAAGACAGAGGCTTAACCCACTGAGCTACCCAGGTGCCTCTATATGGGTAAACTTTTATACAGATGGAAAACTGACTAAGATAGGCATATTCAATCTAGAAAGAAATTCCTCATCAACAAACTGATTTGAACTCAGGGTTGAACACGCTTGGGGACAAAGAGAAAGCTGGTTGTTTTCTTAACCTTTGATTGGTAAGTGGATATCGCAGAGGCTCTGGGCAGAGTCGGCATTATTTTGCAGGGCTTGCACACAAAATCCCACACCCTTTTTCTCTTCTTGCCTAATTTTTCCCACAGCTGACTGCCTTCAGCTGGAGAGCTGCTTTAGTGAATGAGTGGGTCTCTCTGACCAGAGATCCTGAACAGTTAGGCTTAGCAGCACATTTGAGCACGCTCTCCAGTAAAAGACCAGCCTCAGATGAATTGCCTCTGATGAGTCTTACTTTCTAGAGACCCTCTGTTGGAAAAGTTGTTTTAGAACATTAAAAAAAAAAAAAAATCAAATGAAATTCCTGTAGACTATTTCTTTCCTCTTTCAAGTTTTTCTTTAAATTAGTTAACATGTGGTATAATATTAGTTCCAGGTGTAGAATTTAGTGGTTCATCATTTACATAAAACACTCAGTGCTCATCACAGGTGCCCTCCTTAACACTCCTCACCCTTTTAACCCACCCACCCCTGCCCACGTCTTTGCCAGCAGCCCTCAGTGTGTTCTCTATAGGTTTGCCTCTCTTCCACCACCACACCATGTTCATCTGTTTCATTTCTTAGATTCAGTGTATGAGTTAAATCATGGTATTTGTCTTTCTCTGACTGACATTTCATTTAGCATAATACTCTAGCTCCATCCACGTCCTTGTCCTGTAGACCATTTTAAATTAGGGGCTAAAGCAGATATGCTCCCTTTGACCATCCAAGCATCAATAGTTCATGATAGGATTTGTGTGCATAATAACTTTTGACCAGGGACAGAATTTTTATTGAATGCAAATGAGTCTACCTTACAAGATTAGTAAAAAATTTCAGTATGTTTTACAGCTTATAAAATGCTAGCACTTTGGGAGCCTGGCTGGTTCAATGTATAGAGCATATGACTCCTCAGGGTTATGAGTATGAGTCCCACACTGGGTGTAGAATTTATTAAAAATAAAATGCCAGCTCCTTTAGTGGTGTTCAGAAACCCAATGAGACAAGCAAGGAAAGTAATAACGAATCTATGGTCCACGTAGGTGGTGTGTGTCCTGCCTACGCATTATAGAAAAAGCATTAGATGCACTCAAATTTCCAGGCCACTAGAAAGGGCTGGAGCCTCAGAGGCCTTCAGTTGTTAGAGCCTATATCTGTGTGGGCTCTCCCAGACACAGCGATTGGAAGAGAAGCCAGAACTGTTCTGCCAGTTCTAGCATTGTGATTCTTTTTGAGCACTAACATCTGGGAGACACTTGAGAGGAGGGTAATGCTGGTGGGAAATAAAAATTCAGTTATGCAGATGAGTGTTCTTATGTCTTTAATGCCAGGACCTAGTACTCTTAAAAGAGCATTAGAGGTAACCTTTTCTTACAGTGTGAAAAAATTGCATATGACCTTGTTTTAAAGATGTTGACTGGTCCATTTTTTTTCTTTATGTACTCTTACCTAGTGAATACCTCCACTGGAGTTCTCTTTCCCACCTGTACTGGTAATGTTTTCCAACCCTACTGCCACTAGCTTAGTTCAAGTCTTTGTTGTTTCTGGTCTCATAACACAAACAGCCTTCTAACTGCTCTTCCCTCTCTGCAGGTGGGCTGCCTCCAGTCCATCTTGGGCATCACTACTATAGTCATCTTTCTAATCAGGCCACTGCCCTACTTCAAGCCTGCCTCCCTCTCCCTTGGATTCTCTTCCCCTACCCCATTCCCCACCCCACCTCCACCACCCCCAGCCTGCTTTGCCTGGCTGATTACAGTCAGATTTTCAAGACACAGGTCAGGCTTCACCTACTCTTGGAAACCACCCCTCAGTCCAAACACACATTCCCACCCATCTCCAGTTTGGGGTTAGGGACCCTCCTGGCTGTTCCCATAGCATATTTTGTTTAGCTCCACCAAACCATTTCTCAATCACACTATCCTGTAAATCTACCTCATCACATAGGACGAGAATTAAATGAGTTATATGTAAAATGCTTAGAACAACACTTAGTGTATTAGCAACTACTTTATAAGCCTTGTCATTATTCAGTGTGTGTCTCCTTCAACCTGACTGAATTCTTGACTTAAGGGACTGTCTTTGTGTATTCCTTGACACATAGTAGAACTCAAAAACTCAACTTTCATGCATAACTTGTATCATGTATATCATCTTCACCATGTATATCAGAACCTTTCTCATTTTTTAAGTAATCTCTATGTCCAATGTGGGGTTCAAACTCATGACCACAAGATCAAGAGTTGCTTGCTCTACTGACTGAGCCAGCCAGGCACCCCATCTTACTCCTTTTTAAGTGAAGGTATGAAACAGAAGGCTGCATATGGTTATGAATGAATATTAACTGAGAACAACTGCTATCATTCATCAAAATTTCCCAAATTGTTCTCTAAAACACTGGCCTGTCACTTTCCTCCCTTTGTCTGGTTTACTCATCAGATCCATCCGTACATACCACTTCTTAAAGAAGCTTTCCCAGAGCTTCCCACACTAGATCGGGACTTCCTAAAGTCCGACTTTAGGAGATAATGGCTTTACAAAGTCAAGAAAACTAAAGCTAAAATAGAAATAACATTGCCATTGAATGAAACACCAAATAGTGTGCTTTGCAAATTTGAAGGAGGAAGAGACCTGGCTGGAGGGATCAGGGAAGGCAACAGGAAGGAGGCAACGGTTAAGCTGGATCTCCCTTGAAAAGAGGTCGAGAACTGGTACAGGCAGAAGTGAGAAGAGAAGGAGGTCTCTCCAGGAACTAACATTTGAGTCTGGGAGGTAGAATGTTCAGGGAATGAAAGTAGCTTAATTTGCTCAAGCATTAGAAGATCCCTGAGGGCTCTTTAAAAAAAAAAAATTTTTTTAAAAAGGGGTGCCTGGGTGGCTCAGTGGGTTAAAGCCTCTGCCTTCGGCTCAGGTCATGATCCCAGAGTCCTGGGATCGGCCCGCATCGGGCTCTCTGCTCAGCGGGGAGCCTGCTTCCTCCTCTCTCTCTGCCTGCCTCTCTGCCTGCTTGTGATCTCTCTGTCAAATAATAAAATCTTTAAAAAAAAAAAAAAAAAAGTTGAAACAAATTTGGTAGGAAATAGAGAAACATTGCACATTTTCAGGCAGAGAGACTTATTCAGGCTTGCTCCAAAAAGATTAAGAACAATCAAAGTAGATTAGAGGGAAAGCATGCAGACTTAACTGAAATCACTTAGGAATTACTTCAGGAGTTTAGGGAGAAGCCCAAAGAAAGGTAACAGGAGTGGAGCTGGAGGGAGGGGTGTGTGTAGGGGTTGGGGAAGGGATTTGGTGAGAAGTGGGCCTGTGATCTTAAGACCAGGCCTCATTTGAACAGGGGATGTTGTCTGCTGTACTCCAAGGCCTATTGTACTACTTATGTGACCTCATCAGATTCTTAGGCAACCTCCCTTTGGTTTTGAGGTGGGAATTCTGTGTCCTAGAGAAAACAATCAGGAAAAGTTCTCAGCAAGGTTCCAGAGTTGAACTCAGATCAAGACTGAGAAGAGACATCTCTCCTCTAGGAATAGTCCTGCAAATATAGTCCTATAATAATAGTTATTGTAGCAGCACTGCGCTTCTGCCGAACCAGGTCGGTGGGGTTGAAAGTTCAGAGACATTTCTCGTATCCTCATTCCCTCTGGTGCTTCTTCCTGCTTCCCATGGATAAATACTGAACATCTCCTACACCAAACACTCTTTTTGGCACTGCAGTTGCAGCCTCGAACAGAATTAACAGCAATCATGCTCTCGTGGAGTTTCTGTTCTTGGTGGGGGAAGGACTGGGGAAGGGGTGGGTGGTGCCCAACAATATACCAGGTAAGCGGAGTGTCGGTGGACAGGTGACGATTGGAAGTGCGATGGCATGTAAGCAAAGGCCTAAGGAGGGGAGGGGAGAGCAAGTGCAAGGCCGCTGAGAGTGTGTCCCAGCTTGGCATGCTGACAGCAGGGAGGCCAGGGTCCCCACCCACGTGTAGTTGGTTCTGAGGCCTCTGGGGGACAAGGCCAAGGCAGAAGAGGCAATGACAGAGACTGAAATGTGGAACAGAAACCGCATGAAGGAGATTCGTTTCCAGACATAAAATACATCTTTCTGAGCAAACTCAGAGCAAACCAAGAAGCAGGTTGCTCTGAGTTAGGAACTGAACTTAAAGCCAGGCACTAGCAGCGGTTATAGCGTTTCTTTTCTTTTTTTTTTTTTTTTTTTTTGGTATAGCTGAGCTCATTCTCTATATCCAAATTTGAGGATTCTTTGTGAGTTTAAGATGCCATTTAAAAGACTTATGTGTCTGGGGCTCCTGGATGGCTCAGTGGTTTAAAGCCTCTGCCTTCGGCTTGGGTCATGACCCCAGGGTCCTGGGATCGAGCCCCACATTGGGATCTCTGCTTGGCAGGGAGCTTGCTTCCCCCTCTCTCTCTGCCCGCCTCTCTGCCTACTTGTGATCTCTGTCAAATTAATTAATTAATTAATTAAAATAGAAGACCTCTGTGTCAAATAGGCGGACACATCCTTTCCTGTAGGAGGACCAACTACACACACACTCCTGTGTGCGCAGATGTCCTCCACAAGTATGTGCTCTTCCTTCATCCTGCAAACATCAAGTGGCTTTTCTTAGACTCGCTTCCTCAAGAACTGACGGGTGAAGAGCTAGGCACCACTGCCCTGGAAGATTTTATTAGGTGCCTTTCAAAGAGCTGCAGCAGGGAAGAATTGTGAAAAGGATGAGGTCAACACAGGGAAATGTGCATATGCCTAGAAAATCTAAGCACTGATCACCCACTAGTACCTGGTACATTTGTGCATCGTTTCTATCCAGAACTTCAGTCCCACAGCATCACAGGCCTCCCAGGTACTGTGACAGTAGGGATTCCCGTGCAGTCCCAGAAGAAAGACAGCAGCCCAGGTTCACTCTGGGGAAGTTAGTTCCAACTGTGCTTTGCACTTTGTAAGCGCCCCCAAACATACACACGCACTCACTGGAAAGGAGGGGTGAAAGGAAAGGGGGGGCCTCTGTTACAGTCAGTGGGTACTACTGTAGCTCCTCTCTATGTCACTGGAATGCTTCTATAACGTCAGTCCTGCCCCCTCCGATGCCCCCTCCCCAGGACAGCTACCAGACGCTCCCTTGAGCCTGAGCCTCCCCGCTGGAGCACTTGGGGCAGAAAGCCCTCTCATGTTCAGTAAAGACGAGTGTGCTCCCAACTGAGCCTGACATTCCCCTTCTCACAGGCCACCTGTCAGCAACACCACCATCCCAGAGCCAAACAAAATCTAGACCCTTCTTGCCTCTGTTTGCAGACACCAGGTATAGGTTTTTCCCCGAGCTGAATCCCTTCCCACCCGGACTCTCTCACTCACAGTCCCTGGTTTATCCCAGCTCTTAATGTGCATCAGTGGATTTTCCAGCTCTTCTCCCACCATGAAGTGTAGGTTGGGAGTGGGGGTGGAGAGGATGAGCAGAGCCAGGAGCAAAAGAAAACCCAGCAGCTCAGTGCTGCCCAGCAACCCCAGCCTCCAGTGGGAACCAGATGCCCCAGCCAGCAGCACAACACTCAGCGCCGGAGTTCCTAAACCTTGGGACACTGGCTGGCCTTCTCCCTGGTTCTCCCCACACACCATTACAACAGGCCATCTTTAAGTATATTAAGTAAGTCGTTCTCGGTTTAGACATGACTGTTTGATCCTTGCTTCCCAGAAGTTTTAATGCAGTCCCATGAATAAGGACAACAGAGAAGATCACTGGTCCCAAGAAGAATGCAAAGTATCTAGGGAGGTCAAGGCTGAATCCAATTCAGACTAAGTCCCAGATAATGTTAATCTAGGGTGACAGGAACATGTGGTAACATAAAATATGCTTACCTTTCCAAAGCCAAAAACTTATCTGTGAGTAGCTGGGCATTGATAAAGTTTTTATGGAACGTTCAGTTCTGCTCCCGCCTTTCTAAGGTTCTTCTCTTCCCTCCTGTGACAGACAAGGGCACAGATGGGATAGTGCTGTGTGCAGAGTCAGGAAATTCTGAGTACAGCATGTGAGCAAGTCACTTCACTTCCCTAAGCCCTGCCTTTCTCCTAAGGTACTCAGAATCATCATATGCACACCCGGTGCCTAGAACAGGACTGGCACAGAGTAAGAAGTCAGTAATTACACTTTGATTGAATAAATGAGGTATGAATGTACATACCATGGAAATGGGTCCATAAAAATGGCATTCTGAGGGCACCTGGGTGGCTCAGTCATTTAAGCGGCTGCCTGCGGCTCAGGTTATGATCCCTGGGTCCTGGGATGGAGCCCCACATCGGGCTCCTGCTCTGCAGGGGAGTTTGCTTCTCCCTCTGCCTCTGTCCCTTCCCAAGCTTGTGTGCGTTCCCTCTGTCAAATGAAAAAAGAAAAAAAAAATTTTTAATGGCATTCTGTCAGGTTGCAGTTAATTTTTTTTAAAGTGTATTATCAAACCTCAACACACTTCCTACCCCTGTCATTTTCACCTTCAATAATGAAGAAACACCTAATCCTGAACTATTCATCATCTTCCCTGATGTGAACATAACTGCAAAGCTGGAAAGTAGCGAGGGAAGCCTGAAGGGGTTAAAATTATTCAACCGTGGAGAAAAAAAAAAAAAAAACTTTAGAGATGTGAAACGTTTCCAGATACATTAAAATGGGATGAAATCCGTGCTCTGGAAAGGTGATCTGGGGAGCTGCTTGGAGCTCCAAGAAGAGAGAAAAGAAAATGCTCAGTTCCCCGAGCAGTGACCGTGATCCCAAATTCCTCTGGCCTCCCATAAACCTGCTCCCGCCTAGGAATCTGCCAAGGACTCCTGCATGATTCCAACACTTCACACAATCCAAGGTCACACAAATGAGGCTTGCACCACGTACAGAGAGATAGACCATCCAGTTCAGGACCTCGGGAAATACTTGTGGGACTTAAAAGTGCCTGCCAGCGTCTGCCAAGTACAGTGAGTTCTCCCGCGGTGTGCGGGGACACAGCTGGCAGGGGGCCACTGCCTGCGGGTGTTCACACCTGGGGGTGAGGGGTCAGGAGGAGAAAAGGCAGCGAAGCCACCGGAAAGCGCCTTCACGGCGGTGTCCAAACCCGGTGTTTCCACACATGGGGACGCAGGAGTTCTACATCTACGCTTCACCAAGACTCGTCATAAATTGGACGGGAGGGACGCTGCGGGGAGAGGTGAACTGCCCCAAAACTTCCTTCAGGACCTCTGCTCCTGCTTCTTCCGCGCCTCGTCGTAGGAAACGTGGTGTGTGAGCGCCCCCTACTGCTCTTACCAAAATAAGCCCGAGAGCCTGGGTTCAAAATAATCTCTTTGCACTTAAGCTAAACTCAACAAAATATTTTTAAACCAAATTTAAAAAGCTTTTTGTCTAAAATAAATACCCAGTGCCACAGTCCAAACTGTCAACTATTTTTTTTTTATTTCTCAAAAGCCTTTGAACTAGAACAAAACGGAATTGTCTTTACAGCCCTGGTTGCTATATTCCCTCAGGTCCCATCACTTTGGGCTTCTGCTGCCCTTCTCTTAAGCTTCCCCCAAAGGCAACCAGCATTCAGCAGAAATGCATGGCCTAGCGGAGCAAGATGAGGGGCAGAGGAGGACCCTTCTGAGCCACAGGTCAGAACACTGAGTTCTGCTGCCCAGGCCTCAAGAAAATGTTTTCTCCCTCCAGTCCACACTGGCCCCAGGCAGAAGAATAAGAAAAAGCAGATGGTCTGGCCCCTGAGAAAGGGAAATGCCCAGGGGCTGAAGGGAAATGGGAACGGGAAAGATTTGAAATGCTGAAAAAGTCATTTCAGAGTCCAGCTAGAGAAAGTTCCTTTTAGCCTTTTCCGTGTGGTTCCTAAGCCGGTGAGTTTATTACCTGGCAAGGGGGGTCCTTGGACCCAGCATCGCAAAGCTTTGGGTGGAGAGTACCTTGCTTCTAGAAGGCAGTGCAGCATTAATTGCTCAGGCTTAGGAGGCCAGCAGCCGAGTTTGCATCCTTCCTCTTCCAACACTGAAGAACCTTGAGCAGGATACAGTGCGCCTCTGGGCCTCAGTTTCCCCTCGTGTAATGAGCAGAATGAGAAAATATACTTCAGGAGACGGTGATGAGGGTGCATGAAGTCATCTATATGGACACCCAGCACACACTGATGGTTGTTACTGACACTTTTTTTTAATTTTATTTATTTATTTGATAGAGACAGAGATCACAAACAAGCAGAGAGGCAGGCAGAGAAAGAGGGGGAAGAGCAGGCTCCCTGCTGAGCAGAGAGCCCTATGCGGGGCTCGATCCCAGGACCCTGAGATCATGACCTGAGCCAAAGGCAGAGGCTTTAACCACTGAGCCACCCAGGTGCCCCGTTACTGACACTTCTTATATATTGTTGGAGCAGACAAGCTCTCACATCCGATCCAGTCGGGGGTGGGGGGAAGGGTGAGGGGAAGAAATAGACATCAAGATAGCTTGTAACACCATTTGGCAGGACAGGTGCACAAAGACAGGTGGAGGGACAGCAAGTTCCTGTCTCTGCTCTGTTGCAGACTGGCCTAGATGACCTTTTTTTTTTTTTAACGTATTTATTTATACTGAGAGAGAGCAAGCACCAGAGCAAGTGGGGGAGGGGCAGAGGGAGAAAGAGAATCTTCAGCGGGCTCCATGCTCAGCATGGAGCCCATCATGACCTGAGCCAAAATCAAGAGTTGGATGCCTAACAGACTGAGGAACTTGGTGCCTATGTCCTAGATGACCTTTAAGGTTCTTTCCAACTGTGACCCTGACTGGTGGTATTCTCCCAGTTCTGAAGGCCCCTCAGGCCCTGGTTATCCCAGGAAATAATTCCCACTGAGCAACTGAAGGTCCTGGCACACACTGGAAAGGCCCCAGGCGTAGACACATTTCCCCTGCCCAGGCAGGGAGCCAGACCCTGTGACCTCATGCCTGCTAGGAATGCGAACTCCCCGCAGGCTCTGGACAGGCTTCAAGATGGGCTTCCAAAGTGTCTGCCTAGGCCAGGGCCGAGGAGCCCAAGGTGGCCCCAGCTCCAACACCAATCGCCCTTTCCCCATCACAAATGGCAGAGTGGTCCCCTGCGAAAACTTGTTGAATTAATGAATGATGTCTTTCTCCACCCTTCCCTCTGGCTGGCTTATATAAATAAGCTTGTTACCACTTTTTGCAAGTCAGAAGTTTCAAAGATAGCAAGTTTTTCTAGTCTGTTTCTGTACATTTCTGTAGTCCTCATAGGCATTTGGACAGTATATTATGAAATTCATGCCATTTGTTCTGGAAAATGTTCTCTGAACATACTCCTGTGCGAAGAGAACTTCTCTACCCTCCTCTACTGGACCTTGTCCTCCTCTGCCCCCAGGCTTCCTCTCCCAGTACCCCACCCCCACCACACGCACACCCACTGTGTTCTCGCAGCTCTCTGGAAAAAGAGCACAGGCTAAGAATTTCCTTTTTGGGTTAAGCAAGTCCATATGAAGTTCCAGAGGAGGGGTCTGGCACAGAGATGGAGTTATTCTTGATCACAAGGGTGTGGGCAGGGAAACAGTGATGACCTCCAAGGTGAGGGACGCGTGCAGTGGAAGGGAGGCATGGAGAGCCAAGGGGCAGGGAAAGTTAGTTTACATCCCAGGAAAATACACACATGCCTCCTCCTGTTGGAAGAGCCTGCGACGATGGAACGGACAGACCATGGAATGGACTCCGCCGACGCCTGGAAACAGCTCTGGATAGGGACTTTTTAGGAAACAATCAGAGGTGAGGGGATACAATAAATACACGGTCTCCAGGCTACAGACCCGGGACAATGGAACTTGGGAGTATACACCCCTCTCGAGAAAAAAAGGAGGGAAAGAGAAAAAGGAGAATGAAACCAGTTGAAATCCTAAGAGTGAGAAGATTTTTTTTATCAAAATATGTCATCACTGGGGCTCTATCTGAGCACTAAAGCAGTTAGTGTGATGGACAGGCACTCATCTGAGAGTCAAAGCTGCTCTTTCTTCAGGGGCTTTCCTTGGGGGGGGGGGTGCAGGGAAGAGATAATAAATCTAGACCGAGGCCTCCCCTGTACGTTCAGTCAGTGACTGGACCAGCTCACTCCTGCTTTTCTGATATCCCACGGCAGCTCCCTCTCACATCCTGTCTCTGCCACCCACTGAGAAGGGCTCATCCCCAAGGGGAGCCAGACCAGGCCCCTGCTGGCCACGAGCTGGGTGGTGGGAGTCCGTGCCCACCCCCCACCACAGGCCCAGACCAATGGCCACTTGCTCAAAACCTCTCCGACATCTTCCTAGTGTTGGTCATCTTGTGGAAGAACAGTTTGAACCACTTTCTAGGTCATGCCAAGAGGTAAAAGCAGATGATGAGCATTCCCATCCCTGCTTTGTTCTCATCCTTCTCAGTGGTACTTGGTGGCTTTCCCAGCTTTCTTCCTGATGGTCACCCGCTGACCAGAGGCACCTGTCCTGAGACAGTGGTTATCCCCCACCTCCTTCCCTCCCTCAACCAACCACTCTTACTGGCCAACTGAGATGCCCTGGCAGCTAAGTGGAGCCCAGGAACCCCATCAGTGGCCCATTCCACCCAGGCTGGCAAAGCCCCAGCCCAGAAAATAGGCCGTGGGACACAAATGCCTAAGAGCACTCAAGTCCTAGATCCAATAGGCCCTAAAGGCGGGATCTTGGGCAGTGATTTAAACTTTTAGCGTCCTGGTTTTCTGTCTATACAATGGGAATGACCGTAGTGAGGTTTAAATTAACTAAGACCGTAGTGAGGTTTTAATTAACTTTGTTTAAATTAACAAAGCAAGTAGAACATTCAGAAGGCGCTCATCATTAAGTGGGAGATCTGTCGGGGCCATGTATTCCTACAACTTCACAGTTCCAAGAAATTCAAATGTCTGAGAACCACTGACTTAAAGACCCAATTCCCCTTACATGTGGGTGCCAGTGTGTAAAGCACCCACATACATGACACGTGCACCCACACATGCACCCATGACTCTAAGCCTAGAAAAATGAAAAGCATCATCTCATCCCCAAAAGGTAGAGACCCCCCCCAAGTTCAAGCCTGCAGTCACCTGAGCTCCTCTGCTGAGGGAGAGGAGGTCCTGGTGACAGGTGAATATGTCACATTCCTGTGACATATTCAATTTGGGACCTTGGTCCCTAGAACACACGCCCTGCTCCTCCCCACAAATGTGTGTGTGTGTGTGTGTGTGTGTGTGTGTGTGGCGTGTAAGAACATACCTGCCTGTATGTGTATGTCACAGCTATCTGCCAACTGTGGGTGTCTCATGGGATGATGTTTCACCCTTGTTGGCTACTCTGAGGGATGACATGTACCTCCTACCCACAGAGGTGACCTCTGTTCTCAACTCAAAACTGTCTTTGACTCTGCCCTGAGAATGTATGTCCTCCAGGTCCCAGTGTCTGAGGGCCAGCACTTCTGGCTGCAGATTAGGGGCGGGGGGGCTAATGGGGCCACAGGACTGACCAGGAAAGGCTTCGTGCTGGGGCTTCTTGACCCTCACCCTACAAGAAGGCACCAACTGATTGCACTAGAAAAGCAACTGAAAAGCAGCAGAAGGCAGCCTTCTGAGAACAGGAGGACTTGGGGTCCTTCCCCATCCCACCTCACCAGCCTACTACTCACAACCCACCCCAGAGGGCAGGGAGCAGACCCCTCCCCTGTGGCTACAACGGGTTCTATCCCCTCCAGCTGGTCCGAGGCCCAGAAGGGAATCCTGTGCTGCCCCATGACGGCTGGACAACTTCCTTCCCCGCAGTATGGGTTCGGGGGCTCTGGGGCTCAGAAGACTTCCAAACTGGGCTCATTCGTTGTCTATAAACTCCATCCTAACTCATCCAAACTCACTGTTATTTCTGCAGGATCCACATCTGGGTCAGACTCCCTGTCCGTGCAACTGGATTAAACATTCTCTAAACTTTAAATGTTTTTGGTTGGTGGCTAAACCAACTGCAGTTAAAGGTGGTTGGGAGAGAACCAGAGAAATGGATCTTTGGAGACTAAGGAATCTCAAAGGGATGAGCTTGACTTCCCATTACTTGAGGATTCTTAGGTTATTCTTTCTTTCCTTTTTTAAAAAAATATTATTTATTTATTTATTTGACAGACAGAGATCACAAGTAGGCAGAGAGGCAGGCAGAGGGGGGCGGCGGGAAGCAGGCTCTCTGCTGAGCAGGGAGCCCGATGCAGGGCTTGATTCCAGGAGCCTGAGACCACGACCTGAGCCAAAGGCAGAGGCTTAATGCACTGAGCCACCCAGGCGCCCCTCTTAGGCTATCCTTATCTCCAGTAAGGAGTAAAGGATTTGGCTCCATGGTCTTTTTCAAAGAACTGACATTTCCTTGAACTTCCAGGCATCACATGTCTGAGGCTTCCAGGGCAGGGCCAGGAGTGTGGGACACACCTGCACATCACTGCCCTGGGCGTCTGTGAGGCTGATCCCTTAGCCTGCAGACACACTGCTGAAATGCTGGTGGGTTAGAAGCACCCAGAACACCTGCTAATGCACAGACCAAGGGGCCCGCCCCAAAGTTTCTGAGGCAGGAGGTGTGGGTGAAGCATGAGCCTTCCCAGGTGGTGTCACAGCTCCTGGCCCAGGGGCCACACTGTGGGAGATGCTGTGCCCAGTCCCCACCAAACTGAGTCTCCCAGAGAAATGGAATTGACTCTGAAGAACTATCTGTATTTTTAACCCACTCCCCAGGGGGAAAACAACAGCTAAGGAAGGACAGTCAATCAGAATAGGGCCATCGCCCTTAGGGGACGAAGGGACTCCCACATGGAAGTCTCCTGATGACCTTGCGTGCATTTCTTTCTGACCTGGGCGGGGAGTTCTCAAGACAGTGCTCGCCCATGGTGGGAGAAAGAGGATATAATGGGCAGGCACAGCCCGGCCTCCCACACCGCACTGTGTGGGCGACCACCTCTACACCTGAGCCAAGGCTGGCGACCCGAGGGGTGTGCGTACTCGGGAAGCAGAGCGCACGTGAAGCCTCCCACTGAGTGTCAGCTATTACAGCACGGCGCCTCCCGCACGGGAGTCTTCTGAGAACCTCTTCTTTCTTCTACTTGTCACGCCTTGGTGAAGAATGAATGCTCTTGCCATCCAAAAACATGAAACCTTGCCATTTGCAACGGTATTATACTAAGCAAAATAAGTCAGTCAGAAAGAATTATCATATGATCTCTCTGATATGAGGAATTTGAGAGGCAGGACGGGGGTTCATCGGGGGAAGGGAGGGAAAAAATGTAACAAGATGGGATTGGGAGGGGGACAAACCATAAGAGGCTCTTAATCTCAGGAAACAAACTGAGGGTTGCTGGGGGGGTGAGGGGAAGGGATAGGGTGGCTGGGTTATGGACATTGGGGAGGGTATGTGCTATGGTGAGTGCTGTGAATTGTGTAAGAGTGATGATTCACAGACCTGTACCCCTGAAGAAAATAATACATTATATGTTAATTAAAAAAAAAAAAAAAAAAAAAACTCCAGGGTGGGTGGAGAATGGGGCTCGTTCCCTTCCCTGGAAGGAAATCCAATGCACATGGCTGTGCAGGTGTCAAGACAAAACATTCAGGCTAAAAGCAAAGAGGCACCTGATCTCCTCCAAGAGTTCCGTCCAGATTGCTCCAACCAAACTGTGTTTTCCTCACTTTGGTTCCCAAAACTCATGGAGGTCAAAGACTATTCATTTAACAAATATGTATTAGCATCTTCTAGGAGCCAGGCCTGAGCCAGGGGTATGGTGATGAGCAAAGACCACCCCCTCTTTGTTCATGACACTGGCCATCTGATTTCTCTTTCTAAGGCCCTCCTTTCCCCTAGCGCCAGCCTGTATAAGGCCTTGGCATACAGAAGGCTCTCAAATGTCCCTTCAAGAGCTCCCTAAGCCCTCCCTAGGTCATTGATGTCATTCTGTGTCACTCCAAGCAAGGAGAGAGAATATTTGAAATTAATAAGTAAAAAATCAAAGAAGGGGGTGCCTGGGTGGCTCAGTGGGTTAAAGCCTCTGCCTTCAGCTTAGGTCATGATCCCAGGGTCCTGGGATCCAGCCCCCCTATCAGGCTCTCTGCTCAGCGGGGAGCTTGCTTCCCCCTCTCTCTCTGCCTGCCTCTCTGCCTACTTGTGATCTCTCTCTGTCAAATAAATAAATAAAATCTTTTAAAAAAAAAATCAAAGAAGGTACACTGGAGATGTGAGAACACTTAAGCAAGGCACCATCCTTCCTGCAAGGCTCAGGGACCATCTGCTCAGCCCACACCGGACAGCCTCGACACCATGCCTACCCTCATGTCTGCGTGTACAAGCACACACGGGTTCACAGAACTCATCTCCCTGCCTAAGGGAAAGCCGTACTTCCTCCTTTCTTCCTGGGACACAGCTCCTCCTTCTCCTCGGGCACCCAGGCTGGGCAACTACTGCACACCCTTCCCACCTCATGCCTCTACCCTCTACCCTGCACACTCCTCCTCTCAGGGCACCAGGCCCTGCTCAGGAGCAAAACATAGTCCCTTGCTGTTCTGGAAAAGGCCACAGGGCACTGTGGCCTCTGCTCTTAGCCTGACTCCAGGGTCTGTGCTGATGGGAATTTAAACCCAGTTTACTACTTGCAACTGGAGCTAGGAGAAAGAGGAAGGAGAGTCCATCAAGTCCAGTGAGAAAAAAATTTACCTAAAAACAAAGTTTACTCATACACACAAATACATACACTGAAGCCCACCCTAGGAGCTGGTAAAAATTCAAATCTTGGGCCGATGTGTCTTCCAGGGTCCTCCACCCTGGGTTTCCTGAAGTGTATGACCCTAGGAGCCTACAGCGCCCCCACCAGCCCCACTGTAGGGGTCCCCGTGTCAGACGGGCAGAGCACAAAGATCTTCAAGAGGAGCCTCAGTCCAGTTGGGGACTGGAGGGAAGAGGCTGTGTCTTCAAGTTTGTGCCCCTTGGGACGGGCAGTGTCCCCAGTTCCCATCCCCTGCTTCGGAGGCTGAGTGAGGAGAGAAGTTCTCCAGGCCGATTCACCCTCTCCAGAGTCCTGGGGGTTCAGTTCACAGTCTGGGTTCTGGGGAGCTCAAGTCAGGGGTGCTGTTAGCGATCCTGTCCTTGGCCCGCAGGTGTGCACGTTGGGATGGCCCGCCGATGGCCCCTGCAATTACACCCCAGTCTGCTCTTTAATCCAGTCCCGAAATTCAGAGAGCCTTGCGTACACGCCGGGTTTGTCCCTCTGAGCGCAGCCATCACCCCAGCTCACCACACCGGCCTGGAAAATCCGCCCGTCGGCTTCCACGCTGGACAGGGGGCCCCCAGAGTCGCCCTGCCGAGAGACCAGCGCCTCAGTGTGAGTGCCAGCCCCGCCTGCGCCCTCGCCCGGCCCACGGGCTCCAGGACTCGGGCCCCGCCCCCTACCCTGAGCTTCGACCCTACCCCGAGCCCCGCCCCCATCTCGGGCCCCGCCCCCGCCCCCGCCCCCGCCCCGCGCACACCTGGCAGGCGTCCACGCCACCGCTGAGGTAGCCCACGCACATCATGCGGGGGGTGATCTGCTGCGGAAGCAGGCTCTCACAGGTCGTCTGGTTGATGACGCGGATCTCGCCCTTCTGCAGGATCAGCGCGCTTGTGCCTGGGTGGAAGAGGAGAAGTGAGCAGGACGAGGCTGACCCGGGCCATGGCGCCCCGACGGGCAGTGCAACGGCCAGCACCCCATTCCAGGAGCTCCCACGGCAGTGACCTCACTAGCAAATCTGCGGACACAACCCCAGTGCTCATGGCTGACATGCTCAAGGAACTGATGCCTCGCCAACTCGAGGGGACAGCGTGCAGCCCTGTGGATAAATGGGCGACAGGTGACAGGAGATCGGATGTTCGCCATGGGGACTGGGTGTGGGAAACAGGAAACAGACGAGTGAGGGAAAGCACCACAGAGTGGCTCCAGGGCTGTATTAAGGATGTAGAGCCTAATGTCAAGCTCCTTCTCTTCTTCCTCTCTCTATTCTATAGATTTTCCACAGTGTGCTGTGGTACTATTATAACTGATTTTTTTTCCATTTACCATTTACCAGCTAAGGGCCTTCAGATGGAGGCAGAAGGACCAAGGAGGCCAGGATCCCGCCACAGGACCTGACACAGGCCCAGCTTGCCAGGCCTTTACATAACACAGGGCTCCCCCCAGTGTCCCTTCCGTTCACGGAGTACCATCTGGGAGGGTGTTTTATCTTCATTTTACAGGTGAAGAAACAGGCTCAGAGTTTAAGCAACAGCCAAGGTCACTCAGTTCAGTGGCATGGCCAGGCCTTCCACCTGGAGCCCAGCCTCCGCTTCACTCCTGAACAACCTCACCCTGCCAGGCAGAAGGCGGTGGGACAGCCCAGTGGCCACCAGCCCCACCACCCTACTCACCTCCTTCCTGGGTGTGGCCCCAGCCCGTGACCCAGATAGCCTTGCCGGCAGGGAAGATGTGTGAGGATTCCGGCAGGCAGATGGGCCTCACGGTGCTGCTGTACTCGGCCGGCTTCTCCAGCTCCAACACTGCAATGTCATAGTCGAAGGTGAAGTCATTGAAGAAGGGGTGGGTGACGATGCGCTTGAGCCCAAGTTCCTGCACCCCAGTGGCGCTGCGCTTGCTCTGGTCGTGCAGGCCCAGGAAGGCGGTCCACATTTTGTGGTCAGAGTACCTGCAAGAGGAGCCCAGAGCGCTGCCTTGAGCCAAGCACTGACCTAGCCAAAGCCACCTGCCACTGCCCAGACCGTGAGGGGGCTGTGGCTTCCATGTGGTTGCAGCCCTCCACCAAAACCACTGGTGTCGCCCACCACAGCACTCAGCCCCCTTCACCTCCTTGTTTCCCTTTTTTAATACATTTTTAATCTGATTACCAAAATATATTTCTTAGCGACCTGATCTTTTACAGAAAGAAAAATACAGAACTCAGCACAAATACTTTAACACTTTAACAAATACTTAACCACTGTGCTAAACTATTCTAAGAACAAAATGTATTCTGAAGTGTGTATTCTAAGAGCAAAATGAATTGAAAAGTAGACTGAACTTCACCTACTATGTTTGCTGTTGGTAGTGAGACAAGTATAGCGATTCCGGATTGCATTGTGTATACTGGTGAACTGAACAAGTAAAGATAACATGCTCACATTGCTGGGAGCCAATTTTTGGTGTGGGAAAAGGGAGCTACAAAGGGAGTAGGGGAGGAGGGAGTGCAATCAGAGGTAGCAGTTAAAGCTCAGGATTTCCCCCAGAAAATGGCCCCAAAGCAATGACATCCTCAATAACACCCAGAACTTGGTTTCTCTATAGTCTTCTCCATTAAAAGGAACCAAGGCTCCCTGGAGAAATGGTTGATTTCAGGTCTGAAGCATGGAAGGCATGAAGTGACCTTGGAACATTTTGATTTACCAGAAGAAAGCAAGTGCTCCAACAATCATGGAGCCAGTTATCAGGACCATCCAAACATCAAAATGAATAACAGGATTAAAGCAGTACACATGCTGCTTACACATAATATAAAAGGGGGAGGGGAATCCACGAGCCCATCTTGAATTCTAAAAAAGAATTTCAAAATTTTATAAGAACAGAAGGAAAGCTACTCTTTACAGAAAAACACCAGCTAATAAATACACAAGAAGCAATATAATAAGAAACGGCATTTTGCATCTATCTAGGCAATAACCAACACCACTAAGAATCACTGATGGACGCTAAAAGCGCTGGGTAAAAGATTGCCAGGAGGGCTGCTGGGGGGCTTAGTTGGTTAAACGTGCGAATCTTGATTTGGCTCAGGTCATGATCTCAGGTTCGTGAGATTGAGCCCCACAACAGGCTCCACGAGGGACATGGAGCCTGTTTAAGATTCTCCCTCTCCCTCTGCCCCTCCCAACCCCCCCTCCAAAAGTGAGGGGAGGGAGTTGTCAGGCAACAGGATATTCACGCTGATTCAAAGTGTCATTCAAGTGGGGGCACATTTATAATGGATGAAAGCCACGGACCCCACCTTAACCAGGTGATCAGACTGTCCTCCCAGCCATTTCTACCAGTGGGCTGGGACACAGCATCACCTATGTAGTGTTTTCCAGAGGGAGGAGAAAAAGTTGAACTTAATTCTAACCATGAAAAGGCAATAAAAAAAACACAAACTCAGAGACAGTCTGCAAAATAACCAGCCTGGACTTTTCAAACATGTAATGCCATAAAAAATTAAAAAAAAAAAAAAGTTAAAGGCTTAGGGGAAGTGTTCTAAATTTAAGAGACTAAAGAAAACTAAGGACTACTACAGAGCACAACCCTTGACGGGGTCCTAGTTTTTTTTTTTTTTAAAGCTATGAAAGACAACATTGGGGACACTGGGGGACACCTGAAGCATGAAAGACATGCTCGCCACTAATACTGTGTCAACACTGTCGTTTCTAGAGGCGATCCCCACATTGTGAGTATGTGGGAAGCTCTCCTTGTTCTTGGGAGACAGGAGCCAGCGGAGACACTTAGGAGAGGGAAGTAAGTCATCATGGCTACACTCAACTCAGAGAGTTCAGAAAAACACGTGTATGTGTAGAGAAATAACAAAGTGGTAATATTCAACAGGTAATGACTGTAGATAAAGGGTATGAGGATATTCATTGTCATTTTCTTCTTTCATTATATTCGCAAATTTTTTGTAGGTTTGAAAACTTTTCAAAATAAAAAATTGGGAAAAATATATCTTTAAAATAGAAAGTCTGAATGTAGGAGAAAGGCACGAAGGCCAGCTTCATTTTCTCTAACCTCTCAGGAAAGTCGAGAGGCTAATCAAGAGGCCAGTCCTAAAACGTCCAAGCAACGCTCCTTCCCTCCTCGGAGCTCAGAACCTTAGCCCCTCCTCCCTCTCTCTCGCCCCAAGCCCCTGAAGCCCAGTTCACCTGCCCTCCGCTAACCCCGCCCTCTGCTTAACCCCGCCCTCTGCTTAACCCCGCCCTCTGCTAATCCCACCCACCGCTAACCCGGCCCTCCGATAGCCCCGCCCACCGCTAGCCAGGCCCTCTGCTAGCCCCGCCCTCCGCTAACCCGCGCCTCCATCCCCTCCTCTCGGTTGCCGCTACCGCCTCGCGGCAGAACCTCACACCCAGACAGTAGCAACAGCCTCCAAACCGTGTTTTTGCCTCCGGCCTCTCTTTTCCCTTTTTTTTTTTTTTTTTAAGATTTTATTTATTTATTTGACAGAGAGAGAGACACAACGAGAGAGGAAACACAAGCAGGGGGAGTGGGAGAGGGAGAAACAGGCATCCTGCTGAGCAGGGATTCCGGAAGACCTGAGCCAAGGCAGATGCTTAACGACTGTGCCACCGAGACGCGCCTCCAGTCTCTTTTTAATCTGCTGCTGCCAGATGAAAAATTCCTGAAAACTTCTTTCGTGAGAGCCGTTTTGAACAGCCTGAAGTGATTCCAAGACCTCCAGATCAGCCAGGCATTCTATATCTGCATTATTCAGCCTTACCCTTTCTGACTTGTTCTCCCAACCATCTATGGTGTTCCAGGAATTGCATGAAGACCCAACCTTCAAGTGTTCCCTGTACTCGGGGAAGGAGCCATGAACACCACCATGACAGCGCAGTAGGGTGACCTCCAGAATGATGGGCAGCGGACTATGGCAGTGTATCGGGTAGGGGGTGGGGAGTCAGGAGAGGAAGCCTGTCACGAACAAGGCCTTGGAGCTCAAATGGGACTTGGCTAGTCAAATCCTGAGGGTAGGGGAGAAAGCAGCAAGATCACAGAGAGCACGGGGAATGTTTAGATGCCTCCCAAAACTGAATATATGGAAGGAATGACGGTGGGACAGGAGACGGAGCTTGCAGAGATGTCACGGGCCAGAGAATGTGGCCCTGTCGGTCACAGTCACGTTACACCTTTTCTGCTTTATCCTGCAAGTTACCCCAAGCAAGGGGTTGATGAGATCAGATTAGCTCTTTAGAAAGACCACACCCACATTGTGGGAGACAGACGGGCTGAGAAGGAAGAGGGTGATCAGGTAGAAGGAACTGCGGCCATTAAGGCTAGGGAGTCAGGGCAGCTGCAAGGTGAGTGGGAAAGAGTACAGATGGTCTGGGATATTCAGCAGGCAAGGGCCAGTGGCTGAAAGGATGGGATGTGACAGGGCTGGGGGGACAGGGTGGGGGAATCATCATTCTCCCCTCTGGTACCATCTGTCCGTGATCCCGTCACCTACTGTAGACATTTCTTTGTCACCTGAGCCCATGCTAAGTCCTGTGCCTCCCACCCCCTTGCCAGTCCCATTCACCCAGCAACCCCAGCCCCTCTTTCTCAAAGCTTCCTCATTAAGCCTGCCATGGTGGTCTTTTCTCTCCAGTCTACATTCTTCGGTCAAGGACAGCCTTCGACTATATGGGCAGACTTAATCTCTAGTCGTTGAAGGTACACAAACTCACCAGCAACTAAGAGACCAGGTGTGGAGGTACACCCACAGAGGAGCCCGGGGACTGCGGATGGTTGGGAGGGCGCTGCTGGTAGCCACACCAAGCTCTCTTCTCAGTGCTGACATGTCAAGTCATGCCATCCCCCAGGCAGCACTTCAACGTAGGGCTGCCCATTTTTAGATGAGGACTCAGACACACAGAGACTAAGTAACTTGCCCAAGAGCACACAGCTATGAGTTGTGGACAGGACTGAATCCAGGCAGCCTCTACTCTTAACCATGGCAACACCCTGCAAGCACCTGCCAATTCAGAAATGTGTCCAAAGTAACTGCACTCCAGATCCTAGCACACTTCACACCCACCTGCCTCCGCTCACACCCTTCTTTGTCTGGAAGGTCTGCATCACCTCGTCCAGTTGCAAACACTCTCATGTTTCAACACTCATATCAGACACCCCTGCTCGCAGAAGCACTCCTAAGTCTCCCACCCCTGCCCCAGGGGGGAGGGGATGGGAATTCTCAACTCCCACATGCTGGGCCAGGTAACTTACCCAGCTCCCACACAGCACTTGCCATGCGCTCATGTACGTGTGTGTGCACGAGCATGGGTCACATATCTCATCTCCCCAGGCTGGGAAGCCTGGGAAGTGCAGGGAAGAAGGCTTACTCATCTCTGTCCCCCAGTGCTAGTAACAGCATGGGGTGTCAAATGCATTCACTGCATTATTACTTCATGGAAGACTGATGATCAAAAGAAAATGAAGGGGGGCATCTGGGTGGCTCAGTGGGTTAAAGCCTCTGCCTTCGGCTTGGGTCATGGTCCCAGGGTCCTGGGATCGAGCCCCGCATCGGGCTCTCTGCTCAGCGGGGAGCCTGCTTCCCCCCCCCCCACCTCTCTGCCTGCCTCTCTGCCTACATGTGATCTCTCTCTGTCAAATAAATAAATAAAATGTTTAAAAAAAAGAAAAGAAAATGAAGGAAGAGGAAATGAGAGAGTGATGAAGCAAGAGAAAGAGGGAGAAGGAATGGAGGGCACAGGGACCACACATGGAGAACCTGGCTTGCCCTGCTGAGGGTCTAGAAGCAGTGGGATTACAGTAAGACAGGATACGGAGGGCCCCAGCTTCGCTGTTCCCTGCTAACAGGATTCCCAGTGGATAGTGTCTCATTCCAGCCCTGGGCCGGGGAAAATAGAAGATGAGCCTAGAACTCCTGGTAGGGCCAGAAAGCATGGAAGTGGCTGAAAAGAACAAAAGGATGGGGTCAGATCAGAGGGACACAGGAACCGCGCTGGAAGAGAGGGCAACGGTCAAATCTGGAACAATCTGAGCAAAAAAGTCACGTCATGGCATTGGATTACAATCCGAAGAAACGTGGATACGCGTGCGCCCATATGAATATAAATAGCTAAGTAAATAAATAAATGGAAGAGAAGGGACAAAGCTTCCTCACAGAAGAATTCCACATTGGCTCACTTCCAAAAAATAAAGAAAGGGGGGCTTCACTGTGAGGCAGCCTGGCAAACACTCCCTCAACCAGCTGAGAAGGATTCACGTTACCAGTGATAAGTCAGGCTGGTGTCCTATGCCTGTGACAGCATGTGATATTCTTTCCAAACACCCAGAAGCGCAGTCTGATCATGACAAGAACATCAGACAAACTCAGATGCGGGGCACTCTACAGGACACCCGGCAGAGCTCAGGGTTCCAGGAGCACATGCTTGTTACTCTCAGGGCCCCAAGGGTAAGAGCTCACGGGGAGTCTGAACCGGTCCCGGGGCGGCCCCGTACACAAACTGACCACGCACGCCTTGGACCCCGCACACCCGGGCTTGAGTCTGACTGTGCCGCTCCCAGCGGTACACTCATGAGCATAGGTCCTGACTTCCGTGAACCCCCGCTTCTGTAAAATGGGGATGTAACTGGACCCATCTAACCGGGCTGTAGGAGAGGCACTACGATACTGCTTTACAGAGAGAGAGGGAGCACGCAACAAGGGTCTGTTTTCATGATTACAGTTATTAAGCCCCATCCTGGGGGGTCTGCCACTCCACCCGATCCTGTCTCAGCGCCATCCGCTCCGGCATGACTTACATACAGGGGGTTTTCTGAGCCCAGAAAATCCAAGGAGAACCCCTCCCGCCCAGCGGCCCACCTGAAATCTCGCTCATCGATGAAGCAGTGGGCTGCCGACACCATCCAGTTGGGAGAGATGATCGAAGCCCCGCACACGTGGCCCTGGCTTTGGACGTGGAGGCTGACCTGCCAGGGCCACTCACCTTCGTCTGCATTCGTGCCCCCGACCACCCGGGACTGTCTGGTGAACGACCGTAGCCCACAGTCTGGGAGGAGCAGAAAACACACAGGTCAGAGTCCAGGTGGAGCACCAGCCCCCCGGCCCACCCCAGGCTCAGCAAGAGGCCATGGGAGGCAGTCGCCTTTGGGTGGGACCCCCTACAAATATCTTCTAGACTCAGAGATCCCATGGATGGTCCCCAGCCCCTCTCCCTGCTTCCAAACCCAAAACCCTTGCACTCCCTGCTCCCCATCCGTGCCCAAATGCATTTAGATGCCTCCCGACATCTGCTGGTTTGCTCGGATTTCATTTGAGTGTCATTTGCCTGGATTTCCTCGCTGACTGCTGACAGGCACAGCTCCCAGGAAAGAGCGGATGGGCGACGTGAAGTCAGAGAATGGCTATAGCTGGGCTCAGATATAACCTCAGGCCAATGCTTCTGAAATACACATGAGGCCACAAACTGATGCATGGGTGCAGTGGGGGCAAAACCTGCCGGCTGCTCAGGTAGGCCATGTCCTCTCTCCTCCAGGCAAGATGGCCAGGTCCACAGAGCAGGGGCCAGCCCAGCACCTCAGCCAGGACATCAGCTCTGCCACAGAGGTGCTGACATGCTGGTGGCCACCGGCCCTGCCTCCAGGACCACAGTGCCTCTCTGCCAGTCAGCAAAGTCATCCTTTCCCCCAGACAGATACACCCTCTCACCAGGGCAGAGCTGGATGAGTGAGACACTGGCATGATTTCCACCTCTGTGTGTGCCTTGCACAGTGAACAACCTGCACAACATGTATGCAGTGAACAACTGCATACATTTCCACCTCTGTGTGTGCCTTGCACAGTGAACAACCTGCACAACAGTATGCAGCAGCCCTGCTCACCACAATCCTTCTCATCTGAGCCGTCGCTACAGTCCTTCTTCCCATCACACTCGGGGTTTCTCTTGCTCAAACAGAGCCCGTTGTGGCAGCGATAGGTGTGTTTGGTGCAGGCAACGGTTCTCACTGTTCAAGAAGGAGTCCAAGGGGCAGGGAATCAATTCCTCTGCAGCACCCAACCAGAAACCTGATGACCCATCTTCCTGACGCCCCTCATCAAGCCTGTCCCACCCTTCCACACTCATGCCATGTCCTCCCAGCCTTGCCAAAGGCTCTCCACCTTCCAGAAGATTCTCCCCCCCACTGACGCATTTTCTCATCACATTTCACATCTAGGGTGGTGTGTGTTTATTAAATTTGGGACACCCTAAGATGTGAGTGTGCTCACAGCTGCTTCCTCCCTTCCTGCTCCCACCAGGTCTCACCGAGGTCACACATGGCCTCATCGGAGCCATCGCCACAGTTGTCAGTCCCGTCACACTGCTGGTTCTGGGGGAGGCACTTCCCATTGCCGCACCTGAAGGTCTGAGCCGGACAGCCTGGGGGCAGGAGGTACCAACATTGAGCAGCTGCTTGATGATGCCCCCGCTGAGGGTGGGCCGCGGGGTGGCCCAGGCAGCCCCACCCCACACTCACTGCACTCCAGCTCGTCGCTGTTGTCCCCACAGTCGTTGACGCTGTCACACAACCAGAAGAGGGGCTTGCAAAGCTTGTTCTTGCACGTGAATTGGTAGGTGGCGTTGCATTCTGATGGGAACAAGGGGCCACAGTCAGCGGGGCTCTGAGCCCTCGCTCTGACATCAGTCACTGCTCACTGCTTCCCACAGAAGCAGGGGCGACCAGAGAGCTGCCCAGGGACCCCTTTCCCTGCTGCGGGGGAGGCAGCTCTTTGGCACCCCGGTGCCCCTGGCTATGGAAGCTGAGCCCGGCACTGCAGAAATACTCCACTGCCCGCTGCAACAGAAGGCCAGCCTCCGGAACAGCAGAGGTGGGGATGGGGCATGAGGTCTAAATGGGTCACCGCACAGGCAGAGGGGACTCACGGCAGTTGAGCTCGTCGCTGTAGTCCGTGCAGTCAGCCCAGCCGTCACAGCGCAGCTCGTTCCTGATACACCTCCCGGTGTTACACATGAACTTGCCCGGGCATGCTGCAGGGGAGAGGGCAGGCCTCAAGTCCACGAGCACCAGCCCTCCCTCCCATGCTGGCTGCCCTCCACCTACACCGCCCCGGGAGGGCCAGCCACAGACCCACAGTGAGGGGCCCCTCCTGACCACCAGTGACCAAACCCCAGGTAGCTGCAGAATGGAGACAGGCTGGCTGGGTGTGCACTCGGTTCTCCTGCCCCGTGTCCTTGGCCAGCCACATCCCCCCGAGTGCCAGGTTTGCCTTGCCCGGCATGGACCTAGCTCGACAAATAGATGATGTAGGTGTCCTACCCAAGTGTCAAATGGCAGCCCAAGATTTCCATAATTCTAATGCCGTTCGCACATTTCCATGTTTCTGAAATTGGAAGGTGTCTGCCACCTGACGTTGTGGGGCCGGTGACAGAGCTGCGGGTAGGTGGGGATGAGCCTGTCCCGGAAGGCGGGGCCTTCACCTGTGCGCTGGCCCTGTTACCGGCCAGGTATACTCCAGGTGGTGAGCTGTGCCGGTGCATTCTAACTTAAATTTGGATTCTCGTGTATAGTTAAAAGGTCTCCCAAAAGGTTACTCTCTGACGTGGGGCCAAAACAAAAAGTCCCCGTTGATAGGGACCGGCTGGTCTGCACACAGCAGGCAGGGAAACTGAAAGCCACAGAAACCACCACATCTCTTATGTAGAGATGGCAGAATTTTCGGATTCCTGCCCCAGGATTTTCTCATGCGTCTCAGAACTACTATGCTATTCCCCAATGTCTTTGTGGCTGAAAGGCCACAAAGACAGGCACGGATTCCCAGAGGTGTGGCCCTGCTGAAACACAGGGACAGATGGCCCCAAGGAACCTGGGGGGCCCTTGGGCTCCAGTGCCTCCCACAGGGACTCGAGGGCACAGCCTGTAGCAGTATTCACTGTTCACCTTTGTCAAGAAATGCATTTATGGCAGCCTTTCCTTTTATCCCTCCAAAAGGCACCTGAGTGATATTCACCCTTCATTCTTGGGATCTCAGAATCAGGGGAACACAATGCTGGGAAGATACAGAACAGAGGGGTCATCTCGGGCCGGTCCCTCCAGCCAGGTTCCTCCTTCTAGAGACGTGTACTCACGGTCACTGGAATCGTAGGAGAGGTACTCGGCCAGGAAACCCGTGTCGGTGTAGGACTGATCGGAGTGGAAGCGCACAGTGATCCTGCTGCTCTTGCTGGTGACCACGAACTGGGGCCTCTCTCCGCAGTACCTATGGGGACCATGGTCAGAGGTAAGAGGAGGATCCGGAGGGGCTTGGGGCACCCCTTCCCTTCTAGCTCCAGCTGCTCCAGGGCACTTACTTCTCCCCGTTGACCTCCACGTAGTCCTTGGGGCAGGAGCCCGGGGGAATGTTGGGCTCCACCAAGTAGAAAAGCTTGAAGAGCACTTTCACATTTTGGTTGTTGGGCACCTAAGAAGGGAGACGCTGCTGGGGGGTCTGCTGCGTCCTTCCCTCCTCCTCAACCCAGGGATGCGTGGGCTGCTGGCCACGGGCACTGGGGGGTCCATGGCACATGGCACAGCCACTGCGCTTTTCTCTCTACCACCCACGTTGGCAATACGGAACACACGGCAGGAGGCACTCGAGTTAGACCTTTGGAAGAACTTCTGGACTCAGAGGCAAGAAAAACCAGAGGTCCTCCCAGCATCACCGAAGAAAGGAAAGAGAGCGGGGTCTCTGACTTGGAGGGAGTGAGGGGGAGCCCCAGGCAGCAAGACTCTCGTCCCACTGCCATCCAGCAAGTGCTTTCTCCACGCACACTCTGTGACTTTACCTCTGAGAGGCAGACACTGTTACTCTCCCTTCACCCAGGAGCAAGCTGAGGCCTGACAGGTGAAGCTACCGGCCCGGGGTCCCTCAGGCAGCCACCGATCAAGAACTAGGTTTTGAGTCTGCGGGGGGCATTACTGAGATCCGCCCTCCCCGACCCTGCCCCACCCTTCCCCACCCTGCAAGGCTTTAGACACTTGGCATCCTGGGGATGGGCTGGTCAGGGAGCCCATCTCCCTCTCCTTGCCCTTCCTCACTTGCCTTCCTGAAGTGTCCCTCTCTCCTCCCCTCTTCCCTCCCCCTCGAGCCCCCTCTCCCTCCCTCCACCTTCTGCTCTCACGGGCACCCTACCGCCTCCTACCTGGATATCCCACGTGCAGTTCATGTTGGGCGGGTAGTGGCCTGGGTAGTAGGGGCTGCTAAATGTCCCGTGGGTGCCACGTAGGGAGCCTCCACAGCCTGACAGGAAAGGCAGGAGAAAGGCTCGAGGACCTGGGGGCCCTGGCGGAGCCGGCCCGCCTGTCTCTCACGCTACACGCCAGGGCACCCATGCGCTCCACAGCCCGTTGCTGGAAGGCCTGAGTGCGGGGAGCCCGACACTTTACAGAGGGCTCCCGACCCACACGAGAGGCCAAAGGCCCCACGGCTTAAGCCGCCAACCTCTGTCACTGACCCGGGTCGGTTCACCCACCAAAGGCTTTGGCCTGGGCTTCGTGGGCGCGGGCCAGCCCCTCAGACCCATCCTTCCTCCGCCCCGCCGTGCCCCTCCTTACTGCTCAGCTTGGACAGCTGGGAGAACGTGGCCTCAAAGCCAGGGTGTCGCCGCTCGGTGTTGGTGATCAGCGTGACGAGCAGGACGTTCTGGGAGGAGAGGAAGGTCAGGTTGTAGGAGGGCGGGTAGGTGCCGCACAGCCTGTGGGGGCAGAAAGGGCACGTGTTACTGACAGCATTAAGAACCCCGGCGTCCCGGAACCCTGGTCCCATCCACAAAAGGCCGAGGATGGGGTCACTTCAAAGCCCCCCCTGCATACACGACCTGAGTAAGGATTTAGTTGTGAGACTGTCTTTTCAACAAACAGCAAAAACTCTGCAACCTCGAATGCCTGACCACAGAAGATCCATTCAGCTATGCATTAACTAATAACAGTAACAGCACTGACACCACCTAGGAACAGAACATGCACTCAGTGTTCTTCCTAACAGCTCTACTAAGTAAATACTAAAATCCCCCCTTTACAGACAAGGAAACTGAGGCACAGAGAGGGGAAGTAACTTGCCCAAGGATCCACAGTGACTAAGTGGTGGGGCTGGACGCAAACCTCAGGCCCCCGGCACCCCGACCCACGCAGCCAAGGACGGTGTCCCGCTGCCCTCACATGAGAATGCCACGTTACACAACCACCACAAATGACAGAAGCGCGTTTACTGATTCAGAAAGAGCACCATGACATGCTTCAGTTTTAAGAAGCAGAGAGCAAAACCAAACGAGCCCTCTGATCCCATTTTTACATCACACACAAACATAGCCATGCACAGGAAAAAGTGTGGAGGAACATACATCACAAGCCTCACAGCGACTCCTTCTAGAGAGTGAGACCGTGACTGAGATCCGTGCTCTGTGTGCCCACCGATTTCCCAGTTCTTCCCTTCAGAGCCACATGCTGATTTTGTTGTACGATTCATAAACTAGAGAGGGGAAAATCTTACAGGAAAAGGAGCCCGGGCTGCTGAGCTGTGGCGGCAGATGGCTCTATCCTGTCCGGAGCCGGAATTCTAGCCCATTATTTATCACAGAACATCTGCCGTGCTCATTTCCGCAGACAGCGAGGGAAGGCTCTGGCCCACTGAGTCAGGGAGAGCTGAGGAGGGGGCAGCCCACCCCCACCCACAGCGCTGTGCGAGGCACGCTCCATCCAGGCGGGGGGTAGGGGGGCTGCGGGTGGCCCCACAACCTCAGCACGTATACAACGCCTCCTTATTTCCTGTGGTCCTGATGCTTTGGCCGCAGGCTGGGGCCTTGCCGGCTCTGGCGACACTGCCCCTCCTGGGACTAGGCAATCACCAGAGAGAGTCAAAAGTCACCCCTACGCAAGCCTTCCATGTACAGACCCCTCAATCCAGAGCCCACACACCCCAACTGCCTCCTCCATGGGGCTCTCCCCTCCAGGTGACTGTCCACCAGCCCTCATCACGCCACAACCAGGTACCACACAGCTAGAGATGGCCTTGTGTTGTGCCCCAGAACCCACTGGAATTATTTGAACCAGCCAATCCTAAACCTGCCTACACGGCCTGGCCTGGCCTTTCCCAGAAACCGTGACAAAGGCTCTCACCCGTTTTCACCCCTTCCCCTGCCCCCTCTGCCTCCTGACTGACTCTGGGGACTATGTGGCCCCGCACCTGGGGACTGTCCCTCCTCTTGCAAACAGTCAGAACAAATTAACTTTTCAATGGGCAGCCATCTCCTGAGCCATCAGCCTCAACATAAGTGAGTCTAATAAAGTGGGGTCTGCACTTCCACTCTGGCGAGGAAAGGAAGCACACCCAGCTCGTGGGCACCGAGGGGCCACTGAGTGCTCCTCACCCCGACCATGGCTGATGAAACTCCCTCTGAGCGGCTCTGCTGATCCCTATAGCCTGGAACGTGCCCAGGGGCCTCGAGTCCCACAGTCCATCTCCAGCCCACGCTGGGCTTTCCTCTGCAGAAAGCCCCCAGCCCACCTCTGCACCCTTGGGACACTCACTGCACCACAGCACGGGGCTCCACGGGGCTCAGGGTGTCGTACACCATGACCAGGTCACTGCCACGGTCATCACAGGACGCGACATCAAAGCTGTGGAAGGTGAGGCTCAGCACAGAGTCAGCATCCCCCCGCAGGGTCCACTGGCAGCGGGCCCGAGCCGGGTACGGGCTGTCGGGGAAGCCGGGCGTGGTGAAGCGGGTCAGCTCCCCGCTCCGGGCGTGCAGGGCGAAGCTGCAGCTGTCTGCGTGGGAGACAGAGAGGCTGTGGGGATAGCGCTGGGCACAGCTGGCAGGGGTGAGCCGCCCAGGGCTTTCCTGGTGGGGTCACCAGGCCTGGCCCCTCTGAGATGTCCCAGGCTGCCCTGGACCTGGAGACACCGAAGAGGGGGCTTCTTGTGGCCTGGGAGAGGCGGGTGTGTGCGTGTGTGATTTGGGGGACCCCCGTGACTGAGGGGCATCTGGCCACATCCCTCTTCTTCTCTGGGAGGAGGGCACGAAACTTACTGTCCTGGGCGGTCTGTACTGTTCTGGGATCAGTGGCTGAAGAACAAGGAGAATAAAGTATTTACTGACACAGTCGATTTCCTCATTCCTGCTTCCTTATTCCCCGGGGGAGGTGCCGGGCTGGCAGGCAGGCCGTCTTCCCTTCCACGCACTGGCTCGGCAGTGCTGTCCCCACAACAGTCCAGGGGCTGGCCCTGCTCCTCCAAAGACAGGCCCAACACATGCCCACCCCCAGCGTCCCTGTACTCACGGAAGGCCACCACGGAGGTCAGCACGAAGGAGCTAAGGGCGCGGGCGCGGGGCGGCAGAGTAACCACACGCTCCTCGGCCATGGCGCGCTCGGCCTCCTCCACCAGGTACTTGGGGATGCTGAACTCGGACCAGTAGTAGGCGATGATGCTGCCCTCGCTGGGGGAGAGGGGCGAGCCTGAGGTGCTGGGGCGGGGGGCCCTGGGCACACCACCCGTCCCCCCACTCTCCCCAATGCGGGGCACAGACGGGACAGCTCAGGCCCCCAAGGAGACCATCCTCCAGGCGGGGGCTCACCCCGGATTCTTTTATGCTTCCCCACCTTTTGATTCCTTAAGCCCGAGATCATGCCTCTTCACACTCTCCTCTCACGTCTCCCACCCAACCAGCCGTGCTGTGGGGCCAGGTAGGGTTTAGGACTGGGAAAACGGCCCTGGGTCGTGGACTTGGCTCTCCCACTAGCTTGGGCACCCTGAGTAACAAATTCTGGAGTCTGTCTCCTCATCTTGGAGAGGGGATGAGGATGCCACCTGCCGCACAGCATTCATAAGGATTAAATTAAACTGACAAAATCAAAAGCACTTTTGAGATAAAGTCTATTTTTAAAAAAGCGTGTTGAAGGCTGGGTAAGCAAGGAAAACATGAAGGCTCACGGACGCCTTCCAAAGCCCGATTTGGAAAAGGAACGAACGGTCACCACCATTACTGAGTGGCTTCTGTGGCAGACATGCTGCCTCACTCACCCGTATCGTCCTGGCAATGCCCTCATGGTCACCCCTGCCCGGGAGACAGCCTGACGCAGTGTGTGCTGAGGAAGGAACGGGCCCGGCACCCTGCTCCCCGAGCCAGACCCCGCCGTCTGCAGGCTACCCCCACCGCCACCACACAGCACCGACCCCACAGCCTCCTCCCCAGCACCCACCTGAAGGCAGTCACGGCCGACTCCTTGTGGTAGGGGCCCAGGGATGGCACCCCACTGTATAGCACCTTCAGCTGAGGGAAGGAGAGAAGGCTCACAGCAGGCCAGAGAGAGGCAACAATCCCCCTCCACCCCGCGCAAGTCTGCCCCCTCTCTCCCTCCGGGGACCTGGGCCCCCTTCCCCGGTGCCGGGAAGCCCGAGCCACCTGCAGCCAAGGATCAGGGAGGAAGGGGAGCCGTGCCCTCCCGGCCAGGTGATGGTGGGGGTGCCAGGGTGGACAGCAGGGACAGGGCTCCCTTCCCAGGGGCCGCACTCACCGCTTCCTTCACCTTGTTGGCCAGGTTTGCAAACTCCGTGGAGTTGGAGTTCTCATAGGCATCCAGAAAGTTCTCATTTGTGATCCTCAAGTAGCCATTGAAGACCTTCTGAACTCGCACGTTCCGGTCTATAGGAGACCAGAGAAGGAGGGTGGTCAGAGGAAGTGACACCGTCACCCCCACGGTCCTCAAGCTGCCCTCAGCAACCCTTGGGGAGCAAAGGCCAGGAGGGGCCAGGGTACACATGGGCCTCTGGGCCAGCACTTGTCCCTTACGGCTTCAAAGAGCCCGGGGAAGCAGAGCCCTGGACCTTCCCCACAGCCCCCCACTGCACCCTCCATTTTCTCCCTCCTGTCCACGACCAATGGCCCCTGCCCCTGTCCACTGAGAGGGGAGGTAGAGCCACCCCCACATCACCCACTCCCGAGCCAAACCCCGGCTTTACTCACACTGGAAGTGCCACACCAGTAAACAAGCCATGAGAGAAAGCAAGAATAAGCCAACCAGCACGGTCACCAGCACCACCCAACGCTTCGGGCCCCGCTTCTCAACCTTCTTGGTGTTGTTGACTGGCAAGAACTCCACGCCTTCCTCAATGCCGTTCGTGCTCTGACAGGGAAAGGCGATGCAGCTCAGACACACTCCCTCACCTCAGCAGCCTCCCCGCCCTGCTCCGGGAAGCATGATTATCCGTCCTAATGTCCTGCTTGGGGAAAAGGGCAAGGAGAAAGGAGAAGTGGCCCTCTCATCCATGCATCCCCGTGTCTGGGCAGTGCCACACAGTTACTGCTTAAGGATGTAGTGTAAAGGAAAACCAAACAAACAGGCTGTCTAAACCCAGTCATGGAGGCTCTCCACTTACATGAATCATCTTTGATGCAGTGGATGCCCGAGTGCAGGGAGAAGAGGCTGAGCCCGGGGCCACCACCGTGTCAGCTTCTCCAGGCAGCCCCTCCCCCAGGGCTGACACAGCCCTGGGGTGTGGTGCAGGCGGTCCCTGCAGATTCAGTCCCCACCGATCACGGAGGGGGTGGGGGGCTGGGGGCCAGGAGCCCATGGGCCACACAGAGACTGTACACCCTACCCAGTGGCGTCGCTCTGCCAATGTTTAACCAGCCCAAAGTAAAAAGGCAGTCGACCCAGGCCGCCCTGCCACGCCCCTGTGGAAGCAGCCACTCTGTTTCTTGCCTCAGGTGTCCCGGTCCGGAAACTCAAGGTGATGTGAGGCCAGGTCTCTACTAGAATCCACACCCACGCTCACCCTGAGAACAGGAAAAGCAAAACTTCCCACAAATAGGACGGTGGCTTACCTAGGCTCCTCCCGGCCAGGGGCTCCCGAGAAAGACAGGAGTGTGACTGTGGCAGGTGGGGTGTCCACAGGCACATGGTGACAGAAAGGCAAGCTCTCCGGCACTCTAACACACAGACTATCTGCCCGAAACCCCGGAGAGGAGCCCTGCCCTCCCAGCTTTAGCTACCTCAGACCCACTCCAAAGGGGTATGTGCTAAAAGCAATAGCCCCCACCCCCAAATTCCACAGATGAGGTCATGTTAACAGTTTCCAGATGTGGTTCTTCTGGTGTCCACCTCGGGCTCTCCACGATGTGCTTGAACTGACATTTCTTGATTTGTCACATTTAAGCATCATCTGTTAACTTCACCATTCAAAGAGTCTCCCCATTCCTGCCACCCTGGATACTATATTTCTGTTTCATAATTGGTTATTTTTGTGACTTTAATATTGCATACAGAAACACACCCCATAGCTAACTCTACTTTGGTAATCATACTGCAATATACAAACATATCAAATCAACATGTCCTAGACCTTAAATTTACATAATGGTCTATGTCAATTATATCTCAATAAAATAAATTTTTAAAAAGGAAAGAAACACAGCCCAGAGGCAACCATTTAAAATGCTTTCGTGGGGCACCTGGGTGGCTCAGTGGGTTAAAGCCTCTGCCTTCGGCTCAGGTCATGATCCCAGGGTCCTGGGATCGAGCCCCACATCGGGCTCTCTGCTCAGCGGGGAGCCTGCTTCCTCCTCTCTCTCTCTGCCTGCCTCTCTGCCTACTTGTGATCTCTGTCTGTCAAATAAATAAATAAAATATTAAAAAATAAAAATAAAAATAAAATGCTTTTGTGATCTGCTTATGGTGGAATTTATCTTCATATTTCTAAATACCACTATCTCTCGATTCATCTATTTAAAATACAAGCATCTGACTTCCTATTATGATAATGTGAAATTCAATATCCTTCTTTCTCTTTGTCTCGCCCATCCTCCCAATAGTTAAAGGGCTAAAGTTTTTGTTTTTGTTTTTGTTTTATATCCATACTCTATATTTTCATTACAGCTGACCCTTGGAGGGTTAGGGGTATCCACCTCCTACACAATCAAAAATCCCCTAACTTTTGACTCCCCCTAAAACCACTCACAGCCCACTGTTGACAGGAAGGCTTACTGATTAACACATATTTTGTATGTTATATGTATTACATACTGTACAATAAGGTAAGCTGGAGAAAAATTTTAAGAAAATCTTAAGAGAAAATACATTTATAGTACTATACTGTATTTATCAAAAAAAGAAAACCCCACATATAAGTGGGACCACACAATTCAAACCCCTGTTTTTCAGAAGTCAATTGTATTAGTCTTTGAAAATATTGTTCACAATTGTTTCCTTCCCAGTACAACTAATTTGTTTCTCCCGCTGCAAAATTCATTTATTTTTTTTTTTTAACATATACCCAGGTCTTTCTATACAATCTAAGAGCTCTGTAATACCCTTTAATCTTCCACATATAAAGTCTGTCAAATAACCTCCCACTTCATTTTTTCCTGAGCGCTTCCCTCCGACAGCCCTCTGCCCTTTCCTATAGCTAGTGTCTGGAACTTCCTTCAGTATCATCCTGGGAATTTCCTTCCTCTCCCTCTTGTGTTAAAACCCCTATTTCCTGAATTCCATGTCTTCCTCTTTCTTGGCTTACTTCATTTTGGTGGAATACATACTTCAGTAGCTTCCCAAGAGGGAAAATTTCTGAGACTTTCCATGTTTCTGAGTATCTTAACTCTGTACGCACATTCACTCATAGTTTAGCTGGGTATAGAACTATAGGTCTCAAATAATTTTCACTTAAAATTCTGAAGGCTCTATTGTTTTTTAGCTTCCAATTTTGCCTTTGAGAAATAACATAAAGTACAAATCATTATCTCTTATTCATAATTTGTTATCCTTCTCTGAAAGCTTTGAGGATGTGCTTTGAATTGGGTCATTAAATTTCATTGTGCTGTGCTCTCTCCACCTGCTCCTTGAATTTGGAAATTCGTATCTTTCAGTCTGGGAAACTTTCTTGTACAGGCATACCTTGTTTTATTGTGCTTTGCTTTATTCCACTTCATAGATAATGCACTTTTTACAAATTGAAGGTTTGTGGCACCGTGTGTCAAGCAAGTCTAGGAGTGCCACTTTTTCAACAGTATTTACTCATGCCCAGATTCCATGTCATGTTTTGCTAATTCTCACAATATTTCAAACTTTTTCATTATTAGATCTGTTATGGTGATCTGTGATCAGTGATTACAACTCACCGAAAGCTCAGATGATGTTTGACATTTATGAGTAACAAAGTATTTTAAAAATTAAGGCATAGGGGCACCTGGGTGGCTCAGTGGGTTAAAGCCTCTGCCTTCGGCTTGGATCGTGATCCCAGGATCCTGGGTCGAGCCCCACATCGGGCTCTGCTCGGCGGGGAGCCTGCTTCCTCCTCTCTCTCTCTCTACCTGCCTCTCTGCCTACTTGTGATCTCTGTCTGTCAAATAAATAAATAAAATCTTAAAAAAAAAATTAAGGCATATACTTTTTTTAGACATAATGAACACTTAATAGACTACAGTATAGTGTAAACATAACTTTTATAAGCACTAGGAAACCAAAAAATTCACTTCACTTGCTTTATTGTGACATTTGCTTTATTGCAGTGACCTGGAATTGAACCCACAATATCTCCCAAGTATGCCTGTATTATTTCTAGTCTTTCTCCAATTCCCGATAATTGATCCTCTACTTATCCTTTCTCTGCTATTATACATCTCATTGGTTTTTTTCTAAGTAATCTCTACACCCAACACAGGGCTCAAACTCACAACCCCGAGATCAAGAGTCATACGGTCTACCAACTGAGCCAGCCAGGCACCCCCATCTCACTGTTTTTGAACTTTTCCAACGAGTTTTTCTTTTCTGCTGTTAACTTACTTCCAAGGGTTCTTTCTTGTTCTCTGAATTTTCTTCTTTCTTGTTCTCTGAATTTTGAATGCAAAATCTTCTCATCTTTATATTGCTATTGAGTACCTTTTCTCTGTTTTTTACTTTCTTTTTCATGTTGAAGACTTCCCTCAAATGCCTCAGGGTGATTGGTTGTTCACCCACATTTAGGAATGAGGTCCTAAAAGCAGTTGGGAAGCTCTGTGTGTGTGGTTTGCCACCAGTGGCTTCACCGTAGGCTACAATTAAGTGGCTAGCCAGATTTTTTTTTTTTCACTAGGCATTCCAACTGTTAAGCTCTATCTTTTCTATGGGATGGTTTAATTGTTCCTGAGAATAATTTTCTAATCTCCTGGATAGACCGATTTAAGCCCAGCCACTGGCATTCTGAAACACGTGAGAGAATAAGCCCTTGATTATTTTTCACCCCTCACTACAGCCTTCCTCTGTACCTAGTGTCCTCAAGTCTAGAGAAATCAATTTCCCATCCCTTATGGGGGACTAGTGGGGTAGGGCTATGTTTGTTTGTGATCAAAGTGGGGATCTGGGAATTTATAACAATGCCCATCCCTAGCTCTCCTCTATCTCGTAGCCTGAGTCCAATTCCTGAACCTGGACAGGAGTTTATCAAAGAATACTGTAAGAATATTTCCAAGAGCTAAAGAGAGGCACATACCTTTAAACCCAAAGGGCTCACTGAATAGTAAGAAAGATACACGAAAAAGCATGCTTAACTACACATATCACAATGAAATTTCAGGACACCAAGAATAGAGGAGATCCTTTGCATCTCTCCCTGGTGTTTTTTTCCCCCTCTCATATTTTACATTTCTTTGTCATTTGGTTCTATTCTGGGATTTTTTAAACTTACTCTTGTGAACCTTCTATGGAATTTTAAAATAGCTTCACTGACATATAGTTGACATAAAATAAACTGTACATTCTTAAAGTGTGCAATTTTTGGCATATATATATACACCCATGAAACCATCACCACAATCAAGATAATAAACATATCTGTCATCTTCAAAAGTTTCCTCCTGGCCCTTCCCTCCCATTCCTCTCTGATTCCCTTTCCAGTCCCAAAGAAACCACTTAACTTGCTTCCTATCAGTGAAGATTAATTGGCTTTCTTCCAGAACTTTATAAAAATGGAATTATACAGGGGCGCCTGGGTGGCTCAGTGGGTTAAGCCGCTGCCTTCGGCTCAGGTCATGATCCCAGGTCCTGGGTTCGGGCCCCACATCGGGCTTTCTGCTCAGCGGGGAGCCTGCTTCCTCCTCTCTCTCTGCCTGCCTCTCTGCCTACTTGTGATTTCTGTCAAATAAAAAAAAATTTTTAAAAATCTTAAAAAAAATTTAAAAAAAATGGAATTATACAGCATGTACTCCTTATTGTCTGGCTTCTTTTACTCAGCACAATATTTTGAGATTCAGCCACGATATTAGGTTTATTATGTTAACAGTGCATTCCTTTCTATTCTTGAGCAGTATCCCACTATATGTACATACAACGATTTGTTTACTTATTCATCTGTTGATGAACATTTGGGGTGTTTCTAATTTGAGGCTATTCCAAATAAAGCTGCTATAAACATTCCTGTACAAATCCTCGTACTGGCACATGCTTTCATTTCTCTTGGATAGATACCTATGAGTGGAAGAGCAAGTCTGCACGACAGGTGTATTTTTAACTTTGTAAGAAGCCATCCAACTGTTTCCCAAAGTGACTGTATCGTTTTACATTCCCATCAGCAGTGTACGAGGACTACCATTGTCCCCATCCTATCCAACATTTGGTATGGTCAATCTTTCTCATTTCAGCCATTCCAATAGATGTATAGTGGCATCTCACTGTGGTCTTATATTGCTTTTCCCTGATGACTAACGATGTCGAGCATCTTTTCATGTGCTTAAATTGCCATCTGTTTGTCTTCTTTGGAGAAGTATCTTTTCGAATCTCTTCCCTAGTTTTTTAAAATTGGTTTGCGTAGCTTCACATTACTGAGTTTTGAGAGTTCATTCCTTATATTCTGGATACAAGCCTTTTCACAGATACATAATTTGCAAAGATTCTCCTCCGAGTCTGCAGCTTGTATTTTCATTCTCTTAACAGGGTCTTTTGAAGAAGAGATTTTCATTTTGATGACATTCAATTTGTCAAGGTTTTCTTTTATGGATTGTGATTTTGGTGCTGTAACTAAGAAATCTTTGCCTAATCCAAAACAACAAAGATATTCTCCTATGTTTTATTCCAATACGTTTAGGCTCACATTTGGACCTATAATGCATTCTGAAATAAAAATATTTTTTTTAATTTTTTTTAAAGATTTTATTTATTTATTTGACAGACTGAGATCACAAATAGGCAGAGAGGCAGGCAGAGAGGGGGGGGAAGCAGGCCCAATGTGGGACTCGATCCCAGGACCCTGAGATCACGACCCGAGCCGAAGGCAGAAGCTCAACCCACTGAGCCACCCAGGCGCCCGAAATAAAAAGTTTTTTATTTGGTGCAAGATATGGATGAAAGTTACTTTTCTTTCTTTGTTTCTTTCTTTCCTTTTTCATATGGATATCCAATTTTCCCACTATAATTTGTTGCACAGTCCATCCTTTGTCTGCTGAGTTGCCTTTGCATCTTTATCAAAAATCAGTTGTGCAAGGGGCATCTGACTGGCTGTTGGTAGAGCATGCAACTTTTGATCTCAGGGTCGTGAGTTCAAGCCCCATGTTGGGGACAGAGCTTACTTAGAAATTTTTTTCTTAGGGGCGCCTGGGTGGCTCAGTGGGTTAAGCCTCTGCTTTTGGCTCAGTTCATGATCTCAGGGTCCTGGGATTGAGCCCCACATCGTCCTTTCTGCTCAGCAGGGAGCCTACTTTCCCGCCCCCCCCCACCTGCCTCTCTGCCTACTTGTGCTCTCTCTCTCTCTGTCAAATAAGTAAATAAAATCTTTTTAAGAAAATTTTTTTCTTAATTATTTTTTAATTTTTTTAATCAGTTGTCCATATATTTGTGGGTCTGTATCCCAGCCTCCATCCGATTCCCTTGATCTCTTTATGTATGTTTAATTGGGTCTAATTCCAGATTCATTCTGTTCAATTGACCTCCTTATGTATGTTTATGCTAACACCATACTGTCTTCATTACTGTAGCTTTGTACATCAAAGAAGCTTTTGAAATACTAAGTGAGTTTGGCCAGCTTACCAGATACAAAATTAGTACACAAAAACCAATTGTATTTCTATATATTAACAATGGCCAATTAGAAATTTAAAAAATTTTTAAATACTATTTACAATAACATTGACAACATGAAATACTTAGGGGGCAAATCTAATAAGAGAAAAACAAGACCTATAACTAAAAAATACCAAATACTGCTGAGAGAAATTTTAGAAGACTAAATAAATCAAGTAATATCCCATGTTCATGGATTGGAAGACTCAATATATTTGGCTATTCTCCTCAAATTTGTCTAGAGATTAAATATAATCGTGGTCAAAATCTCAGCAGGCTTTTTGGAGAAATCGCTGTAGTGCTTATGAAATTCACATTGGAAAATGCAAAAGACTCAGAATAAAAAGAACAAAACTTTTTGGACCAGTGTCACCTAATCTTAAGCCTTATTATAAAGGCAATGAATCTTTTTTTTTAACTTCAAAAATCATATATTTCACTTCCAAGACTGAAGTTTCATACTTCGATGGTTACTTTTTAGAGCAGTCTTTTCTTATTTTATGACTACATGACCTTCTTGCTCTTTCTAAGGATACTAAATTGATCGATCGATTGATTGATTAATTGATTTACATTAGAAATTTGCCTTTGTCTTTGCCTTTCTCTTTCAGGGTGTAGATTTTCATTAAATGCCCAATGGCCCCTGGTAGTCTAATCATGTTTACAAATGAAAAAGTAGTAAGGCTTTGGGGCGCCTGGGTGGCTCAGTGGGTTAAGCTTCTGCCTTAGGCTCAGGTCATGATCTCAGGGTCTTGGGATCGAGCCCTGCATCAGGCTCTCTGCTCAGCAGGGAGCCTACTTCCCACCCCCTCTCTGCCTGCCTCTCTGACTACATGTGATCTCTGTCTGCCAAATAAATAAATAATCTTTTTTTTAAAAAAGTAGTATGGCTTCGGCAAGACTCTCTGAATACAGTTGTGTGTATGTTTACATGTGTCAAATAAAATGTAACAAAATAATAACTTACGAAGCTCATTTTCCATTTTCAGAGTAATTTCACAATATTTTCTTACCAGATCCTCACAACAATCCTGGAATCATTCATGACTGGCACCATCACTCCCACTCTATCGATAAGGCAGGGAGAAATGATGACAGCAAGACCGATAGTTACTTGGTGGCAGACCCAGATTTGATCCTGGTTTTCTACCTCCCAGTGTGATCAGCTTCAGGAACTCAGGATGCAGGTATTGAGGGAAATGGAAAGCAAGCTCCTTGGGAAGGGAAAAGCAGCTGACAGCATGGACAGCGGACCCCAGGGGCCACTCCCAGCGCTGCTGTAGAGCAAAGCTGTCAGCATTGGGACTGGCTCAATGGGAGGGCCTTGGTCATCCCTACAGTGTGAATTCTGGGGTTCCACTCAGCCCAGACATGCTGTTTAATCAGTAACTAACTAGACTGCTTCCTTTTATAACCCTACTCTCAGTTCCATTCTTAGGCATATTAGAGATCATCTTGCCTAACTTAGTCACTTTATTTATAAGGAAACTGAGGCTGACAGAGAAGGAGTGTGACCTGTCCAAAGTCACAAAGGGAGTGAGGTCAGGAAAGCAGCAAAGCCGAGACAAGAGCCATGTCCTTCCCACCGCACATGGGGTTTCAGACCTGCCCAACGTCCATCAGCCTCCAGAGGAGGGGTGGCAGGAAGATCCCATCCACTAGATCTTAACTGCATATGTAACCAACTCTCCACATGTACCAACCACTCTGCAGGGCCATAAAACCAACAGAAGACAAAGTATGCCAGTGCCTGCTCCTGCCTCTCCTTTCTCTCTTTCATAAAAGTAAACACATCAGCAGGTGCACACAGAATCTCAGTGCTGGGAAGCCAGGTGCTCGCTTATCATGAACAGAGACAGAGGCCACATAACTCTTGTGGCCAATTCCCACCAGCCAGCTCAAGTTAAGTCATGGCCCGAGTCCCCAGAAACAGGATGGCTCAAGGCCAGCTCAGACAAGAGAGCAAGGAATGACTTGCCAAAGGACAGATGCACATGAAGGGCTCAGAGCACACGCATGCTGACAACCTGGAGGGCTGAAGGGGAAGAGCCCGAGGGACAGGATGCAGGGACAAGATGAGATGACCACCGTTTCCATCCAGCTTCCTGGAGGGGACCAGGAGGTACAGTACAGAAATCCAGGGACTGTCCGAAAGAAAATGACTTAGAGAAGGTATCTGATGACACAGGGAAAACTCTTGCCATCACCTGACTCCCATCAAGTAAAAACTCACCGTAACTGAAGTTGAATGTGAAGCAAACAAAACCCGGTGTCCAAGTCAACCAAAACTTCCTTCCACTTTGAAAGGCATCTTCTCCTGGGGTGCCTGTCACAGGCTCCAACTCTCCAGGACCCACCCTCCCATGGGCTCCAGGGACCAGCAAATCCAAAGCCAGAACCTTCCACTGGTAGCTCAGAAGGTGCTCTTCACTGGAGACAAGCAACTGGTAAGTGCGTGCATTTTAAACAGCAAAAATAACACTGACTATCCGAAAATCTACACAAGATTTCGATCAGAGCGGACGGCGGGGGACGGGGGGGGGGGGAGTTAACCTTCGTGCTAGATTTTTTTTTTTTTTTTTTGGATGATTGTTCCTCATTCGGCTACAGTTGGGTGGGACCAGATGGGAAGGCAAGGGAGGAAACTAAACACTGAAGAAGTCACGAGGAGTCCTGGGATGACATCACACAGCAACTGATCATCTGCTTCTGCTGTTGGAAGATCAGGATCAAGGGGCAGAGGTGATGTCACTGGCTGGAGACACAGGTGTTTTGCTCCCACCATAGACGAGGACAAGGGTGGCTGGCTTCATGGGAGGGGTCCCAATCTCACGGTGTCATCACCACCAGCACAGTTATGCGAACGTCCCTCAGACTGTCCAAGCACGAAAGGACAGCCAGAGCCTCTGCAACAGCTTTCCAAGGCGAGGAGGTATTCTGTAGCACTCGAAGAAGCCCTCCTTTGCAAGGAGCAAGACAAAGCCAGCATAACTCCCCAGGGCCACCCCCTGATGCCAGTTCGAGTCCAAGCCTGGACAAAGTCCCTAGAACCACAGCACGGCGCAAAGTCACCTGAGACGACAGAGCAAGGAATCACCTCTGAACCGCTTACAGCATCCCAGGCGATGCTGAGCACAGACACGCACAGAACTGACCCACCAGATGTGAGTGACCCTGGAGAAAGGCCTCTTTTTTCCAGTTGCTGTTTAGGAAGGGAGGTGGGTCCCTACGTAGCTGGGCTCTCTCCAAACTCAGCCGCTGTGGACAGAGAACGCTCAGCCCACGCACAGGCTCCAAGGGCAGAGATTTCCCAGTGACCAGCACAGAGAGGACACTTGATTTGTTCATCATGGGATGACCGAGGGGACAAATGAGAAGGGAACATTGAAGTTCTCCACCCACTCACCACACTGACCCAATCGATCCCACAGAAGGTAGGAGTCTCAAGAAACCCACAAGAGGCTCCCGTTCCCATGATCCTACCACTTTAGCATTTTCCGGGCTTGTCAGGTCATGAAAGATCATAAAAGTAAAAAAGCAAACACAGTGCTTGCCCGGTATCCAGATTCCCAAGCCACTCTCCCTGGAGCTTCTGATTTCAGGAGGTCAGGGGCAGGGCCCTGGGATCTGGAAGTTTAACAAGACACCCAGGTGAGTCTTAGGAACCTGACAGTTGGAGAAACGCCACCTGCCATTTCCCAGAGGCTGCCTGCCAGACTCACCCACTTCCTGTTGCTGTGAGAGGAGCCAGCCAGGTTGGCTTTCACCCGCCCCATTTTAAACCACCTGCACGCAAGGCACCTGCTGTACGGACTGGGCTCTGCTTCTCGCCCGGGGACCCTCCCACAATGGGTCCCACAAGAGGGGATCAGCATCACCCCAAAGTCCCCAAGGCCGCCACCAGACCTCAGAGTGACGCATTCCCAGCTGAGGCCTGGTCAGCAGATGGGGTACTCCCTAAACCTTTCCGCCTTTTTGGTGCCCAACCCTCTCACCCTTGCCCTTTGACCCCGTCCCTGTCCTCAGCCGCCCCACCAGAAGCAGCTGCTGGGAAATGGGTGGGGCTTCAGAGCCCCAAGGAGGATCCAGAATCACCTGTGGATCTGTGACCCCGAGCCGTCTAGAGGAGAGAAAAGCCGACCCACAGCCAACAGTTTCTACTGAAGGAAGTAAATCCCAACTCTGCCCGCCTGGTCACAGCAGGAAGGAAAGTCCCCTGGGGCCTGACTCTGCCACCGTGGGCTACACAGAGACTCAGCAGTTCCCACACAGCCGGCATCTGGCTGCCAGCTGTCACACCGTGTCCCTTTCCCAGACCCCACCCACACAGCCGAGGGCCAGGACCACATACTCCTGCAGCGAGACCTCACAAGGGAACAGAAAACAGACAGAGGGCAGGACCACCAGATCCAAATCCCTTCCTTCCTTTTTGAAGGGTTGGGTTGGTCATCACCTGGATGAGGGGTCATACCTGAGAAGCCTGAGCTACTGGGGCCAATATTTCTCACTGGGCCTCAGTTTTCCCCTCTAAAAAGTGGGTTAATAACCGCTTACAGCCTCTAAGTAGAGGTGTTGTAAAACATAATTAGCTGATTCCTACGAATGACAGAGGCCTCCCTACAACTGCCCTCTGATTCTCATTTCTCCACCCACAGTCGGTCCACCTGCCTAAAGTGACCGAGGCGCATTCCTCCCTCTGGTCTGGTCAAACAGCCAGAGTTCAAGTTCAAACATTACAATGAAACACCCAAAACAACCAGACAGCCTCAAAGGTAGCCCATGTCCCCTGCCCTCTTGTCACTCGCCCCTGAACCAAAAAGTACCAGCAAGGCCTCGTACTCCCGTCTGGGCTCCTACCCTTCCCATCCTCTCCTCCTTCTGAGGAAGGTAGGGACTGGCCTTGGGGGGAGAAGAGAGCCTTCCCAGGGACCTCTGCACCTGCTCACAGCCCAGCGGCAACTCACCTAGCAAGGCCATCAAGTCTGCCATCTACTTACATTCTAGGCCTCCATCTGCACGTCAAGTTTCCGGTCATTTCCAAAACATTTCTTAAAACATTAAAATCCGTTGGGGCACCTGGGTGGCTCGGTGGGTTGAGCCTCTGCCTTCGGCTCACGTCATGATCCCAGGATCCTGGGATCAAGCCCCCATCAGGCTCTCTGCTCGGCGGGGAGCCTGCTTCCCTTCCTCTCTCTCTGCCTGCCTCTCCGCCTATTTGTGATCTCTGTCAAATAAATAAATAAAATCTTAAAAAAAAAAAAAAAATCCATTCCAGGGGCGCCTGGCTCAGTCAGTGGAGCAGCTGCCTCTTGATTTCGGCTCAGGTCAGATCTTGGGGATGGGGGTGCCTGGGAGCCCCATGTCTGGCTCTGTACTCAGCAGGGAGTCTGCCTGGAGATTCTCTTTCCCTCTCCCTCTGCCCCTTCCTCCCCCTCTCAAGTAAAGAAGTCTTTTTAAAAATCCATTTTGAATGCAATTTTTTGCAGAACCTCAAAATAATAAAATAATAAATACCTTGGCTCAAGTGGCCTCAGGACCCAGAGGGTGTCCAGACTATTCCTTGAATCACTGCCCTCAAGGACAGTGACAGGTTTCCAAACCACAGAGGTAGACGACACGTAACCCAAGGCCTTCCTGGATGGCTACAGGAAAGGGGCTAAAGCCCACAGAAACCCTGGGGACGCCCTGACGGTTGCCAGGGCACTCACCCCCTTCGTCCTCATGCCTCACAGCTCCCGGAGAGGGAGAGGGGCCACCACAAACATAGTCGTGATTTCTGTGCATCTTTGTGCCACGTTAGGCATTTTAAGTACAGATTATCCCTAATTCCTACAAGTAGGTTTCATTTCCAGATGAGGAAATGTGTAAAGGAGGGTTACATCAAAAACCCAGATAGCTAAAAAGTGGCAGGGTGGAATTCCAGATTTCAAGGGGTGGACAGCCTGCTGCTTCTCAGGGGGGTCAGCTGTCACCTCTTCTCCCGCAGCGTGAGGACAAGCACACCAAAGTGTAGAGAGGAACTGTCTTAAAGAACTCTCTGCAAAACTCTTCCTACAACAAAACCGGTTTCGAGGCCAAGTGGTAAGACAGCTTGCCCAACACTGTATATGCATTTCCACCCCTTCAACACTGGTCTGGAGTGCTGACTTTCCCCACCTCTGACCTTGCCCCCAGCCTGTAAGGAGGCCCCCACACCTGTAAGGAGCTGGGAAGCTGTTTCCATCCTGCCCACTCAGAATGGCTCTGCTCTCCTCACCACCTACCAAATCCACCTGCCCTTGAAAACATGACCCAAGGCTCCGCCCCTGCAGGAAACCTGCACGGACCACCTTCACCCACAGTACTTTCTCTTGGAACCCCACCTCCCTTATGACCTGTACCATCCACTTGGCATCAGCGATACCCCAGTGCCATGCTAAGACCAGGCAGTCCTAGGGGGTCAGGTTACCCCTGTTTCTTCATACTGCTTCTCTCCCCAACCCCCTTTAGGACCTTGCCCAGAGGTAGCACTTGATTGGTTGGGTGGTTGATTGACTGAGGGACCTCATTTTCCATAGGCACACTTGGGGAGCCTACCGGGGGCAAGGTCAGACTCTCTGGGGGGGGCCAGGGCCCAGGAGAGTTTCCAGTCTCATATCCCCAAGGTACCTTCATCTACCTGGAAGAGGAGAGAATGGTCAGTCCACGCCCCAGGGTTCTGTTGACAGCCTCTTAAACTCTCTAGTGTCAGCCCTGGCCTGGCCACCTGCTTTGGGCAGGCCCATCTAAGTGTGGACTCTCCCAGCCTCTTCCTCTCCTAGCTTTCAATTACGTGTTTCCCCCCAGGACACAACCTCTTTTGTAATTCAACCTGAGAATTCCATCTCTGCTTCCAGATCAGGTGGGAAAGAAGGCCACCAGCAGCCCCTGCCCTACCCCGGGCTCCTCCTCCTCCTGTCTGCCCAGTCCTCGTCCTTAATCTCCTGAGATCCCTCTCCCCTCCTGCCCCCAGTCCCCAGATTCAGGGAGCACATGTAACCGCCCAGAGCAGCTCAAACAGAGATTACACCTGAAGCAAAACAAGAGAGCCATGAGGAGAGGGCAGCGCCATGCAACTCTTTTCATTCTTTCCTCAATTTCTCACTGAACCCGCCTTCCGATTTCACAGGCTGATGTTTTTTGTTTCTTGCTTTTTTTTTTTTCATTTACTTCATTTTTTTATTGGGAAAACTAGGTTTAGGTGCAGTTATATGAAATAACTCAAGGAGAGATCCCTTGTACACTCTGCCCAGTTTCCCCCAACGGTAACATTTTGTAAAATTGTATCATAATACCACAAGGCCAACGTAACCCACTGATGCAGCCTTACTGTTCTACTCAGACTCACTGGTGTGTGTGTGTTCAGTTCCTTGTAACTGATGGCGGGGGGAGGGGGGTCCTCCAGCCACCACCCTTCCGTAGCCACGCCCCCCTCCTCACTGCCCCCTCCTTGCTCATCTAGCCTCCTATTCTAATGTCGTCCTTGCAAAAAAAGTCATAGAAATGAACCATCCAGGATAAAATCTTTTAAGATCGCTGGATTCTTCCACTCAGCAAAATTTCCTGGAGAATCCTTTGAGTCATCGCAGACACCAGGAGCGTGTTCTTTTTATTGCCGAGTAGTATTTCACACAGGAACCACGGTCTGTGCAACAGCTTTTCCGTTAACCCTTTTTAACAGCTGCCTCGGGACACCCAGGGATCTGCAGAAGGTAGGGAAAGCCCCAGCCCACCCGCTTCCTGGAACTGACTAGATTCCCAAAGCCACGTCAGGAACGTTTAGAGAGCAATAAAGGGAAGGGTCAGTGTGAGTGCGAGGCTTGGAGAAGCAAGTAAGTAAGCAGGGCACTGAGGGAAAGGCACCTGGAGGCCCAAGTCCACAGTCGGGGGCCAGAATCCCGGTGGTACAAGCAGAAGGACAGGAAAGTGAAAACCTAGAAATGTGTCCTTGGAATCATATTCCTAGAGCTGGGATGGGCTGTAGACGCCACGTCATCTCCTGTGCTCCCAGGGCCATCCCTTCCAGAGTTGCGGGGAGGGGATAGTATTTTCCCTTTCCTGCCAATCTTAGGAAGCTCTCTGGTCAGCGTCACAATAACCCCGCACATTAGCACTGCTGACTCCAGACGCAGTCCTACTCCGAGTCTGCTCCTGATCCGGCTAAACATGTTCCCCTCAATGATTCAAAGATGTGTTTTCTAAACCTCTGGCCATCTGCAACCTCCCAGGTAGCAATATTCCCGTAAAGACACAGTGTCCAGATTTCAACAGCATAATGCAAACAGGGACCGGCATGGTCTGCACAGCAGCCATTTGTCAATTACCTCCCTTATCCTGATGGCTCAATTTCCATTAATCGTCCAATAATACATTCAATTAACACAAATACTAAAAACAAATAATAATAAAAGATAATATAGCCACTTGATGAAAGCTTATGCACAAATCAAAAATGGATTTTCAAAGGGTAGGTGATACCATGAAAAAACTCTAAGATACAATGTTTTGTGTTTTTTAAGATTTTTTTAAAAATTTAATTTATTTCTTTGACAGAGAGAGAGAGCACAAGTAGGGGAGTGGCAGGCAGAGGTGGAGGGAGAAGGAGGCTCTCTGTTCAGCAGAGAGCCGGATGTGGGACTCGAACCCAGGACCTGGGATCATGACCTGAGTCAAAAGCAGACACTTAACCAACTGAGCCATCCAGGCATCCTCTAAGATAGAGTGTTAAATGGGGGCGGGGGGGGAGTCAAAAAATATAGGTACTTCCCATTCCTCTAAACTCAACTCTGGTGTCTCCTCTGAGAGGCTCCCAAAGAGGGCCCTTCCTCCTCTGTTTTAGTCAGGTGACTTCTCAAGGGTTCGCTAGCACCCCAAACACCCCTCAGTCCCAGCCTCTCACCGTCTCAAGGTCAACCACCTGCTCTTTAAGGATGGTAGAAATGGGCTGTCTTGTTCCACAGTTCCAGCATGGGTCAACACAATTAATAAATGACCCAGGGGTATCTGAGTGGCTCAGTCGGTTAAGCGTCTGCCTTTCCACTCAGGTCATGATCTCAGGGTCCTGACCCAGCATCAGGCCCCCTGCTTGTCCCTCTCCCTCTGTCCCTCCCCCTGCTCATGCTGGGGCTTTCCCTCTCTCTCTCACTCTCTCTCAAATAAATAAATAAACAAATAAAATCTTAAAAAAAAGAAAAAGAAAAAGAAAAAGACTGTGGGAAAATATAAGCCAAACTATTTATAGGGGTTATAAAACCAAGGAGAAAGAATTTCAGAGGTCTTTTGCTTTCTAGTTTGCATATTTCTACATTTGTTTGTAGAAACAAACAAATTGTTTATTTTTGTTTGTTTGTATCAATTGATTGATTGACACAAACAAACAAAAAAACAAAAAAACCTTCCTAACTTTTGTATTCAGAAAAAGAAGCACCTTTTTTCTTTTTGAGAACTGCATAGGCAATACCAAATTATTAAAATGCCTTTCTAGGGCACTTCCTCCCACTTCTCAATTCTTTTTATTTATCTGAGTTATCCAACTTGTCTCTAAATATGTATATCTTAGTCTTCTTAATAATAATTTTAAAGGGTGTAACCAATACAAATATGGGGAAGGAGGAATTTCCTTTACATTTTAGGGAGCCACAGAACATGTCTGGCTTTTAGTGAGCTTGCCGTTGACTCAAAATATCGACTCTCCCATGGTGCCCTGCTTCTCTCTCCCCTATCTCCTCACATCCCAGTCGTGGGAGGGAGGTGGTTTCTGTTTCCAGTGTTAAGGTGGCGCATGGCATTTACTCTGAATGAAGATGGACACAATTCCCGACACCCCACCATACAGGCTGTCCAGGTCCTTCTGACTCAGAATTAAGTCATCCGAGGCATTGGCCTTTCCCTCCCAGGAGGCTGTCATCTACAAAACTGATAAGCAAATGCTCCAAGACTTCACCAGAATTGTTGTAAACAATGGGGCACCTGGGTGGCTCAGTAGGTTGGGTGGCTGCCTTCAGCTTGGGTCACGATCCTGGGGTCCTGGGATCAAGCCCCCAACATCAGGCTCCCTGCTCAGCAAGGGGCCTGATTCTCCCTTTCCCTCTGCTGTTCCCTCTGCTTGTGCTCTCTCTCTCGGTCAAATAAATTAAAAATAAATTTAAAAATGAAAAAAGAATGGCTAGTAAACAAGAAATGGCCCAGAACCCAGGAACAAGGAAGGAGCAGCCCCCAGGTATGGCACAGAGTGACGCTGTCCATGAAAGGACCCTCTTGGGCACAGACCAAATCTACCAGACCTCACTGTCTTCCAGCCCCCGACCCTCCACCATGCTAAGCTGATAGAAGGCTTGTACAGCAGTTCCCCAGGACACAAACTGTCTCCACAGCAAGGAACTGGGTAAAACATACACATATGGTATGGTAGGTAAGGCAGGTAAGAGTAAATCGTAAACAACCTGATATGTTGGCTTGGGTAGGTGAATTTTTGCCTTCTTCATTTTAAAACTGCCTTTATAATTGTAATCATGTGTATAATAAATAAGGCTACACTTTGTTCAAAGCCTTGTTGAAATCACATCTCCTGCCAGTCTCCTGGTCCACCAGATGAGTAACCTCATCAAAAGCGGAAACCAGACGAGTCTGGTGTGAGAGGTTTTTGTGGACTTGTGTTGGCGCCTGGTGCTTACCACTCTCTGTTTAATGACGTGTTCCAATATTTCGCTGGGGATATGCATCAATCGCCATCACCTTTGGAATACAACTGTATAATGGCTTTGCGGTTAAGATCTAAGCTTTGAAGTCACACAGATCTAGGTCTGAACCCTGGTATACCTCTAATTGCCTTTGGGCCATTATGCAAACCTTTTGAGCCTCAGTAGTCTCATCTGTAAACTGGGCTTTTTTTCCCTTAGAGTTGCTGTGAGGAGAGAGATAATGAACTGAAATATACACGTTGAGTGATGGGTAGAAATGGTTGTAATCCTATTCCGCTCTACCTTTTCACTAACATCACCAAGTCAGAGAAACAAAGGATCCGAGATTTTGACCAGTTCACCAACTGTCCCAAGGATTCTAATGATTCTGTTGCTAAACCTGGACAAACTACGCAAATTCAGAAAATATGAGATTCCAAACCAGAAATTTTAGTAGACCTGCTTCTGGAAAAGTTCTTAACAAAGAAAAAGGGGGTATTACTGTCCAAGAACAAACCCCAAGCACCTTCTCACCACGGCCAGCCTGAGTGAGGGTTCTCAGGGAAGCCCAGAAGTTCCCATTCCCATCTACGAACTGGCCATGACAATTATGGTAAGCACCCAGCATCTCAGAAACGCCCTGAGAAGAGAAATCCAGTTTCTACCCAAATCAAGCTCATTCTTAGCCTCAGTAATCCATCCAGTCCTGAGCGCACTGTCTGATACTCCAGCAGGCCAAGGAGAACACAGCAGAGCCAGACTGCCTGGCTTCAGATTCCAATCCCACTACTGTTTCACTCTGTGACCTCAGGCAAGTTACTTAGCCTCTCTGTGCTCCACTTACCTCACCTATGAAGGGGTAACAATAATACTAAGAGGTGTAATACATGGTCTATGCTCACCAAATGCTAGCAATGATCTGAACACTCCAGTAGTATATGTACAATGTCAGAAGCAACATCTTCAGGCCTTGGGCTGAGGGGCTGGGTCACACTCTCTTCTTCTAAGAACAGACTTTCTCTCTTAGGAGAGACATGAGCCAACAGTCTGGGTAGGACCAGAGGCCAGAGAAGGAACTGACACCAGGGGAACTCCAGCACCACGGTGGCCACCGGCCATGGCCACAGCCACAGTGCAGGCAGCCACCCCCCCGGGGCCGCAGCATGAGAGGTCCAAGTGGGGAGGGGGCTGTGATGATGGGGCACTACCACCAACAAGCCGGCTCTGGGCAGACCCCCCGCCCCCACCACAGACTGTCCCATGGATTTAGATGCCCTGGGCTGCTGACTTGGGCAGCTACCGAGCTAGGGTTGTCTTCTCTGCCTCAGTTTCCCCATCTCCTAAATGAGGCCATGAAGGTCCAGGTCTTCCCAGGACCGGAGGCCCCCCCCAGAGTAGGCAGCCTCCCTGTTCATTCACAGCAGCCAGGAGACGAGTCCCCACCTAAAGAACCATCCTGGTTTCCCACTGCCCACCCTCTCTGCTCTCCCCTCACCCCCTGCATACCCCTTCTCAGCACAAGGGCCTCTGAGAGAGCCCGGCACATGCTCAAGAGAACCCGGAAAGAAGTAAGTTGTTTCAAAGTCTGGGCGGGGTGGGGAGGGGGCACCGGGAGGAAGAAGGGAAGCAGGAGTCAGTTGCATTGGTCTTGGGCTCACATTTCCTTCCCATAGAAGGATCTTTCCCATACAAGCTACATAAAGGGTGCTCTCATTTCCCACAGCTCCTCAGAGAGAGTCCCTGTGTTCAGCAGGGCAGGCCGGCCCTTCTGGGAGGCCAGTGCCCCAGTGCCAGCTGGGGTTCCGGGCCTCTGTACAGGCCTTCTACCGATACAACGCACCTTCCTGTTGGTCTCCAGGCCTTTTCCAACTCAAAAATCCAACCCGTGTGATGTGTGCACCACGCTGCAACTTACAAAGGGCTGTGATGTAAAGTATCCCTATTAATTCTTGCAGCAAATCTATAACACACATGTCATCCCCATTTTATAGTCATAGAAACTGAGGCTTAGACATTAGGTAACATCTCCGAGATCTCCTGCCAGGAAAGTGGAGGCACCAGGTCTTGGTTCCATCATGTTGGACACTCCCGCCACCACATCACAGACGGCCCCATGCCCCAATTCCCCTATCCTGAGCCTTCAAACCTGGGTTAGATGCCTCCTAAGTATCCCCTGCACTCCGCCCGGGCTTCTCTGGACTCTAGTGCTTACCATACATACAGAACTTAATCTCCTGTATTCCACACAATACTGATGTCCCCTGCAAGCGGGGGCTCTCTGACTGGGCTCTTTCTCGTGTTATTGTCCAGAACCTGGCACATGCTCAGTCAGTCAGTATCTAATGAATATTTGTTACATAGATGAGTGAATGTGTGACCAGTTCACAAAGAGATGACTCTCTGAATAGCCAGAGCTATAGAGCCTAGCCCCCACACCTGATTTCCCAGTTCGGGTCTCCATGTGCCTAGGGGATACTGAGTCCCACCCAGGCCACTCCTCACCTGAGAAGGCACCAATGGACGTCAAAGCACTTTTATAGCTCTAGCAAAGATTCAACACTGGACACTCAGTGAGGCAGGCTTCCCAGTTCTCACTGGTGGCCATAATAATTGGCATCTTTACACTAGCTATCATGGAGGGAGGGTTCACACAATCCCCAGACACAATGCATACGTCAGTAGGGCCCTGGGGACAGTAGGGAACACTGTGGTGGCCACTTCCTGCTTGATGGGAACAGCTTGGGGTGGGGCGAGGCTCACCGTCATCGGCCTAGGGAAGGGTGCAGCCAAATATGAGAACCTCCAGACAGAGACTTTCTCCATCCATGTAGGAATGGAAGTAGTCAGAAATTGGCAGTCAAAAGCAATAGTCCCCCTGAGGGGCTCAGCACGACCCCTCCAGGCTCTGCTGACACACAGGACAAAACCAGGGACAGCAGCTGCACCTCCTGGTCAGGGAGGTCAAGGCCAAGTCTACAGACCCTGACTGCAAACACTGTAAGGTGATCCCAGGAACGAGATTTCTGCGAAGACATGGGGTGGGAAGGAGTATCTGAGGACATCCTGGAGAAATGGAAATGAGCTTTGGGAACAGTCGGCTACTTTCTTCAGGATACGCTGCATCATATCTAATTTTTACACATGTCTCTCAGCACGACTCTCAGGATTGTGATTTCCTTAAGGGAAGCAATTGTATCTTATTTGTCTTTGAGAACCCTCCCTCCAACAGTTCCTGGCCTGGGATTAGGTACAGAGTTGGTTCAATGGAGCTTGGCAGGAGAAATGTGTGAAGGAAAATCGCAGAATCAGAGGTGGAGGGGAAAACCCAATGGAAGAGAGAACGCGTGAGCTTCACAGAAGATGAGAAAACCAGCAGGGACCAAGGGGGAAAATAAGTAAGGGCTTGCAGGTGATGAGAGAAAGCTGGCTGTTGTGGCTCCAAGGGGAGCATGGACATGAGCCCCAGGCCTGGCCCCTGGTCTGGAGGGCGTGTGGGTGGCCGGGCAGCACAGACAAGACTATGGAATCCCAGAAGGGGAAGTTGCAGGGTGGGGGGGGGGGGGGGACTCGCCCTGAAATAGCAAATACCAAACAGTAGGCCCTCTGCTGAGGGGGCAGGAGGCTCGAACCCCAGAAGGCGATTATCAGGGATTCATAAACATGGCAGTTACAGAAGTGAAAATAAAAGGCATATGTGGGGTCGAACTGGCCTCAGGCAGGGAGGCTCAGCAGGAACCCAGTCCCAAGCCTCTGGGCTGGCTGCCCTGTCCGTGCTTCCTTCCACACAGGAAGTGAAATGTGGAGAAAACAAGAGTCACCCAGCCTTGGTGGCTATTGGGGTCCGGCTAACCACAGCAGCCCCAGGATCTGGCCTTCTGCAAACTCCCCAAGTCACCAGGCCACTTGGAGAAAAGGAATTGATTTCAGAGAGCTACAAACTGTGACCTGACGTGGAGCAACAGCAACAATGTGCACCAGCAGATGTTCCTGGACCAGGACAGGAGAGAAAGTGAGAGCTGGTGGTGCAGAGCCCCCCATCATTTGCAGAGGGGAAAGCTCCCTGCAAAGGGAGCACTGCCTCTCAGCACCCGCTCAGCATCTGCTGTGAGCCAGAGTTCGTTGGCATTTTGGGAAACCAGGGTCCCAGCTAGACGGTGGTAGAGTCCTGGTTGCTAGTCCCGCCTGGGTGCCGCCACCTGTGTGTCCTTCAATAAAGGAACAACCCATCCCCAAGTCTTCGCACTAAGGTTTAACAACCTTGAGATCTTTCAAGAGGTCTTTCATTGTTTTGTCTGTCTAACAGGAGCTGCCGGCTTTGGGATCTTCCAAAAGGCTCAAGATACATGGTCTCACATCCCTTCCCAGAGAATCACCTTCCCAAAGGGCTCCATCCCCTCTTCGAGAAGCCCAGGGAAGCCCAACCCTGAAATCGTTAGCACTTTAGCCACCACCTTAGCTCTGGTCTCCCAGTCGTCCTCGACAGAGGTCTCAAAATGCCTTTTGACGGGGAAGGAAAAAAGCAAACTCCCCCAAAGGCTCCGGCTCCAAAGCCCCCGAAACCTCCCTTCCTCACCCCAAATCACCGTGCCTCCACCCCGGTTCTTTCCAGGTGTGCAGTAAGAGCACGGAGATAATGGAGGAACTGAGATGGACCTTTTTTCAGGTCAGGGAAAGGACGGGGGAGAGATTCGGCGTCTCCAAGGACCTGCGGGCTGCCGCCTCCACCGTGGCCGGCTGGCGCGGGGCAGGGCTGGTACCAAAGGTCCGCCAGGCACCCGCCGAACAGGAAATTCCACCTGCCGGGCCGGCCAGCGCCCGGGCCACAAATGGTCAATGGAGCGGTTCCCTTTGCCAAGACAAAGCGCCGCGCTACAGCACCCGGGGCCCTAGGCGCCCGCACGCAGCACCCAGCTCCCGGCCACTCGGAGTGGCTTCCCGGGCCCCGACGACGCGCGCGAAGCCCGCGCCCCTCTCCCACCTCAGGCCTCGAGCTGTACTTGAGTCCCGCGCGGAGGTCCTTGGAGCCCCCTCCGCCCTTGCGGGCGCGATTGCTCTTCATGGTCCCGGTGGCCGGTCGCGAGTCTCAGAGGGGGGGTCCCCGCGGGCGGCTGGCTCCCATCGCCGTCGGGGCGCGGGGAACGCGAAGGGCGCGGGGCGCGCGAGGGCGCACGGGGCTCACGGAGGCGCGGGTCGTGCGGTCTGCGCGGGGGTCGCAGGGCGCGCTAGGGAGCGGGGGGCGCCGGGGGCGCGGAGCGTGGGGAGTTCCGGTCGCAGCCCGGCGTGCCGGCCGCCGGCGGTCGCTCTCGCCCTCACTCTTCCTGTCCCGGGCAGGTAGTTTCAGGGTGTGGCCTCCCCGGGCCCGCCCCGCCGCCCGGCCGCCTCTCCGGCTCACCCCTCCCAGGCCTGCCGCCCCCTCGCCCGCTCCCGCCCCGCGCAGAGCCCCGCGCCGCCTCCTCCCCTCGGGGAGAAGGGAAAGAGCAGGCCATGGCCCGGAAGGTGAGGGACAAGTAAGACTCAGCGACCTGCGTAGTGGTGGCCATTAGCATGAACTGTGCCCCGCCCGTGTGGGCCCAAGGTGAGTACCTAGGAGCAACGAGAGTGAATCCACCGCTCTCCTCCTCTCCTAGAGGTGACACTTTGCGCCGGGAGACAACCCTTCCGTCCACCTCCCTGATGCCAGCCATGGTTTCTCTCCCTCTCTCTGGCATCTCTGTGCAGTCTCTACCTTGCTCTATGACTAGGTCTCAATTATAACCCTCCAAACTCAAACAAAAACCAGAACTGCTCCTTGACCCAGCCTCCTCCTCCAGCCATGGCCCTCCTTCCCGGTGCCGTGGCCATGGCCGTTGCTGCCTCTTCCCCTCTGCTGGGAGGTCCTCACTGGGATGTGTGTCCAGCTCTCCCTGGCTGGGGAACCAGAGACTCCAGTTGCTCCACCAAATGCAATCTTACCGGCTCCCTGCATCCTTCACCTACTCCCCACCTCCCATACTGACGGATCCCATCCTCAAAGGCTCACCTTCCCTGGATTCTGGTCCTACTTTCTGGCCCCTAAAGGTCAAGGTTCCCAAAGTTGTCTCTTCAGTCTTCCTTCCTACACTTTCTTGACATCTCAACTCCTCTAATTGCATCAGGTAGGTAAATCTGCCTTTCTAATATTGACGTCATGAAGGACTGCCTTTCTGCATTAAAAATAGCTCAGGAACTTCTCCATTTGTGTTCTACCGGTATTACACAGGCAACAAATATAACTGAGCACATGCTATATGCTCAGCGCTGTTGTAGGTGCTGGGAAACAAGAATAAACAAAATAAAAATCTGTGCTTTGCAATCCACAAGCCCCAAACTTCCTTCCCAGGCTTGACCATCTTCCACACTTTCCTCGGGCTGTAATAGTAGTCTCCTGGACTGAAAATCTTGGAATTATCTTTGACTCTCTATCCTTTTACACCTTGTATCTAATTAGTTCCAAATCTGGCCAAGTCTTTCTCTCCAAGAGCTGATAGGGATAGCCCTTTCTTTCCTCCCTCCTTCAAAGACCCCCTGAATACCAGCCCTCATCACCCTTTCCCTGGATTTGTGTAAGAAGCAAAGGGATCTCCTGTCTCCCGTTTGCTCCCCTCGGATCCCTCCTGCACACAGCGCCATTACCCTTCCTAAGACACAGATTTTGTAAAACCTTCCCTGTCTTTTGGATCAAATCCATCCTCCTTAGCATGGCTCTCACAGTGTCACCCGTCTTCCTTTGCAACCTTGCTGCCCAGCATTCCTGTTTGGACCCGGTCTCCGAAAGCAGACCTCCCAACATGTGCTCCTCTCCTAATGCTCCTCGTGCACAGAACAGCCCTCCTCCTTCACACCCGTCTCTGCACATGGGGGCAGAGTCGCTCACGGTAGTCATGAGTATGTTGTCATTGTTCACGGGGTGTTTTTAGTTTTCTGCCTTCTGGGCACAGGCTAGGATTGCACTCCCTCCCCATTGAAGTCAGGTGTGGTCATATGGCCAGCTGTGGACAAGGAATTGTTAAATGAGGGGGTAAACACCACTTCCAGGTAGGAGTGTAAAGAAGGAATACACAGTGCCATGCCCTCTTCCCCAGTGAAGTACGTGTTCAGATAAGACCTCCGCTCACCCGGTGATCCGAAATGGCTGCAGTGAGCAGAGCCTCTTGCTGATTGACGGGCTTTGGCTGCAGAGACTGAATGGGAAGCCAGCTTTGGGGACAGTAGTCCCCTGGTACTTGAGGGTTGTTCAATATTCTGACAAGCCCACCCTAATCTATTACCTCCTCCGTGAGGCTTTCCTTCCCTCTAAACCAGGACTGGGTCTCCTTGGACCTTTTCCATGGAATGCATCACCTTTCCTTGGCATTTCTGTCAGTGTCTTACTCACCTTTGAGTCTCAGAGCTCAGATTGCACCAGCGCAATCGCTCAGGGCAATTTAATAAATGGGAAATAAGTCTGCCACTGTCCATAGAACACATTCCAAAGCTACCTAGAAGATATCAAGAATAATTTCCTGCGTATCAGGACGTGGTCACCAATGGTTCTTTGTAGGCGCTGGGGTTACTAATGATGCAACAGGCTTCAGTTAGTGTGGGTGATTGACAGTAAGCCAGATCCGAGGCGAGAGAAGTGAGACGGCGTGCATGGAGCTAAACTCTGCTCTTCCGTTGCAAAAGGAGTGTTTCATCTCACCTCCGAGGTTCCTAGAGCATCATCTCTTAGCTCCTGGAGCTAAGAAGTGCCTCGCCCACGGAAGGCCCTCGGAGGAGGTACCACTGAATGCAATACACGTGCAAGGCATTGACTCTGATTCCAGATTACGAGGAGGCCATGCAGACCGAGACCCTTCTCTGTGGTCACTGTCATGTCCATTTACATTAAACCAATCCTCATAAAATTATACTAAGTGAGATAAGTGTTTTTATTCCCAAATTATAAGCAAAGAAAGCCAAGAGCAGGCAGCATAGAGGATGTAGCCAGGTTCTCACAGTCTGAAGGGGTAAATCCAGACTCAAACTCAGTCAGAGACCAGGGTCATTCGTCGGCCTCAATGACCAACTCACACAGACTCCATCATCTCCCAGCTCGCCCCAGACACTCCCACTCCAAAGCTGCCAGCCATGTCATGGGTCAGTCTTTCTCATACTGACCCCAGGACCCTGTCTGCTGGGGAAGTCAGCTGCATGGCCCTGGGACACCCCCCCACCCACCACCACCTTTCCAATTACCCCACTGTCCTTGGGGCCAGAGCCACTTAGAGCTTGTACAAGTGTGGACCTGACCACAGGCCAGAAAATGTTTCAGCTGGTGATACTGTGGAAGACAGTGGGGCCACATCCGGTAGACACAGCCCAGCCCCAGTTTAAAACCACAGAGCGCTGTTCCGGTCCAAGATGGCGAGCACAGGGGGGCAAGCGCCACTGAAGCGGATTGTGCCAGGCCTGCAGGCCAATCCCACCCTGCCAGGAGAAGTTTGCAGACAAGGAGTGTGGGGCATGGGGGAGGTTTGGCATGAACAGGGTAGAGAGGGGTGAACCAGCTACGGAGCCATCATCTGTGAATGTAGCCCCATCTTCTGGAACAACGGGGTTGATTGGCACCTACTGCCACCTTGGGTTTTGTGCTGCTGCAGCTCTAGCCATTCCCTGTGGAAGGTGGAAACGCACTTTCTAAATACGAGTTTTTAGTAGCCAACGGGTGACTCTGCCTTCTCCCCGCACGACCGCTTCACCGCACCCCACTTTTTCTCCTTCTCCTGCAGAAATCCAAATTCAGCTGAATTATCACTCTGTGGAACTTTCTCCAGGCGTATTAATCTTTTCTTCCTCAGTTCTCCCAGAAATCTGTATACCAACACCAGAGCTTGCATTAGGGGCCATTTGGTTGTCCCGGTCCCCGGAAGGGCTCTTTAAATGTGTTGCAAGACGGAATGAGCAAGGACCATCCATGAAGCTGATGGGAATTTCAGGGTATCGAGCCCTTGCTCCAGCTTCTGTTCTTGGGTTTCTTCATGTACAGTTTAAGGATAAGAGTATTTACCTCACATATCATGATTTTATGAGAATTAGACCTAACGGGTTTACTGTAACAACATGGGGTTACATTCGTCGCTCTGTCACATACAGCACGCTCTCAGGAAGTCGACCTGACACAGTGATTGTAGAGAAGCGTCTCAGCCTGCATCTATTCCTCTTAATCTGGAGCGGCATTAAAGGCACTGCATGCTAATTGCATTCTAATGATAGCACCCAATGCTTCCTGTGTCAGGGCGTTTATGGGCTCCATCAGATAAGTGGTGATGTTCCAGGAAGCCAGGAAGCAACATGAGACACTCCTTTCCTAGCAGAACAGCAGGTTTTATTTTTATTTATTTATTTATTTTAGGCAAGCTCTAGGCTCTAGCTTTACGCAAGCTCTAGGCCCAGTGAACTCACGACCCTGAGACAAAGAGTTACATACTCTAGTGACTGAGCCACCCAGGCACCCCTTTCCCAAGTATGAATTTTTTCTTTTTTGAAGGGAAGATTACTTCATACATGGTGGTATGTTTCCATCTGGCCGGTGTCTTGTATTTCCAGCTTCATACTTAGATTCTAAATTCAGGAAACGTGGAGAGTAATGTTTCAGGTTATCATGCCTTGTTTATTTACTGACTGAAGTTCCTCTGTAGGGCAAAATCTCCCCATCTACACGGTGACCCGGGGGTAACATTTGTATTGGAAAGGAAGGATAAAGGCCCGAGTCTTTCCCTTTATTTGGCAGTTTTCAAAATAGTTAATTCCCTAACATCTTCCCAAAGGACCAATTGGTGTTTGTTGGCTTGTTTTTGTGGTATTGTGAATTCTTGGATGTTTAAACATATGTATTGTGTTTCGGTTCATTGTCATTTTTATGCTTAGTGATGTTCACATTGTCCTCTCTTTGAGGAGCTGGAGACTCTTTTTTTTTTTTTTTAAGTCATCTCCATGCCCAGCATGAGCCCACCATGGGGCCGGAATTCATGACCCTGAGATCAAGACTTAGCTGAGACTGAGAGTCAGACACTTAACCGACTGAGCCACCCAGGTGCCCCGAGTGGGAGCCTCTCTAATTGGCTGGGACTTCTGACTCAATTCTACTCATCTTTGATCATTTATTTGCTTTCTGGTAAGAGTTCCAGGTTCTTCTTATATATTCATTCCTTGAGCAGACAGGCAATCGGCCATTTCTTCAAGACATCCTACTGTCCTTTTTAGTGAGAAATGGTATTTTAAGACAATCACCGGCACGCAAGGAATATTTATGACTACTAAGTTGGTCACTGCTTCTGGGGCTTTTGGTGATGGACAAAGCTGGGAGTTTTTTAAAGAGATAAAATACCCAAAAAATAAAATTAAATTTAAAAAAAGAGATAAGGGGCACCTGGGTGAAAGCCTCTGCCGTCGGCTCAGGTCATGATCCCAGAGTCCTGGGATCGAGCCCCATATCCGGCTCTCTGCTCGGTGGGGAGCCTGCTTCCTCCTCCCTCTCTGCCTGCCTCTCTGCCTACTTGTGACCTCTGTCTGTCAAATAAATAAATAAATAAATAATCTTTAATAGATAAATAAATAAATAAATAAAGAGATAAAGTGCTCAACAAATTCATCTGGATATTTCCGATGCAAATTTAGGACCACCAGGTATCGACGGAACTTATTCTTGTATCTGTATTTTTCCCCCCACTTAGTCCTCATTCCCATGTCGCTTTTTTTCTTTTGCCCAATCTTCATTGTTAAATGAAGGTCACAAGTACAATTTTCTCATTAGAGTTCAGTGACTTTGTTTTTAATGGAGTTTTTGTCAACTTGCCAATTTACGAAGAACATTATACCCTAGCTAATTTGAGAGAAAATAAAAAGAGGCAATTATTAAAAGATTCTTAGGAAGTTCATAGAATCTCTGGGAGGGCCAGAGAGGCAAGAGGAAAGGAGACAGCCAGGAACTAGGCCAGTCACCACACAAGGAAGCCCCCCAACTCCCACTGGGTCCAGGGAGATAGCGCTATAGCTCTGTCCCAGTGAGACTCGCCCTGCAGGCCAGTACCCCCCACCACCCCCTGGTGCCCCAGAGCTGCCTGCCTCTGCTGTTACTCGAGCTAGAGAGTGACCTGTGTCCTTTCTTTGTTCCTTCTTGAATAAGTCTCCAGTGAGTGCATCTCATTGGCAGTCCCAAGTTAGATCTGTGCCCTACCGACAAACCAGCTGAAAAGTCGAGTTCTGTTTCCTGTCTTGGGTAAGCAGGACTTTTAACGTGGAAATCCTCCAAATAAAGGAGGGCTGCTCGAAAGGTACCCAGGCCTCTATAAACGAGGCAGTTACAGGTGTTCTGAGCTGGTCGTCTGGAATGTGCCCTCCGAGCCTTCCTGAAAGGCATTTTATTCACCCTAGGCTACCACTTAGTTGATGCTCTGTCTAGACAGCATCATTGAGCACTTTCTTCTGTCTGACTTCCCCTGCCCCATCCTTATCACCCACACATCCAAGTTCACCCCTTCTTCCATCTGGTGTGTGGAGCTATGCCCCAGCCTACTACTCCCTGACCCACACCGCTGCATGGGGCCTCCACGGGCTTTTTCGAAAAATCAAAGAACCCTGACTCATTTGCTTACATTCTGAGTTCAGTGCTCATGGGTTTACTTAAAGGAACTCAAGTTTTAATCAACTGATGTAAGCATATGTACATGTGGCTTTAGAGATTCTTGCAAAATATTATCTTCACTGCAATTAAGTAAAATACCAGTACTTCAGGTACAGAACAAGAAAATATCCACGTTGACATTTCTACTCCCAAGACAAACTCTTCAATGGCCACAATGGCCTGATGGTTACAACAGTTTTCATCAATTAAGAAGTTGGTTGAAAGGTTCTAAATCATCGAGATCATGGATCTACATCTACTAATAACGGTATTCCTCACTCTAAGTGTGTTGGGCCTTGAGGTATTAACAAATATTGTGAGGCCAATGTGATCAATGAGACTTAAAAATTAAATGTCCTGGGTGGCTCAGTTCGTTGGGCACTAACTCTTGACCTCAGCTCTTTTTTTTTTTTTTTAAGATTTTATTTATTTATTTGACAGAGATTACAAGTAGGCAGAGAGACGGGCAGAGAGAGAGAGAGAAGCGGAAGCAGGCTCCCCGCCGAGCAGAGAACCCAGGTCCCTGGGATTACGACCTGAGCCGAAGGCAGAGGCTTTAACCCACTGAGCCACCCAGGTGCCCCTCTCAGCTCAGGTCTTGATCTCAGGGTCATGGGCTCAGGCCCTGCAATCAATCAATCAATCAGTCAATATCCACTACATGAAAACAAGCCACTACATTCTTTTTAGTGCTTAAAGTCATGCAATACTCAATTTAGTAATTTATAAAATTTCATTAAGGAATGATAAATGTACAGCCTGAGGTTCTTAATTACAGCAAAGACACTACAGAATCACTTTTTCAGAATGGCTGAAATAATAATACAAAGAAAACAGCAGGCAACACTATAATCCTTTCTTCTGTCAGTAAACGCTGTTGGAAGATTCACAGGCTTGAAGAAACAAGAAAAAAACAATGTTAGTGTATGGAAGCTTTGGATGGAAGTACAGATGTTTCTATCACAGCCCAGTTTATGGCATAGTGTTTACCAGTTGTTTTATTTTATTTTTTTTAAAAGGTTTTATTTATTTGCCAGAAAGAGAGAGAGAGAGCGCACACACGAGCAGGGGGAGAGGGGACAGAGGGAGAAGCAGGCTTCCTGCTGAGCAAGGAACCTGAAGCGGGACTTGATCCCAGGACCCTGGGACTGTGATGGAGCTGAAGGCAGATGCCAAATGACTGAGCCTCCCAGACATCCCTTGCCAGTTGTTTTAATCATGAAGTACACAAGTACTGTCTCTTGAGTGGGCCCTATGTCCCGGAGAAGATATATCTTCAAGGTGTGTTTTAGGTTTCAATAACATAATAATACCTGGGGAGCCTGTCTACCTCAAAGAGAAGAGCACGCTACTCTTGATCTCAGGGCTGTGAGTTTAAGCCCTATGTTGGCTATAGAGAAAAAAATAAATTTAGAAAGATAGCTCTCGGGGAACCTGGGTGGCTCAGTCAGTTAAGCGTCCAACTCTTGATTTTGACTTAGGTCATGATCTCAGGGTCGTGAGGCTGAGCCCTGCATTGGGCTCCTAGCTGGACGTGGAGTCTGCTTAAGATTCTCTCTCTCTCTCTCTCTCCCCATCCCCTCAATCCCTCTCTCTAAAAAAGAAAAAAAAAAGATAGCTTTTATACTTTAATAATACCTAACATTCACTGAGCACTTGCTCTGCCCTGGGATCTGGTCCATGTTTCAGAGCTTTACCTGAAGCTTTATACTCACTCCTAACCCAAAGCGGTAAGCACCATCACCATCCCCATTTTTTCTGATGGGGAAACCAAGGCACGGAGCAGTTAGATAACTTTCTCAAAGTCCCCTAGCTAGCAGGTGGCCAAATTAGGAGAAGAACCAGGCAGTTTGGACTTCAGAATTCCCACATGTAGCATTATAGTTGCCTCTTAAATTTTATCTGTGTTTTATGGGAAAATTGGATTATGAAAAATCTCAGAAAATGTAATGCTATTGGATTGGCTGCTTTGGTTAGAATAAAGAAATATATCCAGATAAAGTTCTGGTGCTAGCCCACGTGAAAACCTTAAATGCACAGTATGTTACGAAATGTCTTGAATGTAGTTATTTTGATAAAAATCAGGAACATTTAAAATATGGAAGCATCTTTGCAATATTTTAAAATAGGATTAGAAGTGACCAAGAAAACATTTTGTCCCACGCAGAGATTCGTCTTGCAACAAAGTATTTAAAAGTTGTTGAACTTAAAGATGTTGCAGTTTGTTGGTAAGTTTCTTAAGCTAAAAACACCTGTTCCAACTTTCTTTCTTTCTTTCTTTCTTTTTTTTTTTAAAGTAAGCTCTTGGCCCATCATGGCGCTCGAACCCACAACCCTGAGACCAAGCATCACATGCCGTTTTACTGAGCCAGCTAGGCACCCCCTGATTTGCGTTTTCTGAAGAAGCTCATGCTATGGAGAAATTTGAGAACAAAAATCTAGAGAAATTTCCATCACTAGGTTATTTTGTTGTGGACAGTGATGTCTCCTCTTAAAGACTTATTTGTATACCTAAACTTGGAAACAGAATTGACAGATCAACGGTGCTATAAAAGGCAAAGCCAAAGGGCGCACTTCTCATTCCAGACTGTACGAGGTGTCTCTCTTGGCTTTTTGCTTTTTTAAACAGCTTTATTGAGGTTGACAATCAACTTCACCCATTAAAAGTGTTCATGCATGGGGCGCCTGGGTGGCTCAGTGGGTTAAGCTGCTGCCTTCGGCTCGGGTCATGATCTCAGGGTCCTGGGATCGAGTCCCGCATCGGGCTCTCTGCTCAGCAGGGAGCCTGCTTCCCTCTCTCTCTTTCTGCCTGCCTCTCCTTCTACTTGTGATCTCTCTCTGTCAAATAAATAAATAAATAATCTAAAAAAAAAAAGTGTTCACGCTTGTGCATATGTCCAACTTATATACCCATAAAACCATCACAACTGATCAAGAACTCTTGGGGTGCTTGGGTGACTCCATCGATCAGGTGTCTGCCTTCAGCTCAGGTCCTAGGTCCTGATCTCTGGGTCCTGGGATCCAGCCTCCCATCAGGCTCCCTGAGCCTGCTTTTTCCTCTCCCTCTGCCCCTCCGCTCAGGCTCTCTCTCAAAAATAAATAAAATCTTTAAAGAAGAAAAGAACTCTTTCCGCTTTGATAGCTATTAAATGATGCAACAAATAGACCTTGAGCCAGACTTGTAATTGCTCTACTTCTAAGTGTTAAAACACAATTTAAAAATAAATATGGAGGAGCATAACTCTCCCCTCCTTAACTGTGGGTGGCACATAGTGACATCCTTCCAACAAGGGAATGGGGGTTGGTGAGAGTATCTTCCTGGGAGAGATACTGACAGAGCCTGCCCCAGCCGGGTGAGCAATGTGGTAATTGATAAGTCATGGGGACAGTATGTACCCTTGACATGGTGTGATGAGCATGGCACTTCGGTGTTCCTCCCCCGTAACACAGAACCCCAGGGTCTTACCATGAGAGAAACATCAGACAAACCCCCAGTAGAGGGGCATCCTACAAAATACCTGACCAGCACTCCTCAAAATGGTCAAAATCGTCAAAGACAAGGAAAGTCTGCAAAACTGCCATAGTCAAGAGGAGCTTAAAAAGACACACACACACACACACACACACACACACACACACACACACACACAACTAAAAAGGATGTGGTATCCTGAGACAGAAAAAGGACATCAGTAAAAACTAAGGAAACCTGAATCAACTGTGGACTTTGGTGGCAAGAGAATGAAAGTGATCACTTCGCTTGCACCAAAGCTTGTAATATTTCCCGGACCCAAGAGGCTCTATTAAATAACATTTGGAAAAAATAATTCTTTTTTTATGCTTTCCAAGTTTCTTTTTTTTTTTTTAAGATTTATTTATTTATTTATTTGACAGACAGAGATTACGAGTAGGCAGAGAGTCAGGCAGAGAGAGAGAGGAGGAAGCAGGCTCTCTGCTGAGCAAAGAGCCCGATGCGGGGCTCGATCACAGGACCCTGGGATCATGACCTGAGCTGAGGGCAGAGGCTTTAACTCACTGAGCCACCCAGGCGCCCCAATGCTTTCCAAGTTTCTGTTTATGACTTTATATATATCTGATTTTAAAATAACTATACATATAGGGCACCCATCAAAAATGTGTTCTGGATGGATGTTGGTGTTCTAACCAGAGCCACCGACTTCAGTATCTTAAGTTCATTTGGACCTGGGTTAATTTAGCCAAAGAATTTCTGAAGATGCTCCAAGCCATGCCCCGTCCATTTCAAGGATCCAGAAACAAGTATTTGTGAATTGATTATGTCTCTTGTCCCATCCTCTGCACATCTTGGCTTCTCCACAGTGGTTTCCCACTAACAACCTTCAATTTTTAAGGAGTTCTACACATAAGTGTCTCCAGACAGAGTACCCCAAGGCACTATGCTCTTATTTTTTTTTTAAGATTTTATTTATTTATTTGACAGAGAGACAGAGAGAGAGCATGAGAAGGGAGAAGGTGAGAGGAAGAAGCAGACTCCTTGCTGAGCAGGGAGCCCGATGAGGGACTCGATCCCAGGACTCCGGGATCATGACCTGAGCCGAAGGAGTCGCCCAACCAGCTGAGCCACCCAGGCGCCCAAAATGCTCTTATTGTAGAAGAACCCCTTTACCTTTTGTGCCAGAGGAAAGAACCTGCTGCACGTACCACAGACTTTGGTTCTGCACTGAAGAGCACTGTGACCTTGTGGTCATGCTTCAACTGTGAAATGAGAGATGCCATGAGGGCCTTTCTATTCCTTCTGTCCATTTTCTCCATGTCCATCACTTCTAATGGGTGAGGTGAGATAGTAGGTTGCTTGAGAGGGAGCCTCTGGGCTTCCCCCAAATCTGAGAGACTCGTGGCCTCCTAATCAGTGTCTCCCAGTGTAAGGGTATCAGTGTGACAGCAGGTGAAACCAGAGGAGGCCGCCAGGACACCTGCGCTGGCTCTGAACTTGACTGCTGGGTTCCCATTTGTACCAGAGCAGACAGGGAAATAGCAGGACCAAAGTCAGCTGGGAGCTGCTGGCACCAGAGGCTGACAAGGTGGGCAGGGCCAGATTCCTCAGAAGGCAGAGCTGAGTCACCAAGGCAGAAACCAGGCTATGAGTAAGTTTCTCTCGGTCCCCAAACAGAGGCCGGGGCCACCAGGGAGCAGAGTGGAACTGGCCGAGGGTGAGGCGGGCTGGACACATGCCTCATTGCCATGGGCGTTTCCTTTCCAAATGAAAAAACAGACTCTTTCTAGCTACTCTATCTGGAGATCTGTATCAGTCCAAGATGAGGGAGGTGTTTGAGCTCATTGCCAGCACATTTGAGTTTAACCCACCTGCCTCTTTACTGACCCTGTTTGGGCAATGGATGTGTAAAGGGAAACACTGCAATTTCACCTGTCCCCAGGGCCCATCGTCAACAGGAGTGATGGCAATGGATCAAAGTCTTACTAGCTGACCAGCTGGATGGGTCCTAGTCGACCGGCACCAGCCTGTGGGGTGACCCCAGGGACCACTGTCCTCCAGGACCAATGTGCAGCGAGCCAGAGAATTACTGTAACGGCGCTGAGTTTGGATCTCTGCTCCATCCCTTAGCAGCGGAAAGACCTCAGCTCTCCAAGATAAGAATACCCGCGCTATAAAGGTTAAGACAATTAAAGGAGGCTGTGCCTGTAGAGCAGCTAGCAGATGGCAGGCCCAAAAATAAACGAAACTGGTCTGTTCGATCTGGAACCAGATAAGGAATGCTCCGTCTACATTTTCCAGCTGATACTGCAGAAGGTCAAGTGACAATATTTTGGAGATCACTCTGCCAGAAGCTCGCTTTAAGAATTAAAAGTTTCGGGGCGCCTGGGTGGCTCAGCAGGTTAAGCCTCTGCCTTCGGCTCAGGTCATGATCCCAGGGTCCTGGGATCGAGCCCCGCATCGGGCTCTCTGCTCAGCAGGGAGCTCGCTTCCCCCTCTCTCTCTCTGCCTGCCTCTCTGCCTACTTGTGATCTCTCTCTGTCAAATACATCTTTTTAAAAAAATTAAAAGTTTTGGGGTGCCTGGGTGGCTCAGTTGGTTGGGTGGGCAACTGCCTTCGGCTCAGGTCATGATCCTGGAGTCCTGGGATCGAGTCCCACATCCCCCTCTCTACTCAGCAGGGAGCCTGCTTCTCCCTCTGACCTTCCCCCTTCTCATGCTTGCTCTCTCTCTTTCTCTCTCTCTCTCAAATAAATAAAACCTTTAGGGAAAAAAAAAAGAATTAGAAGTTTCAGGTTTTTTCATGGCTTTCCTGGCAGCAATCTGAGTAGTCAATGGAGGAGGAAGAGGCAGACAGGGAAGTGCCGATGGTTACAAAGCAGCAGCCTGTTCAACGAGTGTGTCCCACGGTGCTTCCTGGCCCCAGGTTTGTAAGATACACGGTCATTATATTCGAGCATCCTAAGCAAGATGCATGCATCATATATGAACACACGAATGTTTACAGACATACACGCAATGTTACCTTCACTGCACTATGCATGTAAACCAGCATTATGCTCATCTGGGGTGAGGACTCTAACATTAGCCCCTGAGTTTGCTCTCACACACGGATCCAGACACTAAAAATACTTAAAACACCAGTGAACACCACCCCAGACACAAAGCACTGTAAGCAGAGGTCAGAGAAAAAAAAAACCCTTCAGTGAGAAAACAGCACCTCCTAGTGGCAAGTCGTTAAAGAAACAGAAGCCAAGGCTGGAAATCCCTCTCTGAAAATCCAGCCACAAACCCGACTCATTGTTTCCAGTTTCAAAAAGAACTCTCATATTAATAAGTATCAGTAACCCAAATTCAATTTTGTTGGGCAAAACGCTCGACTAACTTTCCCTCTTACATTTTTAACTAACCATGATCAAATTAATGATTGCTACACATTTACAGGAAGTCAGTAACAGGAAGTCAATAGTAATTTAAAGAACACTTTTAAAGTGTCATGTGTAAACTCAGACTTGTCTTTGTGAAAAGGGATGTTAAGAGAAATAGTAAACTAAAGCAAGCAGCTCTTCTGAAATTTTACTTACAAAATTCACCAAAAAGGCTGCAAAATAAAAGCAAAGCAAGCCCTCAGATTATAGACTGAAACTACATAGGAAATTTTGAAGAAAAAATCAGAGAAGTCCAACCAAATTAGCATTTTAGAAAACATAAAACATGGAGGAAATTAAAGGAAATAATAATGAAAGAATAGTCCCCTTGGTTTTCATTTTTTTAATAAAGATTTTTTTTTTTAAGATTTTATTTATTTATTTGACAGACAGAGATCACAAGTAGACAGAGAGGCAGGCAGAGAGAGAAAGGAGGAAGCAGGCTCCCTGCTGAGCAGAGAGCCCGATGTGGGACTCGATCCCAGGACCCTGAGATCATGACCTGAGCCGAAGGCAGCGGCTTAACCCACTGAGCCACCCAGGCGCCCCAATAAAGATTTTTTTTTTTTAAGATTTTTATTTGTCAGCAGAAGCACAGAGAACTACAGGCAGAACAGGCAGAGCAGGCAGAGGGAGAGGCAGGCTCCCTGCTGAGCAAGAAGCCTGATGTGGGACTTGATCACAGGACCTTGGGATCATAACGAGCTGAAGGCAGACACTTATATGACTGAGCCACACAGGCGTCCCAGTTTTCATAATCTCTACACTCAACCTGGGGTTCATCACACTGACATCAAGAGTCACTCGCTGTACTGACTGAGCCTGCCAGGAGCCCCTCCCTTAGTTTTTATAAATGAAAAAATGGAATTCAAGCCTAAGAGCCAACCTGCTCGAATGGCCAGATTTCTGTCCCTGTGGCAGAGCTTGGAACCTTCTAGGAAGGGTAGAATGGTTACCGCGATCACCACGGATTAACACCATGACAATGAAAACAAGGAGTCTTGGTGGAAGTTAAAGTATTTATTGATGTGTTTCAACTGTACATTCTCCACAAATCAGATTAAGGAGTTTGTAGGTGAAGTTTATCTGTGCATAGTGGGAAGACACATGGGTAAGGGAGGAGAGGGGAAGAAAGAAAAAAAAAAAAAAAACCCTAAAAAACAAAAAACGGTCACAGGGAAATAGAAAAAAATACATCAGAACCTCCAGACTAAAATAAAAAAGAAAGAAAAAACAGAAAAAAAAAAGAAAAACTGTGAGCATCATCAACTATACAAGCATCACAAAGACTCAGGTGAAGGAAACAAAATCTCCAAAGCTTTCCACAGTGTCTACAGAGCATTTCGTGTACAATGTGGAATATGCTCCTTGCACATAAAGCCAGCCCCTCACCTCTCTCCCGGGGTGGGCAGGGGGGAGCGGGGAGGGCCACCCAGTACTGCGGTCTTCTCTGAGCAGCTGAGAGGCAACTGCCGGGAGGGGGCGGCCAGGGAAGTCAGGGTACAATGGGGAGGGACGAGGCTCAGTGCTTTGGCGGGGAGGGGGGGAATGTCTAAAGAGGAAAAGACAGCACACGTGGATGTGACTGGGAAGGGAAGTGAGTAGTAAAAAGCTACGGTCAGTCAACGGCAGACAGTGGAAGAACGTCCTATACAAACTACAGGCTAATTTCCATGGAAGAACTGGATTTAGAAGGAAAGCAGTAGTGGCTGCCCTAATCTGTATACAGTAGGCTCCAAACCAGATGCTTTCAGCCTCCTGGGTGACACCAAGGTGCCCAGCACTGGGAACACCAGAATTCCAAGAACCTGGTCCTCTGACACGATTTTGCGAGGGTCTCATGATGTGCTTGAATGGTCAATGACGGTTCCCGATCATGTTTAGTTTCTGGACAACTTTCTGGAAGCTAGCTCATTGAAAAAGGGAATACTGCCTTAGTTGCTTCTTCTTCTTCTTTTTTTTTTTTCCCCTAAGAAAAACCAGGACAGTGAATGAGCCTTAAACAGTGTTTCATACAATGCAACTGGGATGGCCTGCACAGTCTATCACTGAAAACCAACATTGTCCATTTACAAAGAGCATATGTGAGACAATACAATAGAAGTGGGATTTCTGATTAATTTAAAAAAAGAAAACTACATCAAATATCTGCAATAGATTTTTTTTTCATTTAAGGTTTATATATCATATAGTTATATTAACATTTTTCACCCATTTAAAAGAATGGAAATTGTGATTCTACAGTAGTATTTTATAGTCTTAATGATCCAGGAGGTCCGAATGGAAGCTGGAATCCTCTGGGAGCAACTGCCGGGCAGGAGCTGCTCCCAAACGTCGGGCCTCCCTCTCCTGGCCCACCGCAGCGCCCGCTCTGACCGGCGCCACGCTTCCTCCCACTCAGATCTGCATCTGCTCTAGGTATTTGTAGGTGGGGTTTTCGTAGCCATGGTTCTGCATCTTGTTCAGGTGACGCTCTTCTGGGGTGAGCATTGGGTCAACCTGGAAGAACGAAGACGGAAGATCACCGCGCTGTCCCAGAAGAGAAACACACAGGCAATTGGAAGATGGGAGCTGTGTGCTGTGCAGTCCCCCGGGAACCAAAATCTACCTGGTGTCCAACTGCCACTGGGCACAGCGAACCAGAGCTGGTGGCAAGGACACAGGAGGAGGAGGAAAAGAAGGGGGTCAAAGAGGCTGCTGAAACCTGTCCTAAACGCCGAGTCTGAGCTGAAGAAAAGAGTGAACTGAATTTCCTAGCGGCACAGCGCCAACCAAGTCTCAGCTGTGCCGCTAACTGTTCGGGACAGCCTCGGGGAGCGATCCCTGTAAAGTAAGGACTGGGACCACATGATCTCTAGGGTCTTTTCCAGCTCAGAAATTCTTTTTTTTTTTTTTTTTAAAGATTTTATTTTTATTTGACAGAGAGAGAGATCACAAGTAGGCAGAGAGAGAGAGAGAGAGGAGGAAGCAGGCTCCCCACTGAGCAGAGAGCCTGATACGGGGCTTGATCCCCGGACCCTGGGATCATGACCTGAGCTGAAGGCAGAGGCTTTAACCCACTGAGCCACCCAGGTGCCCCCCAGCTCAGAAATTCTACTACTAGGCAAATATCCAGCAGGAGGTGAAACCATGTCACTAAGACACACGTCTGGACTGATTTTCCAGAGCACATCACATTCCTTACTGCATTCATTTTCTGGAACCAAGAAATTTGGACATTCCCATCACTCACCTCAAAATGAGTTGTAAGCAGTTCTAATTATGAATCACCAGAAGACGGAACTGAAACACTCTGCTCTGGCTCTGAATTTCCTGTTGCTTTCTCCCCCCAACTTAAAAAAAAGACTATTGGGACTGAGCCTGGGTGGCTCAGTCAGTTAGATGGCTGCCTTTGGCCCAGGTCATGATCCCAGGGTCCCGGGATCCAGCCCTGCATCAGGCTCCCTGCTCTGCAGGGGGGCTCTGCTTCTCCCTCTCCCTCTGCCTACCGCTCTCCACGCTAACTTTCTCCCTCTGTCAAATAAATAAATAAATAAAATCTTTTTTAAAAATGAAAGTAAAAATAAAAAGACTCTTTATTTCATACTCTGAACACTTAACTCACTCACGATTGCCACTGTTGCCCTACCTGTCATATACCTGGTTTGCTCCTCAAAAAAACCCAAGTCAACAACAAAAACAAAAATTAAAGAAGGGTATCAACAGTCTTCATGCTCAAATACCTAAATATATCAGAAAGAATGAAACACTAAGGAAATCATCTGAAAAAAGTTTTCACCCTCTGCACCAGAAAACACTCTTTTATGGTTTCCTCACGTTCACAGTCAAAGGCCCAAATTTATGTTAAAATGTGATAGGGACAACATAATTCAGTTGGGGCGGACTTCCAAGACTTGACCTGATAACCAAGTGACTAATTTAACCCATGAAGTTGAGATGTTTGAATTCCATAAACCTCCCTGACAGCACAGAGCCAACTATCACCAGCTCGGGGCACAGAAAGGCCTGCTGCTCACCTCCACGATCCCATGGCTGATGGTACCATACTGTCTCTTCCTCAGCATCACCAGGCTGATGACGATGACCGTGGCAATGGCCACCGCAATGACCAACAGCCCAATGAGGGCGCTGCTGCTCAGACTGAAGTCCTCCCGCAGGGGCCCCACAGATTCCTAAAGCAACAGAGCAGACGTGCAATAAGGTCTCGGTGACTCTGCACAGCGGGAGACACGTACTCCAAGAGGGCCAAGCTCCTGGAGAGTTGTGACTCCAAAAACTAAGGGAGCACCAAGATCCTGTCTTTCAAGTAACCATCCCCATAAGGAGAACTCTCACTTTTCCCAATCTCCATGGAGATCCTAATTTTAGCTTTCTTATCCCAAAGTATGTAAAAATGGGGACGGGGGCCTTTGATAGCTTGAGATGCCAGGCATCTCTCCATTTTTCACTTGAAATGGAAAGAGCGAACCCCTGGCTGTTGGGGTCTGCAGCTGAACACATACCGGCTCTGCCTCCAGGCCACCAACCCTCTCGGCATTGAAGATCATTTCCTTAACGTCCAGAGTCTCGTCGATGACCTGAAACGGTATGAAGAGGTCAGCAACCGGGTGCACGCGGACATTTAATACAAATGGAACCACTTCTTTTCTACTCCATGTATTATCTGGCGGAGGGAAGCGGAGTCCTGAGGACACCCACTAACCAAGCAGTTCGTCACATTCTTAACCCACTCACCAAACCCCTCAAGGAGGAAGCAAGTGCGGACACAAGGTTACTGCATCACAGCCACCTCCTGGGGGACCTTCCCCTGCATTTCCCTTTAGGTGACCACCAAGGAGAGACATTTCAGGACAGACTACCAAGAAAGCATGTTTAAATATCGAACTCGGTTGAGGATCATCCAAAAAGTGGTCATAGAATAGTAATAGTAGACACAAACCTAAAGCAACAGAAGAGTAAAAGTCGACTATATTCCAATTTCAAGTTACGAAATCTCTATACTCACTTAAAAACGGCCTCTCGTATTTTAGCCCTATCTGTAGGTGCGAGCCTATAGCAACAGATAAGCTACTGCTGAAAAGTGATTCTCATACCCTTCTCATACCCAGATGCTCAACACCACAACCGATTTGTGGGAGCAGCTGGAGCCAACCCATCTTCTACCACACGGAAAAGGAACACACGGAGGTTCATCTGGAAAGCATTGAGAACAATGCCACTCACGCTGATTAGTCTCAAAATTACAACAGGGCAGGGCAGAAGGAAGAAATGGCTCACCATATTTTCATCCACTTTATTCTTACTGTTAATCAGTTTCTCCTCAGCACCGATCAGTCCTCCATCCTGCTCTCCCACTCCAGATCCTGTGTTGGAGAGAGATCACAGCACAGTGTTTCCCAGGCTGGGCTGGCCTCGTGCCAACCTCACAGTAGCAGCAGACCCCCTCCTGAGGGCCAGGGAGCCCTCGCTATCACCTCCCCACCCCCACTGCCCACCCCGGCTACGTGATATGCTACTTTATTCCCAGCTGTGGGGATGCACTGTGCTCTGTAAGGATGAATGGTACAGGCATTTTTCAGAGGACCGATGGGTATAATGGAGGAGGAGAGTGCTTACTTATATCCAGCTTGGAAAAAGTGGAATGCCAGCCTTCAGAAGAGAATGTTCATTGTAAGGAAAACAGAAGTGGAGTGAAGGCATTCTAACCCTCACATGATATTACCAAGTGCCTGTTATCCCACGACCCGGTACTTCCACACCCTGGGCTCCCTCTGCACAGAGGCACCATCGTACCAGCAATGAATCTACACATCTGCCTCGAGCGTCCATTTTATTCCACAGGCAATTCTTTTCGCCTGAGATACCCTCCTTGCCTGACCTCAAGCACTTCCTGTTTGTCCTCCGAGCTGCAGCTCCTCTTGGGAGACATTCCCAGCTTGCGGCACTTAAAATCCTTGTTTATCCTCATTTGTCCTCCTCTGTGTCTCCCACTAGCCTGTTGCCCTCTGAGGGTTTAGGTCACAGATGTCACATCTTCAGTGGGGATCAGAGAAGGAACAGGAAGGAAGCATTCCACAGACAGGGAAAATTCTAAACACGAGGGTGGAAGGTACCTTTCTGTATATGGAGCAAGACTGGCCACACTCCTCTTGTCAAGGTCAGACATCGCCTGAGCCAATGTCACCTGTGCGTGGCACCCCAAATGACAGTATGTGAAGATGTGGCATGACAAGCCAGCACAAACCCAGGCACAGAAGAACGGATGAACACTCTCCTTATTTCCAGCTCTAAAAAGCATGTGACTCCTAGTCATCCTCCCAGTTTTTCGTGAATAGTAAGATCCACCATTGTATATAAATGTCTGTGATCTGAGCCTTCTACAGAGAGATCCCCCTGCCAGCACACCCAGCATTCTAAGGGGGCAACGTGCATGTGAAGACGACTCACACCAGATGATGTGCCAAGCACTGCTGTCCCTGGGCTTGTTGACAGTGACACTGGGCCCAGACACAGCCAAGCTTTCCAGCTCACAACCTCACTCGCTCTTGCTGCGGGGTCATGAGTAATAGCTACCCCGGGCGCCGATCACGCGGGCTCACTACTGTGTTCACTCATGAGAAGGCAGCCAAAAATAATGCCGGTTTTTCCTAAAGCTTTCACTTCAAAGAGGAATTTCACAACTCGATTCTAGGGTTTGTTAAATCAGGGCTGGCTTTTGTAGTCTCAAAATGCCACTGGAACGGTATTACTGCCTGCCTACTACTTGAGAAAGAGGAATCTGGAGAGGTGCTGTCTCAGCAAGGATGCGGACGAGTAAGCCTAGTAAACTCTAATCCTTCTGTCACTCCCTCTTCTCTCTGCCACCAGATTTTAAAGGTCACAGGGCAAGATCCTATTTGAAAAGTAACATGGCACTGAACCAACTAATTTCAAGTCCTACAACTAGTCTAGACCATTCTCAAACTCCTCTGGTGGCATAACCCACAGGTTTTCTTAAACACTGACCAAAACCACTTTGATTTTCTAGAAGGGATAAATAAGTGACATTAAGAGAACAAAAACTCATGTTTAAATTATTCCAGCTAATAACAACTGAGGTATGAGGATGAAAGCCAGGTAAACTAGGAAATTCATCTCTAGCTACAAATATCTAGGATGTACTATTCAGAAGAAAGGGAACAAACACAGTCATCTCCAAGAAGAGGCATATTCAAGTAGAACCAAATCAGGTATTTACATATAAGTGATTTTTACAAGATTTGAACTGCACTCTCATGTTCTGAGGAAAAGCTGTGGCAGAAACCACAACATCAAATTCCTCGAGAACACTGCTCAGTCCAACCACAGTCTGCCAGAGCCAGCAGACAGGGCTCATAAAACACATCCTAAGAACACACTGACCCTAGGATGGCAGACTACCCAACAACCTGGGGAAATTCGGCAACACTTTATGGAACAGAAACGCATGGGCTTTGAAGACAAAGGAGCTGGGTTCAAATCTGAATTCCTCCATTTCTCAAAGTCATGAGTCTGAGCAAATCCTAGTAAACTTGAGGCTTCTTCAACCACCCAACCTGTCAGAGAGAGCTAAAACCCGACCATAAGGTATGCTCAGTGCATTAAATGAGAGCAAGCACGTGAGGCCCTCAGAGTGGTGTCTACGGAGTCCTAGCACGTTCTGAAGTTTGGACGCTCACTACTGTGCAGCAAGAATTCACTTGTCACAACCTGTTATGTCCACCAACTTCTAAGCTTTTGAGGATGGCTACAACTCCGGACAGGAGACAAGTGGGCATCAACAAAGGGCCAGGTACAGTGAAAAGGAAAGGGAAAGATGTAGTGGGAGCAGCAGACTGGGGCGGGGGGTGGAAGAGGTCAAAGAAAACGACTGTCTACCTGCCCCTAAATCAAGCACATTTTAATTGTTTAAAACGATTCTTTAAGTAAACTCTACACCCAATGTGGGGCTCAAACTCCCAACCTGAAGATCGAGAGTCATGGGCTCTACTGACTGAGCCAGCCAGGTGCACCCAGCATTATTTTCAAATATAGGAGCAATTCCAGCCAACCTGTTTAAATTGTATATGCATTTAAAAATCTACCCAGATGAAAATGTTTCACAGAAACATCTGTATTCTCTGGGCATCCAGAAGGAAAGTTTAGGATGGCACCTTATCACCAACACCACTGACACTGGATTCTATGTGGGGGACGTAGGGCTATCTGGCTCCACTCCCAGCCATGCCTGAAGAAATGAGGTGGGAAGATCTCAGGTGATGGGATGACACAGAAAATGAAACTCCCGACACATGGGGGAAGTGAAGAGGAATGAGGTCTTTAAAGGTAACATCTTTGACAGACCAACCTTTTTTCATTGGGTGGTACAACTCCGGCTGAGTGTCTAGCAGAAAGGAAAACAATAAAAAAAAAAAAAATAGCACAAAAAGGAGATTAAGAAAGAAAATGGCTTCTTTCAAAATTCCTATCTGAGAATTTCTCTGTAACATGAACAGAAAGTAAGCTTCCTAAAAGGTATGTCCGAAATACCAAACCAGCAAACAAACCAGCAGGTAAGAGCCATCGCAGATGGACTGGAGCGCAGGAGGGAAAGAACAGGTCTGCCTTGGCTCTTTGGGGGGACATTTTCTGGGAGAGTCCCAAATTCTTCAGCTGAGCCCACACAGTTATTTTTCTTAGGAAATAATAAAGTCAGTATCAACCGTGGTTTTCTGACAAGGGGATAAGTTCCTGGTTCAAACGTGTGCGAGATGCCCCGGCCCGGAACAAGGTGTGTGAGCACGGCCAACCTACAGGCCCACGGAAGTCCGGCGTTGGGAAGGGCAGGGTTTGGGAACGAAGTGGTATCTCTTTATGTTATCTGGCTCCTTTCTCAGATTCTGTCTAAGTACCTCAAGGTCACTCACACTGAACTGGTTGGTGCTTCTGGGGTAACTGGTTCAGAAGGCATTCGATTAAGGTGTGAAGGCCAAGCTGGATGATCCCCATGGTCCCCGTTCAGCAGGCCTCTGGCGCGCACTGCTCTATCTGACCAGGGGCAGCTAACCATACCCAGGACTGCAGGGGCTCAGATCCTTACTCTTCCCCTACAAGCTACATGACCCTGGGCAGAAACTTAACTTCTTTACATCCTGGAATGCCCAAATGAAGACAGTCCCCAGGACCTATGTCCGGCGGCTTTCTTGAGGACTCAAGGAGAGGAACCGGGCATCAGGGGTATGATAAGGACTCCAGGGTTGTGGCCACGATTTTCCCTGTCACCCCCATTAGCAGTTAGCGCAGCAGACAAATAAATAGAAACTGATTCCACACCCTGGTCTCAGGGCACCTGGCTCAGCAGCTTGTTTATTTCTGGTGCAGACCCACAGCTTTTAAAGATCCTTTCAGACACTGAGAACTAGCAAGGGAATAGAAGGAAGCATGCCAGACCGGGAGTCACAGCGACAGGACTTCTGATCCCGCCCAACACCCCCCGCCCCCCGCCAATACCAGAGGTGTCACCTTGAACAAGTCAAGCCTCCTCTGTGGCCTCTCCACGGCCTGCCCCCCCCAACTTGTTATGAAAAGCTGATGACCTCACATAACACGGAAGTGCTATTTCAGCAGCAGAGTGAGGCCCACGTGCAAGGAGTCACACACTCTGGTGGCAGCTGACAGGACCAGGAGAAAGAGAGGGTTTCACACAAACCATCTATGAAGTGGGAGAACTACTACTAACCTCATGGGGATCCTGAAGCCAACCACCTAAAGGCCCCCAGCACGGTACCCGCACACAGTAGACGCTCAGGAAATCTGGTTTCCTTTTTCCTGCCCAGCTGTCCCACCAGGTTCCAAAACACTCCCTTCAACTTTCTAACTGGGTGCCACACCCTGCCCAGGCCAGCCCCACCAGCAAGCTGGGCCGCCAATCGTGCAATCATACACACCTTCATTCTCAGGTAAGGATGGGAAGGGATGGAAGGGATGGAACGGCGGGATCTCCTCGCTCTCTTCGGAGCTCACCCGGACGTCCACGGGGGTCTCGGAGATGGAGGCAGTGAACTGGTCCATGTCGGCACGCTGCTCCTGAAGTAGCTCGTCTGACAAAGACAGACACGGCAGCGAGTGGCTTTCAGAAACACCGCCAGTGTGAACGAGGCTAAGCTGGGTCATTCTGCTGAAGGGAGCATCTCGCCAGCTCACAAGGAAACAGACGACTCCCTCCTACCTACAACCCCGATTCCGTACCACTGCAGAACCCCAGCACCAGGAGCCCAGTGCCCCCGTCCCTGGCACGCCCCTCTCCTCTAGGAACTCACTCTGGGGCTCAATGGTTTCTTCCCACAGCAGAGATCTGATGCATCCATAGGCCATGACCCCCAAATCTGTACCTCCAATTTACTGCCCTGTCCTCTGGCTCATCGGCCAGCCTCCCTTACACCCGCACTTATGTCCAGCAGCGAATTCTATTTTCTCCTGTAGAAAGAGAACGCTTCTCCACTGCTGACAGTGGAAGCCTGGGCCCTGCCCTCAGTGTTTCCTTTCCCTCTGCCCAGCACCCGAGCCAGCAGCACACCAGGCTCACCCCTCCTCTGCCACGTGCCCTATAGACCCATCTCTTTATTTCCTCCATGACTATCACAGTGCCCACTACCTGCATTTCTCGCCTGGATGTCTACAATGGCTTCCTGGCAGGTTTGTCACTTTAATACCACGCAGCAGCCAATGAATTTTTTTTTTTTAATTCCTGTTCTTTTTTAAAGCATAATACAGATCTAGTCACTCCCTAGTTTAAAACCCTCTAAAGGCTGTTATCCTAGAATAAAACCCAAACTCCTTGATTTTGCTAAAATCTCTGCAAATTGGCCTCTGCTAACTTCTTTGGCACCTTCCTCCCTCAGTGTTCCAGCCACACCGATCTACTCAAACGTGTCCGCCTGACTAAAGCTTCAGGCAGCTGCAGGAGTCACTCCTCCGCTCACCATGTCCTCCCCCTCGTGATCTTTGCGCGGGAGGCTCCTTCTCATCACATGGATCCCAGGCTACTGTGCTGACACAGCCTCCCTGACGACCCAGCTACTCTCCGTCGCGCCACTCTGTTCTACCCACCACGTGGCACTCGTCTTGTTTTCCTGACTCCCCTACTGTAACATGACCTCCAGGACAGACCGACTGCTGTCTGTGACACACAGCAGACAATGTGTTTGCCAAATAAATGAAGAAGATGAAGAGCAGAAGAGGGAGGGAAGTGAGAACGTGTGTAAAGCAGGTGACTTAACTGCATCAGCAATTAAGGAGGAAAAGGGCAACAGGAAGCTCCCCAGGTCCCCTGCAATTTCACACCTTGGAGTTTTTCTTCCGGTCACAGAGTCAAGGTCAAGAAACTCAAAGGCTCTGTGGCTCCCAGCCAGTGCATCTGTCCCGGGTTACTCCCTGACCTTGCCACATAAGCTCTAGTGAATTCGAGACTTAAACCCTGGTGTGCTAATGCCTGGCTTCCCGGCCCTGGCTGCCCCAATTTCTCTCATCTTGCACTGCTGATACCCCTGAGCCTCGGCCGGAAGTCCTACCGGACCTCGAGATAAACCCAACACCCACCAATTTCCTCTTGGATTTCTTGGGCTACGTAAGGTACTTTGTAGAGCAGGGAGAGGCTCTGGTTCCTTCTTTCTTCAATCACATGGAGATGTGTCATCACCTGGAGGGACAGAATGGCAGAGAGGCCTTGTTATCAACAGAGCCAGGCCCAGGGGAAACTTGGCAGATGCTCACTTCCTCAAACATCAGCTGAAAACGTATATTCTCTACAAAGCCCAGCAAAGCAGCTGGCCAGAGGAAATGCATCCAACCCCACCCTGATTTACTGAGCCCTACAGTACAATAGTCCCCCCCCTTATCTGCGGGGCCTATGTTCCAAGACCTCCACTGGACGCCTGAAACTGCAGACATTACCGACCCCCACGTACACTGGGTTCTCTTCCAACGCATACATACCTAGAACAAAACTCAATTTATAAACTAGGCACAATAAGAATAACCAACAATAAAAAAGAACAATCATACTATAATAAAAGGGACTTAATGTGGTCTCTCTCTCAAAATACCTTCTTGCACTGTTACCCTTCTTCTTGTGATGATGTGAGAAAATGCTATGTGACATGACGTGAGGGGAATGACAGAGGCCCTGTGACATAAAGTTAGGCTCCTACTGACCTCCTGAGGATAAGGGGCAGGTGGGGGCGGGGAGCGGATAATTCGCTTCTGGGCTGCAGCTGACTGTAGGTAACAAAGACTACAGACAGTGAAGCCTCAAATTGGGGGCGGCACACTTCTGTAGAAGAGTATGTTTAGACTGTATGTAATACCTCTTGGCGATCTGAGAATTTATCCAGAGAATGCCTGGAGTTAAACGAAAATATATTTTTAAATTTCCACTAGACAGTTATTGATTTGATTTTTATACAAGGCACTTAGTAACTGTACTAATCGAGAGTAAAAAGCACCCTAAGTTATACAATGCCGGCTACTCAGTAAGGTTTTGCTGAGTGACAGACGGAGGGAGTCCTTTTACCACTGGTCAGACTGGATGGGGTGAAAAGAGAATGAAATCATGAGCTGGAAAGCAGATCTCCATGGAGAGGGGCCATTCATGGATTTGCTTAGTGAAGTAATTGCTTGAAATGATTATCATGGTGAATATCATTATCATGTGAACAAGTTTATTCACATTTAACTGAATTAGTTAGTCCTTCCAAAATTTATGCCAAGGTACAAGTAAACCTGATTTTAGGGGGTGATAAAGACTTACTTACAACAGTTCTAGGTTGTTCATGTTTTTTAAAAAAAGGAAAAAGCCATCAAAAATGGTCATTTACTCTTAAAGCTTTTCTTCGGGGGAAAATGAAAGGTAACCTGGGCTAACATCCACCCGAAGGCCACAGTGAGGCTTTATGTTGCCATAGCACGTGCAAGCTAATTCAGGATGGATACATTTGCAGTTACCATGCTCGTCCTAAAGAGGGCACTCTAAGCCTATGGCTTAATTAGTGGGCTTGAAGCCATTAGTATGGTCAACATGGAAAAAAAATTAAATGGAAAGATGCTTTTATTGTAGATTGATGTCTCTCTGACCTTTAAAAGCAGGGATGAAAGCAATTTAATTTTATATTTGCCATTCTTTCAATCAAGTAAATTGATGGGAAAGCACAAGAGTAAGTGCCTTAGAAAATGCAAATGGAAAGTGAAAATGCACCACCACAGTCTTTGCAAGCGTGTGGATGCGGTTATACTTCCCATGAATTACAGAGCCATTTGATCAAGGACGGCTCTTATGCCCCCAGGAGAAACAAGAGCGACAGCGTGGAATACAGGATACCCGTGTCTTCCCAGTGAGAAGGGCTTACTTCCCAGTGAGCCCTGAGCCACAGTATGTGGGGTAGGAGCACCAGACCGTTTAGCGCAGACCCAACACGCACGCCATAACTGGCTGCACGGATTCAGCATTTTCTAAAGTGTAGAGAACAGGGAACATGCAAAAGTTTGTGTAGTTCAGCAGCCAAGTTCTACTAGAACTAAGGGCTTACAGCACAGAGCAAATACCACAGAGGAAGAGCCGGATTCTCCCCGGGATCTGCTAAGAAGGGAGGGCGTTCTACTCCCCACGCCATCTGCTGTGGCACTGTGAGCCTGCCGGCAGACAACTCCTTCCCTAGTTGTTAATATGCTGATCAAGGTCTCTCCTTTCCTTCTATTCTCACACCATATACTACATGATAATCTAGTTTCCCCACAAAAAAAAAAAAAATCTGAAGAAAAAAAAAAAAGTCATGTTTTTTGTTTGTTTTCAAAAAAACCAAGCAGACCTGAAATCTAGCCCCTGTCAAGGTGGATGCATTGTTCCACCTACACTTCCTGGAAGCTACTCTAGGACTTGGCCTTCTGCCTTCTCTCTTACTCCAACCAGCTCAAAGCAAAGCCTTGAGCTCCAGGTCCATGCCAGATGCCTCCCGGGGTCCCCAGAGCCATCCGTGTCCACATTCTCCCACTCTTCTTGATCCCCCAAACATCCAGCTTCTGGAGTTAACTCTGTATGTGTAAGGGTAGTTCTTCATCTTCACGGCTACTGTAATTAATACTACACTGATGGTGAGTTGCTCAAGGGTACAAGTGGGATTCCATTCTACAAGGTCAGATGCTAGCACAGGGTCTGGCATGTGGACAGCAGGCTCTCCAACATCTGAACCAAGGGAGCAGCCACCGCGGTTGCAAGACTTCTGGGCTGACTGCCTTGCAACCGTAATACACACTCGGCAAGAGGCTGGGAGGTGAGTCTCTGGGGAGATGGGCAAGTCCCCGCAGCTAAGTGCATCCCATGGACGCTGGGCAGTCAGCACAGCACTCGATTTAAAATACGGGAGGAAATTAAATAAGATCAGTTGTGTCATGACAAGGCCCTCTAGGAAAACCAATAGGCTAAGCTATTAGACTTGCTGGTTTACAGGGAAGCCAGCAGGCTTGCAGGCCAGGCTTCTTTTCTACAAACACAAGAAGAGTAAAACGCAAGTTAACGGATGATACTGAAATTAAGAGGATCCAGAAACAAATCTCTCCAGATCACTGTAAAGGAAAGCTGGACCCCACATGGGACAAAACCCAGCAATGTACCACTGTCTGTCTCAACTAAAACTCATGCACAAAACAATTTCTTAGAATTACTTGATATAGTTGCATATATCCATTCATTCGGATGAATGGATAATGAACGGATATATGCAAACTATGTATCATTCAGATATGTCTATATGTATTCAAATATTCATTTTGGTGGTACCCAAAATCAGAAATAAACAGGTCTAAAAAAGACCGAAAAACTGACTTAGCCCTTCAATATAATCATGCATTCCTAAACTTCCAGAAACTCTTTTAAGTAGAAATAATCTAAAAGAAGAAAGTACGAAAAGGTATTTTTACTATCAGCACCACCCGAACACTGATCAAAGCAGTCTCCCCACTAGAGATGCTCCCACCGCAATTTCTACTCTTGTAGTTGTACCTGGGATTTCATCTGGGCTGCCTTTTCTGGGTCAACAGCCAACACATGCTGGTAATGACGGATGGTATGCAGGCGATCTTTGTTCTCAGCACGGACGTAACGCCGCAAGGCCTGGAGAATGCGATGAGGCTGCAAGAGAGAACAGTAGTTTAAACATCCAGACACTACAGAATGAAAACAGACTGGAAAGCAAAGGTTAAAAACACTCACCTAAGAATGTAAAGTCCAGTCAGGCATAAGGATGAAAGCTGTGCTTTTTAAAGCTTTTAGCTTACCAAGTAGCAAGAAACTACCTTTCCACAGAAAGTACCAAAAACTAAGTTCCAAAGTTACACTGGCTCCTTAACCAACAGTGTTTTCCAGAATCTCTAGCCCACTCTCCCACTCAATCTCTCCTCTTTCCTGGGTTAAGCGTCTGACACCTTAATTACAAGGTTGGCAGCCCCTGTGTCACCCAGAAAGACTCTACTTGCTCACTTAAGGATACCAATTAAAAAAAAAAATTAAAAAAAAAAAAAAAAAAAAAAAAGGAAGGATACCAATATCCTACTTTCCAGTACTTTCCATCCCCCCAAAGCAAGGGGAGTTAAGAGATTAAGTTAACATTAACTTAAGAGATAAATTAACATTAGAGTTAAGAGATAAAGAAGCATGAGGCCACTAGCACAAAGGGCTTTGACAAAAGTTCCTTCACCCCTTTGTTCATAATCTTATTCAGAACAGAGTGAGTGCTAAAGCTTTGAAAGGCAGGTTTTTATTCTTTGAAAGTAAAGCTACTACAAAATTCAGTAACTGAGTAACTACCAACCAGAATCGTGAGGTCAGACACTTCCGTATCACAAGCGGCACACGTAAGCAGAAAGTGTGGTGCTCTGGTGACCTAAGCACATACTAGAACGTGATACCTCTTTCTCCCTGCTCCACTTTCTGTACCTCCTCCAGCCTCACCGGAACTCATCACAGAAATGTGATTATTTTGCTGACCCGTGATCATCATCCGTCGGTTCTACGTGTGGCTGACACTAGAGCCAGCAACCCCGAGGACAGCGCTCGTCAGTGACCGGGCTCTGCACACCACTCACCCGCGGCGGGTCGGACTGCAAGGCGGCGAGGTAATTCTCCAGAGCCATTCGGCGGCGGTCATTCAGCATGGCTTCCACTCGAGCCAGGTGGGTTTCCACCAGCTGCTGCTTCTCACTGGCCGCCTCTTTCTCCAAGGCTTTCACCATAGCTTGGAAGTGCTAAACCGAGAAAGCAGGGATGGCATGTAATTCACGGTGCCTGGAGGAAGTCTAAGCAAACAGCCTGAGCCCCCGTTGCTCCTCTCTTCGCCCAGAGCCTATGCAAGTCGGTAACAGGGTCAGAGGAGTGGGGCAAGGGTAAGATCCAAGAACACTCTGACTGCTGTCAGAAAAATCACATGAGAGCATGTTCGATCTGAGCATCAGAGTCCAAATTAGCACTTCTGTCGCTGAAATCACCAGTGTTGCAAGCCCAGTGTGGGCTTTCTCAATGTGCCCTGCAAGAGGAGGAAAGCTGTGCTTTCCACACTATGGCCAAGGCGCCCCAACTTCCCAATCCGGAGACACAAACCAACAGGAGCTAGAGTTTGAAACATATCCCAACAGCATGATAGGTTATGCTGAGTCATTCACATCAAAGTCCTGAATGAAGGGCAAATTATCTGTGAAGTACCTGGCCAGGCTTGAAGGTAAAGTTTGAAGGCCATGGAACTAAATTTCTCTGCATAGGATGCATTGACTATGTAGAAATTAACACTCTCAGATTTTCAGAGTGATTGATAAAAAAGAAAAAAGTGTCCCAATAAAGTCTTAACATCGTGAGAAGCTAGACTTCAGTGAATCATAAACACAAACGGATTTAAAATGCAACCTGCTTTATGAAACCCAAATCAGTCTTATAAATTGCTATCCCTATTCCTAGCAACACTCTCTTCTATTCAAGGGGCACCCAGGTGCTGCTAAGACTCTAATGTTACATTCTTACAAAGTTAGAAGATAGACTGGTACCTCAGAGTGTCTTATTGTCTGCCTTTTGAATTTTGAAGAAGTCTGCAAAAACAGAATTCAGAGGGCGCCTGAGAGGCTCACCCAGCTCAGTGTCAGACTCTTGGTCTTGGCTCAGGTCACAATCTCATGGGTCTTGAGATCGAGCCCCTACCCACACACCCACCCTTGGGCTCTGGAAGGAGGAAAATTCCCTCCGCCCCTCCCCCAACTCACACACACTCATGCTCATGCACACACACGCACTCTCTTTCAAATAAATAAATAAATCTTTGAGAGAGAGAGGAAAAAAAAATTCAATACTGCTGAAAAACAAGTCACAGCCTAAGAATGAAGATGACCGAGGATTTTTGCCAGGAGAGCAGAATTAACAAACAGAGACTAAGGTTGCTTCCTGGCATGAATTAGGTGCGTTCTGGTTGGTTTGCTTTGCTTCTACGATAGGTGATCAGTTCTAGAGAATGCCAGTTTGGAGGTGAGAAGAAAAAAAAAAAAAAGGCCACTTAAAACATCCCTGTAACATAAGCTCTCGACTGAGAGACAGCGTCAAACTCTAATTTCCTGGGCGTCTGGCTCTGACTGGGTTTCAGAGGGCCAGGCTGCAGGCTCTGTCCCTAGAGAACGCATCCTACCTGAATGAGAGTCTGCCTCTCTGCTTTCGGGAGGTTCTTGGCCTGAAGCTCAGCCTCTTCCCATTCCTTCTTTACCTAGAACAAAGGTCAAAGCCACTATCACCAGAGAATCATCTCTGAAACAATCCCCCCGTTTTCTAACACCACCACCAGGCCCTGAAATCTAATATAGGAAACTGCACCATATGAACCCTCACGAGCTCAGGGCTGTTCAAGCTTGTTCACAGAATTACTGTCTCAGAAGCTCCCAGACCATGACCGTCCCCAAACAGAGCCTCAACTCCATGACCTCCCTGTTCTAGATAACCCCAGGCAAGTTATTTAAAAGTCTTTGTGCATTAGCCTCCTCACAAATGTAAAATAATGGGGGTGAGCGCCATGTTTTATACCTACTTCTCAGAACAGTTGTGGATAAAAGAAAACGACAAACATTTCCCGAAGCATAAGCCCAGCACAGGTGATGTGTGAGCTTTTAGGCAGTATTCAGACCTAACAAGAAATTCTTTTCCATTTTCTTTCAGTCTTCCTAAGTAACTCCAGGAGAGATCTGCACTATGGTGCACCATGTTGCTCGAACACTTACAGCCCTTTTAAGAAAGCATCCTGAGGGGCACCTGAGTGCCTCAGTCGGTTAAGCGCCTGCCACAGGGTCCTGGGATTGAGCCCTAGTCAGGCTTCTTGCTCAGTGGGGAATCCGCTTCTCCCTCTCCCTCTGCTGCTCCCCCTACTTGTGAGTGCGCACATGCTCTCTCTCCCTCTCTCCTCTCTTGCTGCCAAATAAATAGATAAAATCTTAAAAAAAAGAAAAAAGCATCCTGAGACTCAGAACCTTCAGCAGGCAACAGCATCTAGCTAGAGTGTGTTAATTCAGGTTTGCTCTCATCTATTTTTACAGCTACCTGTTCTAATGGCAAGAGACACTAGCTTTCTATTTACAACAGTTAAATAGTTTCCCTCCTTAAAATAAAAAAAAATTTTTAAAAGCTAGTTCATAGCAAAGAAAAATAACAAGGACGTAATGGTTATAGGAAGTGCTCCAAAGAGTCTGAACACGATATGCACACAGAGTTAATTATATTATTGGAGGGCAGGGGGGTGCTGGGCTTGCCCAGAAGAGGGCCCTGCTAACCTCTCACACCTTACCTATCCTAACACAGCATGACAATCTGGGGGGGATGGTGTCCCTTTTCTTCAATGATGAAAACCCTACTACCCAACGCCAAACACCAGGAGCATAAGGGAAGTGCCAAGCTTTACCCTGTCCATCCGGTTGCGGTGCCGTATTTCCAGCTGCTCCTTAGCCTTCTGGAAGCGGGCATGCTCATTGTCATCTGCAGAGGTCTCGAAATACACATCGACATCATTGGTTGGCAGAGGAGTTGGGGGAACTAAAACGAAATGACAAGAGGGGTTCCCTTTGGGGGTCAGGCCCAACACGGAAAGCGCGTTGGGCTCTAGAAGAAGGCTGAGCAGAGCACCTGCACGACGAACTAGCTGGCCTTGCACCGTGCTCCCAGGACACGGTGCTCCTGTCTGCCAAGACTCCACTTGGTCAGATCACAGTGCTCCATCTTCCTCACGTGACATTCGACCACGAGGCCTGTCCGGGCCCCCTGCTATCTTTGGCACCAGCCAGGCACCTACTTAGGACTTCAGGGGAAGAAAAAGAAATCCTCTATACCTTCCCACAGTTCCTGAAATCATAAAAGCTAAACTCTAATCATTTACTGCTGTCACTGATGGCTTCTAGCCAGAGACAAGGGCAGGTATCAGACCTGCAAAGGCACCTCCCCCAAATTCTCCATTCTGAAAGGAACTTTGGTGCCGAATGGTGTTTGCACAGAGCCTGCGTAGAGGAAGTCCAAGCGGCTTAGCTCTAATGTTTTAGTTACAAATAGGACTGAAGAAGTCTTAGCCCCATCCCCAACACCAGGGATAAGAGGGACGACACTAAGTTGCTGTATTTGACAAGGACACACCACAGAGGGTGAAGATACTTTGGGCGTTTCAACCCATGGCACTCACGGGCCTTATCAGGTCACTGCCCAAGAGCAAACCGTTAGAAAACACACTCCTCCCTGCTGGTCAAGCATTAAGGGCTCACTGGCCCCAGGCAAGTGAAGAGCTAGCGGCACAATGGAGCGGAACCTTATAAAGGAAAAGTTTGAGATGACAAGTTTACCTGCCTGACCCCTGAAGAAATACTTACGAACACTGGGACTAGCCCAGTTCACTCCCAATTTCCCAAGCCAGGGCAGAAAGACAAAGAACTTGCTGGTACAACTTGCTGTATAATATGAGAGCTAAGTGGAGAGCCAATACCAAACCCAGTGAATTTCAATTCAGAAATAAAGTCACCTTACTTCCAGAACTGTGTAGCTGTAACACAACACTGAAATAACTGTGTAACTGACAAATGCAACTACAAATTAGTCAGCCACTCCAAAGTTCTGCCGCCAAAGCATCTTTGCCTTAGCTTTAAATCTAAAAGCTGCGACTAAAATTTTGTCAAGAATGTCTGGCTCCTACATAAAGTTTGAAGACGATCGCCACAGCCAATTTTCAGACTAACCAAATTAGGATACACAGCTTCACAAGCCGCCTTCCCCGTGATACTACGAAGTTCAGCCGGGAGAATTTCAAAGCCCTGAAGTCCATCGGTGCCAATGAGCAAGCTGCCATCAGCAACGCACGTCTGCAGCTTAAAGGTTTATGTGCTGGAGACAGTCTTCGGTTCCTATCACTGGGCTGGATAAAGATAATACAAAACTCAAGCTGCCTCCACCCCCTGGAACAAAAAGGTAAAGGCAGAGCAGCCCCAGAGCTCTGCTGGGACCCAGACCTACAACCATGTCCTTCTTTCCATGTGAAAACAAACAGCTTAAGATATCAGCACATTTGCCCACCTCTGACCCCTCCGGGGAGGGGCACACACTTGACCAGCGGCACAGTGATGCTTCTAGGCTCTCAAAGCACTCAACCGGGGACCCCACAGATCTATGAACACCAAGCTTCTCTGTGGCAAGTCTTCCCTACCGTAAGCGCTGGGAAACTACAATTCTGTAGACTGCAGAGCCAGGAATGCTGTAGAGGACAGCCATTCCATCACAGCTGCCAGCAATGCCTACGTGATCCTCTGGGAATGACGGTCTCTCTGCATTCAGGGAGATCTTTAACGACCCAATTCCTCGGGCTTCACCCCCAAATAATGTGTTGTTTCACCTTAGTTTAAGTAATTTTACAAAGCAGGAAGTATCACAATAATTTCTGTCTGTCTTTCCTGAACAAAGAAGTTCCTGCCACCAAAGTTCCCTAAGGACTCATACTGTTTCCACACTTTCAATTATTTCTAATAAAAACAGCTTTTCCACAGAGCAGCAGCTGGAATGGAGGTCCTAAAAGCATACCATATCATGTTAAGATTTAAAACAGCTTTTCGTGGGGGAGGAAAGAGGAACATGAAGGTATCTGAGCGAAAATCCATCAGAAGCTACAGCCCAACATCTTTAAAGCAAAAACCAGAAAGGACCAGCAACTCCTTACTCTAACGAGTTCCAGGATCAGAACCAAGAAATGAGTGTTTAGCCTGAGCGAGGATTTTCCAAACACATGGACTAGCTAGCACTGCGAGGTAAGACAACAGGGGCCTGAGAAAGGGAAGGGGGTCACCACAGAGAAAAGCGTTTAAGTTCTCCTACCCGTATCTAAGTGAACCCAGCCCAGCTGAACAAACCACTGAATGTCCTCTGTGACCAAAGGACACATGAACTAAAATTCTTTCACTTCCTAACAGTCTGCGTGATCCAGCGTTGCCAAAACCCTGGAGAAACAGAGGCTACAGTGCAACTGCAGAGCTCGCTCCTAGAGTGCGTAAATTAGCAAGACATCTCGATATTCTGGACTCTCAAAAAAAAGTAACCCTAGGGTCACTTCTCTAAACAGCGGGCACCCCCTCAGCCAGCACCATGGGGGTGGGCAACAGGGTAGCCCCAAGACAAGAGTAAGAATGAGAAGCCCAGGAACAAGAACGGGCAGAACTCAGGGCCGCTGTGCTGACCATTCTGTGCCTCTCCACCGCGGCCAGCCACGGTCAAGGCTGCCATCCCCAACCAACACAGACGTGCACCGGGAGCCCACAGATGACAAGGCAGGATGAGAAAACAAGCCCCCGGGCTTTCCCACTGGGCCAGGGAGGGGACACACCACCAGCCACCAGCCACCGCCACCAGACCCACGGTGAGCATGGGACACACAGAACTGGGCTCACGGCTGCCAACAGGAGAGCAAAGCCTAGATCTAGAAAGCACAAAGAGGAGGGGAGGAACGACGACAGCAAACACCTGTGTCGGCGGGAGCACAACACAGACGCAGTCACGAGGACGGCCGGGAGAGAGACAGAACGCCGGACAGACAGGGCCACGGCACGGAGCCCGCGCACCGAGACTTACTCATCGCTTTACACACAGCCATACAATAATCCTCAGACTCAAAATTGTTCCTGTTGCCTCCGCAGCCGCCATATATAAAGCGCACGCACTTTCCCTTGGAGAGGTCGAAGTACCAACGGGGCATCACGGCCCGGCAGGGCCCCGTCATCGCCTCCTGCGAGCAGACAGCTGTGTGGAAACGGTCAGAAGGTCAGCAGGACAGAGGCAGCGGCTTCGCGCGCTACCCAACTGCTACAGGCCGGCGACGGCCGCGCTGAGCCCCCACGGACGCGGAGCCTCCACGGACGCCGAGCCCCGCCGGGACCTCACTGCCCTGGCCAGCCAGCTCGCCAACTCCGGCCTGTCGTTCAGGGGGATGCGGTCGTCCTCCCGTTCTGATGGAGTGCAGGCAAGCAGGAACTGAAAACATATCTCCCGCTGTCTGGAGTCTAGACCAACACGGGGGGATTCTGGGTCTCACTGCTCTGGGAGCCTCACAGTTCTGATCCGGCAAGTGGAGCCGTCTGCCTGACTTGTCCATCATGCTGGGGTCAAGGACCAAAGGAGCCCAGTGCAGGGAGAAAGGCTGCTTTAGTGGTGATGACCACAGGAAATGCTACTCAGGCACCCAGGAAGCATGCGTGGGCATTTTTATGTTTTCCAAGGTAAATCATAAACTTTTAGACTTTTTCAATATTTCCCCCACACTGAGTCCTAGATAATTCTTCAGAGTCTAATGGCTTCAAATATACACTCAGTAGGAGACTGCGTGTCAACAGCTCTAGAATGGACACAACCTTTTTTTCTCTTTTTTGGGAACTGGCAAGATGAAAATCCTTCACCAGTAGGTCGTTAAACTCCACCCTCCCCGTCACAGACATCTTCTAGTGGACAAATTTGGCAGCCTACAGATGGAATACAAGAACCAAGAAGTCACTTCCATTCTAGAAGGTCGGGGCTTTAGAACACTGAAGAGGGGGCCTCCCTCGGGGAGAGAACATCTCAGGCTGCATGTGGAAGAACCCTGCCCAAGCATAAACCACCTTATCTCCCTGATTCTCTGGTCTGGTCCTTCTTCTCTAGTTAGGTCCTTACAACACAAATGAGAGTTTCTGATTCAATCTCAGGTCCCCCCCTGGGTGTGTCAACTGCCAGACCCCGCAGGGGCCTGGCCCCCCAGCGGTAATATGGCGCCACCAGTGTGCTGGCGAGCCGATCTGACATCAGCACCCAGGAGCACCACCTCTCCTGTGACTTACCGGTGATGAATGCAGTCCAAAATTGTAAGCAAGTATTACCAAATGGGTTTTAATGCCACAACTTTACATTAGGTTACCTTTAACGTCATGAGTAATTTCCTTTTCTGAAATTGTCCCATCGCTGCTGGGTTCAGTTGGGCTCTCCTCATTGTAGTCATCTCCTTTAAAGGTGTCGTAGTAGTAATCACGGTCTTCCCCCACTTCCTCCCCTTCCTCCTCATCCTCATCGTCCTCATCCACAGCTGCTTCTGTGAAGTCCTCCAAATCTGCTTCGGTAGGAAATTCACTAAAGGTCACAACAGAAAAGGAAGGTTAATACCAATTCCTATATGCACAGCACAACAATGATTCTCCTCCCTATTCTGAAACACAAAAACAGAGGCAGGAAATTAGCTCAACTCACAGCTCACCGGCCGCTACAACCCTCGGCCCAGCTTCACCAGCAAGGGGCGGACCTGGTGGGCAGAGACTGCATTAACCTGCAGCAAGTCCTACGGCTAGAACGACATGCCGGCTGGCTCAACTTCCGCGGAGCAAGGGGCTGCCCACTTCATCCAGAGGCGGGCACCGGCAGGCCCCGGCCACCAGAAAAACCATTTCACAGGTGCAAGACAAGAGTTTACCTCTTGTAAATATCATAGTCTTCCTCTTCATCCTCCTCCTCTTCTTCCTCCTCCTCCTCTTCCTCCTCTTCCTTTGACACAGTAGATTCAATCATCTTTGTCTGAGGGCAGCACACATACTCAGTGCCGTGAAACTGGTCTACCCCACAAGGCAGCAACATGCCGTAGCGATATAAGGTCATTCCCTGAGTCAGACAGGCCTAAAGGAAACCCACAGGTCCACAAGAGAACATTAATACATTTGGTCAAGTAGTCCCCAGTCATTAGCTTTATCCAAAAGAAATGCCAGTCAAATCACTATGCAGGGCGTCTGGGTGGCTCAGTCGGTTAAAAGGCTGCCTTTGGCTCAGGTCATGATCTCAGGGTCCTGGAACAGAGTCCCACAGCAGGCTCTCTGCTGAGCAGGGAGCCTGCTTCTCCCTCTTCCTCTGCCTGCTTCTCTGCCTACTTGTGCTGTGTCAAATAAATAAATAAAATCTTTTTAAAAAATCACTATTAATGCTTTCTCTCATGGACATATCAATTTTCTGTCAACAAGTTGTGATGCCATTATTTTAAGAAGATTTACAAATTTTGCTTAACGGGCAATGGGAATCATCATCTGAGCCAGAAACAATGAAAGACCAAAGTTAGAAAAAATTAAGGAAAAGGGAATTCTTATAGTAATTATCAATGCTGGCTGAAGGCAGTCAGCGATAATTTACATTCCTTGCCGTGAGGGCATGGTGTCAGAATGTGACCAAAAAAACGGACTAGTGATTCCTCTTAACTACAGAAGGCAAGTATAAGAAAGGCTATTTCTCCTCCCAGAAGAATGAAATGGCATCTAATCCTATCGGTATATATGTTGAGACAGGGTTTTCTATAACTGGCTATTTCTACTCTAAATTCCTAGGGTTGGGACGGCCTCCTTGGGAACCTGACTGACAGCATCCTTGCTTTTTAACATCCTTAACTTGAGGGGCTGGGCAGTCAACACCGTATTTTCCCATGAAAATACCCTCCCAAATATGTTTAATTTAGAAGATACACATAATCTTACATTTTGAAGAGATAAAGGGAAAATAAAATCAACTTGAAATCATGAGGTTTGGAAGAAAATGCTACTTTCTCCCTCAACCAGAAAAACAATACACGATCCATTCTTTTACCTCTTTGACTACAGTGTGCCAATGCTGGTGATTCTCGCACACCTCCATCCGCTCTTTGTGGAAAAACTGGCACTTTTCTGGAACTAGTAGAACATCACTTACGAATTCACCCACTAGAAGAGAGAAAGCTTTGTTACAGGCAATCTGATGATTCAAGGTAGCAAGGACCCTCACTGAAGACTAGGACAGTTCTGTAGCGGGGCAGGAGCAATCTCAAATGTATAAAAAAGCTGATGGGCCTCTCTCATCTTCCAAGGTCAACTGGATATTATACATCCAGGCAAGCAGCCACAACAGCTCAACATTCTGTTACAGTGATGGTCCTTGGGACTTCCCTCAGTCTTTCCAAACTCTAAAATCCCTTACAGTCCAGCTGCAGGGCTAACGCAACACATGATAGATAGAATAGGAACAGGAGCCCCATGCCCACCATTCCATGACCTCAGACACACACAGATAGTCCTCTGAGTTCACATGCATTCATATTCCTAGTCTCTTATTCCCTAATTCTGCTCACATTAGGTTTTGGTTTTTTTTTTTTGTTTTGGTAATATTTGTTCATTTATTTTACAGAGGATGGTGGGAGGAGCCAAGGGAGAGAGAGAGACTCTCAAGCAGACTCTGCGCTGAGCACACAGCCCAATCCCACCGCCCTGAGATTATGACCTGAGTCGAAACCAAGAGCTGGATGCTTAACTGACTGTGCCACCCAGGCGCCCCGGTTCTAATAACAAAATAACAAAATGCCAAGAAACTCAGGGTGTTCTTTGGAAGTATAGATGACTCTTACTTTAGCCCTTTGTGTACCTAAAGACACACAGCTCTAAGACAAAGCACTGTAATAAGTGAACTCTAATAACGCATTGTCATAAGTGAATCAGGAACGACTGCTCGATGGAAGGGAATGGGTGCTTCTGTGATGGAAAACTCTGGCAGATGCTACTTTTTTTCACCAGGTGACCAGCCTAACACGTGGTTTGTCACTGACAATGACAAGATGACAAATGTGATGTGCGAAGAAGAAAACATCACTATACAGTCTTTCTGCCAAAAATATGTCATGAGTCTAATCATGAAAAAACAGTAAGAAAAATTCAAATTCAGAGATATATTTAAACAAATGACCTAAACTGGAAAAATATCAAGTCATGAAAGATTTTTTAAAAAGAAGGAATTGGGGAACTGTTGATCAAATATAATGTTTCATCCTTTTTAAAGGAACGCTATAAAGGACATTATTTGGACATTTAGAGAGAAAATGTCCAAGGTATGATTTTTATATTGTAGTTATACAGGAGAAAGTCCCTGCTCTTAGGAGAAAAGAACTGAATATTTAGAAGTGAACTGTCATTATGTCTCAACTTACTTTCAAAGGGTATAATAACAACAAACAAAAGTTAGATAAGATGTGCATGTGCACATGTGTACACACACACACACACACATATGCACACGGAGTGGACAGATAAAGCAAAATCGGAAAACCTTGATGAAGGATATAAAGGTATGCACTGTTACATTTTTTCCTATAGGTCTGAAACTTTTCAAAAATATTAAAGCTGGGAAACGCCTGGTTGCCTCAGCTGGTAAAGTGTCTGCCTTCGGCTCAGGTCATGATACCAGCATCCTGGGATCAAGCCCCAAGGCAGGCTTCCTGGTCAGCGGGGAGCCTGCTTCTCCCTCTCCTTACGCCACTCCCGCTGCTCGTGGGCTCACTCTGTCTCACATAAATAAATAAAATAAATTTTTTTTTTTTTAAATACAAAGCTGTTCAAAAAACAGAACGTGATCTTTCAGAAATACACACTGACATATTTACAGGGAAAAAAGTACTATCTGTGATATGTTTCCAAATTAGCAAGGGTAGGCAGGAGTGGGTCCACAGACAATGGGAGAGTGACTCGCAAAATGATGATCGTTACACAGCTGGATCATGGGTACGTAAGGGTTAACAGTATTATTTTTCTGTTTGGACATGTTTGTAATTTCCATAAGAAAAGGCTAAAAATACATCTATCACGGGGGCACCTGGCTGGCTCCGTCAGTAGAGCATGTGATGACTCTCGATTTTGGGGTCTATGTGCCCACGTGGTGTGTAGAACTTACTTTAAAAAAAATATTCTGGATCATCACCCAGAGATTCTGATTCATTAAGCCTAAATGGGACTCAGTGATTTTCACTGAACAAACATTAGAGAGATTCTGATCCATCACCAATATGCTCCACACCAGTTCTCAGTGGAGGAAAACAAAGAGAGGGAGAGAGGTGTGTGCTCAGCTCAGGAAGAGACGCAGTAAGTAGGGTCAGGAGAAAGGAAGCAGGCAGCTAACCTCTGAGGTCTCCTTTTCTTTTTTTTTTTCTGAAAGAGGAAGTGAACAGGAAAGTAATCTGGCCTGAGAAAGGTCTCAGGGCTTTGAACTAGTGGAAAGTCTATGTAGACCCACTAGGTTTGTCACTGTAGCCTGGTCCTCCAGGACTGATCCCCCCAGGCCTCAAACTCTGGACACTACAGAAGTTAATCCTTCCATGACCCAAGTGGCAAGTGAAAGGAGTCCTTGATCTACTTTAAGGGGGGAGGTGTGCTCTGACATTACAAGCTGGAAGCAGTAAATGTGCCTCCCCATATAAAACAGCCTTTCACAGGGTAATGACATTTCACACTATTATTAGCACAAGGGAACTGGGGGGCCAAATAGCTCCATCTGACACTAACGCAGGAACACAAAGTAGTAAGTTAGATACAGTGTTGCCTTGACGCCCTAAAGGCTCTAAGGTGGTAGAACAGGTACATAAATTTTTTCAATCAACCAGGCACAATCAATGCTTTAAAAAAGCAAAATCCCGGGACGCCTGGGTGGCACAGTTGGTTAAGCGGCTGCCTTCGGCTCAGGTCATGATCCCAGCATCCTGGGATCGAGTCCCACATCGGGCTCCTTGCTCGGCAGGGAACCTGCTTCTCCCTCTGCCTCTGCCTGCCTCTCGGCCTACTTGTGGTCTCTCTCTCTCTGACAAATAAATTAAAAAAAAAAAAAAAAAAAAGGCAAAATCCCCATGGGTAAATGAGGATCTGCCTCTACTAGGAGAAACAATCGTGACACTCGACCAAGTCAGAAAACACTTAAACTATGACATCCAACCACCAACTCATATTGTTTTAATGTGATCACCCTGTATTGATGAGGCAATTTTTATATTTAATTTATGAAAAAGGCAACAAAAGAGTGTATTAGAAGGCAGTGTGCACAGGGTTAAATGCTGGGGTTCAATTTCAGTACTACTGTTACTAGCAGAGTGGTCTTAGGCAACTTACTTAACCTTTCTGTGCCTCGATTTCCTTACTGAGTTGTAAGGATGAAATAATATCATATGCAGAGCAGAGAGAAAGCTTGGAGCAGAACCCAGTGCACGGCGCCCACAGAGCAGCAGGTGAGTGTGCTAGCTCTGATTACCGATGCTAATGTTACTACAACCTTGACCTGAGTAGCTTCACACAAAGCAAACTATACATATACCTATAGTTATCATACACAAATCTGTAATTTGTAAAACCACAATTTTGTGTACAAATGCGACATCAGAAAAAAATTTAAAACAGCAATTTTATTATTAGATATGCAGTCTATTAAAAACAATAAACCGAGTTTAAAGAATACAACGGAATATATATCAGGTTAAAAATGAATGAAATCTATTTATATCACACCTTAGACACACCCCAAAATGATATAAAGTAAAAGTTGTAAGAGGTCAAGTAGAGAATTATACCACTCATGTAAGTTTGCAAACACAAAAACAAATGGTGTAGATACATACATATATAGAAGTATAAAAACATGCAAGACAGATGGAAGGTGGGGGGTGGGTGGGAAAAACAGGTGATCGGAATTAAAGAATATAGCTATCATGATAAGTGCTAAGAATGCAGAGAATTGTTGAATCACTAATATTATATATCTGTAACTAACAATAATGTACGTTAACTACACTGGATTTAAAATTTTTAAACTAGTAAAAACATAAATAAATAAAATAAAGAAGCTACTTGAACTTAGGTTCTTCCCCCCCCCTCAAAAACATATGAGAATAACATGCTAACAAGGGGGCAGTGATTACCTCGAGAGCAAGGGAGGGAAGAAGGGAGGAAAGGGAAGGAAGGATGGGGCCTTGGACCATTTCAAGCAAACCTGGCACAATGTTGAAGAACTTGAATCAGGATGATGAGTACTGAGTGACCATCATATTGTGTTATCTTTTCTGTGTGCTTCAAATACTGTATTTCAGAATTAAGTTTAAAATGAAAACTTTTAAAATGCCAGTGACTTAATATTAACTTCATGCTATACTGTAAAATTAAATGCCACCAATTCCTTAGCTATTCCATGACTGAATCTATCCGGCTGACCTCTGAAAACCAGAAGAGAACATCACTGAATCTGACAAGAAACTAAAATGTAACAATAAAAATTAAAAAAAAAAAAGAATACTCTTTGAGTCAACAAATACAATTCTAATATACTCTAAGGAAATAATTAAGCAAGTCAACAAAGATATTTACTGCGGTGTTGTTAATATCAAAAATTGGAACCAACTTAAATGCCCATCAGTAGGGAATTAGTTCAATGATGATAGCTATATACAATGGCATACCATAAGGTCACAGGTTTGTGTCTATATGTAACATGGAAAAACTTCCATGGTGGTGATTAAGTAATTTTAAAAATCATTAAAGAAATAGGGGTGCCTGAGGGGCTCAGTCGGTTAAGACTCAGACTCTTGGGGCGGGGTGGCAGGGGAGGAAAAAGAATCAGACTCTTGATCTCAGCTCAGGTTTCGATCTCAGGGTAGTGAGTTCAAGCCCTGTGTTGGGCTCCACACTGGGCATGGAACCTACTTAAAAAGAAAAAAATAAATAAAAATAAAAATCATTAAACAAGGGATGCCTGGGTGGCTCAGTTGGTTAAGCGGCTGCCTTCAGCTCAGGTCATGATCCCAGCATCCTGGGATCGAGTCCCACATCGGGCTCCCTGCTCGGCGGGGAGCCTGCTTCTCCCTCTGCCTCTGCCTACCACTCTGTCTGCCTGTGCTCACGCTCTCAAAAACAAATAAATAAAATCTTTAAAAAAAAAATCATTAAACAAATAAAGCAGGAAACACACCCCATATCTCTACCACTCTTCATTCAGCCTGGTTAACTCCTTAAGGTCAATTTTGTCTTTTATTCAAAGATATGTAACTCCCCTAAGAGTAGTACATGATAGATGTTCAAATGTCAACCTTAAAAAGAAGCAATAACAAAAGAGCACATGTAGTATGACTCCATTTAAGGAAAAAAAAATGCATTTAAAAGCACACATATTTCCATTTGTGTCCAAAAAGAAAAGTCTTTTTTTCTTTTAAAGATTTTATTTATTTATTTGATAGAAAGAGAGAGAGAGAGATCACAAGTAGGCAGGAGGCTCCCCACTGAGCAGAGATTCCGGATGTGGGGCTCAATCCCAGGACCCTGAGATCATGAACTGAGCCAAAGGCAGAGGCCTAACCCACTGAGCCACCCAGGCGCCCCAAGAAAAGTCTTATATACACACCAAACTGTTAATCATGGTGCAAAAAATGGAAATTATTATTTTTGCTTCCTCTACCTTCTTCTATTGAAAATAAGCTCTTGGGGGCTGGGTGGGTGGCTCAGTCAGTTAAGCGTCTGCCTTCAGCTCAAGTCATGATCCTGGGGTGCCAGGATTGAGTCCGCATCAGGCTCACTGCTCAGCGGGGAGTCTGCTTCTCCCCCTGCCCCTCCCCTCCACTTATGCTCTCTCTCATTCTCTCTCTCTCAAATAAATAAAATCTTTTTTAAAAAAGAAAGAAAGAATGAAAATAAGCTTTTTAAAAAAGAAAACTAAAAAGGAACCCATTTCAACCCCAACATCAGTTCTGCTACTTCCCTGGTACTTTCTGGCATTTGCTACATTCATCAGAAGCTTCTAAGAAAAAAAACAAAAAAACAAAAACAAAACCAGACTTGGGCAGATCGGATTACTCTGTTTTATAGAAGAACACTGAAAATGGTTTGGTCTCAGTTTAGAAATTTACCGTTTATAACAATCCTCAATTTAATCAGGCTGTTATAGACAATGGACACAACTTCCCAAATCACTGGACACAGAAAGTTGTATTGTTTTCATTATTTAAGAAGCTGATCAATGAAAATGGCAATTTAACAAAACCTAATGAACTTACGATTTCCTTTAAGCTGCACTCATGGTCTAGCTCCAACCTCCACCCATGCCCTATGATCCTATGATTCTGTCTCTCTCTCAGACCATCTCCCCCGTAAGCAGGGCCATGACAGCCATCAGGTTTTAGAGCTTTTCCAAAGTTGCTTAAATTCCTTTTAAAAAGAACAAAGGTCGTGTACCCACTTGGGAAAGCCCTCAACACCAAGACTCACGCCTTTTTTTTTTCTTTTTTTTTTTTTTTTTTTGGAAAACTTACTGCAAAAGTACTCTCCAGCTGCAGATAGGAAGACCATGTCTGTTATGGGGCCCAGGAAGCTCGAACCAGGCGGAGGGGGAAGCCTTCTGTCATGAGATGGAGCCAAGAGAATTGACCTGACCATTGAATGCAAATTTCTGTGAGGTCTAGTGGCCACCTAGACTAGCAGATGTCTCAGAAGTAAACAGGGCTCTGAGGTTAAAGACCCAGGATAAGGGATGCCTGCGTGGCTCAGTTGTTAAGCATCTGCCTTCTGCTCAGGTCATGATCCCAGGGTCCTGGGATCAAGCCCTGAATCGGGCTCCCTGCTCAGTGGGAAGCCTGCTTCTCCGTCTCCCACCTCCCCTGCTTGTGTTCCCTCTCTCGCTGTGTCTCTCTCTGTCAAATAAATAAAAGCTTTTAAAAAAAGAGAGAGAGAGAGAGACCCAGGATAATTCTCATGAGCAGAAACACCCCAGGGCCCACGGTGGGGACGGGGTGAACTATGGATGGGCTGTCCTGAATTCAAAGGTAGAAAATGAGCAGCTAACAGGCACCTGTGACGGCCAGTGAGACCTTGAGGTGCAGCTGCCAAAGGCAGGACCCCAAAGCCTCTGACAATGAGAACTGTCTTTGGCAGTCATCACAGTCACACTCTCTGTCCAGATCGCCATCCATAAATAACCCAAAACAAAAACAGTCACGGGCTCACAAAGCTCTCTTCTTTTGGTACAGGAGCCAGCTACACAGAAATGTCAGGGATGACTAACTCCTTCCCCCAAAATACCCAGCAGTTTTGCTTCTTCACACATCACAAACTCTGCCCTACTTGGGTCATCTTATCTACCTACGTACCTACCTACCTATCATTTATGTACATTTTTAGAGACGAACAGGAGTCAATGAGTAGTAGTAACATAAGATACAAGGTCATTTTGAGAAGGGAGAGACTGAACTGAAACAGGTCACACTGATGGGTCCTTAGGCATCAAAAGAGGGCAGAGCTGAGTGACATGAACATTTGAGGTTTGCCAGGCAGTAATTATCTTTTTTATTGTTATTTTTTAAAGGAAGCTCTACACCTAACATGGGGATCAAACTCACAACCCCGAGATCAAGAGCTGCATGCTCTAGTGACTGAGCCAGCCAGGCACCCCATTAGCTAGTAATATCTTCAAGGGGGTCTCAGGGCCAAAGCTAACCATACTTCTACCATCACTTTGTTGCAACATGTGGTATTCATCTTACTATGCACAGGAAGAGTTACTGTGGTTCTTCTAGTGAATAAAATGTACAGGACTCTTACTTTCTACTACATCCATATTTAGTATAGCCTGTATGTTAAAAGAATTCTGTATGGTTGTGTAACTCCCTGAAAATACTATAAATCATTAAACTATAGACTTTAAAATGGGTGAATTATATAGAATGTGAATACAGCTCAACAAACTTGGTATTTTTTTAAAGCAGAGACTGACTGGGGAGCCTGGGTGGCTCAGCTTATTGAATGTCTGACTCCTGATTTCAGCTCAGGTCATGATCTCGGGGTCGTGAGAACGAGCCCCGCATCAAGCTCTGCACTGGGTGTGGAGCCCGATCCCCAGGATTCTCTCTCCCTTTGCCTCTGCCTCCACCCCTCCCTGCCTCTCCCTCTCTTTCTATCAAAAAAAGCAAAGACTGATTATTTATAGGAGGTGCTGAGTACATACATATACTGAGGATAACGGAACTGGAGGCATCAATATGAGCTAATATTTCTAATATACGCATGTAGCTATAGAAATATGGATTTATGTGTACGTGTATATGTATATATACATGTATTTCTTTTTTTTTTTTAAGATTTTATTTATTTATTTGACAGAGAGAGATCACAAGCAGGCAGAGAGGCAGGCAGAGAGAGAGGAGGAAGCAGGCTCCCTGCTGAGCAGAGAGCCCGACGCGGGGCTCGATCCCAGGACCGTGAGATCATGACCTGAGCCGAAGGCAGCGGCTTAACCCACTGAGCCACCCAGGCGCCCCATATACATGTATTTCTTGACTCTGTCTGCTGAGTGGGCCTAGAAGCAACAATATCCTAGTACACATAATGCCCAGACCTGGTTTCTAAATACCATTCTCCACTGAAAGAAACCAGGGCTTCCTAGAGAAAAGGCAGGCTTCCAGGGGTAGAAGCAGAAAAGCATAGGATCAGCCTGGATCATCTTGTAGTCAAATCTGGACAATGAGTTCATAAGGAAATCAGTGAATGCAGACATCTGAACCAGGCGATAAAGTTACCATGGACAACCTGTAACTCCTAGTATCATGCAGCAAGAATGACGCATCTGGTGTAGCCTCCTCAAAAATACAGAAATCAAAAGAATCCTAAGAGGCGCCGGCCTGGCTCAGTCGGTTAAGTGTCTGACTCTCGATCTCAGGGTCATGAGTTCAACCCGTGTTGGGCATGGAGCCTACTTTAATAAATAAATAAGTAAATAAATAAATAAAGGATCATAAGACAAACCCAAATTGCAAGGCATTTCCACAAAGTTCCACATTTCTCCAAAAATGCCAAGGTTATGAAAGACAAGGAGAGACTAAATGCAATGTGTGATCTTGAATTAGATCCTGACATTACTGGATAAAAGGTGAAACTTGAATAAGGTCTGTAGATTAGATTTAGATCAATGATAATTTCCTGATTTTGATGATGTGGTAACATAGGAGAATATCCTTGTTTCTAGAAAATCTACACTGAGGTACTAAGGAATAAAAAGATATCACTTCAATGACTCAAATGCAAAAACCCAACAACGGAGGGTGAGGGTTGAGGGTGTTGGGGGAGTAAATACAGTTAATTTTACCGTATCAGTCAAATGGTAATAGTTGGAAAATCTGAGGAAAGAGTATACAGAAACTCTGTACAATTTTCTAAGCCATTTTGTAAACTTGAGATTATTTTTAAATTATTCTCTCTTATTTTTTTAAGATTTTATTTGACAGACAGAGATCACAAGTAGGCAGAGAGAGAGAGAGAGAGAGAGAGAGGAGGAAGCAGGCTCCCCGCTGAGCAGAGAGCCCAATGCAGGGCTTGATCCCCGGACCCCGGGATCACGACCTGAGCGGAAGGGAGAGGCTTTAACCCACTGAGCCACCCAGGCGCCCCAAATTATTCTTAATTTTAAAGGCAAAAGCAACTCTAAAAGACTATCACCGGAATGCTTTCTAAGAATATGTAAAAGAGAAAGTGGTGCTAATTATGAATCAAGCTCAGTTCTACCTGGGTGCTCTATGGGGAGATGGGGAGGAGACAGGAGAAAGACATTAAAATCTACTTCTTAAAGGGCACCTGGGTGGCTCAGTCTGTTAAGCATCTGCCTTCGACTCAGGTCATGATTCCAGGGTCCTGGGATTCCTGCTCAGTGGAGTCTGCTTCTCCCCCGACCACTGCTCGTGCTCTCTCTCTAATAAATAAATAAAATCTTAAGAAAATAAATAAAGGAAATCTACTTCTTAAATGATGACAAGGAAGAATTGGCAGTATTTCTGTCCTGCCTTGAACTCCAGTCACCTGGTCCCTTATTAGCTTAGCCTCAGGCAACTGTATGTGTTTAAGAAGCTGTCCAAATGGATACAGGTATAAACACAAAAAATTATCTTAATTAAACATCAAAGACCATACAATACTTTACTCAGTGTCCACATACAAAGAAAGTATTGAATAGCTGATGGTCAAACTGTCCTTTATACATTTAATTAGCAACAATATCATTTCACTGTTTGGTTCTTTTTTTTTTTTTTTTTAAATACGATTTATTTATTTATTTATTATTTGACAGACAGAGATCACAAGCAGGCAGAGAGAGAGGAGGAAACGGGCTCTCCCCTGAGCAGAGAGCCCAATGTGGGGCTCGATCCCAGGACCCTGGGACCACGACCTGAGCCGAAGGCAGAGGCTTTAACCCACTGAGCCACCCAGGCGCCCCTCACTGTTTGGTTCTTAACACTGAAAATTCAAACTACATACAGCATATTGGAAAATAAAGCATTAAAATAAGATTTCTGTCGTGTACCAATATGGTAAGCAGTCTTGTCTTCTAATTATCATTTAAAAAAGTGTACCCTCTGTTCTAGACATGGTCACTGTACTAGAGGACAAAGAGGATGAAAGCAGGATCCCTAGTTTCACAGTGTTTACAGCAAAGTTGGAGAAAGATCCAGAAACAGATCATCACTGTACAGGGTGACAGATGCAACGGCAACAATAGGAGAATTTCAGAAATCCGCATATCTGGATAGAAAATATAATCAGGATGAAAAGTTTTCTTTAAAGGAGGAAGCCCCCGGGGCGCCTGGGTGGCTCAGTGGGTTAAGCCGCTGCCTTCGGCTCAGGTCATGATCCCAGGTCCTGGGTTCGAGCCCCACATTGGGCTTTCTGCTCAGCAGGAAGCCTACTTCCTCCTCTCTCTTTCTGCCTGCCTCTCTGCCTACTTGTGATTTCTCTCTGTCAAATAAATAAATAAAATCTTTAAAAAAAAAAATAAAAAATAAAGGAGGAAGCCCCTCACCTGGGTGGCTCAGTCAGCTGAGTGTCTGACTCTTGATTTCTGCTCAGGTCATGATCATGGCATCATGAGATCAAGCACCAACCCCCCAACCCCCAACCCCCCGTTGGGTTCTGTGCTCAGGGGAGTATCTGCTTAAGATTCTCCCTCTTCCTCTGCCCCTCCCTCCACCCCTATATTGGCGCATGTGTGTGCGTGTCTCTCTCTCTCTCTAATAAATATTTAAAAATAAAACAAATATGAGGGAGGCAGCCCCTGAAGTAAGCCTTGAAGGGAGAACTTCCCAAGCAAAGGAAGTAGAGGAAAGGCATTCCAGCAATGAAAGTTGGATGGTGCGTGAATGCCACAGTGACGAGGAGTGGCATGCAGAGCAGGGGTGGCAGACAACCTAGAAGGCCTGAGCAAAGGCCACATCATGGAGTTTTTAACTAAGCTAGGGAGCTTAAACCAACCTATCTTTTAGGTAAAGAAAGGCTACTAAAGGCTTTTAGGTGCAAGAAAAACAACTCAATCTTCATTTGAGGTCAGAGGGCAACAGACTAGGCAACAGAACAGAGAAGCACCCAAGGAGGCCGCTGTCACCATCCAGGCAGGAAAGGACAAACGGGCAGGGACCAGAGCAGCAGGAATCCGATGGGAGGAAAAGGATATAAGCCAGAAAATTCCCAACTTTCAAGTCACAGCACCCTGAATGTCTCGGTAATGTTTTCATAGCACTTCCAGGCCAAAAGAACACCCAAAAGCTAGGTAGTTAGGTCCAACTACTTAGTAAGTCCTCGTGTCCTTGGTGCTTGCTGGGCACCACAAAACTCCTCCAGCATTGCAACTGCCTGAATCCCAGCACACTTCCTTCTCCTCCCCCTCCAGTTACGTTAGCGTGAGCCTGGCTCTTCAACTCAGGAACCACTAAGATACCAGTCCAAAAAGATAAGAGGTCACTGAAGGAATGGAGCCATAGGATGCTGCAACTGTGAATACCTCCAGCTGGTAGTTCATGGTATGTTGGAGAGGTGTCTCCCTTGGAAATCAAAAATACCCCACAATGCTCACACCCTGAGTTTATACCAATGCCCTTGGTGCCTCAGTGTGCAGTCTGGGAACCAGGCAGAGAAGCTGTATTGAAGAGGTACGCATCAGGCTTCAAAACTGACTGGATGTGGGGAGAGAGAGGGCTCCCAGATCTCCAGACCAAAGCTCTGGGTGAGGAGTGGAGCCACGACAAAGAGCATGCAGGAGGGGCAACCAGGGGCCAAGTCCCGGGGCGGGGGGGGACCAATGCAAAGGGAAGAAACGACTGCAAATACTCTCTATCTCTTGTCTACAAATACTCAAAAATACACTCCTGTTTCAATTAGTTCATGAATTTTATAGAGAGTGAATGAAACCTCATTCCCAGAGAGTTCTGAGAGCCAAATGGAATGGGAGAACATCCTTAAAACCACACCACACAAAAGGTTTCTAGGTCTCACACTCCGGACTGCATAATCCTCCATTTTAAAGTGAACAGTGGTAAGCACTGGCACTGTCCCTCTTTCCCCCTCTCCTGAATACTTTAAAACAGTAACTGCTACAAATTTTAAACACTGTTATTTAGGCACACTGTTACTTAGGCTCGGACTCTTCCTGTTATTTTGATACATGTGAGAATGAGAAAAGCAACTTATTCCATTTTAGGAAAGGCTTTAATGAAGGGAGGAAGTAGAGCAAGTTAAATTAATGGCTAAAATTAAATACATCTACGAACTACCCAGAATGCCCGTTCATGCTGTATCTACGCTAATCCTATCATGCATCATCAAAAATCAATTACTTTGACCTTTTAAGCTTCTATGACCACGTCTGCTCCTGAATCACCCAGACGACACACACGAGTACACGTGGATGCCTCAGTGACGCATGGTTGGGACTAGGAAGGCAGTAACTAGGTAAGCGTTGGAAACTACTGTTTCTGGGGAATAAAAATTTCTTGCTCAGTTTTAGTCAAGTTAGCTCTATTAATCACAGGGTCAGACATCCCCACAGCGGTTGTGGGCCCTTCAGAACAGCAGGCGGCACAGGGCCTAGCCCAGGCCTCCCTGATCCTGTGCACGGGGAGCTGAGTCACTTCTGAAAACTCCCACAAGTCTGGCCTCGCCAGCAATACAGGCTCTCAGTACCTTGCCAAATGTGTGTAGGACGAAGTAAGAGGAAGAGAAGCCTCCATTCCTTGGGCTACTCAGTACAATTCACTACTACGACTAGAAAACAGGAATTTCAAACATCAGTGTGAGGCAAAGCTGGGCTGCTCTCAGGACAGCACCCTGACTCACACCATGCAAAAAGCCCAGCCTTAAAACACAGAGGATGCCCACGATGGGAGAGGTCATGACCATCAAAGATCAATCAACCATCTACCCTAGAAAGCAGTAAATATTCAAAAAAGGAGGCCCACAATATACTCCTGCAGCCCTCGGCTTCTTAACTAATGTAGAAATTTCACTGTGGGGCCAGAGAACATTACATGTAAAAATGAGCAACGTCCCCTTTCTGGAGGTTCCTATAACCAAAAGCACCGAAGGGACACTCACCAAGACACTTGAAAGGGATCACCATGTGTGTCTTGCACTGTTTTTTGTCCCTCCGGCACCAATTGTCAACACTGACAGGCTCATTTGCTTCCATCACGTTTGTGATCTGTAGCTCTGGATACATCTGCAAAGAAAAGAAAACACACGCAAAATAAATGTACTTGATCCATAATAAATGGACATTCGTTTGCAAGTAAGGATGCCCGATGTCTTGTCATCATTAAGCTCTATAAATCTCAACTTCCACTCTCCTACCGCTGGTTCTAACTGAACTCACCCAATAAAAGAATACTGTAAGTATTAGTTTCCTTTTGACAGGTTGATTTTTGACCACTTCTAATGTGTTCTCTAAAAAAAAATAAAAAGGAATCTTTATTTAAGGTTTAAATAAGGATTAAGTATTTATTTTTGTAAAAGCAGCAAGCTCTCAACCCAAAATAAATCTATTAGGTATCAAGTCCTCTTGTAGGATGCATGTAAATAGTTGAGAAGAAAAACCTATTAAAAGGCAAGTCCATGGAAATGTCTGCTGATGAAATTAGAGAATAATATTTTAACTCTGGCCCTCCATGCTAATCTTGGTAAGAAGCTAAAACATCCAACATCCCTTCCTAGGTCAAGGTTTGACCCAAAAGGTAAGTTGAGTTGGATCTGAGATTATTATTTCCAATACTGTGGCTTTCTATCAGCAAGTGGAAAGCCAAGAGAACCAGGCTTTACTAGCATACACATGACATGTTGACATGTCTGGCCTCACATCCTCCCAGAGTAAGTGGGAAGCCAAGAGAACCAGGCTTTACTTGTATGGGTCCCGCCCAGCCTCTGTACTATTCCCTCCCCAAAAGAACCAAGAGCTCACTGTACACACGAGACAAGTCTGTCCCGTCATATATATTTAGAAATAAAAGGTCCGGGGCTCTGTCATTAGCAAGTTGGTCTTCTAAGGTAAAGAATTTCAAGCTTGACCCAGAAGAAAAAGCCGTTTTCCCATTCTAGAAACACTCTTACCTCCTGACAGTACTGAAGAACTTCTTCTTTTGTTCCAAAGCAGCTCTTAGTGCCTGTTGGGTCCGGTTCCCATTTTCCAGTCTGAATGTTCACATGCATGTTTAACTTCCCACAAAACATTGCAATTTGAGGCTCGGCAACAGCAAATCCTGTTCCGGCATTGGCTGCAAGAGCCTACCGAAGAGGGGGAAAAATACCCATGTTTACTCCAAAAAAGCTGGCACGAAGGCACAGTCATCCAATGGCTTGTGTGACAAAAACTGATCTTTTAAAATTTCATTATTTATTATTTTTATCTTCATAAACAAATCATTTTCCTAGGAGTTAGGCCAGAAAAAACAACTGTTGGACTTAAACGACCAAAGCAAAAGGTTGATGGAAAATCTAACCCCTGCTCCCCACCTGGATACTTCTAACTTGGGAGCCTATAACCCAGCTGAAATTTGCACTAATATGAGCTCATCTACTTCCCATTCCTTAATTAGGAAGCCACAAAAGTGCAGAATGGCTAAAGTTCCAGTAATTCACCCACTCAACAAAATTCTGTTGAACAGCTACCAGTCTGCAAAGCAACATGCTAAATGCCTAGGTCACAAGAGTGAGCAAAAAGTTGTGGTCTCTGCTCTCACGGGGCTTACAGTCTAGCCCAAGAATGCATACTCACACATAAGAAAAGTGTGATCACATTCCTAGATGTCCTACAAAGGAAAAGAACCCAATGCTGAAGCCACAGACAGGAAGGCAACTGAACTTAGGGTGGGGTACAGAGGTGGTCAGGGAAGCCTCCTGAAGAGCAGTGCTTGTGAGGTTCCCATGTGGAGAGAAAGCAGAGGCAGAGAGCAAGCAGAAGGATGGAGAGGCAGCAGGGACAAGCTTACACGGTGTGTGGACCAAGAAAGGACTTCTGTCTTTATCACTGAGGTGCTGGGAGGTTTTACGCACAAAGTTAAAATGCAGCTGCGATACTTTTTCCTGGTTGCAGGATGGCAAAGAGATTGAAGGGGAACAAGCATGTGCAGGGGACGGCTCAGGAAGCTGGAGCTGCGGACTCGGGAGAGCAGGGGGAGAGGGAGGAGGGGGAGAGGGAAGATGGTACCTTGGACTAAAGGCAGTACAGCAGAGAAACAGGTATGAGAGGTGAGACAGCACAAGGGGCAAGACTTGGGGACAGATTGTGGGGGGGAAGGTGAGGAAGATGTCAAGTATGGCCTGCATCCCTCAGTGAGGGGCGGTATCATTCATGGAAGCGGAACACTGAAAGGGATTTCATGAACAATTTTATCTTGTATTAGATAAAAATAATCAATGATTCCATTATGTTTCTTTGGTTATTATCCTCTTTGTGAAAAGATCATGGCCACTAACAGATCACAAATTACAGGTGAGAAATAACATTCAGGCATTATAACAGGTAAGGGTCCTAACAAAGTCTCCTGTTCTAGAGAAAACAGGCATCCCAGCACCTAGAATTATGCCAATACTGATGGCTACATCCACAATGGAGTTTTGCAGTCTCCCCTAATGTAAATGTTCTTTCAAAATAAAAATTAAACAGTTTTTTAAAATGTTAAAAACTGGGCACCTGGGAGGCTCAGTCGTTAGGCAGCTGCCTTCTGCTCAGGTCATGATCCCAGGGTCCTGGGATCGAGGCCCACACTGGGCTCCCTGCTCAGCAGGAAGCCTGCTCTCCCTCTCCTGCTCCCCCTGCTTGTGTTCCCTCTCTCTCTGGTGTCTCTGTCAAATTAATAAATGAAACCTTTAAAACATAAGAAAATAAAATGTTAAAAACTTGGTGTATAGGGTTAAAGATTGTATGGTCTGTTGTGTTGCTCTTTTTAAAAAGAGCAATTAACATAAAATGGTTTTTCAATTAACAGAAAGGGTAGCTCTGACTTTTATAATATATGGAAAATATGCGCTTTCTAAGCAACTCATTTATTTGTGCTGATGGATGATATGGACATTAATGGTCCTTCCAATCAGGAGACTGATTTTGGAATACTTTATGACCTTTCCTCCAGGAAAAATTCGCCAGCCTCCACACATTTAGCGTAGGAGCTTATTAAAATAAGCCCACTTTTGACCAGGACAAGAGAAGAAAGCACAGACACTTGTTGGATAACTGGGAGAAAGCTAATGTGGGTTGAAAATACTGCCAACATCAATCAGGGTTGAAAAAAACACCTCAATTAAATCCAAAGAAGAGAACAATTAGCAACTTTATCAACTGGATTGATTGTAGCCCTACTGTGACGATTAATCATTTATTAAAGGAGAAGACAGATCTTAGGATTCCAGATAACTGCATATAAAGCTACAGGCTGATAAGAAAAAGAGAAGAGGGGCGCCTGGCTGGCACCTCAGCAGAATCAAGCAACTCCTGATCTCAGGGTTGTGAATTCAGACCCCACGCTGGGTGTAGAGATTACTTAAAAGTAAAATCTTTAGAAAAAAGAAAAAGAACATTCAAGGATACCTGGGGAAAGGAACACACATTTATTTATAAGCAATACTCTAATGGTATATTAATTCAAACCAATCATTAAGAGGGGTAAGGACACACAAGACAGATATGTTTAATTCTCACCCTGAGTTCAATTACGTGTACCAAAATGCCTCTTCTATTGGCCGTTCTGCTTTTGAGAGCCATATCGAAGGATTATGGCTAGAATGCTAGATTACAATATAGAGGAAAATGGATATGCATAAATGTGTTAATACCGAGAAAAAGGCAAGGAAACCCCAGGAAAACTTTTATCAACCAAAACCAGTGTTTCCCTAAGTTCTTTCCTTCCTACTTCAAAAGCCCAGACAGAAATAAAGAAAATCAAGAAAGAGATGATAAAACATAAGCAAGAAAGCCAAAGCAATAGGTCAAAAGGAAAGTGTTTCCTAAATCTGCTATAATTAAACCATCACAGTTAAATCTAAAAGATGTGGAAAAATAATTCCTAAAGGCTCTCTATGGCTTTGTATATTTTATTTATTTTTAAAAAGACTTTTTTAAAGGTGCAGAGGGAGAGAGTCTTAAGCAGGCTCCACACTCGGAGCAGATCATGACCTGAGTTGAAATCAAAAGTCTGATACTCAAATGACTGAGCCACCCAGGCATCCCTTTAAGATTTTAAGTAATCTCTACCCGCAGCATGAGGCTCGAACCTACAACCCTGAGATCAAGAGTTGCACACTCCACTGACTGAGCCAGTCAGGAGCCCCTGGCCTTGTATATTTTAACATTAAAAGCAGCTATTACACAAATGGGATTTCGGGTGTGGCAGAACTACTTGGGGGAGGGAGGGCTAACCTCTTAAATTCTAAACATAAAATCATGTAAGGAACAGCGCCGATTAGTTACGTGAGCTCACCCAAGCCACAGACGTGGCATGGTCCAAAGTGTGCAGGCAGCCACTTACCGGCACCAAAGATTATGTTCCACATGTTACTCATTATGGCTGTTGGCTAAAAGACTGCAAGAGTTCCAACTGCATAAATGTTCAGTTTATGGGTCAACCACGAAGGTCAATACATCAGTGATGCGTGCATTTGATCTCTGTGCTGAGACGGTCAGCATCGCTTTCCCTAAAGAGAGTCGAAACTGCCAGAGGTTAAAGCAACAGGAAGAGGCAGTGAAGCGGCAGCGGCCCCTCACATCGGTTACCACCAAGAAAGGAGAATAACTGGCATCACTCCAGACAGCTAATACGCGGCTGTGATTCACTTTTGAGTTCAGAAAGATTAATCCTTGTGGTCGTAAGAGACTCTCAGGAAGGAATCATCTGAAATATAAAAGGCCTCTGTGGACCATGTCTAGGCACCAACCGATCAAACAGATGCCGACCTTCCCTAGACTACGGCAGATGGGTTTTGCTCCCTGGTGTTTGCACTTCTTTCCTCGGAAAACGCTCTTACTCCATGTGCCTCCGCGCTCTGAAGCGCACACGGGGCGTGGATCCACAACAGCAATGTATAAACCTATCGGTTTCCTGATGTAACATGCTACAAATGGGACTGCACTGCCAAGTCAGCGCTTCTGATATCCTGTGAACCTGGAATCCTCTACGAAAGAAAATTAATGCCCCGTTTGGCACTTAAGCCAGTCCTTGTGATCTATGCACACTGCGGCACTTTTACGGCTTTGAAAACAAATTGCATCAATTGCTTCCCAGCCCAGCGCTTCCATTTAACTTAATAATTCATTCTTAATAAGAAATTCCATTTTATTAATTTGGCTCAGGGAAAGAGTTCAGCTTTACAAGGACAGAAACTCAACTTGGTAAAAAGTGCTTCTAGTAACTTGGTTGAAAACCCGGTGTGGCTTAAAGCCATAAATAAATGTAAGTAAATCTAAATCTGAGCCTAACTTAAATGAGGGCCTTTTAATCATCATCTCAAGAGATGCAGCTCCTGGGCCCACCTCAGCCCCACGGCCTTTCATGAAGGGGCTCAGGACCCGCGCAGCAGCATTCCTAGTCCAAAGCGAAATGCAAGCCCTGTTATTTCCTTCCTCACTGAAGCAATCATCTCAGAATCTCATCTGGCTCTGGGGTTTGGGGAAGTGCCCGCTGTGGAGGGAGCATCTTCTGAAGAGGGCGGTTTTATCCCCCTTACTGAGTGAATCATGTTTCCTCGGACAGGAAGTTGTCCCATTACAAGCAGGCAAGTGCTCCAGCTCTGCCCTGGGAAAGCCTGTTAACGCAGTCCCAGTATGAATCGATACTGACTGAAACTTGCCTTTGTAACATCTAGTTAGCACCTGCGCAGCGGCAACAGCACTCGTAATCAAAGACCTTCCATTTGTAAAGAAAAAGTCAGTAAAAGGATAGTCAATTAAAGGGTGCCATGGTCCTATACATTCATTCCTGTTTGTTCAAGTTCTGCCTGGCATTTCATGATTCCTAAGTTAAAGTGACTTAAATCTGTGTCCACCAACTTCCACGTAAGATTTACTTAATTGAGCAAAGTTTTTAAAAAGTTATTGTTTCAAGGTATCCCTGAAACATTGTTATGACCACAAAAGGGAAGAAAAATTACTGCCCAGTGGACACAGGGACACTTCCCTCACCAGCAGTAAGCTAGCTGCGTAAGAGAGCCGATGACAATGATGGCGGGTCTCTCCCATTTCGCAAGACGAAGGAGGAATGACAAGTAAATTCAACACCGGAGCCAAGATAGGATCCTGGGGCAGGAAAATGACATTAGTGAGAAAACTGGAGTAAATATATGGATAAGGTCTGAGTCAGTAATTGTGTAATAGCGTTAATTTCCCAGTTTTAACAATTGCACCACGATTGTGTCAGATGTGAAGATCAGGGGAAGTCCAGAAAGCATACATACAGGGGAACTCTGTAGAATTTCTGCAACTTTAAGAAAACTCTAAAGTTAGTTCAAAATAAAGTGGTTTGCGTTTTTAAAAATCTTGTTCATGGGGTGCCTGGGTGGCTCAGTGGGTTAAAGCCTCTGCCTTCGGCTCAGGTCATGATCCCAGGGTCCTGGGATTGGAGCGCTCTGCTCAGCAGGGAGCCTGCTCCCTCCTCTCTCTCTGCCTGCCTCTCTGCCTATCTGTGAGTTCAGTCTGTCAAATAAATAAATAAACTGTTAAAAAAAATCTTGTTCATCACCTGCCTGAATTTTGACTATGGCTACATGGTTCCAATCTGTCACAAAGAGAAGATACACTTCTAGGCCAGGCCACTAGCAAGCTATGATCCGAGTGGCCAATACCTGAAAAACAAACCATTCTGAACCCACGAGCATACATCCTAATAGAGTAAAATCCAGGTGTACACATAATAAAATCTCTCTAGTGGGAGAAGAGAGCCTAATATATATGAAAGTCCACTTTCGTTACTGTCAGAAGGATGACTGGAGTTTGGAGCCTTTAGCATATCTTCAGAGGTAAAGAAGTGAAGCTTTCAATGTAAAACAAGCTTCAAACATTTCAATCCATTATTTAATAAAATAGCAGGATTCATGTTAAGCATTTTCCAATTTTAGCAGCAAACTAAGAAAACCTGTCCTTAAAAGTGACAGTTTGTATTACACCAACTGAAAATCCTTAGCTGTGGTTTTTTGTTTTTTTTTAAACATTTGGACTTAATTCTAATTAGAAACTGGTGAATTAGGTTTAGGGCAAAAAACTGAATGCAAAAAGCCATTATTCTTCCACTGACATATGCCAGCTGTTAGGTATTATTTTCATAGACAGTAATTTATACAAATAATCTCTGCTTTATTAGAGGTTTAAATATTAAAGTATAAATGAGGTATCATTTCTAAGATTAAAATGATTTAGACTGTCTCCAAGGCTTTTTATAGGAACACAGTGATCTGTTCATCTGAATTACACTGGTTGGTAAGGATCCAAGTCCCAAGATTTAAGAGAGGTCTGTTATGTGTCCCCGAGATGAGAACAAAGAGTCTTCTATAAAGGAAGTTACTGAAAAATACATAAACACACAAAATATTTTACGTTAAAAAAAAATAGCATTTATGGATCTAAAATTCTCAAGTGTACAGGTTCTGCACGGGCTCCTGTGTTTCTTTCTAACTGCCCATAATAGGAACTCTAAGAAACTGATTTCAGAAGGTATGAAGACATGCCTGGACCAACCATCCATCCTCGGCCCATTCCACCCCTGACCTCCGAGGGAAGTGCCTGAGGTGTGCCCAAGGGCAAGGTGGCAGACAATGACTGCGTTTCAGCCCCATCACTGACAAGCTGTGCCACCTTTGGCAGGTCCCCTAACCTCTCTGGCCCTCAGTTTCTTCATCTCTAAGAAGCTGACAACAGAACTGCTCACCGTAGTCTTGTCTTATAACTTTTTTTTTTAATTTATTTGACAGAGATCACAGTAGACAGAGAGGCAGGCAGAGAGAGAGGGAAGCAGGCTCCCCGCGGAGCAGAGAGCCCGATGCAGGACTCGATCCCAGGACCCCGAGATCATGACCTGAGCCGAAGGCAGCGGCTTACCCCACTGAGCCACCCAGGCGCCCCCATAGTCTTGTCTTGATGTGTAAATGAGTTAAGATATGCAAAGTGCTGGAAAGAGTGCTTGTTCTACAGAAAAGAGTTAAAATGTTGGTGGCCATTGTTATCAGGCTTTAAATTTCTATATGTGTAAAACGGGACTCCTAACATACCTACACCTCTCAGGCTGGTTTGGGGATTAAATGAAGACACTGCCCAGAAGCAAGGAAGCCTGATACCCGCCACAGAGCAAGCACTCAGAGGTTAACCTCATTATCGTCGGTGGCTCCTCAACAGTTCCCTCCAGCTACGACTGCAGCACTGGGGCTGAAATTCCGAGTGTGCGGGGAAGAACCCCTGAAGTCCCCCTGGCACTAGGCATCCTCCCTAAATCCAGGATAGCATGAAATGGGCTTCAAAGACTGCACAGGCCTTCTTTGCCTATTAAATCTGGACATACTTCAAGTAGGCTGCAGTAATGCACCACATTTTCTTCTGTGGGAATTCAGGTTGACACGAACAATTTAATACCGCCCCACCATTTAGAAGAAAATCACCGGGAGTTGCTGGCTTCCTGGACCTGGTCCAGCTTCCGGCTGGCACGGAAGCCAGGTCGAGATGAATCTGCAGTTACTACTGAGACACTGCTGTGATCAAAAGAGCACTATGTAAAAGTTATTTCTCCGGATTTGTATTCTTGAGAGCACATTCCCCCTCAACTTACTAGCGTCTCAACCCCATGGAATAACCTCTCTCAGTGTTAGTTTTCACTTCTGTGCAACGTAAATACAGTGCTACCCAAATTTTGGGTATTATAATAAACGACACCCGTGGTATTTGAACTTTGGTTCACAGTTAACACTACCACAGACAAAACTCTACTTTCCTGACACTCCCGATGCCTAAGGACCGTGGCTTGGAAACGAAGACGGCGGCGTCCTCACGAATAGGAATCTGCAGGATTCCAAAGCCAGGCCGTATTCCGGTCCTATGTTGAAGGCATGCTAATTGCAGAGGCCAGAAAGCCAGGAGGCTTGAGTATTAATATAATATGATCTAAATGGGTGTGAACTTGGGCTTAACCTCTGAACTCGCTGGCCAGCATTACTTGGTTCTTTACTGAGGGTGCTAAATAAATAGTGTGTGCAGGGTCAGGGGAATGTGTAAGGGATATGCTTCTTAAACCTTAAAAGGGAAATGATTTTAAGTAACAAACATCCAGAAGTATTACTGATTAAATATTAATAATTAACATCCATTCTAGGGGCGCCTGGGTGGCTCAGTGGGTTTAAGCCTCTGCCTTCAGCTCAGGTCATGATCTCAGGGTCCTGGGATCGAGCCCTGCATCGGGCTCTCTGCTCAGCAGGGAGCCTGCTTCCTCCTCTCTCTCTGCCTGCCTCTCTGCCTACTTGTGACCTCTGTCAAATAAATAAATAAAATCCTTTAAAAAAAAAAAAAGAGGGGCGCCTGGGTGGCTCAGTGGGTTAAGCCGCTGCCTTCGGCTCAGGTCATGATCCCAGGTCCTGGGTTCGAGCCCCGCATCGGGCTTTCTGCTCAGCTGGGAGCCTGCTTCCTCCTCTCTCTCTGCCTGCCTCTCTGCTTACTTGTGATTTCTCTCTGTCAAATAAATAAATAAAATCTTTAAAAAAAAAAAAAAAAAAGATTGTAACATCCATTCTAAATCATTCCTACTAATTTGGATGATAGAAATAATACCAGAAAAGAACCAAACCAACAGAAGAAATAATACAAATGATTGCAGGGTAGGAAAGTGTTCTGTGGGCTATCCAAGCACAGAGCTGGCAATATTCTCAGAAATTATAAACATGCTTCCTCTGGCTAATCAAATGCTTTTATAATATTGTTTATTTCAAGTGCATTAAGTCATAACCATTAAAAATTAGGCACTATTTTAGCATTTTTCAATTATCTCATGTACCTAATGTAGTAAGTTGCATCTCCTTTAAAATATTCTATTTCTATTTCACTAAAATAGATACTCAACTTAGTGATTTTACCAAAGCTAAGTTGGGAAACAATGTACATGTCAGCTTTGGCTAAAACGCTGACTTCCAGAAGTTTCCACCGCAAACATGAATAGCTAATGTCAGAGATCTGAAATTGATTCCACTAGGTCTCCTTTCCTTTACTATATCGAGGAAAGATAAGAGCTCAGGTCCTGGGATGGAGCCCCACCACGGGCTGCCAGCTCAGCAGGGAGTCTGCTTGTCCCTCTGCCCCTCCCCCTGGCTCGTGTTCTCGCTGGCTCTCAAATAAATTAAAATCCTTAAAAACAAAAACAAATCCATGCAACTGAAAACATTCACGTCTTAATATGTAAGATGGCTTTTATTTGCCTTTTAAAGTGGAGGTTCCCTAACACTCATTAGAGGGCTAATAAGATTCAGGACAAGTGTTCAATGGCCTGAAAAATGAGAAAAATAAGGGTCTGGTGTGCACGTGTGTGTGCATGCATCTGAATGTATAAGGATATGGAACTGCTGTCTTCTCTTGAGGAAAGAGTGCTCTGAATTCTATGATTATTTTTATCTTTTGTTTTAAAATTCTTTATAAAATGATAGCAATAGTACTAATAGTATTATTAAGAATTAATGGCCTTGGGGCGCCTGGGTGGCTCAGCGGGTTAAAGCCTCTGCCTTTGGCTCAGGTCATGATCCCAGGGTTCTGGGATCGAGCCCCGCATCGGGCTCTCTGCTCAGCGGGGAGCCTGCTTTCTCCTCTCTCTGCCTGCCTCTCTGCCTACTTGTGATCTCCATCTGTCAAATAAATAAAATCTTAAAAAAAAAAAAAAAAGAATTAATGGCCTTATCTAAAAATTTCTTAATTTTTTACTTTTTCATGTAAACCAAAGGCTTGGTGCTTTATTTCTGAGGTTCTGTAATGTTGAAAGTCAATAAAGGGCAGAAATCCTTAGATGAGTAACACATCTGTTTACGACCAGAAAATAAGACATTTTGCCAAAATGACTTCTACAGAGCAGAGGGGGAGGACTTTACATTTTAAATTACGAATGGCACTGGCTATGTGCTGTTCTGCTAACCACTTTACTACATTTACTAAGTGCAAGCCATATTCAGATACCAACCATGATGAAGCAAATTACTTTAACTTCTAATGTCCATTAAAACAAATGTGAAAATAACAAAAATACGAAAGAGCTCCTCCACCCTCCCCCCAAGTTCAAAGCAAGTCAAAAAGGCATCTTTCCTATGATTTATGTAGCATTTAAATTTAAAAGTAAATACAGACTGGATTATCAGCTCACACCAGATCTGCTTGCAGACAATGATTCTTCCTGTCTGGGACCTGTGCCCATGTGCATTATTGTAATTATCAGCAATTTAAAAAAATAAAGTAATAAAGCTAGTATGAGCTGCTGGTCGGTATGTTTACTGCTCACTGCCTCGACCATTAATTAACCTTCCTGGGTTCAAGCACTGGAACTACTAAATAAATGCATCAAGGAAAAAGGGAAACACTCCATGCAAGTAAAAAGAATGAATAAAAAGGACATAGTAAGCGTGGGTGTGAACACACACGAACACGAAGGCACCCCCACCATGGCAGTACGACCCCACTTTGTGCCACCTGTCAGGTGGGCCTCTGGGGAGCTGCATCCACTCTTGCCCTGCCTGATCCATCCCCCCCAACATTCTGAATCAGCACAAGTCAGAACACATCAATCACTCTTCTGTGAGTGGGAGAGATTCAACCGCTCCATCACCCAGCCCCAGGCTAGCACCACCCTTCTGGTCCAGGCAGGGCCTTTTCTGCCTCAGGGCTCTCCACCTAGAGCACTCCCGTCCCCTGTGCTTCCCCTAGCAGGCACATTCTCAACCGTCAAGACTCCTCTCAAAAGTGCACCCTCTGCAGGCCCTTCCTGAGGACAGTCATCACCCCACTGGTTGCTTTCCCTTCCCCTCAAGCAATCTAAACTCCCTTGCCAAGCCACCTGCGGGCAGGTCCCTTCTGCTAGAATGTGAGGTCCTCAAGGGGAGAGGCCTCCTACGGTTTTCTTCCCATGGTATGTGGAAACCTCTGGAAACTGGACCGAGGATACAGTTAAGTAGTCATCTAGAGCCAAATAAGCCACTGACTTGAAAGCGCACACTTTTGGGTTTTTTTCCAAGACATTTAAACTAGTATTAATTAGCAGATTATCACTCGGCATTTTTTTTTAAGATTTATTTTAGAGAAAGAGAGCACATGCGAGTGGGGGAGGGGCAGAAGGAAAGGGAAATGGGGCAGGGGTAAGAATCTCAAGCGCACTCCTTGATCAACAGAGGGGCCAAATGCAGGGCTCGCTCTCATGACCCTGAGCGGAGTTATGACCTGAGCCGAAACCAAGAGTCGGATGCTTAACCAACTAAGGCACCCAGGCAGCCCATCTCTCAGCCATTTCTAAATGATTAACAATATATAAGTTCCAATGAAGAAGATCTATAATGATAAATTAAATGAAAAGAAAAATCTTATCCAGTATAACAAGCTTCCTTTTTTTTTTTTTTTTAAAGTAAGCTCTGTGCCCAACGTGGGGACTTGAACCCATGACCCTGAGATCAGGAGTCACATACTCCTGATCTGAGCCAGCCAGATGCCCCAAAAAGTTTCAATTTGTAAACAAAAAAAAAAAAAAATTGCTAAGTACATCCACATACACAAGCTGAAAGGCCACATAACAAAGGCATGTACTAGAAGAGCAGCCCCCCAACTCAACGGGCCCATACTCCTGAGAGGCTGCACTTCCAGCCTTTCCTCCACTGACCTCCACATGCTGACTAGCGCACTTTATTCCTGTACCCTTTTCAGTCCAGACATTACCTAGTAACTCCCTAGTAAAAAGGGGTGTCACTCAGGAGCGCCTGGGTGGCTCAGTCCGTTAAGCATGAGATTCTTGATTTTGGTTTTGGTCAGGATCTCAGGGCGGTGGGATCAAGCCCTGGTCTGGCTCTAGGCTCAGTGCAGAGCCTGGGTGAGCCTCCCCTCCCTCTGCCCCTCCCCTCCCCACTCCTCTCTTTCTCTCAAAAAAAAAGAAAAGGTGGGGGGGCTTCACTCAGAAACCATCATACCCTATGTTCACGCACTCACATCCCCCTACCCTGGTGGTCAAATCAATACTCCTATTTAAACTATGATAGGAAAGAAAAGTCCTTTGATTACAGTTCCTTTCTTGGGCCTCTATTTCCCCCTTAGAGACAGCAACTGCACCTTTCTTTCACTTGCTTGGTTTCACAGGTGCTGATCACTCTGGCTCTGAGGCTGTGAGAAAGGTCTGCAAAACTCCCTCAGGGCAGTCTGATGCAAGAGGTGATCCAGTGGTTTCTATTGCATTTTTCTTAAAGACGGGCCTCCCCTAGGCCTGTCATTTTCCTATTTCAGAGACACTGATTATTCTCTAGACCTGTGCACAGCTGCCATTCCTGGGGCTTGGATCACAAACTCCCTCCCCCTTCCTCCTGTTCCTGACTCCGTCCTTTCCTCTGTCTTGACTTACTGCATAGCTTAGAGGTTTGCACCTCTGACAGCTGCCCAAGAAGCATGGCAGGAAGTTTCAAACATGACAGGTCTCAAATAAAGTTTTTATTTTATATACACACTTTAGCACAAATTTGCATGAGAACTAAATTGTAAGCCAGACACAATTTTCCCTCAACATTTAAGGCATGAAGCTACTATCTTCCAGCTTCCAGCACTGGTGCTGATAAATCTAATGGAAATCTGATTCGGAATCTTCTGTGCAGCTGTTTCTTTCTGTATGAAAGTAAGTTCTAAGATTCTTCCCAATCTCTGCTATTCTGACATTTCAAGATAATATGCCTTTGGTGAGTGGAGTTCTGTCCTGGACCTGAGCTCTCTGTGAACCAAGTCAACCTGGACACACACAGTCCTACATTTCGTCTCTGTTCTCTTCCTGAAATTCCGATTCTGTGCTTCTCAGAGCCTGCTTTTCTTAATTTTCCTTTCTAGGTTCTTATTGTTCTCTCTGGAAGATTCCTACTATATTTTCAAATTTCTGGTGTCACGTTTCTCATCTTCAAGAACTCTTACTCGTTCTCTGCCTACTTTTACTACAAACGATGTCACAGATAAAATACCCTCCCCCCCTTGAAGTAAGTATCAAGAACTTATCGGAAGTTATTTGTCCCTGCCTTGTCTTCAGTCTGCTTTATCCCCCTTCATCTGTTTTGTTCTTGATCATGTTCATGGCGTTCCTAAGCCATCTGATTCAATATTTAAGAAGAGACACTAAAATGCTGGTTAGAAAGTTTGGGATTTTTTTAAAAGAGATTATTTATAGGAGAGAGCGTGAGAGCAAGCGAGCACACAAGTGGGGGCGGGGGGACAGAAGGAGAGGGACAGCAGACTTCCTGCTGAGTGGGGAGCCCAACCTGGGAGCTTGATCCCAGGACCCTGAGACCATGACACTAACTACAGGCAGATGCTTTAGCTCTGACTGAACTGACTGAACCGACTGAACCACCCAGATGCTCCTGGCTAGAAGTTTTCTGTACGTGGTTAGGACCAATCAATGAGTTACCTATCCAGAGAGGAAGGCAGCAAGTTCGCTGTCTGGCGCCCACCAGCCTGGCTGTCAGCAGACTGGTGGCCCAGTTAAGGAGACTGCCACTTCTCAGCCCCTCATCTTCTGCTGGGTCTGCTGTCCCCAGGTAAATCAGGAAAAGTCCTCTCCCCATGCGGGGGTGGGAAGGAGAATGACACAGTGAGAGGGGTATTCCTGGGCTGATTCCTCACCCTTAGTTTCAACCCCTTCCCTCACCCACTCAGAAGCCCTGACGCTTCCTGTTCCTCAGTCAAGTCCTGCTCTGCAAATCCGTTTGCTTTCAGTTGGCCTCTCCCCCTGCGTTTACATTTCAGTTCCTTCTGGTCTGCTAATAACTCTGCTACTCAGGGTCCATCTGCTTTCCATCTTCGAAATTTCTTTCCAGTCCTTTGTCCATGTTGGCTTATTCGTACATTAAATGTATCGAAAGCAAAGCCACATTCTCTCTCTCATCAGGACAGTCAGAACGACTAGAATCATCCACCTGCGTCTTTTGAGAGGCAACGATTCAAAAGCCGCCAAATATGGAGGGACCTGAAAACGAGAGAGGAAAGTACGAGCGACGAAATCGTAAGCCTTGATCATTTAAACATAATGCCCATTAAGTAAATAAAAGTGAACTTTTACTCAAAGATTATTTCACTGGGGGCGCCTGGGTGGCACAGTTAAGCTTCTGCCTTCTGCTCAGGTCATGATCCCAGGGTCCTGGCACTGAGTCCCACAACGGGCTTCCTGCTCAGCAGGAAGCCTGCTTCTCCCTCTACCTGCAGCTCACCCTGCTTGTGTGTGCCTTCCTCTCTCTGACAAATAAATAACATCTTTTAAAAAAAATGACTCCACTGGATCACTTTACAATTATGTTATACTCAACATACTACTGGTTGAAGTATACCCCCATCAAACTCATATTTGAAGTCTTAACTCCCACTACCCCCACATATGATGTTATCTGGAAATCAGGTCAGTGCAGATGTAATTAAGATGAGGTCATACTGGAGAATGGTGGGCCCCTAATCCAATATGACTGATGCCCTTATAAAAACGGAAATGAAACACACACACGCACACACACACACAGGGAGAAAGCCATGTAAAGACTGGAGCCATGCTGCCAAAAGCCACGGAATCTCCAGAAGCTAAGAGAGAGGCCCGAACAGACCCTTCCAATAGCACTTTCAGAGGGAGCGCCATCCTACCCTCCCAACAACTTGGTCTCAGACGTCTAACCTCCAGAACAGTCAATATATTCTCTTCCTTCAGCCGCTCAGTTTGTCGGACTTGTTACAGCAGCCCTAGCAAATGAGTACACTGGGCAAACTAGTAAGACTCCAGATCCGCATCTGGGGAGCTAACAGTCTTAGAGACAGGATCCAGGCACAGAGAAACCCAGAACTACAGTCTAACACATGCATTATGAATGAGAGGTGAGGAAGTGGAAACTGAGTGCAGTGTAATCTGAGAAGAGCTACAGCAGACACAGGTACAGGGCAGGGCACAGGAGAGAACAGCTTTGCGGGGAGGGGAAGGGCCAAGTCTTCAGAACCTTTCCTCCAGAAAAACTAGGCGCCGGCTCTCTTCCAGCTCTCTTCCAACTCGAGGAGGACTTGATAGGCATATTTTTGAAGGTGGAAGGGTGTGATGTGGAAGATTAGGTAGAGATAAGAAGGTCAGCTAGGATGCCACTGCATTCCCCCAGGAGAAAGGCTGATGAACACACACCAGGGCAGTGTGCAGGAAAGGGGCTGGAGAAATGTCTAGAGGATTTGGATAAGAGAGATGAAAGAAGCATCAAAATGATGCCAACTTTCTAATTCTGGCAACTAGGGAGCAGTGCAACTAGTAACCAAAGGAACTGAAAAGGGATGGAAGGAGGGGGTGGAGATGGGTGGACTTCAGACCTGGATGCACTGTATTCGAAATGCACCAGCGTCACCACAGTGGCCAAAGTGGAGATACTTAACCAGACAAAAATACAGGTCAGGACCTCCAGAGGGTAATGTGGGCTGGAATCATGAATTTGCAATTTAATAACAGGCTGAAAGAATTTTAAGCCCAGAGAATAGGTAGGATCATCTGGGGCAACTGTATTTAAAAAGGAGGAGGAGGCACCAGGTGGCTCAGTTGGTTAAGCTCAGGGTCCTGGGATCGAGCCCCACATCAGGCTTCCTGCTCAATGAGGTGTCTGCTTGTCCATCTCCCTCCTGCTCATGTATGCGTTCTCTCTCAAATAAATAAAATCTTTTGAAAAAGAAGAGGAAGATACACCAGAAATCAATCAATCTCTCCCTCCTGCACACAGAAGAAAGCCCAAGTGAGGACACAGAGAAAAAGCAGAAACCAACCCTGCTGGCACCCTGATCTTGGACTTCCAGCCTCCAGAAATGCAAGAAAATAAATTTCTTCCTGTAAACCACCCAGTCTGTGATATTTTGTGATGGTGGCCCTAGCAAATCTAAAACAATCATATCACTATCACACTGTATATGAATAGAGTGTTCAAAGGAAAGTTTGTGCCTTGGCTACGTAAGTACAAAAAAAATTTTATACTGAAACGAAAACATTTTACAATACAAATTAATAATTTACTCACTTTGTAACACGAATATGCAGAAGACTTTAATTAAAAGCATAGTGTGATGTGAACCGGCTACAAAAACTACAAGAAAAATCTGTAGAATGATGTTTGATATGGATTAAATTTAGGCTTGCTTTTCAGTATTTGTAATGTTCCTTTGCATTGATATTAATAGTACTGAGCTGATAGAAGAATTAGTGGATTTATTTAAATAATAGTTCTGAATTTACATACTTCTGTTTCAAGGTGAAACTGATTCTAAGGGCACCTGGGTTGCTCAATCAGTTAAGCACCCAACTCTTGATTTCAGCTCCGATCATTGACCTCATGGGATCAAGCCCAGAGTTGAGCTCCACACTCAGCATGGAGTCCACTTGTCCCTCTCTCCCTCTGCTCCTCCCCCCAACCTCTGCCACTCACACACTCTTTTTCTCAAACATTTTTCTAAAGATTTTATTTATTTATTTCAGAGAGAAAGAATGAGAGAGAGAGAGCGCACACGTGCACCAGAAGGGGGAGGGGCAGGCGGAGGTAGAAGCAGACTCCGTGCTGAGCAAGGAGCCCCACACGGTACTCGATCCTGGGACTCCCGGACCATGACCTGAGCGGAAAATGACTACTTAACCAACTAAGGCTTAAATAAATATTTTTCAAAAGAAATAAAGAACATGAACCAGTTTTGTCAACAAAGACACAAATACCAAAGGAACAGGATTTTTTTTTTAAACTCCAGTTATTAGAAAACGTGTATGTCTGGAACAACTTGAGAATGCCTACTTTGCCAACTGTAAATTTCATGAAATCTAAATAAAAATTGAGTATTTCCAATGAAGAGTACCATCCAAGTTGAGATGTGGCTATAAATATAAAATATAGGCAGAACTTCAAAGACTTAGTGTGTAAATTTTTAAAATGCAAAATAACTCAATTTTATTACATGTTGATTTTATAACATGATTATACACACTGACATGATTGTATCTCAGATATATTGGGTTAAATAAAATATAATGGTCAAACTAATTTCATCTAGTTTTGCCTTTTTTTTTTTTTTAAAGTAGGCTCCACATTCAACATGGGGCTTGAATTCACAACCCTGAGATCATGATGCTTTATGAACAAGCCAGCCTGGTTCCCCTACCTAATTTTTGATTTTTAAAAAAATGTCAACTCGAAAAATTTTAACTACATATACATGGCTTGCATTTATTTCTGTGAGACAGTTTTGTGCTCAATGTTCAGTTAGCATTGTGCTAGAAGGTATGACCCAAATGACCTTTTTCATTCCATATAAATGCATTTTCCTTTCTTTCATCATGAAGTCTAAGGCTAGCAAGAGTTTCCAGTGATCAGAAGAATGGGATAGGTACTCAGAGAGTTCCTTCAGAAATCTACAAGTTGCCAAGACTTAAACAGGTTAAGAGCCACAAAGCTTCCCTGAAAAGGCTAGACTAGTTCAAAAGAGACAAGGGTTACAAGTAAAATAATGAAGAGGAATTAGATAGGAAGAAGTCATTTCTTGAGACATTTCTCCTTATAAGAGATTCAATATTAAAAGCCGAGGGTATGTGTGTGTGTGGAGGATTCAGTATAAGTTATGTAAGTGGGTTAAGTGCCAAAGAGTCAATGTTCTTATTTTAACCAACTGGGCAGGGGCGGGGGGCAGGGGGGAGAGAGTGGACACTCTCCTTCATCCCCCAAGCTTCTTAGATCCACAATTATGAAAGGAACCGTCACTGAGACAGCAACAAACGAATCCCTCTTCTTCCAGGCTTCTGACAACCACAGAACAAAATCCAAGGGCCATCCAAAGACTATAAAAATAACCAGAACAGAGCATATATGATACGATGTTCACATCCCACAGGAATCGCTGATTCAGTTATTTTTGTTTTAACTCAGTAAACATTTCAAGGGAGCAGGCTCTAAAGACAATAAAATGAACAAGTCCCAAGTCCTCATATGCATGGAGGCTTCACTTGGTAGGGCAGACAATTCTGTAAACAAAATAATCCTAATAAAGAAGGAAAGCTTCTTCAACTCTGTCATGTCATATAGGAGGTCCCCAACTTCTGACTGGTTTCTAAATGACAGTTAAAAGTTAAGCCTGGGTGCCTGGGTGGCTCAGTGGGTTAAGCCTCTGCCTTCAGCTCAGGTCATGGTCTCAGGGTCCTGGGATAGAGCCCCGCATGGGGCTCTCTGCTCAGCAGGGAGCCTGCTTCCCTTCCTCTCTCTCTCTCTCTCTATGCCTGCCTCTCGGCCTACTTGTGATCTCTCTCTCTCTGTCAAATAAATAAATAAAATCTCAAAAAAAAAAAAAATTAAGCCAAAATAAAAGGGGCAGTGATGGTACCCCTGGTTTCTACAGGTGTGTAATATTGTAAACTGGGAGTCTATTTCTGAACAATTATGAAAATAAGAGAAAAACGAGCAGACACAAGTGCTATTATAAACTTAAGTATCTCGATCATAAAAGTTCTTTTGGAGTGTTTCCTTCATGGGCAAGAGTGACTGAGGCTTCTTAAAATATTTAAATCTAAGGAAGTACAGAGAGATGACATCTTTTCCTGGAAAACTTCCCTGGAACAAACTATAGTACCCTTTGTGGCTCTAAAAGCTTGGGTATTTCCTTCAAGTTTACACACCTGGATGATTCATTACACATGAATGCGTCAGTCAATACAGGGAAGGAGTCAGGCATTTTTCCAAAGATACGTATTTAGTGTACCTAGTCCTTCCTTATTCCCAGTGTATTTATTCCTTACTTCTAAATTCAGCTAACTTTTCTGGAAAACTCTGGCATTTCCATACCCCTTGTAGCCTTCCCCTGAGTGCTGATTTTCTTAAAAATCCTCTAATCATTTTTTTTTTCCCCGTAGCAATCAAACCATCCTTTCCTTGGGCTAAAAACCTCTTCCCTTTGATGATTTACAGACATTGCCCAGACCAAGCGTAATTACTTGCTCTTTATAATAACATGCCATTTTAATTTTAATTCAAACACATCATAAAAGCAAATCAATAAAAGGAAGATGACAGCTTGGCAACCATCAGCAAATTCCAAACTATTGTATTTTGGATGAAAAATTGACAACCATCTTGCTAAACTGATTTTACATATTTCCAACTAGTTAAAAAGTCACACCAAACAGTAAAGAGCCTTTATTCTTTAATGTATCACTACAAGCCACAATCTTATATGTGTACGTATGTTATGTATACACAAACATATAGATGTACGTATACACAAATTCAACAGTTCTTCAAAGTTTACCCAATGAAAACTGAATATAGTTTGAGAGCAACCACGACACACCACTGTATGAAACACTAGTTCTACTACAAGTGTTCATATGTCCTTAGTAGAATGGCCTCCAAATGATGTCAGCCCAAACACTATAAGAAAATTATTCCTACCAACGCAGTGCCCACACCCTAACACACCCACCTCCACACAATGGCTCCTCCGCATTTACACACAGACGTAATTTTCAGCACATATGAGAACTTGCGTAGCACACATACTTTGTCTACAAAAATCTCTCATTTTTCTCCTAAACAGTCTTACAAAGTCATCAGAACTAGTTCACCTTAAACCCTTCAAAGACTGGCAGGTCAAGCTGCTATTTATGTATAGTAATTTCTGGTATCTTAGTACCTCAGCCAAATCTGAGCAATCCAGGTTGGCGTGTATCAGAATGACTCTCCTTTCACTCTCCTTGTCTCTTGGGAACAGCTATTAAGTAGCTCAATGAAAGAATTTTTGCCCAACTCATCTCTAATACTTAATGCCAGGATGTAAGCAAGTGTTCCTATTAGGTTAAAGTAACTTCTTTGGCCCTATGAAAAAAACTGGATTCAAACATTTCCAAAAGTATGTAAGGCTACTAGTTGTCTATACAACATCACAGAAGCCCTGTGTTAATCTCAGTAATATTTAACATAATAATCTACTTGGCCAACAATGAACTCGACCTATGATGGTATAAAATAATGCAACCTTATTGACCTTCTGATCACTTGTCTCTTTGCTTTCTTCCAAACATTTGCTCCCATTAAACACTGTCCCAAATACTGGATATGGCACTGATGTGATATCCAATGAAATATATCCTCACAAATTACCGAGTAAAAAGAATGCTAAAAATACTATAGGTATAATATTATCTTCTTAATAAGGGGCACCTGGGTGGTTCAGTTGGTTAAGCATCTGACTTGGTTTTGGCTCAAGTCATGATCTTGGAGTTTTAAGATCGAGCCTGCATCAGGCTCCGTGTTCAGTGTGCAGTCTGCTTGTGATTCTTTCCCTCTCCCTCTGCCCGCTTCCCTGCTTCCTCGCTTGTTCTCTCTCTCAAATAAATAAATAAAATCTCTAATAAAAGTAAAAATAATGATGTATATGAAGCAACCATCATTACCTCAAATGCGACTTGAAGTTTATATTCCATTTCCTATAGCTTCTTGGAGACATAAATGCTGCTCTCATAATATCAGATTACCATAGGGATATTTTCATGAAATCCATTCGGCCACTAGAGCTACAATATGCTTTCACTTCCATTATTCTGTGACAAGTTCAACTTCTTCACTCATTACATATACATACATAAAACCACATGTAATGGCTTAACTTGGCTAGGAGCTTATCAGGTTTTGCATCTTTTAAAATCAATACTTAAAACATTTTAATCTGATTTTTATCTCTCCTGATTACTATTTACATTTTTTAAAAACAACACTAACCAATCTTCAATCTCAATGACTTTTATCAATTCACAAAATTAATCTTTCATAATGATAGCTCAGCAGGATATTTTATTAATGTAGATTCTCAGGAATCTAACCAAGCCTCATTTTTTCTTCAGAGTTGCTATAAGAAGAGGTGCCTGACTCGCCCAGTCAGTACAGCATGAAACTCTTGATTTCAGTCGTGACTTTGATCCCCACACTGTGTGCAGACATTACTTTAAAGAAAAAAAAAAAAAAAAAGGAGCTGCTATAAGGAAAAACATTATACAGCATTAAGCATAAATCATCTTCCAAAGGGAGTGACGAAAGGGCAAGGTCCAACCAGACCATCAAAGATTCTGTTATGAAAGGCAATTTTCAGGTCACTTGAAATCTGCCATGAGCAATAAATACTTATTGCAAGAGGTAATTTCAATCCAACTTTCTCTTTCTCCTCTTTTCAAAAGGGTTGAAAACTCTCTGCCTATGGACGAACAGAGAGGTGATAGAGGCAGACAAGAACGTAAAACAAAAATGGCAACCAACATTAAATCCCCCTGAAGAAAACCACAGTATCCTTCCCATCTGAAGGAAGCCTGGTGCTACTTGAGCACTGCTGCCAGATCTCACAATTTCTCAAAAACTGAAAGGAATTTTAACATATAAATCCATGGTATTTGGAAGTAATGTTTTTTGGTTTTTGGGGTTTTTTGGTGATTTTATTTTTAAGTGCTCTTTACACCCAATGTGGGACTCAAACTCACAACCCTGAGATCAAGTCACATACTCTATTGGCTGAACCAGCCAGGTGCCCTGGAAATGGTGATGTTCAATTTGAATTTAAAATACAATGAAGTCCAACATGGTGACAGCCAAATAAAACAGAAGACCAGGCCACATGCTGTCTGCTGACCACAGGTTTTGCATCTCTATTTGGTGCTTAAGATACCTGGAATCACAGCTAGTAGAGATGACAGTTAATTTCAGAAGCCTAGAAGTCATCAAACACCTAACACCCAGAAGTTATAGCACAAACTAAAATTAATCCCATGTCGATTATAAAAAATCTGATTACAGAAATTTATGTTAGAGACCTAAAGACTTAATATTAAGATGACAATACTACTCAAAGTAATCTACCAGTTCAGTGTAATCCCTATCAGAATCTCAAGTGTTTTCTGCAGAAATTTTTTTCGAAATCTTAAAATTCATATGGAACCTCACTCTCTCAAAAAAGACCAAAGTTAGAAGACTTAAACTTCCTGACTTCAAAACCTACCACAAAGCTACCTATAGTAATAAAAACAGTGTGGTACTAGCATTAAAAAAGGACATACAGAATGGAGAACTCAGAAACAAACGCCTGCATATATAACCAAATGATTTTTAACAAGGGTGCCAAGACCATTCAATAGGGAAAGGGCAAGCTTTTTGACAAATATTGCTGGGAAAACTGGACAGTCACCTGCAAAAGAATGAAGCTGGATCCTTACTTTAAACCACAAACAGGAATGAACTCAAAATGGGTCAAAGACCTAAACACAAGAGCTAAAAAAACAAAACTGAGGGTAGAGCTTGACATGGGGCTCGATCGCAGAACCTGAAATTATGAGCTGAGTCAAAGTAAGACACTTAGCCAACTGAGCCACCCAGGCGCCCCAAAAGATAAAAATCTTATAAGAAAACATAAGGGCGGGGCGCCTGGGTGGCTCAGCGGGTTAAAGCCTCTGCCTTTGGCTCAGGTCATGATCCCAGCATTAAGCTCTCTGCTCAGCAGGGAGCCTGCCCCCCCCCATCTCTCTGCCTGCCTCTCTGCCTACTTGTGATCTCTGTCAAATAAATAAACTCTTAAAAAAAAAAAAAGAAAGAAAGAAAATATAAGGGCAATCTTCACATTTTATTTGGCAATAATCCCTTAGATAATGACACCAAAAACAAAGACACACACACAGACACACACACACACAGACACACACACACACAACGGCTGAACTGGACTTTATCAAAATAAAAAACTTCTGTACAAAGGACACTATCAAGAGAGTGAAGACAACCCAAAGAATGGGAGAAAATATTCGCAAGTCACATATCTGATAAGGGATGAGTATTTAGAACATATAAAGAACTCCTACAACTCAACAACAAAAGCCAATTCAAAAATGCATAAAAGCTGAATACACACATCTCCAAAGATACACAAAATGGCCAACATGAAAAGATGCTCCACATCACTAAGCTTTAGGGAAATGAAAATCACCATGAGAGGGGCGCCTGGGTGGCTCAGTGGGTTAAGCCGCTGCCTTCGGCTCAGGTCATGATCCCAGGTTCTGGGTTCGAGCCCCACATCGGGCTTTCTGCTCAGCAGGGAGCCTGCTTCCTCCTCTCTCTCTACCTGCCTCTCTGCCTGCTTGTGATTTCTCTCTGTCAAATAAAAAAAAAAAAAAAAAAAAAAAAAAAAAAAATCACCATGAGATACCATCTCAAACCCATTAGGATAGCTATTACCCAAAAAACAGAAACAACCAGTGTCAAGAATGTGGAGGAATTAGAACCCTTACACGTTGATGATGAGAATGTAAAATGGAGCAACCACTATGGAAAACAGTTCAGTTTCCAAAAAGCTCCACAGAGAATTTCCATATGAGCCAGCAATTCCACTTTTCAGTACATATCCAAAAGAACTAAAACAGGAACTCAGATACAAGTACACCCATGTTCACAGCAACAGTATTCACAATAGCCAGAGTAAAAACATCCCAAATGACCATCAACAGATGAATGAATAAGCAGAATGTGGTATATATACACACAATGGAGTATTATTCAGCTTTAAAAAGGAATGCCATTCTGATACATTTACTTTGAAAACAGTATAATGTTTCTAAGACCATGTATAAGGGGGCACCTGGGTGGTTCAGTGGATTAAAGCCTCTGCCTTCGGCTCAAGTCACGATCCCAGGGTCCTGGGATGGAGCCCTACATCAGGCTCTCTGCTTAGCAGAGAGCCTGCTTCCTCCTCTCTCTCTCTCTGCCTGCTTCTCTGCCTACTTGTGATCTCTACCTGTCAAATAAATAAATAAAATCTTAAAAAAAAAAAAAAAAGATAAACTAGACTAAAATCATCTATTTTAAAAGACTGGAGAAGCATTATCATTTTTCCAAAAACATAAAAGGCTTCTTTAGTTTATCATTTTGGTAACTATATGCTGCTTTCAACTACAGTGTTATCTGTCATGTCACAGTGCCTGCATATAGCAATTTAATAAATATGGGCTAATGAAGACTACGAAGAACTTCAAATGAACCAATTCCCATGGAGAGTCTTCAAATTTAGAACAAGTTATTACAAAGGTTCTTTTAAATGTCAACTTAAGATATAGCTAAAATGGTTAAAAAAAAAGGCAACATCCACTGCATAGTAGAAAAAAAAGAAAAAAAAATAGAAATATGAATATCCAATTATAAAGGAAAGAATTCAATAAATTATAGCTAAATTAAGGAATAGGAAGATCCTTGCTTTTATATATAATTCTTGGAAAAGTGGGCAAGTTCAAAGATATGAACATTATTTGGGGGTTCTGCTACTACAAAGGTAATGATTTATTCAAATCTCAATTACTCCCAGTCTTTCAGGACAAAAAATATCCTTGAAAACTTGATTCCAGAATCTAAAAACATTCCATCATAGGGGTGCCTAGCTGGCTCAGTCATAAAAGCATGCGACTCTTGGTCTCAGGGTCATGAGTTCAAGCCCCAGGCTGGGCCTGGAGGCTACTTAAAAAAAAAAAAAAAAATAGTAGTAATAAGGGTGCTTGGGTGGCTCAGTTGGTTTAGCATCTCCTTCTGCTCAGGTCATGATCCCAGAGTCCTGGGATCAAGCCCTGCCTCCCATCCCTGCTCTGTGAGGAGTCTGCTTCTCCCTCTCTATCCCTCCTCTGCCCCCCCCCCCCCCGCCGCCTGACCCTGTGTTTACTCACTCTCTTGCACATGCACTCTCTCTCAAATACATGTTTTTTTAAAAATAGGAATAATAAAATACATAAAAACACTCCCTCACTTTTCCAACATAATTGAGCTCACTGAGTGTTCACCTAACTTCAAAGACTCTCCAGAAAGCACCAAGTAAGTAGCAATACATTATACCATGCGTCTTTGTTTTTGTTTTAATTTTATTTATTTGTCAGAGAGAGTGAGCACAGGCAGACAGAGTGGCAGGCAGAGGAGAAGCAGGATCCCTGCTGAGCAAGGAGCCCGATGTGGGACTTGATCCCCGGATGCTGGGATCATGACCTGAGCTGAAGGCAGCTGCTCAACCAACTGAGCCACCCAGGTGTCCCTACCATGCGCTTTTTATCAACACAGTAAGCACTGTGCTTCCCATTTTTTTCACTCATTCTTATAAAATAAGGGCAAAACGCAATCATATATTCAAGTTGTAATGCCAATACTGCAAATACCCAACCACTGGTAAACAGTATTCTTCTGCAGTATCAGCGTAAGTACTATGTATTCAGGGTATGGAAGGCAACTTGTGGGGACGGATGAAATATTGTCCATTTAAAAATGCAGGGAGGGCGGCTGCAGGATCAATCCCCTCTAAGCTTCACCCACCTCCGAGCACACCATGGCCGGGCCCCTGAGCACCCTGCTGGCTACCCTGGCCCTGACTCTGGCCCTGGTATGAGCAGGAGCCTGTTTCCAATGGTGGAAGCCCCATGGGACGCTGACCACATCAACGAGGAGGATGTACAGCAGGTGCTGAACTTCACCCTCGCCAAGGTGAGCAGGGGTGTATACCGCTGCTGCGCACTCCAGGTGGAGCTCGCCCGAGAAAGCAAGCTATGGCTGGGATGAACAACTTCTCAGATGTGAAGACTGGCCAAACCAGATGTACCAAGTCCCAGCCCAACGTGGACAGCCGTCCCTTTCATGACGAGCCACACCCAATGAAGAAAATGCTCTGGGGGCGTCCAGGTGGCTTCTTCGGCTAAACGTCTGCCTTCAGCTCAGGTCATGATCCCGGGATCCTGGAATGGGAGTCCCCCCATCGGGGGGTCCCTGCTCAGTGGGGAGCCTGCTTCTCCCTCTCTGTCTCTCCCCCCAAATGATTCTAATAAAAAATTAAATATTTAAAAAGAAAGAAAAGAGAGAGAAAGAGAGAAAGCAAGCACTCTAAGCCCTCTGCTGTTTCCAAGTATACACTGTCCCCCGTTGGGCAGGACCTCCGTGGTGAAGTCCAGCTGCCAGAATGCACAGAGGACCCTGTGACAGGCTGGTCTGCTCGGCACCTTTCTCCTACTCCACTCCCCCCTTGTAGAGTTCCTAAGCCTTGGAAGGGTGGCCCTGCCCAGGCGATGTCCCCTTCAGTGTACTGGCCCCAGGACACAAGCAGAGAGGGTTCTGGGGCATTTACTGAATACCAAGTGACTATAACTCCTTTCCTTTAATTGCCTTCCAAATGCACCAATATGTAGTATGCATGTTCTGCTCTATCTTAAATCGTGTTACTTTTTAGTAACATCAGCTAAAAATAATAATAAAATTTTTAAAAATGCAGGGAGTTCAAAAGCCCCAAACCATGAAGGGGGATTCAACTAAAAGTGATGTGAAATACTTAATGCCCTGGAAAGTTACTCAATACGCGAAATGGGGGGGAAAACAGGTTATAAACATATAAAGGGAAATCTACTTTTTTAAAAATTAAGATGTCTAAAAAATAAGAGTGGGAAAAATAAGTTGTTTATCTAATTGGTAAATTCTTTAATTCTTTAATTGGTTTCTTTATTTTTATTTGTTTTGCCTTACCTGTCTTTTCTAAATTTGTCACAATGACTATATATTTTTTCTTTAGCACATACACACACTAAGGGTCACTTTTAATAATCATTTGTAAAGAGTCAATTGAGAACCTCAGTCATTTTTTTTTAAATAGTTTATTTTTTTGGAACCTCTACACCCAACATGGGCCTTTAACTCATGACCCCAAGATCAAGAGTCACATGTTCTTCCAAATGAACCAAGCAGGTGCCCCAGAATCTCAAATATTTTTAAAGATTTTAAGAATTGACAAATAGGTTTCTGAGATCATACACGTTCAAGGCCTAATATTGGGACAATTACTGATAATGGTTTGATGGTGGAGAAACTACGGGCCTGAGGACAGTTTCCCTTGACTTTCTGATTACTAAGGATCACCTCCTATAATGTTTTACCTAAATGTTGGCTGTCGGGAGCTTGCTTCAGCAGCACATGCACTGAAGTTGGGACAATATAGAGAAGATTAGCATGGCCTCTGCACGAGGATGACACAAATTTGTGAACTGTTCCGTATTTTCACTGAAACTAATATTACACTGTGTGATAATGGGAATAACAATAAAGCCTTACAAAAATAAATAAATTTTCAAAAATGAATGTTGACTGTCTGATAGCCTTCTCTGGAGACATTTAGTACTCCCATGCCAACCTGGGCTTTCCCTTTCCCAGGGATCTGATCCAGGCCATCTGTCCCACCAGCCAGCACAAACTTGAGAACCAGTTCATCACTTCCTGATTCATGACCTTAGTCAAGTAACTTTACCTGGACATTCCCCAGTTCCTACATCTGTAAGACAAGGATAATCACAGTTCCCTTTCTCAGGATCATTTCAAGGTTTCAATGAATATATGTAAAACACTATACACAGGGACACCTGGGTGGCTCAGTTGGTTAAGTGTCTGCCTTTGGCTAAGGTCATGATCTCAGGGTCCAGGGACCCAGCCCCACATCAGCTCCTTGCTCAACGGGAAGCCTGCTTCTCCCTCTTCCACTTCCCCTGCTTGTGTTCCTCTCTCACTGTTTCTCTATCAAATAAAAAAAAATTTTAGGGGCGCCTGGGTGGCTCAGTGGGTTAAGCCTCTGCCTTCGGCTCAGGTCATGATCCCAGGGTCCTGGGATCGAGCCCCACATCGGGCTCTCTGCTCTGTGGGGAACCTGCTTCCTCCTCCTCTCTCTCTCTCTCTCTCTCTCTCTCTCTCTCTGCCTGCCTCTCTGCCTGTTTGTGATCTCTGTCAAATAAATAAATAAAATCTTAAAAAAAAAATTTAGAACACTATACATAGTAATTGCACCATAAATAGATCTATCATTATTATTACTCTAACAATCACTAGAATCTACTACTCTATTCCTGGTTGTCTGTTCTTCCCTAACTATGCAAATTCACTTAGGTTCTCTCTGTAAATTCCCAGTAAATATCTAATTTCAAGGGAATTAACTTCCAGTTATACTCAACTAGGTAATTCAGACCAACCACCCTAATGAGGACAACCAGAAGAGCAATACAAAATAGAAAATCACCGGCTCAAAGGCAGCAGAGATCTAAAAAGACAGTAAAGAATTAATGGGCCAATACTGAGGGGAGGATAAAGGCTCAGGGAGACAAGCACAGCTTGCAGAGTTTTCTTTGGGGAAACAGAAAGATTCTGAGGAGAGTATCTAAGTAGTGCTTTTGATGCATAGAAGGACTAAAGGGAAAGGGACTGGAGTCCAGGGCTGGAGGAACAGGGGAAGGGAAGTGTACTTGGAGAGCCTAAAATTGGAAGTTGACACTACAAAGCAGACTAAACCAAGAATGGTGACAGGCCTTCCCAGAGACTGCAGCTCAGCTTCTAATAATCTAAATCCAAGAAATGAAAAGGAGATCCTTGATTACTACTATCCCCAAGCTTCAGGTAGAAGCAAATGGAATGCTCCTTGCAGTATAACATTAGCTTAGGCCTCAAATTAGCTTGTAAGACATGTGTGTAAATAAAGTGTCTGGAACATAATCAAAAATAATTTGACAAAAAAGGAGACATGAATGAAAACCAAAATGAACAGATCATAGTTTAAAAAAAAAAAAAAAAAACCACAGGGACCCCAAGATACTGGAATTATCAGACACAGACAACTATTTTCCATGGTCAAAGACACAAAAGACAAAAATTGAGAATTTCAGCTATGACCTAGAAACAATTAAAAAATTTTTTAATTATGCAGCCCTGGGTGACTCAGCTGGTTACACGCCTCCCTTCAGCTCAGGTCATGATCTCAGGGTCCTAGGACTGAGTCCCCCATTAGGTTCCGTGCTCAGCGGGGTTTTCTCCCTCTGCCTGACACTCTCCCTGCTTGTGTTCTCACTCTCTCTCTGGCAAATAAATAAAATCTTTTTAAAAAGTTTTTTAAATTATAAAACTGAAACTACAGTAACTGAAGTTAAGAAGTTGATGGGTGGACTTCAAGGAAGATCAGATACAGCTGAAAAAAATATTAGTAAGCAGAAAAATGAGCCAGAAGAAAATCTATCAAATGAGGCCTGGAGAGACACAGTGGACACAGTGACAACGTCTAAGGTATTTGCTTTTGGAGTCCCACAGGAAAGGAGAGAATCAGGCAGAAACAATATTCAAACACTTAAAAAGAAAATGGCTGGGAATTTTCTAAAACTGATGAAAGGCATCAAACCACAGACTCAAGAAGCTTTTTTTTTTTTTTTTTTGGAGAGACAGAGAGCACTCAAGTGGGGAGGGGACAAGAGAGAATATTAAGTAGAGTCCATATCCAGAACAGAGCCTGATGAAGGTTTCAATCTCACAACCCGGAGACCATGACCTGGGCTGTAATCAAGAGTCAGGTATTTGAACTACCCAGGAGCCCCAAGGAGAACACATTTTTTAAAAAACTCCTCCGAAGTACAGAATAACAAAATTGCTGAAAATCAGATTCAAAGAGAAAAGCTTAAAAGTAGAGACTTAGGAATACATTACTTTCAAAGGAGGATAATTATACTGGCAATAAATTCCAGTTATTGATAACATTCAATATCGGGATATTGGTAACAAAGTATCAGGAATGGAGTAAGTGCTTAAAGATGATGAAAGAAATTCTATTTCCAATGAATCTATCTTGCCAGAAAGATAGTGAAAAAGGTATTTGGTAAAAGAATATGACAACAGCCAACCTACCCTTAAAAAAATTCTAACATGTTTTGGAAGGCAAAAAATTATCCAAGAAAGGTCAGAGATGCAAGAGGCATAAAAAATCATGAAAACAATAAATATGGAAAACTAAATTAGAGGCTCTCAATCTTACCACAAACTTGAATTACCTAAGGAGTTTTTAGAAAATACTAATGCTTGACCCCCTCTATTCAGAGGTCCAGATGTCATTGGTTTGAACTGCAGCCAGTCATCTGTGTTCTGCAAAGTTCCCCAGACAATACCAGTGCACCTCCAGAGTTAACAGCCACTGACCTAAATTCATTTGAAATATAGAACATGGTTTCTATAACATCTTCTGGGGTTTAAAATGAAATTAACATATATAACAACAATGGCAAAAAAAGATGAGATGGGGTTAAATGGAGTTAAAAAGTGTTCTGAAGTCTTCTATCGTATAGGAGAGGATAAAAATACCCATTAACGAGGAGTCAAGATGGCGGAGAAGTAGCAGCTGAGACTACTTCGGGTAGCGGGGGCGATCAGCTAAATAGCTTATCTAAAGATTGCAAACACCTACAAATCCAACGGGAGATTGAAGAGAAGAAGAACAGCAATTCTAGAAACAGAAAATCAACCACTTTCTGCAAGGTAGGACTGGCGGAGAAGTGAATCCAAAGCGACGGGAAGATAGACCACAGGGGGAGGGGCCGGCTCCCGGCAAGCAGCGGAGCGACGGAGCACAAAATCGGGACTTTTAAAAGTCTGTTCCGCTGAGGGACATCGCTCCAGAGGCTTAACCGGGGTGAAGCCCAGGCGGGGTCAGCGCGGCCTCAGGTCCCGCAGGGTCACAGAAGGATTGGGGGAGTCTGAGTGTCGCAGAGCTTACCGGTCTTAGAACAGGGAAGCCGGCTACAGAGACAGAGCCGAGGAGTGACTCTCAGCTCGGGGTTACCTTGAACCGGTCGCAGGCTCGGTCAGCTCGGAGCGCGGCCGGAGGCAGGGTGACGGGAGTCATTGGGCGCTGTTCTCTGAGGGCGCACTGAGGAGTGGGGCCCCGGGCTCTCGGCTCCTCTGGGCCGGAGACCGGGAGGCCGCCATCTTCATTCCCGCCCTCCGGACTCTACGGAAAGCGCTCAGGGAACAAAAGCTCCCGAAAGCAAACCCGAGCGGATTACTCAGCGCGGCCCCAGGTAAGGGCGGTGCAACTCCGCCTGGGGCAAAGACGCTTGAGAATCACTACAACTGGCCCCTCCCCCAGAAGATCAACGGGAAACCCAGCCAGGACCAAGTTCACCTACCGAGGAGTGTAGTTTCAATACCAAGGAGAGCGGTGGAATTCCAGAGGAGAAGAAAGCAAAGCACGGAACTCATGGCTTTCTCCCCATGATTTTTTAGCCTTGCAGTTAATTTAATTTTTTTTTCTTTTTCAATTTTTTTTTCTTTTTCAATTTTTTATTTTTTTCTTTTTCTCTTCTTCTGCTAAATTTTTTTAACTTTTACCGTTTTCTTTTTAAACGTTTTTTAAATAGTTTATCTAATATATATATATATTTTTCCTCTTTTTATATTTTTTCTTTATCGGCTTTCTTTTTTTAAATAGTTTCTTTTTTTTTTTTTCTTTCTGAACACCTTTTTATCCCCTTTCTCCCCCCTCACTATTTGGGATCTCTTCTGATTTGGCTAAAGCATATTTTCCTGGGGTTGTTGCCACCCTTTTAGTATTTTACTTGCTCCTTCATAAACTCTTATCTGGACAAAATGACAAGGCGGAAAAATTCACAACAAAAAAAAGAACAAGAGGCAGTACCAAAGGCTAGGGACCTAATCAATACAGACATTGGTAATATGTCAGATATAGAGTTCAGAATGACGATTCTCAAGGTTCTAGCCGGGCTTGAAAAAGGCATGGAAGATATTAAAGCAACCCTCTCGGGAGATATAAAAGCCCTTTCTGGAGAAATAAAAGAACTAAAATCTAACCAAGTTGAAATCAAAAAAGCTATTAATGAGGTGCAATCAAAAATGGAGGCTCGAACTGCAAGGATAAATGAGGCAGAAGAAAGAATTAGCGATATAGAAGAACAAATGACAGAAAATAAAGAAGCTGAGCAAAAGAGAGACAAACAGCTACTGGACCACGAGGGGAGAATTCGAGAGATAAATGACACCATAAGAGGAAACAACATTAGAATAATTGGGATTCCAGAAGAAGAGGAAACAGAGAGGGAAGCAGAAGGTATATTGGAGAGAATTATTGGAGAGAATTTCCCCAATATGGCAAAGGGAACAAGCATCAAAATTCAGGAGGTTCAGAGAACCCCCCTCAAAATCAATAAGAATAGGTCCACACCCCGTCACCTAATAGTAAAATTTACAAGTCTTAGTGACAAAGAAAAGATCCTGAAAGCAGCCCGGGAAAAGAAGTCTGTAACGTACAATGGTAAAAATATTCGATTGGCAGCAGACTTATCCACAGAGACCTGGCAGGCCAGAAAGAGCTGGCATGATATATTCAGAGTACTAAATGAGAAAAACATGCAGCCAAGAATACTATATCCAGCTAGGTTATCATTGAAAATAGAAGGAGAGATTAAAAGCTTCCAGGACAAACAAAAACTGAAAGAATTTGCAAATACCAAACCAGCTCTACAGGAAATATTGAAAGGGGTCCTCTAAGCAAAGAGAGACCCTAAAAGTAGTAGATCAGAAACAGAGACAATATACAATAACAGTCACCTTACAGGCAATACAATGGCACTAAATTCATATCTCTCAATACTTACCCTGAATGTTAATGGGCTAAATGCCCCAATCAAAAGACACAGGGTATCAGAATGGATAAAAAAACAAAACCCATCTACATGTTGCCTACAAGAAACTCATCTTAAACCCGAAGACACCTCCAGATTTAAAGTGAGGGGGTGGAAAAGAATTTACCATGCTAATGGACATCAGAAGAAAGCAGGAGTGGCAATCCTTATATCAGATCAATTAGATTTTAAGCCAAAGACTATAATAAGAGATGAGGAAGGACACTATATCATACTCAAAGGAACTGTCCAACAAGAAGATCTAACAATTTTAAATATCTATGCCCCTAACGTGGGAGCAGCCAACTATATAAACCAATTAATAACAAAATCAAAGAAACACATCGACAAGAATACAATAATAGTAGGGGATTTTAACACTCCCCTCACTGAAATGGACAGATCATCCAAGCAAAAGATCAACAAGGAAATCAAGGCCTTAAATGACACACTGGACCAGATGGACATCACAGATATATTCAGAACTTTTCATCCCAAAGCAACAGAATACACATTCTTCTCTAGTGCACATGGAACATTCTCCAGAATAGATCACATTCTTGGTCCTAAATCAAGTCTCAACCGGTATCAAAAGATTGGGATCATTCCCTGCATATTTTCAGACCACAATGCTCTGAAGCTAGAACTCAATCACAAGAGGAAATTTGGAAAGAACCCAAATACATGGAGACTAAACAGCATCCTTCTAAAGAATGAATGGGTCAACCAGGAAATTAAAGAAGAATTGAAAAAATTTATGGAAACAAATGATAATGAAAACACAACGGTTCAGAATCTGTGGGACACAACAAAGGCAGTCCTGAGAGGAAAATATATAGTGGTACAAGCCTTTCTCAAGAAACAAGAAAGGTCTCAGGTACACAACCTAATCCTACACCTAAAGGAGCTGGAGAAAGAACAAGAAAGAAACCCTAAACCCAGCAGGAGAAGAGAAATCATAAAGATCAGAGCAGAAATCAATGAAATAGAAACCAAAAAAACAATAGAACAAATCAACGAAACTAGGAGCTGGTTCTTTGAAAGAATTAATAAGATTGATAAACCCCTGGCCAGACTTATCAAAAAGAAAAGAGAAAGGACCCAAATAAATAAAATCATGAATGAAAGAGGAGAGATCACAACGAACACCAAAGAAATACAGACAATTATAAGAACATACTATGAGCAACTCTACGCCAACAAATTTGACAATCTGAAAGAAATGGATGCATTCCTAGAGACATATAAACTACCACAACTGAACCAGGAAGAAATAGAAAGCCTGAACAGACCCATAACCAGTAAGGAGATTGAAACAGTCATCAAAAATCTCCAAACAAACAAAAGCCCAGGGCCAGACGGCTTCCCGGGGGAATTCTACCAAACATTTAAAGAAGAACTAATTCCTATTCTCCTGAAACTGTTCCAAAAAATAGAAATAGAAGGAAAACTTCCAAACTCATTTTATGAGGCCAGCATCACCTTGATCCCAAAACCAGACAAGGATCCCAACAAAAAAGAGAACTACAGACCAATATCCTTGATGAACACAGATGCAAAAATTCTCGCCAAAATACTAGCCAATAGGATTCAACAGTACATTAAAAGGATTATTCACCACGACCAAGTGGGATTTATTCCAGGGCTGCAAGGTTGGTTCACCATCAGCAAATCAATCAATGTGATACAACACATTAATAAAAGAAAGAACAAGAACCATATGATACTCTCCATAGATGCTGAAAAAGCATTTGACAAAGTACAGCATCCCTTCCTGATCAAAACTCTTCAAAGTGTAGGGATAGAGGGCACATACCTCAATATTATCAAAGCCATCTATGAAAAACCCACCGCAAATATCATTCTCAATGGAGAAAAACTGAAAGCTTTTCCACTAAGGTCAGGAACACGGCAGGGATGTCCGTTATCACCACTGCTATTCAACATAGTACTAGAAGTCCTAGCCTCAGCAATCAGACAACAAAAGGAAATTAAAGGCATTCAAATCGGCAAAGAAGAAGTCAAACTATCACTCTTCGCAGATGATATGATACTATATGTGGAATACCCAAAAGACTCCACTCCAAAACTGTTAGAACTTGTACAGGAATTCAGTAAAGTGTCAGGATATAAAATCAATGCACAGAAATCAGTTGCATTTCTCTACACCAACAACAAGACAGAAGAAAGAGAAATTAAGGAGTCCATCCCATTTACAATTGCACCCAAAACTATAAGATACCTAGGAATAAACCTAACCAAAGAGACTAAGAATCTATACACAGAAAACTATAAAGTACTCATGAAAGAAATTGAGGAAGACACAAAGAAATGGAAAAATGTTCCATGCTCCTGGATTGGAAGAATAAATATTGTGAAAATGTCTATGCTACCTAAAGCAATCTACACATTTAATGCAATTCCTATCAAAGTACCATCCATTTTTTTCAAAGAAATGGAACAAATAATCCTAAAATTTATATGGAACCAGAAAAGACCTCGAATAGCCAAAGGAATATTGAAAAAGAAAGCCAAAGTTGGTGGCATCACAATTTCGGACTTCAAGCTCTATTACAAAGCTGTCGTCATCAAGACAGCATGGTACTGGCACAAAAACAGACACATAGATCAATGGAACAGAATAGAGAGCCCAGAAATGGACCCTCAACTCTATGGTCAACTCATCTTCGACAAAGCAGGAAAGAATGTCCAATGGAAAAAAGACAGCCTCTTCAATAAATGGTGTTGGGAAAATTGGACAGCCACATGCAGAAAAATGAAATTGGATCATTTCCTTACACCACACACGAAAATAGACTCAAAATGGATGAAGGATCTCAATGTGAGAAAGGAATCCATCAAAATCCTCGAGGAGAACACAGGCAGCAACCTCTTCGACCTCAGCTGCAGCAACATCTTCCTAGGAACATCACCAAAGGCAAGGGAAGCACGGGCAAAAATGAACTTTTGGGATTTTATCAAGATCAAAAGCTTTTGCACAGCAAAGGAAACAGTGAACAAAACCAAAAGACAACTGACAGAATGGGAGAAGATATTTGCAAATGACATATCAGATAAAGGGCTAGTGTCCAAAATCTATAAAGAACTTAGCAAACTCAACACCCAAAGAACAAATAATCCAATCAAGAAATGGGCAGAGGACATGAACAGACATTTCTGCAAAGAAGACATCCAGATGGCCAACAGACACATGAAAAAGTGCTCCATATCACTCGGCATCAGGGAAATACAAATCAAAACCACCATGAGATATCACCTCACACCAGTCAGAATGGCTAAAATTAACAAGTCAGGAAATGACAGATGCTGGTGAGGATGCGGAGAAAGGGGAACCCTCCTACACTGTTGGTGGGAATGCAAGTTGGTGCAACCACTCTGGAAAACAGCATGGAGGTTCCTCAAAATGTTGAAAATAGAACTACCCTATGACCCAGCAATTGCACTGCTGGGTATTTACCCTAAAGATACAAACGTAGTGATCCGAAGGGGCACGTGCACCCAAATGTTTATAGCAGCAATGTCTACAATAGCCAAACTATGGAAAGAACCTAGATGTCCATCTACAGACGAATGGATAAAGAAGATGTGGTATATATACACGATGGAATACTATGCAGCCATCAAAAGAAATGAAATCTTGCCATTTGCGATGACGTGGATGGAACTAGAGGGTATCATGCTTAGCGAAATAAGTCAATCGGAGAAAGACAACTATCATATGATCTCCCTGATATGAGGGAGAGGAGATGCAACATGGGGGGTTAAGGGGATAGGAGAAGAGTAAATGAAACAAGATGGGATTGGGAGGGAGACAAACCATAAGTGACTCTTAATCTCACAAAACAAACTGAGGGTTGATGGGGGGAGGGGGTTGGGAGAGGGGGGTGGGGTTATGGATATTGGGGAGGGTATGTGCTATGGTGAGTGCTGTGAAGTGTGTAAACCTGGCGATTCGCAGACCTGTACCCCTGGGGATAAAAATATATGTTTATAAAGCTGTAAAAAAAAAAAAAATAGAAAAAGAAAAAAAGAAAGGATGAATACCCAAGTTTTGTAGCAACATGGACGGGACTGGAAGAGATTATGCTGAGTGAAATAAGTCAAGCAGAGAGAGTCAATTATCATATGGTTTCACTTATTTGTGGAGCATAACAAATAGCATGGAGGACAAGGGGAGATGGAGAGGAGAAGGGAGTTGAGGGAAATTGGAAGGGGAGGTGAACCCTGAGAGACTATGGACTCTGAAAAACGATCTGAGAATTTTGAAGGGGTGGGGGGTGGGAGGCTGGGGGCACCAGGTGGTGGGTATTGTAGAGGGCACAGATTGCATGGAGCACTGGGTGTGGTGCAAAAATAATGAATACTGTTATGCTGAAAAAAATAAAAAAAAAATTAAAAAAAAATACCCATTAAGGTAAGGCACCAATAAGTGAAAGATACTGAAATTTCTAAAGTAACCACTAAAGCAATAATAAAAGACTATATAAGTATGTCCCAAAGTAATAAGAGAAGTAAAATGGTAACAAATTCCAAAGGAATTAACTAAGGGGGAAAAAAAAACCAGAACTGGCAGAACAAACAAAAAGCACTAAATAAGAAGGTAGATGAGAACTCAAGCATATCAACAGCCACATTAAATGTAAATGTACTAAACACTCCAGGAAAACACAGGTACAAGGTTAATAAAAGAAAAAAACCATAGCACATCTAAAACATAGAAATATTAAACAAAATATTAGTAAAGGCAAAAAAATTACTGGAGATAAAAAGGGAAACTATAACTGTGAGATACAATTCTTCAGGAAAAATATAATAATACTAAATCTGTATGCACCTAAGAACAGCCTCAAAATAAAGCAAAAAACTGTCAAAACTACAAGGAGAAAAAAAATTATCCAAAATCACAGCTGGAGAGGGTGCCTGGGTGGCTCAGTCGGTTAAGTGTCTGCCTTCAGCTCAGGTCATGATTGCAGGGTCCTGGGATCAAGCCTGACCATGACCCGAGCACTTAACTGAGCCACCCAGGTGCCCCTGTTTGTTAATTTCTAAATATAGGGAATTTTTCTGATTGCCTACTCAGCAGGGAGTCTGCTTCTCCTTCTCCCCCACTTCTGCTTCCCTGCTTGTGCTTGCTCTCTTCTCTCTTTCTGTCAAATAAAGTCTTTAAAAAAAAAAAATCCCAGTTGGGAGATTTTTAACACACTTTTCTCAATAACTGGGAAAAAAAGATCATAAAAATCTTTAAGGATAAAAATCTGAACACAAAAACAACAGGATCAGCACATACATAAAACATCGGAAGTAAAAACTGAAGAATATACATTCTCTTCATTCACACAATGAGTATTTTACCACAGACTAGCCATAGAACAAGTCTGAACAAATTTCAAAGGACTTAAACCATACAGACTATTTTTCTCACCACAATGCAGTTAAACTGGAAATAACAAAAAGACAACCAGAAAAAAATCCCTATATTTAGAAATTAACAAACGGGGGCACTTGGGTGGCTCAGTTAAGCACTTGCGTCACGATCCCAGGGTGCTGGGGTGGAGTCCCACATGGGGCTCCCTGCTCAGCTGGGAGCCTACTTTTCCCTCTACCCCTCCCCCCTGCTTGTGATCTCTCTCTCTCTCTCTCATGCTTAGAGAGAGATCTGTGAGCTCTCTCAAGCTGAAATAAAGTCTAAAAAAAAAAAAAAATTAACAAATGTACTATTTTTTTTTAAGTAGGCTCCATACCCACTGAGGAACCCACCAAGGAGCCCAATGCAGGGCTGGAACTCTGAACCCTGAGATCAAGACCTGAGCTGAGGCCAAGAGTCAGGCACTTAACCAACTGATCCACCCAGGTGCCCCAGCAAATGTACTTCTAAATAGCCCAGGGAGAAAAAAACAGAATTACAATGGAAAACCAATTTTTCTAGTGAATGATAATGAAAACATAACATATCAAAACTTATATGCTGGGGCACCAGGTGGCTCAGTCATTGTTAAGTGTCTGACTTAGGCTCAGGTCATGATCACAGGGTCCTGGAATCAAGCCCTGAGTTGTGCCCCCTGCTCAGCAGGGAGCCTGCTTCTTCCTTTCCCTCATCCCTCCCCCTGCTCATGCGCGCTCTCTCTCTCTCTCTCTTTCAAATAAATAAATAAATAAAATCTTTTAAAAAACAAAAACAGAGGTGGCTTGGGTGGCTTAGTCCGTAAATGTCTGCGTTCGCCTCAGGTCATGATCTTAGGGCCATGGGATCAAGCCCTGCACTGGGATCCCTGCTCAGTGGGGAGTCTGCTTCTCCCTCCCCAACTCCCCCTGCTTGGGCTCCCTCTCTTGTTGTTTCTCTGTCAAATAAATAAATAAAATCTTAAAAATTAAAAATAAAATAAAATTAAATAGAAAGCTAAAAAAAAAAATCCCTTGTGCACTGCAGCTAAAGCCCTGTTTGAAGGAAAATTTATAGCTTTAAATTTTTTTTTTTTTTTTTTTTTTTTTTTAAAGATTTTATTTATTTATTTGAAAGAGAGACAATGAGAGAGAGCATGATCGAGGAGAAGGTCAGAGAGAGAAGCAGACTCCCCGTGGAGCTGGGAGCCCGATGCGGGACTCGATCCCGGGACTCCGGGATCATGACCTGAGCCGAAGGCAGTCATCCAACCAACTGAGCCACCCAGGTGTCCCTATAGCTTTAAATTAATATAAAAGCAGAAACGCCAAAAAAAATGTTAAGTGATCAGAAAAAGAATAAATTAAACTGTTAGAATAAATTAAACCTCTGGAAAGTAGAAAGAAGAAAATAATAATGAGCAGAAATAAAATGGGAGGCTGGCTCAGTCTGCAGGGAACACAGACTCTTGTTGAGTCTGAGCCCCATGCTGGGTGTAGAGAGAACTTAAACATAAAATCTTTAAAAAAAAAAAAAAAAAAAAAAAAAAAAAAAAAAAAAAAAAAGAAAGAAAGAAAGAAAGAGAGAGAGAGGACCAACAAAACCCAAAGTTGATAAAAAGACTTAACAACTGGTTAGACCCACTACAACAAAACAAAAATACACAAAAATAACCAAGTTAGTAATGAAAAAAGGTAACATCACTGCAGATTCTACTCATATTACAAAAACCATTAAGAGTATATTAAAAACAACTTTGATCAATCAATTTAAGAAATCCAATGAAATAGATTACTAGGGAAACTTAACCAAAATCACACAAGATAGGACTAATCCTACAATCAGTAAATAAATTGAATGCATAATTAGAAATCTTACCACAAAGAAAAGTCCAGATGGCTTTACTGGTAAACTGTTTTCCAAACATTAAAAGAAAAATAATGCCATAAGTAAAATATTTCAGAGAACAGAAAAAGAGGCAATATCTCCTCTCTCCAAGTCCTTTTGAGGCCCTAAAACTTTGAAACCAAAACCTGACAAATTTTTAAAAAAGAGAGAGAAGAATTACAAGTCAAACCGACTTTTTAAATGATTTTTAATAATTTTTTTTTTTTTAAGATTTCATTTATTTTGGAGAGCAAGAAAGAGAGTGCAAGCAGGGAGAGGAGGGTAGAGGGAGGAGAAAATCTCAAGCAGACTACACTGAGCATGGAGCCCAACGCTGGGCTTCATCTCACAACCTTGAGATCATGTATGACCCGAGCCAAAATTAAGAGTCAGTCCAATCAACTGAGGCACCTGGGCACCCCAAACCCACTTTTGAGCACAGAGGCAAAAAACCTGAACAAAATTTAAGCAAACCAAATCCAGAAAATAAGTAAGTTTGGCTCATTTCAGGAATGCAAAAGTTGCTTACATATTTAAAAAATCAATTAATATTTCATATTATCAAAAAGAAAAATCATATGACCATCTAATTAGTTGGGGGAAAAAAAAGTGAAGAACATTCAACAATCAGTCACGAAAAGAATCTTTAGCAGACAGAATAAAAGAGCTCTTCCTTATTCTAATAAAGGACAGGGCATCTACAAAGAAACCTACAAGTCTCATATAAACAGTGAAATGTAGTTTCCCCTTGAAATCAGGAGTTGAACAGAGATACCAGCTATTACCACGTCTCTTGGACATTCTCCTAGAGTCTTAGCCAGTGCAGTAAAGCAAGAAAAAGAAATAAAAGCTGTAAGAATTGGAAGGGAAAAAACAAAACTATCATAATCCATAGAATATATTCAGAAATTTTCAAAATTACTGATAAATTATAATTAGTGCACAAGTTTAGCATGTCTTCTGGATACACAATTTGGAACTATCAACTACATTTCCACAAGCACAAAAGAACAATAAATTTACAACAGCATTAGAAATAATCAAATACCTATGAATAAATGTAAGACAAGAGAGTACAAGATCTCTAGGCAGAAAGCTATACAAAGGACCGAGGGCAATGAAGGGAGACCTAAATAAAGGCATGCACCCTGTCTCTAGGTTAGAAGACTATTTATTTTAAGTAGGCTTCACACCCAGCACCAAGTCCAACTCGGATCCCAAACTCACAACCCTGAGATCAGAGTTGGACACTCACCCAGGCGCCCCTGAAAGACTCAATATTAAAAAAAAAAAAAAATTTCCCCAATTAACTACAGACTAAATGCAATCCCAATCAAAATTCCAACAAGTGGCTGTTTTCGGTGAAATGCAGCAAAAGTATTTGGAAGAAAATAATTACAAAAAGTCAAACCCTATTAAAGACAACCAAAGTAGAAGGGCATACTCTAGTAGATAGAAAACCTTATTATAAAGTACAGTTATTAAGAGAGTGTAGATTTGGGGCACCTGGGTGGCTCAGTGGGTTGGGCCTCTGCCTTCAGCTCAGATCATGGTCTCAGGATCCTGGAATGGAGCCCCATGTCAGGCTCTCTGCTCAGCGGAGAGCCCGCTTCTCCCGCCTCCTGCCTACTTGTGATGTCTCTGTCAAATAAATAAAATCTTAAAAAAAAAAAAAAAGTATAGACTTGGTGTAAGGATACACACCAACATCAATGATTAAGAGAGCCGAGAAGCAGACTCACCCATACAGAGATATTAATTAACAACAAAGGTGCCATGGGAGAACAGAAGGGAAAGGATGACCTTGACAATAAATGGTGCAAGCTGGGTAGCCATATGGTATGGGCCACATACCCATATGGAAAAGATAAAAATAAAAAGACCATGCTTCTTATTACACAAAAATCAGTCCCAGGTAAACTGTAGCTCTAAATGTGCCAGGCAAAATAAGAAGTTTCTAACAGACAATCTAGGAAAGTAATTTTATGTCCTCAGGGTAAGAAAAGACTTCTGAAAGAGCACACAAAAAGCATCTATCATCATCATCATCATCATCATCATCATGAAAGAGGTAAGTTAGACCCTAAAATTAAAAACTTCTTCCAGAGACATCATTAAGAGAGTAAAAAGGCAAGCCAGAGAGAACAACAGTATCCCAATAACCTCAACCTGGAAACAACCCAAATGTCCATCAGCAAAACAAATCAGTTTCTTCCAACATAGGAATATACTACACAGCCACACTCAACAATACCAATGACTCTCAAAAACACATTTAGTGAAAGAAAGGTGCCTAACTGACTCAGATGTTAGAGCAAGCAGCCCTTGATCTCAGGGTCAAGAGTTTGAGCCCCACACCGGCTGTAGAGATTACAAAAAAAACACCATGATTAGTGAAAGAGCCCAGATACTTAAGAATACATACTGAAGGATTCCATTGATATCAATCTAGAAAACAGGATAAACTACAGTGGTTAAGGACAAATGGTTGGATGGTAAAACTATAAAGAATAAATAATTACCACGAAGGTCAGTTTAATAATTGCTAGAGGGGATGGTTAGGGTAGGAATGTTCTTTTTTTTTTTTTTTTTTTTTTTTTAACCCTGGCAATAGTTACATAGGTACGTGCTTTATGAAACACACTGAGCTACAAATGTCTAAAAGCTCAAAAATACTCAAGAGCTTTTGATGTATGGAGGGTTGCAATGGTGCCATGCCTGCTTGGCACCTTCATGAATATCTGGCTACCTCTACTTCCACTTCAAGTATCTTAGCTTTTAAATCATAATATGTTCAAACAATTAATGCTCTGCATCAATAAATTATTTATTACCACTCTAAGAGCCTGAACAAACTTCTTTGGGATCCAGAAAGAAGAAAGGGGTCTCTCTCAGCATGAAAACATGAATGGGAAGGCTAAATTCCCAACTCAAGATAAGAGTTACTTCTGGAAAGGAAGGTTAATGGGACTGGAAAACATTCAAAGGAGGCTTTTCTACTGTAATGTTTTATTTCTATATCTATGCTTTAGTACTCAAAAAAAAAATAAAAAGGATAAAGCAAATATGGGAAGGGTTAAAACTTAACAAGAACTGGGTGGTATATAGAGGAGTATCTGTATTTTTACTATACTATGTTGGAAATAGTCATAATTCTTTTTTAAAGATTTTGACAGAGAAAGATCACAAGTTGGCAGAGAGGCAGGGAGAGAGAGAGGAGGAAGCAGGCTCTCCTCCGAGCAGAGTCAGATGCGGCGCTCGATCCCAAGACCCTGGGATCATGACTTGAGCCGAAGGCCGAGGCTTTAACCCACTGAGCCACCCAGGCGCCCCGGAAATATTCATAATTAAAGGAAGTAAAATAAAAGAACATCCTATACTCTTATTCACCTCATTTCTCCACGGAGAAACTCTGCTTCAGTCTTCTACTTAGCCTTCCAGAAACAAACGATCAAATATGCTAACATATTTATGTTCTTCGCCACCACCACTAAATGCCACCTTTTCTTCTTCTCCAGGCTAGGTATCTCTCTTACAGCTCATTCATGTTTCATGTCAAACTCTTCATATTCTTCACCATTCCAGCCATTCTGTTCTAGACAGCAATGTCCCTCAAAAGGAAGGGCCAAGATCCTAATCAACGGCCTGTGTAAGGCTCCTTCGATTTCTCAATTTTGCCAGCAAACATTTAACTTGCAGATAATTAGATAAGAATGAATTAGTTCTTTTTCCTTCCAGCCAGCCCACCTATTCTATAAGCTCCCAAATAGAGAATGCCCTTGCCTGTGTTACCTACCCAACTACCACGGGACTTTTTTCCAACAGAACCCAACCCACAGCACCATTCCCCTGCAGACATCTGGACTGGCTAGAAGCAGCGGATACAATTCTGTCCAGTGAGATTTGAGGGGTATTGTGCTGGTGGGCTTTGAGAAAGATTTCTTCAACCTTAAGGCTCCAGAGATATACAAGAAGAAACAGCCTCTTTTCTCCCCTGGACATCATATAGGAGCGTGCCCTTTGGAACTCCATCCAATCTGCAACCCCAAGAGGTGTTCAGCTGAAAAAGGAGCAGTGGAAAGGCTGCACGGAGCTGCTCAACTAACCAGCCTCCCAGGTGCCCCACCATAAATGCCGATTAACTTTTTTCTGGACCACAATCTTATCCCAGTCATGGTGATTAGTGTTAACCTCGTCCTATGGTTTGTCTATCAACTAGGTTAGTGATTGTAAATCTGGTGAAGGCAGGCTTTTCTCTTCCAAATAATCCCCATACCCTGATTCTGGTAAGACTCCCCCCACCCCACCCCCACCATCCACAACACACACACAGGGGCCTTTCAAATTTCCTTTCCTTAAATTTTGCAAAATACAAAGATGAAACAAATTTACTATTTTGAGAGAGAGAGAACTGGCACATTCTATGAAAAAGCATTAGAACTTCTTAAAAATCCGAAAGGCAAAGTCCCCTGCAATTACATCCTCCAAAGATAACCACTGTTAATAGACTGGTATATACTGATTCATGATTCATTGTAACTTCTATGAAATTAATTTCTTTTAAAGCAAATACTTATATCAGATTTTTTGGTAGTGGGGAAGATTAAAAAAGGAAATCTGCAACCACAAGAGAAACATTATGAAACACCCTGACATAGAGGAAAGAAAGAGCAACAGACTAAGGAGAGGACAGATGGATTCGTACCCTGGCCTGCTGCAGGGCCTTTTTTAGGCGAGGATAATAATACCTACCTCAGTAGGCTGTTTGTGTAGACTTTGAAGATAATGTGCCCAAATGAGCTCTGTTAGGGTTTTTCGCTTGCTGTTGTTTTGTTTTTCTGTACCTGCACACAAGCATTACCTGGGGAGCATTTTAAACTGAAAATCCCGGATGTATTCAATGATATCCTCTGAGGGTTCGGCCTAGAAATCACAGGCAAGTGCATTTGGTAGAGTAAAAAGCACTATGCATATTTGTTTTTACTACTGTGGCATTTAGCATCTAAAACAACCTCACAACAGTGATTCAACAAACACTAGTAGGATAAATAACAAATGAAAAGTCTTATTTTAAATAAAGATTATAGGGGCGCCTGGGTGGCTCAGTGGGTTAAAGCCTCTGCCTTCGGCTCAGGTCATGATCCCAGGGTCCTGGGATCAAGCCCCACATTGTGTTCCCTGCTCCACAGAGAGTCTGCTTCTCCCTCTGCCTCTGCCTGCCGCTCTGCCTGCTTGTACTATCTCTCTGTCAAATAAAAAAATCTTTAAAAAAAAATAAAAATTTTAAAAATTTTTAGAAACTTCATGATGGCCTATGTAAGAAAAATTCCCTTAGCAAAAATAATTAGTTGGGGGCACCTGGGTGGCTCAGTGGGTTAAGCATCTGCCTTGGGCTCAAGTCATGATCTCAGGGTCCTGGGATGGAGCCCCGCATTGGGCTCTCTGCTCAGCGAGGAGCCTGGTTCACCGTCTCTCTCTGCCTGACTTTCTGCCTACTTGAAATTTCTCTATCAAATAAATATATCTTAAAAATAATAATAATTAGTTGTAGGTGGGACTACAACTAGTAGTTGTAGGGACTGGAACCTATTTCTATCTGAATGGGGCTATATGGTTCACTTTCCATCTACAGCCACAGATCAAGGTACATGATACTAAATTTAATTTAGCATCAAGGTAATCTTTATCTCACTAAAAAACTCTTGAAAATTGGATCACAACAATTTCAAATTCTCTCTCAAATGACAACCTCCCATAGAAGCTACAATTACTGTACAAAGATTTATCCCTACATTTTGTCCCAAAAAAAAACTTCCATTTTCTTTCAGTAGTTCATTTTAGGACAATTCAAAATAGTAACTGTTAGGTAGCACCTCCAATATTCAATATATGTCAGTTTCATAAAACATAGGTACTTGATACATCTGCTAAGATATATACCACCAAAATGTTTACAGTGAGATTGCCCTGGAAAGTAGGTTTTGAGATTATTTTCATTTTTATCTGTATTTTTTAATTTTTATAATGAATGTGTACCATCTATATATATTTTTTTCTGTTATTTTAAAAAGAAAATTCAGAATGGGGTGCCTGGCTGGCTCAGTCAGAACAGCATGCGACTCTTGATCGCAGGGTTGTAAATTTGAGCCCCACGGCGGGGGTAGACATTACTTAAAAATAAAACCTTTAAGGAAAAAAAGTGCAGAAGCCCAAGAATTCAGTAATGTTGAATAACATAATTAAAGAATCTTGAAAAGTTTTGATTTTCCCAAAGTCAAAACAATGTAAGTTAAAAATCTGATTTTTAGGGGTGCCTGGGTGGCTCAATGGGTTAAGCCACCAAATTTTGAGTCTTGATTTTGGCTCAGGTCATGATCTGCAGGTGGTGAGAATGAACCCCACAACGGGCTCCCAGCTCAGCAGGGTATCTGTTTCTCCCTCTCCCCTCCATGCCATACCCCTCTAAAATAATAAATAAAGCCTTTTCAAAAATCTGTTTTTTCTATTTGGAAAACATTAATAACCCTTCTTATTTTACTGCCAAGACTTCTAAAGCTTTTCAGCTTTAAAAATAACTATGTTGTTGAATGCTATAAAAAAACATTAGTGGGTCAACTGACAACTGGAATACAGACAGGAGATTTGATCAAAGTATTGCATCAATGTTAAATTTCCTTAAATTGATAGCTGTACTAAGGTATGTGTAAGACAATGTCCTTGGTTCTTAGGAAATACACAGTGAAGGGATCAAGGGACGGGATATATGCAACTCACTCAAATACTTCAGAAAAAAATACGTAATAATAGAATGAAAGATAAAGCAAATGCTGAACAGGAAAAACATTAACAACTGGTAAATCTGGGTATGAGACTCATTCGTGTGATTTTTGCTACCTTTGTAAGCTTGAACTTATTTCTAAATAACATTTTTTAATTGAAAAAAGTAACAAAAAACAACAGTCAAAGCTGTCCTAAAAAACACTTAAGAGCATGCTGGACCAACTTCAAGCAAAACATTAAATTAGGGGCGCTTGGATGTCTCAGTGGGTTAAAGCCTCTGCCTTCAGCTCAGGTCATGATCCCAGGGTCCTGGGATTGAGCCCCACATCCCCACATCAGGCTCTCTCCTCAGCAGGGAGCCTGCTCCCCACCCCTCTCTGCCTGCCAACTGTGATCTCTGTCAAATAAATAAATAAAATCTTAAAGAAAAAAAAAAAAAGACATTAACACTGTCCAGAAGAAATATAGTATGAGCTATATATGTTGTATTTTCAGGTGGCCGCATTAAAGTTAAAAGAAACAGGGGCACCTGGGTGGCTCAGTCAGTTAAGTGCCTGCCTTCAGCTCAATTCATAATCCCAGAGTCCTGGGATGGAGCCCCCAAGCAAGGAGCCTGCTTCTCCTTCTCCCTCAGCCCCTCCCTCCCCCACCTCACACCATTTTCTAATAAATAAAATCTTTTTTTAAAAAATTAAAAGGGGGCGCCTGGGTGGCTCAGTGGGTTGGGCTTCTGCCTTCAGCTCAGGTCATAATCTCAGGGTCCTAGGATCGAGCCCCAAATCGGGCTCCCTGCTCGGCAGGGAGCTTCCCACCTCTCTCTATGCCTGCCTCTCTGCCTACTTGTGATCTCTCTTTCTATCAAATAAATAAAATATTTAAAAGAAAATTTTTAAAGAAACAGGTAAAATTTTAACATATTTTACTTAGCCAAGGTTTTAAAATATCATTTTGATGTAATCAATATGAAAACTTTTACAAGACATTGCTCAATTTCTTTCATTTGAAGTCTTTACAATCTGGTGTGCATGTTACACTTAGAGCAAAACGCAATTTAGATGTTAAATTTGCATAGGAAATACTTGATCTGCGTTTAGACTTCATTAAATGAGTAGATCCACATAACCAAGTTGTTTCAACTTACAGTTAAAAGTTTTCCAATCCCTGAACTTTCAGTTTTAAATGTCAACTTAAATTAAAATTAAATAAAGTGGAAAACTCCTTCCTCAATCATACTAGCCACACTGCAAGGTCAGTAGCCACATGTGGTTACACTGTAAGACGGCTCAGCTTTAGATGACAAAACAAATTCCCTCTATGACAGAAGGACCTGATTGCTAAGACTTAGTTTTTCATATTTATCAAAAGATTCTTGGGGGCGCCTGGGGGGTTCAGTGGGTTAAGCCTCTGCCTTCAGCTCGGGTAGTGATCTCAGGGTCCTGGGATCGAGCCCCACATAGGGCTCTCTGCTCAGCGAGGAGCCTGCTTCCTCCTCTCTCCACTGCCTGCCTCTCTGCCTGCTTGTGATCTCTGTCAAATAAATAAATAAAATATTTAAAAAAAAAGATTCTTAACAGTATGATGAAATAATGACTGATAATCCTGTCAGAAGCTCTGGCATCTCCCCAAGTCATAATTAGACATTCCCTATACCACCTCTCAGAAATACCAAACCAAGCCTTTTTTATCTTCTAAGTCAATTGTCATACTCTATAGTTGTTTCTGAAAATTGTCTGTCAAATGGCCCCCTTTTAAATGTAGCAGAACGAACCTGAGTTCTGGCTCTCAGAAGCATCAACGTCCATTGTTACAGAGTGCAGAGTTTCAGCATAAATACTGTCTGAGAATCCCAAATGGGGGCACGCATACAACAGAACATATCCTGGATTTAAAAGAAATGACCTCAGCAGAGGTGGGTTTTTCTTTTTAAACAGGTGTAAGAGATTGATTCAGTCAACACCAAGCAACAATAAAGATTCGCCAATCAATAATTCTGCGCCAAGCAACTTGATCAGGGATTTGGCTAGAATCCCTTTGGCTAATCTCAATAAAGACCTTCCCAAAGACATCCTGATTTAAGCCGTTCTCATCTAAATTAAGGTTTAGGCAGTCCTTTGCCTGACAGCAAATAAATGAAATGCTATACACACAAATAAAATTTTGCCTACTTGACAAAAGGAAAATGATCTGAAAGGTAATTTAGTGTGGTCAAAAATATAGTTCCAAAAGACAGTAATAATAAAACAGCATTTAGAAACCATTTTAGGGAAATGTCTAATTCCTACCTTCTAACCGGACTTTCCAATTGAACAACATTGTGGGTAACAACTGAATTCAATCCACAACTAATTCTGATATTGCTAGTTTTTCTTTCTCTGCAGACATACATACAGGTGTTAATGTTCTGCTTAAACTTGAAAGGAAGATAGTCTTTAAAACTGATGAATCCTTTATTGTGAATCTACTAGTGCCTGAAATTACAAATCCCCCTGGGGAGTGAGGTAAAAGAGTGTGCAAAATGGTTTTTGACACCCTGACCTAGAAGTTCTATGTTCCATGCAAAATCCTTTTTTTCCCCTTCTTTTCCCATCCTGCTGATCTAGCTTGCAACATCGTATCAGGAATCACAGACACAAATCTAACCATTGTGTGGAAACTAAAATAATGGTCATCTAAAAACATGTGTATATATATATACATTAACTCTACTTAAAATACAACTTCCTTCCCTCCCCCCCCCTCCTCCAAAGAATCACAAAGCTTTAAGCAGGATGAATACAAACATTTTAAGCCGTTCTATCGGGGAGGTGTGTTCTTGATTAGATTTATTTGACCCTGGAAATGTTTGGACATTCTGTAGAACACATTCTAACTCAGGGTTTTTGCTAGAAACTTCTCGCTCAATGCCTATGTAATCAAATCCAGTCTCACTTGTCTCTGAAATTAGCTAAATCCGCAGAAATCCATTGTAATTTTAAAAATAGTGAAGAGGAAAAAGAAATAAATACACCCGAAACTACGCATTCCAGTCCAACAGTTCAAGCACTATTTCGAGAAGGCAAGTAAAAATAAAGTCCCACGTCTCCCTCAGGAACAGAAAAAGGTTTTCATGGAGCTGCAGGGTCCAGACCGCGCCGTAGAACCCTCCCCGACCCCAGCCACTCTGCCCCTTCCAGCGGCCTTAGCTCCAGCGAACCAGCCGCGAATCCAGGCTACTTAACCACCTCGAAGCAAAAAGATGTTTATGGGTCTGTCAGATGCGTAACAGCTACTTAAATTCTAACACCGAAAAAAAGTATGATTTAACAAGAGTTTCTACACCATATTCATCGGTACGCTTCCTCCTCGCTGGAACCCACAAGAAAAGGGGAGCAACACGAACACCAGAGAGGGGTTTCCCCTTGTTTATTAGACTTAGGCAAACAGCTATATTTAACAATTCCTCCCGAAGGCTTGATGCCAGAGCAGTGGATCTCTTGAGAGGAAGGCACACAGGAAGCAGAAGGCACACCCGCTGCTTGGTGCAGGAGCATTCATTCTCCCGGTGCAGCCAGAGCGGCGCTCGCCCCAGCACCTCGGCACTTTCCAAGCGCCAACCCGGGAAGCCTGCATCCCCACAGCCCAGCCCGCGCTGCCAACAAAGGCTGCATCTGCTGCTTCCAGGTGCGAAACCCCGCCGTCGGGGGCAGGGAGTGTGCTGCCCGCCGCAGCCGGGGAGCTCAGGGTCTGCGCAGAGCCGCCCCCGGAGGGAGCCGCGCCGCACCGAGGTCCGGAGCTGAGGACCGCCGCCGGGGCCGCAGGGCACAGAGGCTCGCAGTATCTCGGGGGAGGGCGGGCTGGGCGTCTGAGCCGCGCAGGGTCCCCAGAGGAGGTGGCGGCGCCACGGGCGGGATGGGGGCTGGGGCGGCCAAGGCTGCCCGCCGCCCCCGGCGCCCCGCAGCCCCGATGCCTTTCATTTGGCCTCTGCGGTGGCGGAGGCAGCTCAACCTCCAGCGCTAAGCACTGCGCCAAGCAGGGGCGGGCGGGGGAGGCGCCGACAGACCCGCCGCAGCGCCGGACCACCCCCACTCCCCCCTCTCCACGCCGCGCCCCCGGCCCGGCCGGACCCCGCCGCCCGCCAGTCCGTCCGCTCGCAGGCCGCGCTCGCACAGAGGGCGAAGGAGACTGCGCTTCGGCGCTCGCCGGGTCCCCACCTCGATGTAGCCGGCTAGTGCCGCAGCAGGCGCCGTGAGCCCGAGCAGCAGCAGGACCAGGAGCTTGCCGGTGGCCGTGGCGGCCGCGGTCCCGGTGGCCGCCATCCCTCGCCGGGTCGCTCTAGCGCTCGACTCTCAAGCGCACACACGAGAACTCGGAAAGCTTCCCCACCACAACCCAGAAGCATCTGAAGCCTGTTCGCCGCCGCCCCGGGGGTTTTACACCAACCGGAACTGACTTCACAAGACCACGCCCTCTTTTTTCGGGGCCCAATGCCGGGCCATAGAGCCTCTCCAAGGCACCGCCCCTTGTCCAACCCAGGCCCAGTCAGGGAACAGAAGAGCCTGCACCTCCCGCCCGCCCCAACCGCGAGCCCCACCAGGCCCCGCCTCCGGCCTCTGACGACCCCGCCCCCGCCTGGGACCCTGCGTCCGGGTAGCGAGGGGGTGTGCGCCGGACGTGTTGGGGGCAGCGGCTCGGCGGAGGTTGGGGAGTAGCTCTGGCCTCCCGTACCGTGAGAGATTATCTGGCCGCGCTGCGCTGGTGTGTCCGCCTGCAGCCTCCTGATTCGGGGCACGCCCCGCTCCCCTAGCCCTGCGGGGTATGTTTCAGATTCCTTTGGGTACCGCCCTCTTTGAGGTTCTGAAAATGGTTTTATTAAAAACAGAATTAAAACATTTTGTTGTTGTTCCGAGGCCAGGCAGGTTAACCGAAGGCTATCCCCGAGGCTGGCGACCGGCTAAATGAGGGAGCTTTCCTCCTCTCCCGACTCCTGCGCTAGGCGTGCGAGTGTCAGCGCTCTGCTCGCCCAGAGCCGGGTTTGCCCTTTCCCCGAGACTGTGATGGGCGGTGTTTGCACGCTTTTGACCTCTGTTCCTTAGGCCTCATCCTTACCCTTCCTTCCCAGCAGCCACTAGAGCCGGGGATAGCTGCCTCTGTCTGGAGCCCAGTGGGGCAAGGACCACGTTGACCGTAAAACCCAGATGTCTTTCCTCCTGTGTTTTAGGGAAAGATCGTTTGTCTTTCTTGCTCAGTTTATGATCACTGGCAGAAGACCTGCTTCTCCGCTCTCTTGCTCCACGGCATTTCCACTTTAACTGGGAAAACTGCCCCATTTCACAACTGGCACTGTCTCTCCACTGCGAGGGCTCTGCTGGCTTTGTTTCCTTTCAATAGCCCTGTGATTTATACACCACCCTTTGTAGAGCCCTTGCTAGTCCCTTCAGGTTCAACCAAATAAATAGAGAAGAGGGTCCCTACCCTAGGAAACAGACAGTAAAAAGAAAGAGACAGTGTCCACAGAATAAACAGTGGAGGGGTGAGAAGTACCCTGATTTTCCAGCCTTATTGCCTGACTGCCCAGTTCTTGGTGGTTAAACAGACTCTGTCCCTATTTCCCAAAGACAACCCACACCCTTTCATTTTAGAGCCCTTTGTATGCCTGCAATGCCCTCTGTCCATACCTACCTGTTGAAACCATTGTCATTCTTCCTCCTTCCACTGGATGTAACATCGTCACCTTCTGAATGCTGTTTTCCATTAGGGCACTTGCTCCTGTGGGGAGCAAGTTATGGCACTGATAAAAACTGAGGTATGGGACCTCCTGCAGTAGAGACCTCCACACATGTTTGTGCAGCCACACTAAAACCAATGATGCTGGGCTCTGGTCTCAGTTCTGGAACAGTTGCTATAACAATTTGTGTCCTTCCACAAAGTTTCTACTTGTTGAAGCCCTAACCCCCAGTGTGATGGCAGTAGGAGGTGGGGCCTTTGGGGGGTAATTAGGGTTAGATGGGGTTCTGAGGGTGGGGCCCTCATGATGGGATAAATGCCCTTAGAAGAAGGGGCCAGAGAGACACCCATGTAATACCGCAGTAGGAGGAGAGGAGAGAGCCCTCCACCAGGAACCAAATCAGCAGGCACCATGATCTTAGACTTCCCAGCCTCTCAAAATAAACATCTGTTATTTCAGCCACCCAGTGACTCCCTTTTCTTCTCTGTCATGTGTGGATATTACAAACCTGTCTCACTTCACCAATATATGTGACTCAGTGAAAAGTGAATGTACAAGAGGGACAAGTAGGAAGAGACTTACACCTAAAAGGTGAGAGCAGTGTGAAGCAACATGTTACCAAGAGCAAGTTTCTGTGAAAGTATGTGTGGAAACAGTATCAAGTGACTGTGCAAATTCCAGTTCTGTGGAACAGGCTTCTGGAGTCAGTCCTTCTGGGGTATGTTTCCTTGCCCACAAAAGGATCCCTAAACTTCTATGAATTTAAATGTTGAGAGAAAAGCAAATGAGATTACCTGAATGCAGAACAGTGGGCTTGATCTACATGCTCTTGGGACTGTATATTCAAGATTGAGCTCTCATAGCATGGGATGGGACCAGGAAATAAAGAAAAATGATTTAGGGAGTTTCAATCCAAAACTAAGTCCTGGAAAAAGTTTGTTTACATTTTCAGGTCACCAAAGGATCATTAAAAAGAGTGTATTGCCCCATTAATCAATGGTTTTGACTTTAAAATGCTACCCTCTTTTTATTAGGTACATACCTAGTCCTACAATTCTTAAGCAATAATTTTCCATCCTAAACCTGCTCATGTCAGTGACAAGTTGTTTGAGGAATGCTATGTTTTCATTTTATTATCCTTAGTGCACAAAAGGAAAAGTCTCTAAAACCACCTCCTCTTGTGTCTCTCTTCTTAAGAATCAGACATTCTTGGGGGTGCCTGGCTGGCTCAGTTGGTGGAGCTTGTGACTCTGAATCTTGGTGTTTTGAGTTCAAGCCCCACATTGGGTGTAGAGATAAAGTAAAATCTTTTTAAAAAAAAAGATGTTTGCTTAAAGAAGTATCTTCCATGTACCCTTAAGATGTGTGCATGTCACTGCTGGGGAAAAAAGTAAAGTTCACGTCCTAAGTGTATATACTTCCATGAGTAGCATGAGTGCATTCATCTGACACTTATTTATCCCACACCTGTTCAGGGTGAGGTAAGCCAGCCTAAAACAGTTGCTCCCAAATCAGGATGCTTTCCAAATCATCTAAGAAGATTTATAAAAAGGTGAAGTCCTAAGCTCCTACTCCAGAAATTCTGAATCACTAAGCCTAAGTGACATAAGGAAATCAGTCTTTTTTTTTTTTCTTAAAGCTTTCCAGGGAATTGTAATCCACTAGTACTTTTGAGAGCTTGACTCTTGAATATCACTGGAACTAGTAAAAAAAAATTTTTTTAATTATGTGTAGTAGCTAATTTAAAATTGCCAGTGTTTTCCAAATAAAACATTAAATTAAGATACACTACGTATTACCAATAAACACTAACTCAAAAAGATATATGCATCCCTAAGTTTATTGCAGCATTATTTATAATAGCCAAAATGTGGAAGCAGCCCAAATGTCCATCTATAGATGAATGAAGATATGGTATATATGCATGCACACACACATATACACACGCAGTGGAATTTTAGCCATAAAATGTGAAATCTTGCCATTTGCAACAACGTGGGTGGATCTATGCTAAGTGACATAAGTCAGAGAAAGAAATATTATATGATTTCCCTCATATGCAGAATTTAAGAAACAAAACAAGGAAAAAAGAGAATAAAAAAAACAGACTCTTAAATATAGAGAATAAACTGATGGTTACCAGAGAAGAGGTGGGTAGAGAGATGGGTAAAATAGGTAAAGGGGATTAAGAGAACCCCTGTGGGTGCCTGGGTGGTTCAGTTGGTGAACTGTCAGCCTTCTACTCAGGTTGTGATCCCAGGGTCCTGGTATGGAGCCCCACATCAGGATCCCTGCTCAGTGGGAAGTCTGCTTCTCACTCTCCCTATGCCTCTCCCCCCAGCTTGTGCTCTCATTCTTTCTCTCAAACAAATAAGTAAAATCTTGGGGCACCTGGGTGGCTCAGTTGGTTAAGCAACTGCCTTTGGCTCAGGTCATGATCCTGGAATCCCAGGCTCAAGTCCCACATCCAGCTTCCTGCTCGGCAGGAAGTTTGCTTCTCCCTCAGCCCTCTCCCCTCTCATGCTCTCTCTCTCATTCTCTCTCTCTCTCTCTCAAATAAATAAATAAAAAATCTTTAAAAAAAAACTAAAATGAATAAAATCTTTTTTAAAAAGAGTACCCTTATCATGGTGAACACCAAGTAATGTACAGAATTGTTGAATCACTATATTGTACACCTGAAACTAATCTAATCTATGTCAATCATACTGGAATAATAAATAAATAAATAAATGTAAAAAAAAAAAAAAAGATATGGGGCACCTGGTTGGCTCAGTTGGTAAAGCATGTGACTCTTGATCTTGGGGTTGTGAGTTCTAGCCCCAGATACAACTCTGTATTATCACCACTGTTTCATTAAGAAAAAAAACTTCTTTAAAAGGATTATTTATGTATTTACTTATTAGTGAGCAAGCGAGAGAGAGAACACATAAGCAGGGAGGGGCAGAGAAGGAAGGAGAGGGAGAGAGAGAAAAAATCTGAAGCACTGGCTGGATTCCATGACCCCAAGATCATGATCCGAGCTGAAATCAAGAGTCAGACACTAAACCAAGACACTCAAGCACCCCAAGAAAAGAACATTTAATAACAAAAAACTAAGAATGGTCACATTAAAAATTTTGAAGTTGGATACAATGAACTTTTAGACAACTCACTACATTGCCTTTGTTTTTCTCATTACAATCAGAATGGTGAACATTTCATAATGGAGCAGTCCTGGTCTAACACAGGATGGGATGTTGCAGTACTGAAAATAAATATGAACCAGTTATATGTCTTGTCCTTGACCTATAACTGATAGCCTTTAAATATGTCACATCCAGAATGCATCCCCCACACACACACAATCCCCCACCCTATCCATAACTGACTCAGTATTTACGACTTGGCTTAAGTATCACCTGTTCATGAAAGTTTTCTGGTCTTCCCCTTCTTCTCAGTTTGTGCACCTCCTTTATGCTCCCCAGAACATTCTGTACACACCTCTGACATACAACTGGTAAACCCAATATTCATCATTTATTTTCTTTACTGTCATCTTAATTACATCACGAGTCCTTAGAGGGAAGGAACTATGTTCTCCTCATTTCTGTACCTCCACCATCTAACATAGTACTTGAACTTCTATTAATAGGCATTCAAAAAATATTTGCTGAATGAATGCAGAACTAAATGAGCTTTACAATCTAGCAGAGACAATAAAACATGTGCATGCATATAGCAATAGATAGAAACTCATAAATGACCTACAGGAGAAAAACGTGTCTTTCTTATGGAATGAAGAGAAGGAAGAAGTTGGTTAGATCTGACTAGGGACATCAGACAAGGCTTACAGAGGAGGTTATATCTGAGATTTCCTGGGAATGGACACAGGATGTGCACATACAGGGCCAGGAGAGAACAAGAGTATAGAAGGAACCATGTGAACAAAGGCACAGCACGGGAAAAACCTGAGACATGAAGAGGATGTGTGAGTATTTCACTAATCAGAGAGCAGAGTTTGTAATAAACAGCAGAGGTAAGATGGGTTTACCTAAAAGAGAAACCACAGAAACCTTTGGATTAATATACAAGTAGAGTTGGCTCTCAGGCAAATTGAGTAGGATGGTCATAGAAGGAATAAGCTAGAGCCTAAAGGCAAGGAGGCCAACTTGCTGCCTATTGTGCTATTGGGGAAAGAGTAAATAGAGGCAGAACTACAAGAAATGCAGCAGGATTGGAAAGGAGACAGGTGCAGAAGATAAGTCATTAGCCCCAGGAGTCAGCAGGACTCCACTGAGATTTTTTTTTTTTTTTTAAGATTTTATTTATTTATGTGGAAGAGAGAGCATGAGCTGAGAGGGGAACAGAAGGAGAAGCAGACTCTGCAGAGTGAGGAGCCCAGTGCGGGACTCAATCCCAGGACCCTGGGTCAGATGAACCCAGCCAAAAGCAGATGCTTAATATACTGAGCTACCCAGGCACCCTGAGATTACTTTTAAAACAAGGATTTAAGGTCTTCTGATCATATCATACTAACCAACTCCCTACCAGATATCAGAAAGTATTATTTTAGGGCCACCTGGGTGGCTCAGTCATTAAGTGTCTGCCTTCAGCTCAGGTCATGATCCCAGCGTCAGGCTGCCTGCGTCAGGCTCCCTGCTCAGCCGAGAGCCTGCTTCTTCCTCTCCTACTCCTCCTGCTTGTGCTCTCTCTTTCCTTATGTATCTCTCTGTCAAATAAATACAGGATTTAAAAAAAATATATTAGTTTAATAAATCTCTCATGGAGGGGTGCCTGGGTGGCTCAGTCATTAAGCATCTGCTTTCGGCTCAGGTCATGATCCCAGGGTCTTGGGCTTGAGCCCTACATTGGGCTCCCTGCTCGGCGGAAAACTTGCTACTCCCTCTCTCACTCCCCCTGCTGTGATTCCTCTCTCTGTGTGTCTCTCTCTGTCAAATAAATAAAATCTTAAAAAAAAAAAATCTCAGTGGATACATGGAAAATATATCAACGGCTAGCCATTCTTAATGTAGCTTTGTGATATTTTCTAAAACCACACTTCCATTACTAAGCTGAGAAGTCAGTCTATAAAAATGTGACTCCAGAGGAGTTAGAAATTAAGCCAGCTGAACCATATTCCTCTCCTGCTCAGAAGACTTCCGTGTTCCCTCAGCCACTGAGGTTAAACAGGTGCAATCATTTCTCAAAGGGACATTCGGCTTGAAGCAGAACAGGTTTAACCGTTTCTGAGTTACACCTTCACTGCACAACCAGGTAACTAAGATTTAAATATTTTAATTTATAAAAGCCTTTCTCCTACCTCCGGGTCTAGACTGAAAGAAGAATCTGGTTTCCAAACAATTCAAGTAGACAAAACAACAGACTACATTAAATCAATACAGAACCCCCACATTCGGGAATGCCGGAACAGGGTCTAGGCTTGGAAAGGAATCCAGCCCTAGAGTACACACGTCAGTGTCTTTTGTTTTCAAAGGTAATATTGATTCAACTGATCACAATCTGGGTATGTAGGTGTGTCTGAAATGAAATGCCAGAAAAACAACTGTAGACACACTACACATATACTATGTTTTGTTTTGCTGGTGAACTGGTTTACAAACTTGAGGCAAACAAGTTGTGTAAGGCCCCAAACGTAGACAATCCTGGATACCCTGGTAAAGACAAACAGTGTCAGATCGTTAGGGTTCCTGCCAGGACCTTGAAGGATACCCAAGGCAAAAGGGTGTCCCCAATGCTTACTCCATATTAGCTCTGCAGACAAGCTGCCTCTGATAGCAGACCCCTTTTGGAGACAATGTTACCGCATGTGGTCCTGCCTTGTTTACCATTCTTCATTTGTTGTTGTTCTGAGTATTCATTTGAAAGAAGCCATCCCAGGGCTCCTGGAAGGCTCAGGAGGTTGGATGTCTGCCTTGGGCTCAGGTCACAATCCCAGGGTCCTGGGATCAAGCCTTAAGTTGGGCTCCCCACTCAGCGGGGAGTTGGCTTCTCCTTCTCCCTCTGCCCGCCACTCCCCCTGCTTATTCTCTCTCTCTTTCTCTCTGTCAAATAAATAAATAAAATCTTTAAAAAGAAAAAAAAAAAAAGAAAGAAATCATCCTATTTCTTGTACCTGATCTACTCTGCCTCTATGTTATGGCTATTTTCTCAGCTGCCTATAATGATGCCACATCTTTTAGGGCTCTTGCTTGGGGCTTCTTTGAATTATTTCTTCTGCCTTCAGTGCAGAAAATATAAAATAATGATAAAACCCTCAGTGCTGGGTACTGCTGGCACTGAAAGTTCTTATTGTTGGGGATTTCTACATGGCACTTGCTTTTCAGAAAAACTGATGCTTTTCAGAAAAACTGAGCTTGAGAAGCTGCCAATCAAAGAATTTGAAGCTTTTTGGGTGATCTTTCTATGCTGAGCAGAAGTCCTTTCTCCAAGATCCGTAATGGAAGGGTGGAGAAACTCACAGCTCTATGGTTAGAAAGCCTGCCTTTTTATTGCCATTTTTATTGAATAGGATATCGTCATATCCCATTCTGCCCTCACCATTCTCAAGACTTTAATGGAAACAGGCTCATTTCTGTAACCATTATACTTACAACTGTTTCCATGTATTATATACTGCTATATACATTGCAAATTACCAATCAGCCTCTTAAAACGTGATCTCGAAAACTGGAGACAGTACTTCACATGCCATGTGGAGTACAGTGGTCTTTTCCTAGACAGTGTCCATTTTATTAATATAGCCTAACATTTCCTGATGAGACATCAATACCAAAGTCATGTAATAATTCATTTAACAGGCATTTATTGAGCACCTATGGTATGCCATGTACACCGGTTCTGGCTGGCAGGTGTCAGTCAAGCAAGTGTGAGCCAAGCTGAGGCATCGGTCTAGGTACGGACACGGCAGCAAGAAGTGGCGTGGCATCATAGGGGAACGACAGAGAAAAGAGAGGTCATGAAGAACAAGAATGCTCAGCCAAAGATTTTGAATTCTGTCTTGATAGCCACTGGGGGAAACAAAACAGTGGTCAGATTTGCATTTTAGGAAAATCACCCTGCCAGCAGGAGGACAGACTGGGGATAGGCCAGGACAGGAGTCTATTGAAATAATCCAGGAAGGTGCAGTGGGAGCCTGAACCCGAGCTAGTAAGGTAGAAATGCAGAGGAGGGTTAACATAGGGATTAGAAACTGCTCCACCTGATGCCTTGAGATACACAGAAGAAATGCACCCTGGGGAAAAGGCAGGGCATTGTAGCAAATAACGCAGTGGTTAAAGCAGGGACTTTAGATTGAGATGAATTCCAAGGCCTGAATCCTTGCTCTATAATTTCTGAGTGTGTGACCTTAAATGACTTAATTTCATCAAAGCTCAGTATTCTCTTTGCAAAATAGGATAATATCACCTTTTTAGCAGAGATCCTATAGAGACTCAATGGAATAATGGATAAAGTAGTTATGTGTTTTGCCCAGTGCATATCATGTAAGTGCTTCATACAGGACAGCAGGGAATTGTAGTCGGTTGTTTCTGCTGGTACTGATCATGCTGGTGTAATTCAGTGAAACAGAAAATGCAGGGGGAAGAGCAAATTTGGGGAAGAGATAATGATATTAAGACAGTAGCTCATATTTGTATAGTGCTTTTCAATTTTCAAGTTTCTTTTCTATCCATTATCTCATTTCATCTTCAAAAGAACCCTATAAGGCTTACTTATTTCATTTCTAGGACTCCATCCTAGGAAAATCATCCAAAATGAGAATAAATCATAGAAAAATGCTTGTGAGAGATGGTAAAATTTTAAAAGGCAAAATGCAAAATTATGTGTATAGAATAATTACAATTACACATTTAAAGTAGACTGGAAGAAAACAAACCAACATATTGGATTTGGGGGGTTTTTTGGGGATAGTGGCATTGTAAAGGATTGTTCTATTCTTAATGTATTTCTGCATTTTTCAAACTTTTTATAATGCATATGCATTACTTTGGTAATGGAGGAAGAAATGATTCACTTCTCCCTTGTTTTTCTTTGTCTTGTCAACGATGGTCTAGAGGTGCCTTGGTGGCTCTGTTGGTTAAGCGGTTACCTTCAGCTCAGGTCATGATCCCAGGGTCCTGGGATGGAGTTCCAAATTGGACTCCCTGTTCAGTGGAGAGCCTGCTTCTCCCTCTCCCTGCTGCTCTGCCTACTTGTGTTCTCTCTGTCAAATAAATAAATAAAATCTTAAAAAAAAAAAAAGTTCTGTTAAGAAGATCAGTTTGCCATTATTATCTGTGCTTTATAATTATAATAGAAGTATTATTCTATTGATAACAACCATAACTAACACATATGGCCCTTACTACATGCCAGACACTGTCTTAAGAATCTTACAGATACTAAGTTCAGATGTGAATTTAGAATTTATTAGAGTTGTAACATTTTTATGTTTGGGGCTATAAATAACAGAAATATCTATTCAAACTGGCTTAAATAAAACGAATATTTGTGGCTTACATGACTGGAAAAATCTAGAGCTAAAGGGGTAGAGATCAGACATGGTTCCAACCAGGACTTCAGCTTACATCTCCATGATTCTCCTGGTCCTCCTCAGGAGGCAGCTTTATCAACAGGCCAAGAATGAGTCATTTGCAAAAATTTCAGGTCCTGTGTTATACCAGCCCAAGAAATTGTCCAGAACGAAAGACAGCTTCTGTCCGAGCCTTCTAAACAAGAGCCCTGAGATTCTCCGGCTGAACAACTTAGGTCATGTGCCCTCTCCTGAATCAGTAACCAGGGGATGGGGTGGGAGTACAGGCAAAAATAATGTGCTTAAATGTCTCGAATCAACCAAGACCTCCAGTATTTGGATGTGAGGGCAATATGGAAGAAGAGTGATAACCAAATGAAAATCGAATACGAAGGGAGAATTGGGAAAATGATACTAGGTAGGAAATAAACAATGTCAATTATCATATTTCTCAACAATTTAACTTGGATCTTACTGATAGCTAAACCACAAATTTCACCTTTCCTCTTTCTCAAATGACCTTCCTGGGAGGCTTATTTTGTTTCTCTATTTGTTATTCTGTGCATCATTGAATACATGTTGATTAAGTGTCTATGAAACCCCTCATCTTTTTTTTTTTTTTTTAAATTTATCAGAGAAAGAGAAAGTGAGCCTGAGCAGGGACAAACCCTGGGATTGTGACCTGAGCCAAAGGAAGCCCCTTAGCCAACTGAGCCACCCAGGAGTCCCTACACTCCTCATCTTTAAAATTACTTGAAAACCCCCTGGGGCTAATAATACATTATATGTTAATAAAAAAATTAAAAATTAAAAAAAATTACTTGAAAACCTCTGAGCTGAAGAGAAGATGTAGAACAAGCTAATAGGACATATTCTTCCTTGGCTTATATTGTTTGTTTGTTGTTTCAATTAAGAGATGTCCAAAAAAGGGGCACCTGGGTTGCTCAGTTGTTGAGCATCTGCCTTTGACTTAGGTCATGATCCCAGGGTCTTGCGATCAAGCCCCACATCAGGCTCCCCGCTCAGCGGAGAGACTGCTTCTTCCCATCCCTGCCCCCACTTGTGTTCGCTCTCTCGCTGTGTCTCTCTCTGCAAATAATAAATAAAAATCTTTTAAAAAAGAGAGAGAGAGATGTCCAATAAATAAATAAATAAATAAATAGAAAAGGAGAGAAAAGGGAAAAAAAAGAAAATATCAGACAGAGAGAGAAAGAGAGAATTCAGAGAGAGAGAGAGAGAGAGAGAGAGAGAGAGAATCCAGCTAGCTTCTCGGGCAGCCTCAACAGAGAGGGTCAAGAAGCAGACTCCAAAGTCTAGTCTTGTTTTTGTTTGTTTGTTTGTCTGTTGTTTTGGTCTGTTTTTTATATAATAGCTTTACTGAGATGTAACTCACCTACCATACAATTCACCCATTTAAAGTGTGCACACTTTAATGTGTTTTTAGTATATTCACAGATTTGTTCAGTATTACCACAATCAGTGTTAGAACACTTTTTTTTTTTTTTAAAGATTTTATTTATTTATTTGACAGAGAGAGATCACAAGTAGACGGAGAGGCAGGCAGAGAGAGAGAGAGAGAGGGAAGCAGGCTTCTTGCTGAGCAGAGAGCCCGATGTGGGACTCGATCCCAGGACCCTGAGATCATGACCTGAGCCGAAGGCAGCGGTTTAACCCACTGAGCCACCCAGGCGCCCCGATGTTAGAACACTTTTATTCCACCAAAAAGAAACACCGAACCAACTTGTCCCTCCATTTCCCCCAGCTCCCCTCCCCCCGTCATTAACAACCATTAATCTACTTTCCATATCTATAGATTTGCCTTTTCTAGACATTTCATCTATATGGAATCTTAAAATACCTAGTCCTTATTTTATTTTATTTTTCTTTAAAGATTTTATTTATTTATTTGAGAAAGAGAGAGAGAGCGAAGTGAGAGAGAGAAAGAGAGAGCACAAGTGGGGAGAGGAGTAGAGACAGAGGGAGAAGCTAAGCAGGGAGCCCAATGTGGAGCTTGGATCCCAGGACCCCGGGATCATGACCCCAGCTAATGGCAGACGCTTAACTGACTGAGCCACCCAGGTACCCTAATACTTGGTCTTAAAAAAACAAAAAACAAAACAAAAAAAAAAACGTGGTCAGGGTACCCGGGTGGCTCAGTCGGTTAAGCATCTGTCTTTGGCTAAGGTCGTGAGCCCCGGGTTCCAGAACTGAGCCCTGCATCAGGCTCCCTGCTTGGCAGGAAGCCTACTTCTGCCACTCCCGGGCTTATGATCCCTTTCTCACTGTCTCTCTCTGTCAATATATGTAATTAAATAAATAAATAAATAACTATCTTACTAATAAGAAATAAATGATATCTTAAATAAATAAAATCTTTTAAAAATTAAAAAATAAGGATAATACATTAATCGACAATGCAGTTCAAAGTTCAGGAGACAGGTGCCTGGGTGGCTCAGTTGGTTAAGCGATTGCCTGCGGCTGAGGTCGTGAACCTGGAGTCGGGGATCTAGTCCCACAAAGGGCTCCCTGCTCAGTGGGGAGTCTGCTTCTCCCTCTGACCCTCCCCCTTCTCATGCTGTCTCTCTCATTCAAATAAATAAATAAAATCTTTAAAAACAACAACAACAAAGTTCAGGAGACTAGAATACTCAGTATTATTTGGGAAAATCCTTTCCAACATCAAGATAGGAGAAATTGAAAATTACTTTATTTAATCTTTAATTTAACGCAACTCTCTGTGGCTTACAGAGACTAGAAAAATTATTCCAAGTTATGTAGAAAATAGGTAGAAACAACAGGATTTGCACCCAGGTCTACCTCTTTCCAGAACCGTCTCTCTTAAGTACTAGACTACACACACATTGCTTAAACGCCACCAAATATTTTACTGTCCATTTGCTGGAAATGAATGTGTCCCATAATTTAACCCACAACACTATTCTAAGCAGATGGCCACTTAATCAGTGTATGCTGAATTTCAGTAGCTTTACTCGCAAAAGGCACTGTGGTATTCAAATTCTGGAGGCGCCTTGATGTGGCTCTCTCACTACTGACTTTTTGTGAGAAGTTGTTCCTGATCACATTTTCTGGCACACCTCCTTAAAAGCACAGTCAGCAGCATTCAAAGCAGCTCCTGGATGCCTGCCCTACAGGGACTTTTGATGATGTGTGTACTATTTTGAGATAAAAAGGGTTCTACATCCAGCAACCCAGAAACACATTCTAAATCAGCTTTTAAATCCCTCCTTGTTTAACATGGGGAAGACTGCTGAGGACTTGAGTTGTTTCCGGTATGCCATAGTAAACTGGGTTTCACTCCTTTTGGGGATGGGTTGCAGACCAGACAAGGAGCTAATCACCATGGAGTGACTAAAACTACCGTCATGGGGGCGTCTGGGTGGCTCAGTGAGTTAAAGTCTCTGCCTTTAGGGGCGCCTGGGTGGCTCAGTGGTTAAAGTCTCTGCCTTTGGCTCAGGTCATGTTCCCAGGGTCCTGGGATTGAGCCCCGAATTGGGCACTCTGCTCAGCGGGGAGCCTGCTTCCCCTTCTCTCTCTGCCTGCATCTCTGCCTATTTGTGACCTCTATCTGTCAAATAAATAAATACAATGTTTAAAATTTTTTTTTAAATAAATAAATAAATAAAACTACCGTCATGCCTTCAGATGCTGCTAATCTTGGAATGACCAGATTTCCTCCTGATCTTTTCAGAAAAGGAAGGTTGTTCCCACCTGTACTTTGTTGGTATCCACACATTAAGTTACACAACAATGATAAACTATTATGAAATAAAATTCAGGGTGCCTGGGTGGCTCAGTGGGTTAGGGCCTCTGCCTTCGGCTCAGGTCATGATCTCAAGGTCCTGGGATCGAGTCCCGCATCGGGCTCTCTGCTTAGTGGGGAGCCTGCTTCCGTCTCTCTTTCTCTCTGCCGACTTGTGATCTCTCTCTCTGTCAAATAAATAAATAAAATCTTAAAAAAAAAAAGAAATAAAATTCAGCTTGAGAAGTTTTGTTCAATTTGTTAGCTGTAAGAATAGTATTGTGGTTTTGTGAGAAAAATATGTTTTCCCTTTGTTACACATACTAAAGAGTGCCTAGCGGTGAAACGGAAGAGAAAGAGTTTGCCCCTAAATGAAAAGCAGACAAGATTGAATATTTGATACAAATAACTTAAAAATGCTTAACTGTTACTTGAAACACTGAGATTTGATGACGAGGTATGCAATCTTTCAGATAGAAATTATTTATACTGAAGTGCATAGAGAAAGTATAAAGCAAATGTATCAACTGACATAACTGGTGAGTATAAGTGATACTTGGATACCACAAGATCAAGTTAACATCACCAAATAAAAAGATTGTTACTGTTTCAAGTTGTAAAGACTGATGTATGGGGCAATAACCTATCCTTGCAAGCGAAGTTATTCTTGTACTGGTTGTTTTTAATCTTTGGCTCTTGGCTGCTGCCCTGGACAGATTATGGTTAAAGTTTACAGGATCTATGAGGTTGAATTTAGAGCAACAAAAGGTGCAAATAGAACTAAGGATTCTTGCCTTCGAGAAGAGGTGAAGAATGGCTTTCTATCTAATTCTCCATCATGTCATCTACTCGTTCTTTCTTTTATTTTTTTCTTTAAGACTTTATTTATTTATTTGACAGAGAGAGACACAGCGAGAGAGGGAACACAAGCAGAGAGAGAGGGAAAAGCAGGTCTCCCTCAGATCAGAGAGCCCGATGCAGGCAGGGCTCAATCCCAGGACTCTGGGATCATGACCTGAGCCGGAGGCAGACGCTTAATGACTGAGCCACCCAGGTGCCCCTTGCTAGTTATTTCTAAAAATTTCTTGGATTTCTAATCCTGAATTCTGTTGTTTTCTTTCATTCAGCTATGTTATAAATGAATTCTCATTTGAGTTCAGAGGTGTCTGATGGAAGTCTAAGTCAGTTATCAACCTCCATCTACTTTATGTGTTATTCATGACCTCATAGTTCCTCAAACTGTTCACTCTCTTTTTAGCCATTCCCTTGAGGAAATGCAAGGATTTATCTAGCTAGCTAGCTAGCTAGCTATTTATTTTAAGTAAGCTCTAAGCACAATGTGGAGCTTGAATACACAGCCTCCAGATCGAGAGTCACATGCTCTACTAACTGAGCCAGCCGGGCACCCCAAGGATAGATGGATGGAGGGATGGATGAATGGATAGATGGTTGGATAGACAGATCGATTGATTTTTTTTTAAATTTTATCTTTAAGTAATCTCTACACCCAATGTGGGGCTTGCAAACCTGTGATCAAGAGTCTCATGCTGGGGCGCCTGGGTGGCTCAGTGGGTTGAGCCGCTGCCTTCGGCTCGGGTCATGGTCTCAGGGTCCTGGGATCGAGTCCCACATCGGGCTCTCTGCTCAGCAGGGAGCCTGCTTCCCTCTCTCTCTCTCTCTCTCTGCCTGCCTCTCCGTCTACTTGTGATCTCTCTCTGTCAAATAAATAAATAAAATCTTAAAAAAAAAAAAAAAAGAGTCTCATGCTAGGGGTGCCCAGGCGGCTCAGTCGGTTAAGCCTCTGCCTTCTGCAGGTCTTGATCCCAGGTCCTTTTTTTTTTTTTTTTAAAGATTTTATTTATTTATTTGACAGACAGAAATCACAAGGAGGCAGAGAGGCAGGCAGCGGGGGCGGGGGGTGGGGAGCAGGCCCCCTGCTGAGCAGAGAGCCCAACTCGGGGCTTGATCCTAGGACCCTGGGATCATGACCTGAGCCGAAGGCAGAGGCTTTAACCCACTGAGCCACCCAGGCATCCCCCAGGTCCTTTTTTTAACATCAATGCTACCCCTGCTTGAGAAAACCTGACAAAAGGAGATTTGGGAGTGAGAGGGAAAAGGCACAGGTAAGATAGAAAAAATCAAGGTGAGAATTAGTGAATGAAAAGAAAAGAAAAAGAAAAGTGAATGTTGGGGATTGTTTGCAGCTTTCCATTATTTAAACTTCATTTCTAATAAAAAACTAAGGCAGTGCCACTTGTCTGCTGCACGCTTCATAGATACCTCAGAATTTCCTGAGTTAGTAGTTATTTTTGTCTGCCACTAAGTCACTTTGAATCATTGAGCATTAATCAACATTAAGGATGGGCGCCTGGGTGGCTCAGTCATTAAGCGTCTGTCTTCAGCTCAGGTCATAATCCCAGGGTCCTAGAATTGAGCCCCCGCATAGGGCTCCCCACTCTCAGTGGAAAGCCTGCTTCTCCCTCTCCCACCCGCCCTGCATGTGTTCCCTCTCGCTGTGTCTTTCTCTGTCAAATAAATAAATAAAATCTTTAAAACAACAACAACAACAACATTAAGGAAGACTGGAAGTTCTCAAGCAATTGCTGGCATTTTAAACACAGGCTAGGGACACCTGGGTGGCTCAGTTGGTTAAGCTGCTGGCTTTGGCTCATGTCATGGTCCCAGAGTCATGGGATCAAGGCCTGCATCGGGCTCCCTGCTCGGTGGGGAGCCTGCTTCTCCTTCTCCCACTCCCCCTGCTGTGTTCCCTCTCACTGTGTCTCTCTCTGTCAAATAAATAAAATCTTAAAAAGAAAAAATTGCAGGGGCACCTGAGTGGCTCAGTCAGTTAGGCATCTGACTTTATTCCAGCTTGGGTCATGGTCTCAGGGTCAAGAGATAGAGCCCTGGGTCTGGCTCCCCATTCAGGCGGAGTCTGCTTGAGATTCTCTCTCCCCCTCTCCTTCTTCCCCCTGCCCCTCCTCATGCTCACTGTCTCTCTAAAACAAATAAATAAAATCTTTAAAATAAAATGGGTTTACAATTCTGCTAGATCAGATTTGCAAAAACAAAAGAAAGAAGAGCAATCCTGCTATATTCCACATTGGGAAGATTATTCTTAGAGTATTGTGTACAATTTTGTTTTCCCTAATTGAAGAAAGATGTGCAACAACTTGGGAATAGTCCCAAAAAAATCAAGTAAAACATTCATAGGCTAGAAAATAAGCCATATGGAATTTGTCATCCAGATACACTCACACAAATATGAAATAGTGAATGTTCAAGTCTATTCATGACAGCATTGTTTATGATGACAAAAGGTTGAAATCCACCTAAAAGTTCATCAATATGAGACTGGTTAGATGAATTATAGTGCAACTATATGGTGGTATTTACTGTAGCTGTAAAAAAAGATCAAGAAAACTCTTTGTATTGTGTTGTGGAAAGAGCTCTAAGACATACTATTAAGTGAAGCAAGCAATCATAGTAAAGAGTGAAAGGAGATGCGGAGCTTGGCTGGCTTAGTTGGTGGAACATGTGACTCTTGATCTCGGGGTTGTGAGTTTGAGCCCCTTTGGGGGCAGAGAACACTTAAAAACAAAATCTTGGGGAAAAAAAAAAAAGACAAGGGGCACCTGGATAGCTCAGTTGGTCAGTAGGTCAACAGCCTGCCTTTGGCTCAGGTCATGAACTCAGGGTCCTGGGATCGAGTCCCATATCGGGCTCCCTGCTCAGCAGGAACCTTCTTCTCCCTCTCTCTGTGCCCGTCCCACTGTTCCTGCTGTCTCTTTCTCTCAAATAAATAAATAAAATCTTTTTAAAAAAGGAAAAGAAGGAATGATATATTTATATCATATATATGACAGGTATATTTATATCTCTGTATGTGTAAACACAATCTCTGCGAGTAGACACAAGAACTCAGTGATAATGACGACTCATAAAAGGTAGGAGGGTGGGGCGCCTGGGTGGCTCAGTTGGTTAAGCCTCTGCTTTGGCTCAGATCATGATCCCAGGGTCCTGCGCTCGAGCCCCACATCGGACTCTCTGCTTGGCGGGGAGCCTGCTTCCTCCTCTCTCTGCCTGCCTCTCTGCCTACTTGTGATCTCTCTCTCTCTGTCCAAATAAATAAAATCTTTAAAAAAAAAAAAAGGTAGGTGGGAATTAGATGGATGGCAGATGTAGGGGTAAAGAGACTTTTTCTATTACAGCTTTTTATACTTTTGGGGTTTTATTTTTGCAAATATGGCACTTATTTAAAAACCAAATAGAGGGGCGCCTGGGTGGCTCAGTGGGTTAAGCCTCTGCCTTCAGCTCAGGTCATGATCTCGGGGTTCTGGGATCGAGTCCCGCATCAGGCTCTCTGCTCACGGGGAGCCTGCTTCCCCCTCTCTCTCTGCCTGCCTCTCTGCCTACTTGTGATCTCTCTCTGTCAAATAAATAAATAAAATCTAAAAAAAAAAAAAACAAATAGATTATTTAAGTGGACAGCAGAAAAGAAACAATATGAAGAATGACAAGGGGGATGAAGGTTTAAATCGTGTCTACATTTGTGAAGAGCCCAAGTAACACCTCTCATCTGAGTATCTCCGTGATCAGTGTAAATGACCACATGGTTAATTCAGCTGCAATGAATGAATTGATTGTGCCGTAATACAGCTCACTCATGATTCAAAGACACGGCCCTAGTTCGCAGAAGAGAAGATTGAATTAGTAACTGATTTTTCAAAAATGACAAGGGATTAGTCAATAAAAGAATAATACAGTTCACTATTCCCTCAACCTAATAATGTTTGTAAAGCACTTTATAGTTTGCAAACTGCTTTCACATTTATTATCTCGTTTGATACAACTTTACCATAACGTTATGTGGTATATAAGACAGAAATTACTGTTTCTCATTTTGCAAATTGAGAAATGGAAATAAAGGGAAGACAGACACTTGCGAGTGGTCTCAACCAATAGAACAGGATATATGAGACTGGAACTAGCTTGAAAAATGAGGGACCTATGATCCCCAAGGTATTGCCAAGTCACTGGACTCTGGAGATGTACTCACAGCTTAGAAATTCTTCTAACTCGGGTTTTTGCCTAGAATTATTTCTCAATTATTAATTTTTCTTTGGTCTGGTTTAGATATTTAGCTGAATTTCTGAGTCATGTTGTTTCTTCATAGTAAAAGGCATAGAGGACCTTTTTATCTTCCATCCAATCAATCTTGTGTTTGAACGTAAGAGTCATGGAAGAGAGCTTATTCAAATGCAGATTCCTGGCACCTCTCCCCAAAGATTCAGAATCACTGGATATTAGGTGGAGCATAGGAATATGCTTCTTTTTCAAAAAGATTTTATTAATTTATTTAACAGAGAGATACACAGCAAGAGAAGGAACACAAGCAGGGGGAGTGGGAGAGGGAGAAGCAGGCTGCCCACCGAGCAGGGAGCCCGATGCGAGGCTCAATCCCAGAACTCTGGGATCATGAGCTGAGCGGAAGGCAGACACCCAACACCCTAGGTGCCCCAGGAATATGCTTTTTTAATAAACACGTGGCTACACTCCTCCAGGTGGTCTGAGCATTGACCTAAATTATATATTCAACAAGAAGTGCAATTATTTGTAAGTAACAACTCTGTGTGGCTGATTAAAATTAAAAAGGCTTCTCAAATCCTCTTTCCAAGCTCATTACCCTTACTGTGAAGAGGCAAAGGCAGAAGCTGGGAGTGATGATTAGCCTCTAGTGAGTTGAAGGAGAAGTCAATGGTGACAACACAAGGTGCTAATATTTGCCTAGCATTCCAGGGAAGAGTCACAGAATTAAATTAAAACTCATCAGATTTATTTCCTTGACCTCTCAAACTCTGAAAGTATGAAATTGAACTCGTCTTGGAGGGTCTGAACAAGCTGTCTATTTGCTTCTAGAATTTTAAGCGTTGATCATTTCTATTGAAGGCCTCAGTGGTTTGAGAGTCGGTTACCCTAGTGACTGTGTCTCTCCCTCTGCAATGCTGCTGCCGTTGGAGACCCGGTAGGGCACATGGACGTACAGGTCCCAGATTCCTTCCAGAAAAGAGAGAACAGAAAACCACAGAGGCCTCCTCCCAGAGGACCCTTGTTTCTATAATTTCCTCCCCACTCCGATCCCAGTGAAGCCCCTCACTGGGCTTCCTTCAGGGTTGAGACCAACACTTAACCTTTCTTCAGCAGGCTCCTCCATAGGAGAGTACTTTCTGAAAACCGCTTTAAAATAATTTAAAGTGGTTTAATGCCTGAAGTGCACATTTATCATCAGCTGGAGGCTTTTACAGTTTTACATAACTTTTTGAGTGTTTTTAACTCTGTACTCATGCCCCAAGGCAATTATTGCAAAGGACATATATTTTATTAATTGAAATAATAAATACTTTATAGGTGTTCTAAAAAAATGTGGTGACAAAGTTTAGATGGCATGTTGAGTCATTCAAGAATAGCCATAGAGCACACTTCTGTGAAAGTTAAATGGAAAAAGACAAGGGGAGAATAAACCCAATTAAAAAGTTAAACAGTGGGGCACTGGGTAAGATCACAGAAACAGTGGAAAGATTTTTATAAGAAAAATCTTCTCCTCGTAAGTTTTCAAAAGACACGTTCACCAGGAATTTCATTTGCCAACTCTTTTTCTGGGATCAAAGACTAGCAGGCGCTAACTTCTCTCACTGCCCTGTCAGGAGGGCATGTCCTCTATAAAAATAAGCATCATCTCAGTCATTACCTCTTACCAGCCTTTTGAAGTCACTGAAAACATATTGGCCAATTTCCTGCTCTCCATAGTCTTCCTTATTAGTTGATCATTAGTCTGCTTTCCAAGAAATGAATAGATAGATACAGTGACTAGAGTTTTGTCTAAGGACGAAGCTGGATCACGCATTACATTGGTCTCAAGTCCTTAAACTCTCTTCCACAAATAAACATGAAGAGGTCGCTCAGATGGGTGGAAGGATGTCCTTCTGGTCCTTGGTAAGATCTTTTTTTTTTTTTTTAAGATTTTATTTATTTATTTGTCATAGAGAGAGCGCAAGCACAGGCAAGGCAGGAAGCAGGTTCCCTGCTGAGCAGGGAGCCCGACAGGGAACTCGATCCCAGTACCCTGAGATCATGACCTGAGCCAAAGGCAGTGGCTTAGGCAGTCACTTAACCGACAGAGGCACCCAAGCGTCCCCTTGGTAAAATCTTTATTTGAAAATGTGACATCAGCTCAAAGATGTAGGGAAAGAAGCCTGTCCCAGAAATTGCAGTCTCTAGGGAAGGTTGGCAAGAGCTCTCATTAGCCAGCTTTGTCTCCGTCATTCATTCGTGTCAGACCCACAGCTTCCTCATCCAGAGTTGCACCTGCAGCATGGTTTTGAAGCCAGGAAGAAGAAAGTAGGAAATCGGACAGTGCAGGAAACCACACCAGCCTCTGCCACATAACTCCAGACCAGCTCTGTACAGTGTTCTTTCTGAGAAAGACCGTGGTGCTCTAGGCTTCCATGTGGCTTTTCCAGATACTAGTCACCAAATCCAGATTTCTTGACCGGTTGAATATTGAAATCTTCACCAACTGCGGAGTTTAAATCTAAACAAAAAGAAGTAAGTGGTTGAAAATGAAAGGGTAGAGAGGGAAAAAAAAAAATTAAAAGCCCTTTTCTGGTATTGAGGTACAAGGAGAGGACCCAATACAATCCTAAACCAAGTAGATAAAAAAGAAAAATGTAGTTGATCACTTGAATGTGTGGTTCCTATAGAACACCAAAAAACCATTTTGCCTTTTTCCCCCTCTAAACTGAATGGAGTGAATCGGCAGATGAGTTTGGCATTATGTAACCCAGTGAACTATAAATGAAACGCACCAGGCCGGCTAAGTGGATGTGGGTTACATTAAATATTTACACTCTACACAACAGATCTTTTGTAAAGGGCAATTTTATAAACCAAAAGTTTCAGTAATAAAGGGGTGGTAGGGAGGGTTTTGTTTGTGTAAGACCTGCTGTTTGACACCGAGGCCAAAGGCAGTCCAACCCAGCTGTCAGCAGGTGATTTGGGCGTCACAAAATAAAATGATCCAATTGGCTTTAAAGTGCATTTGTATGTGTAATAAGTAAAAACACGGGAGCTATATAAACCAACACATGTTGACACTGGTTATTTGAGTTAGGTGTTTGCTGTTGTTGTTGCCTTTATCCTTTTGTTTTCTCCAGATTTTCAGCATTGAACTGAAGCATTTTTTTTTGTAAGGAAAAAAAAGTTTTTTTCAAAAGAGAAAAAGCACAGAGAATAACATGGTCAGCAGTCATGTGCCTACCACCATTGTTGAACCGTTGTTCACAATTTGTTCTATTTGATTTGGATCTTTCTTTTTTTATTTTTTATTTTTTTTTTTAAAGATTTTATTTATTTATTTGTCAGAGAGAGAGGGAGAGAGAGCAAGCACAGGCAGACAGAATGGCAGGCAGAGGCAGAGGGAGAAGCAGGCTCCCTGATGAGCAAGGAGCCCGATGTGGGACTCGATCCCAGGACGCTGGGATCATGACCTGAGCCGAAAGCAGCTGCTTAACCAACTGAGCCACCCAGGCGTCCCTGGATCTTTCTTTTTTTAAAAAGATTTTATTTATATACTTATTTGAGAGAGAGAGTGTGTGCTAGAGAGAGCATGAGCAGGGGCAAGGGCAGAGAGAGAAACCGACTCCCCGCTGAGCAAGGAGCCAGGAGGGATTAAATCCCAGCACCTCAGGGACCACGCCCTGAGCCCAAGGCAGCTGCTTAACTAATTGAGCGAGCCATCCAAGTGCCCTGAGTATTTCTTTCCTTTTAGAAAAATAAAATAAAATATGATAGCTACAGCTGAAGCCCTCTGTGTTCCTTTCCCTAGTCCCATTGTCTTCTTTCACCCCAAAAGAAACCATAAACTGAGGGGTGCCTGGGTGGCTTAGTGGGTTGAAGCCTCTGCCTTTGGCTCAGGTCATGATCTCCGGGTCCTAGGATCGAGCCCCACATCCGGCTCTCTGCTCAGAGGGGAGCCTGCTTCCTCCTCTCTCTCTGCCTGCCTCTCTGCCTACTTGTGATCTCTGTCAAATAAATGAATAAAATCTTAAAAAAAAGAAATAAAGGAAGGAAATCTTTCCTTTTGTGACAATATGGACCTTGAGGACATTATGTTAAGTAAAATGAGTTAGAGAAAGACAAATACCGTATAGTTTTACTTAAATATGGAATCTGGGGGTACCAGTAACTCAGTGGTTAAGTGGCTGCCTTCCACTAAGGTCATGATCTCAGCATCCCGGGATTGAACCCCACATAGGGCTCCCTGCTCAGCAGAGAGCCTGCTTCCCCCTCTCCCTCTGCCTGCTGCTCTGCCTACTTGGGCTCTCTCTGTCAAATAAATAAAATCTTTTAAAATAAATGAATGAATGAATAAGGAATCTGAAAAACCTGTACTTACAAAAACAGAGTTTTTGTAATTGATAGTTTTGGTGATTGCCAGGGTCTGTGGGAGTAGGAGAAATGAAGAAATGTTGGTCAAATGGCACAAGCTTCTGGTTAGAAGATTAATAATTTCTGGGGATCTACTGCACAGCATGGTAACTATAGTTAATAATACTTCATTGTATACTTGAAACATGCTAAGAGAGTAGATCTTAAATGCACTTCACCACAAAAAAGAAATAGTGACTATGAAGTGAAGGAAGTGTAACTAACAACTGTGGTAATCATTTCACAACATATAAGTGTATCAGATCCTAATGTTGTCTGCCTTATACTTACACGTTACAAGTCCTTATATCTCCATAAAGCTGGAAAAATAAAATTCACAATGAATTACATTGCATATGTTTCTACAAATTACTCTTTTCATTCAATTTTGTTTCTGAGAGATGTTGTAAGTCCCTGCATATCTTAATTAGACAAATTATTTCTTAAAAGTAGTGCATTAAAAACTACCATCACAATAATAAAAAGTAACATTCTTGTGCAATCCATAAGGTGTAAGCTGGATGTTACCTCATTTGAGTTTCAAAGCAAGCTGGGAAGTACATATTACTATTAATTGCATTTTTTAAAAAGATTTTATTTATTTTATTTGACAGAGAGCACAAGTAGGCAGAGAGGCAGGTATGGGGGTGGTGGGCGGAGCAGACTCCCCGCTGAGCAGAGAGCCCGATGCGGAGCTCCATCCCAGGACACTGGGATCATGACCTGAGCCGAAGGCAGAGGCTTAACCCCCTGAGCCACCCAGGTGCCCCTATTAATTCCATTTAACAGATAAGGCAACATAATTCAAGTTCAGGGACTTGTCCAAGGCTAAATAGTTCACAAAAAGTAGAAACTGCATTCACTCCCTGGCCTTTGCAGGTAGGAATTTTGTACAACAATTTGCCTGCCATGGCTTCTTGGGAAGCTAGAATCCTGGGTTTTCAGTTAGCCCTAGTCAGAGTAAAAAAATGCTGGGCAGAATTCTCCCTTGCTGATTAAGGAAAGGCCAGAACTGAGAAATCAGTAATAAGGAAGAAAACTAGAGCAATTGAGAAAAATAGAAATGGGGGAGGAGGATGGAGAGAAGAAGAATCATTTTGGTTAGGAATGTTGTGTTCCCAGATTTTTGCTCCCAAGTCTATAGCTTGGAAAATAAGGCCACGTTTATGAAGACTGAGAAAAGTAGCTCAGATATTCTTCCACAGTTTCAGAGCCCCAGTGGGCAACCCTAGGGCTATAGGGTAGGACTGAAGGCAATGGCACACTTTCCTAGAGCAGTGTTTCCCCAGATAGAGGAGAGACCAAAAAACCATTCTAGATGTTACAGTATGGGCATTACTTAAATGGCAGAAAGTGAAAGTGAGGTCTTTTTTTTATCCCCAAGTAGGCTCCACACCCAGGGGGGATCCCAATGTGGGGCTCAAACTCACAACCCTGAGATCAAGCCTGAGTTGATATCCTAGGCTGAAATCAAGAGTCAATTGCCCAACTGACTGAGCCACCCAGGCACTCCTGAAGTGAGGTCTTTTTAAGTTGTTTGAGTCCTTCTCTATTCAGTTTATTCTACAGTCTGAATCAAGTGGAGAACAAACATGACATGTTTTCTTTTTCGCCTTCTGCCGTGCTCAGGTGAATCTCTCTTCCCCACGATTTCCCAAAAGAAAGGAGAGGGGAAAAATGTCTCTTCCCTAAATGATTTTTTTTTTAAAGGTTTTATTTATTTGACAGACAGAAATCACAAGTATGCAGAGAGGCAGGCAGAGAAAGAGGGTGAGGCAGGCTCCCTGCCGAGCAGAGAGCCCAATGTGGGGCTCAATCCCAGGACTCCCACTGTGCCACCCAGGCGCCCCAGTGACGTCTGATCTTCTCTTGGCTGTGTTGCCTCTGAGTCTAAAACCTCTTGGGTGTTGATGGTCCCTTGTTCCAAGCATCCAAGTTCTTGTCATCACATTAGTGTTAGGGTGAGCACTTCCATGGGGTCTGTGTCGTTCCTTGACTTTGGGGGCTGACTCGGGCTTATCCACGTCAACCGTCCCTCCTCTCCCATTCCCAGGGGTCTCAGCTAGGTTCATGTACACATCTAGGAGGGCACACCCAGGCTCCTCCGAGGCCTCCGTCTTCACACTCTACCTGGGGTAGCCGCTCCAGGCCAGGGAGACTAATTCCAACCTCAGGGAGGAGGGGAGATGTCAGCTTCTTTCTCACTATTCCATGGTTTCTGCCAATGAGTCTCTCAGGAGCTTCCCTGCCTCAGGGAGGTAGCATTCCAGAACTGCCATGTCATCCTACTTCACACCTGACCAAGCCTGAGAAGTCAGGATGGATTTCCCCTACCTTCTCCCCAGCTTCTCTCTCCAGACCACTGCTTTTATGGACTTACAGGCTCAAAATGACAAAGTAGCAAGAGCAGGCTCAGCTCCCTCCAGATAAAGCCCTGAGAAGGTATCTGGCCTCTGTTGTTTTCAACTGTGTGTGGGCAGTTGAGGCATAAAAAAAATGCCTTTGTTCTCAGCCTGGGATCCCGGGTTGCCACTTCTGATTACATCAAAGAGAAATTCTCTGCTGATTGTTGCTGCTGGTGTGTGAAGTCACCTCCAACATTTCAGTCTCCTTTTTCAAGCAAAGAGAGCAAAGCTTCTTGAGGCAACATCTGCAAACTAAGGCCATTTGGCTTTTCTTGTGTTTATTTTCACAGAATATTTTATTTATGACAAATGATATGGATTTTTCCATTTACCATAGTGAGAGAATGTTTTATTTTTAGATGACCTTACATGAGGTTTTTAAAAAGTAATTTTGTTTAAAGAAAAATATTTGGAATTGTACAGATGGCAAGTGGACAGGGAAAAAAGTGAAAGCGCTATTTGAAACATTGAAAGTTTGTGAAACTTATAAATAGGTCTTAGAAATATGAGTTAAATGAGCTGAGGCATATAATGTGTTTAAAGTAGCTTAGCAGGGGCACCTGCATAGCTAAGTTGTTAAGCATCTGCCTCCGGTTCAGGTCATAATCCCAGGGTCATGGGATCGAGCCCCGCCTTGGGCTCCCCACTCTCAGCGGAAAGCCTGCTTCTCCCTCTCCCACTCCCTCTGCTTGTGTTCTCTCTCTTGCTGTGTCCCTCTGTCAAATACTTAAGTAAATCTTTTAAAAGAAATAAAAATAAAGTAGCTTACCAGGTGCCCAGCTGACTCAGTCCATAGAGCATGCCTCTCTTGATCTCAGGGTTGTGAGTTCAAGCCCCTAATTGGGTCTAGAGATTACTTTTAAAAAGTCTTAAAAAAAACTAGTTTGCCAATTTAAAAAAAGTAGTTTATCATTAGATGTTTATTAAATGTTAAGGATTCACTACAGTACTGAATATTACATGCCATGCCTGGTAGGGGTATTTTGGATTTTATTTATTTATTTATTTAGAGCAAGCAGGGGGAGGTGCAGAGGGAGAGAGAAAAATCTCCAACAGACTCTGGGCTGAGCACCCAGCCCGACAAGTGGCTTGATCGCACAAGTGAGATCATGAACTGAGCTGAAATCAGATGTTCAACTGAATGAACTACCCGGGCGCCCCTCCTGGTGGGTTTTTACACCATAAAATTCCACATTTTAGGTGTATATCCTATGACTGTTAGTAAACCTACGGAGTTGTGCACCCACCACCACAGTCCAATTTTAGAGCATTTCCATCACTGCCCAAAGATCCCTCCCGCCCATTTAGTGACCCTTCCTCCCCTCTGCCCAGCTCCAGGCAACTCAAAGCGACTTTAAGTCTCTATAGATTTGTCCTTTCTGGATTTGCCTTGCTTCATGTAATCAGGCATAGAGAATGTGTGATCTTTTTTGTCTGGCTTCTTTCATTGGCAGAGTGTTTTTGTGGTTCTCTCATGAATAATGCTGCTATGAGCGTTCACACACAAGTCTTTGTGTAGACATAGGTTTTCATTTCTCTTGGATAAATGCCTCACAGTAGAAATGCTGGATTGTACGGTAAATGTATGTTTAACTTTTTAAGAAACTGCCAAACTATTTTCCAAAGAGATGGCATCATTTTCCTTTCCTACCAGCAAAGGATGAGAGTACCTGGAGTTGTACATATATTATTTTCCATAGATATTTGTGGTCATATCATAACCACTACTGTATAGGAGGAAAACTTGAGACTGAAAGAGATTAACTGACTTGCAGCCTTGACAAAGCCAGTATTCAACCATGTCTGATTCCAAAGCCATCCTTTTTCTACTCTGGGGCTGGGCTCTGTGTTGGATGCTTGGTTCCTTTAGCAGAGACCAGGGTTGGGCGTGGGGGGGGGGGGGGAGAGGGTGCTTTGCTCATTCATTCTAAGAAGCCACACAAGAGATCAGGTGAGTGGGGCGCCTGGGTGGCTCAGTGGGTTAAGCCGCTGCCTTCGGCTCAGGTCATGATCCCAGGTCCTGGGTTCGAGCCCCGCATCGGGCTTTCTGCTCAGCGGGAAGCCTGCTTCCTCCTCTCTCTCTGCCTGCCTCTCTGCCTACTTGTGATTTCTCTCTGTCAAATAAATAAATAAAATCTTTAAAAAAAAAAAAAAAAGAGATCAGGTGAGTAATGGAACCTCACACCAGGGAACAAGGACTTCTGTTTCTACCTTTCCCCATGCCACGCCCCGGAAATGGTTCACACTACTCACTTATTTCTTCAAATTTAGAATGAGACTTCAGTCCCACTTAATGGGTGAACACAGCAGGTGAACAAGCTGAAGAGAAGCAGTTTCCTGTTCCTGTGGACTTTGACAGTCTGGTAATCGCTTGGCTGGCCACAGATTAAGGAAAGGAGAGTTTTGCTGTCATCTTGTCTCTGAGTCAGCAAGTAGTTGGTTACTTAAATCACATTCACTAACGAGCCCAGGCAACTGCCAACTGCATTGCTTCCTGCCTTGTTGGGTATGGTTGGTCAAAACACAAACGATTACATAAACACACGGGAGACAACATAGTCAAATTGAAAAGATCAAGCAAGGGGTGCCTGGATGGCTCAGTCATTGAAGCATCCGACTCTTGATCTTGATCTTGGGGTTGTGGGATCGAGCCCCGCATCGGTCTCCTTGCTCAACGCAGAGTCTGCTCCTCTGCCTCTCCCCTCTGCTCTCTCTCTCTCTCAAATATATAAATAAAGTAAATCTTTAGAAAAGAAAAGATCAAGCAAGAGTGCTTACTTTCTGTAATCTTTACCTTCAGCAGGATTTTAATAAAAACCTATCTTCTCTTATTCACATCTTCCTACATCACCCTCCCCAGGGGCATCATGTTAAGGTAAACAAGCATGGAATCTGGCATTTCCCTTCATTCATCCTGCACAGCAGGGACCGTGTCTTGTTCAGCTTTGTGTTCCCTGCAGTGCTTAGCATGATGTCTTGTAACATCAGACCTTCATCATATCTCACCTGGACTGTGGCACTCAGTCTCCCAGTGGTCACCCTCCACCTGCATCTCCATTATGCAGCCCATTTGCCACACTGTCTCCTGAGTTATCTCTCTAAAACACATTTTTTACTCAAAGAGAAATGATGACATTTTATTATTTAATTAGATTTATGGTGCTGCAAATGGCAAAGGTAATGCTACACATGTCTGTGCATTAAAGATGCCCTCTGATTTATGGTGCAGCCAAAAGAAAAAAAAAAAAGATATTTTTAAGGCCATCCATTGCTGTGGTGAAAAAAATCCATATTCTTTAGCAGGTTATAAAAGATCATTTGTAACCTGGCTTAGCACCCCACACAGCTTGATTTCTCACTGTTCTCTTCCCCTCTCTGCTCTTTCTAAAAGGACCACTTACTGGGGGCGCATAGCTGGCTCAGTCAGTGGAGTATGGGACTCTTGATCTCGGGGTCATGAGTTCAAGCCGCAAGTTTGGTGTAGAGATGCCTTAAATAAATAAAACTTTAAAAAAAAAAAATATATATATATATATATAAACGTGGGTTAAAGCCTCTGCCTTTGGCTCAGGTCATGGTCCTTGGGTCCTGGGATTGATCCCCACATCAGGCTCTCTGCTCAGCAGGGAGCCTGTCCCCACCCCCCGCCTGCCTCTCTGCCTACTTGTGATCTCTGTCAAGTAAATAAATAAAATCTTTAAGAAATATATATGTATACAGATACACATATATATAAACAAACAAACAAAAACCCTAAACCATGTGCAAAAAATAAACAAAACAAAACAAAACCTGGAAAAAAATCGTAGCAAATTTGACAATGTCATATAATAACAGGTTGATATATAAAAAGCTATTAAGATGAAACAGAACTCTGTATCCAACAATGCTGATGGGCAAACAGCTTGAAAGACAGATCACCAAGGAAGTAATATGATGGAAAGATACTATGACTCACTCAGTTCCAACTTCACCAGAAATCAATATACCACCTCTTACTGAGCAAACTAGCTGAAGTTAAAGAAAAATTAGTTTATCGTCTATGCCTCATGAGTATGTGATAAAACAAGGAACTAATATATTTCTGGTGGTGGGGCGCCTGGGTGGCTTAGCTGTGGTTAACTGTCTGCCTTCTGATCAGGTCATGATTTGAGTCCTGGGATCCAGATTGAGCCTTGCTTCAGGGCTACCTGCTTAGCAGGGAATCTGCTTCTCCCTCTCCCTCTTCCCCTCACCCCACTCTCGTGCTCGCTCTTTTTCTCTCAAGTAAATAAATAAAATATTTAATATATATATATTTCTGGTGACAATATAAAATTGGTACAACCATTTTGTAATGCTGTTTGGCAATCATGTCAAGGATCTTGAAAGTGTTTGTGCTATTTTTGGTAATTTCACTTCCGGGATCTATACTAAGGGAATAAACCTACATGAGGAAAAAAGGAATTTAATACGCAGAAAGATATCTGTCCAAACATTATAGAGAGCTCTTTGGGGTCTGTCGCAGAAAACAAGATAACAAGGAGGACCTCATTGTTTGGAAAGTGTCACAGTAAGACACACACCTTGTGCCCCTCGGTGGCTTGAACACCTGCCACCATCAGAAGTCCACCTGTGGGGGCGCCTGGGTGGCTCAGTGGGTTAAGCCTCTGCCTTCGGCTCAGGTCATGATCCCAGGTCCTGGGTTCGAGCCCCGCATCGGGCTTTCTGCTCGGCGGGGAGCCTGCTTCCTCCTCTCTCTCTGCCTGCCTCTCTGCCTGCTTGTGATTTCTCTCTGTCAAATAAATAAATAAAATCTTAAAAAAAAAAAAAAAAGAAGAAGAAGTCCACCTGTGAGGGTACCTGGATGGCTCAGTCGTTAAATGTCTGCCTTTGGCTTGGGTCATGATCCCAGGTTCCTGGGATCGAACCCCACATCGGGCTCCCTGCTTGCTGGGAAGCCTGCTTCTCCCTCTCCTACTTTCCCTGCTTGGGTTCCCTCTCTCACGGTCTCTCTCTGTCAAATAAATAAATAAAATCTTAAAAAAAAAAAAAAAAAAAAGAAGTCCACCTGTGGCAAATGTGGCTATAACCAGAGTGCCAAGGCCGGAAAAGGAAATACCACTGGGGCCATAGCCTGAGGCACCTAAAAATTGTACACAGCAGATTCAGGCCTGGATTCTGTGACCGAACAACACCTCAGCCCAAGAAGGCGGCTGTTGCACCGTCCAGTTCCTCTAGATTTCAATGATTAGTCACATAATAAATGTTCTGGTTTTAAAAAACAAACAAAGAAATAAACAAACAAAAAAACCCTGCATTATTTATATGGCTGCAAACCACCTAAATATTCCAACAGTAGAAGAACACAAGAGAAATTACTGTATATTCAGTTGATGAATAAGACAGAGCACATATGAATCGGCATGAGTGACTCCCATACACATAATATTGAGAAGACAAAGCAAGTTGTAGAATACGTACTGTATGATACTAACTATGTAACATTTGAAAAATGCAAATAAAACTACTTAGTGAGGGATACATACATAATGTAGTAAAAGCATAAAGCAATGTGTGGACTGAAGAGTTTCTTCCCTCAGATCTCACCAGGGAGGCTGCAGTTTTGGGGGGAAGGGCTGGAGGGAAGAAAACTGGTGTAGTTCTCTTTTTTCCTTCCATGTGAAATTCTGGATGACTTTAGGAAACACTAGAGGGATGATTTGATAGGACTTGGTAAGAGATTAAGTATGGGTCTTGACATAGAGTCAAAGTCTTGAGGATTTCATCACACAGTTATTTGTCTGGGTCATGGAAGATGAGTGTTAAGAGGAGAATTGTTAGTTCTTTTGTGCTAAGTTTCAGATGTTGACAAAACTTCCATATACGTATTGATAATCATGGTAAGTCAATGGTAAGTTAATAAGCAGATGAGAAGAAAGACAAAGTGAATATAAAAGAAAGAGATGATCTTTTCCGTACTAAAATAATAAAATGTAATTTTTTTTTGCTTATTTCTTTTCTTTTCTTTTTAAGGATTTCATTTACCGAGCACCTGGGTGGCTCAGTTGCTTAAGTGTCTGCCTTTAGCTCAGGTCATGATCCTGGGTTCTGGGATCAAGTCTCACATCAGGCTCCCTGGTCAGCAGGAACACTGCTTCTCCCTCTGCCCCTCCCCCCTGCTCATGCATATGCATGTGCTCTTTCTCTCAGAGATAAATTAAATTAAAAAAATATTTTATTTACTTATTTTAGAGGGGAGAGGCAGAGAGAGAGACAAAGAATCTCAAGACACCTCTATGCCGGTCATTGAGCCTGATGCTGGGCTCCATCCCCCCACCCTGAGATCATGACTTGAGCTGAAATCCTGAGTTGGACATTTAACCCACTGAGCCACCCAGGGGCCCCTGTTTTACCTATTTCTAAACCTGTTTGTAACAAGGCTTAATATGACTTGAGAAAGAGAGGGCAGTATTTCACAGTCTTGAAGATAATGAAACAATGGCAATTTTTAATTTAATATTGTCAGGAACACCATCAATTTGCACCATCTGCACTTGGGGACCAGACAGCATCTTACTAAACTCTAAGGAAACAGTTCTATGGATGGGAGGAGTGGCAAAAGAAATACAAAAATTGAAAATTCAATTAGAGAGCTTCTATGATATACGACATCTTCAAAAACCAACTTCAGACATCTAAATAGTGCAGAATGGTGTCACTTTTCATCCCATGAATATACTCCTTATTCTAACTGTGGCAAAAGTCAATGCTGGTAAGTGTTTACTTTCCTGTCTTTGTCAGACATTAGGGTATATTGACAAATAAGTATTTGAATCTTCTTCTTCTTCTTCTTCTTTTTTTTTTTTAAGATTTTGTTTATTTATTTGAGGGAGAGCATGAGAGGGGGAAGGTCAGGGGGAGAAGCGGAACTCCGTGCTGAGCAGGGAGCCCAATGTGGGACTTGATCCTGGGACTCCAGGATCATGACCAGAGCCAAAGGCAGTAGCTTAACCAACTGAGCCACCCAGGTGCCCCTTGAATCTTCCTAATTGGTGAAATTTTCTTTTTTTTTTCTTTTTTTTTTTTTAAAGATTTTATTTATTTATTTGACAGAGAGAAATCACAAGTAGGCAGAGAGGCAGGCAGAGAGAGAGGAGGAAGCAGGCTCCCCGCTGAGCAGAAAGCCCGATGTGGGGCTCGAACCCAGGACCTGGGATCATGACCTGAGCCGAAGGCAGCGGCTTAACCCACTGAGCCACCCAGGCGCCCCTTGGTGAAATTTTCTAAACGCTACATAGGGTCTTCCCTTGGGTGTGTCATTTTTGCTCTTGCTCAAAGTGTGGTCCACGGACCAGTAGCAACAGTGTCACCTTAGAAATTGTTAGAGAGGCAGAATCTCAGATCCCACCTTAGCCCTTCTGAATTATAATCTGTATTTAATACAGGCTGCCCACAGGACTCATATGCAAATTAAAATTTGGAAAGCACTGATGTAGCCAATTAGGAAAATGAAATTTGACTTTAAAAGTCCCCTGGATTTTAGTAATTATTAGAAGGCAGTGAGTCTTTATAAGGTTTTGGACTCCTTGGAATGTGCTGGAAATTATGACATCCTCCCTTAGAAAAACGGTACATATGAACTGGACATGATATTTAGCATAAAATTTTTAGATGGATTCAGGAGTGTCAAGGTTAAAAGCTAGGGTCTTATTTTTCTTCTCTAACCTGGGGGAACTTCAATAATTTGCATATGAATGGACTGAAAGACTAGGGCCTGAACACGACCTGAATAGTTGAAATGTTTGTGTGAGCCTGTGACTTTTGTATGAAGAAACAAAAGAACCTCAAAAGTATTTTTTCTAGAAAAGTAGTTACCAACAGTGATCGCATTTGTAGATATTGGTGATTAATGTTTCTTCCTGGTGAGGAGATAAATTTAAACCTAAAAGAACTCGATTTTGTCTTGAATAAAATGAAGAGATTAGATGCCACACTAGAATTTGAGAAGGGACCTTGAGAGAAAAGAATCCTGCTTAATTCTCAAGCTCTCTGCTGGTTACTTTAAAAGGATAAGAAAGAGAATTTAAGAGAATATTTACATTCCATGACCACAGGCATAAAGTAAATAAAAAACACCGTTAAGGAGGAGAAAAGTTCTCACTCAGATTTAAATCTATGCAGAACCTGTCTCTTGTTAATGTTTGTTGAGAAGGAACAAAAGCTCAAGCAACTTTAAATCCGAACATGAAGTATCATGATAGCCATAAAGCACAATGGACTTTTCCCCTTACTTTTTACTATGTCCTACTTTTAACAACCAGAGAAATATGGTCCTTACTAACAGAGGATTATTTCTCTAGCCGGTGGCACTTGGTTTCCTCTCAGTCTTTAAAACTGCATCTATTGCCCTGGTACAATATCCCTGTGTTTTACGCTTCTTTATTGCCATATATACTAGAAAAATACATCCCATTTTTTTTATTAAAGATTTTTATTTATTTATTTGACAGAGAGAGATCACAAGCAGGCAGAGAGGCAGGCAGAGAGAGAGGAAAGGAAGCAGGCTCCCTGCTGAGCAGAGAGCCCGATTCGGGGCTCGATTCCAGGATCCCGGGATCACGACCTGAGCCTAAGGCAGAGGCTTAACCCACTGAGCCACCCAGGTGCCCCTATATCCCATTTTTTGTTTTTTTTTTTTTAATTATTTTTTATTTCTTAAAGATTTTATTTATTTATTTGACAGACAGAGATCACAAGTAGGCAGAGAGGAAGGCAGAGAGAGAGGAGGAAGCAGGCTCCCTGCTGAGCAGAGAACCCGATGTGGGACTCGATTCCCAGGACCCTGGGATCATGACCTGAGCTGAAAGCAGAGGCTTTAACCCGCTGAGCCACCCAGGCGCCCCTATATCCCATTTTTTAAAGCTGATTTGCATCAGCAATATCTATTTCTGAGGATTATTCGTGGATTACCCATAAATATTCCGAACAATGTTTCTGTGGCTCTTAATCTGTGCTATATTTGGCATAGGGTTTTGTTTTCTAAAAAAAAATTTCCATTTTCTTTCTCCAGTTCAGCATAAGACTTACCCCAGTTTACTGTTTGGCCAGACAATGTATTTGCAATCTCACTCAGATCAAATGGGGACACATGAAAGTTTCGGCAAGCTGTAAGAGCACTTATACAAAAACAGGGGTTTAACTCAAAATAGAAATTGCCCTGGGGGCACCTGGGTGGCTCAGTGGGTTAAGCTTCTGCCTTCGGCTCAGGTCATGATCTCAGGGTCCTGGGATTGAGCTCCGCATCGGGCTCTCTGCTTGGCGGGGAGCCTGCTTCCCCCTCTCTCTCTGCCTGCCTCTCTGCCTACTTGTGATCTCTCTCTCCCTCTGTCAAATAAATAAAATCTTAAAAAAAAAAAAAATAGAAATTGCCCTGTATTGATTTTTTAAAATTATGTTAAGTGAACAAAAAAAGGTGCTTTGAATGTTTCATCACTGAAAATTCTTAGAAAGTATTTTCTTTTTTTTTTTTAAGATTTTATTTATTTATTTGACAGAGATCACAAGTAAGCAGAGAAGTAGGCAGAGAGAGAGGAGGGGGGAAGCATGCTTCCTGCTGAGCAGAGAGCTTGATGCGGGGCTGGATCCCAGGACCCTGAGATCATGACCTGAGCTAAAGGCAGAAGCTTAACCCACTGAGCCATCCAGACACCCCCAGCTACTCTAATAGCTAGTTTAGCCACAAGTGAAAGCATACCCCAGGGCCCCTGGGCTGTTACTTACACACCACTTTGGAACCAAAGGTGTGCTCAGAGAAAAGAGCAACACAGATCTCTAGTTGTGTTTCCTGCTGTCAGTGAGCTGTGCACTGAGGATCATAAGTAACCTTGGCAAGTGAGCAGACCACAGGCAACATGGTAAAGCAGGTCAAGTGTGCCTGGAGCAGAAACCTCAACCCCTGGGACTCCAGAAAGTCCTTCTTAATAATTGACGCATTTCATGGCATCTCATTTCTGTGTAGAATGCTCTCCATCCCTACACATTTTTCTATGGTGTCTACTATGAATATTGCTACTGTTTAGGAAAACTACTAATTTGTATTTAATTTTTTTTTCGGTGTGTGTGGGGTGCTCTGTGGCAACAGGAAGGGCAAGAGGAGGGGGCAGAGGGAGAGTGAGAAAGAGAATCTTGGGCCGGCCATGAAGCCCAGCAGGTATCTTTCTAATCATTATTCTGAACTCTAGTTCTGACATCTTACTTATATCCATACTGATTAGGTCCCTGGTAGTCAGTACTGCCTCTTGTTCTCTTTTTTGACGTGAGTTTTTCTGTCTCAACGTTCTTGCAGAAAGCGGTTGCCTTTCTTTCTTTTCTTTCTTTCCTCCTTTCTTCTTTCTCTCTCTCTCTTTCTTTCCTTCTTTCTTTCAGAAAGTCTTTTTTCCTCCCCAAGATTTTATTTATTTATTTGACGGGGGGGGGGGGGGGAGTGCAAGCGGGGAGGGGGGAGTGGCAGGCCCCAGAGGGAGAAGGAGTGAGAGAAGCAAGCTCACCCACTGAGGCCACCCAGGTGCCCTGATTGCTTTTCTATTTGTAGAGTTGCAGCTACTCTTTTCTTAGATCCCTGGTTGAGTTCGCAGGTGTTCAGAATCATTCCATTGCTGTCTAGCTGAATTCCTGGGACCAGATGAAATTAAGGTCTCCTACCCCCCTGACATTTGGGACTGGACTACGATCCTCATTATTTGCTTTTAAACAATGAAATACTGGGACGCCTGGGTGGCTCAGTGGGTTAAGCATCTGCATTCGGCTCAGGTCATGATCCCAGGGTCCTGGGATCAAGTCCCCCATTGGGCTCCTTGCTCAGTGGGGAACCTGCTTCTCCCTCTGCCTGCTGCTCCCCTTGCTTGAGCTCACTCCCTCTCTCTGTGACAAATAAATAAATAAAATCTTAAAAAAAGGAAATATTACACATGTGATGGTGAGTTATATGTGATGGTCAGTTACATATGTCTATTTGGTTACTTCAATAAACGCTAACCTAAGTGTTGCTATAAAAGTATTTTGTAGGTGTGATTAAAATCCAGAGTCCGTCACATTAAGCAATATCCTAGGTACTCTGGGAGTGCCTCATCTCATTGCCTGAAAGGCCTGAAGAGCAAACTGGGACTTCCAGGAAAGAGAAGAAATGCCACCTGTGGATGGCGGCTTCAACCCGAACCAGAGAGTTCCAGCCTCCCCTTCCTAATGGCCTGCACCACAGAGTTTGGACTGGGTTAGCCAGACCCAACAAGCCCTCCAATAAATCCCTTCACATATGTCCCTACTGGTTTTGTTTCTCTACTTGAGAGCTGACTGATGCAACATACCTTTTTCATTTTGCCTTTATAATTCAGCAGGACGGGCAATCACTCCAGGCCCACTGATACGGCTCCACTTTCTTCTGTTTAATGCCCGCATCCTGTCCTATGAGGTGGATGTACCACTACGCTTTGACTGTTTCCAGTTTTATGTGATTCTGAAAAATGCTGCATTAAACACCTTATATGGGTGACTCTCTTTGTTCTAGATAGAATTCCAGAATGGGGACTTCTGAGTGATACAATTATGTAAGATCTCCTATAATATGTATATACATATAGACAAATTTAATTTTAATTAATGTTACTACTTTCCCTTCCAAAAAGACTGGAACAATTCCTCATGCTGCTGACATGATATAAAAGCACTCTTACAATCGATGCTCCCATGCTGGCTAGCTCACTAGAACATGCAACTCTTGATCTTGGAGGCATGAATTCAAGCCTCATGTGGGGCATAGGAAATTGTTTTACAAAAAATAATGCCTAATCATTACTTTAATTTTCATTTCCGATGCTTCAAGTTTGAGTATCTTTTTACAATTTTTTTCACTGTTTTCTTTAAAGATTTTATTGATTTGAGAGAGAAAGAGCACAAACATAAAGGGGGATGTGCGGGGAGGAGAATCTCTCAAGCCGAGTCTGCGCTGAGCTCAATGCAGCACTTGAACCCACAACCCTGAGATCATGACCTGAGTGGGAATGCAGCGGGATGTTCAACCCACTAAGATACCCAGGCGCATCAAAGTTTGAGCATCTTTTAATATGTTAATATGATTCGGGGCATTTCGATTTGCTCTTCCCTGATATTTTCTTTATTTTTTTTTTAAGATTTTATTTATTTTATTTGACAGACAGTGATCACAAGCAGGCAGAGGCAGGCAGAGAGAGAGGAAGGGAAGCAGGCTCGCTGCTGAGCAGAGAGCCTGATGCGGGCTCGATCTCAGGACCTTGGGATCATGACCTGAGCCAAAGGCAGAGGCTTTAACCCACTGAGCCATCCATGTGCCCCTGATATTTTCTTATTAGCCTTTGTCTGTTTTACCATTAGTTGTTTACCTCTTTGTTTTCTGTATAGCAAAAATGTGATGTATTGTTTATTGACTTGTTATGGTATATATAACGCCAAAGTTTTTATTTACAAGTAATTAAAATATAGCTGTTGTCTTCATTTTAGCTTTTCTCCCCGCCCCCCCCCATTGCAGCTTCTTGGTTTCAAATCTTCGTTAAGAAATTCACCAATGTTTGGGGTGCCTGGGTGTCTCAGTGGGTTAAGCCTCTGCCTTTGATCTCAGGGTCCTGGGATCGAGCCCTGCATTGGGCTCTCTGCTCAGCAGGGAGCCTGCTTCCCCCTCTCTCTCTGCCTGCCTCTCTGCCTACCTGTGATCTCTCTGTCAAATAAATAAATAAAATCTTAAAAAAAAAAATCACCAGTGTTCCTAGAAGAAATGGTAGATAGTATCCTAGATTATCTTAGATTTTTTTAAAAAAAGATTTTATTTATTTGACAGAGAGAAATACAGCAAGAGAGGGAACACAAGCAGGAGAAGTGGGAGAGGAAGAAGCAGTCTTCCTGCCGAGGAGGGAGCCCGATGTGGGGCTGGATCCCAGGACTCTGGGATCATGACCTGAGCCGAAGGCAGAGGCTTAACGACTGAGCCACCCAGGTGCCCCAAGATTTTTATTTTATATTTAGGTCTCAATATTTTTTTATATCATGTTTACATAAAAAACCCAAGAGACTTTGGTAAATCCTAATCATAAACAAATGAAGACTAATTTGTTCTTAGCAAATTCTTACCCAATTAAAAATTTTTCTTGATTATAATTATTAGAAACTCCAAAAACAATCTTAAAAACTTTATTGAGGTGTAAATGACATACATTAAAATGCATATGTTTAGGGACACCTGGCTGGCTCAGGCAGCAGAGCATGTGATTCTTGATCCTGGGGTTGCGAATTTGAACTCCACATAGAGCAATAAGGGGCTCCTGGGTGGCTCAAAGGGTTAAGCCTCTGCCTTCGGCTCAGGTCATGATCCCAGAGTCCTGGGATCGAGCCCTGGGATAGAGCCCTGCATCGGTCTCTCTGCTCAGCAGGGAGCCTGCCTTCCCCTCTCTCTGCCTGCCTCTTTGCCTACTTGAGATCTCTGTCTGTCAGATAAATAAAATCTTAAAAAAAAAAAAGTAAAATAAGATATACCTGGCTGTCTCTGTCAGAAGTGTGTACAGCTTTTAGTCTCTGGTTTTGAGTTCAAGCTCCATGGTGGGTGTGGAGATTACTTAAATAGATAAAACTTAAAAAATAAAATTAAATTAAAATAAAATGCACACACACACAAATAAAAATAAAATAAAGTGCACATGTTTAAAGTGGGCAACTTAATAAGCTTTGCAATATGTACACATTCATGAATCCATCACTGCAATCAAAGTGAACATACTCATCATTTTCCAAAGTTTCCTTTTGAATCTTTGCAATCGCTCCCCAAGCCTGCCAGCCTCCCTGCCTCCCACCACTACCTCCCACCAGGCAATCACTGATCTGCTTCCTATCACTACTAATTAATTTGTGTTTTCTACAATTTTATACAAGTGGAATCATGAAATATGTACTCTCTCTCTCTCTCTTTCTAGGTTTGGCTTATTTTACTCAGCACAATTACTTTGATATTAATTTATACTTTTTAAAAGATTTTATTGATTTATTTGAGAGAGAGGGAGTGAGAGAGAGAGAGATCATGAACAGGGGCGAAGGCTAGAGGGAGAAGCAGACTCCCTGCTGAGCAGGGAGCCTGATGCAGGACTCGATCTCAGGACTATGAGACCATAACCTGAGCCAAAGGCAGACACTTAACTAACTGAGGCACCCAGGTGTCCCTTAATTTATGCTTTTGCATGTATCAATAGTTTATTTCTTTTTCTTGCTGAATAGTGCTCCATTGTATGGACATACCACAATATTTTTACCCATTCATCTTTTAACCGAAAGTCATTTTTTTTTAAAGATTTTATTTATTTATTTGACAGAGAGAGATACAGTGAGAGAGAGAACACAAGCAGGGGGAGTGGGAGAGGGAGAAGCAGGCTCCCCGCTGAGCAAGGACCCTGATGTGGAAATCGATGCAGGGCTCGATCTGAGGACACTGGGATCATGACACTGGGATCAAAGGCAGACATTTAATGACTGAGCCACCCAGGCACCCCTGTTAACAGAAATTCTATTCAGTGTTGTTTCTCATACGCAGAGCATTGTTTGAAAGTCGAGAGTAGGCTTTTCTACACATTTTACATTTGTGTTTATTATCTATATTGGTTCTTGCATATACAGTAAACAGTGTGATTTGAGAGAAGGGTTTTCGACCACAGCACGTTCCTAGGGTCTCTCTCCTATATGAATGTTGTAACATTTCATGAGGGACAGCTTCTAGTGAAGATTTTTGCATGTGCACTGTATTTAGGTGTCTCTCAAAAATGAATTCTCATTTGCTATTGAATGTTTTCTCACCTTCCTTACGTGAATAGGGTTTATCTGCAAGTATGACTTCTCTATTGTCTAATGAGGCTTGACTTCTGAATAAAAGCATTCTCATACCTACTACATACATAAGATTTCTTTTGTATGGATTATTTAATAAATAATGATGTCTCTCCTTTTGGATGAAGATTTTCCACATTTATTACAATTGTAGAGTTTGTTTCCAGTATGAATGTTTTGATCTTATTGCAGTATTGCTTCTAGCTAAAGACACTTCCACATTGATTACATTCAGGGATTTCTTTCCAGTACAAATCTTCTCGGGCTCTGTGAGATTTTTTTCACTACTGGAGGCTTTCCCACTTTCTTTATAGCCATAGGGTTTCTCTCCAGTACGCCTTCTTTGGTCTCTAACGAGTCTTACTTAGCCTTTGAAGAGAAGCGTTTCCACATTCATAAGCTTTCTCCCTAGAATGATGGGTATGAAGTTTTTCTATTACAGCTGAAGGATTTTCCGCATTTATCGCTTTTATGGGATTTCCTCCCTCTATAGATTCTTAAATGTAAAGTGAGGGATGAGATTCGAGAAAACACTTGGAAAAAAAAAGGGAGAACGCTTGACTACGTTCAGCACATTCATGAACGCACCATCTCCAGTGTGTATCTTCTCATGATCTCTGAATCATTGCTTCGGGCTAAAGGGTTTCCACATTCATTATATTCGGGAATTTTTCCTCCAATATGATTTTTTTTTTTTTAATGTGTAAGGATATTTGCGTTGGCTGGAGGCTTTCCGATATCCCTTACATGCTGTAGTTTCTCTTTTGGATTATTCTCAGGTATCTGTTGACATTATATTCCTGAGAGAAGACTTTTCGTACAATGATTACATACATGAGATTACTATTGAGTGATCTTAAATGAGATTACTATGACTAAGTTGAACCATAGCATCCTCATCATATTTATAATAATTCTTGCTTACACAGCTTCCCTCATATCAAAATTTAAGTTATGGCCCCAAATTTTCAGGCTAAGTCACATTCACAAAGGTGTTTTCTTGAAATAACAATGTTTGATGGAAAGTACGTTTCCATTTTCATACATTTCCTGCTTTTTACTGTGACTATGTGTCAGGGGAAAAGATGATACTCGACTTAAAGTCTTCATAATGCTTCTCTCCCTGCTTATTAAACTTCCCAGAAGCTTCTTCTGTACATCACCTCCCTTCCAGTTCTCTCTCAACATCCACGACTCTGGCTGTTTGAACTGAAGACAAAATCCAGTTTCGTGACAAGATCTCTGGTGTCTGGGCACCTGACTGGCTCCATCAGAAAGGCATAAAACTCTTAATCTTGGGGTTGTAAGTTTGAGCCCCACACTGGGTGTAGAGATTACTTAAATTAATAAAACTTTAAAAAAAAAGTCTCTAGGAGTCTGGGCCACAAACAAAAGTAGATACTCCATAATAGCAACTTCTTTTAGAGTCATTATTTTTTTTTTAAATTTAAATAATCTCTAAACCATATATGGGGCTTGAACTCATGACCCTGAGATCAAGATTTGCATGCTCCACCAACTAAGCTAGCCAGGGGTGCCTTTTTTTTTTTTTTTTTTTCAACATTTATTTATTTATTTGGGGTAGGGAGGAGCAAGGGAAGAGGGAGAGAAATCCTCAAGCAGACTCCCCACCACAGGAGCTTGATCCCAGGACCCTGAGATCATGACTTGAACCAAAATCAGGAGTTGGATGCTTAACCCACTGAGCCACCTAGGTGCCCCAACCCCTATTTTTTTTCTTTTATTTTCTACTCCATAATAAGTATATTTAATTTTATATAAAATAACATTAAAAAATATTTTCCTGTTCAATTCCTTAGACTTTTCCTTTCTTTTTCTTTTTTTTATAAACATATAATATATATATATATATTAAAGATTTTATTTATTTATTTGACAGAAAGAGAAATCACAAGTAGACAGAGAGGCAGGCAGAGAGAGAGGGGGAAGCAGGCTCCCTGCTGAGCAGAGAGCCTGATACGGGGCTCGATCCCAGGACCCTGAGATCATGACCTGAGCCGAAGGCAGAGGCTCAACCCACTGAGCCACCAGGTGCCCCCATATAAACATATAATATATTTTTATCCCCAGGGGTACAGGTCTGTGAATCGCCAAGTTTACACACTTCACAGCACTCACCATAGCACATACCCTCCCCAATGTCCATAACCCCACCCCCCTTCTCCCAACCCCCCTCCCCCCAGCAGCCCTCAGTTTGTTTTGTGAGATTAAGAGTCACTTATGGTTTTAGACTTTTCCTTTCAAATCTGACAAATAAACAAACAAAAGTAAACCCGATACTGCTGCTATTTCATAAATGCTTAAAATCCCTGCCATCCACATTCCAGTATGTACCTCACCCCAACACACAGTCTTGTACCCACCCAGCTTCCCACTCGCTTTATACTCAGTTTCCTATGGCTGACATAACAGAGTACCATCAACTAGATGGGTGCTTAAAACAATAGAAGTTTATTATCTCACAGTTCTGAAGCCTTGATGTCCAAAATAAAGGTGTGGGCAGGGCAATGCTCTCTCTCTGAAGACTTTAGGGAATAATCCTTCTTTAAACTGTTGGCGATTGCTGGAAGTCTTCAATTTTCTTTGACCTAAAGATACATCATAGTCCATCTTTGCCTTTTTTTTTTAAATTTTTTATTTTTAAGTAATCCCTGTACACAAGGTGGGGCTTAAACTTACAACCCAATGATCAAGAGCCACATGCTCTACTGACTGAATCAGCCAGGTGCTCCTCTGCCTCTGTATGTATCTTTCCCTGTGCAATGTGCCTCTATTTTCTCTTCTTATAAGAACACCCATCATTATGTTAGGGCCTGACCTATAGAGTATGACATTATCTTAACTAATTATATCTGCAAAGACCCTATTTCCAAAATAAGATCTCTGTCACAGGTTCCAGATATGAACTTTGGAGGAGACTATCCAACACAATATAAATTTCACTCGGGTCGGGGGAAGAGGTCACGGGGGAGGGGTGGGCATTAAGGAGGGCACTTGATTAACGAGCCCTGGGGGTTATATGAATTGATGAATCACTAAATTCTACCTCTGAAACTAATAATACACTATATGTTCATCTAAGTGAATTTTTTTTAAAAGATTTTATTTACTTATTTTACAGACAGAGATCACAAGTAGGCAGAGAGGTAGGCAGAGTGAAAGAGGGAAGCAGGCTCCCTGCTGAGCAGAGAGCCTGATGCAGGGCTCAATCCCAGGGCTCGATTCCAGGACCCTGAGATCATGACCTGAGATGAAGGCAGGGCCTTAACCCACTGAGCCACCCAGGCACTCCCTAAAGTGAATTTTTAAAAGATTTTATTTGAGGGGCACCTGGGTGGCTCAGTGGGTTAAGCCCCTGCCTTCAGTTCAGGTCATGATCTCAGGGTCCTGGAATCGAGCCCCACGTCGGGCTCTCGGCTCAGCAGGGAGCCTGCTTCCTCCTCTCTCTGCCTGCTGCTCTGCCTACTTGTGATCTCTCTCTCTCTCTGTTAAATAAGTAAATAAAATCTTTAAAGAAAAAAAGATTTTATTTGAGAGAGAGAGAGACAGAGACAGAGCATGAGTGGGGGGAGGGGCAGAGGGAGAGGGAGAAGCAGACTCCCAGCCAACCTGGGAACCTAATACAGGGCTCAACTGTGATCATGACTGAGCCACCCAGGTGCCCTCATTAATATGATTTTAAATAAAAATTTTAAAAATTTAAAAGAATAAATTTCAAACATCCAGTTACACGCACAGTCACCCACAACTGAACCCTGTTGGCTTTTTTTCTGAACAAGAGTGAAGCTCGGGGCACCTGGGTGGCTCAGTCAGTTAAGGATCTGCCTTCAGCTCAGGTCATGATCCCGGGGACCTGGAATAGAGCACCACATGGGATTCCCTGCTTTGAGGGGAGCCTGCTTCTCTCTCTCCCTCTGCCTGCCCTTCCCCCTGCTGGTGCTCACTTTCTCTCTCTCTATCTAATAAATAAATAAAATCGTTAAAAAAAAAAAAAAAGAGTGAGGGTCTGAACAACTCTGACCTGGTCACAAACTCCTTGATCCTTTCTCTGAAGTTCACCTAGTTCCGTATCAATCATCCTCTCTCCTCACAGTGCAGACCTGAAGCCAAATGACTGGCTCATTTATTTTTTTGGACTATCATCTTGTTTAATTATTTTGAACTACAGAAAAGTTGCAAAAATAGTACAAGAATTACCATATACCTATCATGCAGGTTCTCCATATGTTAACATTTTAGTCACATGTAAATGGACTTTTTTTTCTTTTGCTGAAGTGTTTGAGAATAAACTGCAGATATATTTCCCCTTCGCCTGGTGTTTATTTCCTAAAAGTAAGAAAATACATTTATATATCCATAATACAATGCTCATTGTATTATTATCTAATCTACAAAGTTTATGCCAATGTGACTAATTGTTCTCTATACATGTAAAAAATAGTTTTTTCCTGGTTCAGGATTCAAATCTGGAACATTTAGTTGTTGTGTCCTTTTAGTCTCCTTTAGTCTGGAATGGTTCCTCAGACTTTGTTTTTCATGATATTTATAATTTTTTTTTTTTTTTTTTTACATAGGCTCCATGCCCAATGTGGGCCTTGAACTCAAGACCTTGAGATCAAGAGTCACCTGCTCTACCGGTTAAGCTAGCCATAGAGTCCCATGACATTAATATATCTAAGGTGAATATAGGCCAGTTATCTTGTAGAATGTCCCTCAGTGTGGGTTTGCCTATTGTTTCCTTATAATCAGATTCAGGTTATTAATTTTTGGCTGCCATATTGCAGAAGTGAAGCTGTATCACTCAATGTATCCGTGTCCTATTCCTGACGATAGTAACTTTACTTGTTTTTTTTTTTTTTTTCAATTATTTTACTTATTTGAGAGAGAGAAAGAAAGAGAGCACATAGGCAAGCATGAGGGGAGAGGCAGAGAGAGAAGCAGACTCTCTAGGCAGCCCGTTTTGGGACTTTGATCCCAGAACCCCATGATCATGACCTGAGTTAAAGGTAGAACCTTAACTGACTGAGCCACCCAGGTGCCCCCTGAGGATAGTAACTTTGGTCACTATGATAGTATCTCCAAATTTCTCCATTATATAGTTATCTTTTTCCTTGTAATTATTAAGTATCTTTTGTGGAGATATTTCAAGATTGTGTTGACATCATGCTATCAAATATTCATCTATTGGTTTCAGTCTACACCTATAATTCTTGTTTGAGAAACGTTAATAATTGTTTCGAGTGCTGTTAAATGACAGTTTTTCCTTTTCCAGCATTCCTTCTCTTTTATTCATTTGCTTTCCTCTATAATGATGAGCTTTCCCTTTTCACTCACTTTGTTGTTAACCTTTGTAAACTCCTCACTCTGTTGCCAGCTCTGTGATACATTTAAGAAAGGTCTTTTACGAACTGCATATACAGCATTTTAGCTGTTTTTGTTGGCCTAAGTTATCTGCTACACTGTTGGCAACAGGTGTCAGTCTTCACCTCCCATTCTTTTTTCAGGCAACTCCTGCTCTGTTTCCTAACCCTCCCCTGAAACTGCTGTTGACAATTTATCAGCTACTTCCACTCCATCTTTCCAGATCCACAGGTTATCTGACTTATCTTTCTTTCTTTCTTTTTTTTTGAAAATTTTCTTTATTTGAGAGAGAGAGAGAAAGCATGAGCAGGGAGAGGGGCAGAGGGAGAAGCAGGCTCCCCGCTGAGCAGGGGGCCTGATGTGGGGCCTGATTCCAGGACCTTAGGATCATGACCTCAGCTGAAGGCAGATGTCCAACTCACTAGCCACCCAGGCATCCGTGACTTTATTTTTCTTTACCTCTCAGTAATAATTAGCTGCAGCTGACTACTACACCCTTCTTGAAACACTTCCTTCTTGAGGCTTCTCAGACACCATCTTCTTCTGTTCTCCTGTTTTAGTGGCCTCAACAATCTCTTTTGTTGACTCTTCTTCCTTCCTCCATCTCTAAATTCAGCAGCTCCCAACCACTTAATCCTGGACCCTCTTGTCTTCTCCATACACATACTCTCCCTCACCTAAGCCTTATCAGATGAACTTATCTAATTAGACTTCATTTAACTTTATGTTTTTTTTTTTTTAAGTAGGTACTATGCCCAACATGGGGCTTGAATTCACAACCCCTAGATCAAGAGTCGCATGTTCCACCGACTAAGCCAGCCAAGCACCCCAACCATATGTATTTAAATACAATTCATAGTCTGAATTTGTATCATAGCCTGATAATTGTAATTGTAAAGCCTGATAATCCTGAAATTGTATCATAGCCCTGATCTCTCCTTGAATGCTAACTGCCAGTATAGTATGTCCAATTGGATTTCTAAAATATATACTTCAAACTTAGCATGACCACAACGGAATACTTAATTTTCTAACCATTTCTCTCCCAGTCTTCCCAATTTCAGTGGAGTCATCAACATTCACTTGGTCACACGAGACTCAATTTTTCTTTCTTTTTCTTTTTTTAAAGTCTCAGTTTTTCAAGTCATTCTCCATCACTCTCCTGTCATCACTAGAAACTCCCACTCCTTTCCATTATCTTATCTATTTGCAAGTTTTGTGGCTTTACCTCCAAAACATATCTGGTATCCACACACTTCTCTCCATTTGCACTACTCCTATTTTAGTCAAGATCACCAATTTCTTGCTTAGAGTCTATTGCAACAGACTCCTCATCTCTTATTTCTCCCCGTCTCGTCCAACAAGATAAGCACCCTAGAGCAGCCAGGATCGTCTTAAAAAACAAAACCCATTATACTCCTGCTTAAAACGTCCAACAACTTTAAATCACACTTAAAATACAACTCTAATATCATAACATTCCAAACCTTGTATGATCTGGTTGTATGGTCTTACTATCTCTTCCAGTTTTCTTATATCACTATACTCCTTGCCCTATATTCTAGCAACTCAGGCTTTATTATTGTTTTTAGTGTGAAAAAAAAAATTTCAGCACAAAAATCCTTGCCTTAATGAGTTTCCACTCTAAAAAAGGTAAGATTTCATTCTTTTTTTTATGACCAAGTAATATTCCTGTGTGTGTGTGTATCACATATTCTTTATCCCTTCATCAGCAGATGGACATTTGGGCTCTTAACATAATTTAGCTATTGTTGATAATGCTGCTATAAACATAGGTGTGCAGGTATCCCTCCAAGTCAGTGTTTTTGTACCCTTCGGGTAAATACTTAGTAGTGCAATTGCTGGGTCATAGGGCAGCTCTATTTCTAACTTTTTGAGGACCTGCCATACTGTTTCCACAGTGGCTGCACCAGTTTGCATTCCCACCAGCAGTGCAAGAGGGTTCTGCTTTCTCCACATCCTTACCAGTTATCTGTTGTTTCCTGTGTTGTTAATTTTAATGGGTGCCACCCAGGCACCCCATTTATTTTTTTAAGATTTTATTTATTTGAGGGGCACCTGGGTGGCTCCGTTAGTTAAGCAGCTGCCTTCAGCTCCGGTCATGATCCCAAGGTCCTGTGACAGAGCCTGCTTCTCCCTCTCCCCTTGGCTCCTTCCCCTGCTCAGCCTCTCTCTCTCTCTCTCTCTCTCTCTCAAATAAATAAATAAATAAATAAAATCTTTAAAAAAGTTTATTTATTTGAGAGAGAGCTTGCAACAGTCAGGGGAGGAGCAGTTGGAGCGGGAGGGGAGCAGGAGGGGGAAAAGCAAATTCCCTGCTGAGCAGAGAGTGCCACATGGGTTTGATCCCAGGACCCTGGGATCCTGACCTAAGCCAAAGGCAGAAGCTTAACCGACTGAGTCACCCAGGTGCCCCTGCTTTACTTTCTTCATAGCACTTATCACCTGGAATTATCTCATTTTCTTCTGTTGCCTCTGCTACATACAGTACATATTCAATAAATACCAGTATACCAGAGGAGTGAATTTTACTGAGTATAAATTTAAAAATAAAAATTTATATGAGGGGCACCTGGCAGGCTAAGTCAGTAGAGAGTGCATCCTCTTGATCTAGGGGTCATGAGTTTGAGCCCAATGTTGGGTATAGAGATAACTTAAAAAATAATATTAAAAAATATATATGAAATGCATATGGCTGAGGCTCACTCAAGGCCTTCTGAATAAAAAAAATAATAATAATTGGGGTGGTGTCCAACTGTAATATGTGTGCACTCTGAAGTTTCAGACCATTTCCCAGAGTCCATTAGGGTATCTTGTACTCTGCAGCCCAGCTGGCCCCATTTCTCATGTCAATTTCCTCTTTTGGTTTCCTTGACATTTCTGGTCTAGCCGTCCTCATTTGGGACCATCCTAATCCATCAGAGAGCATGATGTGTCAAATCTCAAAATGGGGAACGTTTTCTCTAGAGGTCAAAGGATGTAGGAGTGGAACTGTCCAGCCTCTGGCATTGTTTGTGCAAGCATGGGGCTAAAGGGGAACATTGGAATGACTTTCTTAAGCAATATAGTCTTTACTAAGGCAACTGACTTCCATTCAGTGAAGTTACTTACATGTGGCTCATCAGGTCCCCAATACATTGCCTTCTCAATTAAATTCAAGTGTTTATGGCATCTGCCTCCCTGTGGAGGAACAAGACGTGGTCTAGTTATCAAATTGCTTACTCCAAGGTAATCAACTGTCTTGAAGTTTTAAAAACCCAATGTTCTTCTATTCTTTCCACTTTGTTTCCAGTTTCTTTAAATAAACAAAACAGTGAGGAGGACATTGTAGAAGGGATTTCACGGATTCCCCTCCCCACCCTTGGATGTTTTCTATTCTCAAGTCTTCTGCTTAGTTGGGCTTTCTTCCACTTTTTCTTGGTTAGCCAATTAGTTCTGCAGTTTTATCTCCTTTATCATCATTAACACTGCCTTTTAAGTTGCAAGGTGGGAGGTATTTTTACATGTAAATCTCACTTAATCTTCAAAACAATGTAGCAAGGTAGCTGTCTTGGATGGAAAAACTGCTCTCGGGAAGGTCCAAAGGTTCAAGGTCTCTTCCAGATCTAGTTGCCATTCATTCCTATTAGGGGTGGCTCTCTAGGGTTGGGGATCTTGCTCCAAAGCTTGGGTTCATTTCTGTGCACCTGACTACCCTTTGGGAAGGGAATTTTACGTGATGGTTGGATGTAGAAGCCTGAGGTTAAGAAATGAGTGCCTGAGTCACTGGCTAATCATTGTTGAATAATGCTTTGTGTTTCTGGAAAAACCCTTCCTTTTTCAGAATGGGAAAAGGGTCGAGGAGCGATGCCATGAGGCGCTCCAGGGTTTGGCAAGGACTGAGCACAGGCACAGTCGCGGGGTCAGAGGTGGAGGCACCGTCAGCAGCAGGAGGAGGGCGCGGCGGGCGCTGGACACCCAGAAGCCTGGAACCCGAGGCCCAGGAAGGCGCGTGCCAACCGGCCGAGGCCCGCGCTGCTCTCGGGTTGGCGCGTAGCATCGGTTCAGCTGAGACTCCGCAGGCAGGTCGGCTTCAGGTGCAAATCTGTGAAGGCGCCAAGCCGGAGCACGCCTGTAAGCCGGCGGCGCGCTCGTCCCGCCACGTTCCTGGCTCGGCGTCTCAGGACACCGGGCCTCTCGGGTGTGGGGTACTGGCTCGGGCCCCATGAGCACTCCATCCCTGCTACCTGGGCCACCGAGGCCGGCCGTTGCTTCACGGCCTCTACCACGAGACCCTCGGGGCAGGCTTGACCCTGAATCCGAAGAGTCGGCTTTTCTGATTGGCTTAGAGTACAAACGTAGGCGAGCGCTGCCTGAGACCCGCTCTTTGATTGGGTTTTAAATGAACAGCAGAGCACGAAATAAAGAGGCCTTCAGTCATTGGGCCATTGTGTGAATCTCCTTTTGGCTTTCTCTGCCGCCTGAATAAGCGTCTCAGGATCTTCGTCATGAGTCTTAAATCTGGGCCTGTCAGTTCGCCCCAGCATTACTCGTCTCTAGGCAGGGCATGGGGTTTACAGAGTTCAACCAATCACATAACGTCGAGATCAGGTTGCCAGGCAGATTATGCTAATAAGGCCCCGCCTTTTATGCTGCTCCCACTCTGCGGCGGGAAGAACCACCTGGAGGTGGCGGGGGGGGTTTGATTTCCATCACCCCTAGGGAGAGAGGATCGGGGACCCGCTGATCTTCCAGCTCCCCTCACCCAACGTCGTGTAAGTACCTAAAGGATCAAGGGAACCGGATAAACCAGCGTCCAGAGTACCCCATCGACTGGGAGGGTGTTTCGTCTTTGCTTAGTCCCACCCAAAATGGCGCCAAGCTCTTTCCGCGTCTCAGAGCCCGGCCGGGGCCAACCGACCGCGGACCCGGGTGGGGGGGGGAACTGATGGTGGTGGTGGGGGGGAGAAATCCCGGCGGCACCGCCCGATGGTACAGTCCAGCCGGGGCTGGGACAAGGCACCTCACTCGGGGTGGGGGGTCAAACCATCTGCACCTTCTAAGGGGAAAGGGGCAAAACCCCCTAAAGGAGCCCCTTCTGGCGCCGCGTTCAGCGATGGCTTCGGCGCCTCTTGGCCCCTGCCGTCCCCGCGCGCAGCCTCCCCCCTGCGACCCCCGAGTGGCTCGCACGCTCCGCCGGCCGCGCGCACCTCTCCTCCCCTGCCCGCGTTGGTTGGGCCGGGACGGCAGTTGGGCGCCCTGCGCGCTCCTGCCGCGGCGGTTGGGCGGGCGCTCGGGGTGCAGCGGGCGGTCTCCGCCGGCTGGGTACCCGGGGGGCGGCGCGGGGGTGGCGGCGCGGCCCGGGGCTCGGGGCCAGGCGGGCCCGCGCGATGGAGGGCTCCCTCGGATGGGGCGCTCTGCTTTGTCTCGTGAGGCCGCGCCACCCACCTGCCATTGATTGCCAGTTCCCCCAGTCCCATATTTACAAGTTGGCGTCGGCGGGACCCGGGGAGGCCCGGCTTGGAGGGGCGCGGGGATGGCACGTTTGGGTCAGTCTTGGTAATCAGTAGCCCGGGGTGGGCAGGGCGGAGGCCGAGGCCAACCTGTGCTCGGTGTTGTGTGCAAAGGCGTGAGCCAGAGGCCCTTTGGGGCGGGTGGATGGTGTACAGGTTCCAGGCGATCCTCAGCTTTCGTTAAGCATTTTTTAGTCAGTAGCCAGGTGTTAGGTACTCGACCAAGGAAAATGAACGCAGCGCTCTTGAATTTTGTGTGCGTGCGTGTTTACCCTTGCTTGGATTTGTTGGATTCAGTCAAATTCCAATCGATGTTTGTGTATGCTTAACACGGGGAGGGCTCGTTTTGGTGCTGTCATTGAGGATTAAGTGTGCGATGAGTCCACCCAGCTCAGCCATGTGCCTAATTCTGCACCGTCATCTGTTCAAATCTTGTCCCACAAAGTTTTAACCTCAACAGTATTTACCTTCATTATTTTAAAACTAACAAAAGCACTCACGACTGTTTTGGGACCTCTTTGCACGACCCGTTCCTTTGTTATCACTAAACCTTTTGGAATAAGCTCTTTGAATGCCTGAAGGTACCCTGTTTTGGGTACTCTTCTACCCACTCCATCCTCAACACCATAATAGTTTCCACGTTGATGAACCATTATGAACATGTTGCTCTAGAACTGAGAAAATTGCCTTTGTTGGGGGGGGCAAACCCATGTTTTAAAGCAGTGCTGATTGATTGTATGTTTAGAAGTAACTTCTACATTACTTTTTTCATGAGTTGAGGTGAGATAGTTTTACAAAAGGGGCTGTTTTAAAGTGGATAATTTAGGGTTGCCTGGGTGGCTCAGTCTCTTAAGCTTCTGTCTGCCTTTGGCTCAGGTCATGATCCCAGGTGCTGGGATCCAGTCCCTCCTTGAGTTCCTTGCTCAGTGGGGAGCTTGCTTCTCCCTCTGGGCTCCCTCTGCATGTGCTCTCTCTGTGACAAGTAAATAAATAAAATCTTTTAAAAAGAAATAAAGTGAACAATTTGTAGTAGATGTACATTTTAAAATTTTGGACCGAGACATTCCTACCTTGTGACTCCTCTTAATTGATTTATTCCTTGGCCATCCCACTCTTGGCTTTTTGTATGGCAAGGGTGCTTACCTGCTGTCTGTTTTTCTAAATTAATCATTTTTAGTTTCCTAATATTTTGCAGCACAAGTATCAATGTGCACATCATATATTGTGCATGTGAACATAATCAAGTAGTATGATAGATAAGGCAAAGTTCATGTCTTCAAGGGCCCTGAATGCTTTTTGCTTAGAATGTGGTGGTATAAGAGATAGCCTATCAATCCAATACAATCCTAAATTGATTGGTATTGCCTCAATTTCCACTTGTCTAAATTTATTTTTTCGTCCTAGTTTTAACAATAATACATGATCATTGTAGAAAACACAGAAAATATAGGAACGGTATAAAATAAAAATTACCTAAAGTAAAATTACTAGAGGTAATCCTTGCTGATATTTTAGTGTGATTCAGATCTTGGTGTGAATGTGTGTATCAAACATTTTTACAAACTTGGCATCATGATATTTGGTTTTTGTTTCTGGTTTTGTTTTTCATGTAGATGGGTACCCTCATGACTTCACAGATAACTGGGTACTGTCCGTACTTTCCCCCAATACTTGAGGGGGTGCATCGTGAAATCCTCTGAACTGAAAGAATTACAACAGTTGACTCATTTTACTTTTTAAAAACGTGTCCTGGGGCGCCTGGGCGGCTCAGTGGGTTAAGCCGCTGCCTTCGGCTCAGGTCATGATTTCAGGGTCCTGGGATCGAGTCCCGCATTGGGCTCTCTGCTCAGCAGGGAGCCTGCTTCCCTCTCTCTCTCTCTGCCTGCCTCTCTGTCTACTTGTGATCTCTGTCTGTCAAATAAATAAATAAAATCTTAAAAAAAAAAAAAAGTGTCCTAATGGGATATGTTCCTGAGTAACAAGCAGAATTGATCAGAACTGAAAAATATTGAGCTATAATTATAGTTTCCGTAATTTTACATTTTAAGCACTAGTAAACACATCATGACTACATGCTTTCTTTTGGTAAAAGACAAACTATTAAACACGTTGTCATTGCAGTGTTAGAATTGTTTAGTCCGAGTTTGTTTTAAAATTGAATGCTGATGGACTTTGACCTGTTACCAACTACAATACATAATCTTCCTCCGCCCCACCTCTTTCCTCAAAGAGCGACGACACATCCCTCCAGCAATTTGTGTGTTTTTTACCAGCAGAATTTATTGATTATTGTTTAAATTTATCATAGGCATTTTAGTAGATTAGCAAATGAGAATTTGGTCTGGTGTCCAGAAAGAGCCAGTGAGCTAAGAAAAATGAACTGTTTGCTATAAGCAAATCTTTGCAGAATGGTCCCTCTAGAATTCTCCTGGAGTACTATGTAGGGGGAGGAAGGTGACAGGGGAGCCGCTGACTTCATTGTTTTGGTCATTCTCCGTTGAAGCCTTCTTCTCCTTCTTCTGGCATTAAACTGTTTACCTGATTTACTTGAATCATTGCTAAATCTGGTCTCTGGCCTTTTTTTGTTCTCAAGGCTACAATACTATTTCAAGATTTTTGTGGAACATTCTGGACTGGTTCCTTCCCATTTTATTTCCTCCAGCTCCTTCTGTGACATTGATACTTTACTCTCAGTACTGAAACATTATTTCCATTCCCTTTCCCAGCTCCTTCAGTGGTTTACACATTATCTGTGTAGATTTTAAATTTGTTCAAGTTGTGGAAAACATCTGGAAGTAGGTTTTGCTATGTTTTGTTTTTTGATAACTTTGAAATAGTTAGAAAATTCCTTGGCGGTGCTGGTGGGGGTGCTGGTGAGGAAATGGAGAGGCGGTGGGGAGATGATGGATAATCTCAAATCACAATTATAGCAAGACTAGTTACAATGTGGAGAAAACAAACATTATAGAATCAATACTGTACAATATTTTAAGAACCCCAAGTAGATTGCTGAAAGGTCATTATCTGCTAAAATGGTCCATTATTGTTATTCATTTCCTAGTTGAACTCTTATTTCAACGGTAGAATATTGGAGCTACATGCTCCTTTCTTGACCCAGGTCTTGCACTTTCTAGGTCTCACTTAATGGTTGCAATCCACAGCCTTTTTACTATTGTGATCTTTAGAAGAGCTATCCCTTAGATCTGTGCAGTCCAAAATAGTAGGCAGTAGCCACACGTGGCTATGGAGCACTTGAAATTTGGCCAGTGCTGTAGGTGTAAAATACTTTTATGCCAGATTTTGAGATTCAGTATGAAGAAACAATTGATAAAATGTTAATTATAAAGTTTATTTATTTAGTTTTTGAAAAAGATTTTATTTGTCAGAGAGAAAGAGCAAGTGAGCACAAGCTGGGAGAGCAGCAGGCAGAGGGAGAAGCATGCTCCCCGCCAAGCTGGGAGCCAGATGTGAGACTTGATTCCAGGACCCTGGGATCGTGACCTGAGCTGAAGGCAGCTGCTTAACCAACTGAGCCACCCAGGCATCCCAGTTTATTTATTTTTAAGTGATCTCTATATCCAATGTTAGGCTCAAACTCCTAACCCTGAGTTCAAGAGTCACATGCTCGAGTCCCACTGAGCCAGCCAGGTGCTCTTAAGATATTGGTTATATGTTGAAATGATAATATGTTACATATACTAGGTTAAATAAATATGTTTTTGCAATTTCACCTGTTTCAACTTTTAAAAAACAGAGGTACTGGAAGATTTAAAATTACATATGTAGCCTGCCTATGTGGCTTGGGTAATATTTCTGTTGAACTTGTAGTCTTAGACTTAGTTTAATAGGAGTGGGGTTTCCAAGTAGCAGTAAGTCCTCATACAATGTATTATCTTTTGGTTTCTATAGTTTCATCTAAGACGCTAATATGTAGGTGTGTCTGATTTTTTTCTTAGTGCTTATGATAGATCTCACAGAAGCATTATTCTTGAAGAAAACCTTAAAGCCACTTCCAGATAATTGAGTTAACTGTTATTGAATTAATATACTCAATCATTTGAACTTAAAATAATAAAATGAAAATTTATTGAGCACATAATCCATTAAAAAAAGTCGAGCTAAGCATAATCAGCTGAATTTTCCCAAACTTGGTCTGCTGCTTACTCATTGATTTTTATAATGTATCATTTTTTCAAAGCTTTAAGGAATACTTCTGGGAGAAAGTTAAAACTGAGAAAATCAAGCTCACTTTTTTTTTTTTTTTCCCCCTCCTATGATTGAGGGAAAGGCCATGATAGTTTGATTCCTAGTGTGGAACATTTTGGACCAGCTCAGGGGACAACTGTCCTTTTAAACACACAAGAATATAGCTTACAGATAAAATCATGTTCTTTTTATGTCTGTATTTGAAAACAAATATTTCCTTTTACTACCCTGTATGGAGGTTTGATATGTTGTAGCATTGAACAGCATGGGCTCTGTGGGCAAAGGAACCTAGATTCATAGACTAGACTCAATCGACTCATCTTGGGCCCTCTACATAAAGTTTGTAAGCTTAGGTTTTCTTCCTTCCTTCCTTTTTTTCTTTTTTAAAATTTTATTTATTTGTTTGACAGAGAGCACACAAGCCACAAGCAAGGAGAGCAGGCAGAGGGAGAGGGAGAAGTAGACTCCCCGCTGAGCAAGAAGCCCAATGCAGGGCTTGATCTCAGGACCCTAGGGTCATGACCTGAGCCAAAGGCAGATGCTTAACTGATTGAGCCACTCATGAGCCCCCCCCCATTAAAGATTATATTTATATGGCAGAGAAAGAGTAGTTTCTTTATTAAATCATGTAACTTTTTTTTTTAAGATTTATTTATTTATATTTTAGGGAGTGAGAGAGACAGCCGGTGTAGAGGGGCAGAGGGAGAGGGAGAGAGTCTCAAGAAGACTTCGCTGTGCTGAGGACTGAGCCCAGAGCCCCGGGCGTGGCTGGGTCTCAACCCTTCAGCTGAAACCAAGAGTCAGCTGCTCCATGGACTGTACCACCCAAGCACCTGTCGTTTAACTAATTCTTAATTATTATTGTTTTTTAAAAAGATTTTATTTATTTGACAGAGAGACAGTGGGAGAGGGAACACAAGGAGGGGGTGTGGGAGAGGGAGAAAAAGGCTTCCGGCCAAGCAGGGAGCCTGATGTGGGGCTCGATCCCAGGACCCTGGGATCACAATGCGAGCTGAAGGCAGCTGCTTAACAGACTGAGCCACCCAGGCACCCTGACTAGTTCTTAATTATAAATGGGGATAATAATAGTATCAGTCTCATAGTCTTGGTAGGAAAATGCTTGTTATCAGTGACCACAATAATGTAGCTGTCTCAGGAACAAAGCACATAGTGATCAGTGGCTCAGTTAACTACTGATTTTGGACCCTCTGCTTTAGCCAAACCAGTATTCCCACTGTCCCTGCAGTATTATGGAGTTTTCCTTCATGTTTTCACACCTTCATTTCTCAAATGGAATGTTTGTGTCATCCCCCTACCCCCTACCTCCTCTTCTAGTTCAGTCCAGCAAAATCCCGCCCTTCTTTCTCCAGCAGTTGATTGGTAAACTTTTTTTCGGTAAAGAACCAGGGAGTAAATATTTGTGGTTTTGTGGGCCATATGGTCCCTGTTACAACTGATCCTTCACATCCGTCGTGTGAAGCATGGCTGTGTTCCAATTAAACTTTATTTATGGACCCCAAAGTGTGATGTACTGTAATTTTCATGTGTTATGAAATACTCTTTTTTTGGAGTCTTTTCAACTATTTTAAAATGTAAAAACCACTCTTAGCTCACAGGCTATACCCAAAACAGACGTTGAGCCACCCTTGGGCTGTGATCTGCCAGCCCCTGTATTAGAGCAGACTGAAAGCACACATTCTTCATGGCAGTCCTGTTGACCATCGTACTTGAAACTGCTCCCTTTTGTCTCTGAATGTCCTACAGGGCTTTTGTACTGTTTTCTAATAATAGTAGCACTTATTGGGTACTTAATTCATATCATACAGCAATTATTTGTGCTTATTTCTTGTTTCCTAAATATGTTGTAAATTTCTAGAAGTGATGGATACATTTTAGCCTCCTCATATAGAAATGCAGTACAAGAATGTCTACTGGATTCTAAGATGTTTGGAGGCATAAAGGAGTGAAGGTAATTAATTTTAAGATATTCAAGGTGATTTCCAAGGTTTTCTTCCCTTTTCTTCAAAATTTTTATTTTTTGTGTGCAAATCTCTTCTCGCTTGAAGATTTTGAGGCTAGTCTGTTGGGGGCTATTTTCAGTCTTATTACAAACCATGATTATGGGCAACCTTATCATGTCCTTTGGATGGTGGAATAGCTCTAACACCTTTAGCTAATTGTTGCTTTGCGTATGACTAAACTTTTCAGTGTGTTTTCTAAGGCATCTGTTTACATTTCATCCTTGATGTGTGACATTGACAGAACAGTATTGTAACTACAGATGAGAACAAGGAGACAATTTTAGTGAATGATATAAGAGTGGTGGGAGCTAGGCTAGGAGCAAGGTGTGTGGGGGTTCTCAATCTTAGGCGATGGTGTGTATATTAATTAGATTTCAGTCTCTTTCTCATTTATCCATCTTCTCTTGAAGTTGATGAATGAAATTATTCAGGATTTTAATTAAGTACTTCATACATTGATAAATATAAGGACCTACAGCCAGTCGGTGTTTAGGGCACTTGTTTATGTGACATGTAAGTTTTCTCAAGTACGTTAAAGCTGTTGAAGTAAGATATGACATAACTATAAAATGTTAATTCTAGAATTAAAACTAAATTATGGGGGACACCTGGGTGGCTCCATTGCTTGAGAGTCCGATTCTTGGTTTCAGCTCAAGTCATGATCTCCTGCTGGTGGGATCTAGCCCCACTTTGGGCTCTATGCTCAGCACTGAGTCGGCTTCAAATTCTTTCTTCCTCTTCTTTCCCCTCTGCCCTTCCCTGCTAACTTACTCACTCTTTCTAAAATAAATAAATAAATAAATAAAATTTAAAAAAAGAAATCTTAAATAAACAACAACAATCCCCCACCCCCTAAATTATGGAGAGCCTGACTGGCTCAGTCAGTGAGGCATGTTACTCTTGATCTTGGGTTTGTGAATATGAGCCCCAGGTTGGGGGTAGAGATTACTTAAAAATATACCCAAAACTGGGGTGCCTGGGTGGCTCAGTGGGTTGGAGCCTCTGCCTTTGGCTTGGGTCATGGTCTCAGGGTCCTGGGATCAGGCCCCACGTCGGGGGGGGGGGGGGGGGCGGTCTCTGCTCAGCGGGGAGCCTGCTTCCCCTTCTCTCTCTGCCTGCCTCTCTGCCTACTTGTGATTTCTCTCTGTCAAAATAAATAAATAAAATTTAAAAAAATACCCAAAACTAAACTAAATTATGTAGCAGAAATTGTACTTTAAAGAACTTTGTTCCATTAAGAATTTTAAGAACACTTACATTCATATTTATATATGAGTTATCCCAAAGTCTGGTGTCTCATCAAAAAATGTATCTTTTGGGGCATCTGCGTGGCTCAGTTGGTTGAGCGATTGCCTTCAGCTCAGGTCATGATCCTGGAGTCCCGTGATCGAGTCTCACATCAGGCTCCCAGCTCCAGGGGGTCTGCTTTTCCCTCTGTCCTTCTCCCCTCTCGTGCTCTCTCTCTCTCACTCTTTCTCTCTCAAATAAATAAAATTAAAAAAAAAAATGTATCTTTTATTTGAGGGGTGCCTGGGTGGCTCAATCAGTTAAGCTTCTGACTTTTGGTTTCAGCTCAGGTCATGATCCCAGGATGGTGAGATAGAGCTCTGCGTTGGGCTCTGTGCTCAGCTGGGAATGTGCTTGAAATTCTTTCTCCCTGTCCGTCTGCTTCTTCCCCTGCTTGTGCTCTCTCGTTTCTTTTCTTTTCTTTTTTTTTTAAGATTTTATTTATTTATTTGACAGACAGAGATCACAAGTAGGCAGAGAGGCAGGCATAGAGAGTGTGGGGGAAGCAGACTCCCCGCTGAGCAGAGAGCCCTATGCAGGGCTTGATCCCAGGACCCTGAGATCATGACCTGAGCTGAAGGCAGAGGCTTAATCCACTGAGCCACCCAGGTGCCCCATCATTTCTTTTTTTTCTTTTTTTTTTTTTTAATATTTTATTTATTTGACAGACAGAGATCCCAAGTAGGCAGAGAAGCAGACAGAGAGAAAGGAAGGGAAGCAGGCTCCCTGCTGAGCAGAGAGCCCGATGCGGGGATCGATCTGAGGACCCTGGGATCATGACCTGAGCCAAAGGCAGAGGTCTTAACCCACTGAGCCATCCAGGCACCCCCCCCCCATCATTTCTTTAAAATTATATCTTTTTATACATCATTAAAAAATACCTATCTTTTTGGGGCACCTGGTTGGCTCAGTCAATGGAACATGTGACTCTTAATCTCAGGGTTGTGGGTTTGAGCCCCACGTTGGGTGCAGAGATTACTTAAAAATAAAAAAAAAAAATTAGAAATAGGCATCTGGGTGGCTCAGTCATGAAGCGTCTAGCTTCAGCTCAGGTCATGATCCCAGGGTCCTGGAATCAAGCCCCTGTACTGGGCTCCCTGCTCAGTGGGGAGCCTGCTTCTCCCTCTCCCACTCCCCCTGCTTGTGTTCCCTCTCTCATTGTGTCTCTCTGTCCAATGAATAAAATCTTAAAAAAAGTAGAAACAATCATATCTTTTTTCAGATCCATGTTTTTTCACTACTTATAAATTATAGGACATATGGGACACCTGGCTGTCTCAGCTGGTAGAGCATGTAACCCCTTCTTGGAGTTGTGGGTTTGAGTACCATATTGAGTGTAGAGATTGCTTAAAAACAATATCTTTGAAAAAAAACTATTGGACATATTCTTAAGTCTAAGAGAATGTGTATAAAAAATATATGCCGGGACGCCTGGGTGGCTCAGTTGGTTAAGCAGCTGCCTTCGGCTCAGGTCATGATTCCAGCGTCCTGGGATCGAGTCCCGCATCGGGCTCCTTGCTCAGCAGGAGCCTACTTCTCCCTCTGCCTCTGTCTGCCTGTGCTTGCTCTCTCTCCCTCTCTCTCTGACAAATAAATAAAATCTTTTAAAAAAAAATGTCTAAGAAAATATGTATAAAAAGACCTTTAAAGAAAAAAAATTCTAAGACTTTATTGAGTGACTCTAAGTGAAACCTAAATAAAGGAAGAAGATACACTGGTTCAAGGATTGGAAGATTTGATATTTGCAAGGTGTTAATTCTTTGGAAACAGACTTACAGATTTAATGTAATCCCAGCAAGTTTAAAAAAAATAGACAAGGCGATACTAAAGTTTTTGCTAATGCCCAAGAAAAGACAAGAGACTCTTGAAAAAGAAAAAATAAATTGGAAAAACATCTCTACTGGAGTTCAAGAAGAGCGTCGTAATTAAGACAGTGTGTATTGGCACCAGGATAGACTAATTGATCAGTAGAACACCATGAGGAGTACAGAAATAGATTCACACGAATTCAGACACTTAATTTATGACCCAAGAGGCATGGCAGATGAAAGACAAAGCAATAAGGCCTTCAGAAGCTAATATAGGAGAATATTCATGACCTCAATATAGGTCTTAGATATGGAATCTTACCTTAAATAAGATGTTGCTTCCACTAATAGAATAATGGGCAGAAGTCTTCAACAGGCATTTCAGAAAAGGAGATAGCGAAATGTCTATTAAATATTTGCATTGTAAGGTGTTCAACCTTGTTAATAATCAAAGAGATGCAAATTTCAACCACAGTGCCACATTACTGATACCTAAATTACAGTTGGCAATACCGAATCCTAATGCTCTTGAGCAACAGGAACATTCATATCTGGCTGATAGGAATATAACTTGTATGACTACTTTGGAAGGCAGTTTGGAATTATCTAGAAAGTCAAAGATATGCAGACTCTGAAGCCCAGCAATTCCCCTGCTAGAGAAATGCATATACATGAGATAAGCAGAAAAGATATTTGAAGTAATTAATTTTCCTGGTATGAGTTGACTCAGTTAATGTTTGAAGGCTGCTATGTTCCGTTCTGTACACCCAGGTAGCTTTTGTTTTGTTACAACAGTGAACTAATGTTATTTATATTTTCCCTCTCTGCTGAAAATTGTAATACAAATCTTTCATCCAGTCTGTTCTTCAGTTCCTAAAACAATGCTGGCCATAGAATAGGCATTTAATAAATATTATTGTGTTTTAAAAAGTTATTTCATTTTTATAATGGGCGCTCTTCACTATGCTTTATAGTTACCTCAGCTAATCTGGCTATAGACTGATTTGCCTATTTAAATCTCTTTGTGGGTTTGGTAAATTATAACCTCCCCAGGGTTCCTTTGGGATCAAGCCTAGCCTAGTGATTGCATCATCTGGTGGGAGGCCAGGGCAACAGGAGCAGCTCCAAGCCTCACTTGCGTTCTGGCAATTTTGCCCAGGAGAAAGCTGTGCAGCAGAGATGGAAGTGATCAAGCTCTGGTAGTGAAAGGGATCTGGGTTCAAATCCCACTTACGAGCATTATGACCTTGGACAAGTACAAATTTCTGGTTGTTGTGAAGATTGAAATTGAGTATTTAAAGGCCATCTCACAATGCCTGGCATGTGATGGATGCTGAGTAAACGGCAGTAGTTATAATTGTTACTATTCCACTGGTGCTTACTTAAGTACCATTGGATTTCCACGGTACACATTTTCACTAAGATAGACTGTGCTTATGCTGCATTTTAAAATAAAAAACTGCATCCATTAGGGGACTCCAATTTTGTGATCTCCCTTAACCACTTCAGTGGATTTGCAAATGAATCTAACATGTGATCTGAACGTAGTGGTTCTGACAAGTGTTTGCAGAAGAGAGGTGGCTGAGACTTCTGAACAGGCGCTGGATGCCACTGTTTGTCGCTCCGTGGAAGAAAGTGCTAACCGCAGAGTTTGAAGAGTCTACCCATTTTAACTGGAAATATACATATTTTCTAGTGTCATATGTCAGATGCGAGAACCCTTGCTTATAGTTATAAGGTATTTATTCCCAAATCAACTGTTTAGTAATGAAAATGTATTAAAATACCTTTTAATTGGAAGTAAAACTTTTCTGGATAAGATACCTTCATGATCTGGGGCGCCTGGGTGGCTCAGAGGGTTAAAGCCTCTGCCTTCGGCTCAGGTCATGATCCCAGGGTCCTGGGATCGAGCCCCACATCAGGCTCTTTCCTTGGTGGGGAGCCTGCTTCCTCCTCTCTCTCTCTGCCTGCCTCTCTGCCTACTTGTGATCTCTCTCTGTCCAATAAACAAATAAAATCTTTAAAAAAAAAAAAATACCTTCATGATCTGATGCTTAGCCTGTGGTGATCGTAATACAGTTAACATTTGTAATATACTCTATACTGTTAAACTCTATTATAACAAACATCCCACTCTATCTTTAACAGCAAGCCTGTGAATTAGCTAAGTCAGATGATGTTATTTCAGTTGTTAAGATAGTGAACTTTTTATTTGCCTTCACATTCAATATTTTTACACTGCGCTGTACTTTAAGAAATGTCCTGGCTGGTAGTGTATACTAGACCAGTGGATGCTGGCCTCCTATAGTTAGTTTCATTAAGATGGAGGAACTTGAAATTTGAAGAAGGTTGAATTTAGATTACAAGTCTTTTTTTTTTTTTTTTTTTTAATTTACTTGACAGAGCACAAGTAGGCAGATGAGAGGGAGAAGGAGACTCCCCGCCCAGCAAGGAGCCTGATGCGGGGCTGGATCCCAGAACCCTGGGATCACAACCTGAGCCGAAGGCAGATGCCTAATGACCGAGCCACCCAGGTGCCCCTAGATTATAAGTCTTAATTAATTGCCAGTAAGATGGAATTTTTATGAAGGCAATGACTGCCTCATTATGTCATTTGTCTGGGCTCACCATCTTGTTAATCAAACGCTTGTCTTTGACCATTCTGTGTTTTATATTTAAATTTGCAAACAGGGGACCTGAGGTGGAAGAAGGAGAACTTGAAAATGAACAGCAGGTGAGACCCACATTAACCTGTTCACAGAGGAAGTGAATTGGATATAAAAGGAATTACTTCAAACTAGTATCAGTTTACTTCTTAGTGCTGGGCCAACGCAGTGGCTCAGCCTATTTGAACAACAACAAAAAAGGCTGTGTAGTGTTTCAGGAGTTGAGGCAGCGTGAACAGGTAGTTACACTGTTTTCTCTTGTGTTAAATGCATAGTGTTAAGTAAGGAAAAGTTGGGTTGTACAATAATTGCCTGTAACCCATTTTAATATTTTTTTCTCAGTTAAAACAGTAAAGCGCACGAACTTAAAGAAACAGCTTGGTACTTAAAAGTGTGCCTCTTTCCATTCTCCAGTGTTTTATCCTAACGAGTTGGGATTATGATTGTTGAGTCATAGTTACCACCCAGAGCCATCTGTAAGAAAGGCTTTCAGGGCTCCAGAACACCCACCTGCCAGTCTCCTACTTACTTGCTACAATTGCTAATGCAACAAAAGAGCTTGAGATATTTGGGCCAGATAGCTTTCTGTGTTCAGGTGTGCCAGGGGCCACAGCTAGTATTTGTACCCCTGCCAGCTGTCTTGTGAAACGAGGCCACCGTTCACAGAGGGAGCTAGGGTAGTGTGCTTACAGCTAGCTATCTGGAGTTGAAACACAGGGGCGCTCAATGTTACTTGATGAGTCATTTGAATCAATCTTTCAGTCTTCACATGTTCCTCATAAATCCATATTTGCATCCAAAGTTTATTTCAAATATTCCTCCATAAGTGGATGGAACAGATTTGCTTGTTAGCGTGTGGCGAAGGGAAGCTGGAAAATCAAAGACTCGTGAGAGTGATGTGGTTGGCAAGGAAGACCACCTAAATTAACAATCACCTCAGCCTTTTCAGAATTCTGACATAAATACCACAAGCGTATTAGGGAGGCTGGTAAGTTGTATATTTTGAGCAAAGGTGTCAGGATTCCTGCTAAGCTTTTGTTTAGTGATAAAGTCCTTTTTTTTTTTTAAAGGTGATGATTTTGAGCACTGAAAGTTTGTGTATGAATGTCTATTAATATCACTAAGTCCCAGTAAGAATTCAGAGCTCTGATCCTTGCTTATTAAAAGTCAGGTCTTGGCCTCATTATAATTAGTCTCTCATATTACTTCTAGAATGATTTTTTTTTTTTTAAGATTTTATTTATTTGTCAGAGAGAGAGGAGAGCGAGCGAGCACAGGCAGACAGAATGGCAGGCAGAGGCAGAGGGAGAAGCAGTCTCCCCGCCAAACAAGGAGCCCGATGTGGGACTCGATCCCAGGACGCTGGGATCATGACCTGAGCCGAAGGCAGCTGCTTAACCAACTGAGCCACCCAGGCGTCCCTAGAATGATTTTCTGAAAAGTTTTATTGCCACGACAAAAGACTTGTCTTCCCTTGTTGTCCAAGAGTTAGTCATCCTTGTGTGGGGCCATGCCCATCTTCTCTGTATCTTTCCAATTTTAGTACTTGTGCTGCAGAAGGGAGCACCACCTGGGGATGTTTTTAAGAAAAACAAAAGACGCCTTGGGGCGCCTGGGTGGCTCAGTGGGTTAAAGCCTCTGCCTTCAGCTCAGGTCATGATCCCAGGGTCCTGGGATCGAGCCCCACATCAGGCTCTCTGCTCCACGGGGAGCCTGCTTTCTCCTCTCTCTCTGCCGGCTTGTGATCTGACTGTCAAATAAATAAATAAAATCTTTAAAAAAAAAAAAACAAGCAAAACCAAAGATGCCCTCTCTCTTCCCCTCTACATCTGCAACTGATTGAATCAAAATTCTCAGGGGGCTTCCTGGCTGGCTCAGTCTGTACAGTGTTCGACCCTTGATCTCAGGGCCATGAGCTCAAGCCTCACATTGACTGTAGAGCTTACTTTAAAAAAAAAAAAATTTCTTCAGGGGTAAGGCTCTGAAATTTGTCCTTCTTGCCTAGCTTCCTAGGTGATTCTGATAAAACCAGTTCATAAACTTTGGGCATTGTAATTCTTTAACTTGAAGGCTTTAACAGGCTCATCCTGTTTGAGACTTTCCTCTCTCAGTCACTAGCCCCTGAGAATTCCTCAATTCCTCTTGAGTCTGGAACTTTCTCAAGTTGTTTAAATACATATAGAGAGTATTTATATGCTTATACTATATATGTGTGTATATATATATATATATACCCCATAATTGTATAATAATATAATATAAATATTATACAATATGCATACTGAAAAGTTCTTGGTGTTTATTGCCAGTTTGCTTCCTAGACGTTCTGCATTGATTTAAATGTCCATTTTTTTATTTAAAAAAAAAATGCCTGTATTGAGGTATCATGCATATACCATAAATTCACTCATTTGAAGAGCTTTAGTGTATTTTATAGAGTTCTGCAACAGTCAGCAGCGTCAGTTCTAGAATATATTCATAACCCCCAAAAGAAACTCCGTATCTCTTGTCTTAATTCCCCATCTGTGTTCTGCTTCCTGTCTCTATTCATGCGCCATTCTGCAGATTTCATATAAGTGAAATCATTCGATATGAGGTTCTTCATGACCAGCATCTTTGACTTAGCAGAGCACCTCGACCCCGCCCCGTCAGGCCTGCTTTCCTTACCAGGGCCTAAACAAAAACAGAGAGGTCTGAGAGGCCAAGAATCCTGCAGGGCTTTAGGTAATCTCTTGGGACTGAAGAGACAGAGATCCGAGTGGAAGGCAGTCAGAACAGGAGGGCCAACATCCCAGAGGCAAAGAAGACACAGAGAGGTGAGCCCGAGATTAGCCCTGGTTTTCCTCTTGAGGCATTTGCTGCTAAACTGTGCTGGTCAAGAGGATAAGGAGAGAAAAGTAGCTGAAGAGAAGAGCGGGGACTTTGGTAGTCTTACAGTGCTGGGAGACAAAAACTGGAATCCAGGGCCCACCAAGGAGGAAGCTCCCCAGGAAAGAGCTCAAAGTCTTGTTGCGACTTCTGTAAGGTCAGACCAAGGAGCAGACCCAGTTTGCAAACCCGACAGAGTGCCCTGCCCTTCTGCAGCCTGTCAGAGCATAGGTGGATGTGGAGGAAGCTGGCCGTTCCCTGTGGGAGAGGACACCATGAGGCTTTCAGGCACGGGTGGTGTTCTGTGCTTTGATCCACCACATTTACTCTGTGACCATCCCTGGAGCTGGATGCTAATGATTTGTGCTCTTTTCCGTAGGCCTGTGATACACTCTGCTGCTTTGAGGTTTCCCTCTAAAATCTTGTGAGAGGAGAATAGAAGACTCCTGACAGATTCTCTTTGAAATTGCCTTCAGATTTTACCAGCCAACCAGCTATTCTTTGTAAAAAGGAAAAGCAAACATCAAGGTTTCTCATTCTTCAGAACTCACACTGAGTGGTGGTTCCTTTTGAACTCTCAAGGATTTTAATGTAGAATTGTCCGGCTGAGACCCCCAACAAGACTCTTAACCTAGGTTTTTCTTTTCTTTGAGGAAGGAGGAGGACTTGGTGCCTGGTGGGATTTCTGTATGGGAGTAGAAGGGCAAAGGGACGTATAAATGGAGTGGGAAAAGAAGGCCAAGGGGACCATTTCAAATCTGCTTGGACCAACTTCATTCCTTGCTTGTTTTTGTAGCCCTCTTTTCTAATCTTTTTTTTTTTTTTTTTTAACCTTTAGTTCAGTTCTCTTCTGGTTACACAGTATTGTCTTTGATGATAGCCAGCAATGAATTAGGAAAATCTCTTTTCTTCTTCTTCTTCTTCTTTTTTTTTTTTTTTTTTAAGATTTTATATCTTTGATAGAGAGAAACACAGTGAGAGAGGGAACACAAACAGAGGGAATGGGAGAGGGAGAAGCAGGATCCCCACTGAGCAAGGAGCCTGATATGGGGCTTGATCTCACAACCCTGGGATTGTGACCTGAGCTTAAGGCAGATGCTTAATGACTGAGCCTCCCAAGCGCCCCAGAAAAATTTCTTTAGGATGTATTCTGCAGTAGTTTTTAGTCTGTAACACGTCAGTCCTCTCATATTAAAAGTGCTGCTTATTCTGAAAATTTTCTGCCATTGTCCGCTCACTTACTGAGTTTCTAAAGTTTTTTCTGTTTATTTTCTCAGTGGGATAAAGTTTTATCTGGTGAGGTGCCTGGCCAGCTCAGTCAGTAGGGGATGTGACTCTTAATTTCAGGGTTGTGAGTTCAAGCCCCGTGTTGGGCATGGATCCTACTTAAAATCAGTCAATCAACCAACCAACCAATAAAACAATTTTTTATCTGGTGGAATTTTTCTGCAATCTTGAACATTTCATTGTTTGCTTCACTGTTAACACATAGCAAATGTTGGGGTGGCTGACTGGCTCAGTGGGTTAAAGCCTCTGCCTTCGGCTCAGGTCATGATCTCAAGGTCCTGGCATTAAGCCCTGCATCGGGCTCTCTGCTCAGCAGGGAGCCTGCTTCCCCCTCTCTCTCTGCCTGCTTCTCTGCCTATTTGTGATCTCTGTCTGTCAAATAAATAAACAAAATCTTTAAAAACAACAACAACAACCGCATAGGGGCGCCTGGGTGGCTCAGTGGGTTAAAGCCTCTGCCTTTGGCTCAGGTCATGATCCCAGAGTCCTGGGATTGAGCCCCGAGTCGGGCTCTCTGCTCAGTGGGGAGCCTGCTTCCCCCCTCTCTCTCTTTGCCTGCCTCTCTGCCTACTTGTGATTTGTCTGTCAAATAAATAAATAAAATCTTAAAAAAAAACAACAACAAACCACATAGCAAATTTTAGCTGAATGACATCAGTAGAAATACCTGGAGGACCATATTGTTATCATTTTCTCGTTTTTTTATCATTACCCTGAGACCTCTCTGTTTATATGGAAATATTCCAAATCCATAACAGCTTAATGAAAAGCACTTTTTAAATTTGGTACCTAGTCAAAGACTTATTGTTATTATTTTTTAAATTTGTTGAAAGCTTTTATGAAAGTCTGGTTTCCCTGACGATTTACTCTCTCAGAAACCTTTAGTTCCATAGGTGTATTTTCCCCAATTAAAACTGCGTTTATTTTACTTCCTTGTGGAGTTAAAAATAATATTTTCATCCTCTGACTCTGCCCTCACTCGTGGGTTTCCAGTAGCTCTTTAGCCTGGGGCAGAGGGGAACACTAGGATGGCGCCCAGGGTTGGCCAATGGAGGGAGTTCAGGCTGGGCAGACCCACACCTGGGCAGGTTACGTCTGCCTTGTGAAATGGAGGGCAACGCTGCCTTAGCTACCTCAGGGTTGAGATGGAGAGCAAATCAATGGCGTCTGCCAGGGCACTTGGATCACCTTGCTAGGCAAGGTTATAGTATTATTTAAGCGTCTCATTTACAGTTTTTCTCAGTGTTACCAATTTGTTGTGAATTTTCAAAATTGAGAAACTTATGTGACAGATTATTTAGGCTTCCTCTTTTCAGCAAGAATTGGGAATTTGTGCTGAAATTTCTAGAATTTTGTTATTCGTCCATTGCTACTTCTGCCACCAATTCCTGTTCATCTGAGTCCAGTGTTTTTTTGTCCTTTCTTCTGAGTTCAAAAATTGTTTTGTCCAGAGATCAGTTAAATGTGAAATTTCTACTTGCCATTGCAAATGAGTGAGCATAATAGGAGCCCTTTATTTTCATTTCACTGGCCTAATTTTGTAGCTTTCCAAATTTCGTATTATATCTCAGTCACAAAGTGGTTAGCTGCTGTTTGGGACACTCCTTTGTGATTCTGTACTATTGTTTTCTGAATTGTGAGGATACATGTTTTATTTATTTTGAGAGAGAGAAAGAGCATGCGTGTGAGTGGGGGCAGGGACAGAGGGAGAGAGAGAGCTCAGGCAGGCTCCATGCTGGAGCAGAATCTAACATGGGGCTCGATCTCACAACTCTGAGATCATGACCTGAGCTGAAATCAAGAGACAGATGCTTATCTGACTGAGCCCCCCAGGTGCCCCAAAGATATAGGTTTTTTTTTTTGTTTTGTTTTGTTTTTTTAAAGATTTTATTTATTTATTTGACAGACAGAGATCACAAGTAGGCAGAGAGGCAGGCAGAGAGAGAGGAGGAAGCAGGCTCCCTGCTGAGCAGAGAGCCCGATGCGGGGCTCAATCCCAGGACCCTGGGATCATGACCTGAGCCGAAGGCAGCGGCTTAACCCACTGAGCCACCCAGGCGCCCCAAAGATATAGGTTTTAAACAACTTCATTTGGGGGCACCTGGGGGGCTCAGTGGGTGGCCTCTGCCTTCAGCTCAGGTCATGATCCCAGCATCCTGGGATTGAGCCCTGCATCGGGCTCTCTGCTCAGCGGGGAGCCTGCTTCCTCCTCCTCTCTCTCTCTCTCTCTCTCTCTCTCTGCCTATTTGTGATCTCTTCCTGTCAATTAAATAAATAAAATCTTAAAAAAAAAAAAAAACTAACTTCATTTGGTTGTTGTGACATTAAATGAATGAGCATTTCTAAGTGTTAATTGCTTATACCAGTGACTGGCACATGGAAGGCATTCAACACGTGTTAGCTGTCCACATAGCTTGTCCCCATGATCAGCCCGTGCACACCGCTGTTCCTTGGCCACACCCAAGGGGGCTGTGGCAGAACCAGAAGGCAGTGGTTAACTGTAGATGCCCCTGTGGCTGGTGGGATAGGGGGTTTCCCAGTCCTTGCATTAAAAAAGTATGGTGTAAGACCCAAGACGAATCAGGTCAGGAGTCAGAGATCCAGGAAATAAATCCAGAACCAGAGCCTGGGAGTTTATGAGCTAGGAAATTAGGAGATGGGGCAAAAAGGAGCAGTTCAAGTAGGTCCACGGAGTGGCTTGTGCTGACTGGGCCTTTGACAGGAAAGTGAACTGGACTAAGGTCTTCCTTTGTACCCTCTCACCTGGCCACCCTGCTCTCCCTAAAAAAAAAAAAAAGGTCTTGGAGGTCCCTTAGGTCAGGCAGGTTATTTGTACCAAAGAAGTGGCAAGAAGGAGACTGAGGTTTGCCTGGACGTGGGCCGGAATAGCATCACTGCTAGGATGCCTGGGGGGGGGGGGGCTCAGATGGTTAAGCGTCTGCCTCGGGCTCAGGTCATGATCTCAGGGTCTTGGTGAAGGGTGGTGAGGTCAGGAGCAGACGGCCAAGAAAGAATTCTTAAGATGTCTCTGGTGCAGAAAGGTGATTTTGTTACAGTTCAGAACACGATGCCTGGGCGGAAAGAGAAGCTTCACTGGGGTTGTGAGGAAGGGCTGAGTATATACTGTGAGGCTGCGGTAGGGAAGGACGGAGGGAGGTGTCCAAAGGGACTTTCATATGCTAAAGAAGTACTGGAGGACTGGCTTTTATCAAGCTAAGGTTGTTTTTCCCTCTAGGGAAGCGCCAACAGAAAGATAGTTGGAAGTTTCCCGGAGGAGTATCACGGATCCCACCCTGGAGCAGGGGCTGGGGGCTGGGCTGGAGGTGGGAGTCAGCTGGTACTTTCCTTCGCCTCTGCTTGCCTTCTGCTCCCTCATCACTGGGCTCGAGCCCCAGGTCTCCTCGGGCTCCCTGCCCAGTGAGGAGTCTGCTTCTCCCTCTCCCTTTGCCGCTTGCCCCTGTTCCTGTGCTCGCACGCGCTCTCTCTCTCTCTCTCTTGCTCTCTCAAATCGCAGACCAGTCAATCGGTCAGTCTTTGGGGAGAGAAAAAAGCAATCGCGGCGTTGGGCCAACTGGCTGTCAGGGACTCCCGACAGGGGTGAGTCGGAGGTCAGCCCCTTTGACCTGAGCTGGGAATGATGGCTGCACTCGGGTGCAGGTTCACTGCGGCTGGGCAGAGGCAGGCCCCGTGGAGGGCGGGGTTCATCTTGAAGGGGAGGAGTAGGGGCCCTGACTGATGGGCTTTCTTCATGGTCTGTGTGGAAAAGGGCACCAGCCAAGTCCCAGGTCCACCCTGGCAGCACTGCGTTTCCACCTTGGCCATCTATGCCATATTTTAATTTTAATTTTTATTTGTTTTTGTGGTAAAATATACATAAAATCTACCGTTTAACCATTTAAAGCGTACCGTTCAATGGCAGTAAGTACATTCACGGTGTTGTACAACCATCACCATTATTGATTTTCAGAACTTTTTCATCATTCTAGTTACTTTACCCATTAAACAATAACGCGCCCAGGCCCCGGGAACTTCTGTTCTACTTCCTGTGTCTATGCGTAGGATTACTCTAGGTTTCTTTGGAAGCGGAGGGCTGCAATAGCTGTCCTTTTGTGCCTGGTTTATTTCACTTAGCTTCATGTTTTTAAGGTTCCTCCACTTGAGAGCATCTGCCAGAATTTACTTCCTTTTTATTAAAAAAATTTTTTTTATTATTTTTAAAATACTTTATTTATTTATTTGGCAGAGAGAGAGATGGTGAGAGAGGGAACACAAGCAGGGGGAGTGGGAGAGGGAGAAGCAGGCTTCCTGCTGAGCAGGGAGCCCAATGCAGGGATGGATTACAGGACCCTGGGATCATGACCTGAGCAGAAGGCAGATGCTTAACGACTGCCTCTATTTTATTTTATTTTTTAATAATGTTTATTTTATTTTTATTTCAATTTCCCTCCTTTTTAAAGCCGAGTAATATTTCATTCTTTGTGTAGACCACATTGCATTTATCTTTTCATCTGTTGATGGCATCTATGGCATTTTTTAGAGCAGTGTTCTGGGCACGTAATCAGGATCTCATTTGTCTCTCAAGGTCATTGTCCCTACTAGTCGGAGAATGGTGGGAGCCTATCAGGTGTCTCCTCCCCCAACCCAGACTGTAAAAGCTGAGTTTCTTTTACCTTAGGAAATCTTTATCAGGGAATAATCTGTTCTGCTTTCACTACAAATTCTTATCCTGTTACCTCAGAACAATCAGATTCTTTTTTTTCCCTCTTGGACTTTTTTCTGTCTTCTCTGCCCCACTCCCTGCCTACTTTGTTGTTTAGTTATTTCTTCTGAGACTTCTCTTCACCTCCACCCTGTTATTTCCTTTGTGCTCCTGCCTGCTTTCCACCCAGTCTCTTCTGGGATACTTTGATTTTCTTCTGTATCCTCGTTGCTTTCCTCTTGTCTTTTTTTCTGGCCTTTCTTATTCCCTTCCCTTTTTCCCCTAGTTAGTTTCTTCTTGCTGTACCATTTTTAATTTATGGCTCAAAATTCACTCCAATGATTATTTCTCTTATTTAACTTCTAAAATGTTTACCATAGTCAAGTGTTCTAAGCATTTTGCAAATATTAACTCACTTAATCCTCTTTACACCTCTATGAAGAAGATCCTATTCCTGTTGCCATGTTACACTGGATGACACTGAGCCACAGAGAGGCTAGGTAATTTGTACAGGGTTAACTGTTTGTGAAGGGTGGAGCCAGGACTGAAAACCAGAGGTATGGCTTTGGCTTCAGGGCCCTGACCCGCTTCCCTGCCCTGAATGCAGCTCTTTCTAGCTCAAGGGCAGAGGGGGTGTTGTAGTTCAAGGTCAAGTTAAACATAAAAAAAAATGCTTGTCCCACCAAGCTCTAAACATTTTGAAGTGCTATATCTGGAAGTCTCATTGTAGCTGGTGCCTAGGGCTTTAAGAGCAGCTGGGTCTGGGGGTCCCAAACAGACTGGTCCCACTGCTGGCTGCTGACAAAATCCAAAGGCAGAGAAGCAAGTGGTGGGAAACAAGAATTTATTTCAGTGAGTCCAACACGGGGAAGACGGCAGACTAGCATCTCAAAGACTGTCTCCAAAGTGCTGGAAATAGTTCAGGTTTATATAAGGAAGATGTGGGGCAAAGGTAGGTGGCTAAGTGCAGGTGGGCAGTGACAGTCAGGTCAGTCATTGTCTTGGGGTCAGTCTTGTGGGGTCTTGCTGGCTCAGGGCAGTCCTTATTGCTTGAGGGGTATAATTTTGCCTGCAGGGTCTTCTGCCTGAGCCCAGCGACTTGCTGGAATGAAGAACCCAACAGAAAGCTTAAGGTCAAAATGGAGGCAGCCAAAGTCCTTTTTCATTGTCTTATATATTCACAGGAGTCTTTATTTACCTTTTATTTTATTCTCTTTAAATCTGTACTTTTTTCAAGTACCATGATTTTTAAATTATCGTTTAATTTTCTTTTTTTTTAAGATTTTTATTTATTTGACAGATCACAAGTAGGCAGAGAGGCAGGCAGAGAGAGAGAGGAGGAGGAGGCAGGCTCCCCACTGAGCAGAGACCCCGATGTGAGGCTCCATCCCAGGACCCTGGGATCATGACCCAAGCCGAAGGCAGAGGCTTTAACCACTGAGCCACCCAGGAGCCCCATTATCATTTAATTTTAATTATAGATTAAGAACTGAAAAGATATATAAAACTGAATTATAGATATAGAACTGAAAAGCAGTTTGATGAAGTTATTATGTAAAGAGGTCACTGATTTTCCTTAAAACATTAAATTTTATTTTCTAGCTTTGTTTAATCACTGACTCATAACAGGTGGTTCCTTAAGTTTTTATTTCAGCTAAATTTATTTTATTTCAATTGAATTATTAGTAAATATATTTTTTTATTATCCAGGTAATCAAAATATAGTGTGCAACATAACTTTAAAGGAAATATACAAAGCATTATCCACCAATTTAAATTCTTAGCGTTTGGAGTATAATCCATGCCTAAATTGTTTCTGTCTTGTACTCATCTTTACTGGGATGGTTTAGCTGGGAAGTCAAGGACAATAAACTTAAAGGAAAAAGAGGAAAGCTAAGACAAACAGCTTTAGGCAATGTAAGAAATTCTGCTTTAAAGCATGTAAATCCTTTCCACTGTCAGCCCAGTGTGGTGGAGGGTCGAGAGCGCTGACAAGTCTCAGGCCTGACTTCTGTGCTGTCTTTACTTGCTGTGTGACTTGAAGTGATTCTCTTTCTCTCTCTGGTTGGTGACTTTGTCATGTATAAAATAGAACTTGCTCCAGATGACTGGTTCTCAACAGCACCCCCTCCATAGTGTTCTACAGCTGCACCAAGGTGTTCTTTTATTTAAATAAAAATATAGAATTTTTTTTACCACCTGAAATGTCATTAACCCTTTGTTGCTATTGCTGCCAATCATCTTAACCAGGGCCAGGAGGTGGCAACTGAACAAGTGGCCAAAAAAAAAAAAAAAGTGGAAAACTTGGGAATATCTAGTCTGCTCAATTTGATAGTTTTTGAGAAAATTATAAAGTGAGGTTGGATGTGATTTTTTTGTGTAGCTCACATAATGGAGTTATTGGTGCCGAATCATAACACAGGGGAAGTGTTTGCAGTTTGTGGGATGAGAAGCTGTGTAGAATAGTGGCCGAACACGCGGACTCCGCAGCCAGGTTGCTTAGGCGGGGACCACAGCTCTGTGACTGACTGACGAGCTCAGTTTCCCGGACTGCTTAGGCGGGGACCACAGCTCTGTGACTGACTGACGAGCTCAGTTTCCCGGACAAGTCGCTGAACCTCCCCCTCTCTCTGTTGCTCACCTGTGCAGTGCAGGTAATGAGTAACAAACCTACTTCATAGGTTATTGTGAGGATGAAATGAATCAGTGCATCCGAAAGTATTTAGAACATGCCTAGCACATAGTAAGTACTTTACAAATATCAGCTATCATTATTCTGTGGTATGAATGAATCTATTAATATTTAATTGTACTCGGCAAAGAACATTGATTTCTGGGGCTGTCTCCAACACATATTTGAGAACCATGGGCCTGGAATTTCTCTTCTTGTTCTGAAATATTGTTATTCCATGTCCTAGAATTGGATTCCCTATAATCTTTTTTTTTTTAAGATTTTATTTATTTATGTGAGAGAGAAAGTGAGAGAGAGAGAGAGAGAGAGAGCATGAGTGGCGATGAAAGGCAGAGGAAAATGGAGATGCAGACTCTTTCACTGAGTGGGGATCCAGACATGGGGCTCCATCACAGGATCCTGGGATCATGACCTGAGCCGAAGGCAGACGTTTAACGGACTGAGCCACCCAGGTGCCCCTAAAGCAGCATTTTATACGGAAATTGTATTTATAGCTCAAGCTGTTTTCTGGGGTACGCATCTACCTTCGAAGGCAGATCTGGGCCTTGTTTTCCACCTCTACGTGCAGGTGATGAAGGGAGAGCTTGTCAACGTTAAATCCTGGGTGGTTTTAGAGGAGTGGCTTCCTTCAGCAGTGTAGGCCCAGGGGTGGTGGGAACCAGGCTGGTGGATGTTGAGGGCTCTGGCTCAGCGGGCGGGCGGTGTGTTGGGAACTGCAGGAACCAGGAGGAGGGCAGGCATTTGGGGAGTCTGGGTGCAAGGGACACTCCATTGTTCTGTGTAGAGCGAACCGGATTGGTGAACTGGCGGGAAAAGTCTGCATTTATCTTTCCTTCTTCCTTCCTCTTACTTTCCAGCTCTGTCACTCTTCTCATGCAGGTGTCACTTGGAGTGACCTGGGAAGTGGGCTGTCCATCTCCCCAACCAGACTGCGGGTTCTGCAGGAGCAGGGTTTTTACTTACTTTTTTGCATATCTGATGTTCACAAAGCCTGAAAAAAATGGCTACCATTTCTTGAATATTCGTCATTACGCTATGTGATCCCAAGTATTACCAGGTTTTACTGAATCTGAGATAGTGGTAAGATACATAATTGCTTTACATATTGTTACAGAAGAAAGGGCCTTGCCAGTTAAACTCTGATACAAGTGCTTTTGCCACTTAGAATTTTTACTATATACTTCTTGAAAGACTCTTTTGGCTTTATTTAGACATAGATTTTTATCACATCACCCTATGCACACATAAAAGGGAAAATGTAAGTGAAATAAATCGATTAAGGTATTCCCCAAATTTTATCACTTTCAGAGTCTGACTCTTCAGGATCACTTTTGACTCAGAGTCATTGATTTATTTCTGTGCCACCAAGAGTGTTGGTGATGCAGTGTTTCTTGGAGCACCTGGGTGGCTTCAGTTCGTCTTTGGCCCAGGTCATGATCTCAGGGCCTTGGGATCAAGCCCCACACTGGGCTTCTTGCTCAGTGGGAAGTCTGCTCCTCCCTCTCCCTTTACCCTTCCCTACACCTCCCTAGTGCTCTCTCTCTGTCTCAAATAAATGAATCTTAAAAAAAAAAAAAAAAAAAAAAAAAAAAAAAAAAAAAAAAAAGAAGAGTGTTGGTGTTTCAGTGTCTCTTAAAAGAGGTCGTGCTGCTGTCTCTAGGAATCTCCTCCAAGCAGCTACTATCTATTCTGGGAGTTTTGATCCTGGTGTTTTCTCACTCGACCTGTGGCAGGCTAGTCTTTCCCCGTATCTCGTTAATGACAGTACATACTGCAGCTTCCTCCGTATCACTGTCTTCCATACCCAGGTCCTTTGCTTGTTAAGGTTATTTTCCCAGTGATGGATATTTGCTTCCCTAATCAGATTTATGCTCAACTGCTGTTCGCATGCCTTTCACTTCTAATGCCAAATTATAGTGTAATCTCCTTGAAGATGTTTAAAATGGCAGTTAGACTCAGGGTGTCCAGTGTTGACAATACGCATGACTCAGTGAAGCAAGGACAAAACTAATAAATGGCTGTGCGCAAGGTCACACACAACAGGCAGTGGCATCCACGTCCTGACTGACACCTTGAGGACAGCAACCACAGGACACCACAGTTATAAAATAGATTCCTAGTTCAGAAATGTTAAAATGTGAAAAAAAATGCACTATAGGCCTGACAAAATACAGATTGTTAATTCTAATGACATCCATGCTGGGCAGATAATTTGGATTTTCAGAAAAGGAGATTAGAGATTAGTGTGTTTCTTACTAACATCATAGCTATGAAGCACATGGTAGATTTGGGAGAGTAGAATCCAGATTTGTCTGATTCTAAAGGTCATACTGCCATCTATACAACATTATCCCAGAAAAAATAGACTGGAAGCTTCAAGGAAGCAAGGATTTTTTTTTTTTTTTTAATACTGATTTTTTTAGGACCTAGAACATCCTGGCATATACTAAGTACTTAATAAATATTTGTTGAATAAAGCCCTTAAAGAGAAGATAGAAATGCAGTCATGTCCTTCCTTTCCTAGAAATGAAGTCTGTAACATTTTGGACGAGGGGTAAAAGCAGGGAGGATGGGTGACCATTTTCTAGACAAGCTGCAGTTTGTGGTTCACCTGTTCTTCCAGGTTTTAGAAGAGGCAAAGCAGTGAGGAGTTGAAGGCCAGGTCTTAGAAAAGGCAAAACAGTGAGGAGTAAAAGGATGTCTGTCTGTAGCTGAGAGAGTGTGTCAGCACTAGCCTGTTGGACAGCACTAGGGTAGTTTCTGGCCTCTTCTTCCTCATCTCCTGTAAATCAAGATCAGCGGGACTCTGTGAATTGTGCAGTTAAAAATAAACAAAAAAGGAAGCCAATCTGATAAGCCTTACCATAAAGGAAGCTTGGGTACAGGGCATTTATATGTGATCAGTTGCTAGGTTTTAAACAATATGAAATGTTTCGAAAATTCTGACGTGCTGATAGCTCATCTGTAAAATACAAAAGTTGACATATTTGAATACTACTTTGTGCTAGATCTTGTGCCTAGAATTTCTCCATATACCAGGTAATCCCTACCGTAACTCTGGGAGGTAGTTACTGTCTCCATTTTCTATGATGATATTGAGGACTCAGAGAATAAGTTATACACTAGTGAGCGGTGGAGCCCGTCTGGGAGCCGGGGTGTTTAGCGGAGATTCTGCAGATTTGCTTCTGTTCTCTACTGCTTCCTCTCTAAGCTTAAGGCAGAACTAGACTTTAGAAACCACTTTATACTCTTTTTAAAAATTATTATTTAATTTATTTATTTGAGAGAGCACAGAGAGGGACAGAGAGGGGAGAGAAAGGGAGAGAATCCCAAGCAGACTGTGCAAGGAGCTGGACATGGGGCTCGATCTCACAACCCTGAGATTACGACCTGAGCTGAAACCAGGAGATGGACGCTTAACTGACTGAGCCACCCAGGCACCCACCACTCTACCCTCTTATTTTACAACAGGGATACTGATGCTAGAGGATATAAAGTGACTTATTTAGGAGTGCCTGGGTGGCATAGTTGGTTGTGGAGGTGGGGGTAGAGAGAGAGAGAGAGCAGACTCCCTGCTGAGTGCAGATCCCCGTGTGGGGCTCCATATCATGATCCTGAGATCACATCCTGAGCTGAAATCAAGAGTCTTACCCTACTGCGCCACCCAGGCACCCCAGTAAGGATTTTATTTTTAAGTGACTTCTATACCCATTGTGGGGCTCGAACCCACAACCCCAAGATCAAGAGTCACATTCTCTACTGACTAAACCAGCCAGGTGGCCCTTAGACTTGAGTTTTCTTGAGCAATTTATTAAATAATAAATAATTGCGCAATGTCACACTGGTGTTTTAAGTAGTTTCATAGGGAGAGAAACTCAATAGGTTTTATGACTATATCTTCAAGAACTACCAAGTGGATAATCGGTAGCACTGCTTTGGATTCCAGACACTATCTGAATTAAAGAGTTTTCACCATCTTGGGTTTCTTTATTTGCTAATGGTATTCTAAAAATTTTAGAGCTGTGGCTAGGCGGTATTTCACATCCTGATTGCTAAATGTGTCTTGCAAACTTTCCTATGTGTAGATTAACGTTCTATTGTTTTGTTCCACATCTGCTAAGTAGTTATCTCCTTTTTTCTTCTCTTTAATCTTGTCTTCTATGGTTTACTGGTGTTTTATGCCAGACGTAGTGTCTACGTCCTTATTTGGGAAAGGTTAGGAACGGGGTATTTCATTCTGGGGCAAATGTCCCATTCCTTCCTGTTTCTGCCTCCTCGCTCCTACTACCTTCCTTCAGGTGTCCTCTTCTCGGAGACCAGCCCTGAGCATCCAGTTGGCATTAGGTGTCCTCTTTTACCCTGGCTACTGTGATAGTTTTTTTTTTTTTTAAGATTTTGTTTATTTATTTGAGAGAGAGAGAGTTTGAGAGAGTGAGTGGGCGGAGGGGCAGAGGGACGAGCAGACTCCCCGTGGATCAGGGAGCCTGATGCGGGACTCATCTGAGAACCCTGGGATCATGACCTGAGAACCCTGGGATCATGAGACGCTTCACTGACTGAGCCACCCGGGCACCCCAGTGATAGCTTTTTAAACACTCCCTACACGTTATTGAGTACTTGCCACGTGCCAGATCTAGAGTTACTTTTGTGAACACACACATTCTTTGGCCTGTAGGAACTTAGGGTTCAGATGGAGAGCCAGTTGGACACAAAAATGCAATGTGATTGAATACCTTTTTAAAAAAAGCTAATATATGAGTGTTTGTTACGTAACAGCCATTGTACTAAGCACCTCACATGCATTATTTTATGTCAGTCTCTCAATAAGCTTATGATCCCCATTTTCTAGAGAAGGAACAGGAATTTAGAGAACATCTGTGTTTTGTGCGAGGCCAGTTATGTTTCAGAATTGCTATCCAAATCCAGGTCCAGAGCCCAAACTCTTTTTTTTTCTTTTTTTTTAAGGTTTTATTTATTCACTTGAGAGAGAGAGGGACAGAGAGAGCACAAGCAGGGGGCGAGACAGAGGGTGAGGGAGAAGCAGAGGCCTCGCTGAGCTGGGAGCCCAAGGCCGGGCTTCATCCCAGGACCTGGAGATCATGACCTGAGCCGAAGACAGACACTTAACAAAGACTGAGCTGCCCAGGCACCCCCAGAGCCCAAGCTCTTAACCACTGTGCTTTGGACTGACTGCTGTGTTTTCACAGGTCAGAGCACTTCTCCCTGTGTGTCCCCTATGCCCTCATGTACTAGGCACAGGGAGGTGGGTGCCACTGTTGGAGTTTGAGAACTAATAATGACCTACCAGTCAGATGGTGGCTATAAGTGATTCAACATCTTCCCTTAGAGACTTCAAAAGAATTCAAGATACTAACAAATGTAAAACGGCCTTCAAGGTATTCATCACAGTGTTGCTTGTAATAGGAAAAGACTAGAAATAACCTAAATGTTTATCCACAGGAGATTAAATAAATTAGTGTGTATGGATACACAGTGAAATGATGCAGTGGGAGGAAATGAAATATGGATAGGGAACAATGTAGAAGGTATGGTGTTTTGTAGAATAAACATGGCTCAGCAGAGATGTTACTTTGTTTTTTTTTTTTTTAAAGATTTTATTTATTTATTTATTTATTTATTTATTTATTTATTTGACAGAGAGAGAGAGCACAAGCAGGCAGAGAGGCAGGCAGAGGCAGAGAGAGAAGCAGGCTCCCCACTGAGCAAGGAGCCCGATGCAGGGCTTAATCCCAGGACCCTGAGATCATGACCCGAGCCAAAGGCAGCGGCTTAACCCACTGAGCCACCCAGGTGCCCCGAGATGTTTATTTTTATAGAATCAATAGTATGCTGCCATTTGTGGTGGGAGAGACAGAGTATTTATGTATGTATGTATGTATGTATTATGTATGTATATATGCATGCAAGTTCTGCACCCAGGCTGGGGTTTGAACTCATGACCCAGGGATCAAGAATCATGTGCTCTACCAATTGAGCCAGCCACATGGCCCTGTATTTTTGCATGTATATGTGTAGCATATCTCTGGAAGTGTAGACAAGAAATTGATAATATAGGTAGCTTCTGAAGGGTAGATAAGGGATTCCAGGTACGGAGATTGTCCATATCTTTTTATGCCTTTTGAATTTGAATTTGGAATAATAAGCACCTTCCTAGAAATGAAAACAAATACAGAATGACACTCAGAGCTGTGTATGTTTCATAAGCGTGTGGGATAAGCCTGCCTTGGTACTTGTCCCATCCCAGTGCCTGGCATAGTATGCCGTATTTATGCACTTGAGGATTTATGCAATCAATGAACCAAGTTGAAAAAACAATCTCAAATTCCTATATAGGAAAGATACAACATCTCTTTTGTGGTATTCCTGCTAAAAAAACACATCCTGAATCTAACCATGAAGAAATATTGGACAAATTCAAATTGAGGAACAGTCTGAAAAATAAATGGCCTGTGTATTTTAAAAATGTCAAGGTCATGGATGACTAAGAAAGACTAGGAGACTGTTCCAGAGCAGAGGGGATGGAGGGATACGACAACTGGATGCACTGCATGAAATGCCAGAATGGATCCAGGGCCAGAACAAAAAGTTGAGGGGTGCCTGGGTGGCTCAGCTGTTAAGCGTCTGCCTTCGGCTCAGGTCATGGGATCAAGCCCTGCATTGGGCTCCTTGATCGGGGGAATTCTGCTTCTCCCTCTGCCACTCCCCCTGCTTGTGTTCCCTCTCTCGCTGTGTCTCTCTATGTCAAATAAATAAAGAAAACCTTAAAAAAAAAAGTAGTTTCTTTCTCTATGAAGGATATTAATTAGATAGTTGGCAAAACACGAATAAGCTCTGTAAATTAGGTAATAGTACCATTTCATTGTAACTTTCTGGTTTTGTTCCTAGTAATTTGAGAAAAAGTACTGTTTTTAGGAAATAGGTACTTAGGAATTTAGTAATAAAGGGGCACGTGTTTGCAACTTACTCTCAAATAGCAAGAGGGAGAAGACAATAATAAACACGTAGAATGCTAACATTTGGTAAATCTGAAGAAATACAGGTATTATTTCTACCATTTTGTAGCTATTCTCTCAAACTGTTTCAAAATTAAAAAAAAAAAAAACAAAACCACTTCCTATATGGAACATCTTGTGATTTCATAATATTGAACCTTTTATGTCCTGTTGTACAATTTAGTAGTTTTCTTCATGAGTATCTTAATATTTTTGATGACATTTATCCCTAGATTTCTTAATATATTTGTTCCTCTAAAAAAAATATAATAGCTTTGTTCATGTATAATTCACATAGTATGCAGCTAGCCCTGAATATCCTTTTATACGTGCTTGAGTACTACTTTTATGTCAGGAAGGTATCCTTCTTTAAAAATAACTAACTTCATTAGGGTGTAATTAACACATAATTAATTTTAAAAAGCTTTATTTTATTTTATTTTTTAAAAGATTTTATTTGTTATTATTTGGCAGAGAGAGACACAGTGAGAGAGGGAATGCAGGTGGGGGAGTGGGAGAGGGAGAAGCAGGCTTCCCGCTGAGCAGAGAGCTGGATGCGGGGCCCGATCCCAGGACTCTGGGATCATGACCCAAGCCGAAGGCAGACGTCCAAGGACTGAGCCACCCAGGCACCCCAAAAAGCTTTATTTATTTTAGAGAGCACAATGCATGTGACATGCAAGTGAGGAGAGGAACAGAGGGAGAGGGAGAGAGAATCTCAAGCACTCAGGCACTCTGCACTGAGCACGGGTTCCTGATAGGGGGCTGCATCCCAGGACTTTGAGATCACAACTCAAGCTGAAATCAAGAGCCTGCTGCTCAACACACTGAGCCCCCAGGTGCCCCTAATTTACACAGATTTTAATTGAATAGCCTGATGACTTTTGATACATGTATTCCCCATGTAACTACAACCCCAGTCTGGATACAAGGTATAAAACACTACCACTTATCCAGAAAGTTCCCCCATAACTCTTTGTTTATGCATTCACCTGTTGGTAGACGTGGGCGTTGTTTCCAGCATCCTCTGACAGAGAGGAGAAGAGTCAGGTGTATGTATGCAAGGGTGAGTATATGCGGGGGTGATTTTGGGATGACAATGCTGAGGTGAAGCAGGGACAGGCTCCTCAGCTGCTCAGGAGAGTCTCCCAGGCAGCATAATGTGGCAGTTCCTGTTTTCCAGAGTAAGGGCCAGACATTGGATATTGTAGTCTTTTCTTTTATTACAGTCTTTCCTTTCTTTCTTTTTTTATGAAAGATTTTATTTATTTTAGAGCAAGAGGAGGGGCAGAGGGGGCAGGGAGAGAGAATCCGCAGCAGACTCCACAGCACTGAGCCCAATGCAGGACTCCATCCCATAACCTTGAGATCACGACCTGAGCCAGAACCAAGAGTCGGTTACTTAACTGCCTACCCTACTCAGGAGCCCCTCCAGTCCTTTCTTTCTTCTTCTTCTTTTTTAAAAGATTTTATTTATTTATTTGACAGAGAGAGAGAGAGAGAGATCACAAGCAGGCAGAGAGGTAGGCAGAGAGAGAGGGGGAAGCAGCCTCCCTGCTGAGCAGAGAGCCTGATGTGGGGCTCCATCCCAGGACCCTGGGATCATGACCTGAGCTGAAGGCAGAGGCTTAACCCACTGAGCCACCCAGGCGCCCCTCCTTTCTTTCTTCTTTGAGTCTTATTCTGGTTCAGACATTGGAGCATGTGCAGTCAAGGAATATGCTTCTTGGCTTATTTCCATTAATAATGGGAAAAATTCTGACTGGATCTGGGCCAGTGGTCTTCCTTACCTTTGGTGTAGTGGTGTTCTGAGCAGTTTTACCTTTCCTGTTTATGTTGCTGCTTTAATGGGATGGCGGGAGTAGGTATATCAGGTGTGGCTGCTCCATTAAACAGCAAAATCTCACATGAGTCTTAACATGTCCACAATTTATCATCATCAGAAGGGAAGATTGATTTCCTTAAAATACTATTTTGGAAAAATTAAAAAAAAATAAATGGAAAAATCCCACCTATTTTGGAAAAGATTTCAAGATGTAGATTTAGTGTAGGTTGATGTTTATTAAGGTTTGTGATTTGTTCATTAATTGATCCTGCATTAACCAAATGGGAAACAGAATCTACATTTATATTCACCAGATTGTGGCCCCCAAAATTCAGTCTTTTCTGCCTGCCGTTTTCCTGTTTTTGTGACTTTTATTATTCTGCTGTTCATTTTGCGTAGGTGGAGTAGGAAGTCAGTGTCTAAGCAAGTGTGCAGGGGCAGCTGAGCTGGGCTGTGCCACAGTCAGGCTTGGGTATGAACCCATCACTTACCTGCGTTTACTGTCTAGAAACCTTGTTCTCCTCATCAGCAGAACTCAGAGATATACCTGCAGCATTTTTTTTTTCTATTTTAGTCTATGTTGTTGACCTTCAGTATTTATTCATTCATTTACTTTTTTTTTTTAAAGATTTTATTTATTTATTTGACAGACGGAGATCACAAGTAGGCAGAGAGGCAGGCAGAGAGAGAGGGGAAGGGAAGCATGCTCCCTGCTGAGCAGAGAGCCCGATGTGGGGCTCGATCCCAGGACCCTGAGACCATGACCCGAGCTGAAGGCAGAGGCTTAACCCACTGAGCCACCCAGGCGCCCCCATTCATTTACTTTTTAAGTAAACTTTACTTCCAGCATGAGGCTTGAACTCATGACCCTGAGATCAATAGTCACATGCTCTATGGACTGACCCAGCTGGGATCCCCAGACCTTTAGTATTTTTAGTGAGGGTTACACCTACCTGATGAGTGTCTACCTGATGAGCAAGCATGCAATACATTGTATTATCATTACAAATAATTTCTCCATTTTCACCTTTTTGTCCAGATGTGTTATTTTTTTCCCCTTTGTGGTTAAAACTGTCATTTATTAAAATGTATTCATCTGTTAAAGAACTTGGTTCACTTTCTCTTTTTCTTCAGGCACGTTGCAGAGAGGTCTTTCTGTCCTTCATGAACCCGCCCGCGGTCGACAGATGACTGTCCTCTGCCCGGTGCTGTTCTAGGTGCCCCGGACGGACGCGGAGCTGTCCAGCAGGGGGAAGGATGGATTCCAAAGATGAGAGCTCACACGTGTGGCCCACATCTGCAGAGCACGAAGAGAATGCTGCACAGGTGAAGAGCGGTCTTTCCAGTGTGGGGCTGGTAGTGGTATCTCAGTTGGGTCGGTTTGCTGACAGCTAAAGAAATACCGGCTTCCCTGTAGTGAGAGTAGCTGGGAGGGAGGGGACGTGCAGGACCAGCACAGGCGGAATACGGAGGGTTTCGGCACTTCGGGGAGTGCTCCACCAGGATGGGTCACTATGATTTACAAGGGCTCGGGGACCATCCACAGGCTTCTCTGCCACTTCTGCAACTTACTGTCATGTTTGCTTCACTGCCCGGTTTTATTTTATATTCTTAGCGCTGAAAGCCTCCAACTGGAGTGTTTCTTTCATGTTACCAAGTATAAGGTTTTGATTCTTCATGTGTAATGAAGTACAAAGTATGTCTACCGCGTGGCTTTTTCTTTTCTTTCAAATTCAGAATGTAAAGGTCTAATGGCAAGCTGTCCCATCGAGTCAGCCACCTGGAAGGCCAGTCATGTATCCAAACGCTGCTGTGATGGATGAACACGGCCTTTTGGACTGTGATCATAACCAGCAGCGCGTTATTTTGACTATTCTTAGCAAAGGCAAATGTCTGCTTTTTTGATGTGGATTTGAATTCTGGGAGCAGTCCACAGTCATATGGAATCCTGTGTGGCCAAAGTATAACACTTAGTTTTTAAGCATTGTAATAAATATGCAATTTTAAGTTAGTTTTTCATTAACTTACATAACCTTAGTATTATTATGAAAATCAGGATGTTAACACTAAGCACTTAAATATACACATTTATTTAAGTAATATGGCAAATATTGCAATAAATAAAATTAGTTTTCTGGGATGAGTTAAAGTCTGAGTATGAATACTTAAAAAAAAATGTTCTAGTGATGCTTCCAGCAGGATACTGAGAATGCTGTTCTGATTCTCCTAGAAACCATGTTGAAGACAACCTTCATGTAGCTACGTATTTTGGTGTATTTTATGAGCGAAAATGTAGTCCATTCAAAAAACAGGGTCACCATTTTGTAGGTAATCGGATAGTAAACAGCAGAGCTCAACACCCCTCATTGCTCTCCCTCTTCCCAGTTGTTTCTTTTCCTAGCCAGGAACTCTGATTTAGCAAGATACTGTGCGATGGAGACCAAGTTTCAATGTTAATGCACAAATCTAAAGCCAAAAAGTTATCTTGCAGCACTTCAAGCTGTGCCAATTGTTAGAAGTCCAATTCTTGCAATATACAAACTGTATCTTCATGGACAAATCAAATTTGTGTAGAAGTTGGACAATATACTTAGTTTAAAAGTGGAAGTTTGTTTTATTTCTGTTTGATTGTATTTGGTCTCCAGGGTTCTTTCTGGGGATTAAATTTCCTCATATCATCTTTGGAACCTACTGCTCCCCGTTGGAAAAAACTGAAATAAAAAAAGTTAGGTCCAAAGCCAGGATAGCGTAAGAGTAAAGATTCCAACTAACGTTGATATCAGCACATAAATTATTTCTCTCCCAAATGTGTGCTTTGGCCATCTGCTTCCATACCTTCAATATCAGGTATCAGGCTATGTGCCAAGCTCTAGCCTTCAAGAAGTCAAACCTCCTAAGCTGACTATCCAGAAAGCATTTTATAGAATTCAGTTTCTGCTTTCGTTCTTGGTAGGTAGAAAATTATTTACCCTGGTGACAACTGAAATAGTTTTCCAAAACCCTTTAAAAGTACTAGACTAGAATTTTCTGTGTCTTTATCTTGCTGGCAAGGAAGAGTTCTGTAACATTCATTGACTCAGCATACGCTTACTGCCATGCCTCCAGTATAGCCTTGGAGTGTGAAAAAAACACGTAGGAAAGAAAGTGACCTTGTTTTAATATGTCTGAAGAAAGACACTATTAATTATAAAGCAGAATGTTAATCATGTGTTGAGGGCAGTTGGCTTTTGAGTTGACATTGTTTTACATTGCAGAATAATTTGTATTTCGTATTTTGGTAATGTGGTCAACCAGGAATCTTCAGTCACATTTCCAGGATCAGGTCACTGCCCCCTCATGATTCCCCAAAAGAGATGTCTGCATTGGACATTTGGGGCCAAGAAGAATTTATATCAGTTGCCTGATATTAACTAGCAAATCAGTGACAAGGATTCCTTCCTTGGATCCTGTCCCCAAGTCGCTAACAGTGTAGATGACTAGGGTGTATCAGTTCTCATTCTCCTTTCATTGGGAATATTTTAGAGATACAATTGTGGACTGTGCTTGGTCAGCCAGGTATCTTTGTGAGTTTGGTTTTGTTCTTCAAGGACACTCTTGCTGCTTTCTGCCCCAGGTGCACTTTGTTCCTGACGCTGGAACTGTGGCTCAGATCGTCTACACCGATGACCAGGTTCGTCCGCCCCAGCAGGTGGTGTACACGGCAGATGGTGCCTCCTACACTTCAGTGGACGGGCCTGAGCACACACTGGTGTACATCCATCCTGTGGAAGCCGCACAGGCATGTGAAGGGTTACTGTTTCTAGTTTGTTTGTTAATTGGTTAACTCCCCACTGACTTATGTTTATTTTCTGTCCTCCCTGGGCTAGGTGCTGGTGATGCAAGATATGATTCAGATACAATCTGTGCTTTTCAGGAGCTTATAACTAACTTGGCAGAGGAAGATACGCTTTATTTAAATTAAATATAGTAGGAGGTTAGAGCGCTAGCCTCCTCTGAGTTCTTGTCCCAACAACCGTGGACTAGCTTACCAACTTGTTACTTTTCTGAAGTATCAAGAACCAAGTCAGAAATGGCATTTAGTTCTGTATAGCTTAATCACAGATGGATCAATAAAAACATACAGATTATTTCAGTGAAAGGTGTAAGCAAAAAGTCCTCTTGGCTTATTAACTGTTCCTTATTAATAATTGACTGATTTGTAGGACTATAATAGAAGCAAAGGTAAAAGCTGTGCAGTTAGAACTGCTTTCTTTTATTTTTTTCTTAGTGACTTGGCATGTTAGTTTCCAAATGCATGACACAAATAAATATGTAAATGTTAGTTTGCATGTTAGCACTTTAGAATGTAGAGAGCATTTTTAAATATACTTAAAAAAAAAAAAAAGCAAACAAGTTCCATACTTTTGTAGTGGAATCTTGGTAATAAAAATTTGCCCTCATGCAGTATTTAATCAAGGGGCTCAAATCACTCCCAAGAAGAAATGGGGCCCACTTAACTGAAAACTTCTAAATCTATATAAATGAAAGTCACCAAGTAGTCAGATGGTACTTTTAGGATGTCTCTACTTAGTTTTAATCCCCTGACTATATTAAAACAAGTTCGGATAGTTTATGTAAAGAATGTCCTGTAGGCAACTTATTATTGTGTTACTGAATGTCTGATTTTTGATAATTTTAAAATTTATTTTATTTTAGTAATTTGTGCCCAATGTGGGGCTCAAACTCGCAACCCCAAGATCAAGAGTCACATGCTCTTTTGACTTTTAATAATTTTTAAATAGCAAGTCTAAGAAATCATACAACTGGCTGAAATTCCTAGATGTACCTCTGGAATCAGAACTGAACCATAGTTCTTATTCCTCTGGGTTTGCTAAAGGCTTGGGCAGAATATTTGTTTGGATTGGTGATTTTCTTTGGTATCTTGACTAAAATGATTTCGAAGATTTTCCTTCTCTAGTTAATTCTGCTGTATCATGACCCAAGTTATGTGTTTCAATAAGACCTTTTAAAAATTATGATTTTACTGACTTTATGCAGGAATGAATCTATGGAACATTAAATTCAGTTTATTTCCCTTCTACTTTTTTGGTAATGAGCACGCATTTATATATATTTGAAAGCTATCCTTGTGTATATGTTAGTCTTCTGTGTGTCTGTATGTCTCCATCCATTTTCACTTAATCCCAAGTCTACTCCTGTGGTACACAGTGTGATGTGTGAATGTATGCGCCCTTGTTCATGCCATGTCTTACATTTTTGTGACATACCTTTTTTAATTAGCTGTGACATTCAACCTCGAGAGATTTTGCTTAAGGGTAAAATTGTCAAGTATGTTAGCCAGTTGAGATGGTTAACTTATATAATCTCTTTGGAACCATCTGAATGAAAGGTTTTAGCTAAAAGTAAGATTACTGTATTTATCTTCTTTATTAATGAGGGATTATTTCTAGCTATATGGAAATTAAGTCTGCCAAGAATTGGTGCTTAGCAGTGGGATAATTTTTCCTGTGTAGGCAAACTGTCTAAAGATTTATTGATAGGTTTTTTTCCTGTTGTTGTTTCTTTTGTCTAGACTCTGTTTACAGACCCAGGGCAGGTAGCTTATGTCCAACAGGATGCTACAGCTCAGCAGGTAATGAGTCGCTTTTTTGCCTTTTTATTGTTTTCCATTCCCTGGAATGCACCGCCTCCCTCCAACCCACCCCAACCCTCTGCACTCTGCGTCCTCTGGTTGTCTACTTCTTATGTATTAAGAATGGTCTTTACTTCCTTTAATGAAAACAAAGCAAAACAACACTAACGCGTTACAGTCAGTACATACTGAAATAGTCTGGTAATAAAAAAATGATTTGTCATGGAAATTTAAAAAACAAGTAGATTAATAGGATATTGGTTCAAATTCTAAAGAATAATCCTGAAGTTATAAGTGTCTCTTTTTGGAAATTTGGAAACATTTGGGTAGTTTGTCTATTTTAAATATTGAGGAAAAAATTTCTGCTTAAATGACATACAAATTTGATAGCAATCTTCCTCATTTTAGCTTTTTTTTTTTTTTTTTAAGATTTTATTTATTTATTTGACAGAGAGAGACACAGCAAGAGAGGGAACACATGCAGGGCGAGTGGGGAGAGGGAGAGGCAGGCTTCCCACTGAGCAGGAAGCCCAATGTGGGGCTCGATCTCAGGACCCTGGGATCATGACCTGAGCCAAAGGCAGACGATTAACGACTGAGCCACCCAGGCACCCCCTCATTTTAGCTTCTTGAAAAATTGAGATTTTTCTTAGTTTTATTTTAAAAAATTTTTAGAAGATTTTATTTATTGATTTAGGGAGAGTGCGAGCGATCTATGGAGGTGGGGGGAGGCGGGCAGAGGAAGAGAGAGAGAATCTCCAGTGGACTCCGCGTGGAGCCTGACATGGGACTTGATCTTATATGACCCTGAGATCATGACCTGAGCCGAAATCAAGAGTTGGAGGCTTACCCGACTGAGCCACCCAGGTGCCTCCTTTTTGGTTTTCTTTTAAAACGCTTCTTTCCTTTTATCCATATTTCTAATATATCCTATTTGACTTGGAGGGATTTCTTCCTTGTTTTCATCTGGGTTGTGAAAGTGATAAGACATAGAAGCTAGATGCCCCTGGTCTTACTATAAAGGGAATATGGATCCAAATAGGTTTGATTTCCCTCCTGGCCAGTAGGGCTGCTATTTAGCTGTGCCGCTGAGCGTCATGAGTGATTATCAAGAAAATTCCCATTAGCAAGCACTTTGTGCCTTTAAATCTTTTTTGGTAGATGATTCAGATACTTCCATTTTAAAATGTGAAAAGCGGACAGTAGTTCTGTTAATATTATTTATGAAATCTAGAGAGAATTCTGAGGAGTCTTTGTCATATAAGTTATGGTTGAATTTATTCCTGATTGATAGTAATCTGCAATCTTGTGGCGTCTGTGAACTTGAATGAGCATTTGTCTTAATCTGTTTAGGCTGCTGTAATAGAATACAATACACTGGATGGCTTATGAACAATAGAAATTTATTTCTCCCAGTTCTGGAGGGGTGGGGGGCATCCAAGATCAAGGGGCTGACAGATTCTGGTGAGGGCTTACTTCCTGGATCACAGTCAGCAGGCTTCTTGCTCAGGTCTCATATGACTGAAGGGGTGAGTGAGCTCTGTGGGCTTCTTTTTTTCCTTTTTTAAAGATTAATTTTTTTTTTTTTCTAGTTTTAAGTAGGCTCCACACCCTACATGGGGCTTCAACTTACAACTCCAAGATCAAGAGTCACATGCTCTCCAGACTGAGGCAGCCTTGGAGTCTGGGTTTTTGTAAGGATGCTAATCCTGTTCATGAGGGCTCCATCTTCAATACCTAATCGCCTCTCAGAGGCCCCACGTAATACTGTCACACTGAGGATTAGCTTGCTTTCTTTTTTTTTTTCTTTCTTTTCTTTCTTTAAAGACTTCATTTATTTATTTGGGAGAGAGAGAAAGAGAGAGAAGGAACTGCGAGAAGAAGGAGATGCAGACTGTCCACTGAGCAGGGAGCCTGACTGGAGGCTGGATCCCCCCGTCCTGGGATCGTGACCTGAGCCAAAGCAAACCCTTAACCAACTGAGTCACCCAAGTGCCCCGAGGATTTCTTTATTTTAATTTTAATTTTATTTTAGTTCTCTGTATAGTTAACATATGGTGTTATATTAGTTTCAGCTTTGGGGATTAGCTTTCAAAATGTAAATTTTGGGGAGAGACAGTCTATAGGAATGTTCTTTATTTTAATAATTTTGTAATCATTAGGTATATGCTTGAAAAAGCAAATCATGTACATTTCTGTGAATACTTACTGATTCTATCACCAAGCGATGGATGGGTTTAATTAGTTTTGATAATTTGGCAAGAAAAAATAAAAGGAAATCCCTTTGTCTGTCTTTCATAGATGATTAGTTCATTAACTCATTTTTGGAGTAATAATTTTTTTTTTCATAAAAAGTTGAAGGAATACAGAAAAAAAAGTACATAAAATAGATCCCAAACAAACAAATTCTGCCCAGAAATATCCTCATTAAGTTAATAGCTGGTAACTATTATTCCAGACATAGAACTAAAGATAAGCATGGGGAAATGGCATTGTGCTCCAAATGCTGTTATTAATCTAAATACTTTGAAATTTACTTGAGTAGAAGAAAGAGAAATTGAGGTGAAAGTGAAGGAGGTCGGAGTCATCATATCCTCTAAACTGCACTTGAGATGGGTCCTGTGTTGTCCTTGGCTCCTGCTGCAATGACAAGGGCATCAGCACCCGACAGTTCCTCCCACCGTCCTCTTCGCTGTTCTGTTGTTAGCTGCATTATTATTGTGACTAATAAATTCATGTCCTGTTCAGTAACCACAGTTGTTTAGAGTTTTGCTCCATTCTCTGCTGTCATTTAATTTGTAGAAATCTTGAGTCTAATTTATTTTCCTCATTCCTTTTCTACCTTAGCGCCTGCTTGGTACTTTCTTTATCGTTGAAGTTTTTCATCTAAGTCTAATGACTTTGCCTGCATATGAATCAGAATTTCCTAGGACAGTATGTGTCCTTCAAACGTATAGGTTAAGACTTTATTTCAGCAAAGTTTTCATCTATCAGACCTTTGAAAATCTTTTCAGTTTCATTTGGTATGTTCACTTTTCAGGAACATCAGTTCCAAGTATATTGACTCTTGGCATTCCATACCTAACCTGTTCTCGATAATCATGTCTTTTTTTTTAAGATTCATTTGTTTTTTTTTTTTTTTTTTTTTTTTTTTTTTTGACAGAGATATCACAAGCAGGCAGAGAGGCAGGCAGAGAGAGAGGAGGAAGCAGGCTCCCCGAGAGAGCAGAGAGCCCGATGCGGGGCTCGATCCCAGGACTCCGAGATCATGACCTGAGCCGAAGGCAGCGGCTTAACCCACTGAACCACCCAGGCGCCCCAAGATTCATTTGTTTTAGAGAGAGAATGAGAGAAAGAAAGAGAGAGAGAGCGAGTGCTGGCAAATGCACGAGCAGGGTGAGGGGCAAAGGGAGAGGGAGAGAGAGCATCTCGAGGAGACTCCCCTCTGAGGCCCGAGCCTGATGAGGGGCTCCATCCCAGAACGCTGGGATCATGACCTGGGCCTAGGGCAGATGCTTAACAGACGGAGCCACACAGGTACCCCTATAATCATTTTTTAAAAGATTTTATTTTTCTTTCTTTATTTAAATATTTTATTAATTTATTTGTCAGAGAGAGAGAGAGAAAGAGAGAACAAGCAGGGGGAGAGGCAGGAAGAGGGAGAAGCAGGTTTCCGGCTGAGCAAGGAGCCAGATGCAGAACTTGATCCCGGAACGGTGGGATCATAACCTGAACCGAAAGCAGGCACTTAACTAACTGAGGCACCCAGGCGTCCCCCCAACAGTCATTTTTATAGGTATTCTTTTTCATGTTATTTATGTAGTTTCCTTTATGTTCACCATATTTCTTACTGTGTTTTTCACTTTTTAATTAACTTATACATACAGGAAAGTGCAAAAGATTGTAAGCATATAGTGCAATGATGTATCCCCAAGTGAGCATGCAGTAAAGAATACATCATTCCCAGTTCCTGAAAGCCAACCTCATGCTTCTCCCCAATCTCTTCTTCCTTTCTCCTCAAAGAGAACTGCTCTCCTGCTTGCTAACATCATAGATTAATTTTCCATGGTTTTGAACTGTCTATAAATGGAAATATGTACCATTTTCTTTCTTTGTGGCTTCTCTTGTTCAGCATGATGCTGGCTAGGGGAGACCCCTTCCCGTTGTTGGGTGTAGCTGTGGGGTTTTGTTTCCTTGTGTTACTGAAATCTAGTATTCAGTTTTATGAATGTACCACAATATACATTCAAGACTGTGATCCTTTCTCCACTTTGTTCTCTGAGAGTTTCTTGGCCCATTGCTTTCCATAAATATGTTAGAATCAACCTGGAAGTTTCCACAAATGTCCTACAGGATTTCCATGGGAATTTCATTGTATATATGAGTCAGTTTGTGAAGAACTGTTTATAATTTTGAGACCTCCATTCTGTGAACATGATATATCCATAAATTTAAAATAAAAGTTAAAAAATTGTCTTCAGATAGAGTCTTACAACATCTTTCAATAGATTTATTCCTAGATATTTGGTGTGTTTTGATGGTATTATAAACGGTATACTTTTTAAAAATTTTCATATTCTAACTTTTATTTTGTATTTTCTTGATAATTAGTCATGTTGTCTGTGAATACTGACAATTTTCTTTGTTTTCAATCCTTCCCAAACCTTATATCTTTTAATTTTACGTCTTTTTAGTTCCCTCTTTTGTCTCATGGCTGGGATCTCTAATACATTGTTGGACAGAAGTGGTGCTAGTAGGTTCCTTTTTTTCCCCTTCCTGCTCTTAGAGGATTTTCACTTTTTTTTTTTTTTTTGAGGATTTTCACTATTAAGAAAGATGTGCAATATAGGATTTTTATAAAAAGAATACTCTTAATCAGCTGAAGAAAGTTCTCTTTATTTCTTTTTTTTAAGATTTTCTTTATTTATTTGACAGACAGATATCACAAGTAGGCAGAGAGACAGGCAGAGAGAGAGGAGGAAGCAGGCTCCCTGTGGACCCTGGGATCATGATCTGAGCCAAAGGCAGACGCTTAACCCACTGAGCCACCCAGGCACCCCTGGATTTTCTTGATAATTAGTCATGTTGTCTGTGAATACTGACAATATTCTTTGTTTTCAATCCTTCCTAAACCTTATATCTTTTAATTTTAAATCTTTTTTGTTCCCTCTTTTGTCTCATGGCTGGGATCTCTAATATATTGTTGGACAGAAGTGGTGCTAGTAGGTTTCTTTTTTTTCCTTCCTGCTCTCAGAGGATTTTCACTTTTTTTTTAAAGATTTTATTTATTTATTTGACAGACAGAGATCACAAGTAGGCAGAGAAGCAGGCGAGAGAGAGGAGGAAGCAGGCTCCCCGCTGAGCAGAGAGCCCCATGTGATACGGGACTCAATCCCAGGACCCTGAGATCATGACCTGAGCCGAAGGCAGAGGCTTAACTCATTGAGCCACTTAGGCGCCCCAAGGATTTTCACTATTAAGAATGATGTGCAATATAGGATTTTTATAAAAAGAATATCCTTAATCAGCTGAAGAAAGTTCTCTTTATTTCTACTTTTTTTTTTAAAGACTTTATTTGTTTATTTGACAGAGATCATAAGTAGGCAGAGAGGCAGGCAGAGAGAGGGTGAAGCAGGCTACCTGCTGAGCAGAGATCCAGTGCAGCTCTCCATCCCAGGACCCTGGGATCATGACTTGAGCCAAAGGCAGAAGCTTTAACCCACTGAGCCACCCAGGCGCTCCATGTCTACTTTTTTTTTTTTTTTTTAAGATTTTAGTTATTTATTTGACAGAGAGAGAGATCACAAGTAGGCAGAGAGGGAGACAGAGAGAGAGGAAGAGAAGCAGGCTCCCTGCCTAGCAGAGAGCCGGATGTGGGGCTCGATCCCAGGACCCTGGGATCATGACCTGAGCCGAAGGCAGAGGCTTTAAACCACTGAGCCACCCAGGTGCCCCCCATGTCTACTTTTTTTTTTTTTTAAAGATTTTATTTATTTATTTGACAGAGATCACAAGCAGGCAGAGAGGCAGGCAGAGAGACAGGAGGAAGCAGGCTCCCTGCTGAGCAGAGAGCCCGATGCGGGACTCGATCCCAGGACTCCGAGATCATGACCTGAGCCGAAGGCAGCGGCTTAACCCACTGAACCACCCAGGCGCCCTACTTTTTTTTTTTTTTTTAAAGATTTTTTATTTATTTATTTGACAGAGAGAAATCACAAGTAGGCAGAGAGGCAGGCAGAGAGAGAGGAGGAAGCAGGCTCCCCGCTGAGCAGAAAGCCCGATGTGGGGCTCGAACCCAGGACCTGGGATCATGACCTGAGCCGAAGGCAGAGGCTTAACCCACTGAGCCACCCAAGCGCCCCCCATGTCTACTTTTTAATGACTGTTGATTATTAATGATATTGATTATTATTCATGCATTTGATTTTTGTCAAATGTTTTTTCAGAATCTGTTGAGCTTTTTTCACCTTTTCTGTTAATATGGTGAATTATAGTCATTGATATTTATAAATTAAGCCAGCCATGCACTGGAATAAGAGCTGCTTGATCCTTTTCATATGTGTCTGAATTTGGATTTGATGTGCTAATACTTCGTTTAGGGTTTTGCATATTTATTCAGTAGGCCATTGCGTTTTCAGCCAGAGTATTAGATTTCTTTTCTTTTCTTTTTTTGATTTTTTTCTCTTAGAGTAGCTTCCAAATATCAAATCATTATATAATATGTCAATTATATCTCATTTAAAACAAAAACAAACAAAACAAAGGTAGCTTTCATCTGATTGATTTTTTTCTTTTTTTCTTTTTTTTTTTTTTTTAAAGATTTTATTTATTTATTTGACAGAGAGAGATCACAAGTAGACGGAGAGGCAGGCAGAGAGAGAGAGAGGGAAGCAGGCTTCTTGCTGAGCAGAGAGCCCGATGTGGGACTCGATCCCAGGACCCTGAGATCATGACCTGAGCCGAAGGCAGCGGCTTAACCCACTGAGCCACCCAGGTGCCCCTGATTTTTTTCTTTTAATGGCATCCTGAAAAGCTATATTATCATCATTGACTGTCTTGTATTCTAAGAGCTTACTATTGTTTATATTCTGTTTATTGTTTTACATGTATGTTACTTTGTTTTTTTTTTCCTGCTACTATATAGAATATTGCCATAGATGTCGTATCAGCTTATTTCTTTAGAATAAATCCCCAAGAAGAAATGATGGAGACTAGAGGTATTCATATTTAAAATTATTAAGAACCAAGATTTTTTATGAAAGTGAAAAAAGATACAAATGTAAAAATCAGGGCGCCTGGGTGGCTCAGTCGTTAAGTGTCTGCCTTCCGCTCTGGTTATGATCCTGGGGTTCTGGGATCTAGCCCCGCATCTGGCTCCCCGCTCAGCAGGAAGCCTGCTTCTCCCTCTCCCACTTCCCCCGGCTTGTGTTCCCTCTCCAGCTGTCTCTCTCTCTCTCTGTCAAATAAATAAAATCTTAACCCCCCCCCCACATGTACAAAAACAAGTGTAAAAATCAAACAAGTTAAATAAAAATCTAGAATCTTAAAACTGAATTAGAATGTTAGCATGAACTGATAATATATTTTCTCTTAAAACATATATTTTCTAGTTTGGGCTTCTAAAAGTGTTTAGCCAGAGTCATCAATCCAGTAGCAGTGAGCCAGTATGGTCTCTAACACAGTTTTCCCGTAAAAGAGATCAGGGCTGCTTAGGGAAATGGCAGATTCTAATTCTGGGGCAGGAAGTGTGCAAGATGTGCCTGAAAGGTCATGTCTTATCAGAATGCAAGGAAGTTGGTGGAAATTTCTGGGGTCCTATGGAAAGAACTCATGATCTGGCTTGAAAGGGCCAAAATGAGGCATTTGACCTGTAAAAACAGAAAAATATCTACAATATATAGAAATGCATTAAATATATTTAAAATTCATAAATTTATACTAATATTAAGAGAAATAACTCCGTCAATCTTTGAGGATGCTGAGGTACCGCCACATTATTAAAAAAATTGGTAAGTGATGGGCAGGAATCCAGCCTTTCTCTCTGAGTGTTACTCAGGTAAACAATTACTTGATGAGGGAAATTTCTTTATAGAAGCATTCCAACTAATAAATAAAGAGGAGATGACTGGCTTGGAAAATCGCCATTTTTCATTTCCTAATGAAATGGGGATCTAGGCAATGATCATCAACCACAGCCTAAAACCATCAGGAAAAAGCTGATGAGGCACTTTATAATAGATGGATCAGCCCAACCTTTGGGACGTTGTTAATATCACTAAGGAGAGAGCCATTCATTATAGGCCTCCTGGTGTTGTGGACCTCCTGGTGTTGTGGACCTCCTCTTGCATTTTTACCACATATGAAGTATTCCTCCCAAAAAACTGAACCTGAGTCCGATTGAGTGTCCAGATTCCACTTCCAGCTTGCAGGAAGCCCAGTAGATAGAATGGAACAACTAAGAGACCCACGAGGATGCAATCAGCAAAGTCTGACTGTGGGAAGGTCTGTACGACAAATGGCTTATTTCTTCCACATGTAAATTGTGAAGGAAAAGAAGGGGAATGGGAATTTACAGATTCAAGGAGACTTCACAGACATATCAGATGCAGTATGTGAACCTTGTTTAGGTCCTGATTTCAACAAACTAACTGTTAAAAACAGCAGTATGAGACAGTTGGGGGAAATTCTAACATCTACTAGATATTTGATGATATTAAGGAATGACTGTTTTTTTAGATATGGTAATACATAAAATATGTAAGTTCTTTTCCTTTCAAGATGTCTACTAAGCCATTTACGGATGAAAATATAGTTCAGAGGTTTGTTTCAAAACAATCTAGTGAGGGGGGAAGTGGGTGGGAGAATAGTTGACATAAGGTTAGCCAAGAGTTGATAATTGTCGAAGCTGAGCGGTGCGTGAAATTTATCGGTGCTGGTCTCTGGGGTTGACACATGTTTGAAATTTGTTATTGTAAATGGGAAAGTTATTTTGATAAGACTTTCTAAATGGCTTTTCAGATGCTGGAAAAATTTACATTCCTACCAACAGTACATGAGAATACCTGCTTCCACTCACCTTTGCCACACTAAGTATTTGCATTCTTTTAAAACTTTGCCAATCTGATAGGCATTTTGTTGTTTTAATATTAAGGCATGGTTGGTTTGTTTGTTTATTTATTTATTTATTTATTTATTTATTTATTTATTTGACAGACAGAGATCACAAGCAGGCAGAGGCAGGCAGAGAGAGAGGAGGAAGCAGGCTCCCCGCTGAGCAGAGAGCCCGATGTGGGACTCAATCCCAGGACCCTGAGATCATGACCTGAGCCGAAGGCAGCGGCTTAACCCACTGAGCCACCCAGGTGCCCCTAAGGCATGGTTTTAATTAGAACTTTTGCTGCCACTGGCACCTCAAAGAGCCCTTCATCTTCTTTAATCTCCAGAAACAATCTGCTCGTTTCACATTTTGTAGTCAGATAGCTCTGTGAACCCTGGCATTACAAGGCAGTGTAACTATTGGCTTCATACCTTGCCGTACTGCTGTTTCCTTTCAACCAGCACGGTTTTTATTTCTGGCTGCAATAAATACCTCCGAGATTGTCAGTTTATTCTGTGACCTGGAAAAATTCTGGATAGAAAGTTAGCGTGAGAGTTCAACACAATTGATGGGTACCACCCCCCCCACCCCTGGCCACTCTCTCCTTGCCCCTCCCTTCCCCCCCTTAGCTAAAAGTTTCCTATCTTCAGTTGTTTACAGTGGTAGCAAAATTCACTTGAAGCCTTTTTCATATATGCATTCCCTTGTCCTTAAGAAAGGTACTGGCAGTCTCTAGACCTAGAAGCACAGTCTCCCCTTTGTTTGTGAAAGTGAACATGTGTGACTCCCCACACACTGAGAAGGAAATATGCTACACTGGTAATTGGTCTCAGTAGGAATCCAGAAGCATTCTGTTGTGTTTGCTGCTGTCCAATGTAGTTTCATATTCCACTTCTCAGATAAATTGTATCCTGAAATGCATTATGTAATTTCAGAAATAATTACAGAGAGTGATATTAAGTGGGAAGGAGAAAGTATGCCGTAAGTTTAACAAATTTGTTCTCCCTTTTACCGTGTTTTATTGTGCATGACAAAGTGCACAGGATTAAGGTTCTTGTTGCTTCTTCCCTTCCTCTAAGTGAAATTGGCACACACAGCTCACCTCCTTCCCGCAGGGCTGGTGCCTCAGGGGCAGGTGTAGTCACCTTGTTGCTCTGGTATTCAAGGCGTGTGTGAAGTTTACTCCTCCCTGTGCCCTCCTCCACCATAACAGACTTAACTCCACAGGGGCAGTTGTGACGTAGAGGAAAAGGCAGGGCAGAGTCAGAATTTGAATTAATCTCTGTCACTTAGGAGCGGTGTGGTAATCTTGCCTGGCCTCAAAGAAATTTATTTATTTTTTATTTTTTATTTTTTTTTAAAGATTTTATTTATTTATTTCACAGAGAGATCACAAGCAGGCAGAGAGGCAGGCAGAGAGAGAGGAGGAAGCAGGCTCCCCGCTGAGCAGAGAGCCCGATGCGGGACTCGATCCCAGGACTCCGAGATCATGACCCGAGCTGAAGGCAGCGGCTTAACCCACTGAGCCACCCAGGCGCCCCTCAAAGAAATTTAAATACAGGCCTTGCTCTCCAGAAATGTCCGTTGAATTGGAATTATTCATTAAACAAATTCACGAGGCATACCTACTGTGCGTTAATAAGATCCAAGCTACCTCGAAATACACAGCGGCGACCTAGTCGTGATTATCATGAGCCCCTTTGTCCCTTCTAACCGCAGCTCACGTGACTCTGGTCTACATGCAACCTGTGTTTCGGCATCCGTTCTTGAACACAGTGCTGAAGTGTTCAAGCCTTGTCTTTGCGACAGCCTTTTAGGAGAGTTCCAGCCGGGGGGTGTCGGGGGGAGGTTGTTGGTAGTGTTTTCATGTCAGCTTTCTCAGCAGTGGCAAGAAGCCAGCGGTAACCCTGTCTAACTGCAGTGTTTCTAGCAGCATCTGTTGGGGAAAAAAAAAATACATCACAGCTTCCCTGGGATGACTCTGGATTCCTGAATTCCTTCTTTCTGGTCGGCTCTGCAGAGCGATAACAAATGTGTGTGGAGTCCAGGTGGATATATATGCTTTAGTTTGTTTACGGTGTGGTGACATTCATCACCAACGCTGGCCTGAAATTTAAGTGGCTTAGAATTGAGGGGTGAGAATGGGATGGTGCTCTGAGACAGCAGGATAGCTTGACGGCAGGATCAGGTGGGAGTTCAGGGGCGGGGGGGTGCGACGGCACCCGCGGTTTCATTGCCAGAAGTCTCCTGCTCTTTCTGTTTTTATTGATGTTGAAGCATCTCCCAGAACTGTGTCCTCGTATATAAAGCCTCTAAAAGGCCCCGAGCCAGAGATGGAGTGTCACATAGAAGTCTGGCTCCTGGGTGAAATGGATGTGTGTTTTAAACACGTGCACGCTGTTTCGAGGTAACTGGTTCTAGCCGCTCCCCGAGCCCGAGTGTTTCCGATGCCTGGCAGGGGTCTTCAGCCGCTGGGTGGGTGGGATTCTGTGAACACACACAATGCTTTTTCTTCATGGAGTTTAAGAAGCTCTCAGAAGCACAACTGAAAAAGAATTTTCTGTGAATGTAGTAGAGTTCCTTACACGCCTGAAAGGATTGATGTCATTTCCTAAAGGGCCAAATGTATTTCTAGAATGAATCTCCATTGAATCCCTGCGACATGCTCAGCCATCTTGTAAGGTTGTGGAGGACATATGTGATATCTTGGTCCTTCAAGGACTTATGATAATAATCATCGATTCTTACTAACGTTACACACTTCCTAAATGCCAGACACTCTACTACTGGCCTCACGTACGTCCTGTATCACTTATTCTTCAGAGTAGCTGATACTGTATGCATTGCTGTGTCCATTTTGCAGATAAAGGAAACTGAGGTTCAGAGCTTCAGAAACTGAGGTTTCCCCCCGCCCCTACCCAAGTGGTGGGGCCAGGATTTTGATCCAAGTTTGTGTCTCCAAAACCCATGGTCTACTTCCCTGAGGTGCAATTGGAGAGGCAAGAAGGGCTCACAGGAAAATCCATACTAATTGAAATCTAGATGGTGATTGGCAATAGATACAAAGCTATGAGGGCCAGCTAATACGTGATATGTCGGAATCAAGATGCTAAAAGATCTTGGCAGATTGGAAGAACAGAAAAAGTGATAAAATGAAATACACTGGTGATAAATGCAAAACTCCCCCCTGCCACACACGCACACATTTAAGTAAAATATCAGCTATTTAAGTCATGAGGAGGAGTAAGATGGCTTAATAGCACAGTGTGAGAGGAAAAAGGACTCAGGGATTTTAGTGATTTGCCAGTTCAAACTGGGTCAGCAGTAGAACAATGGCTGTCGTAAATGCTAATGTAATCTGAAGCCATATTCATCAAGAAATATGGAATCCATTAAGGAATGAATGAAGACAACAGGATGATGAGGGATCGGGAAATTGGGCCACGTGAACATGATTGAGTGAATTAGGGGTTTTGGTCTTGAACTATTTGAAGACCTTCGTGTCTTCACGGATTCTGTCTCCCTAGAGGGGGCAGGTGCAGGTCCTGCCCATTGATGCACACGGGGAGACCTTGGCCCCGCAGAACTGTCCCTGAACCATCCCAAATGATTCAGGCTGTGCGGTGAGGTGATGAAATGTTGGAGCAGAGGCTGAATGATGTTGTGGATCGGGATTCCGGACTCCAGATGCTACAGGGGTCAGAGCAGAGGAGCGTTGGGGAGACCTGGAGTGGTCAGGGATGGTTCGTGGAGAAACTGGACCACCACCGGGTTTGGAAGATTGGAAAGGGAAGAACATTCTAGGAGAGGACAACAACATAGGGGAAGATAAAGAAAAATGGAGTAGGCATTTAAAAAACTTGCTTTATTCATTGAATAGGAAAGGGACATGGCTTGAGTATGATTTATGGTGCTAATTGGGCAGGAGAAATAAGATTAAATAATTGAATCTGGGGTCCCATGGAACCCCAAGACACTTATTCGGGCAGGGAACTTTTTAAGGTGCCATTTATTTTTTTGCTAGTATATTTGGTAAGGTAGTAGTAACCCAATACATGCCCCACACCTTCTCTTATTCCTAAAAGACTAATTTTAGCCTGAAACAAATAAACATCTCTTTCACTTACTTAAAAACTTCAGCTTCTCTGAAGTGTGTAAAAGGAGGCTGTTAACCACTAAATTTTACCAGCTGGGTGTTGTACCATGTGTTTAGTTTTAAAAGTGAAGTGGTTAAAGATAGATCAGATCATTACGTACACGGTGTCGTGGTTACCCTGAAAAGGCAGGAGGGACCCCCTCCCGACTTAAAATTAGGTTCAGATTAGACACAATACCACACATGCACCGAGAGGGTGTGGAAAGGTTTTAGAAGCCTCTGGGAAGACAGGGCACACACCAAAGAAGGGAGCACCCAGGCTTTCCTATCAGCTTTCCCAGAGGTGGGGCAAAAATGAAGGCAGATCCGTTACAGTCTAGAGATGAAAATAATGTCTTCTTCAAGGTCTTGAAGGGAGCTGATATGAAGACTATCTTCCAACCTTGGGGCGTGTGTGCATGTGTGTGTGTGTGTGCGTGTGTGTGTGTGTGTGTGCACACTCAATTAACTGAAAGCAAACGTGTGCTAACTTTATGGTTACTGTTTGTCCAGGCCTCATTACCGGTACATAACCAGGTGTTACCTTCCATTGAGGGTGTGGATGGTTCAGACCCTTTGGCAACTCTGCAGAACCCTATGGGCAGACTGGAGGCCAAAGAGGAAGAAGACGAGGATGAGGATGAAGATACGGAGGAAGATGAGGAGGAAGATGGTGAAGACACGGACCTGGATGATTGGGAACCAGATCCCCCGAGGCCCTTCGACCCGCATGACTTATGTAAGTATGAGCTGTTCCTGGGGGGGTGTGTGAGCACGGGAACACGGTCAGCATTGGCTGGGGGCTTCCTGTGTGCAGACACGCGGTGCTCCTTGTTCTGCACACACCATCTTGCTCGGTCCTCACAACAGCCTGGGAGGGAGGCACCGAAGCTTTCTGGAGGGTTCTGATTTGACTGATGAATGAACCGAGGGTCGGAAGAGGCTGAGCTGCCTGCTTTGCTTCACACACACTCACAACAGGGGTGAGTGGTGGCTCAGGCATGGATCCTGTCTCTGACACCAGTCCTGAGCCAGTGTAGTAAATTTGTCTGGTCCTCAGATATTCCTGGAATGTTCTCGAATATCTCTGGAATGTTCTGCTGTTTCAGCTTTAACAAGTTGGCTCTGCTGCCTCACCTCTCCATAGTAACCTTTTAAACAGGCCTATTATGTTCCATGCACCTGTGCTTTACATTTTCTACATTGTTTAAGGCTTTCCAGAGTCTTAGGATGGGGTTGGTAGTGCTCAGTTGTTGTGAGAATCAGGGTTCAAACGCAGGTGGTCTAGCTCCCTTGTGCCCCTGATTAGCCACAACACTTACTGCCTCTCTGTACTGCTGCTTGGGGAGAGGGTGGGAGGGTTCCTGCTTCCACCTGCCAAATTATTGCTTCTTTCCACCCATTTTCATGCTTATATGGCAAAGTTCTTATCTCATTTATTTGAATTACTGACGCAGTTTCCCCAGATCTCCAGGGACCTTCTGTGTGGTGATGGTGAAGCCTCTTTGCATGGGGTCAGCGCTCACCTCTGTATCTAATAGAGAACTTCCTCGTTTTATTTTTTCCTTGAATTCACGAGTTTTCAAGGCAACTCCTTAGTCAAATACCCATATAGTGACTTTATCTTTACATTATTGGAGAGTTGTAGAAATTGGAAGTACCTATTTCCTAAGCCAGGTCATCACCCAGCTGGGTAAAATACAGTTGGCTAATTAAGTGTGTGAAAGGTCATGAGTATGATGCCTCTGGGGTCCAGGCACTTCTCTCTGTTTTGTGGCCATTTCCATCTAGTTCTGGTGGTTAATTTACAGATGGGTGCCCCTGGGAAAGAGGGAGTAAGTGTGGATTCTTAGTGCTCAGTGATTGCTTTGAGAAGGAGCTGAAAATGAGCCCTGTCTGGGCTAGGCTAAGTATGTCACTCAAGACAATGAAGGATAGAATGCTAAATTCGTTTATTTTAGGATAACCTTCACACGATATGCATTGAAGTTTCAAACTGTACAGTGCTTTTTCTCTTTGAGTTAGACATGCCTAAACAATGAGCTTCAGTGACTCTCTTTGAAGAAACTGATTAAATGGTATTGTCAGGGTTTTTTAAAAATAGCTTTACTGAGATATAATTTACATACTCTAAAATTCAACTCTCTGTCTTATCAGATTTTGCAGCATTTATCCTAATAAGCTCTTCTTTTTTCTTTTTTCTTTTCAGATCTGTTATAATTGATTTGTAAATTTACTGAGCTACTATTTGACTTAATCTCCAGCAGAGAAATAAGTCACTGCCTGTGTATTATTTTTGGCAGGCACAAGCTAATTCTGCCTGATTTTAGAGGAGCAGGACAGGATTTTTTTTTTTTTTTAAGATTTTATTTATTTATTTGTCGGAGAGAGAGAGAGAGAGCGAGCACAAGCAGTCAGACTGGCAGGCAGAGGCAGAGGGAGAAGCAGGCTCCTTGCTGTGCAAGGAGCCTCATGCAGGACTCAATCCCAGGACCTTGGGATCTTGACCTGAGCTGAAGGCAGACACTTAACCAACTGAGCCACCCACGCATCCCTTTTTTTTTTTTTTAAGATTTTATTTATTTATTTGACAGAGAGAGAGATCACAAGTAGGCAGAGAGGCAAAAGTAGGCTCCCTGCTGAGCAGAGAGCCCGATGTGGGGCTCAATCCCAGGACCCTGAGATCATGACCTGAGCTGAAGGCAGAGGCTTAACCCACTGAGCTACCCAGGCGCCCCCCACCCTTTTCTTTAAATAAAGATTTTATTTATTTGTTTGACAGGGAGAGCAGCAGACAGAGGGAGAGGGAGAAGCAGGCTCCCCAGTGAGCAAGGACCCTGATGCGGGACTTGATCTCAGGACCCTGGAATCAGGGCCTGAGCTGAAGGCAGACGCTTAACTGACTGAGCCACTCAAGCACCTCACAGGACAGGATTTTATTGGTCTAATGAAACCTAGCATAATTACAACTGAATGAGTAGTATAATTGTAGGAGTTAATTGAATTTTGGAGTTTGGGGATTTTTCAGGTTAGAACTTTGTCCCCGAGATCAAGTGACGCTGAGAAATTTGACTTTAAGATTTTCTTTCTTTTGCAGGGTGTGAGGAGTGTAATAATGCACATTCCTCAGTGTGTCCGAAGCATGGCCCCTTGCATCCCATCCCTAACCGGCCTGTGCTCACCAGAGCCAGAGCGAGCCTCCCCCTGGTCCTCTACATTGACAGGTTCCTCGGAGGAGTGTTCTCCAAAAGGCGCATCCCCAAGCGCACCCAGTTTGGCCCTGTGGAGGGTCCCCTCGTCAGGGAGTCTGAGCTGAAAGACTGTTACATTCATCTGAAGGTAATTTATGCTTTATTATATAGTTCACTCTTGTTCTTAATAACTTTTAAGAGAGCATGTGTTTTCCTATGGGTTCTCTTAATTCAATTCTATAACCATTATTTGCTAGTATTTTTCTTTCTCTGCTTTGTTCTATTTTTTATTTTTGTTTTTTCTGTTTAATTTGTTTTGAATGGAAACATTCTCTCTCTCGCCAATAAGTTGGAGGTTGCAGTCTCTGTCTCCTAAGGCATTCTGTGAGTCATTCTGAGAGGTGTTGTTCTTAGGGGCTGTGTTAGTCTGCTAGAGCTGCTGTAATAAATACCATAGACTGGGAGAGCTTAAAGAACAGAAATTTATTTTCTCACAGCGCCGGAGGCTGGAAGGCCAACATCTAGGTGTCAGCAGGGTTGGTTTCCCCTGAGGCTTCTCTCCTCAGCTTGTCCACAGTCTCCTCTCTGTGTCCTCATGCCTTTACTCTGTGTGTGTAGATGTCCCTGGTGTCTCTCCCTGTGTCCTGATCTCTTTTTCTTGTAAGGACACTGAAAGGGTCTGTAGACAAAAGGACAAGACTGATACAAAGCGAAAGTTAAGCAGGGCTTTATTTCGCGCCAAGCATCAAGAATCAAACTGACCGGCCAGGGCCGTCTCTTGCAAAGAGGCGACCCCTCCCAGCCTCACAGACTAACTTTTATAGAGCAAAGGCCATGTGGTTGAGCCTGGCCACACACAGGTGGCCAGTTGAATTACAATTCACCCTATAGTAGTTATTTGAACTAGCCTATCACTCTGGTCAGAATTGGCACCCAAGAGGCAAGGCCCACAATTTTTGGGTGGTTAGGGAGGTGCTTTCCTGATTGGATGTCTCCACCTGGCCGAACATGTCCTTGGTGGGTAGGGAGGTAATACGTGTGCTTTCACTGATTGGACGTTTCCACCTGGCCGGACATGTCCTTGTATCTGGGCTCCGTTATTTTGCCCAGCCTGACATGTCCTGGTATCTGTGCTCCGTTATTGGGGCTATTTGGCCATATTTCACCAATTCTGTTTCTAAGCGCTTTCCTCTTGGGGGGAAGGGGCAGGTTCAATCTAAGTTTACTGCATAAACAACAAAATGGCTTGCTCTGGCTAAGTAGGCCCTTACAGACACCAGTCAGATTGGGTTGGGACCCACACTAATGACTTAATCACCTCTTTTAGCTTAGTTCATGCTTTAAAAGCCTCACCTCCAAATGTGGTCACATACTGAGGGGTTAGGACTTTAACATATGAATTTGGTGAGGGCACAATTCAGTCCATAATAGGAACTTCGACAACTTTTTCTTTCCTTCTTCAAATTAACTTGACGTAGACTCATGTAATCTGCCAAGTACCAAAAAGGTTTTCAGGAAAACCCCTTGTTAATTTTTGAAACAGATCTGTCCTATTGAGTCTTTTGCTAAAGAATAGTTTCCTGTATTGTAAAATATATTTATACCGATGTGTCTTTTTTCCATTTGGTGCGTTAGCAGCCCTTGTGCTATGTACTTCTTGGAGAACCAAGAAAGGGCAGCGGGAAGGGAGAGTCTTTGGGGTGTGTTTTTTGAGAAGTCATTTGCTGTCATGGGAGGTTTTCCTTAGTGAACGCTCAAGATCTTCAAGAAGGAATATTACTTTGGAAAGAGAAATATGTATCACTAGGCTACTCCTTATTAATGAATGCAGTTGAATCTCTGAAGTAAGCAACTTGTAAGGAACAAGAGAGTATTTTGCTTGCATTTCCTGGCTTATGTATAGTATTTTTTGATGTATTAATTAATGATGAAGATCAGCTGAATCTATATGCTGAGATTGTTAACTGGTGTTAACATTTTGCCAGGTGATTCTTTGCCAGATTGTTAACATTTTGCCAAGTGATTCTGCTCCAAGTGAGTCTTCAAAAAGTGGCCTTTTCCTTTTACACCTGGCAAGACACAATTCCCGGATCTTTCTAGATGCAAAAGGAAGAATCAGGATATACGGTTAATTTCAGGAGTGGTGTTTCGTATATTATTACATTAATGTATATCATATCAAAAGTTAGGTTTGTTTTTGTTTTATTTTGTTTTGTTTTTGTTTTTGTTTTGGTGTGGCTTTTTACTTTCTCTTTGGTTGCAGGTTTCTCTTGATAAAGGGGACAGAAAAGACCGAGATTTGCATGAAGACCTGTGGTTTGAATTATCTGATGAGACCCTGTGTAACTGGATGATGTTTGTACGTCCAGCCCAGAACCACCTGGAGCAGAACCTGGTGGCTTACCAATATGGCCACCATGTGTATTATACCACGATAAAGAACGTAGAGCCCAAACAAGAGCTGAAGGTACAGTGCTGGGTCAGTGGTACCTTTGTTAGGAATAGTCACCATTTAATGCTTTTCCTCTTCTTCTTTTTTTTTCTCTGAAGGGAGATTCTTACAAAAATGGTCCTTTCCTTCTAATTCACTTACTTGTTGAGTACCTGCTATGTACAGTACATTTACAATAATACCATAAAAAAGCAATGAAAAGTACATAACTTTTGGGTCTGTCAAAGGCCTACATGAAGGCATTCAGCCCAGAAGTAAAGAAGTAGTTGTGTTTGGGGAGCAGACTGGTATTTATGATGGAGTTTGGGATTAAAGTTGGGGTCACTTAATGTTATTTACATACTCTGAAGAAGAATTAGTTGGAAACAGGAGATCTTATAACATGTAATTTAGAGGTACCAGCTAGATTTCTTTACCTACATGCTTCATTTTACCCCAGGAATTCGATGAACTAACTTCTGATTTCAGGAATATATTCTTTGGGGATAACTCTGTAGAAATTTGTCTAAATGTTAACTTTTGATGACATAATGAAAATCCTGTTGTGATTCTAATGGAAAATTCCTGATATAGTTGAAAAAGAGGCAAGAAATGATTTTATCAGTACATGAACACTGAATTGCACAATGCTGTGATGTGGTGAAAGTGGTGATAGATACCTCTTTGGGAGAGAACAAAGACCTAGACTTTGTTCAAAAGCTACACGAAACCTGTGTCTTTGTAAAAGGAGATTCACACCTCACATCATCTGTCCCAATAAATTCTTGATACCGAAGTGAATACTTCTTGACTCTGGAGGGAAGATTATTTTCCCTCTTAAAACTGTAGAGGTAAAGACAGGCAGAAACAATTAAAGAAGAATGTAACAGTTGAGTGTAATGAACAACCAAAACACTACATGAAAAGGAAGCAACAGAGTGGGATAAATCTTTGTAATACACATTAAAAGGTTTAAAAATAAAAACTAAGGGGCACCTGGGTGACTCAGTCAGTTGAGCCTCCAACTCTTGATGTCAGCTCAGGACATGATCTCTGGGTCCTGAGATCAAGTCTGTGTCAGGCTCCACGTTCAGCATAGAGTCTGCCCTTACTCTTGCTTGCTCTCTCTCTCTCTCAAATAAATAACTAAAATCTTAAAAAAAAGAAAAGAAAAGAAAAGAATAAAATCTGAGATGGTTGGGTTGGGTATCTGACTTTGGCTCAGGCTGTGATCTAGGGGTCATGGGATCTAGCCCCATGTCGGGCTCTGCACTCGGTGGGGAGTCTGCTTGAGATTCTCTCTCTTCCTCTGCCTCTCCCTCCCTCAAATAAGTAAGTATTTGATATTTATAATAATATCTTTAAAAAGAAAGAATGAAAACTGAGAAAAGACACCTCTAACCTCTCTGGTATCCATATGGACACATGAATACTGGGAATAGGCTTTATTTGGAGGAGAAATCACTAGTAAAGAAAGGTTAAAATTGTTTTAATATTAATAATTTTAAAACCCTTCAAACAACTATGAGTTACTATTTTTTGTTAATTTAAGTTAACAAAAATAAATGGATATGGTGCAGTGAATGTGAGGGTTTAAAAAATAGGGACATTTATCACAGAACTGCAATATTTTGTAGAATATTTCTGGCAGTATATAGTAAAAATGTTCTTGGCTGAATAAACCTAATCCTTGAAAATTAGTCTGAGGAAATAATTATAAACAAAGATAGAGCCGGATACATTCTAATTTTGTAATGCTGTGTTTCACTGATCCAAACACCAGTAACTTTAAGATGAACCATTATTTTATACGTCATTAAGAGAAAATATGCTGCTATTTAAGCTAGGTTATAGTGCTTATTTTTATCACCAAAATGAGTAATTTTCTACTTACTCCAGGAGCTGTGTTAGACTTATTTAGAGATAATTTTGAAACCGTATCACATTTCTGCATATTTAAAAAGGTACATACAAGCAAAATAAATTGGTTAACATATAAACTGCCTTGCGTACAGTCTAACTTTTTTTTTTTTTTTAAACTAAATCACTTTTATTTTGTCACGGATATTTGTATTTTGTATATCTGTTGTCTTCTGTGCCATCAAGGTGTTGATGTTGCTGTAGTATTTTTAAAATAAGTGAACAACTGTTGCCTTTGGGATATTTTTCCAGATGACTGATGGCGTTTCTGTGCACGTTTTGACCCTGTGTTTTTCCCACTGAACCCATATATGTCTTTTTTCTCAATTAAAACACATGTCTTTGGAAGTTCAGTGACTTTCGATTAAGTCAGTAGGAAGGTTCCCAACAATTTGATGTTTGATGTATTAACAGAGGACTTGCAAGGTGATCGCACCAGCTTGTATTGCTTCGACATTTGTTTTATTTATTCTGAGGGAGATGGCTTTTTAAAAAAAATCTTCTTTTGCACTGCTTGTCAAGTGTTAACAAGTCATGGAGTGCCAGAGGGGCACCTAACTGCATGAGATGAGAACAATGCAAAGAGCTTGGCCAGGTATGTGCAGGAGCAATGAGCAATGAGTGAAAGAAAGCCATATCACAGAGATTGCAGAATGCCATGGAGATGGTTTTTGAGGTGTTAAGATATTAAAAATATACATTTTGGAATTGATGGACTAGGGTAGAATTTATAAGAGCAAACTTATAAACTATCTCAAAATTCAGCTATAGGTCACAGTCAAGTAAATTAGAACATAGACTCTGTCATAGAATGTTATTCCACACTGAAAAATGGACTCTCCATATAAATATTTCCTCATTGTTAAAATAGTGTTCCATAATAGTTATACATAATTAATTCATTTAGTGATTAATATATTGAACTCCTACTGTGTTTCAGACACTTGGAAAAGATAGACTGGTGTCTGTGTTCAGGGACTTGTATTCTAGAGGGGAGGTGGGCAGAAGGTTGTAAGTGAACAAATACAGTTGCTTGAATAAAACAGATTGGGGGCTCTGACCCCTTGGGCAGTTGAAAATCTACACGTGACTTTTGACTCTTCAAAATGTAACTGTTAATAGCCACCATTAATTGAAAGCCTTACCAATAACTTAATGGTTGCTTAACATATTTCGTATGCTGTATGCATTATATACTGTATTCTTACAGTAAAGTAAGCCAGAATAAAGAACATGTTATTAAGACAATCATAAGGAAGAGAAAGTGCATTTATGGTACTGTGCTAAAAAAAAATCTGCGTATAAGTGGACCCATGCACTTCAAACCCCTGTTGTTCAAGGGTCAAGTGTAATATCAAATAGTGGTTAAGTGCTCTGAAGGAAGCAGATGGTACAAAAAGAGCAGGTAGCAGGAAAGGGACTAGTTTACAAATGCTGGGGAAGGAAGGCCTTGCCGAGGAGACGGTAATGAGGCTGGGGACTATGGAACAGCACTGTAGAAGGGTTAAGGGAGGCAAAGGGGAAGAATCCAACAGTCCTGATGGTGGAACAGCAAGGACAAAGGTTGGGGTGGGAAATCCCTTTGCCTATTTGAGGAACTGCAAGCAGGCCCTCTTGTTGAAAGGTAGTGAAGGAGAGTGATAAGAGCTAGAATAGATCGTGGAGCCCTTTGGAGCCCATCATTGAGCATTGCAGGTTTTTTTGTTTGTTTGTTTGTTTTTTATGAGTGAGAAGCTGTTTAAGCAGGAGAATGATGAAATCTGATCGTGTTTTAAGAAGCCCTCTCCGCTCCTGTGAAGAACGGATTAGAGGGAGCAAGAGTGGAAAAGGGGAATCTCCCTAGAAAACCAACCAGGCAAGAGCTCGTCTTGGCATGGATCTTGGTGGGAGAAGCAGAGATGAAGAACATCTGAGCACCTCTTGCTGAAGGACGGTAGAAGAACACTGAGAAATCTGAGATGACTTGTAGTCGTCAAGTTTGAGCAGCTGGGGGAAAGGCAGGGTATTTACTGAGATGAGGAAGGTGGGCAGGGGTGAGGGTGCAATATGGAAGCATCTAGAATCCAGTTCTGGACATGTAAAGCTTGCAGTGTTTGTAAAACACACAAAATACCAGGTAGGCAGTAGAAGGTATGTGGAGGGAACAGAAAGGGAAAGCCTGGGATGGAGATACTCATTTAGAATTGGTTGGAAATAGATCACTTTAGGGAAAAATAAGAAGGCCCTGGACTTGGAATAAGCTTTGAGGAAACTTAGAGAGGAAGAGGGAGAGGAAGAATAGCCAGATGAGACCGAACAGCCAGTGGGGTAGGAGGGAGGAAGAGACTCAGGAGGGCACTGTCGCATTTGAAATCATCCTCAGGGATCCCAGCCGCAGCCGTTGTGTGGAAGCCATGACGATTCCAACTGTGTAAAAACCCGTGTTTACATACAGATAAAACAACCAGAAGAAGCTATGTTTTACTTTGATGAAGAGACTATTAGTATTATCTCTTGTGAAGTTGTTCTAATAACAAAAACATTTTTTTTTTAAACAAAAACAATTTTTTTAAAAAGGAGAAAGAAAACACACAGGGAGTGTGTCTTGGCAAACACACTTCCTGACCGACCATCTGGTGTTAAAGAGATCGGCTCACAGTACGATTCTGTTGTTGTTGTTGTTTGTTTTTCGTGGGTTGTGGGAAAGCCTGAATTGTTTTGTGTAAGCGGGAGAAAGACTGTAAGCACCCGGGGAACGTGTGCTGGTGCCCTCTAGGTCTTCATGATGTACTTGGTTCTTACAGGTGTGGTATGCTGCATCCTATGCTGAGTTTGTGAACCAGAAAATTCACGACATTTCTGAGGAAGAAAGGAAAGGTGGTTGGACTTTTTTTCTATTTTCCACTTTCGATATGAATTCTAAATTGTATATATTGTATCAGTATGCAACCTCCAGTTTTCCTATCTCAATATATTTAAAAAATATTCCAGTAGGGTTTTGTTTTGTTTTGTTTTGTTTTTCAGCTACACATCCCTGTCTGATTTGGGGATCAAATGACAGTGACATATTTACATTTTGTTCCTGGGTGGCTGGAAAGTAGTATTTAATGTAATGAAAACCTCCAAATACTAAATTAGAATCTAGACCTGAGGACGATCTCTATCTAGATTTAATCATCTCTGAGGACATTCACAAGGCAGGCATTGACTTTGTTTTTAATGTAAACGTTACTGAAGTATAATTTATGTACAGAAAAGTGCACATATCATAAGCATACAGTCAGATAAATTTTCACAAAGGGAACACACCCGTATAACCTGTACCGGATGAAGAAACAGAATGTGGCCAGTGCTCTGGAAGTCCCTCGTGCCTTCTTCACTCTTGGGTGTAACTAACATCCTGACTTCTAATACCATGGATATGGTATGCTCATATCAGACTTCATATAACTAGAATTATGTATGTTCTGGGAATCTTTGGCTCGACATGTTTGTGAGATTTATCCATATTGTGTGTTACTGTAAAATGTTCATCCTCATTGCTATTTTGGTAGTCTAGAGTATGGCTAGACCATAATTAATGCATCTGTTTCGCTGTAGGTGAAAATCTGGGTTGTACAGTGCAATTCTGACACTTACCTGGATTAGGTCACATTGCGCAGGTTAAGGGCCAAGTCTTTCACAAGACTTTCTTCATTTAGATACCAGCCGCAAGCTCTAGCGTTCCCATACCACCTGCATTTCTGACCAACTAACTACAGTTTAGGGAGCTAGAACCTCCTGAGGCTTGATAATTTTCTAGAATGACTCACAGAACTCCGAAAAGTGCTATGCTTATGATTACAGTTTTATTATAAAGGACACATATCAGGACTAGCCAGATGAAGAAGTGCTTAGGGCAAGGTTTGTGTGGGCCCCAAATAGGAAGCTTCCATGTCCCATGTCACCTCTGTGGCACACTGATGTATGGTTACCAACCCAGGAGGCTCACCTGAGCTGCAGTGTCCAGAGTTTTTATTGATTTGTCATGAAATAGGCATGGTTGATAGAACTGTTGGCTGCATGATTGAACTTGCCCTCCAGCTCTTGCTCCCTGGCTCAAGGCTCCAGGCTCCAACCCTGTAATCAAACCCGGTTTGACTTTCTGGCACAAGGAGCCCCCCATCTTGAGTCATTTTAGGAGAATCTCACGTATGGTCAAAGACTACCATGATTGACAACGGCACTCCTGTTACATGAGCTATTCCAACGACTCAGAGGTTGTTTGCCAGGAACCAGGGACAAAGGCCAGCCGAATTCTTTTTTATACAACAGGGTTGTTTCTAGTTTGGGACTATTTTGAAGAGTGCCACTGTGAACATTCTGACATAGGTTTTTCTTTTAGTGGACCTATGTGCGTACTTCTGTTGGTGCACATTCAGGAGTGGCATTGCTAGGATTGGGTGTGCCAATAATCAACTTTAGTAGCTACTTTAACATTTTGTTAAAGTAATTATATTGGGCATTGGCTTTTAAGTCTTTTTGTGATAAAAGAGGCCTTCAGCTTATGAACTCTGGTTCAGAATCCCTAAGTCATCTGGATGCAGATTTCCATGGTAGCGCTTTCTTTTTTTCCAGTGTGGGAGGCTGTGTGGGTATGTGTGTTGGGGAGATGGGAAACGGTAGTATGACAGAGTTCAGTTCTTTGATGTCTTACATGAATATAGAAGAAAATAAGATCCTAGAAGCTACTCTTGTCAAAGTCTAGCCTTTGATTTTCCTAACAAAAGAGTAATGCAGATAGCAGACACTGTGTTTATGAGCACCGGGCTACATGAGATGATGATGGTGGGGACACTGGGCATTTGAGGTCTATTGCTGTCTCTTGGTCATCAGCCATCATGATTTCTCTCCTGTGACTGCAGTTCTTCGTGAGCAAGAGAAGAACTGGCCCTGCTACGAATGTAACCGCCGATTTATAAGCTCGGAGCAGTTGCAACAGCATCTCAATTCCCACGATGAAAAACTGGATGTGTTTAGCAGGTATCAGAACGTTTTGCAAACTTGGGTGTTAAAGGTCCAGATTCATTTCCATATTGTCGGTCAACTAATGAGTGTTTGTTTCTGGGTGTTTCTGTGTGTAGACAGGTAATCAGGGAAAGTTCTTGTTTGTCATTTCCCTTTGCCTGCTCCCATCCTCATCTATTGTTGGTTTCTTTTCTAGCATAATCAGAGTGCCCAGCAGTAGATGATCTTTCCCCCTTAGTTGCCTCCTCTAAGAGATTCTGGGATGGGAATTCTTGAGATAGCACACAGTCTGCATCTCTGATGTGCAAACTTCTTTCAGAAGTAGGATTCCTTCATCAAACTAAATCATAGGTTTCATTCCATAGTACAATAAAAATAGATAAGTGAGAATCCTGTAAGTTGGAGTAGGCAGGGGCTAGATCAGGTAGGCCTTATGGGTCATGGTAAGAAATTTGGATTTTATTCTAAGTATGATAAGTCTTTAAAGTTCTGATCAGGGAGTATCTGTGATGTGAATTTATATGTCAAAATGTCATGCTGGATGAAAATTAAAATGTCACTTGTGTTTTCTTTGGATCAAGAGTGAAGACAGGGAGTCCAGTTGGAAGCTATTTTAATAGTTTGGGTGAAGAATGAGAGTATTTTGGAATGCAGTGGCACCAATGGGACACCATTAGTGTTGCCATCTTTTACAGGATTTGAAAAGAGAGGAGATGGAATGACACGGTGTTTAGGAAAGTGGGAAAATCCATGTTCTAGGGAAGGACGTATGACTTCCTCCAATCATACCGATAAGAGCTCTTTTGAGGCTCATGGTCATGACACTAAAGTGAGACCACTAGCATGGCTCTTTGTCATTGTCCAGTATCATTTGCTGCAATGATGCCAGTGCTGAGCAGCCAGGGAATGGGACAGCACAGTGTGGTGGCCTTGCCAACACAGCAGGAGTGATGGAGCAGCAGTAGGGATGGCAATTGAGAGGGAGTGGTTATAGCAGTTACAGTGAATGACTTCGGAGTTTATGTGTGGAAGAAGGGAGAGAAAACATCAAGAGGTTGTAGGACTGCAAACAGGTGACAGAAGGACTACACTGGAGGTGGTGGTGAGATGCAAGGATTGTTGAGTCCAGGGATTTGAGGGTCTGAGCTGGAAAGCAAGAGATAACATTCGAGTGGGCAATGCATGGAACTGAGGTAAGGGGGCGGGGCTCTATGCTTACGGAGGGTAACCCGGTATGACCATGGGAGCCATAGGAGTAAATGTCTGAGGTGGGTGGAGGGCATAGTGAGAGTGAAATCACTCCCTGTCAGGTGTCTCTAGAACTCTGTTCATGGCTCTGTTATAGCACTTTTTATATTATGATTTTTTGGTTTGTGTGCCTGCTGTCTCTATTAGGCTTCTGAGGGCAAAAACTGTCACATATAACTTGTCTTTATTGCCTAGTATGGGGCGTGACACATGGTATATAAAGACATTTGTTGGCTGCCTATTAAAAAGAAATTGGAGACTATTAGGAAAATTTGAACTTTGACTAGATTTAATAATACTGAGCAACTATCAGATTTTTTAAAAAAGATTTTATGTACTTGACAGAGAGAGAGAGAGATCACGAGTAGGCAGAGAGGCAGGCAGAGAGAAAGGGGGAAACAGGCTCCCTGCTGAGCAGAGAGCCCGATGCGGGGCTTTATCCTAGGACCCTGAGATCATGACCTGAGCCAAAGGCAGAGGCCTAACCCACTGAGCCACCCAGGTGCCCCACAACTATCAGATTTTTAAGGTGTGATGATGGTATTATGGAATATACATGTGTATATCTATCTATCTATCTATCTACCTATCTATATGGAATATAGAAAAAAGAGTCCTTGTATTGTAGAGACATATTTGTGGAAATATTTGCAGTTGAAATGATGTCTGGAACTTAGTTCAGAATAATCTAATGGGTAAGTGTGTGGGGGAAATAGAGGGGGGGTGGGGTACAGTGGAATAAAATTAGCCATGAGTAGCTAAGTATTGAAATCAGGTAATGGGCACATAGGGTTCATTGTGTACATTGGGTTCTACATTTATCTAGGTTCAGAATTTTCTATAATAAATAGTCTTTTAAAAATTCTGGAACAACATATAATTTTTGTTAAATTGCTAAATAGATAAGTGGAGAAATAAAACATGATCTGGTCAATTTTACACATACCTCTCACACACATCTTTTTTCTTTTCCCCTCCCTTCCCTTCCCTCCCCTCCCCTTTTCTTCCCTTTCCTTTCCAGTATCGTTAACATACAGTGTTAGGTTAGTTTCAGGTTCAGCAGTTCCATATAATACTCAGGTTTATCAAGTAAGTGTACTCTTAATCCTCTCACTCATTCATCTTCTAAAAGAGATTTTGGGGGCACACTTCCTGAATTCCTTTATTGAGGAATTTTTATATGCTAGAAATTTATTAAAGAAGGTAAAATTTACTTGGTGTTCACAAGGCATGTTATGGCACAGTTGAGCTAGAAATTCGTTTTGACCTGCCAGAAGCTTATAGCAAAACAAGAAAGTTCTTTTGAATCTAGCCACAGGTCTTGGAAGGAATAGGAAGTGAAGCATGGGGGAAGGAGGGAAAGAATGGAATCTTGTCTCTAGGAACGCACTGTAAGGCTTAGCGTGTTCTGTCCTGTCTGCATTTCTCACATCATTTCAGAGATACGTTTGTGCTTTCTGAATTTTCAGTAACAAAATGGTTGTCAGTGCTCTGAGTTTTCAGTAGCTCCTTTTTTCTGAACAATTTAAGATATCTCTGGGCTATATAGATGGCAGGGATGAGATATTTAGAAAGTGTATATTACCAGGGCGCCTGGGTGGCTCAGTCAGTTAAGCAGTCTACTCTTGATTTCGGGCAGTAGAATTGAGCCCTGCGTTGGACCCTGCCCTCAGCGCCTGGTGTCTGCTTGTCCCTGTCTCTGACCCTCCCCTGCTCATGCACCGGCATGAGCATGCCCTCTAAAATAAATTTTAAAATCTTAAAAAAAAAAAAGAAAGTACATATTATCAAAATGATTGTTGCCAGTAGAAAAAAAGAATCAGGAAAAGTAATAAAATGAGAGGAAATCAAGATTTGGGGTTCATCAGCACCATTGAGGGAAAATACTTGTTAGGGAGTACTGTGTAACCATGATTGTTTATAACCTAATCTTCTGTCCCCAGAACAAGAGGCAGAGGAAGAGGACGAGGCAAGAGGCGATTTGGCCCTGGTCGACGACCAGGACGCCCTCCAAAATTTATCCGTTTGGAAATAACCAGTGAAAATGGGGACAAGTGTGATGACGGGACACAGGTACTGGGGGAAGAAGAACTCTGTGTTAGACACCTGCTCTGGGGATTTGGAACGATTACCAGGCTTCAGTACAGATACCTCCTGGAGGCTGATGGTCCTGCCATGTCAGAGCTTGGTGGCTTGTTAATTAGAGGATGACTGGGAGAAGGCGAGAAGAATGCATTCTCAAAAAACCCAGAACATATTCTTGAATGTTACAACGAAAATCCAGCTTTGCTGCCATCAAGATTTGAAATTGGGGACGCTTGGGTGGCTCAGTCAGTTAAGTGTCTGACTCTTGATTTTGCTCAGGTCATGATCTCGGATCAAGTCATGATCTCAGGGTCGTGAGATCGAGCCCCATCTTGGGTTCTGTGCTGGGCATGGAGCCTGCTTAAGATTCTGTCCCTCCCTCTCCCTCTCTCTTCACCACCCCACCCCTGCCACTAAAAAAAGGAGTTGAAATTGTCCAGATATTGTTGGGGGATGCTGTTTAATTAGTTTCAGTAGTTAAAATGGTCTTATTCCAGCTGAGTTCTCCTTTCAGAGTCTTTTCCTCATGAAGCGGTCTGGAATATCTCTTAGTTTTACATCCTGTGGATAGTTCCCTAATCTTGGATAGTTTTCCCAGAGGGAGACTATTTTTTTCTGAGCATTAGGACTCTAGAGATTTAAAAAATAGGCAGCAGTTCTAAATCCTAGCTGGCACTCTAGCGTGGGTCTCTATCTAGCTGGGGAAATAATTCCCGGTTATTACAATTTCAGGACTTGCTACATTTTTCCACCAAGGAACAGTTCGATGAGGCTGAGCCAGCTACTCTGAATGGGCTAGATCAACCGGAACAGACCACCCTCCCCATCCCTCAGCTGCCACAGGAAACCCAGCCTTCTCTGGAGCACGAGCCAGAAACTCATAGCCTACACCTGCAGCCCCAGCACGAGGAGAGCGTGCTGCCCACCCAGAGCACTCTGACGGCCGATGACATGCGCAGAGCCAAGCGTATCCGAGTAAGTGGGAAGCAGAGCTCCTCCTTCACGAGGTGCTGCCCTTTCTCCAGTCGACTGGCTTTCTAGGTGCCATGTTTTCCCAACTCACTCACCATCCACTCTGAAATCTTGCATCTAGCCTACCACACACTGGATCCCCTTATCTAGGAAGAATGTATTAACTACTTCTCAGTGTCTTTGTGTCCTGTGACGGCCTGGAATGGCTGGTCCTAGATTCCATCAATTTAGTGATGACACAGAAGCTTGGCTTTTGGCAGCTTCTGGATTAGTATAGTTCGAGTAGGATAGCTCTCTGGGTCCCTAACCTCACAGATGGGAAAGGGGGAAATAAGTAGGTTTAATTATAATAATTATTTACACTGAAGCCACTCTCCTCCGTGCCTAATGATAGCTCTCACATTAATTTCGGGTACATGAATTTGGTTGTCTACAGTTTCCAAAGGAAGACTGGCAAATGTCATTACTCATCATCGCAAAGGGACCCGTGTCCACATTGCTGTGTCAGGTAGAGTTTATACACCCGGGACAGCCTGACGTTAAGTACCAGGTTCGGGAGTTGGTCATTGTTACACTTCTGTGGCCTGTGTCTCAACTGTAGACCATGCGTCCACCCAGCCTCCATGGCCTCCAGGTCAGATGTGTGTTACTCTTACCTCACAGATAGCATTGGAGTCTGAGTTAGTTCCTCGAGGAGAGGCATGTGGAGAACAATAGAGTTTTGTGGGAAAAGCGCATGTGCTGACCAGTTTACATTCAGAAAACGATGACTTATACCACTGTCTATGGCAGAGGTATATACTTTTATTGTACTTTATGTGTGGCTAGAAGGAGTTTTTTTTGTATAACTTTCTAGGCCTTACAGTTTTGAGAGACGTGGTTGTTTTTGCTCATGTTTCTTTTGGTCTTCTCACTTGCCTACATGTAGCTTATATTTCTCTTGGTCTTCTTACTTGCCTGTAGACTGGAAGAGACCTTGAAAAATAGTCTAGTCCATGCCTTCCTGTAAAAATACATTTAAACATTTATAGCAATATAATAACATTGAAAGGCTGTCAGTGCTCTGAGGCTAAGTAGTCTTTATTAGGGTCCTGTGATGGAAACATATAATTCTTTTGGCTCCATGTGTATTCTTTCCAAAGCCTGTGGAAACATATGTAAATATAGACCAGAAAGGCAAAAAGGTATGAATTAATACCTTCTTAATCCATCATTCTACATTATTTCCCAATCGGCATTTTACTCTTGCTCCATGACTGTCTTTCCTGCTTTGGCCATTCTGATTTTTCACCAAGTCCAGAGAAATGCTTACAAGATTTAATTTTTTTACAGGAAAAAAAACCCATAAAAACAACCCAAAATGAAAGCCCACACATGTAGTGAAGTCGTGGTTGTACGAGCCTAGTGTACCTCTAACTGTGTTCGTATCCTTCAGTGCATTGGGTGGCTGGTTTGGGTACGAGGTTCCTTGCATCAAAGCAAAAGCCACGTGCACTTGGCTTTTGGAGGTCAGTCTTAGTTGAGCTCTTGTGTTTCTTTCTCTCACACCTTCTAAAAATTAGGGCTATGTATTTTTTCATCTTTTCTCTCCAGATTGGTAATGACCAACTGAAGGGAAGTCTTCCAATCCCATTGGTAATGTAACTATTTTTCTCTCCTCTAATGCTGCCTGCTCAGTTGGAGCTGCAGGTAGGTTCGTTTCCTGTGTTCCACGTAACAGAACGTTATTGACGTGTTTGCTGACCTGCTGTTCTTTGCAACCTGTACTTGCTAAAACCTGGTGGAATCTACCGTAATTGCAAATCAGTTGATGAATAACCATTTATTTTCAGGTAGACCGATGAATACATTGTGGGTGGCAGATTCCTCCTACCCCAGATGAAGGGTAGGACTAAGTGATCTCCAGGATCCCGTCCAGTTCTACAACAATTTGGATGACTTAGGGAATGGTAGTGAGATCTGACTGCATACTCAGCCCTGGCTAGAGACACCATGCAATCTTCCCATGAGTCCTCTCTGCGAGGAGCTTACCATTTAATTAGGGAGAGAGTGCTCATGTAATGGATCTTAGAGTCAAGGGCTAAATTTGAAAGTGTAGCCTGTAATTGCTATAGGAACTGAGAAGTGAGAAAGGCCAAAGAAAGATGAGAAGGGGTCAGGGAGTAGTTTGTGGAGGAAGTGAGCCTTAAAAGTTCTGGGAGAGAGACAGGAAGAAGTGGGCTGTTTCTAGGGCTCTTGGCCATAGGATCAAAGGCCAACACATAGGCATGTGCTTGGAATGGTTTGCGACACTGCACATTGTAGCTTGACCCTAGCGTGGGGTGCCAGTTGAAAGACGGCGGAGAGTGAGGTACATTGGTAGGGCTAGCCCACTAAAGGCTTTGAAAGTCTGGTAGAAATAGGCAGAGGAGTGTTAAAATAAACAAACAAACAAGAGCCAAAAAACAAACAGGATTGATTTCTTTCTGGTATCAAGATCAAAATAATATGAAAAGTGATCAAGAATGAATTTCCTTTAGCTATTAATATCAAACTTCAGAAACATTATAGGTCTTTGTCTACAAAGAATCTATTATCTTAGAATTCACTTCAATGTGAGTTGAACCCCCATTGCAGATGGCAGCAATCATAGCATTTTGGCACCCAGAGTATCTTCTGGACTGTATAGTGTCGTGTGTCTGGCTGATGGCAACTCAGGGGTCAGAAGATCCGTAATGGATCCATCTGTGCTGTTTCTGCCACTTCTCATGGTTTCTTCTAGCAATGTGTGCCAGCAGAGCTCTGAGCTACACTGGAATGTAGAATTAGAGTAGAAATGGCCTGCAAGTGGGTCAAGGGTGGGGACAGTTTCAGCACTTTCACTGCCTTGTACTGTGTAGATTACATAAGGATCAGAGGAATATGATCTTCAGGGCTCCATGGGAATTAAAAGGACAACAAGAACAAGGTCTGTGGACAGAACTAAGACCGAGGAGCCCAGTGGCTGCTCAGCGATCAAGTGTCTGAGGATATTCAAACTAATCAGAAATGACAGAAGACTTATTAGCATAATAGTCCAAAACAAAACCGGGTTCTAGATTTGGCACCCCAAGAGGAGTGGAATCCCCAATGGAACCAAGAGCAATTGTACATTGTGTCTGCCCTTGGAAACCATATCAAACTTGGATAAAGGAAATGATTCTTACATGCTGAAAGCACTCTATATCTTGCATGTCTGAATCTCGGGATAGTATTTGTTTGTGTGCAATATTTCCATTAAGTTTTCAAAGTCGCCCGAATAGTGAGAGCTCTTCTGTGCAATAAATATTTGTTCAGATAGAGTAAAAAGATTGGGTACCTGTCGAACAGGATGATAAAGCACAAGCAGATTCTGTGGCTGACATGAGGATGGTCTGCACCTGCAGATCTCTGTAGGTGCTGTAGAAGGATCTTGAAAGAATTCTTTCTGTTTCTCATATGAAATGCATTTCATTAATTCTGGAGTTTTTATTGAACACTTCCTATGAGCTAAGCTATATGTGAAGGGATCTAGATACAAAGGAGGATATGATATAATGCAGTCCTGAAGCAGTCTCCGTCCACTGGGGAACACAACAGAATTTCTAAGTATCACCTCAAGATAAACGAGTAGGTAAAATCTCTCTCCTGGCCCTGAGGGAGAACCCAGAGGAGGAAGTTTTCTGTCATATAGTAACTGTGTTCAGAATTTTCACTATAGAAAAAAAGGTTATTCTGCTTTTTTCTGAATGATTATTTCCCACTGAATTTAGTTTAGAAGCTGCTTCTTGTTGGGGGTTAAGCATGGTTCATTGTATTTTTTTCATTGCACCAATAACGTATCAAGGTCTCCATTAATGCTTCAGTTATTATTTCCTTGGTTATGTAAGCATACCCATTCACAGATACATTTTTTTTTTTTTTTTTGAGGGAATTCCCCTCCTCCCCAGAGCTCTTTAGAGCTTTCCGTCTGGTCTTTTGAGGAACCTATGAGTGAGTCTTCATTATAGTATAGCTAAAATATTGATTCTGTATTCCCTGTGTGAAAGATGATTCTGCTGATCTGCTCTCAGTAGAGCAAAAGTTGTTTTTCCAGTGGTAGTGATGAATTTGCCCTGAATATCCGTATTTTCTCACTTGGATTCCTTATAACAAGAGCATGAATTTACAATAAGATGGCTAATCAGCATTAGAAGCACAATCTGTGACTGCAAAAAAAAAAAAAAAAGGAAAATTGAGTAGTCTAGACAGGGAACAAAAAGATAGTCTTAACTTTGTTATCATGGCCTTTTAACTAGTGGAACTGCCTAGCTACACAGAGAACTTGTCTTCTGCATTTTCTAAGTAGGAAGTGGTCAGATATACACATTCCATTTATAATGTGTGCTCATATATCTTATCTCATGAATGAACATGTTTATATAAATCTGTATCCTTAATTTCTCTTTCAAGTTCTCTTTCTTAAATTGAGATATAATTCACGGACCCTAAAATTCACCCTTTCACAAGCAGTGTTTAGAATATTCTCAGTTGTGTAACCATCACCACTAGAATTCCAGAACATTTTCATCATTCTCAAAGAAACCTTGTATCCATTACCTCCTTCCCCAGCCCCTGGCAAGTACTACTCTTCCGTTTTCCATTTTTTTATATCTTTTTTTTTTCCTAAACATTTTAATCAAGCTTTGAATTCCTTTTCTCAAGAACTTCAGCAAGTCACATTTGGCTGACTTGCTCCAACCTCATTCATGCATGTGTGACTCATTCCACGTCACTTCTTCTAAATCTCCAAATTGTTGCTCTGCTCAACTCCGGAATTTGTTTTATCATACAGATCTTTTATTGGGAATGCTATTTTGGCTGTGACTGACTTAAATTCTTAAAAAAAAAAAAAAGAACCCAAACAAACCCATACATCCATAAATATCGTAAGACATAAAAAAAGTTTGCTTTTCAGGGGGATCTTCTCTAGGGATGGGTTTAGTTTTCATGTCTTCACCAGAAAAATCTTTCCACTGTGTGTCCTGGAGTTTAACGTCTATGAAAAGTCTGACTGCAGAGACAATCCTCTTTCTCTGTAGGTGTGCGAACTGCTTGCCCGCTTGACTCCTTGCTGAATGATCCCGTTTGTGTGTGTCTTTCAGAATGCAGCTCTTCAGCATCTGTTTATTCGAAAGTCCTTCCGGCCTTTTAAGTGTTTGCAATGTGGGAAGGCCTTCCGGGAAAAGGACAAACTGGACCAACATTTGCGTTTCCACGGGCGGGAGGGGAACTGCCCGCTGACGTGTGATCTCTGTAACAAGGGCTTCATCAGCAGTGCGTCCCTGGAGAGCCACATGAAGCTCCATTCGGACCAGAAGACTTATTCTTGCATTTTTTGCCCAGAATCCTTTGACCGCCTTGATCTGTTGAAGGATCATGTGGCCATTCATATCAATGATGGCTGCTTCACGTGCCCAACTTGTAAGAAACGATTTCCAGATTTTATCCAGGTGAGTGTCTATTCCTGAGACTCCCGTACGCTTTTCTTCTTTGGTAAAAGAAACTTCGATGTTTGGAAAATTGAGACTGCCTACCGCCTGCATTTTCATCCCGTCCTTGAAACTACTTTACGGTTGAGAACGGTATTTCTTCAATCAAGCTACTTTTGATAAGTGACACATCATCATAACCCTTGATTGTCCAAATCAGACATTGGCATTGAAACATTTAAGTTGTATTACAAGGAACAAATACCCAGATCGGATTATCATTTTTACAAAGTCTTTCTTAATCTTTGCCAGTATGCTCTACTCATAAAATGTGCAGAGCCTGTAGAAGACATACTCCCATTTCTTGGTCTGGAAACATTTTCTCTCTACTACTGTGGTATCCTATCTTGCTTTACTAAGGTCATGCATTTTGGAAGGAGACAAAGAGAGTTGGTATATAATATGCTTTTGTATCAAGCACTGACCTCCTTCCCTGGACTATATTCTGGAGCAAAATAGGTGAGGATAAATTCCAGAATATTCGTGATTTCATTTGAACGTCAAGTGATGATCTGCTAGTTCTATGTTAGTCAATGAATAATTAAATATAAATATCTAGTAAAAATATTTTCTCTTTTAAAAAAAAATTACCTAGACAAAAGGAGCTCATAGTTCTGCTAGTATGGGGAACCTTGGTAATTTTGTCACTCCACAACAATTAGAAAAGTGGCTTATGGCAAAATCTAATGGCAAAAGAGACTCAAAAAACAATAAAGCAAAATGTCTTATAGGAATAGTTTGCTACGACTCACTACTTACATGTCGTTCACGACTCTCCTTCACTGGGTATTTATAGCTAAGGAAATTCAGAGGTCATATTCCTTTATTTAAATTATCCAAAAGTATGGGGAATAAGTCCCGATTAAGGAGAAATGATACTGGTATTGTGTTGTTCTCATAAAAGGGTAATGTATTTTATATCATCAAATTCATGTCTTTATTCTTCAGAACCTGATTTGTTTATTTATTCCAAGATTTTATTTATTTATTTGAAAGAGTACACAAGTGAGGGGAGTAGGAGAGGGAAAGGCAGACTCCCCTCTGAGCAGGGATCATGATATAGGGCTCTATCCTAGGACCCTGGGATCATGACCTGAGCTGAAGGCAGATGCTTAAGCAACTGAGTCACCCACACATCCCTTTTAGAACCTGATTTGATGGAAAGATGTAAAGGGACCAAATACTGAAAGGGGCTAAATTGCTTTTATACATGTTGGAGGCAGGAAAGAGAAAGAATCATTTTGTTTTATCTTTCTGTGGATAATTTTTACCAAGATTTATTTAATCCAGAGGAATTCTGCTTTTAATCTTAAAAAAGGAGAGAAAGAAAAATGGGTCTCCTGTGATCAGGGCTTTAACTGAGCAAGTACTCTTTGTTCCTCTTCTTCAAGTTATATGGAGGTTAAGATTTATAAGGCTTTCTGACTTCTTGTTGTGTTTCTTTGTGACAGGGGTGCTGTGTGTGATTGAGGTCACTTATCAATCCCATCTGATTGGGTTATGCCGCAGGGCCGATGAAATCCATGGGAATGCGCTTGGCTCCCTCTAGTGTTCATAAGCCGCCATTTGTCCTTTCCTTGGTCCTCTGACTGACTCGTGTCTTCAACTGCCAGGTGAAAAAACACGTGCGAAGCTTCCACTCAGAAAAGATCTACCAGTGTACAGAGTGCGACAAGGCGTTCTGCCGGCCTGACAAACTGCGCCTGCACATGCTCCGACATTCGGACCGCAAAGATTTCCTGTGTTCCACGTGCGGGAAACAATTTAAGGTACAGAAGCAGTGAACGGCCTAACGTTCTCACGGTCACGGAAATTTCGCGGGGCTAAGGATAGGTGCCTGTTCATTCCATCAGTTAATCACCTCCTTACAAAGAGCCGAACTTGGGATGCATTTTATGTCTCACGTTTGACGTGGTTATTATGATAAAATGAGGGGAAATCTCACCTTAATATCCCCAAATAATTAATAACCCATCTCCTTAAAAGAATCCAAATGTATAATAAGTGGAACTACATTGCTTTGAATTCCCAAGAGAACAATACATTTACTTACCAAATGGGAGAGATTTTTATTGGGGACCTATTACAAATCAGAGCCTGGAGATTGAGCCCTGAAAGTCTCAGAACTGTCATCTAAGGAAGGCAGGAGATCTGTGGGATGCCGAACGGCTTGGGCAACTTTGGGAAAGAGTCATGCCTCCAGGATTAAAAGAAGACATCATAAGTATTGGTAGCCTGCCTAGACTTTAGAAGAAGCAAGGGGCAAACTCACAGAAGACTCAGGGATAAGAGTTAAACAAGGAAATAGGAAAATAGTAAAGTATATTTCATTGGGAAATCAGGTGGCTCACATTGAATAGAGAAACACTAGTGAGTGACTGTAGATCATGCTGTCATAGAAACTGGAAAAGAATCAGAAATGGATGCAGAAGGGAAAAACTAATTTTAAAAAGATGCATTGTATAGAATTTGGAGATGATAAAGATATATAGGAAGTAATTTTCAAACTTTAACTTGATATGTCATGGAATATAATCCTGCTGGCATTCAGTGTACGGTAGCACAGTTTGGGCCTTTGCGGAGAACTCTAATGTGACCTCTAAATAGGCCTAGGTTCTTTTTCATTTCTTTTATTATTATTATTATTATTAATGATTTATTTTTTAAAAAGATTTTATTTATTTATTTGACAGACAGAGATCACAAGTAGGCAGAGAGGCAGGCAGAGAGAGAGAGAGAGAGAGGGGTGGAAACAGGCTCCCCACTGAGCAGAGAGCCTGATGCGGGGCTTGATCCCAGGACCCTGAGATCATGACCTGAGCTGAAGGCAGAGGCTTAACCTATTGAGCAACTGAGGTGCCCCTCTTTTTCGTTTCTTAATTAAAAAACACCACCAAGGGGACGCCTGGGTGGCTCAGTGGGTTAAGCCTCTGCCTTCAGCTCACTCAGGTCACGATTTCAGGGTCCTGGGATCGAGTCCCGCATCGGGCTCTCTGCTCAGCAGGGAGCTTGCTTCCCTGCCTTCTCTCTCTCTGCTTGCTTCTCTGCCTACTTGTGATCTCTCTCTCTGTCAAATGAATAAATAAAAATCTTTAAAAAAAAAAAACCACCACCAACAATCTATCTAAAAGGGTCCCTATCTTATGATAACAGATTGTTCATCCATCCGTCCTACGATTTGATATTTGATATTTTTTTATTCTCTCTTTTGTGCCTGATCTCATTTTAGCACCAGGCATGTGAAAAACCTTGCTCCTTTCACTTTCTCTTTCACTCTCACCCGATGTATTAGGGTAGGGTTCAAGCAGGAATGCAAACCCACTAGAGTTATGCAGCAAGGGAGTTTCTTATAGGAATAAGAACATCATAGAAGAAGATAGAGAAGCAAGGATCTGGCAGGAGAAGTTGGAGGATCGGAGAGAAGTCACTAATGTACCCTTCTGCAGCCCTGGTCCGGGCGGACAATGGGCACTTCCCTGGGAATCTAGGGACCCTGGCACCTTCAGCGTGCTCATGAAAGAGAGCCGGTGCTGGCCACAGAGGAATCTTCCTGCCTGTGGCGGTGGACATGGAGTTGCCCGCGGTGCCTGCTCTCAGCAGGAGAGCTGGTGGCTCAGTAGGAGCCAGCAAGGGTGAGCGGGGCCATCCTGGCAACCCACCTCCGGCTCCTGGAGCATCCTGGCCACTGCTTCCTTCCCGTCTTCCAGTCTGGTGTGAGCCTGTCTCCTCGTGAAGACTGAGAACCACGCTAGGAAGGGGATCCGTGTCAATACAGTTAGTTCTCCTTAGCCGAGTTGACACAGTATAAAAGCACAACCCATCTACAGTTCATTTTTCAGACTATAATGAGTTATTTTTCTAGAGAACAAATTGGATGTCATGTGCCTTCAGAAAAACCCTTTAATTTTAATAGCCTCTTAGATAGATTTCAAAGTGCTTATCACTTAGAAGTCACCCCAAGGGGCACCTGGCTGTTTCAGTCGTAGAGCATGCAACTCTTCCTCTCAGCTCACCCAACGTTGGGCATATAGGCTTACTTAAAAAAAAAAAAAAAAAAAAAAGCCACCACAAGATCTGGCTTCCGTAATAGAATATATAGAGAGAGTTGTCAGCTCACTGTATTGTACACCTGAAACTGATATAATATTGTGTGTCACCCAAACTCTAGTTAAAAACAGGACCTGGCTCCCGTCCCCTTTGTACTCCGCTCTGCTGAACCGCGGGGTTTACTGCAGTGTGGTGTGCCGTCTGACTCTCCTGGGGGCTTTGCATCTGTTCACCTTCTCAACCCACTGCTTGAAATACACTTTCAGACTCTCTCATCCTTCCGCCTGGCTGATGTCACTTCATACAGAGGCATTTCTTGATGCCCCCCTCCCCGGATTAAGTGCTTCTCCTGTGTATTCCCATAGAACCCTTAACTTCTGAGCCTGTTGTAGCACTTCTACTGAATTGTAATTGTCCTACTACAAGCTCCAAAAGGTAGGACCTCTTGACTTTCAGGTGCTCTCACTTTAAAGAGGAAATCTGACATGTGCATTGAAAATTGTTACTGCTCCTGGGGGGCCTGGCTGGCTCAGTGGCAAGGACACTCGACTCTTGATCTCAGGGTCATGAGCTCGAGACCCAGGTTGGGTGTAGAAATTACTTCAGTAAATTAAACTTCAAAAAAAATCATTTCTGCTACTGTAATAGAGGGGAAAAAATGCCATGAGAAGGATTCAATCTGATTTGGGGTATAGGTGACACTTGAATTCCCTTAAGGGTGGGGAAGAGGGAGCCTGCTAGAGAAAGGGATGGAGGAGGACAGGGAGAGGGGTAAAGACACTCCAGGGGCATTTTTCAGCTGAGCTGAACTAAGGCCCAGGCAATGGGCATGGAGAAGAGGGCCCGTATTCAAGACAAACATCTGAGGGAGAATTGGTAGGACTTTGTGTCTGGATGCCAGGCTGATGGGTGGACAGAGAGAAATTGGGCTGTGCAGCTTGGGAGGCTAGATCCTTGGGAACATTGCTGATCCAGCAGCAGGATTTAGGCAGAAGGAGAGAGTGGGGCGTAATGGATTGGTTTTAGGGCCGTTAGGATGGAAAATGCTGAGAAATGGCCTTCAGCGAATGTGTATGCAGAGCTGGGTGTAGTAGGAGGAGGAGGCTTTCAGGCTTATGTAATGATTCAGTTACAATAAGTGGGTCCTTTAAAGAGAATGGGTGGGGGGAGATTAGTGAAGACCAATGCTGGGGAAAAAGTAGAAATATAACAGAAGTCTGAGGTGTTGAGCTTTATCTAAAGACACTCAGAAATACTGTTATTTAGGACAGGGCTTGTAATCCAGACTTCACTGCAGAGTAGGAGACGATGAAATTCTCTGATGGGCTTCCCGGGAGCGAGGTGGGTGGGGTAGGAGGAGAGAGTGGTCGTGTTTTATCCATGGCAGCAGAAGGAGGAGGTAAGTGAGGGGTCCTAGCGTTAAACTCTGAACTTCGAATGGTTCCCAATACTCGGTGGGCACTCGAGAAATACTTGTTAGATGAACGTGCTGAAAAAAGGCAGCGGTTAAATAGAAGTCCTTATACCAAAACGTGGGGAGAACTGTTCTGTGGAAAGGCCCAGAATCTTTATCAGGCCAATAAGAGTTTAATCATGTCCAAGAGAAGAGAGAAATGCTGAAGAAGGGAGCTGGCATGTTTCTGAATTTTTTTCCATTGGGATAGGCTCTGCCTGATTTTCTCTCTATGGACTTGTATAAATATGTATCACTAGATTAGGTCATCAGACTAAGACCTGTGACCTAGACCATATCCTCCATCCATAGTGGGCAGCGTGATTGTTTACATGAACTTCTAAATCCATAAGATGAGAAATACTTAAATTTATGTGGGATTTGGAAGAGCATCATAATGTTTGTTAAAATGTGTGGGAACTGAACATACACATGGCTTTGTAAATACAGTATTACCTATCATTCGTTATCAATGTATCTTGTAAATTTTTTTTTTTTTTTTTAAGAGATCTTGTTTGACAGGGGGAGCAGTAGGCCCAGGCAGAGGGAGAAGCAGGCTTCCCACTGAGCAGGGAGCCCGATTCGGGGCTTGATCCCAGGGCCTTGGGGCCATACCTGAGCCTAAGGCAGACGCTTAACCAACTGGAGCACCTAGGTGCCCCTGTCTTGTAATTCTTAATACCAAGTTTATTCCATTATCCTTTGATCTTCTCCATAATACACATAATTTCTTCCTTCCCAAAAGGCAAGGCTCAGTGGAGCACACTTATTTGCTAGCAGACAGAGTTTTGCCATGTCCTTGTCCCTGTCCAGCACCCTAGCAACTCGGATGCCTCTTGGTAGGTTGTGCTTACTGGTAACTTGTATTGCTTTTTTTAATCCCTTCAGTTAAAAATTTTCTGCCCTCCGCTCCCCCCCTCCCCTGCCTTTTCAAACATTCTCTCTAACTAGCGGAAAGACAAGCTACGGGAACATATGCAGAGAATGCACAACCCTGAGAGGGAGGCCAAGAAGGCTGACCGCATCAGCCGCTCCAAGACGTTCAAGCCTCGCATCACGTCCACGGACTATGACAGCTTCACGTTTAAGTGCCGCTTGTGTATGATGGGCTTCCGGAGACGAGGCATGCTGGTCAGTGCCAAGCGGCTACCAGACCCACCCGCTTCTGTTTATGGTGATGGCTTCTGTGCAGTATTCTGTGCGAAATTCTCAGTAGGTTTTGTCAGGGGCTAGGGGAAAAGCCAGAAGCATGTGACGCCCAATTTGGAGTTCTTCCCAGTCTCCCTTTGCCCTCCTGTGGCACAGCTCATTTCTCCTAACCTCTTGCAACGAGTCTTTCTCTATCACTTCTTATTACGAGTTTTCTTTTGCTTTACCCTGCTCAGTCTCTGCCCTTCTATTTCATTTCCTTCTCTCTTGTGTTCCTGAACATCCTTTCTGGTGGGATTTGTCCTTCTCCCCAGTTGCTCCCTTAATGCCTCCCCTTTCCAGATGCAAAAGAGCAGTGTAGGAAACTGCCCTTCAAAGCAGGGTGTATGCACTGGGTTCGTGCTATTCCCTTTCCCATCGTGGAATCCACAGTGACCCTTCAGTGATTTGCTGAATGACTGGTAGCTCCTGCTAACTGTGACTATTAAGGCTTCATGTCAGATTTGCCTGGAAATGCTGGATCTGGCCACATGCCTTATTGTTTTGGGGCATGGCTTCAGAGGATTCCATCTTCTGGCAGTCAAGACCAGAGCATTTGGTTCGCTTCTTTTTGTAATGGGTTCTCTTTTTCTCATTTGCTTTTTTCCCCTTTAGGTAAATCACTTATCAAAGAGGCACCCAGACATGAAGATCGAGGAGGTGCCAGAACTAACCCTCCCCATCATAAAGCCCAACCGCGACTACTTTTGTCAGTATTGTGATAAGGTAAAAGGAAACTATCCACGCGGGGATGCGTCTCTGGGAGCCCTTTGTCTGAATGTATAAATATACTGGGATCTTAGAGTTACTCTTAACAGATGGTCCCCTGGCTCTCAGTAGTTTTCCATTCAGATGAGCAAGGGCTACAAGTGCGGTCTCATTTTAAGCCAAAATTTTTTTCCTAAGCATTAGTTGACTTTGTGTTTAACGTTTTTCCTTCTCTCTGTGGTTTTGGTTTTAAAAGTAGAGGCTTACCAAGGGCTTAGTATATAAATTCATTTTAAATTCCTAGGCTCTAAAGCAAAATTGTTTATCATCCTACTTGTAAAATATATACAGTGGGTTTGGGATTTCTAGAAGATTGAGTAGGATGTGGACAAGTTTTGCAATGGGAGACTTTACTATTTCATCCTTACTTTTGTGCAGTTACAAAAAAAACAAATATACACCTATTGTTTCATTGTAATATTGTTTCCTTATACGATGTAGTTGTGTTAGCTTAAAACTGGGAAACTTTTTATTTATTTATTTATTTTATTATATATATATATATATATATATATATATATATATATATATTAAAGATTTTATTTATTTATTTGACAGACAGAGATCACAAGTAGGCAGAGGCAGGCAGAGAGGGAGAAGGGGAAGCAGGTTCCCCACTGAGCAGAGAGCCCGATGTGGGGCTCAATCCCAGGACCCTGGGATCATGACCTGAGCCGAAGGCAGAGGCTTTAACCCACTGAGCCACCCAGGCGCCCCTGGGAAACTTTTTAAAGCATAGATTTACCATTGGGGGTACTAGTCGCTTATAGACTTGCCATTTTGGAAGATTCTTTGGCATCTTGTAAACATAAGAGAGCTTTTGTAGAAAGGCTAAGTGGGATGATCTGGGCTTTGAAACAATTCTTTTTCTGTCACTGTGTATCTACCTCTTAAATTTCAGGGTAAGGGGTATTTTTATTATTACTATCTTAGATGTATAAATTCTAGAGAGATGCCTAGCCTATCTACATTATGTTCTTATTTTATATATCCTTCAGTATAGCTGTTCATATATTTTATTTTGGGCTATCTGAATACCTTTTCTCATTTCTCCTACCTAACAACGGAATTGTTAGAGAGTGTGCTTTAAAGTAAGAAGGTGGGACCGTATGTTGCTTTCATGACAAAGCATTTGAATTTGCAGGTTTACAAAAGTGCCAGCAAGCGAAAAGCCCATATTCTGAAGAACCATCCAGGGGCTGAGCTCCCACCGAGCATTCGCAAACTCCGTCCAGCTGGCCCGGGAGAGCCAGACCCCATGCTGAGCACGCACACCCAGCTCACGGGCACAATAGCCACCCCTCCTGTCTGCTGCCCTCACTGCTCCAAACAGTACAGCAGCAAGGTATGGGAAGGGCTTTGAAAGCATCTGAATCAAGGTCATTATTGAAGGAATCTCCTAAGAGAAGGTGGCAGTTGGCTTCTGCTGGATTGATGGGGGCTGTCAGAGGTGTTTTCCTAGTTCAGATGGCTAAGGAGCTACTTCCTGAGAATAGGAACTGTAAATCCAGTTTGGGAAGAGGATATGTGGAATTTCCCCAGAGTTAGTGTATCTCATACATAACCTGAGCATTCAGTTGGTTTCCTTTTCCCTCGGTCTGCTGAAGGTTTCGTGTTAGAACAGTTATGCTCCTGCTTTATGAGCTCAGGTTTACTTCTGTAGGAACTTCTACACGTTTACTTCTTCTATAGGTTTACTTCTTCTACAGGTTTACTTCTAGGAACTCCCTACTTCTGTAGGAACTTACATGATAGATCTTGAAAAGGGGGTCATTCTTGGTTGTGGGGGGCGGGGAGCTTGTGATTGGTTGCTGCAGGTACTGGGGGGATGAGGGGTTACCATGAGTGAGGTGTGCTGCCCTTGCCTGGTGGTGTGGGGTCCCATGGGTGTTCAGTTTCTTCTCTACCTCTTCTTTTTCTCTTATAAACCCTGTGCTGTTTTGGGAGGAGGACCATACCTTCTTTCTTTCAAGGCAAATCTGGAAAGACTTTAGAGCTCTTGGCAGGGTTTGAGTTTGAGAAAAATGGCAAATAACTAACTCTAGTAATGATTCTTGGTTTTGCCATACTCTTCCAGACCAAGATGGTACAGCACATTCGGAAGAAGCATCCAGAGTATGCCCAGCTCCCTAACACCTTACATCCACCACTGACAACAGCTGTGATCAGTGCTACCCCAGCTGTGTTAACCACAGACAGTGCTACCGGGGAGACCGTGGTGGTAAGTGTGTGGCTGGTAAGGGCACCTCATCCCCTTTGGCGCCTATCACGGCTTCCAATGCCAAAGCCATGTCTGACTTGCTCTGTAATTGGCTGCAAAGGTAGCCCATTATCCTTCAGTTTTCTACCCAGGGCATTATGCTTATGGTTGGTCTCCTGGTTGATGCTTTCCAAAGCTCTCCGTAGAAGGGGCAGCTAGAAATGTTCAGTGCTGCTCCTGTGTGGGAGACTGTCAGAACCTCTCTGGTAGCCCCACTGGGGCTGACACAGACAGGCTGATGCAGACGCATGGGTAATCTTCCAGTATCTTCTCACCTTCGGATTTCTCCTGCCTGAGCTCAGGGCTAATTTGTACAAGCAGTAGTGTCACCAGCTAATGTGGTTTTTGTGACTTTTCTAGACAACAGACCTCCTAACCCAAGCCATGACAGAACTGTCCCAGACCTTAACCACAGATTACCGAACGTCACAGGGGGACTACCAGAGAATTCAGTACATTCCCGTGTCTCAGTCGACATCTGGTCTTCAGCAGCCTCAGCACATACAGCTTCAAGTGGTTCAAGTGGCTCCGGTATACATGTTTCTCTTCACCTTCACCAATGTCATATGGCCACTAGCCAATATGGCGGGGCTGGGTGGGGGGCGGTGGTCAACAAAAGCACCCAATTCTCAGACCTAGAGCTGGATTCCACGTCACGTGCTTTGTGTGTAAGGTCTGAGTCTAAGGCTTTTGTTGTAAAGCTCTCGGGCCCTCCGGGCTGTACAGGGCTGTGGAATTAGCGGTGTAAGAGATTTCCCTCAAGAGCAGTCTAGCCGTTTCGGGCTGCCATGTATACTGTCCTCCTGTGCTACCTGGGACAGTCCCCCATGATCTTTCAGAGCCTCTTCTGAGTCCTTGAGCTCCAAAGTTGACTACTTGGTGGAGAACTAGTTTGGTACATGCTGACTTGGGCATCGAAAGGGAGGTTGTAAAGAACGATCTTGAGTTTTGAGTATCAGCACGTTATTAGTACAGAGTTGTAATTCTGTTCCTTCTACCAGATAATTGGTAGCTCATTCTCACTGATGAGGGAGCTAAAACAAGAAATCCTCCCAGAACTATTGTTTCATTTAATTATGCTGAGGAAGTGTATTCAAGGCACAAATGATCAAACCTGTGGCTTTGAACTAATTTGGTCTGAAAATTCTGGACGAATACCAGAGCAGGAAAGGAGGAGTTGCTACTGTCATTGACTGTTCTTTCTCTTGTTTTTCTTATGGGATATTTCTTAACTTCGGGCTTTGGAGGAACCTATGAATCCCTGGATTGCCTATGAAGTGTGATGTATATGTACATTATTCTGGAAAATAATTCCACTGCTGTGGAAAGCCAGATTTTCAGAGATGTCTGGGGTACCTAAAAAGGGTTGGGAACCACTCTTCTAGTGGGTCAGTAGCTGAAAGCAAATTCTCTTGTCAAGGGTAAGGCATTAAACTAAATGAAACTTAAGGGAAAAGGACTTTTGATTCCTGAGAGCTTCTCACTCATGATGTGGAGCTATATTTCCCTTTCTGCCCTTTTCTTTCAGAATTAAATAGCATTAGCGGCTTATGTTTTTTTAAGTGTAACTTTTAAAAACAATCGTCTTTGCTAATGCTTCCCAACATGGCTTAGGTGTGGGCTTTCTGGGAGCGAAACCCCAGATGTGAAGTTCTATCTGCTCTCCTGCTGGGGTATTGGTGCAGCTGAAGGTTTTCTCTGGAAGGATTTCCCTTCCCCTTAATCAGTATGTGTTTGGTCTTCCCATCCCCCAGGCCACTTCCCCACACCAGTCTCAGCAGTCCACTGTGGACGTTGGCCAGCTCCACGACCCTCAGACCTACACCCAGCATGCCATCCAGGTGCAACACATCCAAGTCACAGAGCCCACTCCCTCCACCCCCTCGTCATCCCAGGTATGTTCTCTGACTGTTCGTTGAGGGCAGTATGGTCCTGGGGACCCGGGAACGTTCATGTGAGTGAAGAGACATCATCTTCAGACCTAGGTACCTGGGCTATTAAGATGATTTTTGGGCCTTCATTATAGGTCCTGCCTTTGCCTCTGGGTTTTATATTGGCATTATGGGCACATTTGCATTAAGTGATGAGTTTCCCCTGAGCAGAAGGAGCCCTGTGATCTCATATTCTAGGGACAGCCTTGGCCTTTGCTTCCTGTTCTAAATGGCTCTCTGATAGCATGCGGTTGCTAAGTTGTTCCTTGAATTTTGGAACCGTGACTTTGTGGTGTATTATTGTGTTTGTATGATAGAGACAGCATAGCTACATCCATTCAAAAAATATTTCTTACAATCTTACCCTTTGTATGAAACGTTTCTAGGTCTTGCCCTCCAAGCTTGGAGTCTAGTAGGGTTAATGACATATATACAGAAGCAAACAGGATATGAAGCGAAGGTATTTGAACCAGAAAGGACACATGTAAGCCCACTTCTGATATTCACAGGTTCCAGAACAAGAGTACAAACGAAAGCCTGCATGCCATGTGTCGAGGCAGTTTAAAGTTTCAAATCAAGCTAACAAACTGTTAAATAAAATATGTTCTTTGCAACTACATGGATGGAGCTAGAGACTATTATGCTAAGTGAAATAAGTCTGTCAGAGAAAGACCGATACCATATGATTTCACTCATATCTATAATTTAAGAATCAAAACACATGAGCACAGGGAAAAAAAAGAGAGAGGGGGCAAACGAAGAAACAAACTCTCTTTTTTAAAGATTTTATTTATTTATTTGAGAGAGAGCGAGAGCAAGCATGAGCAGGGTAAGGGGCAGAAGGAGAGGGAGAAGCAGACTCCCCACGGAGGAGGGAGCCCAACAGGGGGCTCGATCTCACCACCCTGAGATCACAACCTGAACCAAAATCAAGAGTCAGACGCTTAACTGACTGAGCCACCCAGGCGCCCCAACTAACTAGAATTTAAATAAAAACTTTAAAAAAATGTATGTTCTGCCTTCCTACTTGACACATATATTTGCATAATAACAAAATTGAAAAATATATGCTAAGTCACAACTGATACTAAGTAACATGGTTAGTGCCGATTGGAAATTACTTGCCTTCCTGCCAAAAGTATGGGTGGTGCTGGCAGCTGCCAGGCTGGGGCGGGAAGAAGAGGGAGAAGGATTTCTCCATCCTTCTCCCTCCCTTGCTGGCTCTGTGCCCTTCAAGCTGCTGTGGAAGTCCACAGGATAAACATGCACTTTCTCTGCATTCCTGTTTACTGGGGGACATTGGGGATGGGAGGCTCTGCTGCTTGCCATCTGTGGCCGCTCTCCTCCTTCTAGTGTGAGGTTCAGTGGCTGTGAGGTTTCTGTCACTTTTTCTCGTCCCAGACAGTCACCTCTGTCATCAAGGGGCCCGTCTTTTCCACCACCACAGGTATCACACTTTTAAGTTTCTCAAAGGAACCCTAGGCTGGAGGGACTCCTTCTCAGACAGTGGTGGATCAGGGACAACCTTCCCCAAGACTGCTCTCCATTTCTTCTCACCCAGCCTCCATCCTGCACCTCACAGGGCCTTCTGTATACCCATGTGGACACCCCAACCCACGTGTCCCAGCTACTTCCACATCCCTGCAAAGGTGATCCCACAGCTACCCCTTTGGTCCCCTGTGGCCAAATACCTTTAGAGGAGCCCACATCCAAGAGATAGGACCCCTGCAAGATGACAGGCCCAGGCAAGAGACTTGTGCGGGCCCTGGAAGTGGGTGCAGGGCCATTTCCACAGGGAATGGGGGACTCTGGTTCCCAAGTGTCACCTAGAAAGGGACACATATTCCAGGGCCATGGTCTAAGGATGGGTCTTGCCTGGGTCTGAGGATGATGTGGCTATATAGATAAGTTCTGGGCTTTCAGAAGAGGGAAAGATTACGTTTAGCAGGGAATCAAGGAGGTTTCTGTGGAAGTGGTATCTGAGTTAGGTCTTGAAGGAGGGGTATGATTTTGACATGGTAGTTGGGCAAGGCATTAGGATCTGAATACTCTCTCATTGTGAGTAAAGGCTCAGAGGTGGGAAACTGGTACATTTATGGAAAACTGTTTAGTTTACTAACAGGAAATGATGTTTGGCAGAGAAGTTGGGAAGGTAGTTTGGAGCTGGAATCTGGAGGGCTTGCAGGGCAAACTAGGGAGCTTGGGTTCTATCCTGTGGACAGGAATAAGCCTCTCTCTGGATGTCTGCCTCCACACCTGTGTTTATCTCCACTAAGTGGGTGGGATTTCCCAGTATACTCAGTGGAAATGATGATTTCTGGGTTCTGCTTCGTGTTATAGATTCGCTCTGTGACACAGGCAAGCTCTTTAACTTCTCAATTTTTAAAAATCTTAATGTAATTAAGATACTTAGACTTTCATTCATTTATCTTTCTAATGAGCTTAGTAAAATTAATTTTGTGGATATTCTTGTAGATAATCCTTGGAAAATGAATTGGGTTTTGATAGTTATGATTCCTTTTCATTAATCCTCTTCTTATTTAAAATACTATTATTTTAGCAACCACACTTTCAGTGTTATCATTCATGCTAGCCAGATTTACTCCCTTCAGTTATTTGTGAGTCTTAATTATATTGGAAGTGATTGGTTTTCTACCTGCGCCTTGTCTTTCTCTCTAGGCAGCTGGACAGTCCTTGAGCCCTGCCTCCCAGCAGTCCCAGCAAGGGCTCAGCCCCTCCCATATCCAAGGCGGTGCCTCCACACCAGGCCAGGCTCTCCAGCAGCAGCAGCAGGGTTCCTCTGTACAACACACCTACCTGCCCAACACTTGGAATTCCTTCCGTGGCTACTGTAAGTCAGAACCGGGGATGGGAGTCTAGCTCATGGGTGGGAAATCTACAGTCAAGGGTCATAATTTTATCAGCTTTAGAATAAGTTTTCTGGGTTAAAGTATCCTTGGCCATTTTCTACATTCTGTGGTGCATATCCTTGAACGAGTTTCATGACCATATTCAAGGCTGCGTTCTGATCTCAGAGAGCGATCCATTTCAGAGCCATCAGGAGTACTGCCAGAGAAAGTGTAGGCAGAGGGACTTGATAGCAGAATAGATGAATCTAGGGTATATTGATGGTGGTGAGTCATCTCTTCCATCAACATTCATTGAATAGAATCTTTGTATAAGCGGATGTGCTAGATCCTGGATATACAAAAAATTAATATTGACATTCCCATCAGTAACACCACACAGTAGTAATGTTAGCCAGCTTTCATTAAGTTCTCACTAGGTGCCAGGAATGGTTCTAAGCCACATATATACTACATTCAGTATTCACAACAACCTGTAAATACAGTTCTTATTTGTACTTTACCGATAGGGAAACTTAGACACAGAGTGACTGGCCAAGGAACCCAGCTAGTAACTAGAGGCTTAGAACTCCAAACCACCACACAGTGTGGCCTCTCCTTATAAGATAGTCTTTGACTCAAAGAGATCATTATCCAGTAGAGAGAGAGAGATGAGTGGATGGCTTTCAAAACCCTGAGATTAGTTCTACAGAAGCAGCAAAAGGATGGCGGCTGAAGGTCCTAGTAGTTAACAGTTTTGGTGAGAATGGCAGCCTTGGATATGAGCTGGAAGGCATGAGATCTTTATGATGAAGATCTAGAACAGAGGAATAGCTAGATGTCGATAGTGGCAACTAGGAGCAGTAGGGGCTGAGAAGTTGGGAAGGCCAGTGCTGGCCTTCCTCCTACTATTGATTTCTTTCTTTGAGTCTGTCTCCATTGTCCTTGACCTTTGGCTGTGTTATGTGGATTTGGTATGGAATCAGGCTCAAACTCTATCTTCTTGTTATTTTTACAATCTGGTCTCTTAAATTTTGGTCATCACAATGAGGGCTGAGTCTTGTTTCTAGTTGGGGAAAGACTCCAACTCATGGTAACTACCAGGAGAACCCTGGTAAGTAGACATTTATACTAAGTTTAATTCCTGTGAAAGAAAAGTGAAATGATTGCCATGGGAATAATAGAAAACCTGGAGAAAAGATTCTGGAATTGAAGTTGTTTATTAGGGGAAACATTAAAAATACACAAAAATAGAATAGTATAATGAATGCCATTGTGCCCATTATCCAACTTTATACCAACTCAGGGCCAATCTTGTCTCATCTGTACTCCCATCATTCTCTTCTAATCCCCCAACTGTATAATAATCTGTATTATTTAATCCATAAATATTTTTAAAAAGATTTTATTTACTTATTTATTTATGTAGAGCACTCTTGAGGGTGGTTGGGGGAGAGAGAGAGAGAGAAAGACACTCAACCAGATTCCTTACCGAGCATTGAGCCCGATGCAGGGCTCGATCTGACAACCCTGAGATCATGACCGGAGCCAAAACCAAGAGTCTCATGTTCAACTGACTGAGACACCTAGGTGCCCATGTAAATATTTTTTAAAGTGCAACTCCAGTACAGTTATCAAACCTAAAAATACATGACAGTAATTCTTTAATAACCATCAAATATCCACTGTTTGTATTTCTGTGATTGTCTCATAGATTTTTTTAAAAAGATTTTATTTATTTATTTGACAGAGACAGAGAGAGAGCACAAGCAGGGGAGAGGTAGAGGAAGAGGGAGAAGCAGGCTCCCTGCTGAGCAGCAAGCCCAATGCAGGGCTCAATCCCAGGACCTGGGATCATGACCTGAGCCAAAGGTAGTCTCTTAACTGATCCAACCAGGCTCCCCTCTTAAATTTTTTTTTAATGGTTGGACCCAGGCTCCCCTCTTAAATTTTTTTTTAATGGTTGGTTTTTTCAAATTGAGTTCTAAATAAGGCTCATGCATTGCAATTGGTTATGTCTTTTGAGGGATTTTTTTAAAAAGATTTCATTTTTTTAAGTAATCTTTACACCTAATATGGGGCTCAAACCCATAACCCGAGATCAAGAGTCACGTGCTCCACTGACCAGACAGCCCTTGAGGGTTTGTTTTTGTTTTTTTGTATGTATTCTCACTGTTATTATTATTTTTTTTAGGAATATAGTGATATTTATTAGTGATTAATGAAAATTAATTAGATCCTATTGACACATTTATTTATTGTATACTCTCTCTTTTATTTATTTATTTAATTTTTTTAAGATTTTATTTATTTATTTGACAGATAGAGATCATAGGCAGGCAGAGAGGCAGGCAGAGAGAGAGAGAGGAGGAAGCAGGCTCCCCGCTGAGCAGAGAGCCCGATGCGGGGCTCGATCCCAGGACCCTGGGATCATGACCTGAGCCGAAGGCAGAGGCTTTAACACACTGAGCCACCCAGGCGCCCCTGTATACTCTCTCTTTTAAATTGCAGTTTATGTGTTGAAGGAACTGGCTCATTTGTTCTCATGTTGTCATTTCTCATGTTGTGTTTTTTTGCTGTTGTCATCCCTATATTATCATTTAGGATGCTTTCTTCTGTCCCTTTTCTTTCCTGTAGACTGGAGACTTGACCAAATTTAGGTTCATTTTTTTTTTTTTTTCCTCCAAGACACTTCTGGCTGGTGGTGTGGACTTCTGCAGGAGGCACATGACGTTTGGTGTCTGCCTTCTCCCTCTGCTCCTCTGCTTTGTTACGGATTGCAGAGCTGTCATAGTCTGATTCTATCATTCTTCACTTATAATTTAGAAAACTTTTTTTTTTTTTAAGATTTTATTTTTAATTGATCTCTACACCCAACATGGGGCTCAAAACTTACAACCCCAAGATCAAGAGTTGCGCACTCCACCAACTGGGCCAGCCAGGTGCCCCCAGAAAACTCCTATAAGGAAAAAAATCTTGGGGTGCCTGGGTGGCTCAGTGGGTTAAAGGCTCTGCCTTCGGCTCGGGCCATGATCCCAGGGTCCTGGGATTGAACCCCTGAGCTCCTCTCGGCAGGGAGCCTGCTTCCTCCTCTCTCTCTGCCTGCTTGTGATCTCTGTCTGTCAAATAAATTTAAAAAGGGGGGGGGGCGCCTGGGTGGCTCAGTGGGTTAAGCCGCTGCCTTTGGCTTAGGTCATGATCTCGGGGTCCTGGGATTGAGTCCCACATCTGGCTCTCTGCTCGGCAGGGAGCCTGCTTCCCTCTCTCTCTCTCTCTCTGCCTGCCTCTCCGTCTACTTGTGATCTCTCTCTGTCAAATAAATAAATAAAATCTTAAAAAAAAAAAAAAAGAAAAAATCTTTACCTTGACTAATATGTTACTCTGAGGTACATTTTGCATAGAAGGGCAGGATAAATGCTTTAAATAACCAGTTCATCTCTTTTATTTCCCAGTTTTCAAAATAATGAGTTCTTTCCTAGTATTATCCAAGGTGACCAATGAGGGGTATGTGTGTGTGTGTCCTACTATCATTGTAGTCTCATGAATGTCATCATAGTAAATATATTTCAGGCCGTTGCAGTCGTTACCCTTACTGATGCTCAGATTATCCTGTCGTTGGCCAACGGGAGCATCTTCACATTGGCCCCTGTGTCTCTTCTACATGACCCCTTGTCTCTTACAGCAGCTTGCATGCTGGTATGATCCCAGCTCATCTTGTGACATAGGCTCATCCTGTAATGTTTCCTACACCAGCTTTGGAACAGACAGAAGCCAGAACATCTGGTTCCTTTTAGAAGGAAATATTATATAAAGACCATACATATTATATATATAAAATACTATATAAAGAGCAGCTGGGGGACACCTGGGTGGCTCAGTTGGTTAAGCAGCTGCCTTCGGCTCAGGTCATGATCCCAGTGTCCTGGGATCAAGTCCCACATCGGGCTCCTTGCTCGTCGGGGAGCCTGCTTCTCCCTCTGCCTCTGCCTGCCATTCTGTCTGCCTGTGCTCTCTCTCTCTCTCTGACAAATAAATAAATAAAATATTTAAAAAAAAAAATAAAGAGCAGCTGGATGGTAGGGTGAGCTTTGTTTTTAATTTGCTTTAATAATTTCCTTGAAATAAAAATTCAAGTTATTACATTGTGATTAGTAGGCAATAGTGGGTACACTGTCAGTGATTCAAATCCCAAATTAAAGGATAAAAATATTGAGCTAACAGGTAAACCTTTGTAACTTATTCCAAGGTTTTAAAAAAATTATTAAATATTTGTCTTATGGATATTCAGAAGTCACGTTCAGGGGAGATGCATTGATTGTTTCTGATATTTACTAACTCTGGGCTAACTTTCTATGATCATTCTTATCAGAGTATGGGGAAGTCATATCATAAGACTAACGGCAAGCAAATCTATGGAAAATGTCTCAGAGGGATGTGGTCCCTTGCTAGGAATTTGTTTCTACAACTTGTATTAAAATCTGAAACCACTGAAGGATGGATATTTCCTGTTTTTCAGCATCGGAGATTCAAATGATGACACTTCCCCCAGGTCAGTTCGTGATTACAGACAGTGGTGTGGCCACTCCGGTCACCACTGGCCAAGTAAAGGCGGTTACGCCGGTAAGTGACCTGCTCCGGAGGTGTTTCCTGTCCGTTATACTACATCAGTCTCCACGAACCCCCATTTCCTACTCCTCAGCTCTCCTTACCTGAGTTAGAAGTACCTCCTCTGTACTCCCATAACTCCTTGTGGAGCTATGTTATAACCCTTATTATAGTGTATATTAATCACTGGTTTCTGGTCTGTCTTTTCCCAGCAGACAGTGAATTCCTTGAAAGCCGGGTCTTGGTCTTTACCTCTTTATTCTCAGTGCCTTGCACAGGAGGCTGGTGTATAGCAAATGGTCAATAAATACCTATGCAATTAATGACTAAAATGAACCTGCTAGATCCATATGTGTACAGAGTCGTAGTTGATCACCTTTTTTATGTGCTTTGTGGGAAGTATTTATGACTTGTTCCTCAGCTGGGTTGGGAGAGAATAGTAGAATGAATCTGTTATGGAGCTCTTTTAAGCTATTTTATTTTTTTAAAGATTTTATTTATTATTTATTTTGACAGAGAGAGATCACAAGTAGACAGAGAGGCAGGCAGGCGGAGAGAGAGAGAGAGAGAGAAGCAGGCTCCCTGTCGAGCAGAGAGCCCGATGCGGGACTCGATCCCAGGACCCTGAGATCATGACCTGAGCCGAAGGCAGCGGCTTAACCCACTGAGCCACCCAGGCGCCCCACTTTTAAGCTATTTTAAATAGTCAGCATAGTCCCCCCACACACACCCCTCTCCTTGGGGGAGAAACATTGGCACGAATTATCTTGTTCTATTTAGATTAGGCAGGTCAGTGTTGATTGTATCTGCTACCTGTGTTTTTATCTTCACTGGTTTGTGCTGGCCTGCCTCTAAGTAATTAGAAAACAGTATGTAAATTTAAATTGAGAAACATACTCATAAGTGGCTAGAGATATTGGGATGTTCCCAGGGGAAGACTCTTTCCCAAGATGTCTCAAAGAGCAGCAGGGTAGTCTGGTGGCCCCAGAACCTGATTTTTTGCATCACCTGGGTGGCTTTGCCTCCGGTCATGATCCCATGGTCATGGGATCAAGTCCCGCATCGGGCTCCTTGCTCAGCAGGGAGCCTGTTTCTCCCTCTGCCTACTGCTGCCCCTGTTGTGCTTGTGCTCTGTCTTTCTGACAAATAAATAAATTAAAAAAACAAAACAAAAAAACCTGATTTTTTTTCCCCCAAGGCATACTGAGAGCTTACCCATTTCTTAGCACACAAACTCACATTAACTAGACTTAGGAGAGATGTGTAAATCCAGAGGAACACTATTGTCCGTGAAAACAATGACTAATGTGAAATGGAAGAGTCTCATAGGCATAATCAGTGAAATTTTTACTCCCTGTGGGACCCATTGACTCTTTACCTTTTTTGGGCCAGGAACTCATTTGATAACCTGATTATAGCCAAGGATGTTCCCCTCCTCCTGCCATAATACACACACACACGCGCACACACACACACACACACACATACACATTTAATGTACATTTTCCAGGGTTCATAGAATCGCTCAAGCCTACACGTGGACAACCTAGTAGTCCATGGACCCCAGGCTGAGAACCTGGCTTCCTCCTGTTTGAGAAAGACCCGCATGGGAAACTAAATCATAATCAGAGATTGGTGAGTGTGGACTCTGAGCGCGTGGGCCTAGATAAATCAAATGGGTATTTGTCTCTGACGTTTTTTTCTGGACAGTGCTTGAAAAGGCCACTGCCTGGGTTTTCCTCCATGACTTCTTTTTTCTTAGCCTATATAGCAGACCGATCACCCTGCCAAGGGACACATTCTTGCTTTAAAAACGTTAACTTAAGGAAATAGTCATCTCCACGTCTGTGAAGTTTTCATGATCAGAGGAAAAATAATGACAATGCATGTTTTCATAAAACTAAATTGATTCAGGGTAAGGGACTTTATTCTAAGATCGTATTCTTCTTATACTTTTTTTTTTAAAGATTTAATTTATTTATTTGATAGAGATCACAAGTAGGCAGAGAGGCAAGCAGGGAGAGAGGGGGAAGCAGGCTCCCCGCCGAGCAGAGAGCTTGATGTGGGGCTCGATCCCAGGACCCTGGGATCATGACCTGAGCTGAAGGCAGAGGCTTTAATCCACTGAGCCACCCAGGCGCCCCTCTTCTTATACTTTTGAGTGTTAAAATTTCTCTGATTTGATAGTAGCATCTTAAAAATGACTTTTCTTGGCAAAATAAAATTTTGGAATACTTATTATTACTTTTAATTTGCTGGTCTGTGAAATTCTGAAGTCTAGGAACCACTGATCTTGACTCCCTGTCTTGGGAGCCATTCTGCCTCTTTTTTTTTTTTTTAAGATTTTATTTATTTATTTGAGTGAGAGAGAGCATGAGAGGGGAGAGGGTCAAAGGGAGAGGCAGACTTCCTGCTGAGCAAGGAGCCCAATGGGGGACTTGAACCTGGGGTTCCAGGATCAGGACTCGAGCTAAAGGCAATTGGTTAACCAACTGCGCCATGCAGGTGCCTCGCCATTCTGCCTCTTTAAGGAAACTTTAAATATCTCTTCTGTGATCTCCTTTGTATTACTCTTAAATCATAATAGACAGCAGTCTTTATGAATATCTAAATTCTTAAGAGTGGTACAATAGCCCACGCTTCCTTTGCCACATAGGTCATGATTGTGATGCAAATTTCTGTACCTGGAGCTCTTCACTGTATCATTTGGTAGAACACCTAAGGCGGTCCCTTAAAATACCTTCGCAGTCTATTAACTCTGATTCATCCCCTCCAAAGTACTCACATAGGCGCCTATTTTGGTGTTACCTTGTAACATTTCCTTTCATATTCCTTCTTTTTCTCTCCACCCAGAACCTCCCCCACTCCTTCAAGACTTCAGATTTCTAAAGATCTTTTTTTATTCTAGGGTCATTATGTGTTATCAGAAAGTCAACCAGAATTGGAGGAAAAGCAAGCTTCTGCTCTCTCCGCCGGAGTCCAGGTTCAGCCAGCTACACACAGTGACTTGGACCCCCAGACCACCAGCCAGCAGCAGTCCACGCAGTATATCATTACAACCACCACCAATGGGAATGGGAGCAGTGAAGTGCATATCACTAAACCTTAATGTCTACCCTTGAGCTTGAATCCAGCAGTCCCATCATGTCTTTTCTCATCCATAAGTCTGAAAACTTCCAACACTTGGAACTCTTTTTTTAAGATTTATCATTCGCTCAAGAATTTGGAAACCACACACCGGGGCTCCTTTTATCAAGGTCATCTTTACCAAATTGACTCTTTAAACCCTAGGAGCTTCTGCCATGGAATAGAGATCTTTCAGGGGAAAGTGGATTTCAAGGTGGAGAAACTTCGCCTTACTCTTGAGTTGGTTTTCTAACACATTGATAGGCCTTACTTTTCCTTTGCGGAAACATTAAGTGGTGTATCACATTTGTACCAAAGGTGGAGAAAGGATGTGCCAAGTCCTGGCTACTGGACTTCTTCATTCCAAGCCATGGCGCTGAAGGAGAGAGGCATTTTATTCGGTCAGAACTGCTTCATCTTCTGAGTTTGCATTTTCAGTAATTTAACAAGGGAAGCCTATTGAATATGAAAATAAAGATGATGAAACAGAGGTTTGACAGTGATGTTCTGAAGGAAAAACCGTCGTCTAGATTTTTCTTATTGCTGATTTAAAACAACCACCACAACAACTTGCCTCTTTGGGAAAACTGTTGTTGGGCTACTATTGGTAGTGCTTTGCACAGGCGCTGGCCTTCAGCCACTGAGGCAAGAACCTCCTGTTCTGGTAGGTCTTACCTTATTACTCCACCATGGTAGACTCCCCGTAGGAGAAAAGGTTTGTTTGATGTCAGCGGAATTTAAACTCCCACATTAAAGCTTTGCCTCCCATTCTCTGGTTGTGGTGTATTAAGAAGGAGGTGTTTGAGATCTCGGTACCAGGAAAAATTACTAAGATAATTACATATCAATAAAGTGAAAAGCACTGAAACCTTGTCCTGTCTTGCAGGATCCATTTACCATTCATTGGTACAGGATTAATTCCTTGTTCTTATCAGGTGTACAACCGACTCTCACATCTTTTAGTGTATTTTAGTACTTCTCATGCTGTCTTAAAATGAACATTCTTTAAGTTTGGTTGGAAAGGTGGCCCTCCTTATTTTTTTTTTTTTTTTAACACTTTTAACTTAGACATATTGTAGCTCACCTGGACCTTTTGGAAAGATGACCAACTTCACGCATAGGGGAAAAATAAGAATGTGGGGACCATTTATATGTCAAGGTAATTATAAGGGATATGAAAGAAATCCAATCTTTATGCTTTTTATACTGTCACTTGGGAGGAAAAAAATCTGCTTCAGCGATAGCTTTTCTTATATGTGTTCTTGTTTGCTGTCTTGTTGGCTATGAATTCAATGGGGGAAAATACTTCCCTCCTTTTTACTGTGCATTCCAATTGTACACATAAAACATTGCAGAAATCGGTATGTATTTTAACAATTTTTTGTGACATACTAACACATTTTTAGAGGAATTATCCTGTGATGGAACTTATCACTCCCGAACAGAAAGATCTAATTTCAATTTCAAATGAAGTTAGCTATTCTGTTTTATTTACATTTCTGGGTAAAAACTGGTTCTATAAACTAAGAAAGTATAGTAGCTTCTTTATGGTAAAGACACCTTTTGGAAAAAAAAACGATTCTGTCGAAATAACTTTACTAATATGTAGATTTTGCACTTTATTTTTGAGACCTCATTTATTTAGTTATCCCTGAAAATCTGGGCACTAAGGGAGCTTGAGAAAGTTATTTGGTAAATGTGTAGAAACTAAGGATGGACTCTATCTTTGGTAACAAAGACGTAATGTTGATGTTTTCCGTAGAAAATATTGACCCTGAATCACAAAACAGAGACTCTGGGTTCCAGAGTCCTGCAGTATAATAACTGTAAATATCCCAGTGTCCAGTCTAGAAAGACTTGTAGGCGAAGAGTATTAGACTTTGCTAAAGGTCCAGTTTAATTTTTATACCTTAAATCTGGCCCTATTGGGTCCTTTTTAATTTGAACGAGCAAGGTACTTCCCCTTCCGTCAGGAATAACTTATTGATTACAAGAGAAAACTACCACTGAACGGAATGTTCATTTTATGCCAGTTATTTCAAGTTGTAAAATACACAGAAGAAAATAGTTTGGAAGGACTCTGCTTCTTTCTCATCTAAGTTTTTTCTTTTTCTCTTTTTGTACTTATGTGGAATAAACAAAGGATCTAAAACCAATTTGTATATTATCAACCAGAGATGCAGGCGGCCATCAAGCCAAACAACACTTCTCTAAGATCAGGTATTCTGCACGTCCATTCCAAGTTAATAGATTTTTTTCAAAGGGACTTGGATTTGAAGAGGTGGTGGATTATAAGCCATCTGAAGACCAATACGGAAAAAAAAAAAAAAGTATGTAGCCAATGTTTATATTGTGGCCTCTCTTAGGACATATTGGCACTCTAAACTTCAATCAGTGCAGTGTGAAAATTTTGGAGTAGGTTACATACAGATTTTACATTTTTATTGTTTGATTTGTGCTCACATAAACAGACATTTCATCATGTAAAATTCCTATTATTCTGGAAAAACCTATTGCTTTGATCTTCTTGAATTGTTTTCTGATTTCAAAAAACTCTCAAGATATCTAGGGCTAAAAAGCACTTCATGAGATGCTAAAGTTGACCCACAGGTTGAAAATATTGACCCTGTCCTGTTATTTAAATGTGAACATTTAATGTACATTCAGTGAGTTATAGTGTTAATAGTCTTGTGCTACAGCAGGTGTAAAAATAAATATTTTTTTTAATAAACATCTTGTTTGTATGTGTGAAGCTACAAGAACTACTGGGATTGTTAATTAAAAAAAAAAAGATTTTTATTAATATTAGAGAGAGAGAGAACGTGCCTGAGTGAGCTGGGAGGGGGAAGGGGCAGCTGGCTCGGGTTTGAGCCAGGAGGGGTAGTGCAGCCCTATCTCAGAGCCCTGAGATCTGACCTGACCCGAAATCGAGAGTTATCTCTTAACTAATTTTGTTCATTACAATTTATAATGTTTTGACTCTTCGGTTGACGCTGGTCTGGTCAGAGACACAATGTATGGGAACTCAGGGATGACAACTATGGAATGGTGTTCCCCTTTCCTTCTAGTTGGTGTTTTCTAATTGAAGAACCTCCCAAAGGTCTAATAGGCAGGAACTAAGGGCTGGTGGGCACTGTTTTCCAACAAGAGAGGAACCTTAGTTTGACCTATCAGCTTCCCCGACACATTTCCATCCAATCGAGGGACCGGAGGACAGTCTCTGCAGGACCCGGTGGGAGAGCTGTGGATTAAGTAGTCTGAAGCTGTTCTAAATAAGAACCAGTGAATAAGAAAGGGACCTAGATTCTTTTTTTTTTTTCCCTCAAAGATTTTATTTATTTATTTAAGAGAGAGATTGAGAGAGCACGAGAGGAGGGAGGGTCAGAGGGAGCATCAGACTACGAGAGGAGCAGGGAGTCCCATGCCGGACTTAATCCCAGGACTCAGAGACGCGACCTGAGCGGAAGACAGATGCTTAACCGACTGAGACACCCAGGGTGCCCGGGGCCTAGATTCTTAACAGAGGAATGTTATCGAGTTTAATTTTAAATGTATTTCTTCAACGTGTTTATACTTTCTTTCCGAAGGTCAGGGGCCCAGGGACAGGAGGAAGATACCGGGATACGCAAGGGCACAGGCTCCTGTGTTTTCCTTCCTCCCTGAAACTCAAGAAACTGCAGTTTCCTTAGCTGTAAAATGGGAATAGTGTATAAGAGCAGACAGCTGTAGTACAAAGATAGGGGCTAGAAAGTGCTTAGCATAGTGCTTGGTACAGAGTATACTCTCTGCAAACGCTGGCGAATAAAATTGCATTCACCATTCATGGGCCTCAGTTCGCGACCAGGTAAAGACTACCGACACTGTTCTTTCTGAATAAAGCTTCCACGGCAGGTGAGACCATGGGCCGCGTGAAAATTGCAACCCAAACCCAGTAGCGCGGGCTCGCACCGCCCCAGGCCCCGCCCCGCGAGGCCCCGCCCCCGGCACCCTCCAGGTCCCGCCCCGCGCAACCCCGCCCCTTCCGCCGCCGAGCCCGGAGCGTGCACGCACCGAGACGCCTTGCGGGAGCGAGCGCGTCCGGGAGCCCGCGGGCCGAGAAGCGCTGCGGGTTGGGAGACCCGCGACTCAGGTGAGGGCGGGCCCAGGACGGCGAAAGGGTTAAAAGCGTAGCCGCGGAGCGGAGGGAGGGAGCGGCTGGGTCTCCGAGCGTCGCTGCTCCTGTGGGCCTGGGGCAGGGGAGAGCGGGCGGGTTGGGAGCCGGGCTGCGGGGTGGGTGGGGGTTAGGGTTAGGCACGGTGTGGGGGAGGGGCCGTGGGCGCAGAGGTGCAGCTTAGAGGGGCGGTACCCGGGCCTTGGGCAGGGCAGGGTTGGCTGGGGAGGGGTTTAGTTGCAGGGGCGGCGGATTTGGAGCGGGCGTTTGCTCCGGAAGCAGCCCAGGGTTTAGCTTTTGCGTTGGGGAGGGTCCAAGAGGCAAGGCTAGTCCAGGTGCAGAGAAAGGGCCATCGGGAGAGACCCTCCCGGTCCGGTACAGAGGTTCAGGATGCCGCAAGACTCAGAAATCCTTGGCTTCCGGGGTTTCAGTCCTCTGGCAGCTCCCTGCTTTTTGTGTTTTGAGATCCTATTCAGAATATTAGCAGGGCAAAGGTTGCCACTCGAATAGATTAAATTTAGCTACACATCCATCATAGTTGAAGAAACTTGTGATCAAGTTGTGAAACAGGGGTGATCCTCCTAAGAGTCAGAACACTGGCTTTGCAGTTACTGTCCTATGTCAATTCTATGAAGAGTGTCTTGCTGTAAGCATCAGGTTGCTTCTGCCAATTTTTCTATTTTAAAGTTTTGTTAAACTCATGCGCCATGTGCTTTCTCACCTGCTTCAGTTACTTAGGCACCAGCAACGTTCAGGATGTTGTCATTCCCCATGTACTGAAAGGTGATGGAGCACAATTGTTGGAGACGGTCTGGTTTGTCCAACACTAATCTTCCTGCAGTATCTGTACATACATCTGAAATCTCTAAAAGATAACTTGAGATAATTTGTGGGAAGATGCTTATTTTAGTAGTGGTATTACAGCTCTACTTTTTATCATTTAAGAGTTTTGGGATCAGAAGTCATTACATTACTGTGTTTCTGTGACTGCATTAAGTCATATAAACTGTCATCCATCTGGAGATTATTTATTGTAGGATTCCAAGATTGGAAATAACTGTACAGAGGACCTGGTACAACTCCCCTTTGTCTTACAGATAAGGAAATTGACACCTGGCAAGGTGAGAATTTTGCCTAAAGTCACCGAGAGTAGGCTAGAAGTTTGGCATTTTGACTGTTAAGTCTGTTTTGTTTTGTTTTTCTTTCCATTTTATTGTGCTTCTTAGTCCATTTGGTAGGAATAGGAGATAGAATTGATTTAGCAAATGTTTGTAGAGTGAGTGAGATCATACTCCTTGTGGTCCTGTTAGTTTAGTTCAGTCCTATGGCCTCAGCTTTACAGCTGATTCAGGCCATTAGCCTAATGAGATGCTTTCTGAAGATTTTTTTCTTTTTTAAGGGCTTATTTATTTGAGAGAGCGTAAGTGGGAGGAGCAGTGGGAGAGGGAGAATCTCAAGTGGATTCCCCGCTGAGCATGGAGCCCGATATAGAGCTCGATCTCATGACCCTGAGATTACAGCCTGAGCAAAACCAAGAAGAGTTGGACCCTTAACCGACTGTGCCCCCCAGACACCCTTCTGATGATGTGTTGATTTGTACATTTACAAAGAAGACCAGCAGTGTTCATTTATTACAGGAAGGAAAAAAATAGCATTATATTTACATGGTTACAAATACCAAATGGACCCTTAGTTGGCAGATTAGCTACTAAGTTTACTGGTGGTGTGGTCAAATGCTTGGAGACTCCCAAGTTGTTTTGTTTTTGTTTTTTTTAAGATTTTATTTATTTGTCTCTGAGACAGAGCGAGTGAGGGCAGGCCGAGGGAGAAGCAGGCTCCCTCCTGAGCAAGGAGCCTGCTGAGGGACTCATCCCAGGAGCCTGGGATCATGACCTGAGCCAAAGGCAACGCTTAGACAGCCACCCAGGCATCCCGAGACCCCAGAGTTTATGTGAACTAAAGTCATATTATCATGCTCCCCTTTCAGAATTGCAATTGACATTTTATATAGGAGGTGTAGTGTTAAGAATGTGTGTTTGTAGTCAGGCAGACCTGAGTTTCATTCATTCATTACTGCTGAGATTGGGCAAATTATTTATCTACTTTGATCCTCAGTTTTAGTATCTGTAGAATAGATCCGATGACCCTGTGTTGCACAGTTGTAGGAATTAAATGAGATTCACGAAAGGCCAGGCACTTAAGAGGCCCTCATTAAATAATTTATTGTTAGTGTCTGAGCTTTCCTAGTCTATATGGTTGATTTTTTTCTTCATAAAGGCATAACAAAGAATTACTAAAAAAACAAAGCAATAATTGTTAAATAAATTTTTTAATTATTATCTTTTAAAGATTTTTATCTATTTATTTGAGAGAGGGAGAGAGAGAGCAAGCATGAGCAGGGGGAGGGATAGAGGGAGAAGGAGAAGTGAGCAGAGAGCCTGATGCCGGGCTAGATCTCAGGACCCGGGGATCATGCCCTGAGCCAAAGGAAGATGCATAACCGACCGAGCCACCTAGGCACTCCAAGAAATTATCTTATGGTAGAGAGATTATTGGCCTGAGAAGTTTCAAGTTATGAACTCTGATCTGTTTATCAGTTATCTGTTTAATCTCTAAGTCTCACTTTGCTCAAGTGTAAAATGAAGGTAATAAGAAATTCTGCAGATTTGGGAGTTACTGTAGAAGCATTCTGAGCAGCAGGAGACCTGCTAGAAAAGGTTTGAAGATTGAGATGAGAATGCAGTGGTAGAAGAGAGAAGAGGTGTGTAGCTGTAGTTAAGGTAGGAGGATAAAATATTAATTGGACTTGAGTTTGACTATTTTCTGGGCCAGAATATTTTTTGAAGGAGTGTTAGTATCAGCTAGACCCCTGGGATTCCTACCTTTCTATCTGGAGGTATGACTGCATATATTTGTGTAGATTTTCTTTGGAACATAAACAATGGATTCCTTGGACCATATGCTGACGGATCCCTTGGAACTGGGTCCATGTGGAGATGGCCATGGCACTCGTATTATGGAAGACTGCCTCCTGGGGGGCACCAGGGTTAGTCTGCCCGAGGACCTTTTGGAGGACGTAAGTAGTAGCAACACCACCATCTTCTTTTCTGTCACCTTGCCTGTAACCACTATTCTAAACCTTTTCCACACACTGAAGGTTTTCAGTCTTTTGTGTACCCTTTGGTTTCATTTTCTACAATGCAGCCAGAGTGATATCTCTCACTTTTTTAGTGTAAAGTCTTTAATAATGTGTTCAGAGAAGAAAGTATAAGCTGTATACCGAAGCCCTATTTTTAACCAGATAATTCTGAGCAGTTAACAAGAAATTAGATATTTTAAGGACAGAATTATGGATGTGTTTACATTGAATTTGTTACCCACATTGTGGATCGTGAAACAAAATCCAGGCATACTGTATTTGTTCATCAAGCGGGTAACCTCTAGTCAGTTAGTAGTACATGTCCTGGGATGGGATATCCGTGTGCTTTTGGCCCCTTTCGCTGGCAGGCTATGTAATCGTCATCATCATTAAGGTGGCTCCTACTTACTAAGTGCTTATGTGTAAGGCATTGTGTATGCCAAAAAGTGTATTTATTTATCTCCTTTCTTTTGCCATTATCACATATACAGACAGGTGTAGGGTGTCATCTCAAGCATTCATTTGTACATCATTCAGTTGTAGGAGATAATTGCATTAGTCCTCTATGGTTCAGATTTTTTCTTTCCTAATATGTCAAACATTATAGATAAAATAATGCCACCATTTATTCTCTCTGCCACCTGAAGTAACAACTACTGAAGTGACATATATATCCTTCCCATCCATGTTTTCTTTGCACACTCTTTCAGATAAATCTCTTTCTGTTACTCATTTAGTCAGCAAACACTTACTGTATTACATACCTACATGGGCAGAACTGAGACACAGGAATAAAGTGGTGTGCAAAAATAGACTTGCGGGGGGACAGTTTGGACCCCAAGGTGCTCTCGGTACATGAATGCAAGAGATGCCTAGTAGGTGGTTAGAATTCTGGGTTGTCTCCTGCTTCAGCCCTTTGCTGACTCTTATTGTCCTTAGGATAATGGCACAAGTACTTAACATGTTTTTAGGTCCCTTGCTCCTCTTCTGTCTGCTGCTCCCTCCCTCTGCGTCCTTGCGCTAGCTATGCATTGCCTCAACTCTCTTCATTATTTAAAAAAGTGGACTGTATCATATAGAAGAAGAGTATATAAAATCCATATAAATAAAACACTGATAAAACAACCATGTAGCTACAAGAAGTAGAACATTTGCCAATGCCATTCAGGCCCCCACAGGTAATTGGGGTCCTTTCTTTTATATTAATTATTCTTCTGTTTTTATGGTTTTGCTCTGGATTTTTAAATTTTTGCTTATTTATCTTTTTTTTTTTTTTTAAAGATTTTATTTATTTATTTGTCAGAGAGAGAGAGGGAGAGAGAGCGAGCACAGGCAGACAGAATGGCAGGCAGAGGCAGAGGGAGAAGCAGGCTACCCGATGAGCAAGGAGCCCGATGCGGGACTCGATTCCAGGACGCTGGGATCATGACCTGAGCCGAAGGCAGCTGCTTAACCAACTGAGCCACCCAGGCGTCCCTGTTTATTTATCTTTAATCTCTATGCCCAGCGTGAAGCTTGAACTCATGATCCGCATGCTCTACTGACTGAGCCAGCTGGGCGCCCCTGCTCTGTTGGATTTTTAACTCTCCTGCTTCACTTTTTTTTTCTTTTTCTTTTTTTATCCTTTAACTATCTTAAATGTCACTTCTTCTGGTAGGTGTTCTCTGACACCTTGGGTCTGGGACACGGGCTTCTCCTGTATGCTTCTGTGCACATCAGCTTTTCTTAAGTTACATTGTAATTGCTTGTCTCCCCCCACACCCCCAAAACAAGCCGCCTAGCTTAGTAATCAGCACATAGAAGGTATACAGTATATAACTGAGCTGAGATTGAACTCCATCTTGTTGCTTGTCACTCTTTGTAGGTGACTCAACTGCTCTTCCTCTCCTCCCATGTTATCTTTTTCCTGCCCCTCATCTTAAGCTGAATTCAGGTAGAAACTGAGATCGTTTTTCCTTTGGGTTATTATTTACTGTTGGGTATAAGATAATGGTTTAAATGTTGTTGTTAATCTCTAAGATTTGAGAATTGAATAAAGATTGATGACTTTTGTTGTTGTTGTTAAGATTTTATTTATTGTTAGAGAGTGCGTACACACAAGCAGGGGGAGAGGCAGGCAGACGGAGAAGTAGGCTTCCCACTGAGCAGGGAACCCAATGCAGGACTCGATCCCAGGACCTTGGGATCATGACCTGAGCCCAAGTCAGGTGAATAACTAACTGAACCACCCAGGCATCCCAGTAACATTTTGGTTTAAACAAACTTAAAAACTTGGGTATAGTGATGGTTGCACAACAGTGTAAATGTATCTAATGTCACTGTACACTTAAAAATGGATAAAATGGTAAATTTTATGTTATGTATATTTTACCACTCATGGAAAAACTTAAAAGTTTTTGTTTCTCTCTTGTTTACTTGTCTGCTTTTCCTCATTGTCCTAGCCTGAGATATTCTTTGATGTAGTCAGCCTCTCAACATGGCAAGAAGTATTGAGTGACTCTCAACGTGAACACCTCCAGCAGTTTCTGCCTCGCTTTCCTGAAGACAGTTTTGAGCAGCAAAATCAGCTCATCCTAGCCCTATTCAGTGGGGAGAACTTCCGCTTTGGGAACCCTCTGCACATTGCCCAGAAGCTTTTCCGAGGTACGTACGTTGGCATTCTTTTTTTTTTTTTTTTTAAGATTTTATTTATTTATTTGACAGAGATTACAAGTAGGCAGAAAGGCAGGCAGAGAGAGGAAGGGAAGCAAGCTCCTTGCCAAGCAGAGAGCTAGATGCAGGGCTCGATCCCAGGACCCCGAGATCATGACCTGAGCCAAAGGCAGAGGCTTTAACCGAGCCACGCAGGCGCGCCGGCATTCTTTTTTTTTGAGAGGAGTGAAAGAGAAGGAACACGTTCACTTATGTGAGTACTACTTTCTTCATTTATTGTATTTATTTTCATGTACTGATACTGACTCAGAGCCCAATTGTGTGCAACACTTTGTGTAGGCAATTCTTTTTTTAATAAAAATTTTTAATTTACACAGGATATATATCAATCATAAATGATTTGTTGTAAAATGAACTTAACTGTGTAACCACCACCTGGATCAAGAAATAAAACATTACTGGTGTCTTATAGGCACCTTTTTTGAGTAGTCTTTAAAAAAATTTCTAAACAGTGTATCATTTGCTTTTTCCTGCATAATAGATGTCTGTGTATTTGTGTGTCACACATAGCATCCATGTATCTCTTAACAAGCATGTGCTGCCATGTAATCACAGTCCTGTTCTCACACCCAAGAAAATTTATACTGCACAAATACCATAGAATATCTCATATTCAGAAGTTGTCAGTGGTTTCCTAAATCTCCTTTATGGTGGCCTTTTTTATTGTTTTCCTTTTAAGTTCAGATCTATTCAAGTTTATGCATTGTGTTTGGATTTCATGTCTCTTGGCTTCCTGAACCTCAGGCCCTCTGGCTTTTTTTGTCTTTCAAAAAACAATGATTTCTTTTTTTTTAAGTGTGATTGACATGCAATATTATATTTTTTTCAGGTGTACCTCTTGATTCTCTGTGTATATATATATATATATATATATATATATATGTATATATATATATATATATATTTTAAGATTTTATTTACTTATTTGACAGATCACAAGTAGGCAGAGAGGCAGTAAGAGAGAGAGGAAGGGAAGCAGGCTCCCCGCTGAGTGGAGAGCCTGATGTGGGGCTTGATCCCAGGACCCCGGGACCATGACCTGAGCCAAAGGCAGAGGCTTCAAACCACTGAGCCACCCAGGCACCCCAGTTCTCTGTATGTTCTGAAGTGATCCCCATGATACATCTAGCTACCACCTGTCTCATACAAGTTGTTACATATTATTAACTATTTTCTGTATGCTGTACATTGTATCCTTTTGTCTTATTTATAACTGGATGTTTGTAGCTTTTAATCCCCTTCTCCTATTTTGCTTATACCAACCCCCCACCCCCCAAACACAAGGCAGTCATCACATTGTTCTCTGTTATCTGCTGAGTCTGTTTGTTTTTTTGGTTGTTCATTTGTTTTTCAGATTTTATATACAAATAAAACTATGGTACTTGTTTTTCTCTGACTTAGTTCAGTAAGCACAATACCCTCTGGGTCCATCCATGTTGTTCATGTGACAAGATTTCATTCTTTTTTAGGCTGAATAGTAGTCTATTGTATCTGTCTGTGAACTCTTTATCCATATGGTCATCTTCATTCATTCATCTATGGATGAATGTGTTACATCGCTTCCATGGTTTGACTAGTGTGAATAATACCACAGTGAACATAGGGATGCATATACACTTATTGAATTAGTGTTTTCAGTTTCTTCAGATAAATACCCAGAAGTGGAATTGCCGAATGGTAGTTCTGTTTTTAATTTTTTAAGGACCTTTATACTGTTTTCCATAGTGGCTGCTCATTCCCACCACCAGTGCCCGAGGGTTCCATTTTCTCCACATCCTTGTCACTTGTCATTTCTTGTCTTTTTGATAATAACCATTCTCACAGGTGTAAGGTGATATTTTGTGTTTTTTTTTTTTTTTAAAGATTTTATTTATTTATTTGACAGACACAGATCACAAGTAGTAGTTAGAGAGGCAGGCAGAGAGAGAGGGGGGGAAGCAGGCTCCCTGCCGAGCAGAGAGCCTGATGCGGGGCTCGATCCAAGGACCACTGGGATCATGACCTGAGCTGAAGGCAGAGGCTTTAACCCACTGAGCCACCCAGGCGCCCCGAGCTACCATTCTTACCTTTGTACTTGACTGCTTTCATTCACTGTCTCTTCACTGCCGACTGCCAGGCTGCTTCAGCAGCCACCTCCACACAGCTGCTACAGCAAGCTCCTTAAAACCTCCCTTCTCAGAATATTTAGCAGTTGCCTTCACTTGAAATAAAATTCAGTGTCTGCAGGGCTCTATGTGACCTGGCCCCTGCCCACTTATCCCAACTTCATCTGGTACTTCGCTCTCCTTTCCTCACTGTTAACTAGCCCACCGCCAGCCAATAGAAATGTTACATGAACCGGGGCACCTGGTGGCTCAGCTGGTTAAGTGACTCTTGATTTCAGCTCAGGGTTGTGAGATCGAGCCTGGCATTGACTCCCTGCTCAGTGGGAAGGCTGCGTCACTCCCTTTCCCTCTGCTCTTTCCCCCGCCTTGCTCTCCTCCTCTCAAATAAATAAATATTAAAAAAAAAAAAAAAAAAAAAAGATGAACTATGTGTGTTCAAGTTAAAATTTTCTAGTAGCTGCGTTAAGAATCATAAAGGCAGTTAATTTTATTTATTTATTTATTTATTTATTTTTTAAGATTTTATTTATTTATTTGACAGAGAGAGATCACAAGCAGGCAGAGAGGCAGGCAGAGAGAGAGGAGGAAGCAGGCTCCCCGCTGAGCAGAGAGCCCGATGCGGGGCTCGATCCCAGGACCCTGAGATCATGACCTGAGCCGAAGGCAGCGGCTTAACCCACTGAGCCACCCAGGCGCCCCAAGGCAGTTAATTTTAATGAGACATTTTGATCTATTATAATTATTATTAATTTCTTTCCATTTCTTGAAAAAGATTTTATTTATTTATATGATAGGGAGAGAGACAGCGAGAGAGGGAACACAAGCAAGGGGAGTGGAAGAGAGAGAAGCAGGCCTCCTGCTGAGCAGGGAGCCCGATGTGGGGCTCGATCCCACGACCTGGGATCATGACCTGAGCCAAAGGCAGATGCCCAACCACTGAGCCACCCAGGTGCCCCAATATTTTCCTTAAAACATACAAAATATTTTTTTTAACAGAGGTATGGCTTTTAATGGCTTTCAAAAAGTGGGGGAAACTAAAGACTGAAGGAACATAACTTCAAAGAAGTACAGAGGCAAAAAAGATACTCAGTTTTTATATATCAAACAGCATCAGTAGCATTCAACTCTTGGCTCGTTTCTTGAAGGTCACATCCTGTTTCCCTGAAGCAGGCAGCATAGCATGGTGGGTAAGACCTTGGACTGTGGAGCTGGATTACCTGGGTTCACACCTGCTTTCCCCTTTTATTAGGTGTGTGATCTTGGACAAGTTATTTAAATTCTCTATCCCTCAGTTTCTTCATCTATAAAATGAGGATTTAGTAGTGCCTTTTATGGGGTGGTTATGAAGATTAAATGAGTTAATAGACGCAGGGTCCTTATATAGAGCAGTTGTCGGGGGCTGTTTTTTTTTTTTTAAGATTTTATTTATTATTTATTTGACAGAGATCACAAGTAGGCGGAGAGGCAGGCAGAGAGAGAGGAAGGGAAGCAGGCTCCCTGCTGAGCAGAGAGCCCGACTTGGGGGCTCGATCCCAGGAACCCAGGATCATGACCTGAGCCGAAGGCAGAGGCTTTAACCCACTGAGCCACCCAGGCGCCCCAGTCAGGGGCTGTTCTAAGTAAACATTTGCTATTATTAGTTACATTGGATGGTATTAGGGTGGTTGGGGCAAAAAAGAGAAACACTGTGTACTTTAACTTCTCATTTTTACGTTCTGAGATTAGCTTTTCAATCTTTCCCTCTCAGTTTTCATCATGGTCTATCAGCTCAAATCCATTATGTCCAAAATAGACCTCTCCTCGACCTTTTTATCTCAGATGATGATATCAGTTTTTCATGTCCACTCATCAGGGTACCATGCTTATTTGACCTCTCTGTGGCCCCCCATCCAGCTCCAGGACTGAACTATCAGCTGGTTTAATCCTTCTCCCTCAGGAATGTATCTCAAGTCTCTACTTCTGTTCATGTAACCACTATTTTACTTACTAGTCAGCTAATAGGTGACAGACATTCTTTGAGATTCTGGAAATATGGTAATGATCTTACATTCTCATAGGGAAGAACATGATAATAAACAAGAAAATACTTATGGGCATTAAGTACTTTTAAGAATGAGGAGGGTAAGGGGACTAGAATAATGGGAAGGAGCTCTTTTAGACATAGTAGTTGGCGAAGGTTTCTCTGATGGGATGGTATCAAGACAGGGACTTAATGAGGGTAGGATGACCAAGCTGTGAAAACACAGGGTGTTAGTAGGAAGCCTTGCATGTAGAGGGAACTTTAAGTACAAAGGTCTTGAGAAAATAGGGTATGTAGCCTATTCAGGAAACAGTGTGGAGGCCAGTCGGGCTGAGATAGAGGGAGCAAAGAGAAGACTGGTGGAAGATGAGGCCAGAGGGAGCTCAGGACACATGAAGGGCCTTCCAGGCTATCTTTCAGACCTGGGCTTTTATTCTGAGTGTGGAGGGAAGCTGCCATCCTCTCTTACCTAGACCTCCTGCAGGTGTTTTCTTTCTTCTCTCTTGCTCCCCACCATGTCCTTCTGCTTTAAACCCTTCAAATTATTCCCATTGCACTTAGGATAAAATACAGCTCCACCTGTGCCCTATGGGTTTCTGTGTGGTTGGATCTCTGCCTGCCTTCCCAGGGCATCGCCCGCTACCTCTGCTGCAGACCACTCTGAGTTAGTCATACAGACGTTTTCTCCAGCTTTGGGGTGTGCAGAGTCCTTGCTTGCTTCAGATCTGCCTTCGCATGGGCTGTTCCTTCTGCCTTTCCCCCATTTTTACTATTATTTGCTTTTAAGATTTTTTTTTTTTTTTTTTTTTTTTTGTCAGAGAGAGAGGGAGAGAGAGCGAGCACAGGCGGACAGAATGGCAGGCAGAGGGAGAAGCAGGCTCCCCGCCAAGCAAGGAGCCCGATGTGGGACTCGATCCCAGGACGCTGGGATCATGACCTGAGCCGAAGGCAGCTGCTTAACCAACTGAGCCACCCAGGCGTCCCTATTATTTGCTTTTAAATTCCCATTGATTTTCCTCCCAATTTTTTGTTTTGAAAATTTTTAAACATATGGAAAAGTTGGCAGATAGTATAACAAACATCTGTGTAACTTATTAATATTTATCAGTTGTTAACATTTTGCCATAGTTGCTTTAATTAGGCTTCATTTTATGTTTTGTTCCTTAGAGATCCCTTTCCCGAATATACCCCTCCTCACTCTTGGTAGTTGCTTCAAATTAATTCCCCAGAGTACTTAAAAAGAGTATCTATCTGTTTAACTGCTTATTTTCTGCCTGCCATGGACTGTAGGCCCCACATACGCAACAGTCATCTTTTCCTCTCCTGTCCTGTCTTCCGGTATCCAGCACTTTTTAAGCACGTGTTAGATATTTGTTGACCCATATTCACACACAGTTGTGCCTCCGTTCTTCTCAGACGGACACTTCAACCCGGAGGTGGTCAAGTACCGGCAGCTGTGCTTCAAGTCCCAGTACAAGCGCTACCTGACGTGCCAGCAGCAGTACTTCCACAGGCTGCTCAAGCAGATCCTGGCCTCCCGGAGCGTAAGTAGTGCTGGCCCCTGCGTGTGGCATGGGGACGCTGAACGCACACATCTCATCGCTTCAAGAAGTGGTTCGGGTACCGCACGCCGGTGATAGCAGTAAGAAGAAAACGGGACCAATAAAGCCACCACACAGTTAGGCTGTATTGTCCTTTCTTATTCATTTTAAGATGTAGCCTGGTTTCAGAGATGTGAAAACATGGAAAAAAGGTATCTCTTAAAACTGATGAAATATCATAGCTTCAGTCTTTAGCAAGGTCAGCAGATGGCTTTGAGATCCATCGTGGGTTGTTTAGGAGAAGCAGGTTGCTGCACAGCTGGCGTGCGAGAGCACACAGGCCTCCAGATACCTTGACAGATGAATAGGGTACCAGGCTTCGTGGCCTGGGAGCTAGACCTGTGTGTAATCTTCGAGGCATGTGTTGTAGACTTGAGGAATGCACCAGAACAAGCTTTGGGTGATGATGTGTCTGCCCATCTGCTCTCTTCCTAGGACCTACTGGAGATGGCCCGACGGAGTGGCCCAGCCCTTCCCTTCCGCCAGAAGCGCCCTTCACCGTCCCGTACCCCTGAGGAGCGGGAGTGGCGGACCCAGCAGCGCTACTTAAAGGTCTTGAGGGAAGTGAAGGAGGAGTGTGGTGACACAGACCTGTCATCTGATGAAGAGGGTGAGTATCTGGGGGTACTTGGAGTAGCTGGGATGTTGGAGTTATACCAGCAGCTTGTTCAGTTGGAGCCAGTGGTAGCCATTTATCTCCCGGGAAGGAAGCTGTCCCAGTTGTCTCTCTTGGTGGGTGGTGGATGATGGGACTCAGAACTCCTTAGTCTTTGGGCTCTGAGACATTCCTGTTAGGTGGGGTGTGACTGCATACCTTTTTTACCCTTGATGCTTAAGTGGCATTTGAGTTTAGATGAGATGAATCCCTGCATGGCAGGGCTCTCCACAGTAGGCCTTCTGGTCCTATTGTGCCACTTGAGAGAACTGCTTTTCCCCTTACAGGAGAGTAGTAGTGACTGTTGGCCTGCTGCAATGCGACCCCATCACTCTGTTGAAGTCTCTCTTCCTGGAAGAGCCGTTTAAATGACCTAAGTGTGCTCCAGTTCGTCTGGAGAAGGGTCAGAAAGGAATGGTGGAACCCTGGCCTCCATGTTGTTGGCTTAGCCTTGTTGAACCCAAATGGCCACTTACCCAATCTCCCCTATTGGAGTCCACAGCCACGTTGGATTTACAAGAAAAATTTTCTTTTGAAGATCTCAGCTCATGGCTTCCGAGCTCTCCAGCGCGTTCTCCTAGCCCTGCGGTGCCCCTGAGGGTGGTGCCCACGCTTTCAACCACGGATATGAGAACTGCAGGTGAGAGCTGAGTGATGCTGTGGACACTTTGGGAAAGCAGGACCTAGATCTGAGAACTCCCTTACTGGGAGGGGGGCGCTGGCTTCTTACCTACCAGGGAATCGAAGCAGTGTTCCTTAGAAGTGGGAGATTAGAAGTTTCTGTTTGATTTCACTTGTCTCCAAGTAGGTAGACCTGCCTTTCTTCCTTCCTTTGTTGTGAAGCTTTCCCTTAGGAGCTGATCAGATGGTATTTTGGGCTAAAGAAAGCAGATTCTTAAAATAGCAATATTTAGGGGCAGTTCAATAATAGAACAGGAGAGGTAATCAGAGCCATAGCAGTTTCTTAGAATGTGAAATTAGAGAAGAACTTTTAACTGGGATAGGAATCAAAGAAGATGGTTAAGAATTTTTGAGGTGTTTTAGGAGCAGCTGAGATCATTGTTATCTGTCAACGTAGAGAAAAGCTGAAGAGTTGATCCTATGACTATTTCAAGATGGTGTGTGTTTACAGTACAGGGGAGTCAGAAGGGACACTCAGAAACATGTTACTTTGAGTATCACAAGTGACCAGAAAGACTTGAATTTGAGCATCATGCTAGTGAATGACCTAGTCCATATGGTTTGGTTCATTTTCTCTCAGATAAAATAGAACTGGGGGACAGTGACCTGAAGATAATGTTAAAGAAGCACCATGAGAAGCGGAAACATCAACCAGTAAGATTGGGTGGGGTGGTCACTAGTGGTTTTTGGTCTAACATCTTTGGATTGGCGTTTGGAAGATGAAGGTAGACACCATATCAAATATCTTTGGATAGGCTTTTAGGAGATAAGGTAGTCATCATATCATTTATGCTTCCTTTTCTTTCATTTTTGGGGAACAGGAGCCACCGTAGTGGCTAGTTAACACCAGCGATATGAGAGGAAGACAGATGCTTGACCTAGTGTCTGATTTATATGGTATATGAATCACTGTATACATTTTACCTGTGTTCAGAGAGGTTAAGGAGCTTGTCCTTGGCCCTACTGCTAGGAAGTCAGGAGTCAGACCCTGTATTCTTCCCACTTTTTACTCTCTGTTACTCTGCTGAGTCAAGGTGATGCCAGTGCAGCCAAGCCAGAGAGCAGAGCTCCCGTCCAAGAAAAGGCAGGGAGGTGGAAGCATCCCACATTGGAAATCAGCAAATCCCTTACCTTTTCTGAACCACATTTTCAGACTGTAAAATATAGTGATATTTAATAAGCCTGTTTGAAGAGCACTAAGATAAGGAATGCAGAAGAGCTTTATAAACTAAATGTCGTGCAATAGAAAGGTTGGAAGTGAGTTCTGTGTCCCATTATGAAGGGGAGTAGTCTTTGTCTCCATATATATATTATGTTTTTTTAAAGATTTTATTTATTTATTTGATAGAAATCACAAGTAGGCAGAGAGGCAGGCAGAGAGAGAGGGGGAGGCAGGCTCCCTGCTGAGCAGAGAGCCCGATGCGGGGCTTGATCCCAGGACCCTGAGATCATGACCTGAGCCGAAGGCAAAGGCTTTAACACACTGAGCCACCCAGGTGCCCCTCCATATATTTTTAATTCAACATGATTTCCTCAAGTGTGCCCGGTATCTGATTGTATCTAGGTAAATTGGGAAAATAATCAGCAGTTTTAGCTTCTTTTGGGGGCCTGTATAACAAATCTTTGAATATCACATCCAGGATCATCCGGACCTTTTGACAGGGGACCTCACTCTGAATGACATCATGACTCGAGTAAATGCTGGCAGGAAGGGCTCTCTAGCAGGTAAAGATGTCCTTTTTAGGTATATATCATCGGACTGTTGTGTTACGTTACATGAGCCTGTCTGTGTGGCAAAAGTAAATGAGACCACAGCTTTCTTCTTGTTGATAGCTTTTGTTTAGTTATTGTTTCTTATGGACTTATAGGTGGAAAATGAGTATAACATCAATACACTACATCTTTGGCTGTTTAATAGGTATTAAAATTAACTTGTGAAATCTCTCAGTGGGTTTGGTTAAAAAAAACAAAACAAAAAAAGAAACAAAAAATAACTCAATGTCTTATTACTTAAGACTTTTTCTTCCCCATCTACTGGTGGGTGTTCGGAAAATAGCGTTTAGATGGGACCCTCACTTCCTGATGTAGAAAATGCAGTTCTGTGATTTGTGTTGCCTTTTCTTCCTAGCCCTATATGACTTGGCTGTCCTTAAAAAAAAGGTTAAGGAAAAAGAGGAGAAGAAGAAGAAGAAAATAAAACTGATCAAATCAGAGGCAGAGGATTTGGCCGAACCCTTAAGCAGTGCTGATGGGATCCCACCTCTCTCCCAGGCCCCTTCTCCGCTGGCTATACCCGCCATCAAGGAGGAGTAAGTGAGCAACAGAGATTCCTGCTCAAGGGTGAAAGATGAACCCGCAGTTTACCCAGCACTGGTGCGTGGAAGAAGCCTGTGCATGTTGAATCTGCAAGACCAGAGTCCCAGGGGACCTGCTAGGGAACGTGTTTGGTGTGGTCCTTTATTGAACTTTTGTGTAACTGTTAGAGGGTTTGGAGGACCTAAACCATCTGGGGATGTGTTCTTGGTCTCTTCAATTGTTCTTACATATTTTTTCCTTCCTTAGGCCTCTTGAAGATCTCAAACCTTGCCTTGGAATCAATGAAATATCTTCCAGTTTCTTCTCTCTTCTGTTAGAGATCTTGCTGCTAGAGGGGCAAGCTAGCCTTCCTATGGTAAGAGTTTTGGAAAGGTCAGATGTACATTGGAGTTTTCAAATTGTAGAAGACTGGCAGTGTTCAGCTGGAGAGAAATTCCAGGTTCCTCTCAGAGCTCTGCAGCTCACTTGCTCTGCGACTTGTAGATAGGCTCTAGCTTGCTCGGGCGCGTCTGCAGGGTTGCTGGTGTGGAACAGAACTCTGACTGGCTTCTGCCTTTGTGTTCCCTTAGCTGGAGGAACGGGTTTTGGATTGGCAGTCCTCTCCAGCCAGCTCCCTCAATAGCTGGTTCTCTGCGGCCCCCAACTGGGCAGAGTTGGTGTTACCAGCTCTGCAGTATCTTGCTGGGGAAAGTCGGGGTAAGATACTTTTTTCCTCAGGGTCAAGTATCCCCCTCCTGTTTAATTCATTTTCCTGTAAACTGCAACATTCCTGGTTAAATCCCTGTGGTTTTACCTACTACTGTGCCGTGGGGGTCTCCACTGTCCTGATCCACTATGAAATATTCAGAAGTTCTCTCGGGGCTCAGGGATCGCAGTTATTCGGAGTTTTGCGCTCTTTCTGACCTGTGCCACTTGTTCATGCGATCCATTTCTTGGCAGCCGTACCTTCCAGTTTCTCTCCGTTTGTTGAATTCAAAGAGAAAACCCAGCAGTGGAAATTGCTTGGTGAGTAATTCATTCTGCTCCTCATAGCAGTGGGTTTTCATCCTTTCCCATCCCCGCTCAGCTGCTTTTGCCTTCCAGTCCGTACAGCCCAATAGGATGTTGAGAACAGCAGTATTAAGCCTTACTTTGCTCAGTATAAAGAAGCAAAATATCTGTAAAAAAAAATCCTTCGTGACTCTTTTGGTATCTCAGGGTCTAAGTTTCACCCCCTCCTCTGGATTTTGGCTCCCCCAAGTTGGGGTGGATGGCCTTTCTAGGACAATGCTCTCTGGTGCTGGCTGGGTTTATATCCGTGGGGCTGTTTTACAGTAGGACCCATAGTCCTATTAATTGCACCTGTTCTTGTAGATTAATCTGCAATAGTGTAACTATTTTTCTTTCCTAACAGTGGGCTTTGCTATTGAGGGTAACGTGCAGCAGGATGTCAGACAGCCCTGAATACACTATTTCCAAGTAGCAGGATTGTTTTTTTCTTTTTTAAATTTATAAAGTCCCACTTACTAAGTTTTAGTATCATGTATCTGAAGCACTTTGATGACTCTTACCAATGATGGTGATCAGAGGAAAATTCCATGTTGATTTCCTACTGAAACTCACTAACCTTTCTCTTTACCCCCTAGAGTGGTCTGTGAAGGGAGAGAAGGTTTTAAATGTAGTAGATTAATTTATTCCTTATAATGTTTATTTGGCTTTTAGATGTCAGGGATTGTGTTAGGTGCCAGAGTATATAATGAACAAATATTCATTCACATGAAAAAACAAACATACATTCTGTGAGGGGAAAGTACCAGAAAGATGGAAGTTTATGACAAGGTGTCGGTGTATTCTGCAGAGTTGGGAGGACCTTCCTGAGGAAGGAACATTTCAGCAGAGATGTTAATGATGCCTAGGAGGAAGGGAGGCAGACTGAGGGGAAGAGCTTTCCATGTGGGCGAAGCAGTATGGGTCAGCTAGGGAAGATTGGATTCGAGAAAATCACACGGGCCTACGTAGAGATGATGAGAATCTGGAGGCGAGGAGAGAGAATGGACAAATTGAGAAAGTTGTAGGTGGTTAAAGCCATATGACTTGGTTATGACTGGCTGTGCGGAGTAAAGGGAGAGTGCTGTCAAGCATCACTTCTAGATTTGTGCCTTGTGGTGAAGCTGCCATTCATTGTGGTAGGCAGCTGTGGAGGGTGAGGATGGAGATCCCGAGTTTAGTTTTGGACGTGCTGAGTGTGAGCTGCCTTCGAGGTATTTAAGTGTCAATGTTGAGTAGGCAGTGTGGGTGAGAGGGAGTAGAGAGTGTGGGTTTAGAATCCAGATGGGAGAGTCAAGGCAGGGAGTTGTTGGCATATCTACAGTAGTCAAACCCAGAGGCATAGGGAGGCAGTGTGAAGTGAGGAGAAATGAGAACATTTGACTAGGCCTTGAGAAGCTCCAAGGCAGGGCAGGCTGAGCAGGAGAGCATATGCCAAAGTGACTATAGACTTGGGGGGAAACCATGAAGAGTTGGATCTTGGAAGCCAGGGAAGGACCCAGTCAGGAAGTGGGGAGTAGTCATTAGCCTTGATCATCCTAAAAGGTTCAGTAAGATAAAGCCCATGGATTCGAGGACATGGAAGAACTGGTGAATTTCTTGTAAGAGTGATTCCTTATCAGGATGACGGGCATCAAGGATAGTGGGGAGCTGAAGGCAACCCGTGATTGCTGACTGTGTTGCTCTCTCTGACTCTGTCAGCCTACTGGTGGCTGGAAGTCAGCCTGGAAGAGGACCTATGCCCAGGGTGGCAGACTTTATAGGACCAGCTAATAAGGATTTTAAGCTTGTGGACCAGATAAGACAGGTGGCAGTTTGCTGACCCGTATGTAACGTACACCTTGGAAATCTGCGGGTGCTACCAGTCAGGGCCCCCTTTCCTATAGTCAGTTAAATATTGACCATCGTACCTCTGGTTAAAGAGACGATGAATCTAAACACCTACTTAGAGGCTTAACAGGGGAGGGGATGATAGTAAGGGGGACTTGTGGCCAAGAGAGGCATTTTTTTCAATGAGAGAAACTCTAAGTGTTGATGTGAAGAGTACAGTGGAGAGAGGGAGATTGAAAATGCAGAAGAGAAGGGAGAATTCACCATGAAAGCGCCTGAGAAAGAGGGAAAGGGATTGGCCTTGGTTGACAGGCAAGAGTGCAGTTCTTACTGTGGGGGCAGGTGGTGGACACCCAGCAGTCGGCTGGCGGGCTGTGTTTTTAAAAGTTCCCAGGTGATGATTCTGTGTATGGGGCTGGGGTTGAGGAACACTGCATTAGGCATGTGGAGGATGGAGGAGTTTCAGGTAATGACCTTTTGTGAGTGTGGGAGTGAGTGAGTGGCTGGAGTGCAGTGGAGGGAGGAGGTCGTGTGGACAGAACCACGAGGTTTGCATATTGGCCGTACTGTCCCATCTGGATGTGCTAGTTGCCCAGTGTGCTGGCAGGAAGTGAGCCAGTGCTCCGTGAGAAATGACTAGGTCCGTAGCTGCCAGAAGCAGGGGGCAGGGTGGGACAGGTGGATGGGTGATGGTAAGAGTCTTGGGCACCAGGCCTTTGTTTTATTTTGATTTTCCAGAAGAGCTGGGGAGAGGTAGTCTGGCAGCAGTGATGGGATGGAAGGAGGAACTTGCTCAGCAGGGCGTGGCTGTGAGAGGATAGGCAGCCAGTACACCCCAAGGTAGACTGTGGAGAAGCAAACTTCACACCCAATAAGGATGTGGAGGGAGTGATTGAGAAGAGGATTAGGCTGTGGGGAAACGGACTATGAAGGAGCAATTCTAGAAGGCAGAGGAGTAGGGGAGTCTTTCTAGGATGAGAAAGTGCAGTACTTTCCGGGGACAGTGGGACTGTGCCTGACGAAGGAGAGCATGTTTGAGTCCTCAGAAGTGTCATCTCAGCTGCTTTGAGAAGGGTAGGCCCTGGGGGGCTGCATTCTTCCCACAAGCAGACCCAAGTGCTGGTGGTCTCTGTGGCTTCCAGCCTGGGCAGGAGACATAGGGACTGTCCTGTGATGGGTGCTTCCGCAGGAGACCGAACAAAGTAGTAGGGGAGGAGGGCACAGAGGGACGTGCTTATTTCTCTAGGTGGGTCAAGGGGGTCAAGCTTTTCTCCTGCCTGAGGGTCTGCTTATTGCTGTGCGAGTCGGTAAAATGCTTCTGTTGCCCCACTATGAGAAGAAGCCTTTTCCGGCCCCACAAAGATAGGAAAACTTCCCTAGGGTAAGCGCTCATGATATTTTTTGTGATACCTTACACTTTGAGATTTTATTAACATGTATTCTTTTCTCACTTGACTATAAACTTCGTGAGAACAGAGATGAGTTTACTGAGTAACCCTGCCTAGCATGCAGTGTGTGGCACACGGTGGCTGCTCAGCAAATACCTGGGGAATGAGCGATTCACTCAGGAAACATCAGAAGTGTTGGTCCAGGCAGACAGAGAATGGAAGGCAGTACAGGGTGAGGGGATAAATAAGTGCAAAGGACCATTACACCATAGGTTCTGATGGGTTCTTTCTTTGGCATAGATACAGCAAGTAAGAAGAAAGTAGGATTCCTAGTAATACCTTAGATTATTCTATTATTATTATTATTATTATTACTATTGTTAATATTTGCCTTTTTATTTTTTTGATAGGCCAGACCCAAGATAATGAAAAGGAATTAGCTGCACTCTTCCAGCTATGGCTAGAAACCAAAGACCAGGCTTTCTGTAAGGTATGGTTTTTAAGAAATAACCAGACTTTTCCTTGTGGTTTTCTAGAGTCCTTAAATTAGCCAAAATTCTTTAGTGTGTTTACCTGTTAATGTTTCTTCTTTCTCCAGCAAGAAAATGAAGACAGCTCAGATGCCACAACACCTGTTCCTCGGGTGTGAGTATAATACTTTAATGGGGGGTGGTAGTCCATGAAATTATAGTTTAAGGTCCTACCATGGTTTTGGTGACATTTCTTAGTATGTTAGTGTTGTAGTGAACTAGGTGTCCCCTGATTCTGACCTGCTTTAACGTACCTGAGAAGGGTAACATGCTCCCATCAGTAAGAATGGCTTTCCGAGCAAAGGATTCTGAACTGGGGAGAGGATTGCATGCATAGTAGAGGCTCTGAAGAGCTTGTGATCCACCTTGTCGGAGGGCGTAGTCCTTTCCCTGGATTCTCCTTCAGTTCCCATTTGAGAAGGATATGATCTTTCTTATTCTACCTATGAAGAAATTGAGGCATGAGGTTAAATGACCTGCTCAAGGTTAGTGACAGGACCTCCTATCTAGAATTTAGGCCTCTTGGCTTCTAATCATGAGCTCTTTATATCACATTGTTTTCACGTGATAGTTTCCAGTCTGATGTGGTCCTTTTTGTCCACCCCCCACCCCCACCCCACCAAGCCTTATTGAGATACAGTTGACATACAATATTGTGTAAGTTTGAAGTATACAACATGTTGAATAGATACATGTATATATTATGTATCGATTACCATAATACTAGTTATATTCATTATGTCACATAATCATCAGTTCATTTTTGTGGTGAGAACATTTAAGGTCTCTATTAGCAACTTTTAAGTGTATGAAAGAGTATTGATAACTGTAGTCATTTTGCTGTATGTCAGATCCCCAGAACAGACTTGTGTTCTAACTGGAAGTTTATACCCTTTGACCAACCTCTCCCCATTCCCCATTTCACCCATCCATCACCCCTTGATAACTGCCATTCTCCTGTTTCTGTGAGTTCGGCTTTTTTTAGATTCCACATATGTGAGATCATAACATTATTTGTCGTCTCTGACTTATTTCACTTAGCTTAATGCCTTGAAGGGCCATCCATATTGTTGCAAATAGCAGGAGTTCCTTCTTTTTTATGGCTGCATAATATTCTGTCTTATGGAGTATTATATACCACATTTTCTGTGCCTATTCATCCATTGATAGGCAGTTGGGTTGTTTCTGTGTGTAGCTATTGTAAATAATGTTGTGATGAACATAAAGGTGCACATACCTTTTCAAGATCGTGATTTCATTTCCTTCAGAAGTACACCCGGAAGTGGGATTGCTGAACTATGTGATAGTTCTAATTTTTTTTTTAACCCAACTTTTTGAGGAATGTCCTTATGCTTTCTGTGTAGTGGCTAAAGCAATTTACATTCCTGCCAGCAGTGCACAATGGTTCTCTGTTCCCTGCATCCTTCCTAATGCTTACTTCTTATCTTTTTGGTAATAGCTGTTCTAACACATGTGAAGTGGTATCTCATTGTGGTTATGATTTGCAAATATTTCCTCCCATTTGGTAGGTTGCTTTTTCATTTTGTTTTTTCCTTTGCAGTGCACAAGATTTTGATTGAAATAGTCTTACTTGTATATTTTTACTTTTATTGCTTGTATTTTTGTATCATGTCTAAAAAATTGTTGCTTAGACCAGTGTCTAGGAAGCCTCTTTCATATGTTTTCTTCTGGGAGTTTTACAGTGTTAGGTGTTATGTTTAAGTCTTTAATCCATTTTGAGTTAATTTTTGTGAGTGGTATAGGATAGGGTTCCAAATTCAGTCTTTTCCATGTGGCTTTCCAGTTTTCCCAACACCATTTATTGAAGAGACTGTCCTTTCCTTACTGAGTATTCTTGGCTCCATTGTCAAATATGGAGCCAGTGGTTTGACTCTATACACAATGGTTTGTTTCTGGTCTTTTGATTCTGTTCCATTGGCTTATGTGTCTGTTTTTATGCCAGTGCTGTACTGTACTATTTTGGCTATTATAACTTTGTAATAAAGTTTGAAATCAGCAAATGTGATGCTTCCCAGGATTGTGGTGGCTATTTGGGGTTGTTTGTGGTTCCATATAAATTTTAGGATTTTTTTTTCTATTTCTGTGAAAAATGGTATTGGGCTTTTAATAGAGATTACATTGAATCTATAGGTGATTTGACGTAATTGGACTTTTTATTTATTTTTTTAATTTAAAGATTGATTTAGAGAAGAGCAGTGGGGAGGGGGAAAGGGAGAGAAAGTCCCAAGCAGATTCCCTGCTGAGCGCAGAGCCCAAATCAGAGCTCTTATCATGATCCTGAGATCATGATATGAGCCAAAACCGAGTGATATTCTCAACCGATTGTGCCACCCAGATGCCCCCGTAATACAGACATTTTAACAATATTTTTCTGGTCCATGAACATAGGCAATCTTTTTGTTTATTTGTGTGTGTGTGTGTGTGTGTGTGTGTGTGTGTGTGTGTTTTCAGTTTCTTTAATCAGATTCTTGTCCTTTTCAGTGTACAGATCTTTCTCCTCTTTGGTTAAATTTATTTCTAAGTATTTTATTGCTTTGATGCTGTGCTGTGGTTCTTTAGGTCCCTGAGCACCAGCACAGAGGGCCAGCCTGAATATGGCAGAACCGTTGTCTTACATAACAGTGGTGTAGAACTCAGTTTCTCTTGGGAGCAGAAAAACTGTTCTTGTCATGTTACAAATTTGAAGTCCTTTGTTCCTCTAAGGCTGAATTTTTTTGTTGCCATTAGATGGGGTTTACTGCAACAACAGTACTGAAAACAGGTAAAAATATCAGCCTCTTTCTCACCTACCTAATAACTTTCTGGATTTCTAAGACTCAGGTAATTTTTGGAAATACAGGAGTTACTTGGTAGGGTCTGGAAAGTGGACTTTTTGGCCTTTGCAGGAACAGAATACTAATGAAGGGAAATTTTTTTCATGGTGCAAAGGACTGGTTCTGGGTACTGGAGAAGGGGTGATGGATACAGAATTCTTTATGTTCCAGAAGAACTGACTATGTGGTGCGGCCCAGCACAGGGGAGGAGAAACGAGTTTTTCAGGAGCAGGTAAGGGATTGCTAGTACCCACTGGAAATCCTTTCATCTATGGGACCATGCAGAGAAAGCTCTGAGCCTGGCTCTCCTTGAGTCCATATTCTTAGAGGAAACTCACACCCTTAACCTTAGATCTTCTCCTGGTTGAGATTGTTTGCTGGGGTGGAATTGGTGTGAAGAAAACAAATGATTTTGTTTTCAAAACAAATGTTTTGATGGGCTTTTGTTCCAGACAGCAGAATACCTCTATATTTCTCTCTCTGTCCCTTTGCTAGTGAGCTCTTTGGAAATCATCCTTTTCCCACTACGTTTGGCTCAGTATTCCTAGTGCAATGACCTGTTTCCTTTTTTAGTCTCTCCAGGTCAACCCCTTATTGTATGAAAATGTTAGAACCCCACTAATTGTGACTTAGGAGCCCTGTCTCTTTTCTCTTGGTAGGAACGCTACAGATACAGTCAACCTCATAAGGCGTTCACCTTTCGCATGCATGGCTTCGAGTCTGTAGTGGGGCCTGTGAAGGGTGTTTTTGACAAGGAGACCTCACTCAACAAGGCTCGGGAGCACTCCCTGCTACGCTCTGACCGGCCTGCCTATGTCACCATCCTGTCTCTTGGTATGTGCCATTTGTCTCTTGTCAGGGATCCCTTCTTTCTGTAATCAGCTGTCTCCCCTGCCAACTCCGAGAAGGGCTTTGAGGGTCAGATCAGTTTTAGGAGGCCTTGGAGTTTGGGACGCAAAGGGGGAATTCTGTCCGCAGAGATTGATGTGGGAATCCGTGATTCTCCCCTGAAGTCTAGGCTCACATTTATTTTCCATGTAGAAATTTTTTACAGGCCAGCTAAATAGTTAAGTTTGGGAATTTGCTTTCTCTAGACTGAGCATTTTAAAGATGAGGTTTTTAACTTTTTTTATGCCGTGAAGCTTTTTGGTGGTCTGGTAAATCCTACGGACTCCACCTCAGGATTTGGTATTTAAATGCATAAAATGAAATGCAGAGAGTTACTAAAGAAAATGGTCCTGTTAAAATATTTATCAAAATGTTAAATTTATGATGCAGAAATACGTATGTTTTTATTACGATATTAAATGACAACCCTCAGCAGCAGGTCTTTTATCTCCTATAATTTCCAAATAGTGTTGAGTGGAAATGATGCTGTGATGTGATAATGAAAATACCTGATTTCTGATCCTATCACTGCCAACATAAGATTTGTTACCTTTGCTCATAATTGAAGGAAATGCTATATTTCAGTCAGATGTGGAAAATTTTTTCCCACCTGAATTTACGGACTTTAGTCTTGCCTGAACATATGAAGGGTATAGGACACTGCCCCCTTATTACTGTCATAATAGGTGATAATGCCGAGTCTGACTAAGGCTGAGGCACTCCTCCTCAGTGAGCTGCTCCCCATGAGAGCAGGTTAGAGGACAGTGCTCTTCAGTGGCAGCCATGCTTGACTCTTGGACTTTCCATTTTCTGATGCCATCAGTTCGAGATGCTGCGGCCCGGCTGCCTAATGGGGAAGGTACCCGGGCAGAGATCTGTGAGCTGCTCAAGGACTCCCAGTTTCTCGCCCCAGATGTCACCAGCACCCAGGTAGGATGGAAAAGAGATCGTGTTTGTTTTGTTTCAGAACGGATTTAAGAAAACTTACAAGGAAACATAAAATGTCATAGTTTTTTTTTTTAATTGAATGAAGAAAAGGAAAGGAAGAGGTCCTGAGAAAGGGGAACAGTGATGACCTAAGACCCTGTGGAACACAGATTTCACTCGCACTTTCCTTCAGCTTCTGTGGCTTCTTGGTTCTCCGCTCCTTCGGGGAGCAGCTCAGTCTCTCCGGAATCTTGGAGTGTTCCTAGGTGTTGCAGTGAGCCATCGGCAGTATGGCCAGCAGGCCGGAGAGGGTCTGTTTGTCACCTGCAGCTTAACACCTGGCGATTTGCCTCTGGTGTCTGAGTCTGATGGGTCCCTTTCCCCTTTGCTCTGGTTCTCAGGTGAACACAGTGGTGAGCGGAGCGCTGGATCGGCTGCATTATGAGAAAGACCCGTGTGTGAAATACGATATTGGGCGAAAGCTGTGGATCTACCTGCATCGAGACCGGAGTGAGGAGGAGTTCGGTGCGTTGAGGCCCCGAGCAGACTAGGAGTGCTTCGGCTTCCTGCCCCAGGGCCATGACACTTCCCAGTGACATTCAGGCAGGACCTAGCCCGCTGGGGAGGCCACCAGCCAGGGCTTGGCTCTTAATGAAGCTGCCCTGTGTATTGTGCTGAGGCTTACCACTCTTGTTCGCAGAGCGGATTCACCAGGCACAAGCTGCTGCAGCTAAGGCGCGGAAAGCCCTTCAGCAAAAACCCAAGCCCCCGTCCAAGGTGGTAAGTGACCTCTGAGGTCAGCTGCCTTGAACCACAGCACCGTGCCATCCTTGGGTGACTTTGGTTAAACTGCACCTGCATTTCTCTTCTGCCTGTAGAAATCCGGTAGCAAGGAGAGTTCACTGAAGGTCCTCAGCAGTGGTCCCTCCGAGCAGAGCCAGATGAGCCTCAGTGACTCCAGCATGCCACCCACCCCGGTCACACCTGTGACCCCCACCACTCCAGCTCTGCCTGCCACTCCGATCTCCCCTCCACCTGTGTCAGCAGTGAACAAAAGTGGCCCTACTACTGTCTCAGAACCAGCTAAATCTAGCTCAGGGTAAGGTCCTCCATTTTTTCCTCCAGCTTTCTCCCTCTAAAGGCCTTTCGGATGCGTGGCTTCAATTGTTTGGTTTTTGTCACGTTCCCCTCCACCCCCCTCATTTCCCCATCTCCTTGCAGTGTTCTTCTGGTGTCTTCACCGACAATGCCACAGCTAGGAACAATGCTTTCCCCGGCTTCCAGCCAGACTCCACCAAGTTCTCAGGCCCCTGCCCGTGTCGTGAGCCACTCTGGCTCGGCTGGACTGCCCCAGGTACGGGTGGTAGCCCAGCCGGGCCTTCCCACTGTGCCTCAGCAGTCCACAGGGCAGACACAGACACTGCCCCAGATGCCGGCGGGACCACAGATTCGCGCTCCAGCCGGCGCTCCACAGACCAAAGTCGTGCCCCAGGTAAACAGGGACAGCAAGCCTGGACCCCACCATGGTCTCATGAGTCCAGTGGGTAGGCTGGAGAGGAACCAAGGAGCCTGACACAGCAGCTCATTTAATGTTCACAGCTGAGTAAGCATGACTAATTTTAAGTTGTGTTTTACATGGTGGGAATCAGAACTTCCGAGAAGTTTAGTGATTTACTCAGGATTGTAATGTCAGGACACTTGTGGAGGTGGGATGTGTTTCTAAATCTCAAGTTCCTTCCATTGTGCCTTTCATCTTAGTCATGCCACTAACTAGTTGGGTAATTTTAGAGAAGAGTCTTACCTCCTGCCTCAGTTTCCTTTACCCTAAAAGGGGTATAATATTTGTTCTCATTGTGTAGAAATAAAATGGGAGGTTCAGCATGAAAGCTTTCTGAAAATTAAGACGCTCCACACAGATACAAGAACTTTACAGTGTCTGCTTATGACTGTAGCGAGCCTTAAGCAGTGGTAGAGTACATGTGCTCTTAGAGGGTCACTTCTGGCTGGGGGCATGCTGGAGGCAGGTTGGTGGGCTGGGCTGCATTTCGGTGTCTAATCAAGCTCTTGGTCTCACACTTGAACTAGACAGTTATGGCCACTGTTCCAGTCAAAGCCCAGACTGCGGCAGCCACTGTGCAGCGTCCTGGCCCTGGGCAGACGGGGCTCACGATGACCAGTCTCCCTGCCACAGCCAACCCCGCAAGCAAGCCAGCCACGAGTTCTCCCGGAAGCTCCGCTCCAAGTGCTTCCACGGCTGCTGTCATTCAGAATGTCACAGGACAGAACATCATCAAGCAGGTTGGTGGAAATCTCTGGGTGGATTCGACGCCTTTGTCCTAAATCAGGACTGTTGGAGATTTTAATGATTTGTAATCTTTGATCTTTAGCTCACGGGTATTTCAAGGGTAAGTTCCCTGGTGCAGTCTTTTAGATGCCAAAGATTTCTTCTATTTCTTTTCCGTATAAATTAGCAGTTAGTAGTTTCTGGATTCAGAGTAGATGTTCCATGAATTTATTTAATGACAATCTTGTGGTATAACATATACTTTGTTGGTGTTTTTGCTTATCTCTGATAACAGTAGGATACATTTGTACTTTCCTGCTTGTGAATATGCAAGGATGATCATTGAATTTTTGAAGAATTGGTAAATAGTGGGGCACTTGGCTGACTCAGTCAGTGGAGCATGTGACTCTTGATCTCAGGGTTGTGAGTTATGGGTGCAGAGATTATTTAAAAATAAAATATTTTTTTAAAAAATCACAAAAAAACCCACAAAAAAATTATTAGGCACAGTAGCAGTGATGTGCTTTTCATGTGTCTGCACTGTGCTTTTATAAGTACTGTGTAATTTAATCCTCATAATGCCATGGGATAGATGCTTTTATTATCCTTCTTTTATACATGAAGAAATGGAGTCATCTAATGGTAAAATAATGTCATTGTTTTCATTGAACAAATATTTATTGAATGCTTTTTTTGTGCCAGGCACCGTCCAGAGTATTGGGGATGTAGTGGTGTATTCCAGAGACCGAATCCCTGCCTTTTTGGAGCTTATCTTCTCATAGAGCTGGGGGACAGAGCTGCTTCCGGGACAGGTGTAGTAGCTAAGGAGAGCAGTAAACGGGGAGGGGTAGAGAGTGACAGTGTGCCATTTTAGCTAAGGCCATCTGTGCAGACCTGAGGGGATGGCATTTGGAAGAGGGACGAAATGAGGTTAGAGAGTGTGCCATATTTGGATTATCTGCGGCAGCTTCTAGGCATCCGATGAAGTAAATGAAAGTGCAGGGAATCCGTTGTTTTCACGTCATACGCTTGAGGAGCAACGGAAAAGCCATTGTGTGTGAAAATTAGCAAGCAGGTGTGAAAGTGTTCGAAGGGGGTTGCTTGGGAAGTTGGCTGTGGTTAAATCACATCACACTTTGATTTTAATTTTAATGTGGGGAGGCACTGAAAGATCGTTGGGCCAGAATAAGTTGATTGGTTTATGTTTAAAAAGCTCTCTGGCTGCTGCGTAGGGTGGGCTTCAGGAGACAGGAATGGAAGCAGGGAGACTGGGAGGTAGTCAAGGCAGTCCAGGAAGATGGTGCTGGCTTGTGTGCATCATCGTTGGAGGTCGGAGAGGTGCTGGGTGGGATTCTGGATATATGGTTGGCGGTCAAGCTTGTGTGATTCTCCGGTGGGCAGATTAGGGGGGTCTGTTGAAAGAAGGGATTTGAGTGTGTTCCACAGCTTCAGGCTTGAGTGATTAGGTAGATCTCTCATTAGGTAGATGATTAGGTATCATCTCCCGAGCTTGCAAACACTGAGGTGCAGATACTGGAATTCAGACCTAGAGAACAGTGTGTTTATGAAGTCAGCACCTGTATTGGCTGTGAAAGTGTGAGAGGCGTGAGGCTGCGGGCGGATCACTCTCTGCTTGCTTGACTGGCCACCAGTGGATTGGTGGCTGTTTGGGAATGGGTTCAAGAGAGAATGTAAGGTGAGGAAGTAGAGACAAGGAATATTGGCTGCTTTTCAGCAATTCTGTTTTTGAAGAGAGCAGAGAAGTGGGGCTGGGCGGCGGGGTGGCATGTGGAATAAATGAAGGTCTGTTGCTTTTTAGGTTGAGAAATGTTAGCGCTTCTTTGCATACTGATGGCAGTCATCCAGTAGAGGGGGAAATGCAACGTAGAGAAGATCCTTGAGGCTAGAAGAGTTCATGTGTTACACATGGGACAGTGACCTTAGATAGGAGTTGGTGTAGGAATCCAGGAAGTCTGGCTCCAAAGCCCATGCTGTGGACCACTGGTGCCATTGTCTGCTCTCGAAATTAAAGGTCATCATAACTATAAATAAAAGACATTTTTGAAACAGTTGGGGAAATGCAAATATATATTATTAGATACTATTTATAGATGATTATTAGGTTTTAGTAGTTGGGTGTGTTGGGGTGGGGGCTGTGGCCTAATATGTGATCTGTCTTGGAAAACGTTCTGTGTGCACTTAAGAACGTGTATTCTGCTCTTTTGGGATGGAATGTTCCATATATGTCTGTTAAACCCATCTGGTCTAATGTGTAGGTGATTTTTTTTTACTTTAAAAAAAAAAAGTCCTTTTTTTTTGTATTGATCAATAAAATGATATAGTGGCTTACTTTAAAATATTCCAGCTCCTCTGTCCACCCCCCTCAAAAAAGGAAAAGTGGGGCAGATAAAACAAAATTGCCAAAGTGATCACTTTGAAGCTGGGTGCATGGATTTGTTATACACCGCTCTCCACTTTTGTAATCGGTCACCAGTTTTCAAAACAAAAAGTTAGAAAAATATCTGAAGCACACATCCCCAGGAAATGGAGGTTTGTCTCATTACTCTACACAAGCTTCTTAGCACCGTGGATCCCTTGTCAGTGCTCTTTCTTCCCTATCCAGGTGGCCATCACTGGGCAGCTCGGTGTGAAGCCCCAGACGGGCAACAGCATTCCACTCACAGCCACTAACTTCCGTATCCAGGGTAAGGATGTCCTGCGTCTGCCGCCCTCTTCCATCACCACAGATGCCAAAGGCCAGACGGTTCTGCGAATCACTCCGGACATGATGGCCACATTGGCCAAGTCCCAGGTCACGACAGTCAAATTGACCCAGGACCTCTTTGGGACAGGAAGCGGCACTGCGGGCAAAGGCATTTCTGCTACCTTACACGTCACTTCCAATCCGGTCCATGCCACGGAGAGCCCTTCCAAGGCCAGTTCAGCCAGTGCCCCTTCGTCCACTCCAACAGGTACCACCGTGGTTAAAGTGACTCCTGACCTCAAGCCAACAGAAGCCTCAAGTTCAGCTTTCCGCTTGATGCCAGCACTTGGTGTGAGTGTGGCAGACCAGAAGGTGAAAAACACGGTGGCTTCTTCAGAAGCAAAACCGGCTGCCACGATCCGCATTGTGCAGGGCCTGGGAGTGATGCCCCCCAAAGCAGGCCAGACCATCACAGTTGCGACCCATGCCAAGCAAGGGTCCTCAGTGGCCAGTGGGTCTGGAACTGTCCATACTTCAGCGGTGTCCTTGCCCAGTATGAATGCTGCTGTGTCCAAGACTGTGGCCGTGGCTTCTGGGGCTGCCAGTACGCCCATCAGCATCGGGACGGGAGCCTCTGCAGTGCGGCAGGTCCCTGTCAGCACCACGGTGGTTTCCACGTCCCAGGCTGTGAGTAACACGGGGAAGAATAGCCCTTCTGCTTAGGGAGCTTCTCTTTTTAGGAATGGAGAGTACACCCGCTCTGTATTGCTTCGTTTGACCCAAACAGGCTTACTTCCTAATAGGCTTTTTTAAGCCCACTAGCTCGCCTACTAGCCTTTTTTCTAAACAAATTTATGAAGTCGTATATGTGTTCGCTCTTATAAAGGATTAAAACAGTACAAAAGTACTTAGAGTAAAAGATAAAATTTTTTCAATCACCCTCTACTTCACTCTTCATGAGGGCTCATTACTACTGGTATTTTGGCATTTATCCTTCGAGTCCTTTTCCTGAGCATTTTCATGCAGTATGTACACATAGTTTGAAAAGAAATCCCTGTGAGAGACCTTAAATCTGTATACCATTCTGTGCTTTGCCTTACTTATTTAAAAATATATCTTGGGGATTATTCTAGATCCCCTGTGGATATTGATAGCATTCTTTTTACTGATACATGGTAATCCTGTATCAGTGCATATTCGTATTGTACTTTTCTAAGAAGGGGTGTGCTTGAACCTCTGTTCTGTTGAAGACCAGTGCTGCGGTGAATGCAGAAAAGCATCTGCGGAGTGGAGGATGCTAGAAGGGGGCAGGGATACACACGGAAAGCTTTGTTAACGCCAGTCATGCAACCAAAAAGCTCATACCACCTTAACACTCCCCTTGGCAGCTCTCCTAACCGATGCTGGGTATCCTGGGATTTGTTTTAACTTTATCTCACTGGTGAAGAGAGTTCTTCTGTTTCATTTCTCTGGTCTTTAGAGGAGCTGGGCATCCATTTTGCCATGTGCTGTCCAGGGGTAAATAAATCTTTGCCAGTTTTCTTCTGGGGTGTTTGGCTTTTTCCCGTTGTTTGAGGTGGCTCTTTATTTCTTCTGGATGTTATTCTTGATGTGTGTAGAAAAGACTTGGTTCCAGCCTGTCATTTTTTAACCTTGCACACAGAGCCTTTGCTCTACAGGTATTTTATCGGTTTAGATCAACATTTTTTTCATGGTTCCTGGGTTTTGCGTCTTGTGGTTTTCTTACTCCAGGGAATAAAGATATTAGCCTTCATTTTAATAAAATATTTTCAGGGTTTTAGAAAAAGTGTAGTTGATAATGCATTTGAAATATGTTCTGTGAATGGCATGTCGTAGAGAGGTCATTTTATATTTCTTACTTTATTCCAACATCACTGACCAGTTTATTCCTTACTCACTAACTTGAAATACTACACTTACCATAAAGCCAATTCCCATGTCAACATAGGTGTGTTTCTGGGTGCGTGTTTTTATTCTTTAGTCTGTGGATAGGGAGCATTCTTCTGTAGAGTGGGGTGCATATGCACAGTATTAAACACAGTTTTACTTTTCTAAGCAACATATATAGTAAATCCTCAGGAATTTGGATAAAAGCCAGAGTGGTGGAGGAAGGAGGACATTAGTAAAACCAACCGGCCAAAAAACCCTGAATTATAGTGTGGCTTAAAAGAAAATATTTATTTAGGTTCTCATATCACAAAAGTTAAATTAAGGAAGCAAGAAGACAGTGTGTACTTGATCCGCTTCTGTTTCTTTGAATCCTTCTCCTAACACAGAAACGTAGTAAGCCTGTGGCATCTACTCCGTCACAGCCCAAGAGCCTGTGAGAGGCACGAAGCATAAAGCAGTGATTTTTTTCCCGGTCTAGTCAGCGAGTTAGGCTAGTTCACAAAGGGACGATTCCAGCTGGTGTTATGGTGGTCTGAAAGGTTGAAAGCAGCTGAGGCATTCTTTTTTTTTTTTAAGATTTTTATTTATTTATTTATTTGACAGACCGAAATCACAAGTAGGCAGAGAGGCAGTCAGAGAGAGAGGGGGGCAAGCAGCTCTCCGCTGTGCAGAGAGCCCAATGCGGGGCTCGATCCCAGGACCCCGGGATCATGGCCTGAGCCGAAGGCAGAGGCTTTAACCCACTGAGCCACCCAGGTGCCCCAGCTGAGGCATTCTTAAGAAAATGAAACCATAAGTAAATCCACCTGGAGGTACCATCTCAAGTTATTCTCGTCTGTTGACAACGTTGAGCTTTCTGATGGGCTACAACTTGTGAATCAGCTGGAGATTGGTATGGGGGCCTGTGACACAGTTTTGTACCTGAGTGCCTGGCTTCTTGAGAAATAGCTTGCCCTTGGGAAATGTTGATGTCTTTTCTGAGTATCCTAATGACCACCCCTCTTGAATCTCTTTTTTTTTTTTAAGATTTTATTTATTTATCAGACAGCACAAGCACGGGGAGCAGCAGGCAGAGCAGGCAGAGGGAGAAGCAGGCTCCCTACCGAGCAGGGAGCCTGATGCAGGACATGATCCCAGCACCCTGGGATCATGATCTGAGCATGACTGAGCCACGCAGGCATCCCTTGAATCTTTTTTTTTTTTTGTGGGGGGGGATTTTACTTATTTATTTGACAGACAGAGATCACAAGTAGGCAGCAAGGGAAGCAGGGGCAGGGTGGGGGAAGCAGGTTCCCCACTGAGCAGAGAGCCTGATGCGGGGCTCTATCCCAGTACTCTGGGATCGTGACTTGAGCCAAAGACAGAGGCTCTAACCCACTGAGCCACCCAGGCACCCCTTGAATCATTTTTAAAAATCAAATTTACACAGATTTTACTGTTTAAATTTTATTACCAGCCAAGGGCTAAGCAGGTAGCCTGAACATCGGTGATAAAGTGAGCTAATCTTCGCCATCCTGAAACGCAAACACTCTAGGCCTGTTCACCTTCTACTTTGTTCCTTTTCGGCCTTTATTGGCTTTGGGGTTAGACTTTTCACTTGGTTGAGTTTATTATTAATGTCCCTTAACTAAGCTCTCTTATCTCTGGGAGAGAGGGAAAGCACCTGGAAAATGTGACCTGTTCCCAATCTAGCATGCCGAGCTGTGTGCACCGCGCCAGTGAGCCTGCGTTCCAGGGAAGCAGGACTGTGCACTTCGGTAACTGCTGCGTGCCTCTGTCCTTCGTCACACTTCCTGCCCATAGTAGTTGTGTGCCAGGTATCGGGAGGTACACGGATGATTGAGAGCCTACCCTCTACGGAGCTCAGACTCCTACTATGCTTAAGTGAACACGACGCTTCCCTTTGCAGTTTAGTACACGTGTTTATGCTGATGGCAGTGGTTATCTGTGTTTGTTGCTGCTTTAGGGTGCATGAAGGAGGATGGTTAACGGCAGAAGAGACCTAAATAGAATATATGAACACTACGACAGCCTGTCGGCAATTTTAGGAGAGCAGCTTGGGCCCACCCCTCAGAAATGCTGGGCCCCTGCAGAGTATAGGAAATGAGAGCATCGGGGTGCTTGCTCCTAGTTGGTGGCCCAGTAGGTGACACTTGGTGGTTTTTCTTCCCTCCTATGCCGTGAGCCTGATTTCTTTTTTTCTTTAGGGGAAGCTGCCCACGAGGATCACGGTTCCACTGTCTGTTATTAGCCAGCCTATGAAGGGCAAAAGTGTGGTCACGGCCCCCATCATCAAAGGCAACCTTGGAGCCAAGTAAGTGCTGGCGTGAAGGGCAGGGCTTCCACATGGCTCCCTGCCACACAGGGGAAGGGCAGCTAGTGTTTCTGGGGCTTTTGGATATTTCTCCTTTGTTGTGCTCATTAACATATTTATTGAGTACCTCGTATTGTTTAAAAACATGCTGGGGACACAGAGCCATGATTAAAACAGACAAAAGGCCATGCTGTTTTCAAGCTTACATTGTAGAGGGAGGAATGAAATAATGGGAGTAAAATACCATGTAGCATGGTGAGATGTACTATGGAGAAAAAAGGAGGGGGATGGGAAGTGCTGGGATGGGTTGGGCTGGTACTGTGGCTCAGATGGCAGTTCGCAGTGTGGGTGTTAGGGAAGGCATCATTTTGACACTGAGCCCTGTGTTACGGTAGTTCAGAGGAGGAGGACTTACCTGGGGTCTTTGTGTGGTCCTGACCTAAACAGGGATAAGGGGCATGATGAAATCAGATAGTCTCAAGACTGCTGTCTTGGGGAAGAGTTTCTTTTCTGGAATGCACATTTTCCTGGAGTCCTGTCCATTATTTCTGCTGATCTGGGTACAGTGTCAGAGCTGTTGTATTCAGAGCGCTGAGGGCCTTGGGGCTTTATGGGAAGCCTAGAAGCTAGGAGAAAGGTGGTCTCACCAGCTGATTTCCATTTCAGTCCAGAATGCAGGAATTTTCACATGACTGCAGATATCCCTGTTATCCTTAAGCATGTGGCCTGCTTCTGGGCCAGAGGTGAGACCTTGGCTATCATGATGCCTCACCCCTGCTTTCCCTCCACAGCCTCAGTGGGTTGGGCCGCAATATCATCCTCACCACCATGCCAGCGGGTACTAAGCTCATTGCTGGCAATAAGCCTGTGAGTTTCCTCACTGCCCAGCAGTTGCAGCAGCTTCAGCAACAAGGTCAGGCCACACAGGTAAGGGCCAAGGCGAGCTGTTGGCCATACCAGGCTTCTCTCCCTGTCACTGTTTCTTTGCAGCTGAGGGGCTCATCCGTGACCTCCTAACCAGACCTTCTGTCTTTGTACACAGGTGCGCATCCAGACTGTCCCCGCATCCCATCTTCAACAGGGAACAGCTTCTGGTTCCTCCAAAGCAGTCTCCACTGTCGTCGTGACCACAGCTCCATCTCCTAAACAGGCACCTGAACAGCAGTGATTCAGGGAGAGAGAGATGGCGTCCGTGCACGCACTCATGCACGCCCGCCCGGTCTGCCCTCCTGGCCGAGACGAGGGGAGCAGGGAGGCGGTGGCGTTCTTCTCAGCTTGCCTGGTTGGGGAAGCCCGGCAGTGGCATGACGGCATCCGTGGCCTGGAATCTGCCACCATACTCCACGGTGGAGCACACCGGAAAAGTCCCCGCCAGACTTCCCAGGGCTGTGTGGTTGTGATCGGGAGAAGCTCCTCTGTCAGGGTTGCGTGAGGTCATTGTTGTGCCACACGAGCCCCAGTTCTCTTCCTAAGAGCCAGACACCAGGGGCAGGTTCATAGCCACAGAGTGTGCAGACCAGCAGGAAGCCATGTTCTCTGTGGGGATTGGATTTTCTAGCTTCTGCTCTTCTCTGTGACTAGTGGTCTAGATAGGAGTTTTGTGTCCAGAAATTTTTATGTAACTTATTTTTTTAAAGAACCTGTTGTACATGTTTATCCAATAGAAACTTGGGCTTTAGCCCTCTCCCCCCCACCCCTCAAACTGAGGACTTACTCTTGACCATAATGAGAGAATAGCAGGATTCTTAGTAAGTTGGTGGCTGACGTGATCACTGCATAGTAGTGGGGAGGCTTTAAGGTGGTCAGGAACCCTAGGGAGCGAGAGAATGTGGGTTCCCTGAAATGGTATGAATTTGGCACCACCTCATAAAGATGAGGCATCAGGATCTTGATTGTGGTCCTTACCTGCACCTGCTGACTTGGTCCTCCTTGTCAAGCCTGTTCAAACCAAAGTCCAGAGTCAGTGGACAGAGTAAGCAAGTGCCAGCAGAAACGCTGCTGTCACAGCTCAGACGTTATTACGGTTCAGAGATGATAGGTTTGCTTTGCTCCAGAGCAAGAGTCTGCAAACCACAGCCTCGGGGCTGGCTACCTGTTTTTGTAAATAAAGTTTTATTGGAACACAGCCTGTGGCCATTTGTCTCTGTATTACTCAAGGCTGCTTTCAGTGAGAGGCAGACCTGAGTCATTGCCATAGAGTCTATGTGGCTCTTAGGCCTAAAATACTTACATCCGTAGGCCCTTTAGGTAAAACTTTGCTGACTTCTGCTCCAGAGTAGAGACAGCAAGAAGAGTGGTGTGCGCACCCTGCAGCTCGGTCTTAGAGAGGTCAGCTGGGATTTACCAGTTTTTTCATCCTGGCTGTGTCACCAAGCTCTAGGCAGAGCTCCGAACAATACTGGAAACTGTCAGAAGTAATTAAAGCCCTGGTTGTTAACAGCATAGGCCTCTTTTGTGTGGGAGCAGGGGTTGGATGGTGGAGCTTTCCTGCAGGGTCAGAGCTTCCTTGTCTCTCTTGAGAGTGTCCAGATTATTAAAAACGTGTCTTTAATCTGTGGAAATTCAGTGATGATCTTTTTTATGTGGTCTGGTGAGGAAGTGGAGTTAAGGGGCAGAAATTTTCAGTGGCCTAGTTCAGAGGGGGTTGCTCGGTGGTGCTGAGTGATGAGATAGGCTGCAGAGGTCAGAGCGGCTGGTGGCTTTCTAGACCTCAGATTTGATTCTTGAAGCAGTTCTATAAAATAGACATTCTTATCCCTCTTCTGACTTCTCATCCCTGTGAGAAATGGCGAGTCTGAGTTGAGGTTAAAGAGAAGCAAGATGTAAATCCAGTCTTCTGATTCTAAGTCAAGTATCCTTTTTGCTGCCTTCCCCAGGGGAGGGTGGCTATGATGTGTCCTGCTGAGAAGTGGGGACAAGTTGGAGTAAGGGTGGTAAGCCCCAGTTACAGAGTGCGGACGTGAATTGGCTGAAGTGATCGGGGGCTGGCACAGAAGTCAGACGAGGAAGGGGGAAAGGTAGGGACTGCCACGAAGAAGAAAAATGGCCTTTTAGCTGAGTGGAGGAGAGGGCATCTGTTTTTTCCAGTCCTTTGATATTTGCATGTCATTGTTTCCTAAGAAGAGTCCACCTGACAGTTTCTAAATGAGAAAATGGTAGACATCTGAGGGACCCTGTCTCAGGTCTTTATTGCTGGTTAAAATACACCCTTCCTGAAGTTACTTAGCGAGAGATTGCAGGAAAGTAGTTTGGACGTTCAGCCCCAGCCCTGCCTCCCTCTTTTGTTTACTAAAGTCACCTGGCCGTGTCTGTCTCCTTAGTGCCTGGAGACCTCCACCTGCGCGCTCAGAGAACAGGGACGTTTCAGGATGCTAGGGTAGGCCTGGGTCCCTGGTGAGTACGATTTGGTATGGCCTGGCCAGTCGGTGGAGTGCTGAGGAATGGCAGCCCCTGCTGGAGTTGTTCAAGGGATGTGAGCAGCATTTGCATCAAACATGGTTCCTTGGATACAGACCTCAAGGGTCTTGTAGAGATGTGGGAGCTATGGTGGATACTTTGGGGGAACACGTCCAGAAGAACTTACGGGAACAATTGAGCCTGTGTACCTAAGGTTCAGAGGTTGGTACAGTTATTCAGACTGTGTGCCTAAGACTGACTTTGGTGACTAGCACTGTGATGGGTTTGTATTTTGATACAACTTCTAAGATTTTTCTCCAGGGTAGATGAGTTCCATGAAGGTGCCGTGAAAGGGGCGTCACAGTAATCAGTGTTTTCTCTCTGATCTTCACACCTCAGCCCCTCACTCTGGAGAAAATACATTTCCTTACAGTGTACTGTACTGTCCTCGCCCCTTCCATCTGCAGTGGAGATCTTTACATGCAACTAACACTGTAAGTAGGTTCCTTACCCCCATGCCAGTCTCTAAGGAAAGAATGTGTTTTATGTTAATTGCCCATAATGGGTCCTCCAGTACTTACTGAATGGATGTTTGGGTTACTACTTAGCAGGCAAATGGAAGTGGATCCTGAAAGGCGACCCACAGGTTCTCTTCTCATAATTAAATCCCAGTTTCAGGTAGCTAATTTTTAACCCCTTAGTTGTGAACTCAGTACTGAAGTGCTGGCTAACCGTGGGAGTTCAGCTCTCACGTAAGTGCATTTCTGCCAAAGAACACACAGTGCTTCATGTCGAAGATCTCTGCTGTATTTGTATGAAGTAGTGGTCGTGGGGAGGGGGTCCTCTATTGAGAAGTAAGCTGGCTTTGTAGTCCTAAAGGCTGGCTTTGCGACTTTGTAGCTCTGTGACCTTCGGCTCATCAGCTTCTTTGCAGAACCCAGTGTGCTTCCATTACACGTGGTTGTGCAAGTCACATGGGAGACAGTGCCTTTCAGAATGAGGGGAGTGCTGTACACACAAATGGTACTGTTGGTCTGGAAGACCTTTCCAGCTTGTCCTAGCCCACTTCTGTCAGTTTGTGGAACTTAACTCTCTGTGTTCCTTCATGATTTCGTGACCTTTGTGCTTCTTGTTCTCTATGCCTGGAATGTGCTTTTTCTACAGGGCAGACTCCGCATCTCCTCTCCTCCCTCGTGTTTCACGGTAGTTGCACTTACCCCTTATGGCACCAGTCACCCTGTAGGTAACTGGTTGCATATCTCTCCCATTAGACTGAATTCCTGGTTGGACAGGTATCTCAGTGATCCTTCCAACCATTTCCATGCTGGTGCAAAGCAGATGTTTAATAAATATTTTTTGAAGGAAGTTAAAAAACAAAAAACAAAAAATATCCAGAACCAACATTACAGGGTTGAGACTTTACATTACTAGTTCAAGATCCACATCCTCTGCAGGATTCTTACCCTCTGCTTTCAGCTATATTTAAATTCAAGGTCTTTAGTAACCTGCCTTTTTCTCTCTACCTCATTATACAGATTTCCTGTTAGCATCTTCTTATTAGAGTACTTTTGAGGACCCAGAACATCTATGTTCCAGCTCTCAGCTGGGCTACTAACTAGCTTCCTGATCAAAAAAAATCACCTTTGGCCCAGCATCATCACTTATCAGTAGTACTGCAGTATTCTGGAGTATTAATGGTTAATTAGGAAATGTTTAACAAGTAATATTTAAAGTACCAAAGCTTGTGAATTTTTACTTAAAAAAAAAAAATATGTGCTAGAATTTGCATCTTTAAAATAAAGGCAGTCTTGTTTACTTAATTTCTCTAAGAAAGTACCTGTTTTCTTGAGAGGAAAAAGGAATAATTTATCAAAAGCAGTATTTTCTGCTGGATTCATATCCTGGATTCACCCATGAGGCCACATCCTATTCTGAAACTTTCAGAATCTTTGATTTCCCTTCATACAGAAACATAAATAAGGGCTTGTTGCTTCGTTTTTCTCTATGAAGGATACCATAGCAACAGGGACCTTAGTTTAATGAGAAGGTGCGAATATATAAAGCCTTAAGAGCAGACCACAGCAGGCACTGAAAGGGAGATGAGCTACCTCTTTGCACACTCTGGCATGTTGTACTCAGAGGGGCACATCCACCCCGCACTGGTGACGGGTGGCCTCTCATTCCTCATCCGAGCCACTCAAGAGGGCTGTCTGGTAAGTGTGATCTGACTTCAGCTTCTGAATGCCAATGATTTCTCCTCCAGGCATCTTTAACCGGGTCAAATGGCTGTAACAGAGCAACAGTAAAAGCACATGACATTAGCTCTGAAGTCCCTTGTTCTCTCAACCAAGGATGTTAAGGCATCCGTTGGTTCTTAAAGCATTTTCTTTACCTGTCTGTAAAATACTGTGGCTTTCTGCATATCTCACTTCTTGGACACTGTTCATTGGTAGATGATTAATAATATTTAATGGTTAATGTCATAACAGACTAAACATAGGTCTCCTGTCTCCCACTTTATTGTTTTACTGGCCAGGCAGTAGAACTAAAGGAAAAGTGTGACCTTAAGCTCCCTTCTGTGTGGTGTGTGTGTGTGAAGTCTGTCTACTTTGGGGAGGGAGACTGGAAACTAGAAAAAATGAGGGGCAGCTACAACAGAACTAATTACTAGCATACCCCAAAAATCACTCGCTCCACAGTTCAAGGCCATGTTTGCTGCTGACTCAATGGGTGACTTCAATCAAGTTACTAAGTCTTTGAAGCCTTGGTTTCCCCATCTGTAAAACCTTACAGCACATACTTCATAGAATAATGAGGATTCAGTGGGATAATAGACATGCGGTTCTTACTGCAGGGCCTGGGACAGTGAGTGCCTGGGAATGGTCAGCTATTCTAGTAACCTCTGACGAGCACTTGAAAGCGCGCCTGCTGTTACGGCACTGATTGCCACATCTCTGGGAAGGAGGTGGGGCGAACCCAGGAATAAGGTGATGGGTTCAAAACAATGGCGGAGCGGCATCTGCAGTCCAGCACTGATGCCTAATTCGGTTTTCCTTTCACATCACAGCCTTCAAGTCCATCAGAACTGCCTTTAAAACCTGGGTCTGTTGGGTTACTATGACCAGACAGTCCTTTAACTTCTCAGAATCTCATCACCTTCCTCTGCAGCACTGGGCAGATAGTTGGCTCTCAAGAAGTGGTACAAGATAGCACTGCTTAGTTATGGAAGCTCAGTCACTGGAAATAAAAATGATGTAGTGTAATAGATTTTAGGGACAAGAGGTTGTTAGGAGGAAAAAAACTAGACAGAAGTTGTCTTCCCTTGGACTTACCAGAAAACGAGCGAGTAGCCGATGGCCACAATGCAGAGGGCAGCCAAGTAGTGCCAGCAGAAGCACATGGTGATGAACATGAGGTTTGCGTGATCTTTCTGGTCCCATTCGGGTCCTCCAAAAGGTGGGAAAAGCACAAACCCGATCTGGTGGGTTATACAGAGAAGCTGGCTTTAGTTGCTCCTGAGAAGTGAGCTCACTGCCTCCCCACACTCCCCCCATTGTCTATATCTCTCCCACTGCCTCGTCTTCCCCATACCTATACCGGAGGCAGAGAAAGGCCTTTTTGTGCGGGAGGATTACTCTCCTGGGTTTAGCATGAGCTTAAAGACAACATTTCAGGACGTCCATTTCAGGTGAGCAGGCAAGTGGAGCCTGTAACAGTGTCTGCACCACAGGGCAGATGGGGCGTTCTTTAATATGCTCACTCTGTGCTGCGTGGTTCCTCCTGTTAATCCATCAGTAAGATGCTACCGGATGAAATTACTTAAGGGTGGGGGGGTAGGCATGGGAAGACAAGTTGCCCTGCAGAGCCCTTCCTGTGCTGGCCAGGGGGACCTGCCTTACCTGAGCTCAGCGTGGCTCCTGGAATCCATGCGTGTGAAGAGCACCGTTTTGGATAATTACCTGCCAGAACCAGGTGCCCTGAAGAATAACGAGACTGGTTCGGAAGAGCTGCAGCACGATATTGTCCCGGAGGATCACCTCTACAAAGATGCTGAAGGCCCCTCCGAACACGGCGCACAGCAGGAGCGAGTGGATGTGCTGGTCCAGGGGTGGGCGGTTATGGACGTGGTAGTAGAAGAGAAAACCTGCACAAAGCAATTTCAGCCACCATGGGTTTGCGGCATTCTGCTCCGAAGGCTTCATCTGCACTGTTCCCATTCCTAGAATGCCCTCCTACACCTGTCTCAAAGCTCGATCTTTCTCAGCAGTTACGAAGTCAGCTGATACAACATTACAGGGCTACAGCAGATTGATTTCGTGTTATGTACAAAGTGGATCTGTGCTGCAAGGGATGGATCCTTTAAATGCCTTCATGCAGATGCGTAGGTGAAACATGTTGCTGATTTGTGACGGACTGTGTGCGTGTGTACTAGAAGTTCAGTTTTGCCCTCATTCAACCGTTCCACACCACCCCCCCCAGCTCTTCCTGAAGTACAGAAGTAGTAAGAGGAGGTTGTTGGATTACAAAATGCTTTTTCCTTATCTCGGTTAGTGTGAGTTCTGTTGGGAGATGGGGCCTAGCTGCTGAGTGGGTCTCCTGAGGGTTGTGATGGAGTCCAGACAGGAACACACTCCAGGGTGGGAGTTGGAGTGCAGTCTCTCTTCCCCGAGCAGAGGGAGTTCTGATGTGTGGTGGCATCTGGCCAGGTTTGGGAGAGCTACTGTGTGTGTGAGTGTGGATGTGCACACGTGCAAGCATGATGGGGGAGGAGCTAGGGAGTTTGTGCACCGAGAACCAGAGACTTGGGCTCAAAGCCTTATGTTTTCATGTGCTGTTTTACGGACTATGTCCCCTGTATCATCCAGAGCACAGGACCAAGTCCTGTTCAGGTTTCCGAAATTCAGCGATTGGGGCTTTCTGGGGGAAAGTTCCTGTATTTGCAGTATTTGTCTCTTGCTTTGTTCTTTTCCCCATCCGCACCACTAAGTTACCTTCGGTGAATGTCGCCACAGCCATAACCAGTCTGTCCAGCCCCAGGGGAACATGGCTGACGAGGCAGGTGAGCAGATCCACGATCCCTGAGACCGCGAAGAATAAGTACATGGTGCTGTGCTGCCAGTTCATTAACTTCACCCACTCGCTTTCGTGGTACAGGTGGAGGTGGGGCCCGTCGGGAACAAACTGCTCCGCCAGGATCCCTGTGGGGGATGAGAGCAGAGCATGAGAGGGAGGAGGAGCTCAACACAGACGAAAACACCTGCAGGTCATGAGTGAAGCTGAGACGGGTGAAAGTGGCCCACACTTCCTGGGCCTACTTTGCTTCCTCAGATGCAGCTATTTCAGTGCAAAATAAGGCTTTTGCCGGGGAACCTGTGTGGACATCTTGCCTTTGTTCCTTTGGGGATGGGATGCGGAGAGAAGCAGCAGTAGAAACAGTCACACAGGTCCCCAGGATATTTGTTTGGTGACTGAGCTGAAAGCAAGGCACAATCACTTCGGTGAGAATGTGGCTGATGCATTAATCTTTGGGCTAAGTGAGCAGTGAAGGAAATCCTGGAACAAAACCATTAGGTTGAAAATAAGGGGACCCGAGCAAAGACACTGGTGGTGGAGACAGCGGAGTGCGCCTGAAGGGGGAGAAGCAGCTCCCGGTGCGTGTTCATCAGGGCACGAGCCTTCGAGTGAGTGGTTTTCCTGAGCACAGAGTGAGCTCTGTGAGCTGTGAGCCCTTCCCGTAGCTTTCGGTCTCCGTAACCTAAATACTGGGAAAAGCAGGCGGAGGCATGTCACTGGGGTTTCTGTGTCTTACAAGAGGCAACCCTTTGAGGCAGTGGCTCATAGTTCTTAGCCCTCCTACTTCATCATCTGTTTTGGAAGGCAAAAGATTGGCCTTTATGCCCAGTGCCCTGAATGTTGTTGGGGCCTAGAATAATGCTCCATGACAACATTCTGGACCCTGTTCCCCAAACGTTTTTCCCTTAAACCCAGCCCCTTCCCAAATTTATATGTGAAGGGTCAAGGAATTGGTGGCAAGGACCAGGGGAAGAGGTCCCACTGACACTGGAATGGGAGCTCTGTGAGGGCAGGGACTCTGCTTGGTTCCCCACTGTATCCCCGAGACCTGGAATAGTGAGTTCCTGCTGGGTAGGAGCTCAGGAGATCTCGTTGGATGAGCAGTGGTTTTACCCAGCGAAGAGGCCAAAGACTTTTCTAGCTCTTTTTCTAGGCAACACTGATGCTGTCCTTAGCATTTAAGCTGTGTAGTTCCCGTCACTTCTTGACTCCAGCAAGACAAGATGCCCGAATGACTGCCTGGGGGATGGGAAAACCCAGCGGGGCTGGGCGAAGCAAGCTAGGTGCCTCCGCTCACTCCAAGAGGGGCAGCTCCTTCTGAGACGCTGTAGGCCTAAGATGGGAAGCAGCAAAACGCAACTGCAGAATGAAGTCCCATTACCCCTATGATGGGCAGATCCCGAGGAAGAACACTTTCTACTGTTGGCCCTGCGGGCCCCTTCTCGTGTGGCCACGAGTGGAGTGGAAGGGATGACAAGTCACCATGGAAGTGCGAGGGTTTTGCTGGAACGGGCACAGTAAAGGAAAATCCCTTTCCAACAGCCCTCTGCTGGCTTTCTTCAGTCTCTTCCCCTGCCTCTCTTACTAATCCTCTAGCATAAAGTCCCTGTCTTTGTGATTGCTTGAGATATGGGGATGGAGGATATGCCAAGGAATTAGGTGATAACAACTCTTGAGATTCTAGTAGACAGACAACTGGAAGGAAAGATGATTTTTCTAAACTCCATTTAGTACTTCCCTAATTCATGTACATGAGCTTACTCTATTTTTTTTCTATTATTTATGTTTTATCTCTTTCATCAAGTAGGTCTTCTATTCCTACAACTTACACCTATGTCCTTCTAGGGCAAAGAATGTTTATTTGGTAGTTTTTCACAGCGCACTATGGTGTAAAGTGCTATTAACTATTAACACTGACAAAGCTCGGATCACAATAGATACTATAAAATATTTAGTGGTGCACTGAAAATCCTTGTTTTGTTAACTGCCAGTGGAAACATTCCATTTCACAGAGTCCAGAAAAATGGGTTAAAGTTGCTGGGTGTGGTGGGGAGATCCCCTGGACCAGATGACCCCCTTCTTACCAATGACTGAAAACAAGGTTCTGATTGCGGCTTCAATGATCTCGAGACGCTGTTGGTAACGAGTCAGTCGGCTGCTTTTCCCCTTCTGGTGAAAGTATATCAGCGGGTACTTTACTGACCACCACAGCCCAACTATCAAGAAGAAACTCCCTGGGAGAGCATGGCCCTTAAAGTTCGCCATTGTGTTCTCCGGCACCTAAGAAAATAGGGGACAGCTGTCATGTGGCTGGACGAAGAAAACAGAAAAGGATATTTTGGTAGGAAACACAATATGTGACTGAGAATTCCAAATCATAAGCCCAGGGAAGAAGGCCCCCCTCATTCTCATGGGCAGGCGCTCAGCAGATAAGACTTCAAGGGCATAACATGAAGGCTTATTTTATGAGAATGACTATTCCAACCCTGGCTGTCAGGACTTCCACCCCCGAGCACTGCCTACATGGTCTGTTTCACATCTGATGCCCTTACAATTGAGCATCCCACCCTTCCTTAAGAACTTTCCCAAGTTTTAAAAAACCCTTATCATTAAAAACAAGTCAAACCATATTTAAAAGGCTTCTAATGGAAAGCAGCAGCCCTGTGATCCTTCCCTCCTCACCCACTAGTGAAATCACTCTAATTTCTTCTGGTGTTTGCCTGCAGGATTCTCGTGCATTTGTGCAGGCTGCCGTTTGCTCGTCCATCTCGGTGGGGCCTTGTCTGCCAGCTTCCTGGAGCTCTCCCTCCTCAACCCTCACAGGCACCGCAGTCACATGATGTTCATTTGCTTCAATCATCACTTTCATTATTATGGCTCTGTCAATCCAAAGTCCTTACCACGGCTGATAAGCCCTACATGATCCCAGCTATACCTTTGACCTCTCCGACCTACCCCTCCAGCCCCGCGCCATGGGGTCCCTTCCCAGGCCTCCATTCCCAAGCACAGACAGCTCCTGCTTCAGGGCTTGGGCCGTCTGTCATTGCCAGCGGGCTTTCCACGAAAAGCCAACAGGTCTCCCTTCATGTTTCTCAAGTCTCCATTCAAATGTTACTCTATTCCCAGACTACTTTGTGTAAAGTAGCAGGCACGTCCCATTTTTCAATCCAGGTATGCTTTTTTAAAAAATTTATTCATTGTATGTTTGTTATTTACAGCTAATAACTACTACCAAATGCTATCCAGGTATATGTCTAAATTTTCTTTAGAAAGCATGGATCACTATCTGATATTACATATTGATTTTTTTTTAAGCCCCCAGCTCTATCCACTGGAATGTAAAGTCCCTGAAAGTAGGGATTTGCTCTGTTTCGTTATTGCAGTTAGCTCAGTGCCTACAGGGGGGCCCGAGTAAGCACTCAAGTATTTGTGGAACAAATACATGCTCATCCAAGTAGTATATTACAGGATACATTTTCAGCATTTTTTTTTTTTTAGAGCTGTTGTAGGTTTACAACAAAATTGAGAGTAAGATAGATTTTTCACACAGCTTTTGCCTGCACACATGCATAGTCTCCCCCATTATGGATATCACTCACCTGAATGGCGCTTTTTTTCATTACTATGTTAGTCACCATACAGTACATCATCAGTTTTTGATGCAGTGCTCCATGATTCATCATTTGCGTATAACACCCAGTGCTCCGTGCAATCTGTGCCCTCCCTAATACCCACCACCCGGCCAACCCATCTCCCCTTCCCTTTAAAACCCTCAGTTTGTTTCCTGCAGTCCACAGTCTCTCATGATTCATCTCCCCCTCTGATTTCCAACCCCTTCATTTTCCCCTTCCTTCACCTAATGTCCTCCATGCTGTCCCTTGTGTTCCACATATAAGGGAAACCATATAATTGTCTTTCTCTGATTGACTTATTTCACTCAGCAGAATCCCCTCCGGTTCCACCCTGGAGGGATGGAGAATACCCCTCCAAAATGGTGGGTATTGATCCTTTCTGATGCCTGAGTAATATTTGGTGATTTTTTTTTTAACCAAGGATGAATCCACACTGACACATCATCATCACCCCAAGTCCACAGTTCACCTTAGGGTTCACCTTTTTTTTTTTTTTTTTAAGATTTTGTTTATTTGAGAGAGAGTGTGCAGGTATTGGATGGGGGTGGTGGGAAGGGCACAGGGAGAGGGAGAAGCAGGCTCCCTACTGAGCACGGGGCCTAATTTGGGGCTCCATCCTAGGACCTCAGGATCATGACCTGAGCTGAAGACAGACGCTTAACTGACTGAACCAGCCAGGTGCCCCTAGGGTTCACTCTTGATGTTATGCATTCTGTGGGTTTGGACAAAAGTATAATGACATGTATCCATCACTATAAATATCACACAGTATTTTCACTGCCCTAAAAATTCTCTGTGCTCTGCCTATTCATCTCTCCCCCTCCCCCACCCCCGACACCACCCCTTTTTACTGTCTCCACAGTTTTGCTTTTTCTAGAATGTCGAAGGTTGGAATCGTAAAATATGTAGCCTCTTCAGATTGGCTTCTCTCATTTAGTAATATGCACTTTTCTGTCTTTTCATGTCTGGATGTACCACAGTTTATCCATTCACCTACTGTAGGACATCTTGATTGCTTTTAAGATTTGAGAATCATGAATAAAGCTGTTAATCTGTGTGCAGGTGTTTGTGTGAACGCAAGTTTTTATCTCCTTCAGTTAAACACCAAGGAGCGAGACTGCTGGATTGTATGGTAAGTGTGTGTTTTGTAGGAACTGCCAAACCGTCTTCCAGAGTGGCTGTGCCACTTTGCATTCTCACTAGCAACCTACGCAGCACCAGCATTTGGTGTTGTCAGTGTTGCAGACACTGAATTTGGCCATTCTAAGAGGTATGTAGTAGTATGTCATCATTTGAATTTGCAGTTATCTGATGACGTACTATGATGGGGAGCATCTTTTCAGATGCTTATTTGTATATCTTTGGTGAAGTGTCTGTCAAGGTGTTTGACTCATTTTTAATTTTTTTTTCTTCAGTTTTAAGAGTTGTTTATTTTGGATAGCAGTCCTTTATCAGATGTCTTTTGCAAATATTGTCTTCCAGTCTGTGGCTTGTCTTCTCATTTTCTTCTTCTTTTTTTTAATATTTATTTATTTGACAGAGAGAGAGAGAGAGAGAGAGATCACAAGTAGGCAGAGAGAGAGGGGGGAAGCAGGCTCCCTGCTGAGCAGAGAGCCCCATGCGGGGCTCGATCCCAGGACCCTGAGATCATGACCTGAGCCGAAGGCAGAGGCTTAACCCACTGAGCCACCCAGGCGCCCCCCTCTTCTCATTTTCTTTCTTTCTTTTTTTTTTTTTTAAAGATTTTATTTATTTATTTGACAGAGATCACAAGTAGGCAGAGAGGCAGGCAGAGAGAGAGAGAGGAGGAAGCAGGCTCCCCGCGGAGCAGGGAGCCCGATGTGGGGCTCGATCCCAGGACCCTGGGATCGTGACCTGAGCTGAAGGCAGAGGCTTTAATCCACTGAGCCACCCAGGCGCCCTCTTCTCATTTTCTTGATTGTGTCTTTTGCAGAGCAGAAGTTTTTAATTTTAACATTATATAATTATATATAAGAAACACAGTTAGTTGCCAGAGTTATCATTATTATAGGAATCAAATGAGACAATGTATTATAAAGTACTTTAAAAAGCATATTACAAAATGTTTTTATAAACATTTTTATAAACATTAATTTTAGGGGTGCCTGGGTGGCTCAGTCATTGGGTGTCTGCCTTCAGCTTGGGTCACAATCCCAGGGTCCTGGGATTGAGGCCCCCGTTGGGCTCCCTGCCAAGGTGGAGAGTCTGCTTCTCCCTCTCCCACTCCCCCTGCTTGTGCTCTATCTCTCTCTCACTGTGTCTCTCTCTCTGTCAAATAAATAAATAAAATCTTAAAAAAAATTATTAATTTTAATGAAGTCCAACTTACCAGTTATTTCTTTCATGGATTATGTCTTTGGTGTTGTATCTAAAAAAGCATCACCATACTCCAGGTCATCTAGGTTTTCTCTTATATGTCTTCTAGGAATTTTATAGCTTTACATTTTACATTTAGATCTATGGTTCATTTTGAGTCATCTTTTGTGATGGGTGTCTAGATTAATTTTTTTGCAAGTGGATATCCAGTTGTTCAGAGCTACTTGTTGAAGAGACCATATTGCTCCATTGTGTTAGATACCTTGGCTCTTTTGTCAAAGATCAATTGATCAGGGTCTATTTCTGGGCTCTATATTTCTGTTTCATTGATCTATTTACCTATTTCTTTGCCAATACCACAGTTTCTTGATAACTGTAGATTTATAATAAGTCTTGAAGTTGGGTCACATGAGTCCTTTGTTCTTTGTTCTTCTTCAATATTGTGTTGGCTATTCTGGGTCTTTTGCCTCTCCATATAAACTTTAGGATCAATTTGTCTATATCCATGAAATAACTTGCTGGGCTCTTTTCTTCTTTCTTTCTTTCTTTCTTTTTTTTTTTTTTTTTAAGATTTTATTTATTTATTTAACAGAGAGAGAGAGCACAAGTAGGCAGAGAGGCAGGCGGGGATGGGGGGAAGCAGGCTCCCTGCTGAGCAGAGAGCCCTATGTGGGACTCAATCCCAGGACCCTGAGATCATGACCTGAGCTGAAGGCAGAGGCTCAACCCACTGAGCCATCCAGGTGCCCCAACTTGCTGGGCTCTTGATTGAGATTACATTTAATTATCAGTTGAGTCAGGAAGAACTGATATCTTGACCATATCAAGACCTTGTCTTCCTATCCATGCACATGGAATATTTCCCCATTTATTTAGTTCTTTTGTTTCATTCATCTGAGTTCTGTGGTTTTCTTCAGATCTTGTGCTTATTGTGTTAGTTTTACACCTAAGTATTTCTTTTTGGGGGGTTGCTAATGTAAATGTGTTTTTAATTTCAAATTTCTCTTGTTCTCTCATACCTTTTTTGTTCCTCTGTTCCTTATTTACTGCTATCTTTTGTGTATAACATAATTTGGATGTACTATTCTAATTCCTCTTTTCATTTTTTTTAGCTATAGTTTTGAAAATATTCTTTTCTAGTGCTGGCTCTAGAAATTACCGTATGCATCACTGTCTACGGTAGGTTAATATTAACTTAATTCTGGTAAAATATAGCCATTTTGCTAATTTATAGCTCCATATCCTACGCCCTTCATCATGCCATGTTGAGATATGTATTAGTGATGAAGAAATATAAATTTATGTATAAACATCTATATTATAAACCAACAGCATTACAATTATTGCTTTAAATAGTCATTTCAAAAAACTTCTTAATAAGTTTTTAATTTTAATTCCAGTATAGTTAACATATGTGTTATATTAGTTTTAGGTGTACAATATAGTGATTTAATACAAAAATATGTTTGCATATCCTGCTTGTGCAGAGGCTGTGTTAATCTTCTCTGTATCATTCCAATTTTAGTATCTATGCTGTTGAACTGACCAGTAAATAGTCTTACGTTTTTCAGGAAATAGAGACGGATATATAGCCTTTATATTTAATTACATATTTACCATTTCTAGTGCTCTTCATTCCTTCCTGTGCATTTGAATAACACTGTAATCTCATTTACTTCCAACAGGAAGGAGATCTTTTAATATTTCTTATAGATCAGTTCTGTTACCAATGAATTCTTTCTGTTTTGTTTATCCGGAAATATCTTTATTTCATTTTCATTTTTGAAAAATAGGCTGGATACAGAAGTCTTAGTTGGCAGTTTTTCCTTTCAACACTTTGATTATGTCATTCCATTGGCTTCTGGCTGATGAGAAATCAGCTATTAATTATATTGTTATCCCCCAGGGAGTTACTTTTCTTCCTGCATTCAAGTTTTTCCTCTTATCTTTGGCTTTCAGCAGTCTGACTCTAATATATCTTTTTGCGGTTCTTCTGTGTTTTGTTTTGTTTTATTCTTTGATCTTGGCTGAGCGGCTTGGGTCTGTAGCTTAATATTTTTCACCAAACTTGAGAAGTTTTCAGCCATTAATTCCTCAGTTATCTTTTCTGACTCCCCCCTCTCTCTGCCTCCCCTTCCCTGCTCATTCCCGTGTTTAACTCATAGAGCCAAAGATTTTCAACCCTCTAGTCACCACCCTAAACTGCATCTGTTTCTCCTGGCAGCAAAACTACTTGTTTACATAGCTAGCTCCACATTACTTCACAGACCTGTACCCCTGGGGCAAATAATACATTATATGTCAATAAAAAAAAAAAAAGGAAAAACAAGTCATGTTGACTGAGTGGAGGTGTTAATGGCAGCAGCCTCAGGCAAAAAGTCCATGGCCTCCAACTGTTTTGCCTGAAGATATAGTAGCTTTTCAACAACAAAAGCTGCTATTGGGAGTTTAGCTGAATTACTCCATAATACCGCTGTCTCCTCCACCATTTTGTGTGGGCAGGTGGCCAGCAGAGGCCTTGAACTGGCATGAGCCCGTCCTGCGAGCATGCCCCAGAGATCAACTGCAGAGTCATGAGTACACGGAAGTTCCTGGTACCACTATCCCAGGGGTGTGTCCCCACCCCCCAACCCCCTCCACACTCCCCCCCCCACCTCCCCCATCAGGGCCTTCCCCGTGTGCACTCTTTAAATAAGACCCCTATGAAGCTTACCAAATCCTGTTCTTTCTGATTAGAACTGAACAGTCCGGGCCTAGCCTGGGAATCCCAGGGGCTCCACTTGTGGATATGTGTACCAGGTCCTGTCACACTCTCTACCTGCGCTCTGCCTTGACCTCCCCATGTGGTCCCTCAAGGTGTGACTTGCACCTTCTCCAGGACCTTTGAAAAATACAAATCTCTGTTTCAATAGTCATCTTTTGGTGAACAGAGACTCGCCATCAGATGCCCCAGGACTCTTACTTAACAAACGTCAATTTAACAAAGTCACAACAATGTCTTGATTCGTGGTCTGACTTTGGTCAATTTCCAGTTCCTGGAAATGGCTAGTTTTGACAATTTTTTCTAGCTTTATACATTTTTTTGTTTGGTTTGTGCAGAAAGAAATTGCCTGTCTATTCATGCTTCCATTACTGGAAGGCTCTCTTCTCATTCTTTTTAAACCCTGTATTGATCAACATTTTTTTTTTTAAGATTTTATTTATTTGACAGAGAGAGAGAGAGAGATCACAAGTAGGCAGAGAGGCAGGCAGAGAGAGAGGGAGAACCAGGCTCCCTGCTGAGCAGAGAGCCGGACGCGGGACTCCATCCCAGGACCCTGAGATCACGACCTGAGCCGAAGACAGAGGCTCAACCCACTGAGCCACCCAGGTGCCCTGATCAACATTTTTAAAAAGCCTCCATTTTCATTTAATGTTCAACACAGGTCCCCTTCATGATCCAGCCTGTTCTACTCCCTTGTTTTCTTAGCCAGAAGTGCAGAAAAACCAGCTCTGCAAATCTTTCCTGTCCTTCCCCATTTTTTGAGGAGCAATACCCTGAATGAAGGCAGAGTCCTTGTCTGTTCACACCTGTTTGTCAGGCTTCACCCTCCCTTTTTATCTGGTTTCGGGTTCAATCAGTGAATGCAGGGCCTGCAGCACGTCTGTAGACACTATTTCTAAACCTACTTATGCTACTTGGAAAGATGAGTACATTGATTTGATGAGGGAGAGGAGCAGGGAGGTAGATTTCTTCCAGTAACCAATTATTAGATTACTTTACTTGATTAGCTACCTCATAGGACATTATAGTAGAGATATAGGATAGGTCAGTTTCAATAAGGAGGAAAAAGGAAATAACTAACTTCAAATTAAAAAATAAAAATTTAGACTTCTAATAATTTGGATAACACCATTCAAAGAGGCTAAGTCCCTGAGGAGTCTAGCTTAAAAAAAATAATTTAAAAATAAATTAAAAAGCAGATGTTTAAGGGATAAGTCCTTTAGAATTACACTCTAAAATACTTCAGAGGTACCTGGGTAATTCAGTCAGTTAAGCATCCAACTCCTGATTTCAGCTCAGGTCTTTTTTTCCCCTTTTTTAAAAAGTAGGCTCCACAGGGCTTGTACTCACAAACCTGAGATTAAAAAAAAAAAAAAAAATCAATCTAAGAAAAACCCACAAAGAAAACATCAGAAAGTGCTTCTGCAAAGATAATCTTCCTTTCTTATTTCAATATATTTGCTCTTTTTTTGATATTGCACAAGCTACAGTGTGAAGGGAGGGCTGAGTGTTTTGGAGAGGTAGTAGCTTTGTTACAGCTGACAGCTGAGAGACTAGTGGTTTGGGTACCTTTTCATGTCCTAAGGAGATCACTGGACAAGGAACATCATTTGCATAAGAGGTTTGACATGCTTTTCCTTGTCCTCCTTATCTTTAACCATTTCCCTCCTCTACATTCTCTAATTTTAATTTGAGATAAGTGAAATGGAAGACAAGTTGAAGATGTCCAGAAGAGAAAAAAGAGGGAAGAGTAAGGAGGAGGAGAAGACAGGGAAAGAAGAGGACTGGAGAGTCAGAGAAGTAGAGGGAGTGAGCAGAGGAAAGGAGAAATTATGCTTGATGCAGTTTGCCTGTAGTTAAAAATAAAACTTGATCTGGTGCCTTTTGTTTCTTAATAAAGCCCATATTTTCCCTTATTTTAGATGAAGAAAGTAGGGAAAGGATGTATTTAGATGAGTGAGAGAATCAAAAATAAGGAGATTGAATTTTATTTTCTTCCTTGAGTGCCTGGGCTTAGCAACCAGCACTCTCTAACATTAGAACTAAGGACTTGGCATTCATGGAAGGGGGGTTGGAATTAAAGCCAATTTCTCCCAATTTGAGATGACAGGATACAAATGTATAGATTACCAAATATCAGAGAACCTGGACCTCTTCTTAGTTCTAGCCATCCATTTGACTTAGTAAATTATGGTTTATCTTCATGATAGGAAATTATGTAATCATTAAAAAGAATGAATTAGAGCTATACCAGCTGTACTGGAAGGTTTTCCATGAGAGAGTTGGCCGAGACAAGCATGATGGAAAAGAATACTTATAATATGACCCATTTAAAACAAAACAAAACAAAACAAACAAATAATATGAACCATTTGGAGCAACAGTGGTACTGTCCTGCATATGTATATTATATATGTGTACAGGTATATGATTATATGAACAGGGAAAGCAATATGGAAGGGTACTTTGAGGGTATGTAACACTATATATTAAGTATGTCTGGCTCTCTGTCTTCTGGGCACATGGTACGATTGCATTTCTGGCCCCCTGTGGTTGGGTGGGGTCTTGGGAATTGTGGGCAGAAGTGTTAGTTCTGGGCAGAAACATGTGATTGCCAGTTCAAGACACCCCCGCCCCAGAACACATTTCCCTTTACCACGTTACTATCAATGTTCATGACAGTAGCTCTTCTAAGAGCCTAGATTCCAGAGTGAGGAGACATGGGGCAGAGCCCCAAACAAGCCACGATGAACACATGGCATGAGAAAAATAAACATTTGTAATGAGCCACTAAGCTTTGCGGATTGTTATCCAGCATTACCTAAATTGTTCTGAGTCATACGGATGTAAAGGATCAACATGTTATAGGTAGGACACAGGCTTTTGCAGTTTCTTTAAAAAGATATTGGAAAGCTTTACTATTTCAAGGGAAGAAGTTATGATGTCATGAAGAATGGCAGAATTTGTACCAAAAAGTTGCTAAAGACAATTTCGGCAAATTGTATCTGGAACTGTCCTGACTCCCTCCTTGTCTTTCTGATATCTGATAGACACATTTTCTCTTTCAAAATGGTCCCTGAGTTCTTCTACCTCCACCCTACTGCCCTGCCTTTAAAGGCCACAAAATTGGGGTGCCTGGGTGGCTCAGTGGATTAAAGCCTCTGCCTTCGGCTCGGGTCATGATTCCAGGGTGCTGGGATCGAGCCCCGCATTGGGCTCTCTGCTCAGCCAGAAGCCTGCTTCCTCCTCTCTCTCTGCCTGCCTCTCTGCCTACTTGTGATCTCTGTCTGTCAAATAAATAAATAAAGTCTTTAAAAAAAAAAAAAAAGGCAACAAAATTAAAATTCAAGCAAGTGGGGGTCTGTTTGTTACATTGTAAGGTTAACCTCTAGGGCCATTTCTCCAGCCCCCGCCGTGTTCTCAACAGCGGCCATGTGTCTGTGGATACTTTTGGTCATCGTCACAACTGGGCGTGATGGCGGTGTTGTTGGCATCCAGTGGGTGGAGCCTGGAAGTCCTGCTAAGCGTCTTGCGGTATGCAGGACCCCCCCCCCCCCCACGACAAAACAGTTCTGCAGCTCAGCTCTCAGTAACGCTGAGGCTGTGAGACCCAGAGACCCTGATCTATTCTAGGCCAGCTCCCTATCTTGCTTATTTTCTTAAGGAAGCAGAGATCCAGCTGCCTTTATTTGTTGTGTATGTCACCACTTATTAGAGTGTTCTACCTTCAAAACTGTTTATGGGGCATAAACTCACTTTCCTAGAAATTATCTCCCTTGCTTTCCATGATGCTCTTTTTTTTTTTTTTTAAAGTAACAGCTTTATGGAGATATAATTCACATACCATTTTCACCTACAGTATAAAATTCAGTGGTTTTGCATATATCTATGGAGTTGTACAATCAATCACCACAGTCAATTTTAGAACATTTTCATACCCACAAAAAAATTCCCCTAACCCATTAGTGACTCCATTTTCCCAAGTCCTCTTTCCTAAAAGCCCTAGGGAACCACTAATGTACTTTTTATTTCTACTAATTTACCTATTGTGGACATTTTACATAAATTGAGTCAAAAAATGTAGTCACTTGAGACTGACTTTCTTTTTTTAAAAATTGTTTATTTGTTTAATTGCTACACCCAGGATGGGGCTCGAACTCACAACCCCAAGATCAAGAGTCACATGCTCTCCTGACTGAGCCAGCCAGGAGCTCCTAGACTGGTTTCTTTCTTTTTGCATCATGTTTTTCAAGGTTCATCCACGTGTGGTATGCATCGCTACTTATCCCTTTCTATGGCTGAATATTTCATTGTATGCATATAACGCATTTATTGGTTTGCTGGGGCTGCTGTAACAAACCACACTGGGTGGTTTAAAAAAAAAACAACAAAATTTATTTTCTCACAGTTCTGGAGGTTAGAAGTCTGAGATGGAGGTGTTGGCAGGGTTGGTATTTTCTGAGGCCTTTGTCCTGGGTTTGAAGATGACGCACCTTCACATTTATCTTCCCTTAGTATGCGCCTGTGTCCTCTTCTTATAGGACAACAGCTAGATTAGATGAGAGCCCTCCCTGATGATGTCATTTTAACTTAATTATCTCTTTAAAGACCATGTCTTCAAATATAGTCACCTTCTGAAGTACTGGAGGTTAGGACTTCAACAACATATGAATTGGTGGGGGGTGGGGAGCATAAATCAGCCCATAACACCCCATTTTATCTGTTCATCACTTAATTCACAGTTCCATATACTTTTCTAGATTTAATTACTAAACCACTACAAAAGACAATTCAGATGTATCTAAGAAGACACTCTGAAGGTTTCAACAACTTTGCTAAGTGTTCCTGCTTTGTATTCCTGGGACAGTTGTTCCTAATGAATCTGAAAGTCACCCTCATATGGTTCTAGAAGTCTTAGTGCTTTCTTGCTATTTCTCTTTTACTTTTTTCAAACAATAGCTTTGTTGACATATAATTCATATAAAATACAGTACTTTAAAGCATATAATTCAATGATTGCTGGTATCCTCACAGTTGTGCAACCATTACCACCATCTGATTTTAGAACATTTTCATCAACCCAAAGCCATCATTCCCCATTTCCCATTCCCCATTTCCTCCCAATCCCTCTGACCCTGGCAACCACTAGCCTCCTTTATGTCTCCATGGGTTTGCCTATTCTAGATATTTCCTATAAGTGTAATCATATATCTCTGCCTCTTTCACTTAGTATGGTTTCAAGGTTCATCCAATCTTGTAGCATGTATCAGTGCTTCACTCTTTTTATTGCAGTTGTTGTTTCAGAGGGAGAGAGAGAGAGAATGCAAGCAGGAGGAGGAAGAGAGAGGGGGAGAGTAAGAATCCTCAAGCAGACTCCCTGCTGAGCGGGGAGCCCAACTTGAGGGACTCTATCTTATGACCCTAAGATCTTGGAAACCAAGAGTCGGATGCTTACCAACTGAGCCACCCAGGCACCCCCATTCATTTTTATTGTTGAATAATACTCCATTGTACAGATTTGGCATATTTTGTTTAGCCATGCATCTGGTTTTTAAATTTTAATCTTTCAAAAATCTTTAAAAATATTTATTTGAGGGGCACCTGGGTGGCTCAGTGGGTTAAAGCCTCTGCCTTCAGCTCGGATCGTGGTCTCAGGGTCCTGGGATTGAGCCCCACATGGGGCTCTCTGCTCAGAGGGGAGCCTGCTTCCCCTTTTCTCTCTGCCTGCCTCTCTGCCTGCTGTGATCTCTCTCTGTCAAAATAAATAAATAAAATTTAAAAAATATATTTATTTGAGAGAGAGAGAGAGAGGGAACGAGCACACAGGCAGCAGAAGCAGTAGAGGGAGAGGGAGAAGCAGGCTCTCTACTGAGCAGGGAACCTGATGCAGAGCCAGATCTCAGGACCCTGGGATCATGACCTGAGCTGAAGGCAGATGCTTAACCGACAGAGCCACCCATGCATCCCAGAAGCTTTTGATTTTAATGAAGTTCAGTTTACCTATTTTTTTCTTTTGTTGTTTGTGCTTTTGGTGTCCTAAGAAACCATTGCTTAAATCAAGAACATGAAGATTCACTCCTGTGTTTTCTTCTAAGATTTTTACAGTTTTATTTCTTACATTTATGTCTATGATCCATTTTAATTAACTTTTGTATATGGTGTGAGGTCATGATCCAACTTCATTTTTGCATATCCAACTGTCCCAGCCATCTGGTGAAGAGATTCTTTTCCCCTTTGAATTGTCTTGGTGCCTGTCTGTTTACCTTTCTACTCTTGAAAATGGATTTTGTCAATCTTCAGAGAAGGACCTTGACTACAATAAGGTGAAACTCTGGTGAAGAAAGAGTACTTCAACTCTTATGACACATATATTAAATATTTTAATAGAGTGTGCAGAATTATGACAATGAAAGGAGGACTCTGACTCACCCCGCAAGAAATAGGAGAAAGATTATAGAAGGAAGTGTCCTAAAACTTCCTTGAAAAACAGGTAAGCATAGGTAGGGTGGATACAGTGCCAGGCAGAGCAAATAGTACATGCAAAGGCGAAGAAGCAGGTGCAGCAAATCATCCATATAGTCAGAGTTGAGACAGGTAATGTTGCTTACTCTCTTCACCCTGCCATTCCTACCTTCTTTATCAACAAAGACCAAATGTCACTCTCTTCCATGGGTCGAATCCATTAACCCTTGAAATTATCTCAGGGGAATGAACAAAGCAGTATACTTCAAGTCAAATAAGCCAAACTTTGGGGTCCTGTGTGCCCAAGGGTCTCTGGAAAGGATATGAACCAACTCACAAATGGACCCGAGGAAGATTAAGTTAGAAAAGATGCAAGTCAAGTTTTATATTAGTTCGGGTGCATTCAATTTCCCAGATTTCCCTAAAGGAAACTAACTGGGTTCTTACATGTTCCTTTAAGGGGAAATATAGTCACATGATACATAATAGAAATTCTACATAATACAAAAATAGAAATTCTATTCTACATAATAGAAAGAACATGAACTATGGAGTATATAGATCCTTCTTTTGCTACTCCTGCTGGTAAGAGCTTGCATAAGTTCCCTAACTTCTCTGGATTTCAGTACCCCCTTTTCCAAAACAGGGACCTTAACAGAAGCATCTTGTGAGGATTAACTGAGAGTTTCTAGCAGCTAACTAGAGTGAGTGTTTAACAAATGTTAGTTTCCTCTCTTCTCTGGTATTCTTATACTTATTCCCACAATTAATGGGGGGAGAAACCTGGGCTTCTCTCTTAGGGGAAGTATAATTATTGAACTAAGGCTGTTGTCCTTAGCCTTTTGTACTTATTTCCAAGTGGGAAGGGAGGAAACATATGGCACATTTACTGATCCTGGAGAAGGTAGCCGTTGAATATCTTTTTTTTTTAAGGTTTTATTTATTTATTTGACAGTGAGAGAGGGAACACAAGCAGGGGGAGTGGGAGAGGGAGAAGCAGGCTTCCCACTGAGCAGGGAGCCCGATGCGGGGCTCGATCCCAGGACTCCAGGACCACAACCTGAGCTGAAGGCAGATGCTTAACCACTGAGCCACCCAGGCACCCCCGGTTGAATATCTTTTTAATAGGAATGGGATGTGTGTTTGGTCAGTAGGCAAGTAGGTTATGGGGAGGATATAGAATATTACTTTACCCCACGACACGGTTTTTATACTTTTTGAATCTATTCTTGCCAACAGAAACACTCAGATGGCTTCTGGTCTGAGTTTACTTTGGAATATAACCAACCCTACCTGACTCAGCTTTCTGTTACTCTGCAAATAACAAGCTTAATACCCCTCCTTCTTCTATAAGCTGCTTGGTAGTAAAATGCAGATAAAGCAGAAGTACAGGGGCGCCTGGGTGGCTCAGTGGGTTGAGCCGCTGCCTTCGGCTCGGGTCATGATCTCAGGGTCCTGGGATCGAGCCCTGCATCGGGCTCTCTGCTCAGCGGGGAGCCTGCTTCCCTCTCTCTCTCTCTCTCAATCTCTCTGCCTGCCTCTCCATCTACTTGTGATCTCTCTCTGTCAAATAAATAAATAAAATCTTAAAAAAAAAAAAAAGCAGAAGTACAGAGGTGAAAGTTCTCTGTTGCCCATAGCTGATGTGACAGTGAACTTCACTGAACTTCAGGCAGAGTGTACCCCTGCTTTACAGTAGCCCGAGAGCCCTTACGTCACTCTGGAAGCCATCACTCTTTAACATTTCATAGCTACTACTGTCACTGTTATTTTCTCTGTAGGTGGGTAGGTGTGTCCTTAGAACAACTGGTCAGAAGGCATAAGACCAGAATAAGAATCTGAACTTTGTCTGGCATGAGTTCATGAGCTATGGAACAACATTCCATGAACTTAACATGGTTTCAAGGTTCATCCAATCTTGTAGCATGTATCAAGTGCTTCATTCCTATCAGAGCTCAGTTACTTTCCAGCTGAGTTTGATTTCTAAGCAAAAGATGGTCTTAGTCCTGCTTTCTTTCTTTCTTTCTTCCTTTTCCCCCTTTATGTGATCCTATTAACTAGAAGACTCTGTGCTGGGTGATGAGGAAATAATAAAATGAATAAGAAATGACCCCTCCTAAAATTTGTATGGACCCACAAAAGATCCTGAATAACCAAAGCAATCTTGAAAAAGAAAAGCAAAGCTGGAAGCATCACAATTCTGATTTTAGTATATGTGCTGTGGAAGCAAGTACAGCATCACAATTCTGAACTTCAAGTTATAGTACAAAGCTGTAGCAGTCAATACAGTATAGTATAGTCATAAAGATAGACACAGAGATGAATGGAACAAAATAGAAAATCCAGAAACAAACCCACAATTATATCATCAATTAATCTTCGATGAAGCAGAAAAGAGTATCTACTGGGAGAAATATAGTCTCTTTAGCAAATGCCATTGGGAAAACTGGATGGCAACATGCAAAAGGATGAAACCAGACCACTTTCTTTCTTTCTTTAAAAAAAAAAAAAGATTTTATTTATTTATTTGACAGACAGAAATTACAAGTAGGCAGAGAGGCAGGCAGGGGCGGGGGGAGGACAGGCTCAGAGCAGAGAGCCTAATGTGGGATTCAATCCCAGGACCCTGAGATCATGACTCGAGCTGAAAGTAGAGGCTTAACCCACTGAGCCACCCAGGTGCCCGTGGATCACCTTCTTATACCATACACAAAAATAAATTAAAAATGGATTAAAGACCTAAATGTGAGACCTGTAGTTATAAAAATCCCGAAGAGAGCACAGGCAGTAATTTCTCTGACACTGGCCATAACAACTTTTTTCTAGATAGGTTCCTTGAGATTTTTTTTTTTTAATTTATTTGACAGACAGATCACAAGTAGGCAGACAGGCAGGCAGAGAGAGACAGGAGGAGGCGGACTCCCTGCTGAGCAGAGAGCCCGATGCCATGTGGGATAGGTTCCTTGAGGCAAGGGAAATGAAAGCAAAAATAAACTACTGGGAGTACATCAAAATAAAAAGCTTCTGCACAGTGAAGGAAACAATCAGAAAAACTAAACCATGACCTATGGAATGGGAGATGATATTTGGGAAAATGACATATCCAAAATATCCAAAATATATAAGAACTTATAAAATTCAACACTCAAAAACCAAATAATCCAATTAAAAGTGGGCAGAAGACATGAGCAGACATTTCTCCAAAGAAGACATACAGATGACCGACAGACACATGAAAAGGTGCTTATCATCACGCATTATTGGAGAAATGCAAATCAAAACTATAATGAGATATCACTACACACCTGTCAGAATGGCTAAAATCAACAACACAAGAAACAGCAGATGTTGGCCAGGATGTGGAAAAAAAGGAACAATTATGCACTGTTGGTGGGAATACAAACTGGTGCAGCCACTCTGGAGAACAGTATGGAGGTTCCTCAAAAAGTTAAAAATAGAGCTGTCCTATGACCCAGCAATCACACTACTGGGTATTTACCCAAAGAATACAAAAATACTAATACAACAATACTATTCAAAGGGATACATGCACCCCATGTTTATAGCAGGGTTAAATAAGTACAATAGCCAAAATATGGTAACAGCCCAAGTGTCCACTTCATCCATCCAAGTGATGAATGGATAAAGAAGATTTGTGTGTATATGTATATATAAGAAATATGTATTTATATATACATATATGTATACATACAATGGAATATTACTCAGCCATAAAAAAGAATGAAATCTTGCCATTTTCAATGACATGGGTGGGACTAGAGAGTATTATGCTAAGCGAAATAAGTCAGTAGCAGAAAGACAAATATTGTATGATTTCACTCATATGTGGAATTTAAGAAACAAAGCAAAAAAAAAGAAAAAGAAAGGCAAATCAAGAAACTATAGACTCTTGGGATGCCTGGCTGGCTTAGTCAGTTAAGTGTCTTTGGCTCAGGTCATGATCTCAAGTTCCTGGGACCAAGATCCGCATCAGGCTCCTTGCTCAGTAGGGAGCCAGCCTGCTTCTCTCTCTGACTGCTGCTCCCCCTGCTTGTGCTCTCCCTTTCTCTGTCTCTCTGACAAATAAATAAAAAAGGAAAGGAAAAGGAGGGAAGGGAAAGGAAGGAAGGAAGAAACGGAGGGAAGGAGGAAAGAAGGAAGGAAGGAAGGAAGAAACTATGGATTCTTTTTTTTTTTTTAAGATTTATTTATTTATTTATTTATTTGACAGAGAGAGATCACAAGTAGGCAGAGAGGCAGGTAGAGAAAGAGGGGGAAGCAGACTCCCCGCCGAGCAGAGAGCCTGATGCAGGCCTCGATCCCAGGAACCTGAGATCATGACCCGAGATGAAGGCAGAGGCTCAACCCACTGAACCACCCAGGCGCCCAAAACTATAGATTCTTAACTACAGAGAACAAACATGGTTACCAGAGAAGAGGTGGGTGGGGGATGGGTGAAATAGGTGATGGGGATTAAGGAGTGCACGTGTCATGATAAGCACCAGATGATTAAAATAAAAACTTAAAAAAAGAAAAAAGAAATGACCCCTATCCTTAAGGAGTTTATAATCTAGTATGGAGCTATATACTTGTGAAAGTTTGAATGTCAGGAAATATATGGATTGTAATTCTCTAGTCACAGAGGGGGCTGGCATTACAGTTGGGCCTTTCTTAATTGCCTCTTTCAATCTGTCATGAAAATTAGTCAGTCTTACTGGAATCTTGAATTAAAAACTGAAGAACATATCTGGGCTAAGTTCCATGATTTCTCAAGAACTAATAAAGAACACTGGCCTCTGAGTCAGCTGACCTGGATTCTAGTCCACGTTTTTTTTTTTTTTTTTTTTTAAAGATTTTATTTATTTATTTGTCAGAGAGAGAGAGAGAGAGCGAGCACAGGCAGACAGAGCAGCAGGCAGAGGCAGAGGGAGAAGCAGGCTCCCCACAGAACAAGGAGCCCGATGTGGGACTCGATCCCAGGACTCTGGGATCATGACCTGAGCCGAAGGCAGCGGCTTAACCAACTGAGCCACCCAGGCGTCCCTCTAGTCCACGTTTTGTTATGAACTTACTTTGTGACCTTGAGCAACATATGTAACCTCTCAGGATCATAACCTCTTTGTTAAATGGTAGTTTGGAAGAGGTCCTCTCCATGGCTTCTCTTAGTTCTAAAATCACTTTCCATGTTCGCTCCTAACACAACACAAAAAATGAAGTGAAACATGAAAAGGACAGAGCAAGTTCAGACATGAACATGGGGGGGAAATGGAACTAAAGCTGTGGATATGACCAAAGAGGACAAGCAGTCACTTCAGCGTACATTAGAGCAGGAGGGGCATCCCTGGACTTGAAAGGCTGGCTTATTTTTAAGCACCAAGGAACCATTTCTCGTGTATTTTTCCTTCCTTCTGTACTATCAGTGAGCGTGTCTGGCATTTACATCAGTGAACAAGGTGGATGCTGGGCCTTCTACTGCACTCAGCAGTGCTTCTGGACACATGCAAGGTCTTACTTCCATTTCCCATAGACTGGTGTCTGAAAACTCGTCCCTTCCCTCAAAGCTGAGTTCACTCAACCCTGGGTAAACCTTTCCTCTCATTCCATGAACACAATCGAGACTACAAGGCACCAATCATCTCAATTTCCTTTTCCTCACCTATGAATTCATATCTATCCACACCTATTCTTCTTCTCAAATTCACCCGTCTGATAGGCCAGTCTTCCATCTGTGTCCTCTGGGTCTACATCTATTACTCAGGAACTTCTCTCACTTGTTGTTGCTTTCTTCCTTCCAACTATAACCAGGCACAAGGCTTTTCCCACACAAAATAACAAAAGAAAACAGGAAAAAGAAACAAACAAAAATCTGCTTTGACCCTGGCTCTCTGAAGAACCCCTGTGTACCTTTCCCTATTTACTATTTCAAACATAAAAATAACATAGCTAATGTATATAAAGAGTTATAAAGAGTAACTTAACAACTGTGTCCGATGACCCAGCTTAAGAAAGAGAACATTACTAACATCCTTGGAGCTTCCTGTTGACACCTCTTGATGGCTTCTCCCCTTCCTCCCTCTTGAGAAATAAGCATCATTTTGAAATGTGTGTTTAGCATTCACTCACTTTTGTTTTACTATATACTATATACTTACTACATATTTACTACACATATTATCTCCAAACAAAATACAGTTTAACAAAGTTTTTAACTTTATATATGTATATTTTTTCTCAAATTATGTGGATCTTTTTCTCACCATCTCCCCTAGTCCAGAGCCAAAATACCTTTGATAATAGGTCTACTTATAGATAATTAAAAACAATTTCTAACATTAAAATTCTTTGACAAGTCAGTAATTACTGAAATAAATTACCACTTACATGAAATTTTCTTTGGATAGAAAGGAATTTTGATGGTTTTGTGTAATGCAATCAAACATTGTCAAAATCATTTAAATTTCTTGGAAAAACTTGGAAATACAACTGCTTTTTCCATTAATTGCTCCTCCTTCACCACCATGACAATGAAATGATTCATAGATGTCACCAAATGTTCCTCATACTGTTTCAATGAAGTCTTTAATATATCATGTGAATAGACCTCTCTTCTGTTCTTGTGCTGCTCCAGTTGAAGATGTCACTTAGTCACTTAATTTTGGAATTAAGCTTCTGTTTTTGGCTTTCATGATACTCTTCTGTCCTGGCTCTCTTCATCTTCTGTAATCTTCCTCTACTTTGACTTCCTCTCCTTTGACTCCTGTCCTGTCTCTTAAACACTAGCAGACTTTGGTCCACTGTTCTTCTATATATCTTCTTCTTGCAAGAACACACACACACCCATAGTTCAATAACCATCTGCACACTGATGACTCTTCTCTCTAGCCTTGACCTCTTCCCTGAGTTTCAGACTCATATATCTAACTACCTGCTGAACCAACACACACACAAACACACAGATTCTTCTTAGACATCTCAAAGTCAACATGTCCCAACCCGAATTCATCATCTTCCTTCCCCATCAGTTCGGCTTCTGTTCTGTATCTCAAACTCAGGTAACAGCTTAACATTCAGTCACTCCTAAAGTCAGATTCCTAAGACTCATCCTAGACACCCCCTCATCCTCCACTCTGCCCCGCAGTATTCCAATTTCACAAGAGGCTAAAATACTCTGCTTATTTTGTTTCTCCAAATTTTCTGGTGTTCTGTTTCCTTTCTGTTCCTACAAGAGTTATCTCATTTGGGCTCTTATTGTCTTTTGCTTTGACTACTGTAATGCTTATAATCATGCCTTCCATAAATCCTCCTTCCATTCTGCTACCAGAGTCATCTGCTTGCAGATCTTACAATCTGACTACACTACTATAAAATTTAAAATATTTCATTGACTAACCACCACACCGATGTAATCCGCCCCTTTGCATGGCATATACCCAGAACCTGGCTCTTAGCCTGTCCCTTGAGCCTCATTTCCCATTTCTTCCCACCACAAACCTGATAGTATACATTTTGTTCATGTTATTCCCTCCACCTTTTTCAGTTTTACCATAGTATCTTATACATATCTTGATTTTTATCACTTAGCTTGTCATATGAAAATTACACATTTACATGCCTTACTCATGAGACCATACGTACCTCAAAAGCAGAGATCTTATCTGCTTCACATGAAACTTCCCATGGCTTAGCACAAAACCTGCCATATAATAATAGTTCTTGATCTGAACTGAACTGATTCACCTTAGCTATAATCCTGAATCATGAGGAAACTAGCTCCTAAATCTAGTAATTAGTAAGGCTGTGGCTAACATTACTTTTGCATATGATTTTTAGAGCTAAATGAGTCCTTCAGAGATCATCTTGTACTATGCCTCTTAGACCCATGTATGGTTAAGCCAAAATATATTTGGAATCACATGATCACATGGTTATCATCCTGGAGTACCAATTTCACTTCAAGATTTCGGAGAAAATGATTTTCAAGTTAAAACAAATAGAGATGTACTTTGGGGTAGCATAGACTTTTTTAGCATTAAGAGAGACTGTAGCTTAAGCCATCCTAATTTCATCCAAGACTCCATGCCATGAGAGTACAAGTTCTGTGGTAAGTAATAGTGTTTGAGAGACGCTAATCTACCGATCACTGTTTTACAATGATCTTGTAGTTTAGCTCTTGTTCTAGAGCCTTCCATAGAAAAACAAACAATCCCAGTGGGAACAAAGCATAGAAACAATCCCAACAACAGCTAGAAGAGAGAGATTCTTCATTCCGCAATGTGGGTTAGTTTAAAAAGATGTCTGCCCGGTTGTCAGGTAGGGCTTTTGAAATTAGTACGTCACTGTGCTTTCTGCAAAATATACCAGAGGGCAGATGAAGGTAGGGGAGAGGAGGCAGAAAAACAACATTAGAACAGAACAAGGAGAAGGTCTGGGCCAAAGCGGGGGCCAGATCAAGGAGTGGGAGGAAGCAAAGGACAGTATAAGTGAGGCATGGAACATGAGGGGAAAAAAGCATTCAAATAGAACTGTGGTTCAAGATGGTACCAGACGTAGGGTGTTTGGTGATGACCTAAGAAATTATTACGTCTTCAGTAAGATGATATGGGAGTTTTTATCCCTGGAAATTATACCTGGAGTCCTGGTAGAAAATCTTCCCAGTCTGTTTTTCAACACATCTACACATCAAATTTGAGAACGAGATATCACCTTCCAGAAAAAGTGACATAAAAAGATGCAAAAGAAACAGAGGAAACAGCAAGGGGACCATTAGGAAGGGTTAATTTAAAACGGGTAATGGGGGTGCCTGGGTGGTTCAGTTGGTTAAGCAACTGCCTTTGGCTCAGGATCCTGGGATCAAGTCCTGCATCAGGCTCCCTGTTCAGTAGGGAGTCTGCTCCTCCTTCTTACCTTCCCCCTCTCATGCTCGCTCTGTCTCTCTCTCTCTCTCTCTCTCTCTCAAATAGTAAATAAATAAAATCTTAAAAAAAATAAATAAAATGGGTAGTGGGGTTGATTTGATTCAGGCAACATTTACCCAGGGCCTCTTGTGTATCAGCATGGTTCTCAGTGCTGGAGAAACAGAGATACCAAGGTTGGGCCCCAGCCTGAAAGGGCTTTGCAGTTAGTTGTCTTTAAAGGTGCCTGAGAAGGAAGATCCAACAGTAGAAAATCTGGTATCTCATGCCTAAGCTTTCCTGTGAAGACATCACTGAAAGCTAAATCAGTGAACCATATTATCTGGTGACTTTATGTGATCTAAAACTTTCCTAGCAAAGAGGAGTGCCGAATCTGCCCCAGGTTTAGGTTATCACATGTCAGGCTGAGCAAAGAAGGAAAATAGTATGGATTTGGAGAGTGACTTTCAAGGGCAGAAAATTCCTCCCAAATTCTGTAACTAAGACATTCTCTAATGGTATTAGAAAAATATTTTCTCAATATAACCTCTTAAAGAAGAATACTAAGCTAATTATAATTTTCCATCTTAGTTAAAACCTTCTTCTAAATGACCTGTTAAGAGGTAACCTGGTGGCTCAATCTGCCACCCAGCTCTTAAGCATGTACCCTCAGCTCAGGTCATAATCCCAGGGTCCTGGGATCAAATACCACCCTCCCCCACATGCTTCTCCCTCTCCTCTTTCCATGCTCATGCTCTCTCTCTAAAAAGAAAAAAAATATATGTTTATATCATATATATGATGGTAGAAATGTAAAAATTTAATATGAGGATTGGAAGACTTATTAGAACTAAAAGATGAGAGGTTTTTTAAAAATAGAAATGAAAAATTGGGGTGCCTGGGTGGCTCAGTGGATTAAAGCCTCTGCCTTCCGCTCAGGTCGTGATCCCAGGGGATCGAGCCCCACATGGGGCTCTCTGCTCAGCAGGGAGCCTGCTTCCTCCTCTCTCTCTCCGCCTGCCTCTCTGCCTACTTGTGATCTCTGTCTGTCAAATAAATAAATAAAATCCTTAAAAAAAGTAGAAGTAGAAAAGATAAAATAAGAGGGCAGATGCAAGAGATCCAGCATCTAAGTAATTTAAGTTGCAGAAAGTACAAGTTGCAGAAAGAACAGAGGAAATTATGCAAAGAAGAAACCTGAGAACTGAAGAAAATGATTTTTAGATTGAAAAGGACTTTAAAGTACCAATACAATGACTGGGGGTGGGGGAAGCCAAAGCCAAAATCAACTAACAACATCATGACATATCAGAACAGGAGGAATGAACAAAAGAAAACCCTACAACCTTTCAGAGATAAAAACAAAATATAAGGGATCGGAAATCAGAATGGCATCAACTTCTCAACCAAGCTATTTAAAGACAGAGGAAAATGGAGAAATGCTTTCAATATTTGAGGGGAAGTTAATTCCAGTTAATACCCTATATTCAGCCAAACCATCAATCAAATGTGAAGGAAGAAAAATGATATCTTGAATGTACAAAGTCTGAAAAAGCGGCAAGGTCTTGTGGGGCCGGCATCTTGCATAATTTGGGGAGCCCACTTTAAGAAAAAGTCATCAAATTACAAACACAAAATTGGGTGTGGATGTGAATATTTATTTAGATTGAGAAAAGAAATCACAACAAATGGGAGCCTTGGAGGCTCACAGCTCTTCTAAGATCTCTTTAAAAAATGTGTCACAAATGCTTCATGATGGCTTCCTGGCTTTTCCTCCCCGTGAGTCAACTTGCAACAGGTTGCAAGCCCTCACAGAGGCCATGTGAGCTTCAGCACCTTCAGGACAAATGCACCTCATCCTCCACATCCCCTTTCTCAGGAAGTTCTGCTCCAGCAAAACCAAACTGAGTGAGAAGGCATGTATTCCAAGAATCAGAATCCAGGACCATCAACAAGATGGCAGCCAGGGGAGCTCCCAGGGTAACAAGGGACTCAAAATAACCAGTCCCAGAGAATGGGGTGGGGGGCGCTGAGCCAGGATGCTTCCAAGAAAAGCAAATCAAACTGACTACTTAATTGATGCTTTATTGGGAGGAACTTTACCCTCCTGTCAAAGTTTTGAGTCAGAATTGTAGTGAGTGTTCAAAAAACACTAAGCAACTGAAGAAGAGGTAGCGATGACTAAGTCCAGGGGATAGAAAAAGCTTGTATGAGAAAGGAAGTGTAGAAATCATGGTTTATCACACAGCTGGGTTGTGAATAACATTTACAGAGTCATAATAATGTAAATACCAAACATTGCTATATCAAAAATGTTAGGCTATAACTACATTGGGACCTTGTAAGAAAGGGAAGCAAATATGATAAAGAAAAATGAGGGCATAAGGGAGAGATCCTTATCCTCGCAGGTAGGATGTCAGTAGATACTATCCAGAACTGGGAAAAGAAAGATAAATAGCCAGTATTAGCATGTTATTTGGCAGTATGATGGTAAATAGGATAGAAACAGCTGAGAGCACTGAAAATAGTTGCCTCAAGGGAGGTAGCTCAGTGTAGACTTCGTAAGAACCTTGTAGAACTTGTGACTTTTAAGACTACATATTTATTAAAAAAAAAAAAAGACTACATATTTATTTATATTGACCAAAATAGAAAATTTAAAAAGAAAGTAATAGCTTCAAGAGGAATGAATGAGCCAGGAAAGACTTTGGAAATAAACTGAAGGTGCCTCTTCCAAACCACTCCCCAATTCCATGTTTTTCAAATTGTGCTCCTGTGACCACCTGCATTCAAATTATCTGGAGTGCCAGTTTATATAATTCAGATTTACAGACTCATCCCAGACCTAAATTATCAGCATTTCTTGGGCTGGACCTCAGAATCCATAATTTTAAAAAGTTCTCTACAACCACTGCATTACCTATTGCTTTTTTAGTAAACCAAAGAACAACAAAAAGTAAAAATAAAACAACAAGAATAATTCATGTAGAAACAAAGAGTCAATGACTCATAAAACATACTATGGCAGGTACTGCCAGTTGTTTACCCAATATCCATTCTCCTCTTCTTCCTTGAAAGAATCCCTACTTTGTTGTATTGGTCGGCTAAACCACTAGATTTGCTCAGGCTCCCTTACAGTAAGGAGCGGCTTTGTGACTTAGTTCTTATATGAATGAGGTAGAAGAAGTCTATTGGGTAGAGCTTTCAAGAATGATCTATTATTATAAAAGCACAGTTTTAGCTGGCACACACCTTCTGTCCTTCGTTGTTCTCTTTTTTCTGGTAAGCTCCCTCTGAAAAGAAGAGGTGCCTGTCTCTCAGTGAGTAGGAAAGCCATATACTAAGGATGGTGGTACAGGAAGACAGAGGAAACTGGCCCCGTCCTGAGCTTCTCACCTCTAGACATCTAGTTATCTGAGAAAAACAAACTCCTCACTTATGTTACTCTGGTGGGATTTTCTGTTACTTGTAGCTGAATGAAGTCCTAATGACATCTCATACTTGTTCAAATGTTTATTTGATGGGTATTGAACACATTTTGTTGAGCGCCTCCTGTGCTTAGAATAACACAAGGCACCAAACCAATTAGGCTCTTTCCTTCATGGAATGTGGAATCCAGTTAGAGGTGAAGAATCTACAGATATTTGAGTCCAGATTCAGAGAGGCTATGGTTTGCTATCACAGACACCAAAGCAACAGAGTACATCAAACTGAACAACTTGATTTATATACATATCTAGGAAATCCTCAAGAGACCACATGCTGGAAAAAGTCTGAACGCCGGGAGGCCTAACTTCTAACAAAGTAGGTTTGGGTACTTGCTTAGTTTTCCCTGTATCTCCCCTTGCTCTTTGAAAAAACTAAAAGATTGGGCTTGGTAATATTTCAGGCTATGCTCAGCTCTAAAATATTTTTGCAGTTACACTGAACAAAGGTTCGCACAAAATCTACCAAACAAGAATGTTTCTGAATTTAGATTCTAAGAGTTCAAGTCAGAGACTATATTCAATAAAAAAGTCAGGAGAAACTATCACAAACAACCCCTATCCTCAAATTAAATGAACAAATAAAAAGACACCGTGTAGGGTACTGAGGTATTATGGAAGAAGTTCTGGTTTGAGTCCTGGCCCTGCCACTTACCAGTTAGATAACCCCAGGTCAGATACTCAGTATTATAAGACTCACCTTCTCCATTTATGAACTAAGCAATTACTCTTTCCTCACACTGCTGCTTATGGAAATCACCTTGTACACTGTAAATCCCCCTTACAAGCAAGATATCAATAACAGCTCATTACATCTAAATCTGCAAGGGAATACATGAGTATGCTTTGGTATTTTCAGTTTAAATTCTTCGTCACATAAGGCGGATACATGTTTTGAGTTTCTCTGTCCCTTCAGGAGTGCAGCCTGTGACACAGAGAAAAGAGAAGACAAAGACAAAGATCTAAAATTCAAATCACCTCTAGCCCCCAGCAAAGGTCTGGGGGACAAGACTGGTTAAAAGGAAGGCTGAGTTCAAAGGAAGTGTGGGGATTACAGGACTTACTGGTTCCTCTAATTGTTCATACTGGATATTATGTAGTACTGTGCATGATCTAGTTTGGGTCTTGCAACCTGTCTCTAGAAATAAATACAGATGTGAAATCTGTCTGGTATACATCCATTAGTTGATGACACAGTGGTGACTTCCACTCTCTTAAGCGCAATTATAAAAAGTTTTGCAATAACAGAACTTTGGCTATGGGAGCGGTTCTACATATGGTAAAACTGCCCTTATCCATTTCCAACAGGCAAACACATTTGAGGAAAAGAGATAATCCTTTGATTATAATCAACATAAGTAATATCTGTACTTTGACCGATTAAGCATGGCAGCCGTTGGTACCTTTCAAGTTAGCAGATGTCTGTCTTTCTTTTTACTCCTTTTCTCTCCCCATCTCACAGTGCCATTTGCTAAGATTAGGTAAGAGACACAACCAAGGACATACTGGGGCACACCCCAAATAGAATCACCGGTGTCAGACTCCAGCTTTGATAGGTTCACCTGGGTCATCATAACCATTGCCCACCAGAAGGGTGAGGGAGGGATCCACAGAATACAAGGAAAAACCTGCAGCATGAGGTAAGGAGTGTACTGTCGCTACCTCCCATGGAAGAAGTGAGAGGAAACCAAAGTCCTTTCAAAGGAAACTGAATGCGTGGCTGTCCTCACACCAGAACTAATAATGCCCAACCAGAAGTAACGCTTCTCTTCTGCTTACATTAGGCATTCTCCCTTGTAAAATCAAGACAATTCAATATTGTCAATAAGGCCTTCATATCAATTTCACGTCAGTTCCAGAAACTCCAGGAGCAGAGGGCAAGCACAGCCTCACGAAGCGGAAGAACCCTCAGCCCAGAAGGGCGCCGCCGGAAGTGACGCCGGCCCGCGTCTTCCGGTATGTTATGACTCTCCTCCACAAGGTTTGACACCAACAAACTCCAGACTGTACCGAACAGGTTAAGTAGTACATGTTTCTTAGAACAATAAGCCGCACTACCTATTAAAGTGAATGTAAAGACCCAGATAAGATTCTTACGCCACTTTATGATCCCAGCAACCACTGTTGGAGCGGTGGGCGGGGCCGGGGGGGCAAACGGTCAGGGATGCGGAGGAACATGGCAGCTGTGGAGGGAAATGGCCGGAGGGCATGTGGAATAAATGGCCGGAGGGCATGTGGAATAAATGGTCGCTTCGCAGAAGAGGTGGCTGTCTAAAATTTTTTCAAAGATCTATTTCATGATGCGACCGGTTTCCCTTTCTGAAGCGCAAATCCTTCCTACATCTGGGGCTGGAATGTATCTCCAGAGGTTAGACTCTGGACCCAGACGGGTCGCCTGAAACGATGTTTGGGTCCAGTGTAAACCTCCCCGAGCCCTGCTCATCGCCCCTCGGCCCCTGCCCACGGAGGCCGCAGTGGAAGCTAAGTCACGACCCAGGGAGCTTTGTCGGCCGGTCGCCTGTTGTTACTGAATCCTGGGCTTCCTGGCTCAGGGAGAGGCTCCGGCTCGTCGTATTTGTGGGCAGGCGCTCACGAGGCCGGACGGTAGGGCGCTGAGTGCCCGCGGCGACGTGGGACCGGCCGGTCTCCGGCCCGAGAGGAGCCGTGCGGGCGGGGTGTCCTCGGATCCTGGGACCCGCGGAGCGGAATGGACGGCGGGGCTTCGCACTTCGAAGCTCCTCTGGCCCAGCCGCACGGTCTGCCTGACCGGCCGCGGCCGCCGGCGACCCGACAGCGGTGCGCGCTCAGGGGCCTCCGGGATCAGCTGCCCCAGCCCTGGGCGGGCCGGGCCCTCCGACTCTCCTGCCCGCGGCATGCCCCCCACCCTTCCGCCTCATCCACCCCGCCGGAGGCCGCGTCCCCTGGCCCGGCCCGCTGGCCGTCCTAGCCCCCAGCCTTCAGCGGCGGCTCACCTGCGCCGAGCGCCCCGGAGCCTTCCGCTGCCCGCGTCGAGCGCCGACTGCCGCAGTCACTCGGCAGGTGCGAGCGCCCAGCCCTGCCCAGGCAGCGCCGCCAGCCGGCTCTCCCCGCCCTCGCGGGCGTGCGGGGCCTCCGGTCCCAATGCCCGCACTTCCCTCCACGCCCCAGACACTCCCGCCGAGGTGTTCTCGGGTCCCAAGACACGCCCTGGGGTGTGCTCGGACGGCGGCCGGTTCCTGGGCACCCGAGGCGGACGGCGAGCCACCGTGACCTCCTATGATGCAAAGCGCTTGCAGAGCCTGGGAGGCGGCGAGGCTTCGGGAGCAGAGGCTGTCGCAAGAAGGTGTTTACCGAGCGGGCAGTCGCGGTGAACACACCCGCGACCCAGTCACGGATCTCCCTGCAGCAAAGGAATGCTGTGGAGTCATATCCTGGACCAGAGTCCGATTTTCTGGTTTTAGCTTAGGGTCACACGCAGATCTGTAGCATGTTAGATCCGCACACTTCTAGGCCCTGGAGAAAGAGCTGCGAAGGAAAGCCCCTGCTGGAACGGGCTCGCTTCCGACGAAGAAATGCGCGACTTTCTTTGGAGTATGGTGCAGGCTCAGGGCCCTCATCTGTAAGGGGTTGGCCTCGTAGTTTCCTACTCTTACTCATAACACCTTGCAGAAGTTAAAAACTTCCCCCTTAGCAAGAGCTAAGGCTCCACGTCAGACCTACCGATCCGAATCTGGGAAGGAGTGAGGGCAGAAGGACCTGTTATAAAAGTTACCTAGGTGACCGCAGGAAGTCAGGGTTGAGAACCTCGCTTCTAGATCTCTAAGATGCCTTCCAGCTTGTTCCATTGTTGTCAGTGCTGGAAACCAAGAAAGCCTTCATGGACAAGATGGTCTACGTAGGTTTTAAAGAAAGGCGAAGGATATACAGGAGCAGGGCGGCAGGGGCCCAGATCCCAACTACAGCTCTTTTGATCAAGTAACCTTTCTTTTCTATAAAGTCAAATGGATGCGCTTCTGAGAATAAGGCATCAACCTGAGCAAATCTTTCCTCTATGAGACAGAGTGAATGAGGCCTGATGGAAGATAATGGCAGAGAGGCGCTGCTATCAGTTAAAAGGCTAATTGAGCCACGCAATTCAGATGGATTGTGTGCCAGCCCCAGGAGCTGGGAGAGCTCCTCTTTTATTTTCCATCAACTTGGGCATTTAGCTAGCGACCAGACCTCATCTTGGCACTTGCTCACAAACATTGTTTTTGAAATGGGTGAGAACGTGGAGTCCTGGATGTCTGTTACCCTGGGAAACTCTGTTCCCTGTCGCTAGAAGATCCCTGCAATGGTCAGGCTTTCTCTTCAGTGATGTTTTCCTCTAAGGCTGTGGGGATGAAACAGATGTGTGACCTTTCAGTTGTAGTTACTGCTGGGTAGAGATGCTTCTTAACATTGAAAAATTGGAACTAAGAAAATTATACCTGCCTCAAATTATAATATCCAAGTGCCAGGACAAACTAGTTTTTGCAAATTAAGTTTGACTGTCCTTAACTTGATCTGTACAAACAACACAAATCAAGTAGCTTCAATCAGTTGACAAAAAATAAGTAATATATCAACAGCCATAAATTATTACAAGAACAGCTACCAATTATGATAAAACCATTTAATATAACAAGGAAACAGATTAGTGTCTAGAAACAGATCCAAGTGTATGTGGGTCTTGATAAACACAAGGATGGCTTTTGAATTAAATTCAATGGGAAATTGTTTGCTTTATAAATACTGGGGACATAATGGGCTGTTCTTTTGGAAGCTCTTATCACAGACTTGACCATTATCTGATCTCCCCTGGGCCATCATGATACTAATAGGGCACATGGACACCTGGAATGAGTCCCATTTTTTCCAGCCTCCCTTTTAGCTAGGATGGGTTGTATGACTAAGTTCAGGACAATAGGCAAGAGCCGGAAGTGTGGTACAGGCAACTGCTGGGTGGAGTCTAGAAAAGAAGGGGATGTGCCCATCCTCTCCCCCGTGCTGTCCTGCTGACTAGAATGTGGAGGTGGTAGTGAGCCATCTTGGAAAATGACTGGTGGAGTAAGAGGATGAAAGAAGGCTGGGTTCCGTACCAGTCCTGGAATGCCCATCTCCAGGTGGTTATGTGAAAGAGACATAAAATTATATCTGGTATAAGTCCCAGCAGTTGGAGGTTTTTGTCATATGCAGCCAAATCCATAATCTAACTAATGCAGAGCATCTTTCCTCCTTGCTTTAAACTATGAATAAACAGGGGCGCCTGGGTGGCTCAGTGGGTTAAGCCTCTGCCTTCGGCTCAGGTCATGATCTCAGGGTCCTGGGATCGAGTCCCGCATTGGGCTCTCTGCTTGGCAGAGAGCCTGCTTCCTCCTCTTTCTCTCTCTCTCTCTCTCTGCCTACTTGTGATCTCTCTGTCAAATAAATAAATAAAATCTTAAAAAAAAAACTATGAATAAACAAAAGTTGAGGGTAGATTAAAGAAAGACCTAAATATACTATTTACTTTGCCCAGTAATTGCAGTTTGAAGGCTCCATTGTATGGAACTGATACATCATATGAATCTTAAAGATTTGGACCACAGCATTATTTATAATAGCAAATGTTTGTAGTGTGGGAGTGGTTAAATCGGGCATAGCATGTCCTTTTATGATATAGTGTGCAGTTATTAAAAAGGCTGAATTTGATTTGTATATCGGGACCAGGAAAATAGTCATGGTATATTGTTAAAGAGTTTGCAGAGTGGTATGGGATGTGTGTGTGTGTGTGTGTGTGTGTGTGTGTGTGTGTGTGTGTTAAAATATAGAAAACATAAAAATTACCATTTTAACCATTTTAAATTATATACAACAGTGGTATCAATTACGTTCACATCAATTACGTTCACAATTACGTTCACATTAATAATGTCATTACCACCATCTATCTCCAGAGCTTTTTCATCATCCTATACTGAAACTCTATACCCATCAAGCAGTAACGACACATTCCTCCGTTCCCCAGCCCCTGGTAACCACTTTTCTAGATTCTGTCTATGAATTTGACTACTCGAGGTATCTCATAAAAGTGGAATAATACAATATCTGTCCTTTTGTGTCCAGCTTATTTCCATTAGCATAATGTCTTCAAGCTTCACCCATGTTGTAGCATGTATCAATTTCTTTCCTTTTAAGGCAGAAATATATATGACACACACTACATATAATATGCTACATTTTGTTTATCCACTCATCCACCTTTTGATTGTTCCAACCTTTGGCTATGTGAACCATGCTGTTACAAACTTTGGTATACAAATAACTCTTTGGGTTCCTGCTTTCAATTCTTTGGTGTATATAACCAAAAGCAGTGTTGCATCAAATGGTAATTCTGTTTTTTTGAGGAACTGCCTTACTGTTTTCTGGAGCAGCTGCACCATTTTACATTCCCACCAGTATACACAGGGTTCCAATTTCTACACATCCTCGCTAACATTTGTGTTCTGTTTGTTAATAATAGCCATCCTAGGGGCGCCTGGGTGGCTCAGTGGGTTAAGCCTCTGTCTTCAGCTCAGGTCATGATCTCAGGGTCCTGGGATTGAGCCTCATGTTGGGCTCTCTGCTCAGCAGGGAGCCTGCTTCTCGCTCTCTCTCTGCCTGCTGCTCTGCCTACTTGTGATCTCTCTCTCTCTCTGTCAAATAAATAAATAAAATCTTAAAAAAAATAGCCATCCTAATGAGTACAAAACCAAATGAATATTTTTGATTTGCATTTCCCTAATTATTAATGCTGGTGAATATCTTTTCTTGTGCTTATTGGCCATTTGTATATATCTTCTTTAGAGTAATGTCTGTTGCTCATTTTTGAATTGGGTATTCTGCTGTCATTCACTTCTAGGAATTCTCTACATATTTGGTATTAATCTTTTATCAGATATGTGATTTGCAAATATTTTCTCCCAATCTGTGGGTTGATTTTTACTCTGTTAGTGTCTATTGATGCAACAAGTTTTAATTTTGATAAAATCCAGTTTTCTATTTTTGCTTTTGTTGCCTGTGCTCTTGGATATGATGTCATATCCAAGAAATCACTGCCAAGTTCAATGTCATGAAGATTTCCCCCTATGTTCTCTTCTAAGAGTTGCATAGTTTTAGCTCTTAATCTTTAAATATTTTATCCATTTTGACTTAATTTTTGTAAATGGTGTTAAATAAGCATATAACTTCATTCTTTTATCTGTGGTTATCTAGTTTTCCTAGCACCATTTGTTGAAAAGATTATGCTTTCCCCACTGAATCATCTTGGCATGCTTGCAAAAAAAAAAAAAAAAAATCACTTGATTTTATATGCAAGGGTTTATTTTGGGGATCTCTATTTTATTACCTTGATCTATATGCTTGACTTTATGCCAGCACTACACTGTTTTGTTTATTGTGGCTTTGCAGTGAATTTTAGGTCAGGAAGTATGAGTCTTCCAAATTTGTTCGTCTTTTTCAAGATTGTTTTGGTTATTTGGGAATCCTTGAATTTCATATGAATTTTTGGATGGATTTTTCTATTCCTGAAAAAAAAAATCTTTCGGATTTTGATAGGGATTGCACTGACTCTGTAGATTGCTTTGGGTAGCATTAAAATTGTCTTCCAATCTGTGGACACAAGACGTCTTTCCATTTCTTTATGTTTTCTTTAATTCCTTTCAACAATATTTTGTAGTTTCTAATGTAGAAGACTGTCACCTTCTTGGTTAAGTTAATTCCTAAGTATTTTATTCTTTCTAAAAAAATGTATTTATTTGAGACAGAGAGAGAGGGGAGGGGCAAAAGGAGAGGGAGGGAGAGAATCCCAAGCAGACTCCCCGCTGTGTGCAGAGCCTGATGTAGGCTTGATTCCACAACCCTGAGATCATAACCTGAGCTAAAACCAAGAGTAAAATGTTTAACTGGCTGAGCACCCCCAGTACCCCAATATTTAATTCTCTTTGGTGTTTTAGAAATAGAATTGTTTTCTTAATTTCTTTTTCAGATTTTTGTTGTTGGTGTATAGAAACACAACTGATTTTTGAGTGTTGATTTTGTATTCTGCCACTTTGCTGGATTACTTTATTATTTCTAACAGTTCATGTGTGTGTAAGCACGTGTGTGTAACAGGGTTTTCTAAATAAAAGATCATATTATTTTTGAATAGAAATAATTTTATTTCTTCCTTTCTAACTTTTCTTGCCTGATTGCTCTGGCTAGAATGGATGAAATGAATGAATAAGAATGAAAATGAATGAATATGAACGGAAAAAGTGAACATAATTTTCTTGTTTTAATCTTAGAGGAAAAGCTTTCAGTTTCTCACCACTGAATACACTGTTAACTGTGGATTTTTCATATATGATTTTTATTATGTTGAGGTAGTCTCTTTCTATTCCAAGTTTATTGAGTGTTTTTTGTGAAGGGGTATTGAATTTTCTCAAATGCTTTTTCTGTTCATTGAGATGATCATATCAAGTTTTCTCCCCCTTCGTTCTGTTTATATGGTATATTACATTGATTGATTTTCTTCTTCTTTTTTTTAAGATTTTATTTATTTATTTGATATATAGAGAGAGACAGTGAGAGAGGGAGCACCAGCAGGGGTAATGGGAGAGGGAGAAGCAGGCTTCCCACCAAGCAGAGAGCCCAATGTGGGGCTCCATTCCAGGCCCCTGGGATCATGACCTGAGCCAAAGGCAGACACTTAATGACCGAGCCACCCAGGTGCCCCTCAGTTGATTTTCATATGTTGAACTATCCTTGCATTTCATGAATAAGTTTCATTTGGTTATGTTATATAATCCTTTTGAGATGTTGTTGAATTCTATTTGTTTGTATTTCATTAAGGATTTCTACATCAATGTTCATAGTGATATTGGTCTATAATTTTCTTTAATTGCAGTGTTTTTATTTGGTTTTGGTATCAGGAAAAGGCAGACCTCATAAAAATGAGTTGGAACATGTTTTTTCTGCTTCAATTTTTTGGAAGAGTTTGAGAAAGATTGGTGTTAGTTCTTCCTTAAATGTTTGGTAGAATTAATCTGTGAAGACATTAGGTCCAAGACTTTTCTTTATCAGGAGGATTTTGAGTACTGAGTCAATGTTTTTAAGAGTTAGGGGTCTGGGGTGCTTGGGTGGCTCAGTCTGTTAAGCCTCTGACTCTTTTTTAAGAAAATTAAAAAAAATTTTACTAATTTTTTATTTTTTATTAACATATAATGTATTATTACCCCCAGGGGTACAGTTTTGTGAATCACCAGGTTTACACACTTCACAGCACTCACCATAGCACATACCTTCCCCAATGTCCATAACCCCACCACCCACTCCCTACTCCCACCCCAGTAACCCTCAGTTTGTTTTGTGAGATTAAGAGTCTCTTATAGTTTGTCTCCCTCCTGATCCCATCTTGTTTCATTTATTCTTTTCCTAACCCCCAAGCCTCCCACGTTGCCTCTCGACTTCCTCATATCAGGGAGATCATATGATAATTGTCTTTCTCTGATTGACTTATTTTGTTAAGCATAATACACTCTAGTTCCATCCATGTGGTCGCAAATGGCAAGATTTCATTTCTTTTGATAAACCTCTGACTCTTGATTTTGTCTCAGGTCATGATCTCAGGGTTGTGAGATTGAGCCCGAGTCAGGCTCCACATTGGGTGTGAAGCCTGCTTAAGATTCTCTCTCTCCATCCTCAAGAAATTAAAAATAGAACTTCCCTATGACCCTGCAATTGCGCTACTGGGTATTTACCCCAAAGATACAGATGTAGTGAAAAGAAGGGCCATCTGTACCCCAATGTTTATAGCAGCAATGGCCACGGTCGCCAAACTGTGGAAAGAACCAAGATGCCCTTCAACAGACGAATGGATAAGGAAGATGTGGTCCATATACACTATGGAGTATTATGCCTCCATCAGAAAGGATGAATACCCAACTTTTGTAGCAACATGGACGGGACTGGAAGAGATTATGCTGAGTGAAATAAGTCAAGCAGAGAAAGTCAATTATCATATGGTTTCACTTATTTGTGGAGCATAACAAATAGCATGGAGGACATGGGGAGTTAGGAGAAGGGAGTTGGGGGAAATTGGAAGGGGAGGTGAACAATGAGAGACTATGGACTCTGAAAAACAATCTGAAGGGTTTGAAGAGGTGGGGGGGTGGGAGGTTGGGGGAACCAGGTGGTGGGTATTAGAGAGGGCACGGATTGCATGGAGCACTGGGTGTGGTACAAAAAACAATGAATCTGTTATGCTGAAAATAAATTAAAAAATGATTAAAAAAAAAGATTCTCTCTCTCCTTCTGCCCCTCTTCCCCTTAAAAAAAAAAAGAGAGAGAGAAAGGAGTCTGTTCAGGTTTTCTATTTTTTCATGATTCAATCTTGGTAGATTGTGTGCTTCTAGGAATTTGTCCATTTCATCTAGGTTACTGATTGTTGGCCTACGGTCATTCATAGTACAATTGTTCTCTCATATTCCTTTTTATTTCTATAGAATAGGTAGTAATTTGTCTGCACTTTCATTTCATATTTTAGTACTTTGAGGCTTCTCTTTTTCTCTCAGTCAGGCTAGCTAAAGGTTTGTCAGTTTTGTTGATTTTCTTGAAAAACTAACTTTCAGTCTCCTTGATTTCCTGGTCTCTCTTTTACTTATCTCTTGGACATAATTTTTATTATGTCCTTCCTCCTGCTACCACTGGGCTTATTTTCTTTTCTTTCTAGTTCCTCAAGTGGTTAAGCTAGATTGTTAATTTGAGATCTTGATTTTAATGTAAGCATTCCTAGCTATAAATTTCCCTCTTAGTATCTTTTTGTTGCATCCCATAAGTTTTAGTGTGTTGTTTTCATTCTCATTCATCACTAAGTATTTCCTAACTTCCCTCATGATTTCTTCTTTGACTCATTGAGAATTTAAGGGTGTGTTATATAACTTCCCACAAATTTATGAATTTTCTCGTTTTCTTTCTGTTATTGATTTCTAACTGCCTCCTCTTGTGTTCAGAGAAGATACTTTGTATGATATCTGTCTTTTAAAATCTATTTAGAGTTGATTTGTGGCTTGACATATGGTATATACTGGAGAATGTCCTATATGCCCTTGAGAAGAATGTGTATTTTGTCCTTGTTGGGTGAAGCATTCTGTATATGTCTGTTAGATCCAGTTTATCTTTTCTTCTCTTTTTGTGTGTTGTTTCATTCACAATCATGAGGTTATACTACATACACACACACAAGTGCAGAGTGTGTGTGTTACATGTATGAGTAAAAAGGAAAGTGTGAAAAGCTACCTTGATTATCTCATGAGAATAACAACACTGGACCAGAGACAGAACTTTTTCAGAAGTGTGCCCCAAGCTAAAGGGCTGGTGGGGGTGAATTAGACTGGGTCATATGTGATGACCAGTCACAGCCTCAGAAGCAGCGGAGCTGTGGGGACTGGTGTTTGTTCCATTAATCCTTTTGCAGAAATGGAGATCAGCCAGGGCATGAAAGGAACCCCTTGATGGATTGGACTGAAGAGAAGGATGAGTGCCTCAAAATGGATAGCACTAGACATCTCTTGTTCAACCCCTCAGAATCATCTCAGTCACACTTCTCAATTTAGTTGCGGGTGTGGTGAGCAGTTCAGCTGAGCTTTGACAGGCTTCGTGTAGGTATGGTCACAGAGCGTATCCCTCCTGGTTGTGCAACGGTCTCTTGTTTCCTGCCTTGGGGCTTTTTTGAGGCTTCCAGGATGTAGAACATTGGCATGACCCCACTCGGTGGTCCTGAATGTGCAAGTGGGAATTTGGGAAGAATAAATGCCATGAAGCCATTCTCCATCAATGGGGAATAGTATCTAAGCAACAAATGCTTTCCCTTTTTGTCCCTTGGGTGGATAGTTTTTTTTTTTTTAAAGATTTTATTATTTATTTGAGAGAGACAGCACACAGGGGGAGAGGGAGAGGGAGATGGGGAGCCCGACAATGGGGCTCGATCCCAGGACTCCAGGATCACGACCTCAGCCAAAGGCAGATGCTTAACCGACTGAGTCACCCAGGTGACTGGGTTGATAATTCTGATACATATTTTAAAAAATTCCTCAAGAAGTACCAGTCAAAAAATTCCCAGTGGCCAACTTGTCCATCCTTCCTGCGACACTCCCCTCTCTGCGACACTTCCTGCTCTCTGGAATCACCTGCCCGAATATACTACTTGCATAAAAACTTTTTTCTTAGGCTTTGACTTGGGGAAACCTAGGTAAGAACAGGAGCTTTGTCAAAAGGACAAGGAAGCTAGCTTGAAGGGACACTCTAAAGATGCGACAAATTGAAAATCCAATAGATTCCCAACCATTTATAAAAACATAGTGATATTCGGGGCACCTGGTGGCTCACTTGTTGGGCATCTGCCTTCGGCTCAGGTCATGATCCCAGGGTCCTGAGATCAAGCCCCGCATCAGGCTCTCTGCTCAGTGGGAAGCCTGCTTCTTCCTCTCCCACTCCCCCTGCTTGTGTTTCCTTCTCTCGCTCACTGTATCTCTCTCTGTCAAATAATAAAATCTTTAAAAAAACAAAAACAAAAACATAGTGATATTCAAAAGAGAAAGATAAATAAAAATGTTGGGTAGTAGGGACGCCTGGGTGGCTTAGTCGGTTAGGCGGCTGCCTTCGGCTCAGGTCATGATCCCAGTGTCCTGGAATTGAGTCCAGCATCGGGCTCCTTGCTCCACAGGGAGCCTGCTTCTCCCTCTGCCTCTGCCTGCCATTCTGCCTGCCTGTGCTCTCTCTCTCTCACTCTAACAAATAAATAAATAAATAAAATCTTTTAAAAATGTTGGGTTAGAACACTGCACTGGTTACCAATCCCAGGAGAGGACCCTTACTGCACAGAGGATAGCAAAGCTCATCATAGTGTCAATTACCGGGAATAGCAATCCACACATTCTGCCACTGCCTCTTGGTTTCAGAGTCAGCAAGGGAAAAACACACTGTAAAGCACTGGACAGAGCAATGCTTTACTCACACGGAGAAGAAACAGTTCGAAGAGTGTGCCTCTCTAGCCCTGGCAGCCAATGTAGGGCAACTGGTCTACATGCATCTCCTCACGCTAGAGCAGAAGGACCCCAGCTCCTCTGCCGTAGAGTGTGAGAAACTGAATGCTGGGGTATGCCTGAGGGGCACTGATGCAGTCTCAAGCAGAACAAAGGAACATACACTGAGGCTGAAACAGGGACAGGTGTTCCTACACAAGGCTGGAAGCCCAGCACAGTTGTGTGGGCTTTCTGTCTTTTGGTGAGGAAGTGTTCCAGACCTAAGACCCATCCTTATGGGGCCTTGAGGGTTGAAAGACTGCACATGAGACTGCCTTTCTGAGCCTCCCACCCCCAAATCCTCACCCATTCACTGAAGCAGCAGATGAAACACATCAAATCAGCAGGACCTTTGCCCACCTTGAATTGGGAGGTGAATCTGGTCTTATGGGGCCACTAAACCACCTACTAGATGGATGTGGTTTGTTGCCTCTCCGTTATTTTGAGACAACACTTTACTAGTGTTATTAGAAGGACCAAACCCAAGAGGATGGCCAGGCCTTCCTGGAGGATGGTCTTCAAACAGAAACCCCAAGTGCTCGTATTATTTCAACTAAACACATTAAGGTCTACGGGGATCTGCGAGCTGATAACCATTCCATCAGAGCCTGGATTTTCTAGTTTGGTTTCTACATTCCCTGAATTATTGATATTTTACACAGCAAGAGGCATTGGCAACAGCACAGATACCGCCCTGTTCCATCACCTCCACGTCTAGCGACGGAGAATAGCGTGGGGAGCAGTGTTAATTATCTGCCATAGTTAATGACATACCATTTTTTTTTCCAGGGCATGTGAGCCTTTGCCAGGTATGAGGACACAGTCAGCAGAATGGAACCAGTTGTCCAGTTGTTTTTCTAGTAGTGTCTCTGGAAACCCTGCAGTGTGGCCCAGTTGTGGGGCCCTTCCAATTTAGAGTATCATTTTGTAGCAACACCCAAGAACCCTGAAATTCCAAAGAGAAAGCCCCCTCTGAGGGTGACAAGCACTTCATAAACCAGTGTACCCCTCAGAGAACATCTGACTCAGAGGAGCACATGTCTCTCTGGTCAGGGAGCACTCATTAGAAGAGTCTCTAGACCAATTGTATGAAGCTCATGGCTGGTTTAACTGCAGGTTAGGTGGCAAAGTAAAGTTGCCTGATGGATGACGGTCCTCTACCATCGGTGATATTTAAAGTCTGCCTCTCGCTCGGTGTCTATGTTCCGGGAAAGCTTCATGGATGGGGTACAAGGTACCCTATGGATCTGAACCTGCACTGAGGGCATCAGCCTCTGACCAGAACCACTGATGGCTTGGGACCCCCATCAAAGGAGCAACAGGCCACACGTGGACTGTTTGAGCCTGGGGGGGAAAGGCTCAAAATATGTGGGTGACAGATCCCGTAACACTTTGAACCTCCCTCTTGGTTGGATGGTATGTCCATTGGCAAGAATCCCAAGATTGTACTTTGTCCTTAGTCTTGCCATCTTCCAGCATCACTACTTGGGCCTTTGCATTTTGCTGCATCTCAAGTGGGCTTCCATGTCCAGTTCATTGATGTATCCATTGGGCTACTATCGTTACTCCTTGGGCACAAGCTTCATTAGTATGAGAGTTCATTCATGTTCCATTTAAAAAAGTCCTTTGCCATGAGCATTACTATATATTTTTCCTTCCAGGCAGCAAGCTGCTGATGTAGTTCTTGTCCCCACACAGGGAATCCCTTAATAGTCCAATCATTCAGTTGCCATTCTCCCGACCACATGGCTAGGCCATTGGCAATGACCCACAAGTTGGTGAAAATGTAACAAGGGTTGGTTACATTGTATGGGTGGCCCGCACAACCATCACCACAACCACCACTGGAGTTCAGCCCACTGAGCAGAATGTCCATATCCAGTCCCAGCCAAAAGATGACCACTATGGCTAAATGGTGGCCACAGCTGTGATGACTTTGTCTGTCTTTAGTTTTGCAGAGCCATCAGTGAACCATGCCACATTGTCAGCAAGCATATCTTTGAATCTTGGGCACTGAGTAGCCATGGAGGTAAAGCAAAGCATTCCCTCTGGGTTGCTCAACCCTTCCTGGTGAGCTGGCTTGTTCATGGAGGCTATTGGTCCCTTGGGGCCATGGCTAGGCCTCACCTTGGATATACCATTCCTACTTAATAATTGAGCTCTATTGAGCTTGTCCAATTTTATTGGTGCAGTCTGCAAGCACCCAAGCAAGAATGGGCATTTCAGGTCACAGAGTCACAGGTGGTGCTCTGGCTCTGAGATGTTTAGTCTCTACCAGTACTGGAAAACAAGCTAGGAGTTCATCTTCAACAGGAGTGTATCCGGTGGCTGCCTTAGGCAACTTAAGGTCCAGAATCCATGAGGCCAGCACCCCCTAGTGGCAGTTTTTTGTTGCCACGTACCCTAATCAGCATGTAGGGAGGCTGTGGACACCTGTGGTGTCTATGTTCTGAAGGTCCCAAATGCAGTGGCTGGGCCACAGATAGTTGATGAGCTTTCTAGACCTGCTGCAACAAAGGGCATGATTCAAAACTGATAGCCTTGTGGGTCACCTTAACTAGGGGGAACAAAAGAACATCCAATTGGGGTACATGCTGTCTCCAGGACCCAAGAAGGTCTATGAGATATTGGACCTTCTTTTTAGTAGTGGATGCCACCAGAGCCAACAATTCCTTTACTCTCTCAAGGGTACTTCTTTGGCTTTGTGCCCAAGTGACCCCTAGGAAATGCACCTGCTGTTTTGGGTCCTGTACTTCCCCTGGGTTTATAGCCCAGCTGCCACTAGTCATTGTACCAATGACTAACTGAAGTATCACCTCCTCCTGTTTTTTGGTGGACTTTCCAGCTAAGATATCATTGATGTGATGGATGGCCAAAACACCTGTGGTGACCTGGGTTAGTTGAAGGTCAAGTCCCACCCAAAGTTAGCATATTGAGTATATGAGTGCCTGTCTGCCATGGGTCACCTCATTTACCCCCAAATGTCCCAAAGTCATTAATTTTCAGGTCCTTATGGCACCTGTATCCAAGAGCCCCATAAAAGTCTCGATTTCTCTCTTTTCCCTTTTTATCCTGACAGAGGTACAGGGCCACTGACCTCGGCCCCATCCTTAACTGTGCCCCCCAGACTGAGACATTTGGGTCTGCAGTGTCTCTTTATCAAATGGAAACACCAGCCATGCTGCAAGATATTACCCTGGCCTCTGTCTGTATCTGTCTTCCAGTTTTTGTATTTCATTTTCAGATAAGGATCTTATTTCAACAGTTTTGTGTTTAGCAATGCCATCAGTAGTTTGGCATTGAGTGAAAACAGGTCTTATGTGAGGCCCCAAAATGAGGGGGACTAGGTGGAACTCCCCTCACAGGGCTCCCTTACTTCCCTTGGACATCACTAGTGGTTCACAACTTTGGGAGCCTCCCAGAAAAAATCTGAAACTGGTCACCATACCCAGAGGGCAGGAAGAGACTGAAGAGGCAGGCCATTCCAGATTGGCAGATGGCAGGTTTAACAAGCAAGGGAACTTAAATATGAGGCTTGTCTTGGGCAGCTACAAGATGAATAGAGCTCTATACCTACCTACTGAATCTCAAGTTTGTGTAGACGCCTTACCTGGGTTTAGTCGTATTTACTATCCAGATGGTCTCAATATTACATCACTCTGTCTTTGGCTATATCCACTATATCCAAGGCTATATCCTTGGGGCAGCTTCTGGGAGCTGGAAAGCTGAGCAGGATGCACATTCTAAGGACAGGGAGGGGACGAAGAGCCTCCATTGCCTGAGTCCAGCTTGCAAGTCAACCGGCAGTCATGTTGTCTCAATGAGCTCCCCCGACAGACCTTTGGGATACCATGGGAGTTGGCTGGTGGTGTGGCAATGCGAGGGTGGCCAAGAGCCAGGGTATAGGTGTTCTTAGGACCCACCTCTTGTATCTCTGTATCCCTAATACATTGCAGCAGCTCAGTCCTATGGACAAGGAGATTATCTACATCCCATTTATGCCCATAAGGCAGAGGAAAGCAGCCCATGATCCTTGAGGGGCCGGCACCACCCCGGGACAATGCAGATGACAAGCTCTTGTGCTTCCACCATGCCACAGTTGGGCGACCCTGCTCACTGTGCCAGACTGTCAAGCAGAACACAGTGAGGGGAGGACTCCAACTACCTAGAGGATAGCAAAGCTTATCACAACGCCAGCCACCTGGGGTAGAAGTCCATACACTGTGCTCACTGCATCTTGTTATCAGAGGCACCAAGGAAAACAAAGCCAGCAGAGCACTGGATGGAACAAAGCTTTACTCTCACAGAGAACAAAACAACACAAGATCAGTTCCAATAGTGTGTATGGCCACACCGTGGCCACCAAGGTCCCCCTCCATTCCTGACAGCCACTGCAGGGCAATAGGTCTGTAGGTGCCCTTCTTGTCCAGAGTGGAAAGACCCCCAACACCTCCCCATGTTGCCTGAAATAACGAATGCTAGGGGTGTGCCTGAGGCCATGGACATGTTAAAGCAGAAGAAGGCTATAAGCCTGGAACAGGTATACAGGCTCCGTGTCTCTTGGTAAGGAAGTGTTCCAGGCCCAAGGCCCATTCTTAGGGTGTTGACTGGGGATTGAAAGACTGCACATGAGATTTCCTTTACCAATGAGCACAACTAGTGAGTTTTGGGGGTTGCTGGAGTGCCAACTCATTAGTAACTAAAGGGAAGAAATTAAGCATTTATCCTGCCTTTCTTCTTCCTCTTCCTCTTCTTCCTCTGCCTCCTCCTCCTCCTCTCTTTCTCCCCCTCCCCCTCCTCCTCCTCCTTTTTCTTCCCCTTGCCCTCCTCCTCCTTCCTCTTTCTCTTCTCCTCCTCCTCCACCTCCTCCTCCTCCACCTCCTCTTCCTCCACCTCCTTCTCCTCCACCTCTGTCTTCTTTAAAAAAAAGAAAAACTTATTTAATTATTTTAGAGAGAGAATGAGAGCATAAGCAGGAGGGGCAGAGGGAGAGGGAGAGAGAGAATCTCAACCAGGCCCTGTTCTGGGCTTCCAATGTGGAGCTTGATCTCATGACCCTGAGATCAGGCTGGAGCTGAAACCGAGTCAGACACTCGACCAACAGTGCCACCCATGTGCCCCTATCCTTCTGTCCTTATATGAACAGTAAAGCTGAGAAATTAGATAGTTTTAGAAAATGCAGGAGAGTATTTATAGAAAAATTCTATCTAGGAAGTACAGAATGGATGATAGAATTAGAAAATTACCACTTGGAAATTTTTTTTTTTTGAGAAAGAGTGAGAGAGAACAAGCATGGGAGGGAAGGAGGGGCAGAGAGAGAATCTTAAGGAGGTTCCATGCCCAGCACAGGGAGGAATGAGGAGAGCCCTCCATCTCACGACCCTGAGATCATGGCCTGAGCTGAAATCAAGAGTCAGAGGCTCAACTGAGTGAGCCACCCAGGTGCCCCACCATTTGGCAATTTCTAATGAGACAATTAATTTAGGTAATCATCATTAATAAATAAATCTAACACAATATGTCCAGACTGCTACCCAGAAACCTATAAAACAGCACTGAGAGAGTTGGAAGAAGACCTATGTAAAAGAGAGATATATCATGTTCACATTTTGAAAGATTCAGTATGATTTGATCTATAGAGTCAATGTGATCTCAATCACTCAAGATGTGTGTGTGTGGAAAACAATAAACCGATTTTAAAACAGACACCGAAATGCAAAAACAGTAAGAACTGCTAAGACAAACTTGAAGAACAAAGCTGAAAGACTCATGTTATCAGATATCAAGACTTACTACAAAGTTGCAGTAAGGACGATAGTATGGAAATTAGCACAAGAACAGAGCAGTTAACAAAAAGAACAGAAAACAGAGTCCAGAAGCTGACTCATGCATAATCAGTCACTTGAATTATGTCAAGGTTTGCAGTGCACTGGTGGAAAGGATAGTCTTTCAATAAATAGAGCTGGGTCAATTGTACACCTATACAGAAATGTTTACACATTGATGCCTCCCTCTCACTGCTCCCCAGAATGGATTACAGAGGATTGGAGATCTAATTGTGAGGGGCAAAATAATAAAGACTTTAGAAGACAATATGGAAAAATATCTTTACAACCTGGGGAATAAGAAACTATTTCCTATATGGGGAGCTGGGTGGCTCAGTGGGTTAAGCCTCTGCCTTAGGCTCGGGTCATGATCTCAGGGTCCTGGGATCGAGCCCGGAGTCAGGCTCTCTGCTTGGCGGGGAGCCTCCTTCCCTTCCTCTCTCTCTGCCTGCCTCTCTGCCTACTTGTGATCTCTGTCTGTTAAATAAATAAATAAAATCTTAAAAAAAAACCCAAACTTATTAAAAAAAAGAAACTATTTCCTATAAAGTGCATAAAAAAGCACCAATTATAAAAGAAAAGACTCATAAATGAGACCTGATTATAATTAAGAAGTTGTGTTTAGAAAAGGACAAGTTTAAGAAACTGAAAAGACAAGCCACAGATGGGAAGAAAATATTTGCAACATGTATTGATAAAGGAGGTGTATACAAAATAGACAAATAATGTCCTCAAGCTGGTGAGAAATAGGCAGAAAGCACATTTAAAATATAAACAAAGGAGGGCACCTCTGTGGCTCAGTGGGTTAAGCCTCTGCCTTCTGCTCAGGTCATGATCTCAAGGTCCTGGGATTGAGCCCCGCATGGGGGCGGGGGGGGGGGTGGGTGTCTCTTCTCAGCAGGGAGCCTGCTTCCCTCTCTCTCTCTCTGCCTGCTTCTCTGCCTGCTTGTGATCTCTCTCTCTGTCAAATAAATAAACAAAATCTTTAAAAAATATATAAACAAAGGAGTTAAATAGCCACTTAAAAAAGAGGAATAAATATCCAGTAAAATATGTAAAAATTCTCAATTTTTTTCAGCTTTATTGGGCTATGATTGCCATATAATATGTCAGTTTAAGATTTACAATGTGATAACCTGATATATGTATATTTTGGGAAATGTTTATCACAATAACATAGTTAACACATCTGTCACTTCACATAATTACCATTTTTGGGGAGTTGTTGTTACAGTGGGATCATTTAAGATCTATGCTTAGCAACATTCAAGTACACAATACAGTGTATTTATTATAGTCGCCCTTCTGATATTAGATTTCCAGAACTTATTCAACTTATAACTGAAGGTTTATACCCTTGGACCAACATCTCCTATTTCCCCCACTCCCTAGCCCCAGGCAATCACCCATTTACTCTCCAGTTCTATGAGTTTGGATATTTAGATTCCATATATAAGTGAAATCATATGGTATTTGTCTTTCTTTGTCTGACTTTTTTCAGTTAGCATTATGCCCTCAAAGTTCATCTGTGTTGCAAAGAGCAGAATTTCCTTCCTCTTTATGGCTGAATAAAATTCTATATGTAGATAGATATAGATATGGACAGAATGACATATCTCATGTTTTCTTTATCCATTCATATGTAGATGGATTGTTCCCATGTCTTGGCCATTGTGAATAATGCTGCAATGAACACAGAGATGTAGATATCTTGATCAGATAGTGATCTCATTTTATTGGGGTATACACCCAGGAGTGGGATTGCTGGATCACATGGTAGTTCTATTTAAAAATTTTTTTCCATACCTATTCCTGTAGTAACTATATTCTATATATTCAACTTACATTCCCACCAACAGTACACAAAGGTTCCTTTCCACAACCTCACCAACATTTGCTATCTGTTGTCTTTTTGATATTAGCCATTTCAACAGGTATGAGCTGACACCTCATTGTGGTTTTGATTTGCATTTCCCAGATGATGAGTGATGTTGAACATCTTCTCATGTACCTGTTGGCCATTTGTATGTCTTCTTTGAAAAAAAAAAAGTCTATTCAAGTCCTTTGCCTATTTTAAAATCAGATTGTTGTTTTGTTTTTTGTTTTTGTTATTGAGTTGTATGAGTTTCTTAAATATTTTGGATATTAATTCCTTACCAGATATATAATTTGCAAGTATTTTCTGATTCCGTAGGTTTTGCTTTCATTTTGTTGATTGTTCCTTACGTTGTGCAGAGGCTTTTTATTTATTTATTTATAAAGATTTTATTTATTTGAGAGAGAGAAAGAGAGGAGAGAGATGAGCAAGGAGAGTGGCAGAGAGAGAGGGAGAAGCGACTCCCCGCTGAACGGGGAGCCTGATGTGGGGCTCAATCCCATGTTGCTGGGACAATGACCTGAGCCAAAGGCAGATGCTTACTTCACTGAGCCACCCAGATGCCCTTGTGCAGAACCTTTTTAGTTTGATATAGTCCCACTCACTAATTTTTGCTTGTGTTGCTTCTACTTTTGGTGTCACATCCAAAAAAATCATTGTCAAGACAAATGTCAAGGGGCTTTTCCCCTATGCCTTCTTCTAGGAGTTTTATGGTTTCAGTTCTTATGCTTAAATCTATTCAATTCCTTCTCCCATTTTGAATTAATTTTTGTGAGTGGTGTAAGACAGGGGTCTAATTTCATTCTTTTTCACATGAATGTCCAGTTTTCCCAACACCATTTCTTGGAAACACTGTCCTTTCTTCATTAAGTGTTCTTGGCACTGTTATCAAATATTAGTTGACCATAAATGCAATGCTTTATTTCTGGGCTCTTGATTCTGTTCCATTGGTCTATGTCTATTTTTATGCCAGGATCTTACTATTTTGATTACTATAGCTTTGCTGTATAGTTTGAAATCAGAAAGTGAGATGCATACAACTTTGTTCTTCTTTCTCAAGATTGCTTTGAGTACTCATGGTCTTTTTTGATTCCATACACATTTTAGAATTGGTTTTTCTATTTCTATGGAAAAAAACCCATTGGACAGAGATAGATAAAGATAGAGACTCCACTGAATCTACAGATGGCTTTGGATAGTATGGACATTTAAACAATATTAAATCTTCTAATCCATGAAAATTAGATATTTTCTCATTTATTTATGTCTTAAGTTTCTTTAATCAAAGTCCTATAGTTTTTTTTTTTCAAAGATTTTATTTATTTATTTGACAGAGAGAGATCACACGTAGACAGAGAGGCAGGCAGAGAGAGAGAGAGGGAAGCAAGCTCCCCGCTGAGCAGAGAGCCCGATGCGGGCCTCGATCCCAGGACCCTGAGATCATGACCTGAGCCGAAGGCAGCGGCTTAACCCACTGAGCCACCCAGGCGCCCCAAAGTCCTATAGTTTTATAGAAAATTCAGCTCTTTGGTTAAATTTACTCTTAAGTATTTTCTTTTTTGATGCTATTTTGAATGACACTTTTCTTGACTACTTTTTTTCCAAGAACTTTGTTGTTTTGTATAGCAAGAAACACAACTGTTATCTCTATGTTGATTTTCTATACTGCAATTTAAATGAATTTATTAATTTTAACAGTTTCATTTTTTTTTTTTTTAAGATTTTACTTGTTCATTTGAGGAAGAGCGAGAGCAAGAGCAAGAACAAGAGAGGGAATGGGAAGGAGCAGGAGGGAGGGGCAGAGAGAGAGGGAGAAGTAGACTCCCCACTGAGCAGGGCGCCTGATGCGGGGCTCCATCCCAGAAGCCCTGGATCATGACCTGAGCTGAAGGCAGATGCTTAACTGACTGAACACCCAGACGCCCAGTTTTAAGTCTCTTGGTGGAGTCTTTAGGATTTTCCACAAGACTGTATTATCTACAAAGAAAATTTTACTTCTTCTTTTCTGATTTTGATATCTTTTATGCCTTTTACTTGCCTTATTGCTGTGGCTATGGCTTCTAGTACTATGTTGAATAGGAGTAGTGAAAGAGGCACTCTTGTAGAAGAAAAGCATCATTTTGGGGGTGCCTTGGGTGGCTCAGCCATTAAGCCATTAAGCATCAGCTCAGGTCATGATCCCAGGGTCCTGGGATCAAGCCCCACATCAGGCTCCCTGTTTGGCGGGAAGCCTGCTTCTCCCTCTCCCACTCCCTCTGCTTGTGTTTCCTCTCTCATTTTGTCTCTCTCTGTCAAATAAATAAATAAATAAATAAAATATAAAAAAAGAAAAAAGAAAAAAGAGAAGTGTCATTTTGCCTGCATTATTCCATCCCCCAAACCAGTATTGATCAGTGCCAAGAAGGAACTCCCCAGCAAATTCTCTTCTCCAAAATTAATTATCAAACCTGGACTAAATTTTCAAAACAACCATTCCAGGGCTCTGGAGATTGACCAAAGGCATATGACTAATTTAGAGGTAGTTATTAATGAAATGCTAAATTTTGAATTGAAACAGTAGGTTCTGGGGCACCTGCATGGCTCAGTCAGTTTAAGTACCTGACTTCAGCTCAGGTTATGATCTCAAAGTCCTGGGATGGAGCCCTGTGTTGGGCAACCCGCTCGGTGCGGTTTTGTGTGCTTGTTCCTCTCCCTCTGCCTCTTCCCAATGCTCATTCTCATTCTCTCTCTCTCTCTCCCTCTCTCAAATAAATAAATAAAATGTTAAACAACAACAACAACAACAACAACAACAACAAAACTCCAACGAACAGTAGGTTCTGTGATTCTCTTACCCGAGGCTGCTCCCATTTCTTCCACCTTCCACCTTGGTTTGTGGGATATTCTACCAAGGTGTTCAAACTGTGAACACCCACAGCTTCACCATCAGAGGGGGCTCACTTGGTTTTGAATTAAAAAAATAAATAAAATAAAAACCTACTCCTAGCAGGACTGGTAGGAAGAGGATCTCAGGAGCAAACAGAGAGGTAAAACCAATGGCTCAGCTATCCTGAGGTTGTAGTCCTGGCTGGCATTAACAATGAATGGGGAGGGGCACCTGGGTGGCTCAGTTGTTAAGCATCTGCCTTCGGCCCGGGTCATGATCCCAGTGTCCTGGGATCGAGCCCCATATCGGGCTCCCTGCTTGGCAGGGAGTCTGCTTCTCCCTCCCCCTCTGCATATATGCCCTCTCTGTCTCTCTCTCTCTGATAAATAAATAAAATCTTAAAAAAATATTAAAAACAAAACAAAACAACAACAAAAAAAACAATGAACTGGGGAGCTGGCCAAAAAGGTAACAGGAAGATCTGGGATATGAGACAGCCATAAGGTCTGGATAAGTTTCTACATGTCTGCACAGGATGGACCAAGGAGGACCCAAGATATCCATACCAACAGCATGATTAATGAGAAAAAATGTGATAAATTGGACATGATCAAAATGAAAAACTCAAAAGATACCAGTGAGAAAATGAAGATGAGCCACGGACTGGGAGAAACTACTTCCAAGTTATGTATCTGATAAAGGGCTTTTATCTAGAATGTACTAAGAAGACTTATAATTTAATAATAAGGGGGCTCAATTAAAACACTGGCAAAATAATTAAAAAGATGTTTCACCAACAAAGGTATATGAATATTTAAAAGCCCACCCAAACAGGGGTGCCTGTGTGGCTCTGTTGGTTGGGTGTCCAACTCTCAGTTTCAGCTCAGGTCATGATCCCAGGGCCCTGGGATGGAGACCTGTGTCGGCCTCCATGCTCAGCGGGGAGCCTGCTTGAGATTCTCTCTCCCTCTCCTCGTACCCCTCCCCCTGCTTGTGTGCTTTCTCTCTCTCTCTCTCTCAAAAAATAAATCAATCTTTAAAAAATAAACAGAAGCCTATAAAAGGATGATTAGCAAAATTAGAACTAAGAAAATGCAAATTAAACCATAATGAGATACCAATACACACACTAAGTTAGATTAAAAAATAAAGGAACCCCGCCCAAAACCCAAGTGGATATTAATCAGGAGTAGTTGTGGAAATAAAAATAAAATACAGGAAATAGTAAGAATTGGGGAGCATATGGATAAACGAACCCTCGTATATTGCTTATAGCAACATCAAGCAGAACGGCCACTCTGGATTACAATTTGGCAGTTTCTTAAATGTTAAACAAATTTATCATCTGACCCAGAAATTTTAACTCTTGGCTGTATACCCCCCAAAATGAAAACATGTATCCGCACAAAGGCTTACATGCACATTTTCATAGTAGCATTATACGTAGTATTCAAAATTGGAAACAATTCAAAGGTCAGTCCACTGGTGAATGATAATGTGTTACATCTATAAATGGAATCCTACTCAAGAGTGGAAAGTAATGAATTACCAAAATAAGCTTCGATAATATAAGCTTCAACATGTATGGCTGTAAAAACTACGGTGAGCGAAAGCAGCTAGTTAGAAAAGACCACATACTATTGATTCCATTTATAAGAAATGTTCAGAGAAGACAAATGTATAGAGATTGAAAGCAGATGAATGGTTGGTTGCTTGGGGCTGGAGCAGGAGCAGGGGTAGGGACTGATGGCAGTTGGGGAAGATGGAATATTCTGGGACAATGGAAGTTTTCTCTGACTGAGCTGTGGTGATGTTTGCACGTCTTCTTAAATTTACTCAAAATCATTGAATTGTGCATTACAATTGGTGGATTTTTGGGTAAGTTATACCTCAGTAAAGGTATCAAAAATCATAACCCACCACGGGTACGGGGTGGAGAAGTACGGATGAAGCAAGATTGTTGAAGCTGGATGATAAGTAATAAAAGTTCATTACACTATTCCTTCTACTTCTGTGTGTGTTAACAAATTGCATAATAAATTGTTCTAAGAAGCTGAGGGCTAGCCCTGTTACATATGAATTAAGTTGTTGAACTTACACTTTTTAATTTCTTTTATTTTTTTAAGACTTTAATTAATTATTTGACAGAGAGAGACACAGCGAGAGAGGGAACACAAGTAGGGAGAGTAGGAGAGGGAGAACAGAATTCCTTTGGAGCAGGGAGCCTGATGCGGGGATGAATCCCAGGAATCTGGGATCATGACCTGAGCCAAAGGCAGACACTTAACGACTGAGACACCCAGGCGCCCCTATGTTTTGAAAAATTAAAAAAAAGATTTTATTTATTTATTTGAGAAAGAGAGAGAGAGAGAGCGTGCACAAGCAGGGCAGAAGAAGAGAGAGAAGCAGACTCCCAGTTGAGCAGGGAGCCTGATGCAGGAATTGATCGCTGGACCCTAGTATCATGAACTGAACCTAAGGCAGACAACCCACAGAACCACCCAGGCTACACTTTCTGAATTTAAATTTTAATATGCTAGTTAAGACAGTGTGGAACTGGTGTGAGTATAGGTGTATAGATCAAGGGAACAGAACTGAAAGTCCAGAAAGGAATTCTTACATTTATGCTTAATTCATTTTAGACAAAGACAATTTAAAGAATTAACAAATAGCCTAATGGAACAAAACAGAGAGCTCAGAGATAGACCCACCTGTTTATATAAACTTGATACATGACAAACATTGGTGCCACAAATCAATGCTTAGTAGATGTTCTTGAAAAATTGGTCCATGAATAGAAAACTAAAACTGCATCCCTTCCTTATCTTTCCCTATTTATAGAGGTGGACTTTAGATGTACCAAAGATCTAAAGGCACATTCCTAAAAAAGCTTATATAAAAATATCTTTATGGCAACTTAAGACCACAAAGCACAAAGCAGGAAGCAAAAAAATTTAATGGATTTCATTGTATCAAAACTACAGATTTTTATTAAATGAAGGATCTGGGAGAATATATTTGCCATATCTAAAATTGACAAGAGACTATTAGTCTCTAACTATTAGCTAGAATATACAAACAACTCTTGTGAATCAACAATGAGAAACTCAACAGAAAAATGGGCAAATGATATAAACCATAATTTACAAACAGAGAAACCCAAATGAAAAGTAGTAATGAGGTACTCTAGTTCATTAGCAATTAGAAAAATGTACTCTGTATTAAAAGACTGAACATCAGATTTGCAAAAATTAGAAATCATCATAATGCTAAAAAAATGTAAGAGTGTGGGAAAAATAAGAACCCTCCTGCATTGCTGGGGAAGTGGTGATATTGGTACAGTTTTCTTTGGAGAGTGGTTGTAGTATTGGGTCAAATTAAGCATTCATGAAGGGGTGGGGGGTGGGAGGTTGGGGGCACCAGGTGGTGGGTATTGTAGAGGGCACGGATTGCATGGAGCACTGGGTGTGGTGCAAAAATAATGAATACTGTTATGCTGAAAAAATAAAAAAATTAAATACTGAAAAAAAAATTAAGCATTCATATGTTGCAGAGAAATTCACATGCAGGCTCACAGCAAGGCATGTATATAAATGGTCGTTGTAGTTGGAGACAATTAGACATGCAATTGATACATATTAGGGAATGCTGTGCGCATTAGAAGCAACAATGAAATGTATGTAACAACAAGGGTATGTTGTGAAAACGGTGCTGAGTAAAAATAGTAAGAAATAATACAAGGTCTATACAGTAAAATGCCCTTTATATAAATTTAAAGCATGCGCACGTGTGTGCGTGCGCACGCACACACACACACACACACATACACACACACACACCATTATCATCACCACCAACATGGATGAAATATGGAATTTAGAAGATACATACAAACACATTAAATCATTAAATACAGAATTTATTAATTTTTTTACTTTTTTAAGATTTTGCTTATTTATTTGACAGAGAGACACAGAGAGGGAAACAGCGGGGGTGGGAGAGGGAGAAACAGGCTTCCTGCACAGCTGGGAGCCTGATTCAGGGCGTGATCCCAGGACTCTGGAATTAAGACCTGAGTTGAAGGCAGACGCTTAAGGACTGAACCACCCAGGCATCCCAATATGGAACTTAGAAGACACATAAAGAACTCGTTTGAATATTATGTATAATGCTACTATGAGAATCATAGTTAACAATGAAAGTGAAAACTGGAGAATGGGATTCATTCAATCATCCTCATTTGAGATCCAAAGGTGGGAACAGGTGAGGGGGAAATCATGTATGAGAACATCTTCAGCTGAGTGATTATTTGGTGGGATATAGGGAGAAAAAGAAGGGGAGGGATCTGTATTGGTTTTATCTGTATAGTTTAATTTTTTAAAAAAATAGATAATCCATTCTATAGCCTCTGTATTCGTTAAAGGCAGTAGAGTTTATGATCAAAATCATGGGCGCTGGTTGTAGATGATCTGAGCCCAAACCCAAATCTGCCAGTTATCAACCGTGTGACTTACTGCCATCTTCAGAACTCAATTTCTTCAACTGCAAAATAGGAATGATGATAGTATCTGCCACATAGGGCTGATCTGATTACCAACATATGTATTTCACATGAGAGTATGTACATATGTGCACGGCTCTGACTGGGCTTGGCACACAGCAGTGTACTGTAAGTGTTTTCTGTTATTTGAGAGCTCTAAAGCAAAAAGGACAAAATTGAAGCATCCACTTAATAGTGGCCAGTCGTAAGCTGCGATGTGCCTATATACATATTTAAGTTTTTGTTTTTGAAATCTTTTTTGTTAAAAATAAAAACAAAAACAGGAATATACTTACCAAGAGAAGGGAGGAACACACACGTGATGTAGGAAGAATGGAACGCAGTCGAGAGTGAAGCAGGATTTGAAACCCTGAAGCTTAGAGAATTCCCCAGGAGCAATCTGTCAGTTGGCCTTTGGTTGTTCTTTCCTTTTAACAACTTTTTGGTTTATTAGCACCAAAAATCAGGGAAAGGAAATCTGCCAATTCTGAAACCTTGAGGCAGCATCTGCTTCTGAAAGCTTTGATGAGGACAGAGTGTGGAATCTTGGTTAAAATACAGTTCTTTGTGTTCATTTGAATTGATTTCTTTTTGTGGATCAATGGATAGATTTTTCCCCCCAGCCCACCCTCTACCCTTGCCCCCCTTAGCCCCGCCCTGAATATAGGTCATAGTTCTGCTTGTTTGCGTACCGGTAATGTTTGATTGGACTCCAGACTTTGTGTGTTGTCCGTTATCAGGTGCTGTTTTTTTTTTTTTTTTTTTAAATTCCTTTAGATTTTTATGGGCTTGGTTTAGAATGCAGTACATTATTTGGAAAGGGTTTTTTTTTTTTGTTTGTTTGTTTTTTTTTAGGTTTGCTTTTAGGCTCTGATAGGATGGGTGTAACCCAACTTTTCATCAAGGGCCAATCTGGCCCAACGGAGGCACTATGCTTCTGAGCCCTGTGTCGGAGGGTTCAGGTGACAGGCAGTCTTCCCACCCTGGCTAGCAGGGGAGCACTATTCCTGGCCCTGTGAGAGCTCCCAGCTTGGTCTGCCTCTTCCTCTTTGGTGTTCCTTCTGCAGGCTTGGAGGTTTCCTTCCACACGCAGGACCCTGTAGTGCTCAGCCAAAGACTGTAGGGACGCCCCTGCGAATCTCCAGAGCTTTCTCTCTCTCTGTACAGTTCCCTCGCTGATGCTTCGCTAATGCATTTTCCTCACCTTGCCCTCCTCCAGCTCTGAAACTTTCTCCTTAACCCAGTGAGAATGCCGGGCTCTGTTTTGGTTTCCACTTTCTGTGTCCAGTCTGGAGACTCTCTGGTGGTGAGCTGGGACACTTTTTGGGATCACTTTGCTTGTTTTCCTTCTCTCCGGGGTCACTGACCTGCGCTGGCTGAAGTGCAACATCCGAAAACTTTTGTTTCACGTATTCGGTCCAGCATTTCGTTGTTTAAGGAGGGAGCGTGAATCTGGTCTCTTACTCCATTGTGATTGAAGCTGAAGTTGAACGTTGGTTTTTGCTAAATAGTTTCATCATATTTAAGAAGTTTCTTTCTGGGGCGCCTGGGTAGCTCAGTGGGTTAAAGTCTCTGCTTTCGGCTCAGGTCATGATCCCAGGGTCCTGGATCGAGCCCCGCATCAGGCTCTCTGCTCAGCGGGGAGCCTGCTTCCTCCTCTCTCTCTGCCTGCTTCTCTGCCTGCTTGTGATCTCTGTCTGTCAAATAAATAAATAAAATCTTAAAAAAAAAAGAAGTTTCTTTCTATTCCTATTTTAGTTAGTGTTTTTATTAGAGCTGCTATTAAATATTAAGAAACACGGGCACCTGGATGGCTCAGTCATTGAAGCCTCCAACTCTTGGTTTCGGCTCAGGTTGTGATCTCAGGGTTGTGAGATCGAGCCCTGCTACGGGCTGCCTGCTCAGTGCAGAATCTGCTTGAGATTCTCTCTCCGCTCCTCCCCCTGCCATACGCACATGCGCTCCCTCTCTCAGATAAATAAATAAATCTTTAAAAAATAAATATGAGGAAACAACTTTCTTTGCAATTATTTATAAAATCATGTAGGTTTTCTTGCTTAGCATGCAAATATGATGGTTTATGTTGCTAGGAGTCCCACTGTTGAATAGCTCTCATATTACTGAAATGAACCATTCTTGGTCATGTATTATTTTTATATTATTAGAAAAACACTGATAAATGAGCAGTGTGATTGAAAGTCCTAGGATGACAGCATGTCAGCCTACGAAAGATAAGTTTTTTACTCCATTTAAACTATTTAAAAATTCTGATGGGCTCTCTGGCATTTTAGGGGACTCCTTGTTACATTTGGAAGCTTTCTTAGGGTCTCTTTTTTCATACCTTAGGCTTGAAGTTGTCACCCAGTGCCCTAATGCTCTTTTCAGTTTTTTCAATATTTTTCCCCTCTGTGTTTCCTTGTGGATGGTTTATATTGCTCTGTCACCAAGTTCACTAGCCTTTTCTTTTTCATTGTTTAATCTGCTGTCAATCCAATGCAGTGTGTTTTCATCTCAGAATTGTAGTTTAAAAGAAGGGGGGGGTGTGCCTGGGTGTCTCAGTTGGTTAAAGGTCCGACTCGATTTTGGTACACGTCATGATCTCAGGGTCGTGAGATCGAGCCCCACATTCAGCTCCACCCTGGGCGTGGAACCTGCTTAAGATTCTCTCTCTTTCCCTCTCCCACTGCCCCACCCCTGCCTCTTGAAATTAAAAAAAATTTTCTTAAAAAGAATTGTAGTTTTATTATCAGAAGTTCAATTTGGGTCTTTTTGTTTCTTCCACATCTCTGCCAACATGTTCAGTCTCTCCTCTAACTTCTTGAATATACAGGAAATGCTTATACATAACCTGTTTCAATGTTCTTATCCACTAATTGTATAACCTGTGTTGTTTCTGGATTTGGCTTCGTGTTTGCTTTTTCTCTTCATTATGGATGGTGGTTTTGTGCGTGTGTGGTTTTTTTTTTTTTCATACCTGGTAATTTTCAATGGGAGGCAAAACACTGCACATTATACTTGCTAGGTGCTGTATCTGAAAGAGAGTGGAAGACTGAGGGTCTGGGTGGCTACCAGCCGGGCCCGAGAAGCTGGCATGAGGCCGCCTCCTGGGGATGCCACAGGGAAATAAGGGAAAGTGGGGCTTCCTCTTCTGGAGCAGCAGCCTCTAGTCCCTGCTCTGGCCTGAGGCACCCACGCCCGTATTAGGGACTAGCTGAGGGGCTGCTTTCAGGCCAGAGGGAGTAATGGTGACTAGAAGGGTTCCAGTGGGAGTATGTGGGCCCAGCTTCAGGGCTCGAGGGTGGGCGAGGTCTGAAAGTCTGTGGACACACAGGAAGTCCCCTATTGTTGTTTTAGGATGTACTTATTTCTTTTAAAGTTTATTTATTTATTTAAGTAATCTCTACCCCAACATGGGGCTCGAACTCATGACCCCAAGATCAAGAGTCGCATACTTCTCTGAACTAAGTCAGCCAAGTGCCCCAGCACGTACTCATATTTTGACTGAGATCAATGAAGTCTTAATGCATAAGGCCTGAAGGTCACCCATGAGAGTAATATTAGTTTTGATGCTTGTCTATACGGATTGAATATTCATAAACATTTTGTATTTCTTTTTCCTTACTCATCGTGTATTTTCTGTGTTCCACTTACGTGCCCGCTTTCCCCCCATGAGAATGTCAGCTCTTCAGGGGAACCTGCTTTGTGGTTACCACGTGTGGAGCGATTACCAAGTGGAGGAACACCTGATGTGCCTTGTGCTGCTTCCCCTGCATACTCCTCTGAGAACCTGAGTTTCTTACTTTTATCTCCATTTTCAGGTTTAGGAAACTGAGGCTCAGTGAGGTTAAAGTAAGCTGCCCCAATCCATATGGCAATTAAAACTTGAACTCAAACTGTCTTACCAATCTCTGAACGCCCTGGACTTAATGGAGTGAGGGAGGCGTAGTGCCCAACACTGAATGACTGACTAACGCTTGCCACAATGTGTAGAGCGTGTCGCTGTCACACGGTGAACACAAGATGGCGCTCGAGGCACAGCCACTCTGCCTCGTCAGCGTCAGAGAGTGAATTGGGCTTCGTTGCGTTCACAGGCTGGGTCACTTCAGTTGCTAGGACAGAACTTCCAAAATCATTGACTAAAACTGAAGTTAGAAAATGCAGACTCCCTTGGTACTATTTTTTCTATTTTTAAAATGGGAAGACTAATTCTGCCCCTTATCTTCAAAGAGCAGAAATGACAGGGTTATTCATAAATATTTTGAATATATGGGTGAGGGGATCTGATGGCATTAATGAAATTATTTTACTCCCATGTAGTATGAGGACCAAGGACAGAGAATGGTGACATGGAATCTTCTTTTCTTAAGGAAGAAGATCTGCCTCCTTACCCCCATGCAGGATTATAAATAACTCCCAGAGAAGATTTTTTAGGGCCTACAGGCGCATATGGTCACCTTCCCATCTCCTGCTTGTCTCCTTTCCCAGTGATTCACAGCAGAAATTTCCACATATAAGAATGAAAAATAACTATATGATCTTACATTCTCTGAAGATAGTTATTGGCCCCACTCATTAGCCTTATTTATCTGAGTGATTCTGTAATCATTTCTTAAGGCTCTTTCCATTATTTTATTTTATTTTATTTTTATTTTTTTGTTATTTATTATATATATATATATATATATCTATTGTTTAGGAAACATGCTCTATCCACTGCCCATGGCCACGTTGGGTGTGCTACAATCGTGGAATTTAATCAAGTCTGTATCAAACTTGAGCTTGCTTCCCTTTCTTTGAAATATATTTCCCAGAACTGTAACCCCATTCCAAAATATATACCCAACAGAACTGCATGCATATGTTTATCAAAGGACATGTTCTAGAATGTTCACAACACCTCCATTCCTAATGTCTCCAAACTGGAAAGTGCCCAAATGCCCACAGTGGAATGGATGAACATAGACTGTGGTGTAGTTACTCCCTGATATACTGTACAACAATGGGAATGAATTAACTACAAACACACACACGAAGAATGAATCTCACAAACTTACATTGAGTGAAAAAAGCCAGACACTAAAGGGTGCATATTGTATGATTTTACTAGATTAAAAAAAAAAAACAGGAAAGTTAATCTGTAATGTTAGAAGTTAAAACACTGGTTGTCTTGGGGGTGGGGGGGGCATGGAACAGTGACAGGAAGTGGGGCTGGGGGGCTTCTGGGGTTTTGTAATATTCTGTGTTTTGATCTGAGTGCTGGTTTCCCAGGTGGGTCTGCTTGGTGAATGTTTATCAAGCTGTGAGTTTAATGACTTATGTATGTTTCTATATGTTTGTTTTATAAAATTTGCAGATGTTAAAAAGAAAACCACAGGCCCCAAATGGAGTCGCTCAATGTTAAGGGTCCCACGTCAGCAAACCAAAACACAATGCCTAACCTAACCTAAGGACAGATTTAGGTCCTCTCCCCATGTAACCTTTGACCAGTCAACTTGGGATTTCCTGGCCAGCACTGGGAAATTTACTGATAGACCCTTTCCATTCCCCTTAGGAGAGTGACTTTGCCTAAAACAATGGGTTCTTTGCTATTAATATCTTTTCCCCTAGCTCCCTCTCTACCTTTAAACCTTTCCTTTACTGCAGCTTAATGGGGCCCCTTTCTATTTGCTAGATGGGATGCCACGTGATTCATGAATCATTCAAAAAAGTCGGTTGGGTTTTTTAATTACTCAGTTGAATTTCATTTAACACAAAAAATAAAGTAATATACGGTCATACATAATTAAAATCTATTCAGGGCTAGTTTGAAATTGCACTTTATTTTTTATTTATTTTATTTAAAAAACTTTTTAAAAAAAGATTTTATTTACTTATTTGACAGAGAAGAAGAATGAGAACAAGCAGAGGGAGCAGGCTCCCTGCTGAGCAAGAAACCCAATGTGGGGCTCCATCCCAGGACCCTGGGATCATGACCTGAGCTGAAGGCAGACAACTGACTGAGCCGCCCAGGCACTCCTGAAATCACTCTTTAAAGAGAGCCAGTGTTTAGCATAGACCCTGATATATAAGAATCCAGGCCCTGATTCTGGTCATCTTGTGAAAACAATAAAGCCAATTTTAAAGAAAACTATTTCTATGTCTTTACAGTTGTTGAAAAGAAAACCACAGGCCCCAAATGGTGTCACTTAGGCCCAGGCAGCAAACAAAGACTTAATGCCTAATCTAAGTACAGTAGGAATGCAACCTTTAATCAGTCAACACGAAAAATCCTGGCCAATACTAGGAAATTTACTGAGAGACCCCTTCCTCTCCCCTAGGAGCACAGCCTGCCTCAACAATTCATTACTTGCTAATAAATTCCTTTCTTCTTCTTCTTTTTTTTTTTTTTAAATACCCTCTCTTTGCCCTTAAAAACCTTTCTTTTGTCTCAATCAGTGGAACTCCCCTCTACCTGCTAGATGGGATGCTGCCCATTCATAAATCATTTAATAAAGCCAATTAAATCTTCGAATTTACCCCATTGACTTTTTTTTTTTTTTTTTTTTTAAACACAGTCCTTGTGTATTTCAGGGATGGGAGCTGTAGGAATCTGGTTTCAGATTCATCCTTCATGCTCTTCCATGCTCTGGTCATCCTTTTGTAGAAATGCAGAAGTCCAGGCGTGAGAATTTGTCGGCACAAACAGCTGGCCATGCTTCCGTCCCGGTGGTCACTGTGCCATTGTCTTCTTGCATGGTTCTGGGTGTCGGCCATACAGACCTTCCAGAATAACCGTGCAGTTGTCCTCATTGTTCGGGAGGCTATTTTGGAACCTTGGCTTAGCTTGGTGGTGTGAGGGCATCCAGGAAGGGCCCAGCTGTCAGGAGGCCCAGGGATGTCAGGGGGCTGGGGGGGGTGCAGAGGAAGCCCCGGAATCTCGGGGATTGGGCTGCGGGAGGTTCCGAGGGGCCCAGGGGTAACACGCTCTCTGACAAGTGTTCGGTCTTGGTGTGGGGGACTGGGGAAGGAGGAGGAGAAAGGATGGGGAGGAGTGGGTTGGAGGGACGCTGGGGAAGGTTACTGGAGGTGGAGATAGAGAGGCAGAAGAGAAGAGTGGTCTGCAGAGGAAGGCGCAGGGGAGTGATGACTGTGTTGAGGGGCTCTAATGGTGTTTTGACAGACTGTTGAGGGAAAGCTTTCTATAGCCTGGGAGAACTTGGGGACAGCTGTGAGGGACTTTCCATGGGATGAGAGAAAAGTAAGCAGGAGCGAGGGGGTGTGATGATTAACGGGCAGCCTCAGGAGGAACTGGATGACATCCTGCCATCGTCAGCAGCTTCATCGGTGGTCACTGTCACAGCTTCCGGTTCTGTGGAAATGGCAAAAGCAGGTCTCCAAGGTGTTGTGATGGAGGAATAGGGAGGGTTCTCGAGGGACAAAAATGCAATTCCCCATTTAAAAATTTCTCTTGACCTCACAGCATGTAGAAACAGCGTATCATGGGTTAAAAACTCCAGTTTCACTGATCCCTGCACCCCCATGATCTCACAGGATCTCCAGACCCTTCAAAGTCTACACCAAGTGTCTGGTGTCCTGGGATGTAGTGATTCATAATAAGAAACACTTATTTGGCCTTTGTCCCCATTTCTGGCCCAGGACTCCTGGAACTCTTGGGCTGTCCTGTGTCAAGAGAAATACAGGTGTATTGAGGTATGTTAATGGGATGACTTTTGGAAGCCCCTAAATGGCCTAAGAATGAGGGGTGGTCACTAGGGGGATCAGCCAGGTGAATAGAGGGCTGGAACTTTCAGTGCCCCACCCAGGGGGGAGGGGCTGGAGATTGGGTGCAGTCACCGATGACCAGTGATTTAATCAATCAAGCCTGTGTATTGAAGCCTCTATAAAACCCCAAACAGATGAAGTTCAGATAGTCTCTGCGTTGGTGAACATGGGGAAATGCTGGAGAGGGCCTGGAAGCTCTGAGCACCTTCCTGAATACCTGGCCTTTGCTTCCCATCCATCGGGCTCTTCTGATTTATATCCTTTTATAATAAACTGGTCGTCTAGTAACTAAAATGTTTCCCTGAGTTCTTTGAGCTGCTCTAGCCAATTAATTGAACCCAAGGTGAGGGTTGTGGGCATCTCTGATTTATGGACGGTTTGGTTGTTCAGAAGCCACAGGTGACTACCTGGGTTTATGATTGGCATCTGAAAGGGGAGTGTGTTGGGGATGGCCTTGCAGGACTGAACCCTTAACCTGTGGGATCTGATGCTATCTCTGAATGGACGCTATTTCTGTGTAGACGCTATTTCTGTGTAGACACTATTTCTGTGTACACGCTATCTTGGTGCAGAGAGCGTCAGAATTGAGTTGAATTGTAAGACACCCAGCTGGTGTCTAAGAATTGCTTGGTGGTATGGCAATTCCAGCACCCGCACCCCCTCCCCAACCTTGAAATTGGGGTCAGATTCCAAGTTGGATATGGTGACCAGACTCTTAAGACCTATAGGAGCATTTCATGAGCTCACGTACAAATTAGCTGCCCCAGCACAGCAGCTACTCCTCCGGGTCTGGGTGCGTCCCTGCACACTGAGCATGAGTTTTGCGGACTTGTCCCAGCACCGCTCTGCTGGGCCTGGCGGCCGATGTGTTATGCTCCTCTGCAGGGAGCCTCTCTCAACCTGGACTTTCAGTTTAATGGAAGGGCTCCCAAGAAGGGATGCTTATGTCTCAGAATTCTGGAGACTTTCAATGAAATATCTCTTGCTGGGCTCAGAATGCTCTAACCCGGGCTCTGTTCTGGGTTAGTTTGCAGTGACCGTTTCTGCTTTTCCCATAATGAGCTGCAGCCCCAAAAACTTCTTAGCAGCTCCACCCTCCACCCCCTTAAAAGACTGGGCACCCCCAGAGATGTACCGGACTTACCTGGACCCCTGCGATGGACTCAGCCTCCGTTTAAGCTCAGATTCCTGCTTCCTCTAAAGGCCTGGTCTCACTGGGTTTATCTTTGGGCTTTGTTCCACTTGTCTCCTGCTCCCCTGTCTAGGCCCGTTCTCCCTCCCCTGGTGTTTGAGTCACCTCTCCTTACCACCTCACAATCGAGAAAACCTTTGTTCTCGGTTCCTTTCTCTCAGAATTTTCATGCTTTCAAAAGGGCCAGGGACATTCACTGCTCTCATAAAATATCTCACCTAATAAGAAAATCTGAAGGAGATGCTACCCTCTTACCCTGGGCTCTCCATCCCAGCCCAGATAAAGGAGTCTCTATTTATAGTTGACATGATTCTGTATGTAGGAAATCTCAAGGAGTCTGTAAAAATCTTCCTAGAACTGGTAAGTGAATTTAACAAGATTCTAGGATATAAAGTCAATATATAAAAAATGAATTATATTTCTGTATACCAGTGTATTAGTCAGGGTATTCCAGAGAAACACAACCAATAGGATGTGTGTAAAGAAAAAATATATGGAGTGTGTGTGTGTGTCTGTGTATTTCTTTCTCTAGTCTCCCTATGCATATATATATATCTATGAGAAAGAGCTAGAAAGAGATTTATTTTAAGGCGTTGGCTCACACCAGTGGGGGCTGGGGAGTTTGAGTCTACAGAGCAGGTCAGCAGGCTGGTGACCCAGGAAAGACTTGGCAAAAGACTCTCTGGAGGCAGAATTCCTTTTTCCTTGGGGGATCTTAATCTTTTCTCTAACTGGATGAAGCCCACTTCCACTCTGAAGGATGATCTGTTTTATTCAAGCTCTAGGGATTTAAATGTTAATCCCATCTAGAAACTACCTCACGGGGACATGCAGAGACTGTGTGCTTACCCAGTACCGGCTACCATGGATGGCCTAGTCAGCTGGACAGAAAATGGATGACACAACCAGAAATAATGATTGGAAAGCAAAATTTTTAAAAAAACAATACCACTTAAAAAGCTCCACAAAAATGAAATACGTAGATAAAAATCTCACTGCGATGTTGGTGAAAGAACTCAAAGACCTAAGTAAATGGAGAGATGCACCATGTTCATGAATGGGAAGATGTCTCGAAAAAGTAAAATCTGCCGAAATTGACCTATAGATTGAACACAAGTCCAGTCAGAATCTCACCACGACATTTTGTTGGTATAGGTTTTAAAATTTATAAAGAAAGGCAAAGGATTAGAATAGATCAGACAGTTTTGAAAAATAAGAACACTGTTGCAGGAATCAAAGTTATGCAATTTTAAGAGATGCCATGACGCTACCATCATCAAGACAGTGTGGAATTGCAGACGGATACACACTGATTGGTGGAACAGACGAGTCCAAAAATAGATCCACGCAAACATGGCCAACTGATTTTTGACAAAGGTACAAAAACAGTTTGGGAGAGAAAGGATCATCTTTTCCATGAATGATATTAGAACACCTGGACCTCCATAAGCAAATAAACAAACAAACAAACACCAAACATAGAAAAGAACACTGACCTCACGGCATTTACAAAGGCAAAAATGAGATCAATATAGATAACAGATCTAAATGTAACGTGGAAAGCTAAAACTTTCAGAAGAAAACAGGAGCAAACTCCTGTGACCTGAGGCTGGGAAAACAGTTCTTAGACAGGATACAGAAGCATGGCTCATAACAAAAAAAATTGATATATTGTTCTTCATCAGAACTAAAAACCTTTGTGAAAGGTGCTGTTAAGAGAATGAAAATACTAGATACAGTCCAGGAGAAAATATTTGCGAATCACACGTCTGTCATAGGACTTGTATGCAGAGCATAAGAATATAGATAAGCACACACAATTAAGTTAACATCATTACATATTAGGGAATTGTGAAGTAAAACCACAAAGGTACTATTGAGGTACCACGAAGCCATAAGATAGCACTACATGCCTAGACTACTTAAAATAAAAATCACTAGTAATACCAAGGGCAACTTCACTTTCATACATTTCTGAGGTGGGGGGAGAGGAATGAAAAATGGTACAGCCATTCTGGAAAATATTTTGGCAGTTTCTTATAAAGTCAATGTACATTGATCAACTCCCTAGAGAAATTAAAAGTTACATTCACATAAAAAGCTGTATATGAATGTTTACCAGTGTTCTAGTCATAATTGTCCCAGGCCAGCATTCCAGTGTCCATCAGTGGGTGAATGGATAAACAACTGTGGTACATCTACATAATACACTACTACTCAAGAATAAAAAGGAATCAACTATTTATATGTGCGACAATCAATGACACTCCAAAGTATGCTGAGTGGAAGACGTCATTCCAACTGAATACATCTTATATTGCTCATTCGAATGCCACCTATATGCAGTTTTTGAAAAGACAGATAGTGATGGAGAATAGACAAATGGTTTCCAGGAGTTAGAAGTCTGTGTGGCGGGGAGGGCTGTGATTATACAGGCAGGGTGTGAGGGAATTTTGTGGGGTGATGGCACTACTTCGTATCCTGATGATTACAGGGCTCTTTACATGTGTTAAAATTATGGAACTGTATACAAGAGAATCTCTTTTATTATTTAAAAAATAAAATTAATAAAATTGTAGAAGGTGGACAGTGCATTCTGATGTAGGTCTCCAGTTCCTCCTCACTAAGGTGAGGCCAAAGGTCTATTATCTGTGTTTCTACTGTAAAAATTTGGCTTTGTATACAAGGTCTGTGTATTTTGATTTGGATTCTTGCTTTGGATCCATTATGACTGAACAAAAAGGCTCCTTACGTTCTCCTTGTCAACCCCAGGAAGCTGCTGACAATCTTCCCCTCTCAACTGAGTGCCCAACAGAGGCTCATAGCTGTGTTCCTTTTCACACTTTGATAGTGGAGATTTCCCTCTCATTTACTGAGGTATGGTGTAATACATAGGTATTATTTTCTTTCAACTTTATTTTTTTATTATGTTATGTTAGTCACCATATAGTCCTTCATCGGTTTTTGAGGTAATGTTCCATGATTGATTGCTTGCAAATACAGAGATATTAGTCATATAGTCTGATGAGTTTTGACAAAGGTATGAAGGCACAGTGGTATGTTTGTAAATGTTTAAGAACTGGTTCTCTGGTGGAATAAAAAGCCCCTGCTTTGTAGTATTTGAATTTCTGTGGAATGAATACTTTAACCATAGTGAATTCCAAGCTACGGATATCAACTGGCTGCAAACTTCCTGAAAATGTGACAATCAGTGTTCTCGATGTTTCCAGTGGGTTCCACCACGGCACTGCCTGTACCTACCTGTGTAACCATCACTGAAATTAAGACTTAAAACATTTCCATCACCTAGAAGTTCCCTAGTGCCCCCTGGTTGTCCATCCCCATCCCCATCCAGTGCAAACTACTGTTCTGATATCTACCAGCACAGATTAGATTTTTGTATTCTGGAACTTCATCAAAATATAGTGTATGTATATGTGTGTGTGTGTGTATATTTTTGGGGGGGTGGTGATCTGAGCTTTTTTCCCCCTGAGATTTGAGATGTACCCAGATTGTTGTGTTTGTCTGGTCGTTTGTCCTTTCTCTTGCCCGGTGGTATTACATTGTATGGAGAGACTACAATCTGTCTTCTTGTTAATGGACATTTGGGTTGTTGCTGGTATTGGATTTTTCTGAGGAGTCTTGAAAGTAGGAGGTTTTTCTATTCTTGACCAAGATTTTTCTGGTGGAGAGAAGGGATGATCTCGGAGCTTCATATTTTATTGCTCATAAGCATCTCTGAAAATGTCTAGCACGTGGCAGACATTGTCAATAAATGTGAGTGGAATCTCAGTTTGGTTGAACTCTGTTTCTAGGCCCTGTGACCAGAAATGGATTATTTTTTGGAGAAGCATCAGAATTAACCACTCTAGGGAAAAGAAAATTTAGACTACTTAAAAAAATACAAATATTCTCTCTCCTCTTTTTGATACATCCATTTCAGGAATATTTCACAATTCTTACACTGGGGAAAAATGTCTATGTTAGATATTTTATGTTATGGTTTCGAAGCCTATTTTTTATACATAGTACCTGATTTACTTGATACACATTTCATTTTTAACTCTGATACATTATTTCATTTAACATTTTCTGTAAAGCAGGGCAAGGACCCCGGTCTTTAAAGATATGGAAAACTAGAGCTCTGAGATGTTAAGTAACTTTCCCAAGTTCACAAAGCTAATGGAAATTTGATCCCATTATCTGATTCCAAAATCCATGCTTTTTTTCACAGCACTGTGCTCGCTACCCTATGTTCGCAACTCAGTATTCATAGACAGCGCTTACTATTGAAATAATGACTGCCTATTTTTCTCTGATTCCCATTGTTCCAGTAAGCAAACCATCTTGTATTTTCACTTTCCTTTTCCGCGTCACCAGTACATTTTCAATAAGCCCAGTACTGCCTAATTTAAGTAAGCAAATGTAAACGTACCTCCAAAAAAGTTAGACAAATCCCCATGTTACAGAATGTTCAGTAGGTGGCGCTGTTTCCACGCTATTGCAATGACCTCCGCACGCCTTCGCCACTAGGGGGTGCTGTCCCGCTCCTGGGGACGTATTACAGCTGAGGGCGCGCCCTCTGAGTCTTGCTCCCTAGAGCAGACACCAGAACCACCAAATCAATCTCAGCATATTCTCAGCGTGTCCATACAGCCGGAGCGATTATGTTAATGGTCTCCTGGACCAAGTTTAATCTAGAGACACGTTCACGTTGAGCTCTCCTGGAAAAGTACAGGACTGTGCAGAACTCCCCCACAGCAGCCACGAGGCAAAAATCCATCTCCTCTCTTTTGCTCTTACTTTCCAAGATACATTTTCCGTCCCACACAGCCCAGGTCCAAGACAGTTTCACAACAGTATTCTCTCCTGGCTTCTGAGCTTCTTATTACTCGGAAAGGTGAGAGGACACCAGGGTTTGAAAAAGTGGAGGCATGAAAAAGTGTTCTGAACAAGCCCTACGGAATGAGCAACAGAGGTGTCCCAGCTTCACCCTGGCATCTGTCTGTCGGCGGGAGCCTGTCACTGAGGCACAAAACTGGATCCTAGGCATATGCTTTCCTTAGCACAAGTATGAATTTCTTTGGCAAATCTTTCTTTTCAAGGGTGAAAGGAACACACCTCCTTATCCCCGTTCTTGCCAAGTTAGTACCCTGGGACGCTCATGAGAGATAGGCAGGACCGGGAGGCAGGAGGCTGGGTGACCTCCATCGGAGGTGAATGCTACAAGCCAAGGTTATCCCTTCTGGAACCATCTTCTCCAACTGGCCCTGGGCAGAGAACAAGTGGCTGAAGGCTTACCAGCACCTTACCCCCTTAAGTGATTCTAGCTGTGAGGTCAGGGATTTCATGGAGTCCAAATCTCTTTTATTTCCCTGCATGGGTTTTCTGCTTCCAGAAGTTCCTCTCCCTCAGGCAGGGGCAGGAGGGAAGAGGGAAGACCGAATGTTGAAAATGAAAGGATGTGAATCTGGTAGGGATTGAGACAATATGAGTGTCAAAGAAGAAGTGGATGAAGTTTTGGGTGGAGAGGTACCGGAGAAAATCGTACCTTAACTCACTTCTTAGACCTTTGACTGCGGTCTTCGATGCCCCGTGCAAGGCCAGGATGTTGGTAACAGAGCAGAAAGACCTGACTTTGAGCCCCTGACCAGCCACTTATGTGTAGTTTGAGTACAGACTATGGTTAGTTTTCTCCTTTGTGGAATATGGATAGTAATTCTACCTATAAGTTTGCTGTATTAAATGAGATAGATCTATATCATCTATACCTATAACAAAGGCCATTAGTATAGGGCCTGGCAGTTAGCTGACACGCAAGGAACAGTGGGGATCATTATATATCTTTACCCTCAGTTCAGTAACTTTGTTCAACCTTAGAGAACGAATTCAGAGACCACCCATCCTACTACCCAAAAACAATCACATGAAAAAGATCACCATACTTTTGGCCAGTTAATATTTCTGGTATAAAAAGTACTGGGCTAAGCACTGTGGGCAGAAAGGATAAAAGAGTATCCTTGAACTTGAGGCAAAGTCAGGTGTGTGAAGCGCCAGTCCTGCAGGAGGAGTGTGCTCTGTGCTTCCCCGCGGAGGGCCCGGGGTGCCTGGCTTTGTGGTCCCGTGGACCTTCACCCCCGGGCCAATCTCCTGAGGGCCTGGGTTCCACCAGGGCCGGGCATTTCCTTGGTGAAGGTGGAAGGCACATTTCTTCCCTTGAAGAATTCCAGACCATTTGGACCAAAGAAAGGACTTTGGATCAAGTTCTTGGCTACTTCGGAAGGAAGTGCTTCTAAGAACCGAATTAATGGAATAATTCTTTCAATCTTGCCCACCCTCCAGTATTAATTTTCACTGTATTTTGTCCATTGTCGCCCTTGCCGTGACGTTCACAGTGCCCTGAACCTACGCTCGATGTGAACACCTACCTTCTCTTCAGGATTTCCAAAAGCACTTGCTGTTCCATAATGCTGGATCTAATGACTCCCTCACCACTGACTCCCTTTATGGTTGTCCATTCCCAGAAACCGAAACTTGGTTGGCACATTATCTCCTAGGCTTTCCTCCTAGAGGTCACATTTACCTCCACATCTCCAGCATGCAGCCCGAGAAAGAGCCCAGCACGTGGGAGTCATTCAGTACCAGAGTGAATGAATGAAGGAAAAAAACTACATTCCACTTTACAAAGGATTTACATCAGATAGAAATTTCCAGGAGCGTCTGGGTGGCTCAGTGAGTTAAGCCTCTGCTTTCAGCTTGGGTCATGATCTCAGGGTCCTGGGATGGAGCCCTACATCGGGCTCTCTGCTCAGAGGGGAGCCTGCTTCGTCCACCCCCCACCTGCTGCTCTGCCTACTTGTGCTCTCTCTCTCTGTCAAATAAATAAATAAAATCTTAAAAAGAAAAGATAGAAATTTCCATAAAAATCAAACCAAGCCAGTGCCTCTTTCAACCATCCTGACATGCTTGGACAACTGGTCTGATACTTCATTCATTGTTGCTCTATGAATCCATGAATATATGTTTACATTTTAAAATAATTACCAGAGCAAGAAGTTCACTTTTACTTCATATATGAAGGCTCTTAAATAGTTGCTACTTTCGAAGGAAGACTTTCCCTCCAACTCATGGAAAGCGGCTTCTCAGGCTACCTGAGGCAAGGTTTTTCCTCCCAATTAGAGGTAGTCAAGCGTCCTGGCTTGGGCTGGGGTTGGAAGTTTCTCTGGTGGTTTGGGGCATGGCCAACTGGGATTGGGCTTTAGGGCGGGGCTCAGGGGTGTCAGGTTAATCTTTTTAGCATTAGAAGGTTTGAAAAACAAAGTCTGCGGCAAGGGGCAGGAGATGGGGTGAGGGATTGTTCTAACTTTTGGGGTGACTTTCTAGGGTAGTGAGAGCTCTCTCCCCAGTTTTGGTTTGCTGCACGCAGGTGGGCGGTGCACCCAGCAGGAGACTCTGAGGCTCCAGCTGAGACTGGAGCTACGCTCTGTTGACAAAGTCTTCCCTCCCCACCTCCCCCAATCCATGCAGAGGCGGGAAGGATCTCTCAGGAGGCTGGCGGTTAAGGGGGCTGTAGTCGGTGTAGCAGAGGGAGAAATTGACTTGTCAAGAACTGAAACCAGAGCTGAGACATTGAGAAAAAGCTCATTGCCTTTTCTGCTGCCAGTCGTTGCGGATTGAACTGGGGTAAAGATTCTGTGCTCTAGTTGCCTTTTTCTGGAAAACATATACTTCTTCCATTTCTTTGACCTCATCTACCTCTCCCAGGTCCATAGGGGATAGCCGTCCTTCTATGGGGCATGCATAGAACCTGGGTTATGAAACCAGACCCCTTGGGTTCAAATCATGGCTTTGCTTCTTAGTAGCTGTGTGACCTTAGGCAATTCACTTAACTTCCCTGCAACAAAATTGTCTCTTCTATAATGTGGAGTTCACCTCAAAAGGTGGTTGCGAAAATTAAGCAGATCGACAGATGTGAAATGCCTATAACAGTACTGGCACCTAATTGGTACCCAGGAAGCATCCGCCATTATTACTCCCTTCCCCTTTCCCAGCCTCTCCCTTTGGTGTGGTCCCTGTTCAGGAGGCACATGTGGGTGCTCCTGAGGAAAATACTATGGGGAGGCAGAAGAAGAGGCTGGGGTTAGATGTGGTCTCTGTCCTCGAGGGTTTATGCCGCAGAGACTCGGAGACAAAAGCAAGATGTTGAAAGTAAAGAATAAGTTTGTGCTAAAATATGTTCTGCTGATGAATGTGCTCAGAATTCAAAACAAAGGGAGGTGCGGGTTGAGGGAGGGCTTCACGAAAGAAGCAGAACTTGATCTGGGTCTAACAGAAGGCTGAACATGGAAATTGGTTTTATGGGGGCACCTGGGTGGCTCAGTGGGTTAGGCCGCTGCCTTCGGCTCAGGTCATGATCCCAGGTCCTGGGTTCGAGCCCCACATCGGGCTTTCTGCTCGGCAGGGAGCCTGCTTCCTCCTCTCTCTCTGCCTGCCTCTCTGCTTACTTGTGATTTCTCTCTGTCAAATAAATAAATAAAATCTTAAAAAAAAAAAAAAAGAAATTGGTTTTATGACTTCCTGCCATTTACAGCTCTGGAATGTTCTGGCCTCTAAGTCAGTAGGGGAAAAACTTTGACTGCTTCGCTCAGGAACATCCCCACGAGGCCAGTTACCGAGTAGCTCACACGTACACTTAGCCACTGCTGTCTTTTGAACTGGGGAAATGTTCTCCCATTGGCCGGAATGCCCCGAAAGCAAGTGGTCCAACTCTGGGGTTCAGCTTCCCCCCGGTTCCCCCACACCGAGGCCGCAGATGACCAACTTCCAGGGTTAGTAAATTCCATGGCTTGGGAGCTGCCCTTGTTCCCCTCCAGAAGTCTGCAAAGCCTGAGGCCCCACATTAAAAGAAAAATGCTCGTCACTGTGCATGCAGACCGGAGAAAGGGGATTGTCACCTCGGAGGACACTCAGTTACTGTTCACCTCGGAGCCATGGACACACAGTCCCATGATCTCCATCTCCTTCTGGCTCTATGTTTAGCTTCTGGGGAGGCTCAAGTGAAGCTAAGTCAATTTTGGTGACTTCGGTAGTTAGGGGACAGCTGGTGGGAGCTGCTGTCTGACCCCAAACTCAGGGCGCCTGAGACTCATGGGAGGAGCTTGTTGAAGTTACACACGGTGGGACCTCATGCCCATCGATTCCGAGTCATCAGGCCTGGGGTGATGGCCACGAGTCTGCAAGTTTCACAAATCTGATTCTGCGGAAGGTGGATCGTGGACCACACCTGGTAAAAAACAGAGACTCCAGCTAATGGGGCATTTGGCAAAGGATGCAGAGGAAGTGACGTAACAGAGGTGGAGCAGAGGGAGTGACTGTGAATGGTTCATAAACTGAGTGAAGTGGACATTAATTAAGGGAAACTGTCAGATCACAGGCTCAAGAACCCTTGAGGGATTGCCAGCTGCGTTCCAAGGAATCCTCCCGTCCTCTGGAATCACCAGCGTGGGGATGCTGAGGTTGGGGATGACGGGGGTACAGTGGTTGGAACTCAACCCTGCTTCACCTGGAACACCTTCACTTTGATCTACTTTTACCTATGTGGCTCTTCATGTAAGAGACCATTTGAAAAGTGGCCATCACTAAAAGAAATTGAAAAATCACAACCTAGAGGTAAAGTTTCAGTCCTTGGAAATCCTGTAATCTCCTCGAGAAACTTTTGGAGCAATATCCCATCAGTTCTAGAGTGCTCTGTTTGCAAAAGCAGGACAACGTTGGACAGGATGCTTCTGTCTTTCCTGTGTCTTCTCTCCCTTTAAGTCACTTATTCCAGGTCGCTTGGGCGGCTCAGTCGGTTAAGTGTGTGCTTTCAACTCAGGTCATGATCCCGCGGTCCTGGGACTGAGCCCCCCATCGGGCTCCCTGCTCAGTGAGGAGTTTACCTCTCCTTCTTCACCTTCCTCTTCCCCTGCTCATGCTCTCTCTTTCACTCTCTCTCTCTCAAAATAAATAAATAAATAAATAAATAAAATCTTTAGGAAAAAAAAAGTCACTTGTTACATAGGTGTTTTTGTGTTTCAGATCCATGTGAGAACCTCTGAAAGCTTTGGGTCTTTCCTTAGAGTGTGCATATGCCCATACCTATGAACTTCAGCATTCAGTTTCAGTGGATCTCTTGGGCTCCTCGAAGCCTATCCATGAGCTTGGTGATCACTCCCCAGTCTACACTTTTATTTCATTATTATGATTTTTTTAACAGAAGTTCCAGCGGTTATTTTTTTCCCCCAAGTCTTCTCAAGTAGACCATAAGTCTCTTGAGCGTGGGAATTGTGTATTTGCCACAACGGTGGCCTGTAATGTGGATAGGCAAGGTGATCTGTTGCAGTAAAAGAAGAAAATGTTAGAACTTCTACTTATTTTCAATCCTACCCAATTTTCTGTATCAATTTCTACTTTTCTGTATGTTCTGTAATGCTCATGATGTTACTAGGTCATATTATTTAAATAAACAGCTAGATTGCTGGTGCCTGCCAAAAACTTATTGATAAGGATACCTGATTTTAAAAGTTTGGAGTATTCTGCCTTATAGAACTTGCATGTTTTTTTGAAGCTTGTTCTGAACACTCTGTTGGGTAATAAAGATACCCAAAAAAATTTGTGTCGGTCGGGGAGCTTACGGTTTAATCCTGAACATAGTAGGTGTTTTGTTGTGAAGGGAGGAGCTGAGATTGGGTCCGGTTCATTGGACTCCAAGTCAGTAACTATACGATGAGTTCATTATTTTGACAAGGGTCTCCTGATGAGTACTTAGGAAGTACCTCTTCGTGCTCTTTGCTTACGTCGCTGAGATTCCTGGCCCTTGTTTCTAGGAAAAGAGGAATGCCTAAGCTGGTATGGAATGTGGAAAAGAGTGCCTGATTTTATAATCATATTAGGTAGAGAGGTGCTATCAGTGACAGTTCTAGAACTTCTATAGAGCAAGAACTCAGGTAGTGTCAGTCTCTTTGGAAGTACAGAGCTTGGGGACTTACTTAGCAATTCCATTCCTGTTACTTAGGCTTTGTCTTAGGGAAATGATGGAGATCATGGGATGGAGATGAGCAAACCCGCTGTTCTTAGTGCTGCCTCAAGATCTCATGAGAAACTGAAATAAAGTTTTGAGGAAAAGGTAGCAAACTGGAGAGACAGGGCCAGAGGGAACGGGAGGAGAACTGAGCTGAGGGCAGAGCATACCAGCCCTTCTGAGGACTTCGCAGTGGGGGATCCAACCCCCAAAGAGAGTATTTCTCATAGCAACTGCCAGACTGGACCCATCTCTCAACAGCTGTCCACCATTTATTAGTGGGACCCGGCTGAAGCCAAGGGAAGGGGAAGGGAGAGCAGACAAAAGGAGAAAATAAAGTTGTGTTAATTACCAGTCCATTTCCATGATGCAAAGGTGACCCAGTCTGTCATCTCCTTCCCTGTGGCTGGTGTTTTGTCGGGTCTGACATTTGCAGCGAGTGCTCCCAGCCAGGCATCTGTTGCCCCCATTGCCATGGAGACAGCAGCTGCAGCAACGTGTCCTCTGAGAATGTGCTGCCCGAGGTTTCAGGAACCATTTTGGAAGCATTTGTCCCGACAGTGCCTGCTAATCTCCCTTTCATTTGTAATTATTTTATCGCCTTGATTCTCTGCTTTGGCATTGTTCCCAAAGCTAACTCTGCTCCCCGACACTGGGGTCCGTGGGGAGGTGTCAGCCGCCCCGGCCCCGTCTGGGTGGAGATGAAAAGGAAGTGGAAGGGAGAGACTTGCTAGGAGCGTGGTGTCTTCAAACGCGCCCTGGCTCCTGTAGGCAGCCCTGGGAGGGCCCGGGCTGATTGAAGTAGCCCGAATTATGAAGCCCAAAGCCTTTGAGGCCAGCCGCCCCATCGAGGCCAAGAATAATTGAACAAATAGTTTATCTGGCTAACCAACAGCTGTAGAGCCTAGGCGATTTGGAGAGGATTAGGAGCAAGCAGTGAAAGGATACTCCCACAGGGTCCCTCAAATCCTCATCCTGAATTCTACCAACGAAGAACACATGTTGAAACCCCAGAGCTGCTTTTTAAGTCCATTTTTCTCCCTTTCCACAGGACTCTGTTCAGTGCTCCCAAGAATTTTAAGTGGCCCCGACAACCAACTTTGGGGTCCCTGCTATGGGGTCTCGTTCAGTCGTCTCCTTCGGGTCCCCTGAACCTCGTTTCACCCGAGACTACCTCAGATTCATGTGGAAATTCTGATCACTCTGGGAGATGCCCTAGGGTTGCTGCTTTTTCCTAAAGCCTACATTGCTGGCAGCTGTTGTAATGTCTAAGTCCAGTGCCAGGGCCAAGTTCAGGTTAGGATGAAAGGAAGTTATGAGGGTGGCTGGATGGAGAGCGAGGACACAGGAATCCCCAACCTCGTGTGAGAAAAAGCTGGAAGCAAAAAAAGATCCAAACAGACCAAAGATTACATTTTCTTTTTATATCCATGTAGATACTTGGATGAAAATTGGGGAAAATTTCTATGTTAAAAACCTTTGTAACCTCGGGGTGAGTAATGTGTTTTTAACTATGATTCAAAATCCAGAAATCACACAAGCCATAAGAAGACTGAGAAATTAAACAATATAAAAAATACCACATGGCAAAAACACCTCTTGCGAATATGATTAACTAGGAAAAATATTTGTAATTAGGATCATAGGAAAGGGCTGATTTTCCTAACAGATAAAAAAAAACTCATAGACACCAATTGGCAAAAGACTAAAAATGCAAAAAAAAAATGGTGAAGGATGTGAAGTTAGTTCACAAGATAGAAGACAGAAAGGCTTCCTAAATATACAAAGATGTTCAACTTCACTCATAAAAGTAGCAACGCAAATTAAAATTACTCTAGATACCATTTTTCATCTATCAGATTGGAAAAAGTCCAAAAATGTAACAACACACTGTGTTGGTGTATCTGTGAGGAAACAGAGCTCTCTTAACAGTAATGTTGGCAGGTAAAACGGAGACTAGTTTGGCAATATCCATCAAAATTGCATGTAACCTTTGACCCAGCAATAACAGTCTTAGGGATTTACCTTAAAGGAAATTGCATACTTGCACAATGACATGCACAATTATGCCACTGGATTTTAATAGCGAATGAAGGGAATCGATCCACATATCTGTTGAGAGGGAAATGGCTAACTAAATTACGTTTCTGCCCTTCAAGGCAAAACTATACAGCTATGAACAAGAATGAAGGAGCTAGTAGCTAGGAACTGATTTCCAAGGTGTATTAAGTGAAAAAAGGGAAAATGCAATGGGGTGTATGCAATATGCCATTCCTCCTATAAATAAGGGAGCAGATACATATGCATATTACTTTAAGGAGACTGCGGGAAAGGATGCACAGGCTCCTAGTAACACTGGCTGTGGAGTGGGGAGCAAAGAGATAGTAAGTGGGGTGGGGGTGCCTTCGCGGTCTACCTTTTTTGGGTGAATTGATTTTGGACTCATATCCTACCTATCCCCAAACCAAATAAAACTGCTTTGTGTAAAAGACAAAAACAAAACCCAGGGAAAACGCGGTCCCAAGCCAACAATAGGGACAGCACAACAGCTGCGTTTGGGTGAATGCAGCCGAGAATGTGCCCTCAGACTCTTCGCAGGGGCACGCTCCCCACTTGGGCTCTGCGGAGCCAATTCCCGGGGACAGTGTAGCTCCAGAGACACTCCGGGAGAGTGTCCCCGGCTGAGCTCAGCAGCCCCCATGTGCCACCTGGCTCCTTAAGGAGCCATCCTATGACACCAAGGACTGCAGACCTGGAGAGAACCCCCCCCCCCTCCGCCCCCGGGTCTGAGCAGCCGGCTTGGAGTGGGTGAGGCCCTCAGTATCCAGTGAGGAACGCTGATAGGACACCTGCAATACGGAAGCACTGGTCGGGGTGCTTTACTAATATGAACGCATTTAGTCTTCATGGTAACTGCATGAGGGAAGACTTTCCAGCATCCCCAAGGTAGGACAGGGAAACCGAGGCTCAGGGAGCGGCAGCAACTTGCCCCGCGTCGCGCGTCTGGACTATGGCAGAGCCGGGATTCCAAACCAGACAGTCCGTAAGGACCCCACACACAATGCTGACTTTCATACTCGAAATTGAGGTCAAACTCACGCCGCATAAAATGAACCATTTTAAAAAGTACAGTTCAGTGGCATTTAGTACATTCACAGGGGTGTACACCCATCACCTCTTTCTAGTTACAAAGCACTTCACACCCCAGGGACGCCTGGGTGGCTCAGTGAGTGAAGCGTCTGCCTTGGGCTGAGGGCATGATCCCGGGTCCTGCTCTGTGGGGAGCCTTCTTCTCTCTCCTCCTCTGCCTGCGGTTCCTCCTGCTTATGCTCTCCGTCTGTCTCTCTCTCTGTCAGATAAATACATAAAATCTTAAAAAAAAAAAGAAACAATGCCCCCTCAAAACCACTTCCCACCCCAAAGGAAACCTGTCCCCATTCACAGTCACTCCCCGTTCTCTCTCTCCCCTGCCTCTGGAACCCCCCTGATCTACTTTCTGATTGTAAGACTTTGCCTCGTCTAGACATTTTCTATAAATGGAATTATACAATATGTGACCTCTATGTCTGACTGTCTGACTTCTTTCACTTAGAAAGGTTGGCGAGTTTCGTCCATGTCTGTATCAGGACCTTGTTCCTGTTTACCGCTGAATGACAGTCCATTGTACGGGTCTGCCACATCTGGTCGGCATTTATCAGTGATGGACGTTTGAGTGATTCCAGGTTTTGGTGTGATTGAATAGTGCAGCAATGAACACTCCTGTGCGACGTTTTCTCAAACACCTGCTTCAATTCTTTTGGGAATTATGATGCCAGTAAGGAGACTCCCACCTTCCCAATCCTTTACCTTACCCTTTACCCTAGTCCTTAACCTTTCTCCTGGACAAAAGCAAGGTGGGGAGTAGAAAAGTCATCAGATCACTGAATAGGGAAAAGCCTCTTCTGGGAGAGAAAAGTGGGAAGTTCAAGTTGAGAGTGGAGACTATACTCACTCCCCAAAGCCATTCGATCTCCTCTTGCCGGAGGGGTGCAAGGGGGCTGGAAGCTTCCTGCCTGAGCAATGGAACAAACTTGCTTAGCCTGAATTCATTTGTTGCCAGGGGCCTCCTGGGGCCTCTCTCAGCAGCTCTGAAGTTTAAGTTGTCAGTCCCCCTCCTGCCCTGTCAGAGGTAATCCCGTGTCAAAAGCTCGGCAGTAGAGGGGTGTCTGCGTGGTTCAGTCTGTGGAGCATCAGACTCTCGATTTCAGCTCAGGTCAAGATCTTAGGGTCATAGGATCAAGCCTGGAGTAGGACTCTGAGCTCTGTGGGGAATCTGCTCCAGGATTCTCTCTCTGCCCCTCCCCTGCTTGTGCTTTCTCTCTAAAAAATAAAATAAAATGAAATCAATCAACTAATCAATCAATCAATATTGAAAAAATTTTAAAAAGAAGATGGGCAGTGGAAAGGTAGCTTCTAAATGTATGGATGGCCCCTCCCCTGCACCCCACTGCCCCCAGAGTCTTGGGAATCAGGACATCTCCTTCCATGTTTCTTAAGGTTCTACAGTTACTCTTTCTATATTTCTGTCTTTTGTGAAGTCTGTCATTAAAGATCTTTTGGCCTCCATCTTTTGGGGCTGATCAGTTTCTCTGACTGGTCCCCATTTTCTCATTTGAATTTCTTCATACCCCGTTTTCACCAAGTGGCCCAGAAAAGGCCTGCTTGGGTTTTGATTGGATTGGAAGGAAGTCGGACACAATCACATTGTCCTTGCGTCCAGGGCCTCTCACCACTCTTGAAATTTCAAATCTTTGCTAGAAGCTTGTTTCTTTTTTTTTTTTTTTTTAAATTTTGCCTTCGCCACACCCCTCACGCCTGCCCCCATGGTTTTTGTCCTCTTTCTTTTTTCTCTGAACTTCCGGAACAAAAGTCGTAAGCTGGTGACCTTCAGGTTAAATCTGACCTCAGATATTTTTTAAACATGTTTTAAAAATGTTTTTTAGAGTATGAGCTACTATTGAACAATTGGGGAATTTTGCATAAAAATCCAGTTATCTAGCTTCCCATAAAAAATTGGCGGGTCTGGCCGTGCCAGGCCTGTGCTCTACTGGGGAGCAAGCAGCTGACCCTGCGTGGTGGCTGCCTTTGCGGGGTCTTGAGTTCATCAGAGACCACCACGACTCACATGATGTACACCTGTGAGCCTCTCCTGGCCCAGAGTCCCTTGTTTATATTACCTTCCTGACTCTTCATCTACTGTTCTATGTAGAACAGAATCAAATTACTTTAAAGATTTGGGTAAAGAGGGTGCTTGGGTAGCTCAGTCGGTTAAGCATTGAACTCTTGATTTTAGCTCAGGTTGTGATCTCGGGGTTGTGGGATCCAGCCCCCTTGTCAGGCTCTGCAATGAATGTGAAGCCTGCTTAAGATTCTCTCTTTCCCTTTCTCTGTACTCCCCCCTGACTTTCTCTCTCAAAATTTAAATAATAAAATAGAAACTTTAAAAAAAATATTTTGTTTACGTATTTGAGAGAGAGTGAGCACGAGTGGGAGGGGCAGAGAGAGAGAGAGAGAGAGAGAGAGAATCCCTAGCAGACTCTGCGGAGTGCAGAGCCTGATGTGGGGCTCGATCCCAGGACCCCAAGATCATGACCTGAGTCAAAACCAAGAGTCAGATGCTTAACCGTCTGTGCCACCCAGGCACCCCTAAAATAGAAAATTTAAAAATTTGGATAAAGAATTACAATCTACTCTGGACAGATACCTTTACTTTTTGGTGAGTTCCCATATCCAGCCAGGGCACCAATCAGTGATTTATTGTGCTGAGAGGATGGTAGGAGCTAAGGAAACACTGCTGGGGTTTCAGTGACTTCTACTTTCGTTTTGCATCTTTTGTTAGCTTGCAAGATACTCAGTGAAAGGTTGCGCCAGTATGTAAAATGCTCATAAAATTGAGCCAAGTGTAATTGTTAGAGGGGAGACACCCTCTTGCAGATTCAGGATGGCCTCCCTGGGTGCTGACAGAGGAAAACAGAAAACATTGCCGGAGACTCTCAGTATTCACTCTGTCATAAACTTGATGCCCGGAACACCCAGGGAATTAAGAAAATCCTTCATTAGAAACATAATGTTGTAACTCCTAAATCTGGAAGGAGCAGAAGGAATGGGAGTGGCGGTGTTTCAGGAAAGGAAAAGGGCAGAATTTTAGAAAGAAGAATGTTCACGAGGGTGGGGGCCTGTTCGTGTGTGTGAGTGAGCCAGCACGTCAGTGTGAACATGCACGGACGGGAAGCTGGGTCCTGGGAGTTTGCACATGAGGAAGGGAGATTCTACGCTCGTGTGTCAGAGTGAGATTTCCCTTGCCTTCATTCCCCTTTTAAGATGTTTCCAGAAGGCAGAGTATTTATGAAGTTTCCACTGCTGTTGTCAACCACCTTGATTCCTGACTGAGGAATTTGTCTGTCCAGAGTCCCCTCACTCCTTCCCTCTTCCTCCCTTTCCAGGGTGTCTGGTCGCACAGGAGAGATGTATTAATTCAAAAGCATTTATTGAGATCCTGGGTGTCATCTGGAATTGTTCTACAAACTGGGGATCTTGGGACCAGAAAAGGCAGAGGAGGCCGGTGCTCTCAAGAAGCTTTGTTTCTGGTGGGGGAAGACAGACAATAAAAATTGACATAAAACCACAAATAAGTAGGATGATTTCAGGGAGTGTAAGTGCTGCATGTGAATGCAGCGTTGGATGGGGGTTGGTGGAGGTCCTGCACGATGACCTGGCTGCCAGGAAGGGATCTGGGGTGAAAAGAAGTGCAAAGGCCCGAACAGTGAGAGCCAGCTCCATGTTCTCTGACGCAGCAAAGCGGGGGTCTGCCCTGGAGCGGGCTGGGACGCCCCTTGTGGGCCCAGCAGCAACCAGTTCGGGCTTTATTCTAATTGCGATGGGAATCCATTAAAGATTTCAGGTAGGGAGGGATGTAGCTTGATTTATACTTCAATTACTGCGGACATAAGCACTAGAAAGAGAAAAAAAAAGTGTACTTTTATTTATGTAAATTAGAAATAAAAACTGAGACCTTTCAAAAAGGGTTAATTAAAAATAATTTTGGGGGCACCTGGGTGGCTCAGTGGGTTAAACCTCTGCCTTCGGCTCAGGTCATGATCTCAGGGTCCTGGGATTGAGCCCCGCATTGGGCTCTCTGCCCAGCAGGGAGCCTGTTTCCCCTCTCTCTCTGCCTGCCTCTCTGTCTATTTGTGATCTCTCTCTCTCTCTGTCAAATAAATAAAATCTTAAAAAACAAAAAACCCCAATAATTTTGATAAACACATTGTACGTTCACTTAGATGAAATGATTTTTATATAAAAAAAAAGACTATGAGGGGGTGGGGTTATGGATATTGGGGAGGGTATGTGCTATGGTGAGTGTTGTGAAGTGTGTAAACCTGGCGATTCGCAGACCTGTACCCCTGGGGATAAAAATATATGTTTATAAAGCTGTAAAAAAAAAAAAAAAGAAAGAAAGAAAGAAAGGATGAATACCCAAGTTTTGTAGCAACATGGACGGGACTGGAAGAGATTATGCTGAGTGAAATAAGTCAAGCAGAGAGAGTCAATTATCATATGGTTTCACTTATTTGTGGAGTATAACAAATAGCATGGAGGACAAGGGGAGATGGAGAGGAGAGGGGAGTTGAGGGAAATTGGAAGGGGAGGTGAACCATGAGAGACTATGGACTCTGAAAAACGATCTGGGAATTTTGAAGGGGTGGGGGGTGGGAGGTTGGGGCACCAGGTGGTGGGTATTGTGGAGGGCACAGATTGCATGGAGCACTGGGTGTGGTGCAAAAATAATGAATACTGTTATGCTGAAAAAATAAAAAAATTAAAAAAAAATAAAATAAAAGCTCTTCTAATGGGAAGTAAAAAATGTAATATGAGAAAAAAAAAAATGACTATGTGTTCCAAAGCAACGACCTGTTAACAAGAAGAGTGGCGTTGTTTTACGTGTTTGCAACTCATTTTAATGTTTGGCTTAAAAGCAGACTGTTGATTTTTCATGCTGGTTTCTGAGCCGAATGTGTTGTAAAGTGTTGTTTCAGCGGACATAGAGGGAAAAAGTACGGTTTCACAAAACTACATAACTGTAAAGAGGAGAAGTATTTAAGAGATATTTATGGATATTTTTCTACGTAAAAAATTCATGCATTGGGGCGCCTGGGTGGCTCAGTGGGTTAAGCCTCTGCCTTCGGCTCAGGTCATGATGTCAGGGTCCTGGGATGGAGCCCCACATCGGGCTCTCTGCTCCGCGGGGAGCCTGCTTCCCACCCCCCTCTCTCTCTGCCTGCCTCTCTCCCTAGTTGTGATCTCTGTCTGTCAAATAAATAAATAATTAAAAAAAATTCATGCATAGTCATTTCTGGAAGGGCGGTGGCCATGTGGATGCTGAAACCATGTCAATGAATTTCGCATTCTGCTGCCTTAAAATCTATTGGTAGATCATCATTCGTGCTTGATTTGGTAACGCCATGCATTGGTCATTCGGAGAATAATGACTCACAGAGTAATGCAGATCTTCCAAGGGTTGACAAATTTCGTTTTGTGAGATAAAAAAACTCCTGTTTGTTAATGACACACTGACTTCCCTGGAAAAAGTCTTTATGAGCAGGGAAGCTGTCAAGTGTACAGTGGTAGATTTTCCAGAACTGTAATTTTTGTTTGAAAGGTTGAATTTTATCATTAGCAACATGATATGGTTCAACTGCTTTCATTGAAGCAATTGGCTCATTTACTCTATTTTTTTTTTTTACGAAAATATCTCTAAATATCCGTGTCTGAGTAAGAGGAATTTGTCAGTCACCCTTTCAAGTAAAAACAGCATTCCATGAGAAAAGCAGCTAGTTCATCTCACAATTCAAAGAACCCTCAATTGCTTATCCTCTAGTCCTCTAGACGGGGTTGTACTTTGTTGTGCTACAGAAGTGTTCTATGTACAGTGCGTGACATTTTAAAAGGTGAGCACTCAAGGGCTGAGATTTAATAAAATCAATACTTTTGGGACACCTGGGTGACTCAGTGGGTTGAGCATCTTCTTGGGGCTCAGGTCATGATCCCAGGGTCCTGGGATGGAGCCCGGTGTCGGGCTCTCCGTTCAGCGGCAAGTCTGCTTCTCCCTCTCCCTCTGTGATCTCACTTGCTTTCGTTCTCTCTCAAATAAATAATCTTTAAAAAAAAAAGCCCAATACTTTGTACTGTTTTGTCAGGACATTCTCAAGTGAAACTAGCACTTTCTCCCCCTGTGAGCACCTGGAGAAGAAGGACACAGTGAAGCTAGGAATATTTGCTGTTACCACCTCGATTTGTGCTAAGACACCAGCAGTTTCGTCCACCTGTGCAAATGGGAACACAGTGGAAAAGACAATACCTTAGTATTATTTTGAAAATAGTTTTGACCCCACAGGCCCCCCAGAAGAGTTCTGGAGACCCCTTAGAGGTCTGTAGATCACACTTTGGGAAACACTGTTCTCGATGACTGAGTGTTGACACTACATAAACATTTAATGTCTTGACTCACAGTTGCATTGTATTAGAAAGCCAATCTGGTAAAGGTAGCCTGTACCACATGTGATAAGGAGAAAGTCTCGTTATGGGAAAGTCTCTTGCCCCTGGAAAACCATGTCTACTCTTTAATTTTTTAAAAAGATTTTATTTATTTATTTGAGAAAGAGGGAGAGAGATAGTAGGGGTGGAGGGTGGGGGTCGGGGTCGGGTTGGGGGAACAGAGGAAGAGGGACAAGCAGACTCCTCATTGGGTGAGGAGTCTGACATGGGGCTCGATCCCAGGACCCTGAGATCATGACCCGAGCTGAAGACATATGCTTATTGACTGAGCCAGCCCTCTATTCTTCTCATTGAACAGTTACCATTTTGCTGCACATTAATTGATATTAAATTCACAGTTCGCCCTCTTTTTCAAGCCCTATCTTTCAAGCCTTATCTCCCCAGCGTATTGACAGTGATTCAATGCGTGATTAATTCAATAAGGTTCGTCTTATTTCAGACCCAGCAGAAGTGGAGTTGAGCTGCGTCTGACTCGAGGACAGCATCTGAAAACGTCATTCATTGTATCACATACGCAGGTGCCAGAAAATGTCTGTCAGTTAGTATTTCTCATTTCATAGGATTATTAAGTTTAACCAGAATATTTCAGGTGTTTCATTATATGGATGATTGATATCTGGTAAAAATGAGGTTTCACAGTGCTGTTCCGTCTTGCACAGTTTTGGGAAAGAGAGTCAGGTGGAGTTCTGGTAAGTTCCCCCACAAGAAGGACATTGGCTCTTGTTTGGTATTTTAGACCTCTGCTTCCTTGCTGTGAAACAAACTTTCAGTAATTCCCATTACAGTCCTTCACTGCTATTAGAGAGGGAAGGAAAGGGAACTTGTGTCCACCTCCCTGAGGTTTGCCTGGCTGACTCTCTTTGAATTTACTCTGGGGTAGGTTTAGAATGCGGGGGGCAGGGACACTGGGTGGGGAGAAGAGGGGGACACCAGACCAGTATTTTCACCATCTCCCCTCTTCAAGATCTTCTGGTCAGTTTTTCATCTGTAAGTGTAGGTGCCTGGGCTAGAGGACTCCTAACAGTCCTTCCAGAAATGATGCCTAGTGATTTTGGGTGATTGCCCGATGCCAGGGATCCAGGCGGAGGACCAGATGATTTTTAAGAAAGTACTCACTGGGGCGCTTGGGTGGCTCAGTGGGTTAAGCCGCTGCCTTCGGCTCAGGTCATGATCTCGGAGTTCTGGGATCGAGTCCCGCATCGGGCTCTCTGCTCAGCAGGGAGCCTGCTTCCTCCTGTCTCTCTGCCTGCCTCTCTGCCTGCTTGTGATCTCTCTCTGTCAAATAAATAAATAAAATCTAAAAAAAAAAAAATAAATAAATAAAAAAAAAGAAAGTACTCACTGTCATCTCTAGGGGGCGTGCCAGACCTCCTTACAGCCTTGGAAAGTGAAGTAGCCGATTCCCCCACATTTTCTCCAGGCTTCTGAGTTCCTCCGCAGGAAGGAATTTACTGCTAGGGCAGGAATGCGAGGCTGAGCCGGTGAGCCGATAAGAGAAAGTGACGACAGCAGGTATTTGGTACGGAAGTACACCAGGCAAATTGGTCTAGTGAGAACCCCAGCTAGGAAATGAACTGAAGGTTGATACTGGACAGAGCTGGGGGAGGGAGCAGAGGGAAGGAGACTCCCAGCGGTTCTGAAAATGAGTGTATGTTTTCATCTAGCACACATTTATTGACCCAGGGCTGTGCTGGGTGTCGGTAAAACAGCGGTGGGCCGTGGAGACAGACCAGGCTGGCTTTCGTCAGGTGGAAAGCCAGCCAGGACAAAGTGTTAATGGAACTAGGGACGGGCTAAGTTCAGACAGATGTTAATAGATAGCAGGAGGGTGTAACCTGGTGTGGGGATCAGAGATCTCCTCAGGGCCCCAGACTGTAAGGTAAACAGGAGCATAGGGGTAGGTGGGAAGCAGAGGGGAGGAGGAGGGAGGGGAGGGAGGGAAATCGCATCCTGAAAGACCTGGAGAGGATGGAGGCATGTGTGCAGGGGAAAGTGGAAGGGGTAGAGCCTGGCCCTTCTGTTGAGTAGGAGTTGGAGGAGTGGGTAAGAAATGAGGCTCGAATGTTTGGGAGGGTTCCGATCATGTTAAGGAGACTGAACTCAATCCTCAGGACAGTGGAAACCATTGGAAAGTTTCAGGGAAGGGACCTGGGGGAGAGCTTTCTAGCCAGAGTGGCCAATGGGTCAAGAGGTGCAAGAGGCTGGGGTACCAGTGAGGAGTGGGGGTGCTTCTGCAGAGGAGAGGTGAGGGGGGGCTGCAGGAGTATGGAGAACAGGGGAGGGAATGGACACATAATTAGAAGGCAGGCACACTGGGTTGTAGCTGAAAAACTTAGGGGGATTTACCCTCAAAACATATGGCTTCACTGACAGACAAAATGCATCATGTTCTGTTTCCTTCAAGCAATACAAGGTGGGGTGACACCTGCTTCCTGTGGGACCTCCTCCTGCACAGACTGAAACTGCTGCCTCTGGGTGGACAGGTCCTGTCACTCTTCCTGAGGGGCCCTGTTTGCCTCACAGCTAAAACACTCTGGCCCTTTCAGCCTTAAAGATAAAGATGACACTCAAGCTGGCCAGTAATTAACTAATTAGTTAATTAATTAATACGATGGAGTCTATTCCTAGGGAATGGTTGCAAAAGTCTCCCCTTCCATTTAGGAAACACTTTCTCCTTCTGTGATCTGTGAGTAGGCAGTCAGAGACAGTGGCAGAGCGAGGGAGTCGCTTGGAGCCTCCCCCTGGGAGGAAGGAGGGTGCGCCCCTTCCGGCCAGAGATACTGGCCAGGTGTTCCACAAGAAGCCTCAAAAGTGAAGCCAACAGAGGGGCTCGGAGGCGGGGGCCCAGGAGCCGGGCGGGGTCAGAGGGCCAGTGATCGGGCTTCTAACAGAGCGTTTCCCATCACATACGGAACACGCTGCTCCTTGTCTTCCTGCCAGGCAGGACTGGAGGGCCTGTGCTGGGAGTGGCAGAGGCCTGAGCCTGAGCACCCTTGAGCTCTTTGGAGATGTGGTCCTGGGAGCCTCTGGGGAGGGAGGGTGCACGCCGTAACTCCAGAACTGCCCAGATCTCTGGACGGTGACACATTCGGATCTGACGGATGGCTGGTCTCCTCTGTCCTTCCCCACAGTGCTTGTGACAACAGGTGTATAGGGCTGCAGAGGGGACATGGAAGTAATGCTGTGACTGGGCGCCATTTCATCCTGGGAATTCTGCAGAACATATACAATCTACTCCTGAAATGTTCTGGTCAGTGTCTCCTTCAGGGAGTTATTCAAGAAAATATTTATGGAGTGGGTATTATGTGCCACACTCAAGCATCAGGGACCACATCTGTCAATAAAACAATGACACTTTGGCAACGAAACGATGGCACTTCCGTTGCAGAGAGAGATGAGAGATAATAAACACTAAATACAGTGTTGTGAGCTTTTTGGAGGCCATCAATTCCAATCCGGTTCGATCTATTCAGGAGGACGCATCATTTTCTCTTGATGTGAGGTGTGATGAGAGGGCCAATGCCCTCAGATTCTCATTGCTTGTCAAGAAAACTGACTTGGTGGACATGCTGTGATTGCTGCTCGATTCGGAAGATCAGTTCTGCTCATGATGTGCGGAGAGAGAGAGCAGAGCCAGTGGGTAGATGAGTCATTGCAGGAGAACTGACAATCCTGACTCCATCTTGCTCAGATTCAGTGTCTCGGTGACCTCTCCTGAGGCTACGGGTCACAGACCCCTTGGAGTTTAATGCTTATACTTTAGAAATGCCCACTGTGGCTGGGATGGGAGGAAGCTTGTTTTGGCCTCCCATAAATCTTAGAGATGACATAGTCTTTCCCCTTCTTGATGCACACATGATACCCTAAGATCTAATTAAAAGTTAGCTATCAGTTGTGTGTATGCAAGCCCTATGAGGTGTGTGTGACCCCTTTGATCTCATTACAGTGCCCTTCTGTGTGTCCCCCTTGCTCTAGAAAGTCTGTGGACAAAGGTCTGGGTTTTGCACGGAATAACCATCCAACTGCAATGGAATGTCCTCTGCCCGATCCCCACCCCCGTCAGTAAGTTACCCTGAATAAAACTGTGTCAACTGTGTGGGGTGGCCTGCTTCATCTTTTCATCTCACAGTGTCCTCTCTGTTTGGGAGCTACTTTAATGTCCCTCCTCCACCCCCTAACAAGAGTGCATGGAGTAAATGAGTAGGTGACTAAGATGGTAACAGAGAAAAAAAATAGAGTCGATTAAGCACAAGTTAGATAGAGTCCCTGTTTCTGATCATCTATAAAGCTCTACCCAGAGGAGCTGCAAATTTGGGAATGGGTGTCAGGGAGCTGGGGTAGTCACCTCGGAGCTAGGAAGTGCTACGGCTGGGGAAGGTGGGAAGACCATCGGCTGAAGGGATGGCTTGCTTATTACAGGATTAATGTTCCCTTGTTTTTGCTTTGTCAGTAGAAAATGTAGGGAGAAGCCCATGGTTCTTCCTTCAGTGGGCTGGGGTTGTAACTGACCAAGGGACACAGGTGCTTAGAAATTCCTTGACTGAGTAAATGGATCAGGCAAAAGGCTGAGCAGGGGCCCTCATCTTGTATGTTTCAGTCACGTGGGCTCTGCTCTGTTTCCTCCTGACTTTGGAGGCACAGATTTTTCAGGGTTTAGTTGATTGTCAGTGAAGTGAGAGTCAGGGGCACTTAGTAAACCTCTTCTTGTGTTTGCTAATAATTATCACCCAATTCATAATGGGCTCTGCAGTGCTCCTACTTCCTTTAATTAATTTGTCCTGTATTAATTATTGGGGTATTTTATTTTATAAGGGTGATGACTAACCCAGCCTGGCAGGTTCAGAACTGCCCTGTTGGCAGTTGACTGACAAGGGCTTGGTCTTCCAATTCAGCCCAAATCCATTCAGGAGGATGCATCATTTTCTTCTGACATGAGGCGTGGCGAGGGAGTCGGTGCCTGCCAGGGAACCTGGCCTCTTGGGGCAGAGATCTTGTCAGAGCTCAAGCTGCTGAGTTGGGAAGGTCAGTTCTGCTTGTGAATTCCATAGGGGGCGAGCCGAGCTGGCCAGTAAGTAAAAGCCCACGGGCTGAGGGCCCCACCTAGAGGAGTGTCTTCCCAGGCGGCATAGTAGACAACCTTCAGACCAGAGGCCCTTTTGCCGGGAGCTCCTTACCTTGATGATCCTTCAAGTTCTTCATGGAGTGGGAGGCTATTTTTTCTAGCTTCTTGGTTCCCCTAAGCACTTTCATGAAGCTGTTCTTTATCCATCTGAGTCTATCCTATGGTAGTCACAGTCTGCCCCTACCCCCAGCGTTTCTGCATTTGTATTCCAGTCTTATTCTCAACTCCTATTTGAAATGTTACGTCCTTGAATTCACAGTTGTGCTGGAGATGTGTGATTTGGTGTTGATCTTCAGTCTGGAATATGTTCCAACGCACAGACCTCTCCCGCCCAGACTGTCGCAGTAGTCCCCTGATGGCTCTGGAATTCGGGCGGTTCTGCCTCCACACATTCACCCATTTTTGCTTGCTCCCTGGTCTGTCACGTCTCAGACTCATCCTCAGACTTGTCCTCTGCTTGAGCCCCCCGTCATGGACTTCCTTAGATGTTTCTGTGAAGCCTTCCTACCTCATGCCCGCTGAATTCCCCCACCCTCTTCCTGGAGTACCCTGCATCCCAGAACAGGCCCTAGTGGCCGTCTTGGCTCTCCTGCCATCTCTCTCTGTAACACGAGGCCCGCCTCAAGGCTGGGAACTTGGCCCTATTTGTCCATATAATCCCAGGCCTGAAACAGGAAATGAGTTCCTACTTCTGCAGAACAAAAGCAGGAATAAAGCTGGAATCTCCCTCCTTCCTTTGCTTTAATCAACACGTATATCATCTAAAAACCAAGCTGTGCAGTTCTTAAAAACCTACGCCCTCTTTGGAGAAACATAAAACTCTCTTCTTTTTCTAATGTTAGAGAGATTTCAAAACAAGGCAGATGTTGTTATTCAAGCAAAACAAAGCAATGGCATTTTGAATATGCTGGTTCCATGCACCTGCACCGTGCTCGGCAGGGACTGCGATCCTTCCATCCGCTGTGACTCTACGGCCCTGCTTGGGCCCTGGGGGGTGAATGCCCTGCATGTTTGCTGAAAGTCAGTTGGTTTTTGGCACTTTGGCCATTTGGCAGTTGGCTTTTAGCGAGGGGCACCACTGCCTCATCACAGGGCGAGACACTCTGGTGGCAGGAAGGTCTAAAGATCCAATCCATCCACCAGCCAGGCCCTTCCCCCACTCTCTCAGACCCAAAGGATCTCTGCTGCAGTCACCTGGGAAAGGCACCTTCAGAACTTCGTTAAGATCGCTTCTTGGCCTTTTGGCTAAGATCAAGTGCAGAACTTCGTTAAGCCTGAACTCCGCAGCTCTGTGGGCTGGAAGTTACTTTTCATGTCAACCTTGATTCCTTCGTCTCGTACTTTAAGTTGTTTCCTTCCTGCTGTGCCTGAGAAGATGGAAGAAAAGTAGCATCTATTTGTGCCGAAGACGTTATGGCTTCTGAGAATGCACACTGCGGAGTGGAGTTGCTTTGACAGTTGGCCACGTGGCAGGTGTGTGTGTGTGTGTGTGTGTGTGTGTGTGTGTTTGGGGTGGGGTACAGGTGGCGGCTCAGTCTACCCAAGGGGTTGTTTTACTTGTCCAGATAAGAGGGAGATTTTAGAAGGCAGGGGGAGGGGTGAGCTCTGATATCAAAGTTAATGAAGAGAGTGAAGATAGGGAGATTGGAAGTCAAAGTGTTGGACAAAGTACAGATCGTGGAAGAAGGAGGCGGGAGCCAGGGGCTGGGTGTGGGGTTCATAACGAGGGTAATAGGAGGGGATGGGACTTGATCACCGCCCCCAGGATAGGCGACAGAGATTCTCACTTGCCAGAAGGCAGCTGAGGTTGCCATGTCTGGAGCAGAAACCCAGGTTTGGGAATTTGGGGAAGGAGCTGGGGACAAGTGTGCATGAATGAATCCATAATGCCACCTGGCAAGAGGGTATCTCCTTGGGGCTGGGAAGTGTTGTCCCAGGCTGGGTTGAAACGGACGAAGTCACTCTCTTCCAGAGTGGATCTCTAACCGGTATTAGAAAATGGTTCTAGAAAATCCTTTATCTGGGGTCAAATATTTTGTGTCTTGTCCTCCTGCAGTCCCTCCATCTCTCACCTATTGGTGTCTGAGGGGGCCCTTGTCTCTGGGGAACATTTTAGCCTCCCTGTTGCCTGACTTTCTCTGGGGCACTGCACTCAGAGTCAATTAACCTAACAGATTAGGCTCCAAACGAGGTGGATGAGAGGAGCCAGAGCTGCTGGGTCTGGTCATCAGCTCTGCCTTACTAACTCGTTAGTCCTGCTGGGTCTGGACTTTTCTCTCCTGCAATGTGGACGGCATGCTGTCTCACCTCCCCAAGCTGCCCTGTTAGCAATCACGATGAGTGAGGCCCTGCAGCTCTCCAGGATGCAAATTTGTGATTTTTATTTTTTGCCAAGCCTCTCACATCAGCTCCAGTTTCATAACCTCAGTCAACCCACCTTCTCCCCTCCCTTCCTGCACGTACAGAGTTCTCTCTAGCCCAGATGCACACCTGCGGGAAGACTTGGCATGGACTCCTTTCCATCTGTCACCACTTCGAATAGCTTGAGTGTGCTGATGACAGATAAAGTAATTGCAGAGCATACGAATGACTTAATATTTGATGTGTTAAAATAATTTTTTAATGCCAAGCATTTATATAATTTATAGCTGGAATCTACAGTTTTTTCCTCTTGCTCCCCACTTTCCACTTGGTGGCTCTCCACTGGAGCGGCAGGAACATTGGTTCCACAGCTCTGGTTTGCACTTAGTGTATTACAGGAGGAAGTGGAGAATCTTCCGCAGCCTTGATGATGCCTGTTGATTTCCCAGTCTCTAGGCCTTTGCCCTGTTCTTAGCATGTTGAGGTGCTGAAAATTACTCGGTGGACGCATTGTTAAATAAAAGTTGGAGGTTCATTTCACAACTATTTACTGAGGACTTCTATGTGCCAAACACCATGCTAGGCAGTAGAACACAGCAACAAACAAGGCAGACAAGTCCTCTGCCCTCAAGGGCTTTATAGTTTGCTGGGGAAGACTGATGGACGAGGGAGAGGAGCAATGCATGTTGGCGGCTTCAACGGAGAAAATCTAGGCTCTTGGTAACTCAGGGTATCAAGAGCTCACCAATCTAGAAGTAAGGGAAGAGTTAACTGGAAGAGCCAGTGTGGAGTGTGGGCCGATTGGAGAGAAGGGTAGAGACAGCCTGCATGCAGGCAGGACGCCAAGGCAGAGGATGGTTTGTTTGAGCAGCTAGAAGACACTCATTACATCTAGAACTTGGGTCAGCATAGAGGGTGAGGCTGCCGTAGGGAACAGAGGACAGATCACGAGTGACCGTATCAACCATGTTAAGGAGGGGTGGGCAGATTTTAAGCGGGAGAGTGACATAGTAAGATTTTTCTGCTACAAAAGCTCCTGTGCTGAGCCCATCAGAGAAGGGTGGTCTGGGAATAAAGCCAGCCAAGGGAGTGGAGGTCTTCACCGCCTCGACTCTGAAAGGTCGTCCTGTCTCAGATTTGGGCTTCTGGGTTAGGAGACACAATGAAAGAAATTGACTTACTCTGTTAAAAAAATCCTTTTTTTCCCACAGAATATTCTCAGCTAATGTCCTTTTTGCCCTCTCCTTACTTCTGTTCCTTGAACGCTTCACTACCTATGGGTGTGTATGAGCCTGCAACCGCAGAAGGACAGGTGGGAAGAGTATGGCCCCCAAAGGGGTAGGCATCTCTCTGGTGCCCTGCTTCCTTTCCTGGCTGAAGGCCCCCCAAAGCCGCCAATATATGCTGGAACTGGCAGCACGGACTGGCCAGAGCTGAGAGCTATTGCAGAATGTCTCCCCAAATCCATGACTGGTCACCTCACATTTGAGTTTGACCTTGGCTACGGGGGTGGGGTGGGGGGGTAGTTCGAGCATCAGAATCAAGCAGATTCTGCTACAACTCAGGACTCTCATTTTCCCCAAAAAGCTGGTTGTTAAACCTTGAGCAACACACTGAGCGCAGTGCGTGGTGGCCGAGTCCTCTGTAACCAATACAGGTCATGTCTCTGCGTCTCAGCAAGGCTGGTTTTGAACTTATCCTTGAGTTTGTATCAGTTGCTCTTTTCCTAACCCCCTCCGCTATCTGGGGTGAAGCTGATTCTAAAGACAGCCTGACAAGGGCGTTGAGAGGAGGGTAGCAGGTGTCTGCTCGGACAGCCTCCCTTGTGTCCACCTCCCCAGCTGTGGGCTGGCAGCTCGTACTTGCACTTGTGTAAATCCTCATGTGCGGCCATTCTTCAGCCTGGGGCTGACTTCCTCATCCTTCCTCTGATTCTTTCCTCCAGTGCCCACTTGAGATGAGTATTTATGTGAACAGGAAGATGGGGAAAGTATGACAAATTAGTTTTGCTCATTACTTAGCATTTGGAAGATGGCTAATAGATGATGTCATCAGCTTGGTGTGATGTGAGCAGTTCTGCATGTGGGATGAGAAGATCTGGGCTCCAGTCCATGCCTTCCCTCTGACCAGCCATGTGACCTCAGCAAGTTCCCTAATGTCTTTGAAGTTCAATTTCCTTATTTGTCAATGGGGATAATGATCATACCTACCACGGAATATTATTCTGAGGATGGGAATAAAGTATATCATCAGTATATGTTAATTCCTCTTCCTCTTTAGAGGGCTTCTACCATTAGGGTGTGCAATTTAATGTGTGCAATTCACATGTTTTCTCTGAAGAGATAATGGAGTGTCAGCCTTGAGGACACATAGTCCCAAATTCGCCCACACTGGCCCAGGAACAATGCTAAAGTCACTCTCCCTGCACCTGTCTTGGCTACAGTCCAAGGACTGTTGGTCACTCAATGCAAGAGCCAGTCCCTTGGCCTCTAGAAAGATACTGAGTGAAGGGGACCACACAGGGTTGGATGGAACTTTTCAAAAGGTCCCGAGAGATCACGTTTTTATGGTAGGACTATGGGAACCTCTTGTTGCTCAAATTTTCCATTCTGACTTGTGCAGCAGGGGGTTGTCCTTTACTAGCTGCTGGTGGGGGGCCGGGAGGAAGAGGTGGATTCCGCCTTAAGGCCTGTCATCATCTTGGTGGCAGGGGGAAAGCTGACCCTCGCTCAGGTTGGGTATTGTCCCCTTGTCTCAAATACCACCTACCTGTCTTCCCAAGGTCAAGTATATCATTTCCTACAGGGTCTCAAGAGCATCGCAGAGCAACACATCCTCTGAGGATTAGGACAGGTGAAGGGATTTATCCCAGTCATCAGCTTTTGCCTCCTAATGAGGAGTGAGGGAGGAAGGGCTGGGATAAGACCTTATCACTCAGGGCTTTGCGACATGTCCGTGACAAAACTCACGGCTCTCATTGTCGTCATCTTTCTAATCCCTCATCATGTTTCTCCATAGCCCCTGCCTGAAACTTTATCTCCCATTTGGGATCCTCATCCCAAGTGATTATATATCTCCTTGAGGCTTCCAGAACCCACTGCCTCCACCATCACCTGGGTGACAGCGGAGTCCGCTTTGTCTCCGGCTCTGCATGGTTCCAAAGGGGAGCGTGCTTGGGCAGGAGGACAGCGAGCCCTCCAACCTCTGCTTGGGAAGCTGTATGAGAGACATGTGCTTTTACTCTAGTCCTCCCAGAGCCAAACTCTACATGAGAAATGTAGAATCCACTCGGGGCTGATGAAACGGAAGGTCGGAGTTAGTGGTGGTAGAGCTAGAGGGATTACAGAAGCAAAAGCATGGAGAGTTCAGTGTTAGTGCAGACCTCAGAGTCTGTAGGCAAGAAATCCATAGGGGAAACACCAAGTGCCAACCGACAGGTGAAAATACACCAACCTCTTAGTCATCAAAGAATGCAAAGTAAAATGGAATAACAAGACTTCTTGAAAACTAACCTATGGGAAAATAGAAGTACAAAAGGATGGATGCACAAAGATATTTATTGCAATACTGTTTGTAGCAGTGAATAACTAGAAACAACTTAATTGTACATGGGCAGGGAAATGATTAAACAGGTCATGGGACATCTCTGCAATGAATACTGTAGCAGCTACTAAAGCAAAAAGTCCTGAACAGGAAGATGTCCTTGCTACATTCAAGGAAGACAGGTGCAGAACAATTTGTATAGTATGTTTCTGTTTGTGTAAAAGAATTCTTTCCATGCGGACTGCTGTGTGTGTGTGTGTGTGTGTGTGTGTGTAAAGAGTGGAGGAACATACTGAACTATTAAGAGTAAGTATTTCTGGGGATTGAGATTAAGGAGGAAGAGTGTGGAGGAAACAATTAATTGTTTTTATTGAGATATAATTGACATATCACATTATATTAGTTTCAGGACTACAGCACAATTTTTTGACCTTTTCTTATGATTTGGTATTCGTGTACATTGTGAAATGATCATCACAATAAATCTAGTTAATGTGGATCACCATACAGAGTTACAGAGCTTTTTGTCTTGCGCTGAGAACTTTAAAGATCTGTTTCCTTAGCAACTCGCCAATATCCAATACAGTATTATTAACTATAGTTATCCTGCTGTACATTGTATTCCCATGACCTGTTATCTTACAACTAGCATTTTGTACGTTTTGACCCCTTCACGCCTTTTGGAGCTATCCATTTTAACTTTGTGCACACTTTGTTGTTTGGATTTTTGTAATAAAGCTAAAAAAAGGTATTTATAGAACAGACTATGTAACACCATCTTCATACCATTCTCAGAGCTAGGAAACCCAAATCTTTTGCAACTTGGAGCATGGTCTGGCAGGGAGTTAGGTGTAGTGGTGGTGTTATCCCAAGGCCTCAGAGAGTGGGCAGGTAGCCTCTGGAAGCTTGTCAAGATGTCACAGAGTCTTGTCAAGATGACAAGGATGACACTCGAAGGAACGGAACAGAAGAGAAGAGTCTGGAAAGGGCACAACTGGAGACATCAGGATTCCCTGGAAGGGCCGGCAAGCTAGTAAGGCCCCGGGGAAAAACAGAGCCAGTCATCAGAAGTACAAGCAGGAACCCGTCCCTGGCTGGCATCAACGGATTCCGCTACCGAGGGTAGCTCCGTGTTTACTTCCAGCGCGTTCAGGTGAATCTCAGGGGCGGCTGGGTCCTGGCGTCTGAGTGAGAGTCAGATAGTTCCAGCTGTAGAGAAGCAGGGCTGGAAGTCTGAATGAGGCACAGCCCCACACAGCTGTGTCCTGGCTGGCAATGGATGTCCCCACCTCCCGCTTGGAAGCCTGTTGGGGCCCTAGCCCAGCTGGGTCCTTCCTGAAGTGTGTGTGCATGCTGGCTGAGGGGCAGGGCTGGCCTCTGGAGCCTTGCCCACAACCCCAGGAATCTGCAGGAGACAGACGTCGTGTCCTGTGGTGCCCACGCCCCAGGAAAGGTGGCCTCTGTCGGGGGGGCTGCCCAATCCTGCTGCCTCTTCACTGCCCTCTGATCATTGTCTTCTAACGGTGGGGCAGGAGGACTCCACGCAGTGGAAAGTCAATAAAACAAGCCGGTGTTTCTCCCCTTGGCACCCTGACAGCTTCCGCACCATGAGAACCCTGCTCCAGAAGTCTCCTTCAGGAACAGGCCTCCTACCAGGTGCTCAGCCTAGGCCAGCCCCTGCTGTCAGTGGTCCTGGCACCCAGAGGGTCCTGCTCTGCAAGTTCTGGAGGCTCGCTGGGATGGAAGGGAGGGGTCAGAGCTGCAGCGACAGCAGCTTCTCTGTGGATGAGTCCCCTCCGAGCCTCACCATTCTTATTCTTCTTGCCTCCATGGGGCCCCAGAAGATGCAGGGAGAGAGCACTGGAAAAGGAGTCAGAAGGCAGACTCTGAGTCCCGGCTTGACCTTTGTTAGCTGTGTGGCCCCGGGCAGGTCATCAACCTCTCTGAGCCTCAGGTGACACACCTGTAAAATTCAAGTTAGAAGCCCGTCTCCAGCCCAGGGTTGCTGAGGATGGAGTGTTTGGGAGTTGCGAGGCTCTGGGGTCCCACTCAGCCCGCTCGAGTCTGTTCATAGCTTGCTCACCCCTCATACACAACATAGAATAGTTGTTATTTCAACTTTCTGTCTCCCCGCACTGGAGAGAACACAGAGAGAAGGCTTTTGCCATAATCTCTGTGTTTAGAACAGCGTTTGGCATAGAGGAGACACTCAGAACAATCTGCTGAGTGAATGAATGGGTATCTCTTCGAGCCCTCAGAACAGCCCAGTGAGAGGAGAACTGCTTAGCACTTCATTGTATGAACGGGGAACCCGAGACATAGGGAAGAAAACCATTTTCATGAAGTCACAGAGGAGCATGTGGTGGGGCTGCTGTTCTGATGAGGTGGCTGAACCCTAGAATCTGCACAACCTAGTTCTCTAAATGAAACGAAGCCCATGAAACCGTTGCCTACACTGTAAAATGCTGTATAAATGCAAGATCAGGTTAACTGGTCCTTTCATTCACTTGGTGATCTAAAAATACCCTTCACTTTGGAACAGTGAGGTGGCCTCCACCCTCGGTCCTGCCCTGTCTTTTCCCCCTCCCCGCCTTGCCCCCCTTTTAAGGTAGCATGGTCAACTGTTGACTTTTTGCTGGTGTTTATTTTGTATATTATCCATAGCCCATCTTTAATCCAAGACTGATTTTCCCAGACCACCCAGCACATTTCTCCACACCTCCCACTGCCGTCAGCTGGTGCGGAGTGTGCTCAGGAGGTCACGACTACATTTTTATTGCCAGCCTGAGCCAAGCTTGGTCAGAGAGTGAAAGTCCCATAAGAGGCATGTTGCATTCCAAAGCCAAATCAATTTCAGAGGTGTATTTTGCTCAGATACAGTCCCACTTCTTTCATTATCCTTGTTACCTGAGAATTAATTCTCAATCTTTAAGAAGGTTTTACATGTAATATGTACTTATGATAGTCTGTTCCTCTTCCATCACTAACTTCCACCCTTGTGGGAGCCTAGATTGTATTTCCAGAGCCCAACTTGGACTTGACCCTACAACTTCTTCCTCTCGTGCTTGCCTGGACTGCTGGCCCCCGTCTGCTTCCTGCTTCCTTCCTGGGTCACATACCCCAGGGTCCTCCTCGTTGTCAAGGCATAGGCATCCTGGTTGGGAATCGGTGGGGTTGATGGAGGAGAGAGTGAGGGGGTTCATTGGGGGTGTGGAGAAGCAAGTATAGGAAGGAGAACAGCCAGAGAGAATGTCTCCCTCCCAAGCTGAGTTCTCTGTTAAATGGCTTGTTTCCTTCTGTTCTTTCTTTAGAAGATTGTTGCTGTTTCCTTGGTAGTCATAGAAGAAAGCTTTCCATGGGGGAGTGGTGTGGAAGTAGGGCTCCCTGTCTTCCTGAGGGAGCAGGTGGGCATGCAGCATCTTCCTGGGAGCAGGTGTCCATCCTGATGTGTCCCGAGGGGATCTTTGGGATCTGAACCCCAGAGGAGGTGATGGTAGGAAAAACACGGGCTTTGGAATCAGCTGGCATTGAATTCAGGCCCTACCTTTTCCCAGGTGTGCAATATTGGTGGTCATGGACCGTTTCCGAGCCTCAGTTTCCCCATCTGTAAAATCGCAAGAAATGGCCCATAAAATGCCCAACAAAGAGCGCATCTGCATTATTACAGTTATAACTGTACCCACAAGGGAAAAAGTTTGCTTACCAGCATTTCCCTTAAAAAGAGAAGGCTGGTTTGTTTGGGGAGAGACTTTGCTTTGGAATAGAAGCTGAAATTTAGGGGTATTTGGGCGCACGTGGAATGTGCTGCACAAGCATGGGGAGGGCTTGTGCCTCATGCTGGGGGGCTGCTGGAGGCAGTGCACGGAGGGAAACCCACTCCATAGCCGCCGCCTCCATGGTGAGTTTCTCTGAATCCACAAGGTGCTTGTAGGGAAGGGCATTTTTCGTGGCAGCTGGGGGTTGGACTCACATCTGGGTTGATGTGGGGCAGAATAAGCACTGACAAGGGACCTGGAGAGAGCAGATACTTGAAAAGGGAGCACAAGAATTCACAGACACCGTGAAAGGACTGTGGAATCTTTTAGCCCAAGGAACTGGAGTTCAGATCAGGTTCAATAGATCGTTTACAGGCTGGGAGTTACAGTGGACATCTTGTAACTTACTAAGCCCATCATCATCATTGTCCTTATTTAGGAGAGAGAGAGAAACAGGTTTAAATTAAGTGCTTTGCTCAGTCAAGGTCGCATAGCACCAATAGTGACAAAACCGGTCTTAAATTCCCTGTTGCTTGCTTCCAACTGTGGCTGTACCCTCCGAGCCAGACCACCTGTCTATCATGAAAGGCTTGCAGTCTCAGGTAACAGATGAGGAAATTAATCTCAGGCATTGCACAATCCGCCCAAGGTCAGACCTGGGCTCAGGGCAGGGTGCTTGGAAGGGCCAGAGGGTGCCAACTTGGAGAAGGACATTGGCTGGGAACCAGAGGGCTGTGGGGGACCATTTTCCTTTTAGACAAATTACTTCACTTCTCTGGGATGATTGCTTCTCCTAATCCTGTCTGTTAATTGCCCTCCAGTTTCGCTCTCTGCACGTGGACTAGGAGGACTATGGCCCTGGGGTCCTGCCTCCACACTCCTGCTTTGACTTCCTGGCTGCACCTGTTTCATGCTTGCGGGGCCTAGGTCACACTTCAAAGCATAATCTTATCCATCAAGGCTAAATTTGGCTTTAATCAAATAATTGCCGAACACTAAATCATCAAAAGATCATTACCAACTCCAATTATTGATGACTAAGAAGGAATGCTCTAGGAAGAGAGGAATCAGTTACACAATTGAACTCTCATGGAGATTTAAGAAATAATCCTGTGTACATACAATTGTCTTCTTATATCAGAAAGCTTAACACCTCTATCAGATGTCCTCCTTGAAGCCGTGGAAACCTCATTGGCTATGGAGATAAAGATAATCATCCCAGAATGGCTATAGGGGAGCTGAGAGGAGTGGGGTCAGAGTAAGAGGCTGGGCAAGGGGAAGGGGACCTTCTCCTGCCTTCTAGATCAGTATGTATCTAAATTACACTGACAAATGATCATCAACTAAATTCTCCGACTGGGGCAGGACAAATGAGGAAAGGTGAGGGAGAAAAGAGAAGGAGGAGGTTCCCCCCAATGGCTCTCTTTTAAAGGAAGGTGAACAACAGAGAGAGAAGGTATAGGGTGGCAAAGTCTTGGTGACATAAACATTTTTAGAGGACTGGGGCACAATTTTATAAAGCTTGGAAAACTTGAAGTAGCACCCAGCATTAATAGGAATGACTTAGTGATTGCCCAATGCCCACTTGCTTCCTTTAGCAGCTTTGGCATTAGGAAAGAAGTTAGCCTTGCTAAGCCTGCATTCTGATCACACAAGGAAGCTGCTTATGTGATTTCCCCCACTCTGAGCACCAGGACGTCAATCCTTTATGATCAAGTAGTGGCCATCCGGACTAAGAATATGACAGAAAGATTTGTCAAGAATGGCTAAGCCCACTCTCGGACTAGGCTTCAGTACAGGCAGTGAAAACCACTGGAACCAGCACCGCCCTCCGCCCCCCACCACCCCACACCTCGCCTGATTCTGTTCTTGGTGATGTTGCTTTGGTTGCTTACATTGGCCACAGTGAGAACATTTCTACCGTGAAAATTGTCAAACATACAGGGTTTTCCCTTTGCTGGAGAGCTGGTTTAAAAATTTACTAGCAAGACAATGAGAATGGCTAAAATTAAAAAAAAAAAAAATCTACTAACAATACACCTACGGGAATGGCTAAAATCAAAAACACCGGAAAGACCAAATGAGGGTGTGGAGCAAAAGGAACTCTCATTCACGCTGGTGGGAATGCAAAATGGCTCAGCCGGTTTGGAAGACAACTTGGCAGTTTCTTGCAAAGCTCACCAAAGTCTTATCCTCTGACTCCCCCCTCCCCATGGGGGGCTCCTAGTTATTTAATAACCCAAATGAGTGGAAAACTTAGGTCTATGAGAAGACCTGCACACAAATGTTTATAGCAGCTTTATTCATAATTGCTGAAACTCAGAATCGACCAAGATGTCTTTCAATAGGGGAACAGGCAAACAAACCATGGAAAACAGAGGTTGGAATCCATCCAACGGCACGTTATTCAGTGATACAAAGAGATGAGCTATCAAGCCAGGAGAAGGCAGCGAGGAATACTGCTTTCCTCATATGGGGAATCCAGGGATGTAAAAACTTTCATTGAAAGTTTTTAAAACTTTCATTCAAACAGTTCATTGAATATAATTTGAAATATTCATTGAAATAATTTGCATATAATCATCTATATTTAAAATGTACATTTTGCTGAAATTTGACATATGAATATATCCATCACCTCACAAGTTTCCTTGTGCCCCTTTAAAATTCCTCTTTCCCACCCCTGTTGATCACTCTTATGCAACCATTGATCTGCTTTCTGCCACATAGATTAAATAGATTAAGTGTGTGTGTTGTGTGGTATATGGTGTGTGTGTGTGTCTCCTCACCACTGAGGGGTGCTGAGAACAGGGATAGGCCAATAGCAGTAAGCAAATTTAAAGCTCAGATCTTACTTTCTAAATTCCATTCTCCACTGAAATGAGCCAGACTCCTGGGGAAATGACGGATTGCATGAGTGTGGCAGAGAAAGGATACAATGATCCTGGAATAGTATGCTGTGCTAGAAAGTAAGGAAGTGCTCCGAGAGAGATGGAGACAGAGAGGACATAAAAGCCAGCCTGCAGGACTCCCCATGACCAAAACGGACATAATGTGGACATGAAAATGAATGATGTTAGTAATCGATTATAACTCACTGAATAAAGTAGAATCCAGGAGTCTGTAGTGTGTAAATATTTAAGTGAATAAATCAATGAAGGGGAGAGAAAGCTTTTCTTTACAGTGGGATACCACCTAATACACTTAGAAGGAATGATGACATTAGAATATTGCCATTCGGCAACCGTCATAGCGGTTAATTCAGCCAAGAAACATCAATGAATGTTAGAAGTGGTGGGTGAAGCTTTGATAAGGATTAGGGATTTCTGTAGCCTCAAATAGTCCCATACCTACAAAGGGAAAAGGAGCAACTTTACAGTGGAGAAACCTGGCAGACGCTGCCTCACCAAGGATTCAGAGCGAGTGTAGGCTCTAATAAGTTGCACTGTAGTCACGAACCTTCTAGGAAAAGGCAAGAAGGACTCCACATCACTTCTGTGTCACTTGTGTCAAAAATGCATCACCTCAGTCTCAATATGAGGAAACGTCAGACAAATCCAAATGGAGGGGCATTCTACCAATGAAGTCATACAGTCTTCAGAGGTGCCCCGGCCGCGAAGGTCAAGGGCAGCTGAGGAAATGTTCCAGGTTAAAGAGAAATCAAATGATGTGACAGCTAAAGCAATGTGCTAGCCTGGACGTTATTGGGACAACTGGCAAAACTCGAATGGGTGTGGGGATTTGATGATAGTATTGTAAACGAATTAATTTCCTGATTTTACTCACATTGTTATTATGTAGGAAGGTGTCCTTGTTTGTGGGAAATACATACCAAAATGTTAGTGCTATTTTTGGAACAGAACTGACCATTCTTTGACTCAGTTGCCCCCTGGTTCTAGCATTGCATGATCTCCAGCCCTCTTTTTAAAATTTTTAAAAAATTTTATTTAAACTCAATTAATTAAGATATGGGGTATTACTTTCAGAGGTAGAGTTCAGTGATTCATCAGTTGCATATCACACCCACTGCTCATGACATCAAGTGCCCTCCCTAATGCCCTCCCCCCAGTTCCCCATTCCCTCACTCCTCTCCCTTCCAGCAACCCTCAGTTTGTTTCCTATAGTTAAGAGTCTCTTATGGTTTGTCTTCCTCTCTAATTTCATCTTGTTTTATTTTTCCCTCCCTTCCCCTATGATCCTCTGTTTTGTTTCTTAAGGGCCTGTTCCTTCCCTTCTGATGAAGGTTTCTCTGAGGGTCCCCCACTGGGAGCAAGCCCGGGTTCTCTTGGTATCGAAGCCAAGGACTATCTGAAGAACAATATGAGGGTGGAAAGTAGAGCAACTGAACTTTGTTCTATGCCTGGGACTTCCCCGACTCTTGCTGGAGTGTTGAAACCAGGAAACTTCCTAACACTATCTCTATTATATCAACATGGCATTAATATTAATGTGTGGAGGCTGGATTGAATTAATTTTGGGAATTCCCCATTGCTATAGACATGATCCCCAGAAGGATTTGGCCATAGGTTAGAAGGTAATTAAAGCTATAATGCTCACAGGCACAATACTCAGCAATCAGATTGTTGCTTCTTAAAGCTGTCCAAAATCTAGCTATATCAGTTTCATATTTATACATTTCTTCAGGACATTTTATAGAAATTAACCTATCATCAAATACAAAAAGCCTGTGTTGGAACCTGGTGATCTTCGTGTGGGTGAGGCAGTAGAGTGATGACTCTTTGTGCTCTTACAGTCCCTTGGCTTTGTTCCCTGTACTCAGGCTACCCTGTACCCACACAGCCCTCTCAGAACCTACTGATGATCCTCCCTGTTAGTGACTGGGTAGTGGCCTCATTCTTGAGATTCCACCCCTTGCCTTGATTTTCTCATTAGTTAACTTCAGGGCCCTTCAACTGGCCTCTAAACTGGGTAGACCAGTTATCTCCTAAATCATCTGCAGAAAAATACTATCGCCCATCCTCTGCACCTGCCCCTCCCTCCAGCCCCACCTACCCTTCCTTCAGTCACATTCCTTACCTCTCCTTTATGAATAGTAATGCAATGCTGGGTCCTAAAATATGGTTTAGGTTCCAGCATGCTCAACTGTACTCTGTTCAGCCCAGTCTGGCTAACTGTGGCAAGACCCAGTCCTTTCGGAGACTCAGTAACTATACGGATTCTGTAAGTGAGCTGTCGTCCTTGACAGGGCTGGAGCCAGAACTCCTTGACTAGTGTTCTTTATGTTACATTGCACCATCCTCTCCCAGTTGAATGACCCTTTCCTGGGGGGTGCTCATGACCTGTACAGAGATAACGTTGTTTTCATCCCCAACTTTAGAGAGCTTGCTCTAGTCAAGGCGTTGTGAAATATGAGAAATGCAGTTGCCAACTCAGCAAATCTCTTTTCAAGGCCCCTCCAAATATGCAAGCAGGGATGATGGTGAGAGACAGTCAGGAGTAGAGCCTAGTGTCCCAGGGTTGGGGGGAGCCCTTTACAATGTGAGAGAATGCAGAGCCAAGAGGAATGAATTGGGGGATTGTGCATCTCTCTGGCTATAAACCGCCTCCTCAGCCCCATCTCCCTATAAAAAGTGATTTGGGATAGATGCTGGAAAACAGCCTGTGTGAACTCGGGGAAAGAAACTTTTCATGACATAATGATTTTGGACACAATTCAATTACACTTGTGCCCTGTGGCTGTTTTTTCCATGAAGGCATTTCACAATGCAAGATCTCCTCTTTGGGAGAAAGAGAGAAACCAGGTCATGGGGACCTGAGTGGGGGATAGATGAGACATGACTTCGTTTTCTTTCAGCACTTATGTGTAGTAAGGTGCTCCCTTAATATGGAGTTTCCTTGAGTAAACACTAGGAGGTCCTTGGCTTGGCCCTGCTGTCTTTAGCAGTCCTGAGCTCTGAACGAGTCGGTTCTGGATGGAATACAAGGAAAATATCTTATGGAAAATAGAACCTTAATAGGCTGGTTAAACAATAGCACGGGAGTAGCTATTGCATCAACCACCATCAAAGGAATGGAAAACCCAAATTCACCAAGCAAGACTTTCTTCTTACTGTAGTCTGGTTGGCTCTGTGATTTGGGGCAAGAGGAAAATCTGTAAGACATGACCAAGGTGTTTCCCCTAGAATGTGGCCTAAGGTGGATGGGACTCAAGTGTTCTGGGTTGGGGACCCCAGATGAGAGTCATAGAGTCCTCTTCATGGTTGACTCAGGTAGATGGGGTAGTAAGCAGACACCACTGTGGAGAGAGACCATCCTCGACTAAGAGTGTCTGGTGGAAAGGAGAGGTGGTCGGCCTGCAAGGGCAAGAGGCAGAACACGGGGAAGGATTATGGGTCCCTAGAATCATACAATAACACATCATCCTTCACTGATGCTTAATAGTTGACAGAGCCTTTCATGCATTGCTGCATCTACAGAAATCCTGTGAGGTACATAGGACAGACACTCTATCTGCAATTTGTGGCCAAGGAGTGAAAGATTCACAGAAGTTAAGATGCCTGTCCAAAGCCACACAGCAAACAAATGGCAGAGCCGGTCTGGAACTCAGATCTCTTGATGCCATGTTGAGTGGGCTTGCCAAATGCAGGTAGAATGTGCTGGCACTTGAGGGATGTTAATAGGCTTACCTGTCTAATAAACTTTGTCTCCACTGCCGTGCCTTGGAGCTCAGTATTCCCACCATGGACTCATTCTTTTAGGTTAAGACATTGTCTCCAGCAAAGCCCCTTCTAGAGGCAAAATGTAGGTATAAGAGATTATGAATTATAAAACTTTGGGTCATGGTAATGCCTTAAAAAGATGTCTCCATGACATTTATGCTGTGTGGTGGTGACAAGATCTCTCAGAGGTACAAACCTGCATTTAGCCCTTAGCTTCTTGATTCCTCATGTGTTTTTCTCTCAGAGCTGGAGAGAAAAATCCTGTATGGGGGTGCCTGGGTGTTGCCCGCAGCTGAGCGTTGGACCTTTGTTTTTGGCTCAGGTTGTGATCTCCGGTCTGGAGATCAAGCCCCACATCGGACTCTGAGCTCAGCAGGGAGTCCGCTTGGGATTCTCTCTCTCTCTCTCCACCTGCCCCTCCCCCCTTGCACTCACACATGCTCTCAATCTCTAAATAAATAAATAAAATCTTTTTTTTTAAAAAAAGGGAAAAAGAAAAATCTTGTGTTGTGCCCTGTTATTGGGCTATTTGTTATTTCATGGATACACTTTCGCATTCTCAATTTCATACCTTGATTCAAGCAATCGTTTGCCTTCCTTGCCATAGTCTTTCTCTTTGAGTATAATGAGTGCTCTGTGAGCCATAAAAGGCCATCTCAAAATACCATCTTTGAATATTCTGAAACTCTTAATGTTGTTCCTGACAGTGACTGTGGATGGAAGTTTGGGTGGGGCTTATTGGAAAGTTTCTATTTACTTTGGCGCAATCCCTGAGACCTTGGTAGCCTTGAGATGTTGGTGACTTTCTTGGAGATGGGCCAATACTTTAGGTGACAGACACAGTTGAATTGTTCTAAAGGTGTGGAATGATTGTATCAGGCCTTTAAAGGACATGCAGAATTTCTGAATTGTTTACTCCACTTTTTCTATATCAGAAACACATGATTCTGTGCTATAGTCTGGAGCCATCTTGCCTTTTGGATAGTGCCCAACTCATAGTGAGAAGCAGTGGTACCTGGAAAAGGAATTTAGACAGGATGCCATAATTATGTCAAATTGTCATTATCTTCCTCCCCCTCTTCTTCCCTCTCCTTTTAAAAAAGATTTATTTATTTGAGAGAGAGCATGTGCACATGTGAGCAGGGTGAGGGGAAGGAACAGAAGGAGAGGGCGAGGGAGTCTTAAACATACTCCGCACTGGGTGCAGAGCCTGATGTGGGGCTCCCTTTCACAACCCTGAGATTAGGACATGAGCCAAACCAAGAGTCCCACACTCAGCCCACTGTGCCCCCCCAGGGACCCCTTCCTTGTCTCTTAACTGAGAATGAAGGCTTTTTATTCAATTTAGCACGACAAATAAGGAAGTGTCTTCACTATTTTCTAAGCTAGCAAGTCCCAATCCTAGCCCACACCCACGGGTTGGCTGGACAACAATTAACTGGGAGATTGTTATGAACCCAACTGTCTGAGCCCCACCTGGAGATTCTGATTTGGTTGTTCTGGGAAGGCACCCAGGACCCTGAATTTTTAATAAGCTCCTCCCACCTCTTCACATGACGCTCATGCTCCTGCAGGCTTGGAACTACAGGTCTAAGACTAGGGCTGTAAGCCCCTCCCACTGGTCCCCTAGGGCTAGCACACAGCCCCACCCCAGAGGAGGTGCTAGCTGCGCTTCTGACGATGGCCCTGAAGCTTGGAGGAAATGCTGCTCTTTGTGCCCTGTGTGGTGGCCATCCTCACAGGTGAGCAGGAAGGGCTGGTGGGGCTCCCTGGCCCCGTATCTTTTGGAATACACAGATCATTTCCCCTGCACCTAGACTTCCAGTACCTCAAAACAAACAAGATTTCTTCCGAAAAAGTAGAAGCATCCCACTTCGTCACCGATCCCTTAAGCCAGACCACCATGTATTGAAATCCGTGACTTCACACCGGTACCTCCAGCTCCACCCCCAAGCTGCAGAGTTCATCCTCATGTTGGTCCATCGCCTGTTTTGAACTTCCTTTACTGTTAGAGAAAGACTTGGCGCCCACGACCTTTAATATGTTTACTTATTTGATCAACGGTCTGCATTAACAAATCTCCTGTTAGCACCACCACCCCCCTCCACGCTCGGTGCCTTCTTAACCTCAGGCAGGCTCCAGTGTCCTCTGCTGGTTCGTCCCACTGTGTAAATCTCTCCTCTTTCTGCCTGGGCGCCAACACTCCATGCTGGTCCGCGGTTGCATGGATGCTCTCCTCAGCTGCTCCGTGGGGCAGTCCCCCTGGAGATGCCCCTCTTTACCTCTCTTGGGCTCTACCACTGCTGCGTCAGGTAACCCCTACAGGGATGCCTTCTTTACCTTGCTTGGGCTCTGACTCTTCCTTTTTGAGCCATCACACCCTCATTCTCTGGCACTGGAAGCCTATCTTGTTCAGCTCCACTAAGAGATTTAAGATTGACTTGTTCCAGAAAAAGAGGGAAGGGTGAGGAGGAAGAGAATGACCAGAACCTTTTGATGGGAGAGATCCTACTTTATTCTTCAATGACTCCTGTGACTGACAGAGTATTTTCCACAGAGCTTTCTTCCTAGAGAGAGTCAGCTTTTGAGAAGCTGGTGTATAGAGGCAGCCAGGTGAAGTAAAGAGCACCAGGCTCTGGAATCACCTAGAATCTGGCTTTGATTCTTTGAGTGGTGACCTTTAATGCCTCAGTGATCTTGTCTCTGTGAGGAGAATGACTGTACTGACCCCACAGAGCTGTATGAGGATGAAGTTCGTCAATCCATGTACAGTGCTGAGCAGACATCCCAGCACAAGGCAAGCAGGCAAGAAAAATGCTCTTCTGTCAAGCAGTATGGAGCCCCTTTCCTTCCCTGTGGAACGAGTTGCTGGCTGTCCTCAAGGGATCCTCCCAGCTCAGTATTATAGTATTCTAGCCTCAGTTTACCTGAAGAAACCAGAGGGAGGGGTGGAGAGTCAGCACGTTGGAATTCAGGCCGCTTCCGGGGTAGGCAAAGGGGGGTCTCTGAAGAGAGTTCTAGGTCAGGGAACTGGAGCCAGAGGACCACACAGACAATGATGATCATGAGTTCTCAGAGTCACTTAGCGCGCTACGGTTTGCAAACATTGTCTCCGCGTGTCCTCTCATGCAATCCCTACGTCATCCTTAAGGAGGAGGCATTTTTTCAAATGAGAACCTGGGGCTGGAAAAGGTTAAGTGACATTACTCCTAAGTAGCGAAAGTAGCAGGGTTGGGACTCAGTGAGTGAGTGCCCGGAAGTGCTTGTGACATGGACCCACAGGGTAGCTACGTGGCTTTCCAAGAGCGACAATTCCAGGTGCTGATGCTCTCACTGATTTTTCCTCAGCTACTCCGCCAGAGCCCCTCATCTCACCTCTAGGCCCTTTGGTGGCCACACAATTGCTTGGTGTATTTGATACAAAGCCAATACAATGACGGCCCTACGGACTCCGGGGCTTAAGTTCTCATTTCAGAAAACAAAGGAGACAAACTAGTAATCAACAGAACACTATTGTTTGGGTCAGGAAAGGGCACTGAGGGGCAAGGATGATTCAGGCATTGGGCTGGGGAAGTCAGGCTGGTTTAATCTAGGAGAACTTCCTGGTGGAGGCGCTACAATTGACTTATGATTTAGAAGAGGGGGGAAAATGTAGTAGTTGAGGCTGAAGGAACCAAGCCATCTAAAGCGTCTTCCCTCCCTTCCTGACCTCCCCATCTCACCTCCTATGGATCTGATAGTTCTGCTTCTGGTGTCCTGAAGTCCAGCTCTGTGACAAAAGCCAGTAAGAGATCTCAGGATGTCTGACATCCCTAGACTGAGGCCTAGAGAGAGATGGTGTTCCTCCCCCACCCTATCATCAATCTTACTCAACCTCTTTTGCAAACTGAGAGTCTCAGCAACTAGGTAGGAGATGTGAGAAGGAGTGTTTGCAAACTCCCCAAGCTTTCTGGAAGAAAGGGACAGTGTTTGTGCGAGGCTCCCCTGGACGTGCCTGCCGCAGCACTGTGCACTCCCATTTGGACGCTGAACCTGGGGGCTGGGCAGGACGGTCAAGTGTAACCGCTGCACACCACCGAGCGTCGGCAGGAACAAGTTTCAGCAGGTGGTGGATAGAGGCCAAATACCTCCGGGTTCCAATGCAATAGATGATGGAAGACCAATTAATTTTTTTACAACGGGAGAAATAGCTAAAAGATTAACAAGCATTAATTATTTATTGAATTGCTGCCTATGCAAAAAGGGGAGAAACTGCCCTGTATGGGGAAATTAATCTCTCCATCATCTCAGCTGCTGGTTGCTTCTGCCTGTGCGCGGAGGTCACGTAATCTTCTCCAGGCGGTGGATGAGATCATTTAGGAAGCAAGGAGATCTTTTACCAGTTTCTTTCAGGGTTGCGAAAAAGCATAGAAATCTAGGAGTTTCTACTTTTCCGCCTTTCAGTCGTTCTAGCCCCTATACAGAAAGAACAAGCCCCAGAACCTGACCTTCATCCCAGGCCTGCAGTTCAGGCCCCCAGAACAGGTGGGGGGACAAACAATGGCACGTCACAGATGGCCTGGGCAGCCAGCCGGCCTTGGGCACACGGGCTCAAAACAGGGGTCAGGGAGAGCCACGGGGGTTCCTCCTTTGACTAAGGACAGACCTGTGAGTCAGTGGCTGTTTCCAAACAGATGTGGGGTTTCTGAACTGTCCCTCTTTTTCAGAGGAAATTGTGAGCTATGTGAAATCTGATCAGTGAGCCGGGTCTCTCTGTCCTCCCAGGCCCAGTGAGGGAGGATTTGGAGTGAAGATGTGCTGGGAAGAACTGGATTGCTTGCTGGGCTCTTGTCCTTCACCCCATTTCCATCCACCACCAAACTGAGCTCCAAATCTTTTGTTCTATTTCTCGACTCCATCCTCCTCCCTCCAGTCCCACTGCCATGTCCTACTCGAGGCCTCCCCAGTCTCCTGCTTGGACCGTAGCAATAGCATCCTGCAGCCTCCTGCCCCTGGATGCTTCTTTCTAGGCCTCTCTGTCATGATGTCATGAGATCATCTCAGTAAAAAGTCTGATGGTCTCACCTACTCCACCTAAAATCCTTCCACAGCCCCCTAGCCTATCCCTTGCTTGATATTCTCGAGTGGTCAGGAGCCGCTGCTCTTCATCCTGCCTTGCACTGTCTGGCAGGTGCCCTGAGGTCCTGTAAGCTCTGTACTTGTCCCTGGGACTCCGCACCTCTTCACAGATGGCTCCACTCTGCCCAGAACACCCACACCGCCACCCCATTGCATGGAATTCCTACTTCTCTCTCAAGACAGCGCCAGTCTTGACATTATGGTGAGGGGTGGAGGCTTTCTTTGCAGATGTGGATACCGGGTGATAAGCTCCCCAGTAACTATATCATTACAATTGGGAGGAATATGGTGAAGGAAGACACCTGTGCTCTGACAGCTTGTGATGAGGGAGGCCCCAACATCATCTGGCCAGAACATGCCTCTTAAGGGAGGGGCGTTAATGGGACTTGTGTCCTTTAGGGCATGGGTTCAATTCCCATGTGGAGAGAAACTTCCGCAGATAAGCCCTCTGACCACAAGGGGGCCTGGTGGAGCCTGGCCGGGCCTGAACTTGTCCCTCCTTGGGGACATGGGGCCTGATGGCACCACACAAGGCATTGGGAGGGAGCTCTTCTGACTGGGCTAGTCCTGGCTTTTGGAGATGACTCTTTGTGGGGTGGCCCCACCTACCCTGGGACTTCTACATTTAGTCCCATTATCTCCCCTACGGTCACCAAGAGACATTTGCTCACAGTCTCTCCTGCATCTTGGCCAGATCTGAAGGTGCAAAGTGAGATAGAAAATTCATACCTGGAATAACAGACTATTTGTGGGGGGGAAATATTCCATTTCCAGGTAGTGGCCCTGCGATAAAGCGCCGAGTTTCCCTCTCCAGCAGCTGCAACTGTCTCCTTGGCCATGCCGGAGGGAGCCAGACATCTGAGGTCAGGAAGGGCTCGTAGGTCAGGAAGGGCTCCTTGTCCCTGGGTCCTGGCTGCCTTCTCCCAGAGGCTGTCTCAGACGGGAAAGAATAGGGGAGAGCAGTTTCCCCCAAACCCGTCTGTACCCCTTGGCAGAATGGGTGAGCGTATGATTTGAGAAACACCAAGGAGGTTCAATAGAACCAAAGTTTTCTCCTCACCGAGATGGAATCACATCTAAAATTGCATAGTTGGAAATTGACTGGAGACAGGCAGTGCCTTCACTTCAAGGCATCCTGTAAAAATCACCAATGATTGCTGTTTTTTGGTATCTAAAGTAATTCTGCATACCTGCCTCATGAATCCTCATGGAATTTCTGGGGGACAGGCACTGTCATGTTACTCTTCATTTTATGGAGGAGAGACTTGCCCAAGGTCCTCAGAAGCCTCAGTTCCAGATCTTCCACATCTCAAGTCCGTGTTCTCTCTATTATCTCGTGTACCACCAAGTAGCTTGTTGTGGATGAATTTGTCTGATCACGGGGCATTTTGGCAGCAAACTTGGACAGCCTGGCCGCATCAGGGAAGAGGCCAGTAATCCACCTGGGGGAAGAGGAGTGAGAGTTGAGGGCCCGAAGATGGGAAAACCAAGGGGAATGAAACCTGGGCGCAGTGAGGGCCATGTTCTCTCCATGCCAGGCAGAGTGTCTGTTCTTGGGGCATTTCAGGCCCTTTGGAACGAAGTGTGTGTGTTTTCACACTTACTGGTTCTTCGCATTTGAAGAAGTGCAGGCCTATTTCCAATGATTTCCTGGGCCAGGGTCTGTGAGCTGTGGCATGTGGGCATGGCTCAGTGATTGGGGGTGTGTGTTAGTCCCCCATCAGTCTGGGGTGCCCCAGCTCTCTTCCCTGGCTATGGAAAGTACCAGGAACTTTTCTCTCTCTCTCTCTTTCCCATTCCTTCCTTCTTTCCTTCCTTCTTTCTTTCCTTCCTTCCTTCCTCTTTCTTATTAAGGTTTAGTTGACATATGACATTATACTAGTTTCAAGTGTATGACATGATTCAATATTTGCACATATTGCAAAACAATCACAATAAGTCTAGTGAACATTCATCACCCTACATAATGGTGAAATTTTTTTTCTTGTGATGAGTACTTAAGATCTACTGTCTTTGCAACTTTCAAGTGTGCAATATAGTATTATTAACTATAGACACCATGCTGTACATGCATCCCCAGGACATAGTTATTTCATAATTCGAAGCTCATACCTTTTGACCACCTTTATCTGTTTCTCCCACCCCCTGCTTCTGGCAACCACCAGTCTGCTCTCTGTATCTGTGAATTTGGTTTGTTGTTTTGTAAACTCCCCATGTAAGTAAGATCATATGGTATTTGTCCTTCTCTGTCTGACTTATTTTACTTAGCATAAGGCCCTCCAGCTTCATCCATGTTGTTGCAAACAGCAAGATTACATTCTTTTTTCTAGCTTAGTAGTATTCCTCTGTATTTATAGACCACATCTTCTTTATCCATTTATCTTTTGATGAATATTTTGGTTGATTCCATATCTTGGCTCTTGAAAATATAAACACATGGGGTGCATATATAACAGGCATGCTTTTCAATTAATATTTTTGTTTTCTTTGGATAAATACACAGAAGTGGAGTTGCTAGATTGTATTTTTGGAGGAACCTCCATACCCTTTCCCATAGTGGCTGTCTCAATTTACATTCCCACCAGCAGTGCACAAGGGCTTCCTGTTCTCCACACCCTGGTCAGCATTTGTCATCTCCTCTGTTTTTGATACTAGCCATTCTAGCAGGTGTGATGTGAGATCTCATTGTGGTTCCAATTTGTATTTCCTTGGTGATGAGTGATGCTGAACATCTTTCCATGTGCCTGTTGGCCATCTGGATGTCTTCTTTGGAAAAATGTCTACTCAGATCCTCTGCCCATTTTTTAATGAGATTGTGTGGTGTTTTTGAGTTGTAGGATTCTTTGTATATTTTGGGTAGGAACCCCCAATCAATATAGGATTTGCAAATATTTTTTCCCATTCAGTAAGTTGTCTTTTTCTTTGTTGGTGATGTTCTTTGCTGTGTCAAGCTGTTCAGTTTGATGTAGTCCTACATACTTATTTTTGCTTTTGTTGCCTTTGCTTTTGGAGTCAGATCCCCAAAAGGCCAAAGTCAAATAGCTTTGACTTTTTTTTCTTCTAAGAGTTTCTTCTAAGAGTTTTTGGTTTCAGGTCTTACATGCAAGTCTTTAATCTATTCTGAGTCAATTTTGTGTATGGCATAGGACAGTGGTCTAATTTTACTCTTTCTCATGTGGCTGTTCAGTTTTCCCCGCATTTACTGAAGAGACTGTCCTTTCCCCCTAATTTATGTAATAAATTAATAAATAAATAAATAAATAAATAATAATAAATAAAATAAAATAAAATAAATTAATAGACCATTTTGGCATGAGTTAATTTCTGGGCTCTATCTTCTGTTCCATTAATCTTTGTATCTATTTTTCATGACAGTGCCGTACAATTTTGATGACTATAGCTTTGTAACGAGTTAGCAATCAGGGAGCTCGACGCCTCCAGCTTTGTTCTTCTTTCTCAAGACTGCTCTGGCTCTTTGGGATCTATTGTGGTTCCATACACATTTTGGGATTGTTTGCTGCATTTCTGTGAAAAATGCCATCAGAATTTTGATAGGGATGGCATTGAATCTGTAGATTGCTTTGGGGAATATGGATATTTTAACGATACTAATTCTTTCAACCCATGAATACAAATATCTTTTCATTTGTTTGTTTCTTCTTCAATTTCTTTCATTGATGTCTTACAGTTTTCCATGTACAGGTCTTGTCACCAGCAAGGGTGACTCCCTTGGGACCTCTCTAAGGTGGTGCCAGCCTTTGTCAGGGACTTGTTTCCCCCGAGCTATAGGGTGTTTCCAACAGCCTCCTAAGCAGGGAGCTGGGAGTGGATGTTGTCCTCAGCTCCTGCCCTGGAGGGTGGAGGGACCAGGTGGCTAAATTTAAAAAGCAGGTGTATCCTTTGGTAAGTTTGATATCAAACCTTTGGAGGAAAATTTAGAAAGATAAGTCAATGTACAGGACATGCACACTTTAAAAAGCTCATTTAATCATTCGTTCAGCAAGTACTCATTGTATTAGGCCTCCCATAGATGTTGGGGTCACAAAAGTGAACAAAATGCATGGTGCCCCCCCTTGTGGAGCTGACATGCTGGTGGCAGAGGCAAACAAGAGCAGGAAGCCTCCTAAATAAGGACATTGGAGGTGCGGTAGGCAGTGAGTGCTGAGAAAGAAGAGAAGTCTGGGTAGGAGGAGTTAGCGTGGCAGAGGGGCAAGGGGACTGGTTGAGTCATTATATGAGATCCCAGAGAGGACTTACTGAAAGGTGAGAGTTTGCCAAGCCTTGGAGGAGATTGGGGAAGGATGTGGAGCAGGCCCGGGTGCTCAGTGAGCAGCTAGTGCAGTGGGGTGGAGGGAAAAAGGAGAGAGGAAGGAGAGGAGATCAGAGAGGTTTGGGGTTGGAGGAGGGAAGGAAGATCATGTGGGGGCTTTGGAGGCCACCCTGAGGACTTCAGTTTTTACTTTGGGAGAAGAGGGGAGCCACTGGCAGCTTTTGAGGCCTGACAAGATGGCCCTGGAGAACTTGTTCCAGTCCTGATGCTGCCAGGCGTCTGCCATGACACTTGGACAAATCAGGTAAACTCTTTGTGGTGTACTTGCATTAGGGGTGAGAAGAGACAGTTGGATTGGGGTGTTTCCAGGGTCTGTTGTAAACCCTGGGGTGTTAGGTGCAGACCACAGCAATCCAACTCTTCCCCAGTGTTTCTGTCCGCCACAGAAAATGTACTGGTTTCCTGGCTAACATTTCCTGTTCTTCACTCTCCTTTTCCAGTTTGCCCCACAGGCAAACCCAGGTCCCCAGGTGCATCTGAAGTGAGAGCCAGTGGCCCTGGGAGAGATGGCTGAGTTCCTTGCCTCGCCCATGGGAGCTGAGTACAGCTGTCTCCAAGGCAATCACATTTCCTGGCTGGGACCAACGATAGAGCATTTTCCCAGGGTGAGGCACACCCATGCTCTGCCCCCAACAACCCCTACCGGGCTGGCAGGATTATGAGAGGGAGAGGAAACAAATGACAGGCCTCAACAGGTCCCACTGGGAGGGGAGCAGGAGGTGGCAGGCAGTGTCCTTTCCTGGGCAGGGTGGCAGAATCGTGGTGCAGCATCAATGAGAAGGCTGGGGCAGCCTGCGTGTCACTCTGGGGGTTACAGAGACAAACACCTCAGCGGGGAGAGACCCTCCTTCCACGTGTGGTTGCCAAGAACACCTGCCAAAGACTGTTTTGATGCGGGATTGTCAGAAGGGAGGAATTTCCCTTTCTGGGCAGAGGAGTATGAAAGGACAAGGGAAGGTGTTCAGAGTTCCTTTCTTCCCCCAGTCTTCTTGCTCTGGGGGCAGACCATCTCCACCTTTGGTTCCTTGTCCCTGCCGCCTCCAACAAACTGTCATTTCTGTTTCTCCTCCATTGCTGGCTTGTGGGGTCCCCGTTAGCCAGGTTTCCAGAGCTGGAAGTAATAAAAATATCATCCATCCAACGGTTTTGGAACTCCTGGCTCTCCATGGGCATGGCTGCGAGGCCTGCAGGAGAAGGGAGTCAAACTCCAGGAACAGATTAAATGCTCTGAGTCTGGACTGGTCCATAGAGTTCCAAAAGCAGAGGCCAACATTTCTGCAAGGGGCATCTTTTTTCAAAATCAGGTTTATTGAGGTCTCATTTACATGGACTAAAATTGATCTATCTAGGTGTATAGTTCAATGAGTTTTTTTTTAATTAGCTTTTTTTTTTTAAATTTTCAGCATAACAGTATTCATTGTTTTGTACCACACCCAGTGCCCATGCAATCCGTGCCCTCTCTAATACCCACCACCTGGTTCCCCCAACCTCCCACCCCCTGCCGCTTCAAACCCTTCAGATTGTTTTTCAGAGTCCATAGTCTCTCATGGTTCACCTCCCCTTCCCATTTCCCTCAACTCCCTTCTCCTCTCTAACTCCCCTTGTCCTCCATGTTATTTGTTATGCTCCACAAATAAGTGAAACCATATGATAATTGACTCTCTCTGCTTTGACAAATATAAATCGTCATGTAACCACTACCACAGACAAAATATAGAATATTTCCATCATCCCAGAAGGTTCCTTCAGGCCCCTCTGTATTCAATCCTTCTTCACCCCCTGCCTCTGCCAGGAATGTTTTCCCTGAATCATATAGTATCATGTTTTCTTTTCTCTAAATGTCTTCGTGTCTGTCTTCTTTCAGTCATGCTTATGTTCTTGAGAATCATCCAAGTTGTGGGATGGGTAATTCTTCCTCTCACTGCTGTGAAGGACCATCACTTCTTCCTTTTTTTTTTTTTTTTTTTTTTTTACTTTTTATTGAAGTAAATTACATATAACATAAAATTTGCCCTTTTAACCATTTCAAGGGTACAATTCAGTGGCATTAATGTATTTGCATATTGTGCAACATTCACCACTGTTCCGAAATATTTCTAAAACTCTTCCTCACTCTAGACAGAAACTCCACGCCCATTAAGCAAGAGCTCCTCATGGCCCCCGTCACCTCAAAGCCACTACCTGTTTCTATGGATTTCCTTATTCTACACATTTTATATAGGTAGGATAGACAACACTTGTTGTCTCTGGCTTATTTCACTCAGCACAAGGTCTTCATTCAAGTTGAAGCATGATCAGAATTTCGTTTTTTATAGCTGAGTAATATTACATTGTGTGTGTGTGTGTGTGTGTGTGTGTGTGCACGTGTATCACATTTTGTTTATCGGTTCATCAGTTAAGGGACCTTTGGATCATTTCTACCTTTCAGTTATTGTGAATAACACTGCTGTGAACATTGTCATACAAGTATCTGTTTGAGTCCCTCTTTTCCTTTCTTTTTTTTAAAAAAGATTCTATTTATTTGACAGAGAGAGAGAGTGTGCGTGCACATGAATGGGGGGGTGCAGAGGGAGAGAGAGAAGCAGACTCCTCACTGAGCAGGAAGCCCGATATGGCACTTGATCCCAGGACCCTGGCATCGTGACCTGAGCCGAAGGCAGACGCTAAACCGACTGAGACACCCAGGTGCCCCTGAGTTTCCTCTTTTCGATTGCTTTTTTAAGCACATACATTGGAATGGAACTGCCAGGTTATATTGTAATTCTGTGTGTAACTTTTTTGAGGAACTGCTAAATTTTGTCCGCAGTGGTTGTATCATTTAACATTCCCACCAGCAAAGCATGAGGGTTCCAATTTCTCTGCATTCTTGCCAACTCTTTTAGTTTCTGTCAAAAAAACCATTATGGCTGTTCTAGTAGATGCAAAGTGGTGTCTGATTGTGGTTTTGATTGCAGCCTAGTGACTAATGATGTTGAGCACGTTTTCATATGCCTATTGGCCATCCATCTATCTTCTTTGGAGAAGCATTTGTTCAAGTCTTTTGCCCATTTCTGAATTGAGTTGAAGGAGTTCTTTATATATTCTGGATATTAAACTCTTACCAGATATGTCATTTGCAAATATTTCCTCCCTTTTTGTGGGTTGTTTTTTTGTGGTCTTGATAGAATCTTTTTACACCCAAAAGTTTTTTAATTCGATGAAGTTCAACTTATTTATATTATTTATGGAGAATAATATTTTTAAGATGCTGCTGAATTTGGTTTTGTAGTGTTTTGTGAAGAACTTTCTCATCTTTATTAATAGGGAATATTGGGCTGCAGTTTTCTTGTGATGTCTCTATCTAGCTTGGTAATGCTGACCTCATAGAATGAGTTGCCTTCATTTTTGGGGGACAACTTTGAGAAGGACTGGTATTTATTCTTTATTAAATGTATGATAGAGTTCATCAGTGAAGGCATCTGCTTTTTTTTCTGGTTTGGAGGGTTTAATTACTGATTGAATCTTCTTACTAGTTTAGGCTTACTTAGAGTTTCTATTTCCTCATGATTCAGTTCTGGTAGTGTGTCTAGAAATTTATTTCTTTTATTTTTTTAAAGATTTTATTTATTCATTTGAGAGAGAGAGTGTGAGAGAGCATGAGTCGGGGGGATGGGCAGAAGGAGAGGGAGAAGCCAACTCCCTGCTGAGCAGGGACCTGAAACTCAATCCCATATTACATTTTGACATACGAATTTTGGGGGCACACAGACATTCAGTCTATAGAGAGCCTATCTTTGCCTTTTGGTTGGGGAGTTTAATACATTTACATTTAAAGTAATGACCGATAAGAAAAGGACTTGGCCTCTGCCAGTTAATTGCTTTCTCTATGTTTTATATGCTTTCCCCCTCAATTCTTCCATTACTGCCTTTTTTGGTATTTAGTTGATTTTTAATTTTTTTTCTAGTACACCATTTTGATTCCTTCCTTCCCTCCCACCCCCACTTTCTGTATATTTTTTGGTTATTTTCTTTGTGGTTGGCTTGGGGATTACAATTTACATTTTAAACTTTAACAACCTAGTTTAAGTATTAACAACTTAGTTTCAATAATACAAAAACACCTGTTCTTATACATTGTTGTCCCCCCTTTATATTGTTGTCACATATTATATCTTTATAATTGTTTGCTCATTAACATAGATTTATAATTTTTAATGCATTTTCCTTTTAAATCATATAGAAAAAGAGAAAAGTTACAAGCAAGAAATAAAGTAATGCTTTTATATTTACTTGTGTAGTTACCTTACCAGTGTTCTTTATTTCTTCATATGGATTCAAATTACTACCAAGAGTCCTTTAACGAATCTTCTAATAACTAACTTCCTTAGCTTTCATTTAGCTGTGGATTTCTTAATTTTCCCTTCATTCTTGAAGGATAGTTTTGTCAGGTATGAAATTTCTGGTTGATGGTATTTTTTCTTTCAGCCCTTTTATGTACATATAAATGAATAAGTAAATAAATAAAATATAAATATATCATATATACTCTATGTTATGTAAATAAATATATATAGAGATACCTGCGTGGCTCAGTCCATTAAGTGTCTGCCTTCAGTTCAGGTCATGATCCCCAGGTCCTGGGATAGAGCCCTGCATCAGGCTTCTGGCTCAGTGGGGAGTTTTCTTCTTCCTCTTCCTCTCCTTCTGCCCCTACTCTTGCTCATGCTCTCTCTTTCTCTCTCAAATGAATAAATAAAATCTTTATATATCTATATACCTATCTATATCTATCTATCTATCTATCTATCTATCTATCTATCTATCTATCTCATCTGAAAGCCTTCTGACCTCCATGGTTTTTTATGAGAAATCAGCTATTAATCTCATTGAGGGTCACTTGTATGTGATGAGTTGCTTCTCTGCTGATTTCAAGATTCTCTTTGTCTTTGTCCTTTGACAAATTGACTTTAGTGTTTTTTGGTGTGGAGCTCTTTGAGTTCAATCTGCTTGTAGTCTGTTGAACTTCTTGGATGTGTAGATTTTTATAAATTTCATCAAATTTGGAAAGTTCTCAGCCATTATTTCTCCCAATATTTTTTTCTCCCGCCCTTCTCCTTCTAGGCTCCAATGATACAGATGTTGGTATGTCTGATGGTGTCCCACAGCTTCTGTTCACTTTTATTTATTGTTTTAGCTCCTCAGACTGGATAGTTTCAACTGTCTTATCTTCAAGTTCACTGGCTCTTTATTATTCCTGTCAAAATCTGCCATTAAATCCCTATAGCAAATTTTTATTTCCATTATTACATTTTTCAACTCCAGAATTTCACTTGGTTCCTTTTTATAATTTTCATTTCCTTACTGACATTTCCTACTTGTTAATACATTGTTCTCCTGATTTCTTTTAGTTTTTGATCCATGGTTTCCTTTAGTTCATTGAGTATAGTTTAAACAGTTGATTTAATAACTTTGACTACTAATTTTAATATCTGGGCTTCTTCAGGTATATACATTTCTGTCAAATTCTTCTTTTTCTGTGAACGAACCACATTTTTTTCTGTTTCTTTGTATGCTTTGGAATTTTTTGTTGAGAACTTGATATTTTGAGGGTTATAAGGTGGTGACTCTGAGAATCAGATTCTATGCCTCTCAGGATTGCTTTTGAGGTCTTGGTCCTCCATTTGCATAGTGACTTTTCCAAGCTATTTTTGTAATGTCTGTATTTCTTATTGCATGTGGTCACCGAAGTTTCTGTCCCATTATCTCTGTGGTCAGCCTGTGACATGGCAGAGATTTCCTTGCATGTCAAAATTTAGTAGCCTCTCCATTCATCAAGCATCCTCTAGTTGCATGGCCATTGCTGTGATTTTGTCCAGAGGTTATGTTCTTTATTTTTTCAATTTCTTATTTATATTAAGTAATCTCTACACCCAGCGTGGGGCTTGAACTCACAACCGTGAGATTAAGAGTCATATGTTCTTCCTACTGAGCCAACTGGGCACCCCCTCCATAGGTTATATTTTTATGACAGAAATTAATAAGCCAAGGATGTAGTCACAAGTCAAGGATATTTAATATTTCCAAATATCCCCCCAAATATTGTTTTACCAATTTAGATTTCCACCAGTAGATTATGAGTGCCCATTTTGCCATCTGCTCACCAACATCAAGCATTATTTTAATTTTTTAATCTTTGCCAATTTGAGAAATGAGAATGATATTTCATTGTTTTGATTTTAGGCTACTTGTTTATCAGGAAGTTTGAACATATTCTTTGGTTATTTGTATTTATTGTTTTTAATTGCTATTTCATGCTCTTGGCCAGCTTGAGGGTATCTCTCTCTCTTTTTTTAAGATTTTATTTATTTATTTGACAGACAGAGATCACAAGTAGGCAGAGAGATAGGCAGAGGGAGAGAGAGAGGGAAGCAGACTCCCTGCTGAGCAGAGAGCCCGATGCGGGACTCGATCCGAGGACCCTGAGATCATGACCTGAGCTGAAAGCAGCGGCTTAACCCACTGAGCCACCCAGGCGCCCCAGGTATCTCTATTTTTTTTATTCCTTATTCATTTATGAGTAGAAACTCTTTTCTAAAAGGCCATTATCCCTTTGGAAAAAAAATAAAAAACATTAGAAGAGGTTATTTGGTTAATAGTGTTGGGAACATTTGCTCTTTATATGGCAGAAGTGAATTGGAATTCCTACTTTACATATGTAAGAAAGTAAGGATTCTATATGGAGTAAACATCTAAATATAAAAGTCCTAAGTAGGAGGGTCTGGGCGGCTCAGTCGGTTAAGTGTCTGCCTTTGGCTCAGGTCGAGATCCCTGGGTCCTGACATGGAGCCTTGAGTCAGGCTCCCTGTTTGGTGGAGAGCCTGCTTCTCCCCTTCTCTTGGACCACTCCCTCTGCTTGTGTTCTTTCACTCTCACGCTTTCTCAAACAAACAAACAAATAAATAAATAAATAAGGCCTAACTACAAAGCCAATGAGAAAAAATTTTGAATAGATTTTTGACATTGGTGGTGGAGGAAGGACTCCCAAAACACAATACATAAGGAGGGAAATAGAGTTATTGGAACACATCAAAATGAAAGATTTCTGTTCAATGAAGGATGCCATGAGACAGTCACAGGAAGTAACTAAAAGTAACAAAGGATTAGTATCTGGCACATCAACCAGAAAAATACGGAGACCCAAAAGAAAACTAGGAAAAGCATATCCATAGGTAACACACAGAAAAGGAAACTTGATTTACCAATAGGTACAGATCTTCCTCGATTTATGATGGGGTTCCATTTCAATAAACCCATTCCAATTTGAAAATATCATAGTCAAAGTTGCATTTAAAGCACCTAACCTACTGAACATCATAGGTCAACCCAGCCTACCTGAAACACGGCCAGAACACTTACATTTGCCTACAGCAGGGCAAAATCATCTAATACAAAACCAATTTCATAATAAAGTTTTGAATAGCTCATGCAATTTATTGAATATTGTACTGAAAATGACGACCAGAATGGCTGTAAGTATGCTGGTTGTTGACACTTGTGATCGTGTGGCTGACGGGGAGCTACCCAGCATCTCGAGGTACCATACACTGCTAGCCTAGATAGAGATCAAAATTCAAAATTCGAAGTATGGTTTTTACTGACTGAATATTGCTTTCCACCCATTGTAAAATTGAAAAATCATAAGTTGGACTGTTTTAAGTCAGGGACTATCTGTCTGTATATAAAAAGACGCTTAATTTTACCAGTAATTAGAGAAACGCAAACCTAAAATAAGAATAAGGTGATACTTTGCCCTTGTTTGATTGGCAAAAACTATGAAGCCACCTACTAATAAGTGCTGGTGAGGATGTGGACAAATGGAAACCCTAATGCACTGCTGGTAGAAGTGTAAATTGGTGTAGCCATTTTGCATGTTAGCTTTCTTTCTTTTTTTTTTTTTTAAGATTTTATTTATTTATTTGACAGACAGATCTCAAGTAGGCAGAGAGGCAGGCAGAGAGAGAGAGGGGGAGGCAGGCTCCCCGCCGAGCAGAGAGCCTGATGCGGGCCTTGATTCCAGGACCCTGGGATCATGACCTGAGCCGGAAGGCAGAGGCTTAACCCACTGAGCCACCCAGGTCCCCGAGAGTTAGCTTTCTTGAACTTAAGTGTTCATACACCTGTACCAAGCAATTCCACAGTAGAAAAGCTCACACATGAATGTAGGAGACCTCAGGAATAAGTTTATCACAGCGCTGATTGTGGTAGCAAAGAGATGGAAATGTCTTATGGATCCTTCTAGGGGAAACTAGTAGCAAGAAAGTGCATTATATGTATATGATGGAATACTGTCTTGGGTTTAGAAAAAAAAATAAACTTGAGGTACAGGTGATAATGTGGATATTCCTCAAAAATATAATGTTGGATAAAAACAGGAACAGAATAAGACAAAATGGGGTCTTGCATGAGCCAATAATGATAGCATTTCATAAAATGAAGAGTATGATCTACTTAAATGTATGTACTTGAGAAAAAAACATTACCTACATACAAACAGGAGAGTTTAAAAGTTGTGTGTGTGGGAGTGTGTTTGTGATAGCTGGACAGAAAATTTAGGGGAAGAAAAAGGAGGATTTTATATCTTAACAATTCAAATAATTTCAATTGGAGCATTTGAGATCCCATGTTCGGAAACCATTTTGCTGATTAGCAAATTTATTTCAACCAAATAAATTCCCATCTTAAAAGCAGCTCACTGATTCTCAGTCTTTTATTTTATTTTATTTTTTATCTCCACACCCAATGTGAGGCTCAAACACAACCCCAAGATCGAGAGTTGCACATTCCACTAACTGAGCCAGCCAGGTACTCCAAAAGCATCTCACTGAGTGTTTCATCTGCTTGTCCACTGTTGTGCATTCAGTGTTGACCCTCAGGGGACATATGCATGTTCCAATCCTATGGAACCTATAAGTTGGGCCTCACTTGGAAAAAGGGTCTTTGCCCATATAATTAAGCTAAGAATCTTGAGATGAGATCATCTAGCACATCAAGTAGGCCTTAACCCAATGACCAGTGTCCTTATATGAGACTCCCGGGAGAGAGACACATAGGGAGAAGGAGGAGAAGGTTGCACGAAGACAGGCAGAGATGGATCGGGTTACTCTGTCACAAGCCAGGGAATGCGCGGAGCCTCCAGAAGCCGGAAAAGGCGAGGAAAGATCTCCCCTAGAGCCTTTGGGAGAAGCACAGCCTTGCCAACCCCTCAATTTTGGACTTCTGGCCTCCAGAAATGCAAGAACAAATACATGTTGTTTTAAGCCACCCGGTCTGTGGTTAGTTGTTACGTGGTGATTTGCCCTAGGAAACTAGGACATGCGTTTGGCTTCTTTTCCCTTTATGGCGTCTCTGCTCTCCCAGTAGAAGAGCAAAACCAGCTTCCGTTTATGGTCCCAAGCACGATGATTTCTCATTTCCTGTGTTCACAGGGTCTCATTCTCCACTTAGGCTTCCCAAAAGCCGAGGTTGAAGGTGATAGAAAGACACGGCGTTAAATTAAATGGAATCACAAGACGAAATGTTACACTCTGTTTATTAATGAGGTTAACTGGTCAAAAAGAAAGTCTCAGTTTGGTGGGAATAGGCATATAATCTGTAGCACCAATCTCCCCTTTCATGAGAGAGAGGCAGAGCAGGAGTTAGGCTCAGCTCTTTGAAAGCCGGCTACAGGATCTGGTTAGATAGTAATTACATTGTTTGGGCTTCTCTGAATTTATTTTTGTGCTTGGCTACCTTCTACTTATTGTAAGCGATGCCAATTTTTCTTTTAGGCCTATAATAGCTTTCCTTTATAAACAAATGAATCTAAATTGAGACGTGAGTGATTTTAAAGAAACATATTAAGTAAATAACAGTAGAGGTAATATACAGATATGAAAACGTCTGCGAAGGTGGGAAATACTATATTATGCCTGGAAGCTTATCAAAGTATTTTTTCCTAAGGGAAGTTCCCTCTGTAAGAAGAATTCAGATGCCAGTACTTGTCCATTTCTGAACTGTTATGATTCATCTCTCGGTTGACTGTGTTTCATTTTAATTTATTTACAAGAAGGGCTCATGGATATTATGTTCCCTGAATTTTTGTATGTTTCACATTGCTCCTGCCTCTGATTCACAGTAACGCATTATGGACATTGTTCTACCATCTTCTTGCATTAAATACTGCCCGATCCTCATTGCTCACTGTCCTCGCCTTCCCACCTCCCACCAGTATCAGTGAATTACTTTTTGTTCTTGGGTACACAAGACCGGTTCCTCTTACTTTGAAGGGTAGCAGATTCATCAAAACACATCTCAGAGTTGAGCATTTTGTATCACTTTTCCCCAGAACCTAATGTACTTCTTTCAATTCCCTGACACAGTTATTTCTTCCTTTCTAAAATATAAGGAGGCACCCGGGTGGCTCAGTGGGTTAAGCATCTGCCTTCAGCTCAGGCTCTGATCTCAGGGTGCTGGGATCCAGCCCTACACTGGGCTTCCTGCTCAGCTGAGAGCCTGCTTCTCCCTCTTCCTCTGCCTGCTGCTCCTCCTGCTGGTACTCTCTCTTGCTAATAAATAAATAAATCTTTAAAAAAATTAGTAAATAATTTTTCTATTTAATGTGTTGTAGTATTTCCTCAGGGGACATGAGTAATAGTATTTTGGATCATTATCCTCTGTATCTGTATCTTCCTCCTAACCACTTCAATTTTGTTTTTTCCTTCTCATTTTCTGTGACTAATCACAGATTCTTCTGGAATGTGATGGATTTAGTATTTAGATATGTTCATTTTGTTCCTTGCTGCTTCAGAGTTGTTTATTAACTATGTAATTGTTATTTTGCTTCTCAGTTTGTTCTTGGCTCTGTTGTGACCATCATTCATCTCATTTCATTTTCTCATCTGATTACTGATTTTTGTTTCATAGAGTTTATGTATTTCTTTTTTTTTTTTTTCTAAGTACAAAACACTTGTTTTGGAGTTTTTCCATGCTTCTTAGGGTTGTGTTATCTTCCAGAATGGATCCTTCATTACCCGTTTACACTAGGTTTCTTCCTTTCTGTTTTTGCGTAGTTGCAATGAATTTTATTCTTTAAAAATATGTAATATAAGCAGCCCTATCAGCCCATCCCATTTTCCTGGATAGAGTGTGAGTTAGTTTTTCTTGGTGCTCATCTCCACGTGTCTGAGTCCTTTTGTCTTTCTTCAATATTGTTTCTATTCTTAGAATATTTCTTATCCTTATCAAGTTACTTAAACTTTCTGTCTCCCTTTCAACCATCTATAAAATGGGAATATTATAATAATAGTACTTACTTTACAGGTTGAGCATTAAATGAGCTATAAAATGCACGTGCATGTCATGGTGCCTGCCATACGCTAAGGGTTAACATCCAAGGGAGAGGGCTTTCACTTCCCTGCCTTCTAAGTATTGGGTGCCCATGCCAGCAAGGGGTCCTTAGACTTTTTCTCTACCTACACTCTTTTGGTGATCTCATCCTCTATTATAATGTTGATATCATTCACAAGCTGATGACTGTCAAGTTTCAGACTTTAGCTTGGAGTTCTCTCCTACCCTCTAAACTTGTATTTCTTAATACTTATTTAACATTTCTACCGAGCATCCCATAGACACCTCAAAGTTAATATGTTCAAAATTGATGTCCTGATTATCAGTACCTTTCTTTCCCTGAATTTACTCCCCCCTACCCCCCGCCCCGTAGTCTTCACCATCATTGTTAATGATAACACCACCCTTTCATTTGCTTAGGACAAAAACATGGGAATCATCTTGACCTCACATTCAACTCAATCCTTCAAAACAGAATCCAGAATCCTACCACTTGTCATCACCTCCACAACCAAGCACTGCCATCAATCACAGGCATCACTGTAAATGCCTCTACTTCTGTGTTCAACCCTTACTCCCCAACCAAGTCTATTCTCAACACAGTAGGGAGTGTTATCTCATTAACATTTAATGGAAACAATTTCAGTCCTCTCCTAAAGCCCCCTAATGGCATTTCATGTCACTGGGAGAAAGATAAAGCCAGAGTCTTTACAAGATTCTGTATAATCTAACTCTAGCCACCTCACTGAGGAATAGATGTGTAATTTTATAAAACTCTTTTTCCTATATTGAGATGATCATATGGCTTTTAAAAATCTATCAATATGGTAAATTATATTGACTCATTTTCAGACGTTAACCTAACTCTGCATTCCTGGTTTAAACTTCACATGATCATTATGTATTTTATATATCAGTGGATTCTACTTGCTAAAGTGTTTTTCAGTTTCTAGTTCTTAAATTAGCAGCTGAGATCGTTAGGGACCTTTATGTAGGCATTTAGTACTAAATATTTCCCACCAAATATTGCTTTAGCTGAACCCCACTCTTTGCACATATTGTTTTATTTTTTTTCACTTTCATCCTATTTAAATGTTTTCTCACTTCCCTTTTGATCTATTTTACCCCATGGGTTATTTATAATTCCATTAGTTAGTTTCTAGATATTTGGGGATTTTCCAGAGAACTTTCTATTATTGATTTCAAATTTAATTCCACCGTGGTCTGAAAATGGTGACTTGAGTCCTTTTAAGTGTACTGATGGTCCAGAATATGATGCACAGTGGTAAATGTCGACAAGAATGTGTGTTTTGAAATCGTTGGGTGGTGTGTTCTATAAATGTCATTTAGGTCAACTTAGTTGAGAGTGTCCTTAAAGTCTATATTCTTAATCATTTTTGTCTACTTGTTCCCTCAATTATTGAGAGAGGGGTGTTGAAATCTCCGAGTACAATATTAAAGTTTTTTTATTGCTCTTGAAATTCAATCAGTTTTTCTTCCTTCATGTTTAAAGCCTTGTTATTAGAGGAATAAACATTTAGGATTTAATGTAACCTTCATGAATCTTTACCACTGTGAAATGACCTTAATTATCCTGGTAGCATTCTTTGCTCTGAAATCTATTTTTTCTGATATTAATGTACTTACTTCAGCTTTACTTTGATTAGTGTTAGTGTGGTTTATCTTTTGTTATTCATTTATTTTTGACTTATGTGTGTCTTTATTTAATGTAGTTATCTTGTGGGCAGTTGGATCTTCCTTTTTAATTCAATATGACAATCTTCTAACTGAATTGTTTAGGCAACTTACACCTAATATATTTATTTATTTGAGTCTATATATATCATATTGCTATTTATTTTTTAAATTTATCCTTTTTTTCCCTCATTCTTTTTAAAATTTTCTATCTTCTCATGAACTACTTTTTAGGATTCCACCTTATTTTCTCTGTTGACTACCAGCTTCAATTCTTTGTTGTATTATTGAATTTCCAAATTATCAGCAACTATATTTTCAAAATTCTACTTTTTCTCTTTTTTATTCTCTCCTTCTGGGGTCCATCAACCAACTGTTGGTCTTCAAAGTGATTATTACTGGCAAGCATCGTTAAGTACATAGTTTAGTTCAGCTCACAGTTTAAAGTTAAGGCTTTCACAATAAAAGAAGTAGTACATTGATTTAAATTCTGGCATAAGCTCCTTTTCTCACAGTGGACTGGCCCCTTGTGCAGCACGGTTCTAGATATTGTAGAAATAAGCACAGGGGCAGCTCCATCTTGACAAGGCCATAAAAACCATTAAAGCTGGTATGACACGACTGAGCCTTCAAGACAACTCACCGTTCGTAGGCTGGTTGAATAGGAAAGAACATTTCAGGTGTTATAATCGTCTTGAGGACAGGGACCTTGTCTTCTTCATCTTGGTGGCCTCAGAACAGTGCCTGAGACATAATAAATGCTAAATTAGTGCTTATCAACTTGAACTGAGCAAGTTCGAGTTGACGGAATAATTTCAGAAAAGGTCAGAGGAAGAGGGAAAGGGGTCTTATGGGAGGCTGAAAGTACCAGGAAGAGATGATGAGGGAGAAATAGAAAAGAACCACTTGCTGAACATGTTGAAGTCCTTGTCAGATATGGTATGAGTTTCACACTTCCTCCTAAAACTTACCTAGTGTTGTTTGAAGGGTTTCAAGCATGATAAGATCAGATCCCTCAGAAGAATCCCTCAAGTACACTGTAATGTACTCAGGGTATTGTAATGGGTGGCTCAGATGGGCTATGCTGGATGCGGAGCAATGAGATTGGAGGCCTTGCAATAGTTCCTAGGGAATATGGTGAGAATCTGAGTGAAGACTGGCTTCTCACTAGGGAGTAGTCATTTCTGCATGTAGGCACGGACTTGGTGGAAATTCTTCTTGCTCTGGGCCCATAGAACAGTCAAAGGTATTAGGTAGCAACGAGTAGCTTGCTTTCTCCTCCCAGACCCAGGAAGCCCATGCCTGCCATGTTCTGGATGTTTGTGATGAAGGAGAAAACATCTCATGGAGGCAGAGAGGAAGAGGAGAAGATGGCGTCATCGCCATTCCCTGTTACGGGGAATGAGATATCTCCCCAAAGAGATTATGTTCATCCAAGGCAGTGTTTCTGGACAAAATGAAGACAACCAATCCTTATCATTCTGAGAGCTCTTTCTTTTTTTATTTTGAGTTTTTCCTATGGTATGTATGTATGTATGTATGTATGTTCAGTTACCCTTTCTGACACAGAAGTCATTGTAGGCCCAAACACTTCTTCACCAGAGAATTAGAAATTGTATTTCTCACTCTCATGGCCCTCCCCCACACCTCCTCATCTCCCTCACATTCAACTTTCATAACACTACAGGATGCAAATTCCTTTCTTACAAGCCTTGTCATTTCTGTAGCCACTGTAGCATGAGGGAAACATGTGTCTGGTTCACAAAGATTGCAAGAGACAGAAAGGGAAGGAGACATAATACCATGATAGTAATAATACAGAAAACACAACCAGAAGAAAAATTACCTAACATAGTCAATTATATGTGTACATGTGTGTCTTTACCTTCAGCACAAGCACAGATGGGGAAGCTATAGATGCAGACTATATTTTTAAATATTTGCAATGGTTTTCTAGATGAACAGCTGGATCTTGGCCAAATTTTCCTGTCCTTAACGGCAAACAAATCCAAACTTCTCCAAAGGCTCCATCTTTGCTACCATATCCTGCCTCCTGCCCGCTCTTCTCCCCCACCCACCAAATCTCAAGGGATTTAAAGAGAAAAGAAAAAAACATAAAAAGATTTATTCACTTTGTCTTAATTGATTTTTAAAAAAACTCTATGGGGAAGACGGATGAAAAAAATAAAGAGCTGAAATTACATAATGGATAATGAGTGTCCAATTACAGGATGTTTCTCTTTATTGAGTTATTATTATTACCAAAATGTATTAAATTTGATACTCTAGAGAGCAGTGCTGTGTAACAGGAATATAAAGTGAGCCATATTCATAATTAAAATTTTTTTTTCTTTTTTTCATAATTAAAAATTTTCTAGTAGTCTTACTTAAAACATTAGAAGAAACAGGAGAAATTAGTCTTAATGCCACATTTTAACCTAATATATAAAAAGTATTATGGTTTCAACATGTTAATATAAAATTTATATTATATTAAAATATATTATATTATGTTAATATAAAATTTATTGATGACGTATTTTCCATATTGTTTCATGTAAGTCTAATGTATCTGGTATGTATTTCATGTTTATAGCACATCTCAGTTAGGACTAACTGCAGTTCAAGACCTTAATAGACACATATGACCGTGGTACCATATTAGAAAGTGCAGCTCTAAAGATTCTTGGGAAATTGGCTTCTCCAAAGGGTTGTAACTCAGGACCTAGGGAATCTGACTTGCTTTCTTATAACTTTTTTCAACAACTGGATACACGGTTCTAGTGGGACAAGGGTGGATGGAATGAGAAGAAAAGAAGGATCGGGGTGCCTGGGTGGCTCAGTCTGTTGAGCATCTGCCTTTGGCTCAGGTCATGATCCCAGGGTCCTGGAATCGAGTCCCTTGTCTGGCTCCTTGCTCGGCAGGGAGCCTGGCTCTCTCCCTGATTGTGCTCTCTCTCTGTCAAATAAATAAAAAAATCTTAAAAAAAATTAAATAATCAGGGGCGCCTGGGTGGCTCAGTTGGTTAAGCAACTGCCTTCGGCTCAGGTCATGATCCTAGAGTCCCAGGATCTAATCCCACATCGGGCTCCCTGCTCAGCAGGGGGTCTGCTTCTCCTTCTGACCTCTCCCCTCTCACGCTCTCTCCTCACTCTCTCTCAAATAAATAGATAAAATCTAAAAAAAAAAAAGAAAAAAATGCTGATATTATTAAAAAAAAATTAAATAATCAAACCCCCAAAAGCAGGAGTATAATGGTTGTTGGCAGAGCCTGTGGGGGGAGGGGGAGGAGGAAACAGGCAGGTATTAGTCAAAGGGTATAAAGTTCCACTTATATAAGATGAACAGCAACTGGAGACCTAAGTATAGCACAGAGCCTACAGTTCATACTGTATACATGAAATTTGCATTGAGAGAAGATCTTACGTTAAGTGTTCTTACCACAGAATAATAATAATAATAATAATAATAATGAGGGCAGGAGGAAAGCTGGAGGTAATAGATACATTTATGGCACAGACTGTGGTGATGGTTTTATGGGTGTGAACTTATCTCCAAACTCATCAAAGGTTGTATACATGAAATATGTATATCTTTTTATAAGCCAATCATAGCTCAATACAGTGTTTTTTTTTTTTAGTTGAAACATTTCTAGTGTTTTTTAATTTTAGTTTTTCATGAACATATAATGTATTACTAGCCCCAGGGGTACAGGTCTGTGAATCATCAGGCTTACATACTTCACAGCACTCATCATAGCACATACCCTCCCCAATGTCCATAACCCAACCACCCTCTCCCTGCCCCCCTCCCCCTGGCAATCCTCAGTTTGTTTTGTGAGATTAAGAGTCTCTTATGGTTTGTCTGCCTCCCGATCCCATCTCGTTTAATTTTTTCCTTCCCTACCTTCCAACCCCCCCACTTTGCCTCTCACATTCCTCATATTAGGGAGATCATATAATAATTGTCTTTCTCTGATTGACTTATTTTGCTCAGTATAATACCTTCTAGTTCCATCCATGTCATTACAAATGGCAAGATTTGATTTCTTTTGATGGCTGCATAGTATGCCATTGTGTGTGTGTGTGTGTGTGTGTGTGTGTGTGTATGAAATATATCTATATACCTATATAGATATAGATATATATGTGTGTGTATATATATGCCACATCTTTTTTATCCATTCATCTGTTGATGGACATCCAGGTTCTTTCCATAGTTTGGCTATTGTAGACATTGCTGCTATAAACATTCGGGTGCACATGCCCCTTTGGATCACTACATTTGTATCTTTAGGGTAAACACCCAGTAGTGCGATTGCTGGGTCGCTATTTTCAACATTTTGAGGAACCTCTATGCTGTTTTCCAGAGTGGCTGCACCAGCTGCATTCCCACCAACAGTGTAGGAGGGTTCCCCTTTCTCTGCATCCTTGCCAGCATCTGTTGTTTCCTGACTTGTTAATTTTAGCCATTCTGACTGGTGTGAGGTGGTATCTCATTGTGGTTTTGATTTATATTTTCCTGATGTCGAGTGATGCTGAGCACTTTTTCATGTGTCTGTTGGCCCACTGGATGTCTTCTTTGCAGAAATGTCTATCAATGTCCTCTGCTATTTCTTGATTGGATTATCTGTTCTTTGGTTGTTGAATTTGATAAGTTCTTTATAGATTTTGAATACTAACCCTTTATCTGATATGTCATTTGCAAATATCTTCTCCCATTCTGTCAATACAATGTTATTATTATTTTTTAATTTATTTTTATTTCTTAAAGATATTTATTTATTTATTTATTTGAGAGAGAGAGAGAGAGAGAGCACACATGCTTGTGAGCAGGGGGAGGAGCAGAGGGAGAGGGACAAGTAGGCTTTGCACTGAAGATGTGGGCCCAATCCCACAACACTAAGATCATGACCTGAGCTGAAATCAAGTGTTGGATGCTTAACCAACTTTGCTACTCAGGCGCCCCAATATAATGTTATTTTTAAAAAGGAAGGATTTGGATGGCTCAGTCAGTTAAGCCACTGACTCTTGGTTTGAGCTCAGGTTGTGGTCTGGGGGTCATGAGGTTAAGCCCCAGATTGGGCTCTACGCTTAGTGGGGAGTCTGCTTAGGATATTCTCTCTCTCTCTCCCTCTGTCGCTCTTCCTGCTCTCCTTCTCTCTCTCAAATAAATAAATAAATCTTTTAAAAAATCAAAAAGTTAAAACTGAAAGTATGGAGAAATATATCCCATGCAAACATTACTCATAGGCGGGCTGAGCTGGTTATATTAATAACAGACAAAGTAAATTTCAGGACAAGGAATATTACAAAAGATTAAAAGGGATGTTTCACAATTATAATGGTGCAAATTAATTTTTAAAAAAGTGTAATTCTAAATTTCTATGTGCCTAATGACAGACTTTCAAGATACATTAGGCAAAACCTGATGGGACCGAAGAGAGAAATAGTAAATCCACAACAATGGTAGGATTTTGAGCTCTTCTCTCAGTGACTGACAGAACAAATAAACAGATAATCACTAAGAATGGAGGAACCCTTGAGAGTGCTAGCCACAAACATGACTGGACTGACGTTTTCCAAACAATACATCCAACGGTGGCAGAACACACATTCTTTTTTAGTACACATGGAATATTAATCAAGATCAATTATATGGTGGGCTATAAAACAGTTCTTAATATATTTAATAGGGCTGAAATTATGTTATCTGATCACAAAATTGAAATTGCAGTTCAATAACAAAGAGATATTTGAAAAATCCCCCAAATAAACAACATATTTCTAAAGAAGAAATCACAGAAGAAATTAGAAAAAAAAATTAATTACATGAAAATGAAAACATTACATAAAAGTCTGTGGGGATGTCACTAATGCAGGACTTAAAACGAAATTTAGCTTTAAATGCTTATAATAGAAAAGAAGGTGTGGGGTGATCTACACTTCCATTTTGAAAACAAAAAAAGAGCAAATTAAGTGCAAAGTGAATAGAAGAAAGGAAATAATAAAAAGTGGAAGTTAACTGGGGCACCTGGCTGGCTCTGATCTTGAGGTCCTGAGTTTAAGCCCCATGTTGGGTGTAGAGATTACTAAAAAAAATAAACTTATAAATAGAAAAGTGGAAGTTTATGATGTACAAAAGAAAAAAAATCAATGACATAAGAAATGATTTCTTTGAAATGATCAATAAAATTGGAAAACTTCTGGCTAGACTGGTAAAGAAAAGACACAAATAATATTGTGTCTAATATTGGGAATGAAAGAGAGAACATCACAAAAGTACTAGAAATTATAAAAGGATAGTGAGACATAATTACAAATACTTTATTGGCATATATTTAATAACCTAATGAAATAGACAAGTTCCTTGAAGACAAATTATCAAAATGGACCCAAAAAGAAATAGAAAATCTGAATTACCCTGTAAGTACTAAATAAGTTGACTGTGTCATTAAAAATCATCTTGTAATAAAGATCCCAGACCCACACAATTTCATATATGAATTCTACAAACAGCCAAGGGGAAAACACTATGAGTTCAACAAATATTTTACAGATTAGAAAAAGAGGGAACACGTCCCATCTCATTTTATTCTCCTAAATTCAAAACCACCCTGATACCAAAACTAGAAAAGACAGTACAAGAAAACTAGAACCAAGTTTCTCAGGAACATAAACTCAAAAATCCTTCACAAAATATTAGCAAGTGAAATCCAGAAATATGCGAATCATCGTCATTTGCCTGTCCAGACCGTAGTTCCTTTGCTTGTAAACCAAAAAGGGTAAGCCAGAACAGATCCTTTCTTAAGATCTTTTTAAGTCTTAAATTTTATGGTGTATTCAGTGAGGCCACTGGTCCAGATTTCTTTTTCTCTGTCTCTTTTTTTATTGAGATATAATTGACATACAACATTATATTAGTCGCAGGTATACAGCATAATGGTTTGATAATTCGTTTATGTTGCACAATGATCACCACAATAAATCTAGTTAACACCTGTCACCATACAGAGTTACAGAACTTTTTTTCCTGTGGCAGACTAGGGCACCCGGGTGGCTCAGTCGTTAAGCGTCTGACTCTTGCATTTGGCTCAGATCATGATCTCAGAGCTGTAAGGTAGAGTCCCGAGTCCCACTCCACGCTCAGCAGAGCCTGCTGAGGGTCTCTCTCTCCGTTCCTCTGCCCCTCCCACTCATGTGCACGCTCTCTCTCACTCAACTAATTAAATAAACCTTTAAAAGGGCTTAGAGTTGCTAAAATTCCAGCTTCTATTAGCCTTGGGGAAAAAGGCAAGTTTAAGTGGCACATAACAGGCTTTAACATACAAGCATACCTCCTTTTTTTTTTTTTTTTAAAGATTTTATTTATTTATTTGACAGAGAGAGATCACAAGTAGACGGAGAGGCAGGCAGAGAGAGAGAGAGAGAGGGAAGCAGGCTTCTTGCTGAGCAGAGAGCCCAATGTGGGACTCGATCCCAGGACCCTGAGATCATGACCTGAGCCGAAGGCAGCGGCTTAACCCACTGAGCCACCCAGGCGCCCCAGCATACCTCCTTTTATTGTGTTTCATTTTACTGAGCTTCATACACACTGTTTTTTGTTTTTATTTTTTAAATTCTTCTTCTTATTTTTTTTTACATTTTATTTATATTTATACATTATATTTATACATTATATATTTATACATTATACATTATATTTATACATTATATTTATTTTACAAATTGTAGGTTTGTGGCAATCCTGTATCAAGAGAGTTTATTGGAGCCATGTTTCCAACATTTGCTTATTTTGTGTCTCTGCTTCACATTTTGATAATTCTCACAATATCCCAAACTTTGTCATCAGTACTCTATTTGTTACAGTGAGCAGGGATCATTGTTACTACTGTATTGTTCTGGGGCGCCATGAACCACGCCCGTGTAAGACTGTGAACTTGATTGATAAATATTATGTTCTGACTGCTCCACTGACTGGCTCTTCCCCCATTTCTCTCCCTTTCCTGGGGCCTCCCTATTTTCAGAGACACAGCAACACTGAAATTCAGCCGATTAGTAACCCTACAATGGCCTCTAAGCGTTCAAGTGAAAGGAAGAGTTATGTGTCTCTCGCTTTAAATTGAGAGCTAGAAATGGTTCTGTTCAGGGTGGAAAGCATTTCAAAAGCCAAGACAGGCTGAAAGCTAGACCACGAGGGCCCCGAATTGCATGCTATAAAGAAACTTTTCATGAAAGGAAAAGTCAGTCAATGTCTCAAACTTCACTGTTGTCTTCTTTTAAGAATTGACCATAGCCCCCCCAACTTCCAGCAACCACTGCCCCACACAGTCAGCAGCCACCACCATCGAGGCCAGACCCTCCACCAGCAGAAAGATTACAACTCACTGTGAGCTCAGATGATGGTTAGTGTTTTTTAGCAATAAAGTGTATTTTAACTAAGGTATTTACATCGTCTTTTTAGACATAATGCTATTGCACTCTTAACAGACTGCAGTACAATGTAAACATAACTTTTATATGCACTGGGAAACCAAAAAAATTATTTGACTCACTTTAGGGCAATATTCTATTTATTGCCGTCGTCTGGAACGGAATCATCAATATCTCTGAGGTAGTGCTTGTAAAGTTACAAGGTGGTCCTGTCCCCCATTGCCTCAAGTAGCAAGAATTTAAAGTCAGAAACTGGACAGAAGAGATGTGTTGGGGATGGGTCCTTGTGTCATACTACATAAGCAGTTCCCCAGCCCTTCTGGAATTTTCCTGGTGCTGACGCAGTGTCTCTATTAGTTGGAATGGTCAGTGACTGTGACACAGCGGTACTCAACCTGGGTGGTACTCAGCTTAAAAGTCAATTTGATCCTGACAGAAGTCAAGGAAACCCCCATAGAACCTCTTTGACCGCCCCTTAGAACACTAGGGGAGAAAGAAGCCATTCATGGGGTAATACAAAGAACACACCAGAAGTTAAGTTTCCTTTGTTCCAGCACTGCGCCCAAGAGTGAGGTACAAAATAGGATCACAAACCGGATCTATAAAAATACAATTGTTACATTTCTGTTTAAATTGAGGACCAAAGGGGCGCCTGGGTGGCTCAGTGGGTTAAGCCTCTGCCTTCGGCTCGGGTCATGATCCCAGGGTCCTGGGATCGAGCCCCGCATTGGGCTCTCTGCTCAGCGGAGAGCCTGCTTCCTCCTCTCTCTCTCTGCCTGCCTCTCTGCCTGCTGTGATCTCTCTCTGTCAAATAAATAAATAAAATCTTAAAAAAAAATAAATTGAGGACCTAAGAAACTGCAGACAGGAAAATGATCATTTTCTTCCAGTTGTTGAAAGTATTCTAATCTAATGTACGGAAATACTGAGTCTGGGGCAGACTAATGGGGACTATCATCATAGGGCCCAGAATCGGATTAGCGGGCAAGGTAGGGCCAGGAGGAAGGAAGGAGAGGATTTTGACAAAGCTGGGGAACCTCAGGCTGAGTTTCACCAGTTCCTTCATGAAGAAGACTGGAATTAATCATAAATCTACCTTTGGGTTTATTATAGGGATAACCTTAATTTATAAAGGATAGTATATATAATTAGTTGTACAGAGCCAGTCATTTTCATCTAAACTTATATGCTGTATTTCTAAAGCCTCAAGTTAAAAACCCCCTTCAGATATTCTGAATCTTTTATCGCAGTCAAGATTTTAATTTTGAGGGGCGCCTGGATGGCTTAGTTGGTTAAGCATCAGCCTTTGGCTCAGGTCTTGATTCCGGGCTCCTAGGATGGAGCCCTATGGCAGGCTCCCTGCTTAGCAGTGAGTCTGTCTTTCTCCCCCTGCCTGTCCCATGCTGCCTGTGCTCTCTCTCTCTCGCTTTCAAATAAATAAATAAAATCTTTTTAAAAAAGATTTTATTTATTTATTTAATAGAGAGAGATACAGTGAAAGAGGAAATACAAGCAGGGGAGTGGGAGAAGCAGGCTTCCCACTGAGCAGGGAGCCTGATGCGGGGCTCGATCCCAGGACCCTGGGATCTTGACCAGAGCCAAAGGCAGATGCCCAATGACTGAGCCACCCAGGCGCCTCATAAATAAAATCTTAAAAAGAAAAAAAAAAGGTTGTAGTGCTTTGAAAGGCTGGTACAGTAAGAATATTTGCAGATGGTGTTGAGCCAGACTTTTTCCTTGTGTGTCATAGGCCACACTGGCGAACTGGATAAAAGGCAAAAAACAATGCAGACTAATGACTTTGGAATGAATGGCTTGGGCCTTTTTAATTCCATAATATCCCAAACTGCTCTTAGCCTCCAAGACTCTACTTTGGAAGGTCTGAACCAACCAGGTACCCTGTGTGTGCTGTTCACGCCATTAACTATTCATGGAATGCCTCCTCCTCCTTCTCCTTCCCAAAGTCTGTCTGTGCTCAACTGCGAATATACCCCACCACTACACTGTACCTCATTCACAGGGGCAATTAATCATTTCTTTGGGTTCTTACAGCTGATAATGTTTCTTTATTGTTCAAGTTGCCTTTGCGCGGAGGGGTGTGTTATCTTTCCTCTGAAGATTTTCTCTTCATCTCTGATGCCCTTTAAAATCACTACTAAACATTTAAGTTAGTATCGCCTTTTACTTATCCTGTTTGGAACATGGTATATTTCTTCAATCTAGAGTCTTATGTTTTTCTTCTGGGAAATTCTCAGCCATAATCTCCTTGAACAGTTCCTCTCTCCCTTTATTCTCGACATCCCGCTTTCTGGAATGTCTAATAAATGTGGGTTTCACCTGCTCAGCCTAGTCTCCAAATCCCAATCCCTACTGCCTTTCTGTATTTCCCTCCTTGTATTTCACTTTAAAAAAAAAAAAAAGATTTTATTTATTTAGTTGAGAGAGAGAGAGAGTGCATGAGCTGGGGGCTGGGGAGGGGCAGAGGGAGAAAGAGAAGCAGGCTCCCCGCTGCTGAGCAGGGGACCAACTCGGAGCTCCATTCCTGGACTCTGGGATCATGAGCTGAACCAAGGGCAGATGCTTAACCAACTGAGCAACCCAGACACACTGTTGTATTTCACTCCTGATCCCTATTTCATTTCTTATCTCTGTACGTGTAGTTTTGATTACCCTTCCGTTCTCCAGGCGTCTTCAGCTGTGTCTAGCTGACTACAGATTTAAAAAAACTCAGGTACACAGATTGATGTTAATCCTTGGTTCATTACGTACTTTCTTCCTATGTTAATACATGGCCCTCTCGTGCTTGTTCAGATATAGATCTATTCATTAATAATATATTAAAAAACGAAGGCACTAGAATGTTAGCAATAACTTAAATCTGCCTATGTACTTCCACCTACTTTTGTCCCAGTGGTTTCCTCTCATCCGAGGAAATCTCGACTCTGAACCTTATGCTTATCATTCCTCTACTTACAATTTTTAAAATCCTATTTTAACAATATATGGATTCCTAGAAAGCACGGTATTCAACTTTTTAAAAAAAATGGTATAACTTTAATTTTTTTTAAAAAGATTTTATTTATTTATTTGACAGAGAGAGATCACAAGCAGGCAGAGAGGCAGGCAGAGAGACAGGAGGAAGCAGGCTCCCTGCTGAGCAGAGAGCCGGATGCGGGACTCGATCCCAGGACTCCGAGATCATGACCTGAGCCGAAGGCAGTGGCTTAACCCACTGAGCCACCCAGGCGCCCCTCTTTATTTAATTTTTTTAAGATTTTATTTATTTATTTGACAGACAGAGATCACAAGTAGGCAGAGAGGCAGGCAGAGAGAGAGAGAGGAGGAAGCAGGCTCCCCGCAGAGCAGAGAGCCTGATGTGGGGCTCGTTCCCAGGACCCTGGGTTCATGACCTGAGCCAAAGTCAGAGGCTTTAACCCACTGCGCCACCCAGGTGCCCCAAATGGTATAACTTTATAAAAATGGTTCTATGCTAAAATAGTCTTCAGGGATGTACTTTTTTACAATTATGTTGCTAAGATTCATGCATAGTGATGCATGTATATGCAGTCCATGTGTTTTGACTGCACCATAATGTCCCATTGTGTTATCATGTGATTATATCACAGTTTATCTATCTAATATTTAATCAACAAGCGTTTGGGTCGTTTCCAGGTTTTTGCTATTATGAATAGCACCATAGTAAATATCACTGTTCATGTCTCTTGGGTTTCTCTGGGTTATGTTCCAATAAATGGAATTACTGAGTTACAGAATATGGGAATGCTCAACTTTCAAGATGATGGCATACTCCTTTCCCATGTGGTTATACCAAACAAATCAACTATTTACCTGTCCATTGAGTTTTTAATTTTCAGGGGCTGTATTTTTCACTTGTAAAAATGTTATGTGGTTCTTTATTGAATTTATTTTTATGTTTCCAAACTGTCTCCTGCTGTGATTACAGCTTCCATTTCTTCATTGATCTGTCTGATCAGTTTAAATATCCATATATTATCATCTTTTTCAAGTTGTGTAATTATTCTCGTGCTTGAGATGCTAAGTCTTTTTGTTGCATGTGCTTAACACCCATATACACTTCCTCACACCATGGTGGTTGTCTCATCACGTGGTTTGTAAATTTTGGTTATGAGCTTATCCTTAGCACAACTTTTTTCCTCCTGGGGGAATCCTGTCTAATCTGGGTTTGGCGCTTCTACAAAGTGACTTTTCGATTGCTTCCACTGGATCCACAGGGGTTTCGATGGTGTAGAATATATGGTTTTTGTTTGTTTGTTTGTTTTGGAGACAGAGAGCATGAGCACGCTCATGGGAGGGGGGTAGAGGGCAGAGGAAGAGGGAAAGAGAGAATACCAAGCAGGCTCCATGCACAGCACAGAGCCCAATGTGGGGCTCGATCTCATGACCCTGAGATCATGACCTGAGCTGAAATCAACCACCCGACCAACTGAGCCACCCAGGTGCCCCACATGTATGTTTTATGTTATGGTGATACCTTGGTTTGGGTTTTCTGTCTGTATATATTGTATACGTCTAGCTCTTACACCCGGACACAGCACAGGCCTGGAGTTTCGCCTTCTCATCGATGACTTTGTTTGTTTATTTGTTTGTTTTAACTCCAAAAGGCCTCAATGGGATGTCAAGTTTCTTTGCCCCTTCCAAGGTTGATGGATGAAATTTTTCTAGTTCCCTTCCAGGGGCTGGGAAGCCCTTCAGGTCACTAGGCTTTATGGAGGGGGATTCAACTATAGTTTCCAAATTCATACATGCTCAAGACCATTTAACTGATAGCAGTGTAGACATGAAAAACCAGTCCATGGTCCCTGGGGCCTGTATGCAGGCCTGAAGAACCTCTTGGGCCATTGTGACATTGGTTCTCACTTTCCAATCTCTCTGGGTTTGAGTTCTTTCTCTTGTTCATTTGTTTAGCTAGCATTTTTATGAGTAGATGAAATAAGGGAGAATGTCCAAGTCAGTGTTGCTAGAAATTCTACTGGTACATTTTTTTTTAAAAAGATTTATTTATTTATTTATTTGGCAGAGACACAGAGAGAGAGAGGGAACACAGCAGAGGGAGTAGGAGAGAGAGAAGCAGGCCTCCCATGGAGCAGGGAGCCCAATATGGGGCTCGATCCCAGGACCCCGGGATCATGACCTCAGCCGAAGGCAGACGATTAATGACTGAGCCACCCAGGTGCCCCTGGTACATTTTTTTAAATTAAAGTTCTTACATCATTCCTCCTTGAACGGTTTGCTATGGCAGACTCCCTGAAGGGCGGGCACATTTTGTTCATCTTTGTCTTCTGCACATCCTTGACTTTTGTACCAACATATTAACCCAGAATATACACACCCAATAGAACTGTGAAACGCAGACACAATGAACAAACAAGTTAGTGAATGAATCCACCTGGCAACATCATCTTTACGGACTCCACATTGGCTTTCCCATAAGACCCCAACCCTTCGTTTTCTTCAAACAACTCTTATGGTATAGTAAGACAAGGCTTTAGTCACAGAAGACCAGCCAAGGAGGGGAGCAGAGGATTTGGAAATCCTGAGCTCAGGAGAGCTGACAAGCTATTGTCTCTATTCCCCAGGGAGTGTGAGAGGCTAGGTCAGCTGCCACATGGAGGCAGTGTGCTGTGCATTTTACCGGATTTGTACACTCAATTTTTGTTTCAGACTGAGCCGGGCTTGTGAAATTTCAGGAGTGGGAACGCCTCCAGGAAAGTGGCAGAACACAGGTGGCTTTTGTGCAAATTCTCCTTCTCAGTGCAGCCAGAACTTCTCTTGCTCCCCCTGCATTATTCCTGCTATTCTAGTCATGAACGGGGACATTTAACCACACAGAGCTTATGTTCTGAGTGAGTGTGTGTGGTGCCCACATGTGTGTACATGTGTGCCTATGTTCATGATATGTTCAGCCTGTGTCTTTGGGAGAGGAAAACCAGCACTCCCTGAAGAGATCTGCCTCAGGACTTACCATCACATGGAAGCTGTTCTGCGTACGTACCCCCCACCCCACACTCACTGAACTGTGAGTGGCCTGAAGATGGGTATTACATCGGCATCATCTTTGTACCCTCTGTGCCAAGAGAGGAAATGTGTGCTGAATCAGATACTCAAAGAGGAAACTTGGGACAAGATGCTCCCAGAGTCCAGCTGCTTTTCTGGGCTAGGACCTGTGTCCTCCTGTTAGCCGATGTCTCTGTGGAGGAAGGGTCCCCTTGCTCCCTTTTCTAGCCACAAAGGCAGACGCCAAGACAACCTGCATCCCACCCTGCCTGGCCCAATTCTCTCTCAGCTTTGGTTTCTACTGATGAATGTGATAACAAAAATAATTTCTTGCATGATAACAAATTATTACTTTGACTACAAAAGGGATATTCCTTCCTGGTTTCAGCAATGGGAAGAAATAGAAAATTATTTTAATATTTCCATTAAATAGGCACAAGTGTAAAAAAAAAATCTTCAGTAGGACTATTCTGGTCTTGGAGAGTGAGAACCAGTTTGTGGCCTCTTCACCAAGTGTGTGGCAATGGTGTCCCCAAATAGCTTGGGGTGATGAAAGAAATCAGCATGGAGAGACGCCTCTCTATTTGTCTTCTCAGCCTTGGGAGTGGGCCCCAGTAGGGCTTTGCCTGAACCCTGGCCTCTCTCTGCCCAGGGCTATGAGGTACTCAGAGTTGTTGCATTCTGAGTGTGTGAAAAGCACCAAGGGAATATGAGTCAGAGAAAAAACTCCTAGGGCCAACCTCACCCTAGAATTGTTTCATTCGAATGGGGAGCTAGAGATGGGGGAACAAGCCCATTGCCAAAGACTCCACACTGTTCCAACTTGCCTTTGACTTCAGGCCTCAGCAAACGCTGACACAGGGCTGACAAATGGAGAAGGGCTTGATTTACAGAGCACTCCTCCATCCCAAAGACACCAAACATTGTAGAATTGAGGTTCTAGAGTGCTTCCACACAATGTGAGCTAGCCCTGCGCCTCTTACCACCTAGCACCCTGGAGTAAATTTCCAATAGGCAACATGCCCTCTTATGAGGCAGGACAGAGTAAAAGCTTCTTCTCTACAGATGTCATTAGGAGAGTCAGATGAAGAGCCAAGTTGGGTGCTGTGTTGAAGAACAGGATAGAAGGCAGGAATCTTGAGGTCACTGGGGGAATTTCATAATAGCTCCTGCTTTCTGTTAACCAGCTTTAGGGGGTTTCCATCATTATTAGGGGTTATATTGTTTAATGACAGGAGCATGGAGAGTCCCTCCGATTTTCATAGGTTGGCCCTAATGGCACAAATACCTTGAGTTCCTATGAATGTTTCTCAGACAGTCTGCCCAAAGGAGCACAGTCCTTCCCTAGGACACTGGACTGTGTCATATGTTTTCCTCACAGTGGAGACTCCAGAATTTCTACAGAAGAAGGTCTTAGGGGCCCTGATTTTGGAAGTGGAGGCTAGTCAATCTTAGATCTGGGTTTTCATGAGCTGTGGGATCAGCTGGTTGGAAACGATCACCAGAAAGGAAACAAACATAAAAGCATGATTAGGGAAAACATATATACTTTGTTTATATCAATGAGATGCTCTTTGGTTTATATGGACATGAAATCTGGAATTTATTTTTTCTTTCTTAGTCAATTTATTTTTTCTTTCTTAGTCAGCCTTTGTTTCTGCTAAGTTTCTTTCTTCTGGATTATACTATGACCTTTCTGGCCTGGGAATTTAAAATGCATATCTTGTGATTATTTAGTAGGCTGAAATTTATCTATTTTCTTGCTGACCTAACTTGTTGGGACTTTGGATATGGGGTTGATGCAGATGGGTGTGGGGTAGGCAATATTGGCCCACATTTCTTGGCTCCTTGGGACCCTAGAAGAAACACTATTGTTTTGGAATTAAAGTGACTATATCTCTAGTAGAACCACAAAAGATCAGATTGAATCTAAACACAGAGACTTTCACTAGCATAAGAAAGCAAGTCACTACTCCTCTCTGGATTTCAAGATCATATAAATGGAAGAGGTTGGCCTAATGACTCAGGTCTCTTGTCTCTGGTTCTATCTAGGGATCCACTGTTCGTCCTCAGCAGCTTGGGTTATAGGGCTTATTTTCTTCTCCCCCTTCTATTTACTATAATCTCAGAATGAGTTCTTTCATGCTTCCCTCATCTCACATTTTCCAGTTGAAAAGAGAGGACTCTCATCGGCCTCTCTTCTTCCCATCAGCATCTCGAGTAATCTCGGCCTCTCAGACAAGAAACATGATTTGGCTCTTTCTTTCCTGAAGAAACTCCAGAGTACAGCCAAATCAAGGGAGAATGACCCACAGAAGCACAGATGGATACTTCCTCTCTTGGAAGGAAGAAAACAAAGAAGAGGAGGAGAATAGCTCCAACATGGGACTACCCAAGACCCCTGGACCACAGCACTGGGCACCAGGACTCCAACTCCTGTCCGTGGGACCTCTGTCATGCTTTCATTTATAGAGTGTGACAGCAAGAAAGTCTGCAGTGATCATCTCAACAGCCACAATTCTGAAGGATGATATGAGCTGTGATCAACCATTATTAAGCCTGAGGACATCTTTTTTCTTCAACAGTTAATCCGAAGACAGCCTGTTTTGTGCACAAATTCAGAGCCAAGTCAGATGAAGTAAATAGATGTGGCAGCTTCCTTCTAAGAGTTTATGGTCTAAATTGAACACCCCAAGATCACAATGGGGAAACAAAGCCTGGACAGCCTTCAAGAGCATTGAGTCCATATCAATACGCATTACATCCTGGCCTCAGGTCAGACACTCTGATGTACTCAGGAAGGGGTAAGGGCTTTAGGTTTTGAATATGGGGCAGTGCTTTCAGCAGGAAAAACCACTATGTCATGCCAGTCAGTTAGGAAAGCTTCCATCCTGGAGAGAATTCCAGAAAGTCAATAGGGTCGACATGATGTGACAACTTGAGAGGGGAAGAGGTGGTACGAGGAAGATGTTCAGGGCAGAATGGATGAGCTCATTTAACAAGGACCAACATTTTCCAGAGCTTTAAAGGATGTGACCACTTGAATTAGAAGCTTCTAGGTTGTCTTTCTTTCTCTCATTGTTCAGCTGTCCCTGGAAATTCCACCTCTGGCACCACAGCTTCCCAGGAGGTGTCCAATCAGACCCAGTGTATTCACCTTCAGCAAATGGTATTAGAACTCAAATGGGTGTTTGCTCTCTCTACCTATATTCACTCTGGCCTGTGGCACATATTTACACTTCAATGGCTTAGTAAATTATGTCTCTGTTTCTTTCAGCAGGCAGACAATACCCATGACATAGCCGAAGCATGCAGCCCACTCATTTCACAGATGAGAACATGGAGGTTACCAGAGACTGTAAAACTCGTCTCGTCGGTGACTTTGGGGAACACAGAGGTCATGTTTGTCAGTGCAGGGTTATTGTTCTGTGGCTTGGGTTTGGGATCTGCCTTCCTGCTGTGCTCCACCTCTGCCTCCCTTCCCTGTCCCGGCTGCCCTGGTCCGCCTCCACCATCCCTGCCCCTGGCACTCACGCCTGCCCGCATAGATCCCTCCTGTTTGCCTCCAGCACAAAGGCAGTGGCAGAGGAGGAGGAAAGACTGGACTCCAGCAGCTAAAGTGGAAGGGAGGAGACAGAAAGAGGAAGAAAAGAAAGGCCACAGACATGTGAAAATTGTCCTGGGAGCACAGAGTGGAGGAAACTGATCACCTTGATTATACCACTTCTGTAGACAATTCACAATTCAGAAATGCTTCGACCGCAACAGCTGCTTTGGAAGACTACCATGAATTTGGATCTCTCTGTTCCAGCATGCTTAGGGAGAAAAGCAGCAGCTCTTTAACTTAAATATATTCTAACTACTCACTCTTTTAGAGCTCCCCGCCTCCTTTTTTTAAAATGGAAAGTACATTTCTCCCCTAGAGGGTTCTATTCAACTGTATCTACAAAGGGATGACTTCTGGACGCAGGACCAGCCTAATGATGTGTATTAACAAGTCTCGCTATAATTCCAGGCCAGGAATGGAGAGTATCTGCCACTGTGAAACAATATAATAGGAGAGAAAATGGTGGAAACTTCGTTGCAAAGGTTAGGCTGTGTGTCTTAAAAGCAAAGTTTTTAGAGAAAGCATGCCTGGTATAAGATTGGGTGTGAGGAATTAGCTGGTGTTTCTGGGTAGCAGTTCAAAAAACAAAACCCAGAATTCAAATACTAAATGGACAATTATTTGTGTCCTAACAAACTTGGCAGCAGGGGTATACATCCCTGTTTTTGTTTCTGAGCAACCACTGAAAACTCCTAAATTTCCTCGAAGTTCTATTTAAAGACTCTTACAAGAATGGACCCAAAGCTTCCCTTGAAAAATGCAATCTCACTTTACAGTCATTCTGGTAAATATAACAAAAATGATTAAAAAGGTGTTAAAGGTTTAACTGATTATGGCACTACAGTGATTGGCCTCTATGTTGCCCTGGTTGGTGTCTATACATTTCGTGAAGTTTTGTACTGACGCGTGTGCAGATACATAATTTGTGTTGAGTTCGTTGTTGCACTTGTGATCATTTTCTATAAAAAAAATTGGTCATTTGGCTGTTGGCAATGCATGTGGCTTGGCTTCTACTGGAAAATCTGATTCAGCTTACATCAACTTGACTTATAGCACCTTTGCCAGAAATGAATTCTAGGAGTGCAAGACAGCCCTGTTTTTCCCCAGGTCTGTAGAGGCCTGTTGGATTTAATGGGTTATGTGCAGGACACAAGGATGTGACTCACCTATCCACTTAACAGTCATACAAAAGTACACAACTCAGCCACAGCCATAATACTCTCTGTATCGGCCATAATGAATGTGCATTATGAGTTTTTGTGATTTTACAGGAAATTGAGCATAGGTGCTCTGTGAACAAACAAAAAAGCGTTCAGTTCGATATTGTCAATGTCATTAATGTAACTGTAATGAACTGTTTTCATAGGACAAGTGTGCTGAGCCGAGTGTTGTGAACTTGAACATCACTGACATCCCTTTCTGATGTCTTCCTGCTTTGTAGAAGAGAAGTTGGTAGCTACACTTCCCAGAATTCTCTCTACATGGTTCCAAGAGAGATCATCTGGTGAGAGGCTCTTATGTGAGGACGTGGGAAGACAGAGACCATTATTCTCCACAGGCAGAAGTGAACAGATGCACAGAGAAGCATAAAGTTCAAACATCTTCCAGACACCCTTTTTGACAACTGTCTATATTGTGCTATAGGCTGAAATAGTTGGCGGGAGCACCTTATAGACTCATGGGTTTTGTAATTTCCCCAGTGGGCTCTTGAGGACATGAACAATGGCTTACTTGATCTTTGCTTCCCCAGTGGCTGTGTATGCCTTACTTCCCTGTCTTAAAACTCTTAATACTCAGGATACACAGAATAGCTTCTATTTTCCGGATAAACTGCTGACTGCTACAGTAAGTAATTATTAAATAACTTGACACACAATGAGGAAAACAGGACAGACAGAAGTATACTGCGTTATAGGAATATCTATGAAGGGCAACAAATCTCAGATGGGGGGGGCATGGGAGAAGTGGTCTCTCTGAGTGGTCTCCAAGCCAAGGACCGAAGGATAAAAGGGGGTTAGGTAGGCTAAAGGCATGGAGTGGAGGAGATGGGGACTGTCTTCAATTTGTGCAAAGACCCAGAGGCCAGAGGGGAGTTCAGGGAGGGTTTTGGTAGGTACCCCATTGAGGGGGGGAAGGTGGGTGGTGAGCCATAACAGCAATGGGGAGATACTGTGGACTTTCAAATAGTCAAGTGACCTGATCAGGTTTAGGGTTTCAAACAATCGCTCTGGCTATAAGATCAAGAGTGGATATCAAGAGAGCAAGACTGAATGCAGGGACACCAAGTAGGAAGCTATTGAGATTTCCCTAGCCTGGACTTGGCCATTGGCAGTGGGGCTGGAGAGAAGATAACAGATACAAGAAATTGTTCAGTGTATGACTGGTGGAGGGCTTAGAGAATGGAGGAAGTCAAGGATGACTCATCTTACACATAAAGAGACTGAAGCTCAGAGTGGTCATGCAGCTCACCTAAGGTCACACAGCTCGGAAGCAGCGGAGTCAGATCCAAGTCTCAATTAGTCTAACTCTGGAGCCTTGGCTTTTAACTCTAAGCTCTCTAGCATACAAATCAGAATATAGTCACGGGTGTTCAATTTTAAAAAATCATTAGCATTTCCTAGTTGCTTTAACTCATTTGCATAGGTTTTTCCCCCTCTCCATTTGTGTGAACGTTGCTGTAATTAAAGGAAAAGGAAGGGTTAAATAAGATTTCTTCCCCTCACTAGAATTTTGGTTTCAGTTTAAAGTAAAACCAAAAGGCATTTCTGTTTTACTTCATGAAGTACATAATCTGTAATTCTGGAAGTTTTAGAGGCTAAAAGCTATGACCAGCTGTCGTATTTTGTTTGCCAAATGACTAAGATGACGTGTAAGGTTGGGGAAGTTATAAAATAATTATCACATATTGCTCCCAAACACCTACCTCTTCTATTATATTTTAGATGTTTTAAACGAGTCTGAAACAGTCAGAAACAAATACGGACTTGTCCATGATTCTAACTCCCTTCTGTTCACTGCTGTCTCAAGCCTCTGTCTCTAGAACAAACCTCTTTGCTGAGTTCCAGACACCAGAAGCCATCCCTAGACAAATGACTCAGGCTCCCTAGACTTTCTACGCTTCAACAATCTCACCTCCCCACTCCGCTTTTCTTCCTGAAATCCACATCAACCAAGTCAACAAAACCAGCACTTAGAAGTTGTTCTAGATTCCTTTCTCCCCGATTCCTCATACCAGCTCAACCACTAAAACCTGATGATTCTACCTCTTCAGGATCTTTGTTTTTTCCCTCTCCATGTCCACTGTGACTGCCTTAGCATGGGCCAGTGTTTCCAAATGTCTGACACAATACATTTTGTGATGTAGAAATCAGAAATCAGAATTTCTGAATTTCCGTAACACCTTACTTGAGTGTCTTTAAATAATAAAGATTGACCACCATAATAAACAACGTGTAGTTTTTCTGTGATAGTGTTATAATAAACATTTGAAAGGTTTTCTGTAAAGAAGAAAAAGATATAATAATAACAAATGCTTGGTTATTACTATTATGAACCAAAATATTTTGATCAAATTACATAATTCAGTAACATGAAAAATGACCTCTGCCTAATATAGACACTTGATAATAGATGCTAAAATAAAGAGGATATAAAATTAGAAGGGAGCAGGGTGCCTGGGTGGCTCAGTGGGTTAAAGCCTCTGCTTTCGGCTCAGGTCTTGATCCTAGGGTCCTGGGATCGAGCCCCGGATCAGGCTCTCAGCTCAGCAGGGAGCCTGCTTCCGCCTCTCTCTCTGCCTGCCTCTCTGCCTACTTGTGATCTCTGTCTGTCAAATAAATAAATAAAAAATCTTTAAAAAAAAATTAGAAGGGAGCATTAACACAACACAAATGCCAAGTAATTATTTTATTTTTTTTTTAAAAAGTTATTTAAATTCTAGTTAGGTAATATATACTGTAACCCAGTTTCAGGTGTACAATATAGTGATTCAACACTTCCATACAACACCCAGTGCTCATCACAACAAATGGCCTCCTTAATCTCCGTCACCTCTTTCACCCATCTCCCCACCCCCATCTTCCTTCCTTCCTTCCTTCCTTCCATCCCCCACCCCACAACTATCAGTGTGTCCTCTATAGTTAAGAGTCTGTTTTACGGTTTGCCTCTCCTTTTTCTCACCTATGTTCATCTGTTTTGTTTCTTAAATTCCCCATATGAGTGAAATCACTTGGTATTTGTCTTTCTCTGATTTATTGCACTCAATACAATACCCTCTAGTTCTGTCCATGTCATTGCAAATGGCAAGATTTCATTCTTTTTCTTGGTTGGCTGAGTAATATACACACACAATGGGATATTACACATTCCATGTATACACACACACATATATACCACCTCTTCTTCATCCATTCATCAATGGACGGGCATTTGGGCTCTTTCTGTAATTTGGCTATTGTTGATAATGTTACTAGAAACATTGGGGTGCATGTATCCCTTTGAACCCTTTGAATCAGTATGTTTGTATCCTTTGTGTAAATACTTAGTAGTGCAATCGCTGGGTCATAGGGTAGTTCTAACTTTTTAACTATGGAACCTTCACACTGTCTTCCACAGTGACAGCCCCAGTCTGTATTCCCACCAACAGTGCAAGAGGGTTCCCTTTTCTCCACAACTGTTGTTTCCTGTGTTGTTAATTTTAGCCATGAGTAATAATTTTAAATCATTGATTTTAAATTCATTAAAAAAATTGAAAGACAGTATTGTGTAAAGGGAGGTGGTTGGGGGATGGGGCAACTGGGCGATGGGAATTAATGAGGTCACGTGATATGAATGAATGAATCATTGAACATTATATCAAAAATTAATTATGTACTATACCTTGGCTAATTGAATTTAAATAAAAATTTAAAACAAAATAATAATATGGAAGCACTGTTGAAAAAACAGACTATTGATAAATAGCTTCCAATGAGAATCTCTGGAGCTGTCTCATGCCACGTAGCCTCATACACCTCTACAATTTCTTTCACTGTCTCCTGGTTTTCTCATCTTCTCAATATTGTTCTACATTGTTCTCTACTGATTCATCCATAAAAACCTATGTTATAAAAAAGAAGAAAGCATTGCAAGTATTTAATATTTTAAACTTATTCTTAAAATGGAATTATAAATCATACAAGCATAAATTTCCTTGACCAACAGTCTTTGTTTTAGGACAAATATCCCAGATGTCTAAAAATGTCTTTTATCTTGCGCTGAGGTTAGTTGAATTAGTTAGTTGAAGATATGTTAGAAACATCTTCAGATTGGGTGTTAGTGAGCATGTTGCTTCAAATACGCTCATTTTCTCTTTTTTAACAATGAAAATATTTTGTCTGCTTGCTTTGGTTTTTGTTTTGCCATTTAAATATATTGCTTTTTTGAATTCAAATTTTAGATCAGTTCCTGGTCTCTTATTAGAGCATCCTATAATATTAATCTGTCTTTCTTTATGTATTTCTTTTGTCAAAATACTTGCAAAGACTATGGCTTCTGATGAATATTTAAACACTAGAAATGTTAATGAGTGTTCAGTAATATTCAAATAACATAACATTTAGATCTTCTAACAAGCTCAACAGCACCCCACAGGATTGCATGCCCAAATTGCCTATTTGGGACTTCTTTTGCTTCCCAAAACTCGTTAATTTCTTAGCACAACCAGGAGGATAATTTGTATAAAGTATACTATGTGTATACACTTATTAGTATTTATTTTATTTGCAAGAATGACATCATTATTAAGAGACAGGGCATCAGACACACACCTATAGCATGTCAACAGCCTTAAGCAAGACTGACTGATTGGGTAGTGACTGCGTCTCTCTTACCTGGTTCTGCTCCAGTTCCCAGAACGTCAGCTTCAATATTCGCCTCTGTGGCCCATGTTTCCTGCTCTTGTTTTTGACTTGATGTTGAATCAATTTCATTGAGCCATTAGTGCCTCTAGGGTTAGTAGTTAAGCTCTAATTCTCACAGGTGAATTATAATACTTTCTCTCATTTTTATGATTTCTTAACTGATTATTAGGTCTAGGGTTTAGAAAAATATGAACATTTTATTTTATTTTATTTTATTTTAAAGATTTTATTTATTTATTTGACAGTCAGAGATCACAAGTAGGCAGAGAGGCAGGCAGAGAGAGGGGGAGGGAAGCAGGCTTCTGGCTGAGCAGAGAGCCCGATGTGGGACTCGATCCCAGGACCCTAGGAAGTAAATAGATGTGGCATGTCCTATGGTTCTGAGCCGAAAGCAGAGGCTTTAACCCACTGAACCACCCAGGTGCCCCAAATATGAACATTTTAAAGAAATGTCAGGAAGGAATTCTTACATGGAAACAGTAGTGTAGGTTCACATAATCTTGTAGTCAAATAATCACTTTATTAGTCTCTGCTTCTTGCCATGTATCCTTCTATCCATCCTTTCCACTGCTTATTCTATAAAATGGAATGTACTTACCAAATTGTATTGTAATTTTTAAATATGCTTGTATTTCCCACTTTATGGCAGATTTCTTAAAATCAGTGACTGAATCTTATTTAGGTCTTTATCTCTAATGTCTAGCAATGAATTGATATGTTTTAGATTCTCAGTCAATTCTTGATGAATTTAGAGGTATTAAATTAAATTAATTTGAAATAGAAAGATAGTGAGGACTGCTGATTCTGGAAACTTGTGAGTTGAGACAACAAGACACCTCCCATCTACAGATCTCTAGAAATTCTAGACAACATATAACTAAAAAATTCTAAAACAGAACTGAGCACGGAAGAAAAAACAAGGAAGTTTTTAGAAACAGAAAGACTGAGAAGCAGAAAATCCAACAAAACCCTGAAAGTCAGGGGTATAAGCCAGAAGCTGACATTGCAACAACAGGGATTGGGGTAGGGTAGAGGATTGGGGTAGGTAGACAGTGGTAAGGGAGTCTGGAAGGATGGGGCAGTTTCAGACCAGGAATTTTTATAACCATGTAAAGAAATAAGCCCATCTATGATGGTGACAAAAGCTTACTGCTCTCAAGGTTGCTGAATGGAAAGAACATTCCTTTTATGAGAAATCAAAGGCCAAGCCTCTACCATGCACAGGACCTGAGTCCCAGTGTTATTGAATCATGTGGTTCAGGAATCTCAAGCCTGAGAAATTAACATAAAAATTGGTCCAGTAATAGCTCTAATCCATTTGGCAAAGCAAATACAAGACCACTCTGGAGGGAATACCTTTATAATTCAGGTTGTATAGGACTTGCATAGAAAGCACAATCCCACTAAAAAACAAAAAATAAACAAACAAAAAATAGAAATCACAACCCCCCTAAAGATGTACACACAATTAAAAATTGCAGACACACAAGGAAATAATTCATTATGAATAAGAGCCAGCAAATTTAAAAAAAAAATTCACCTAAGAACTATGCTTTATTTGGAAAAAAAAAAAAAAAAACAAAAAACCAACCAACCAAACAAAAAACAAAACAAAACAAAAAAGTAATTAGAGATAAAAGGAAGAAGAGAAACTATAAAAAACACTATTTTAGAATGAAAGGTAAAAAATAGAATTTCTATAAATGAAAATAAGTTATTGAAATGAGAAACTCAAATGGTCTATTTAAGTGACAGATTAAATAGGGTCAGAGAGAGAATCAGAGAACTAGAATATAGAGCTGAGAAAATTTTCCAGAATATTTACAAAGGGACAATTCAACTGAAATCAATTTATTAGCAGTAATAGAAATGCAGAAAATGGACCAATACCATCAGAGGGATGAGTAAAAATAATTGTCAATCTATGTGCTAGATACTTTCAGTTTGCCTCTCCACCTTTCTGCACATTGCTTCTTGTCCCAGGAGGCTGACCTTAATAAAGTGCAATACTCAGGGTCACTTGCTTTTTGGCTTCTGATTGGGTCCAGTCACTGTAGGGTAGAGAGTGGTAAGATCTCTCAAAAGAGAAAAGAGTATTTATTCCCATCACCAGTACCGCCCTTAGATCCAGACAGTCAGGATCCCTGCTCTGGGCCCTGAATTAAAGAATGTTTGGGGGATAGAAGGTGAAGTAGAGATGTATTTGGAAATGCCTTCCTCAAAATTGTCTAGGCCCCCATCTAGCACTTGTGACAGCTAGGGCCAACAATACTGAACAGACAGGATACTGCAGCCTGCACATGGTTCTACATGATCTCAGGTTAACTGAATCATAATTTTCTAACTCTTCCTTCAGTGGCTAGAACTGGCTGGACTTGGTAGTGCTGGCCATTTTGGGTCCTACCTGGTTCCTGAAAGGTGAGTGTCTTACTCAAAATTGTCTAAGCCCTCTTCTAGTGCCTGGGACTAGCTGGAATCAACAGTGCAATTTGAGCAGGGAGCTCTGAGCTTGGGCTGGGAATTGTGTGGATCCCAGGCCCTATTTATCACATTTGAGGCACATTTTGACCCTGAAATCGATTTGTGATTGGGCCAACAGAACAGAATGGTGTGGATATGCTGCATTTGGGTGACTCACGTCAGGCAGAGGATGAGTTCAGAGCTCTAGGCTACTGGACTGTTCACCTTCGGGCTTGTGACTGTTATGTAGACTCATTATATCTTGCCTGAATGTGTTCTGATGGTGGTGTTCACTCTAATCAGTAGTCCACCCAAAGGCAGTGGGGGCAACTGTCAGGGTCTTCTTTTACCCTGTGTATGCTTCACTGCTGGCTCACCAGGTGGCCACCACCCTCTTCATAGGCTCTGAGCCATAGGCCAGGCAATCCTCTGGGAGTGGCTGTGCTTGTATCCTCTGAGGGCTTTCAGGACTGCTCCCCAACTCTTAATCCACAACCTCTGTTTGATTGACGTGATATCAATTTGCTTTCCCAGGTCAGTCTTGAATGACATGTTTAACGTGACCAGAAAGCCAATTATCATTCTCATTCTGTATTCTCTGGATAAACTTGACCTAGAGTCATTGTGAGTGAAACGCAATAACTGCTTTTGAGAGAGTCACTGGAAGCTGGTGTTCATGAGTGGCATGATGTATGGATGATGTGATGTCATGAGTAATGATATAACCAGCATTAGATAAATGGTTCTAGAAAATGGCAGAGGCAAACAGACATAGTTGATTCTATTCATACAGGTTCCAAAGAGTTGTGCATATACTACAAATTACTTTGACTCACATGTGTCTGTGAACTTTGCAATACATTTTTAAATTAAATTGTTTGTGTAGAAAAGAGCCCTACTGTATCTGTCCAGACCCACATACCATAGGGGTGGCTCTGCATCAGGCTCTCTTTCTCTGCCAGATCATATTTTAAGGTGTTCCATTATAGGCAGAATGTATGGAAGTGGGTTCCTAAAGTGTGAAATATAGGAATATAGAATATAAAATTAGGTCAAGCAGAATTTATTGATATTGGAGCACTCACCTGGTATTCTATATTTAATATGTTGACTCAAACACCTAGAAGTGGCACTCAATTGAAGTCTGGACTCAATAATAGTGTATAGCAGGGTTTCTCAAAGTTTAATATGCATAAAATCACCTGGCAATTTTGTTAAAATGCAGATTCTGATTCTGTCGGTCTGTAGATTCTGATGCTGGGCCTGGGATTGTGCATTTAGAACAAGTTCTGATTCATGGATCATATTCAAATAGCAAAAACCTCTAACCAACAGTGTGGAGAAAAGAGTCGAAAGACTCCAGAGATGAGAATGTTGGCATGGACTTATCATGAGTTCAGCCACTCTAACAATCCCCCAGGATGTCCTAGGGGATATCCCCTTCATTAAAATATAATAAATGCATTGCTCAGAAGAGCACCAGAATTATTGAAAAAGTGTGGTAATCTGACATGGGCCAGAGATCATGGCCGCAGATGATACAGTAGAACTGGGTTCCCTCATTTTGGTAAAAATGGTGGATCCTGGCATGGGACAGTTCTGGTGGTGGTGCTTAGCCATCAGAGACATGCTGGACAAATTGGGGTAGAGGCAATCTATATTTTTACTTGCATGGACCTGTATGATAGCAAATGAATCAGACTTATGAAGGAACAGAATGGGTAGTCAATCTACAATGGTGTTTACTGGAATATATGAGTGGGACTACTCTAGGTCTTGTAGGCAACAACAGGATTCACAATACTGTAGTGGGGTTTCATAGCCTCTTACCTAATTCTCAGACTTAGCTCAGTTCAAAAAGACTTGGAGTCTCTTGATTGAGGAGAAAGTTGAGTCCCTGGGGAAAAGGGACTTCAATGTTGTCACAATGTATGTACTATGACTATTTCTGCAAATCTTTTCCTGAGAAGCTGGTACCCATTTACTAGAGTGACTATGCACTGTGGAAGAGAAATATGCGGAACTTTTCAGTATTCCTAGATATTGGCTTGAGCTGATTCTAAATCCTGGATATTGAAAATGCCTCCAGAGCTCACTGTTAAGATTGGAGATGTAGGGATGTTAGGTGATAGATGGAGTCCTGACTCAGGCTCAATCATGGTGGGTCCAGTGAGATAAAGAATCCAACTGGTAAGGATTTCCCCAGCCCCTTAATGTATGGTGGAACTTAGACGTGCTTAGTAACTAACAAAATCTCCATATTGATTATCTGATCTATGGATTGAAAGCTATTAGGAGAAGTCCCCGGAGGGCCCTTCCATGAGGGAGTTTGAGATACCCTTCTCCCACCAAGGACTTTTAAATGCAAGGGGTGGTTTCTTATACCATCTTCCTGTAATGCTCCTGCTTGGCTGGTGAAAAAGTTATATGGGTCTTTGGGAATGAAACCGAGTCATCTGGTGACTCATCTAGTTTGCTGTCCTGGTGTATTTACAGGAGAAAGTAGATGGAGCTCCTGATATCTGGTATGCAGCTTGGACCTAGCAGATGTTTTCTATTCTATTCCCATAGATAAGGATGATCAGAAGCCGTTTGCATTCTTGTGGCAGGAGCAGGGCTGCACCTTCACTGGTTGTTTTCAGAGTCCTGCTCTCTGTCTTAATCCAGTATGAAGGGACCTTGAGCAATTTGATATTCCACAGAGCATTACTTTGGCCATCACAATGATGATATTATGCTAATTAGATCTGGTGAACAGGAAATATCACATACCTTAAATGTCTTAATAAAACACATGCATGCCAGAAGGTGGGAGATAAACCCCATGAAACTTTAGGACACAACAAAACCAGTTTTTAAAAAAAGGTCACTGGCCTGGATAAAGTCAGGATGTTCTCTTGTAAAGTGAGCAAATGGATGTAGCTTGCATTGCCTACTATGCAGAAAGAGGCATACTATTTGATGGACCTCTTTAGGTGTTGGAGGCAAACATATACTTCATTTAAGTGCACCACTAGCTTTGGGGACCCTGGATAGCTCAGTCGGTAGAGCATGCAACTCTTGATTTCAGGGTTGTGAGCTTGAGCCCCATGGCAGGCATAGATATTACTTAAAAAATTGAAAACCTGGGGCGCCTGGGTGGCTCAGTGGGTTAAGCCGCTGCCTTCGGCTCAGGTCATGATCTCAGAGTCCTGGGATCGAACCCCGCATCGGGCTCTCTGCTCAGCGGGGAGCCTGCTTCCTCCTCTCTCTGCCTGCCTCTCTGCCTGCTTGTGATCTCTCTGTCAAATAAATAAATAAAATCTTTAAAAAAAAAATCGAAAACCTTTTTTTAAAAATGCAGGGCAAAAAAGTGTACCCGTAGATCCATTCCCAAATAATTGATCAAGCTGTCAGTTCTGAGGTGATAGTCCAAGATGGTGGGGGAATAGGAGACCCTAGTTTCATCCGGTTCCAAGAATTCAGCTAGATAGCTATCAGATTATTCTGAACAACTATGAACTCAACTGGAGATCTAAGAAAAGAATAGCAGCAACTCTATGAATAGAAAAGTGACACTTCCTGCAAGGTAGAAGGTGTGGAGAAGTGAGTTCAAGGAGATATATGGGAATAGACCTCAGGGGGTGGAGGCCTCAGAGTCAGCCAACTCCTGGAAAGTGAGCAGTAGTGTGCAAAATCAGAGCTTTTAGAAGTCTGCTCTGGTGAGGGACATTCTGGCCTGAAGGGTGCTTTCCCAGCCAGGGCCAACAAGTGGCAGAACCAGCGAGACTTCCCTTCCTCCCCTGGGAGGAGTGGTGTGGGAGCATGCTGCAGGAATCTGCTGGGCTTGGAGACTCCAAATGGGTTCGAGTGCCTGAGATATAAACTCTTGGTCACAGACCAGGTGTGCATGGAGTGAGGATAGAGACCGGGGAGACAGGAGGGACAGTTCTTCTCTGAGAGTGTACTGAGGAGTGGGGCCCCGAGGTTTTGGTTGCTCCAGGGCCAGAGATTGGGAGGCCACCATTTTCATTCTCGTCCTCTAGAGCTGTGTGGGAAGCTTTCAGGGAACAAAAGCCACAGAGAGCAAACCAGAGTGGAACTTAGCCTAATGCCCTAGAGAGGAGGGTGCAATTCCATCTGGGGCAAAGACACTTGGAATCAGTGCAACAGGCCCCTCCCCCACAAGGTTAGCAAGTTAACGTTAGCCAGGACCAAGTTAACAATCACGGAGAACTGCAAAACTCCAATGCTAGGGGAAAACAGTATATAGAATTCATGGTTTTTCCTCCACTTTAGTCTTTCCATTTTAATTTTTTTCCTCTTTCCTTTTTCAGCCAGTTTCTTATTTCATCAACTCTTTTTAAAAAATCTTTTAAAATGTCATCTTTACAGTTACATCCTATCTTTTCATTGTATTTCATTTTATTTTTATAAATATGTAAAAATATGTAAATATGTGAAAAAAGTCTTTACAATTTGGGGATGTGGTATCGTCTAACAAACAGACCACAATACACTCAGGTTATAGCGTATTGCTCTCTTCTGTCCACTTGTCTGTTTATATTCCTTCTTTTTTTTTCTTTTCTTTTCTTTTGTCCTTTAATTTTAATATTTACAGTTACATTCTATCCTCTTGATGTATTTAATTTTATTTTTGTATATATATGTTTTCTTTCTTTTTTTTGTATTTTTGTATATATATACGTTTTTCTTTCTTTACAATTTTGGGATCTAGTTTTCTAACAAAATACACATAGAATCCAGTGTATTGCTCTGGTCTGTTCATTTTTCAGATTATATTTTCTTTTTTTGTTTGTTTATTTTTTCATTTTTTTCAGTTTTTGGTCTCTTCTGATTTGTTTAGCGTATGTTTCTGGGGTCATTTTGGCCATTTTAGTATTTTGTTCTCTTGTTCATCTATCCTCCAAAAAGAATTATAGACCGAGATTCCTGATGAACATGGATGCAAAAATTCTCACCAAAATACTAGCCAATAGGATCCAACAGTACATTAGAAGGATTATTCACCACGGCCAAGTAGGATTTATTACTGGGATGAAAGGGTGGTTTGATATCCACAAGTCCATCAAGGTGATACACTACATTAATAAAAGAAAGGCCAGGAACTATATCATCTTCTCAACAGATGCAGAGAAAGCATTTAACAAAGTACAACATCCTTTCTAGATTAAAACTCTTCACAGTGTAGGGATAGAGAGAACATATCTCAGTATCATAAAAGCCATATATGAGAAGTCCACAGCGAATATTATTCTCAATGGGGGAAAACTGAAAGCTTTTCCTCTAAGATCTGGAAGAAGTTCACTATCACCACTGCTATTCAACATAATACTACAAGTTCTAGCCTCAGCAATCAGACAACAAATAGAAACAGACATCTGAATCAGCAAAGAAGAAGTCAAATTCTCACTCTTTGCAGATGACGATACTCTACATGGAAAAACGCAAAAGACTCCACCTCAAAATTGCTAGAACTCATACAGGAATTCAGCAAAGTGGCAGGATATAAAATCAATGCACAGAAATCAGCTGCATTTCTATACACTAACAATGAGACAGAAGAAAGAGAAATTAAAGAGTTGATCCCATTTATAATTGCACCAAAACCATAAGATACTTGGAATAAACCTAACCAAAGAGGCAAAGTATCTGTACTCAGAAAACACTAGAACACTCAAGAAAGAAATTGAGGAAGACACAAAGAAATGGAAAAACATTCCATGTGCATGGATTGGAAGAACAAATATTATGAAAATGTCTATGCTACCTAGAACAATCTGCACATTCAATGCAACCCCTATCAAAATACCATCAACTTTTTTTCACAGAGCTGGAACAAATAATCTTAAAATTTTATGGAACCAGAGAAGACCCCAAGTAGCCAAATGAATGTTGAAAAAGCAAAGCAAAGCTGGGGGCATCAGAATCCTGGACTTCAAGCTCTATTACAAAGCTGTAATCATCAAAACAGTATGGTACTGGCACAAAGACAGACACATAGAAATGGAACAGAATAAGAGCCCAGAAATGGACCCTCCACTCTATGGCCAACTCATCTATGACAAATCAGGAAAGAATCTCCCATGGAAATAAGATAGTCTCTTCAACAAATGGTGTTGGGAAAATTGGACAGCCACATGCAGAAGAATGAAACTGGATCATTTCCTTACACCACACACAAAGATAGACTCGATTGGATGAAAAACCTAAATGTGAGACAGGAATCCATTACAATCTTAGAGGAGAACACAGCCAGCAATCTCGGTGACCTCGGCTGCAACAACTTCTTGCTAGATATGTCTCCAAGGCAAAGGGAAACAAAGGTAAAAATGAACTATTGGGATTTCATCAAGATAAAAAGCTTTTGCACAGCAAAGAGTTGACAAACCCAAAAGACAACCTAAAAATGAGAGAAGATATTTGCAAATGTCTTATCAGATAAAGGGCTAGTGTCCAAAATCTATAAAGAATTTATTAAACTCAACACCTAAAGAACAAATAATTCTAATGAAGAAATGGGCAGGAGACGAACAGACATTTCTCCAAAGAAGATATACAAATGGCCAACAGACACATAAAAAAGTGCTCAACATCACAGGGCATCAGGGAAATACAAATCAAAACCACAATGAGCTACCACCTCACACTGGTCAGAATGGCTAAAATTAACAAATCAGGAAACAACAGATGTTAGTGAAGATGCAGAGAAAGGGGAACTCTCTTACACTGTTGGTAGGAATGCAAGCTGGTGCAGTCACTCTGGAAAACAGTATGGAGGTTCCCCAAAAAGTTGAAAATAGAGCTACCCTATGACCCTATGACCCTATGACCCAGCAATTGCACCAAAGATACAAATGTAGTGATCTGAAGGAGCACATGTACCTCAATATTTATAGTAGCAATGTTCACAATAGCCAAATGATGAAAAGAGCCCATATGTCCATTGACAGATGAATGGATAAAGAAGATGTGGTACGTATATACAATGGAATGCTACTCAGCCCTGAAAAGGAATGAAATCTTGCCATTCACAAGAACATGGATGGAACTAGAGGGTTTTATGCTAAGTGAAATAAGTCAATTAGAGAAAGAACTATCATATGATCTCATTCATGTGTGGAATTTAAAAAACAAAACAGAGGATCATAAGGAAAGAGAGGGAAAAAATAAAATAAGACAAAATCAAGGAGGAAGACAAATAATAAGAAACTCTTAATCAGAGGAAACAAGTTGAGCGTTGCTGGGGGAGGGGTGGAGGGACAGGGTAACTGGGTGGTGGATGTTAAAGAGGGCATGTGATGTAATGAGCACTGAGTATTATATAAGACTGTTGAATCACTGACCTCAACCTCTGAAACTAATACATTATGTGTTAATTAATTGAATTTAAATTTTAAAAAATTTTAAAAAGCTATGTGTTCTGAATAAGTCCCAGAGCAAGAAACTCTAAAATAGATCCAGACCATAATGCAAGTCTCCTTGCTACTTGGATCTTATGACCGTGTAGTTTCAATAGTAATTAGTGTCTTTGGTAAACAGAGAGTTAGATCCGGTAAGAGAATCATGGCACAGACTCCTGAGAATTTGGAGTAAGACTGTTTCTTTTTCTTTTTTTTTTAAATTTTATTTATTTGTTTGACAGAAGAGATCACAAGTAGACAGAGAGGCAGGCAGAAAGAGAGGAGGGGAAGCAAGCTCCCTATGGACCAGAAAGCCTGATGTAGGGCTCGATCCCAGGACCCTGGATCATGACCTGAGCCGAAGGCAGAAGCTTTAACCCCCTGAGCCTGTTTATTTTTCACTAATAATGACAAAAGCAGTTATTGGCTTGCTAGCATGCTCTGGTAGAAACTGAGTGCCTGACCAAGAGACACCAAAGGAACTATATGATCGAAACATCCACCATAAGCTGGGTATTGTCTGATCTACTAGATTATAAAACTGGATATGTGCAGTGTGTTAAATGGAAGTGGTGGGTCTGGAGTGCACAAATGAATTGCAGGAACAGGTGGCTTCAACTCCCATGGTATTTATTCCTACTCCTTTGCCACCACACCTTCAACCCATAGCTACAACCTCTACCTCATGGGATATTTTTTTTTTTTTTGATGACCAGTTAACAGAATAATCTACAGGACCAATTTTAAAATGAGTCTGCACAGTATGCTGGTGCTCTGAAAAACTCTGGTGAAGGAAAATCCCCTCAGTGGGCAGAATATCTGGAAATACACCTGATTGCTCTCTGTGTGGAAGGAAAGATGACTTGAGGTACAACTCTACCCTAATTTGTGGACACTTACTAATAGGTTGGCTGGCTGATCAGGGACTTGGAAAGACAAGACTGGAAGATTGATTACTGAAATTTGGGAGACAGGAATGTAGCTGGATCTTTTGTATTCGAGCATGAACATGCTGCCCACTAGAGGGCATCCACTGGAAAGGAGGTCCTCAGCAATCACATGGATTAGATGACCCATCTTGTGAACATGATTCAGCTTTCTTTTTCAGTTACCTTGGTGCCTGTTCAATAGACCCATGAAAAATAGCTACCTCTCTAGCAAGATGGGCATCATTCGTGGGTGCAGCCACATACATTTTCTGCAGCAAAGATGTTCTGGCTACCTCTACTGACAAATGACCCCTGCCAACAGGCAGTCCCAATATGGCAGCATTACCTAGGGATAACAGCTTACCACCTGATGGCAGGTTGATTACATTAGATACCTCACATCACTGAAGGGCAGTGGCTTTTTTCATAAGAAGAGACCCAGATTTATCTTCTTTGCCAGTAAAGTTGATGCCAGCATCATCTTTCATGGACATAAAGAGAACCTGAATTGTTGTGATAGCATTATACTCAAAATAATCTCCGATCAGAATACAGTGTTTTACAGAAGAGAGAGTGGCAATGGGCTCATGGTCTCAGATTTCAAAGGCCTTACCTCATGGCTCATTACCTACAAGCTTGGAAGAATGACAAAATAGCCTGCTAAGGGGTCATTTATGAGACCAAATAGGGACAACACTTTGCAAGTTTCAGATGTAGTCCAAGAACATAGGAGAAAGCTCTGTATTGTCCCATAAATAACTACCTAAGACTTTTTGCTTTCTACCCATGCATCATTAAGCTTAATAGGATTGAGATCATGAAGCCCAAGGTAGCAACACTTTCACCACAAAAAATGGTTAAGTTGGAGCTGAGACTTTCCATTGACCATCTGGGGCCTTTCAGGTCTCAGAGGAGAGATAGTCACTCCATAGTGGCATAAATGGTTTGAGTTAGCAAAGGGAAATATGGCCTCTGCCCTTCTGTATAATGGGGACAAGGAGGACTATTTCTGGCATCTGGGGTTTTCACTAGGCTGTGCTTTATTATTTCTATGAACAAATGTATTGATCATGTGGGATGTAGTAACCCAATGAAAACAGTGGTATTTAGGATAGAGTAAAGATATTATGTTTGGGGAAAACATGTTTTATGAGAGAAGAGAGAATCAAACGTGTTCTAAGGGAAGATAAAGAAGAACCCTATACTGCTGGATTTTATTTGGACTTAGCAATACAAGCTGTGTGTGTGTGTGTGTGTGTGTATGTGTGTGTGTGTGTGAGCGCTGTCTCTGAAAGTATCTACAAGCAAGTTACTAAGGTAAAAATGAGTATGTTCAGCATCCATCTCTTGGCTTCCCAATATCATTCCTCACTAAAAGAAGTTACAGTTGCTTAAGGAAATGCATGATTTCATATCTGGGGCAAGGAAAGCACAAGGGGGAACCTGACACATTAACTGTGCCATTAAGCAAAGAAGTGCTCAAAGATTAATGGGACATAGTAAAAGGACACAGGAATTGACACAAAGGGGTTCCCCATGGCCAAAATTTGTATAATTTGAGCATCAAAAAGATGGGAATAGATTACAACAAATGGAACAAAATAATTTACAAGTTAGTATTAATTTTTTTTAAAAGGAGAGATTGAGAAAGAAGTATAGGGGAGGGGAGTGTTTTTCTTTTTAAAAGAATACTGGCTGGTAAATTCTAAGAGAGTGATGTTTGAAACTCAGGAAACTATGGAACTACCTCCATTTCATAAAGGGCAGCTACAAAAAACATACAGCTAACATCTTACTTAATGATGAATTAAAGACTAAGTTGCCCTTAAGATTGGGCAAGGCAAAAAAAGACCTAATTTTCATAACTTCTATTCAACCTTGTACTGAATGTCCTAGCCATTGCAATAAAATAATAAAAATTTTAAGAAGGCATCAAGATAGGAAAGGAAGAGGTAAAACTGTCCCTGTTTGCACAGAATATGACTGTTTACAAAGAAAACTGAATGGAATCTACAAAACAACTCCTAGAACTAGTAAGTGAATTTAGCAAAGTCTCTAGTCATAAGGTTAATATACAAAAATCAACTACAGCAAACCAATGGAAGATGGAATGGCTTCATGTACAGCAGTACCAAAGACCCTGAAATACTTAAGAATAAATATGACAAAAGCTGGACGAAATTAAAGAAGACCAACATGCAAATGGGAGGCTTACCATGTTCATGCACCAAAAGACTCAATATTGTTAATATTACAATTCTCTCCAAACAGATCTCCAGAGTCAACATAATCTGAATTAAAATTCTAGCAGACTATTTTGCACCAATTGGTAATCTGGTTCTAAATTGCATATAAAAATACAAAGGGTCCAGGATTATCAAAGCAATGTTTAAAATGAACAAAGTTGGAAGATTTATAGCACCTAATTTAGAGACTTACAATAAACTTTCAATAATCAAGATAGTTTGGTATTGGCAAAATGGGAAGCATTTAGATCAACGGGACAGATAGAGCCCAGCAATGGAGACACAAATATAAACTCAATTGATTTTCAACACAAATGTAAAGGAAATTCAATGGGGAAAAGAAAGTCTTTTAAAGAAATGATGCTATAGTAACCAAATATCCATACGAGAAAAATGAACACCAACCATACTTCTCACCATACATGAAAATAAATTTTAAATGAACCATATATCTAAATATAAAACCTGAAACAAAAAACCTTCTAAGAGAAAACATATGAGAAAATCATATGATTTTCTGACCTTAGGTCAGACAAATATTTCTTAGATACTAAAGAACAGGCTACCAGAGACATTAACTGTAAAGGGAAAAAATTGATAAACTGGATTTTATAAAAATAAAAAAAAAACTTTTGCTTTCTGAAAGAGCAAACAAAATAAAGCCAGACTGCGAAAAAATGTTTTATATATATATATATATATATGACAAAGGACCTATATCCAGAAGTCTTAAAATCTGATAAGAAGAGAAGCAATGTGGGGGAAAAGGTGATAGATCTGAACAGAGATTTCACAAAAGAAATATATGTATGGGCAGTTATCAGATAGAAAGATAATTAACACTATGACTCATCAGGGAAATGCAAGTTAAAATTCCCATTAGATACCAGCACACACCCATCTATACTGAAGAGGACTGACCATACCACGTACAAAATGCATGTGGGGCATGTTTAATGGATCTTTTCCTGGATCTTTCATACATGGCTGCTGCTGATGTAAGATGATACAGAGATTTTATTCATTTATTTTAGAGAGAGAGAAAGTGGGGAAAGGGACAGAGGGAGAGGGAGAATCTGAAGGAGACTCCACCCTGAACGTGGAGCCTGACGTGGGGCCTGATCCCATGACCACAAGATCACAACCTGCACTGAAACCAAGACCCAGTGCTCAACCAAGGAGGCTATCCAGAGTTTGCAGATTTTTAATACTGTAAACATGTACCTACCATATGACCTAGTCATTCCATTCCAAGGCATTTTCCCAAGAGAAATAGCAACTTATGCTGAGACAAAGTCTTGTACAGAATATTTTCAACAGCTCTCTCTGCAAAAGCCCTAAACTGGAAACAATCTAAATGCTCATCCGAAGACGAGCAGGTTAAGTTGTGGTACATTCACACAAGAGAATGATACCCAGCAACAAATAGGAACAACAATGAATCTCATAATCATTATGCTAAATGAAAGAAGCCAGACTAAAAAAGAGTATGTAGGGGGTGATTCCATTTATGTATAGCTTCGGGAAACGCAAACAGGTCTGTAGGGACAGAAAGCAGATCAGTGGTTGGGAAATGAGGAAATTTTGGGGGGTGATGAAAATGCTCAAATTGCAGCGATAGTTTCATCTGGGTATACACAGGTCAAAAGTCAACAAAGCATATCCTTCACATATGTGCAGTTTGTAGTATGGAAAGTTATACCTCAAGGAAATTGTAAGGAGAAGGAGAGAGAGCAAAAGTGGGAGAGAGAGAGGGAAGAAGAGAATGAGAGAGACAGAAATGGAATAGAAATTTCTTCCTTTTGGAAGAATGCCACCTGACAAATACAGAAAAAAAGATGGGATCTCAAAATCACTATTTTGTAACTCTTCAGTGTAACCATTTATGCAGGCAAGGGTAACCAATCAGAGCTCAGATCACTGAGTGAAAGATACTCACTTGGTCCCAAGGTATTGCTACACAGATTACTTTTTAGTTAAAAAGGAAAAAAAAAATGTGACTTTACAGGGGAGCAGATTGGCAGCTACTAACTTAGTCAAGGAGTCAAGCTTGGCATTACCCACAGATACACACTGTCTCCTATATGGAGTCCTTACCCAGAATGTTTAAGATGAATGTCAAGGGGAAAGAGTCAGACAAATTGAGAACATGGAACTTACTGTAGGACCGCAGGCCTGGTCTCTCTAAAGAATTGAATATAATGGGACACCTGGGTGGCTCAGCAGGTTAAGCCTCTGCCTTCGGCTCAGGTCATGGTCTCAGGGTCCTGGCATCGAGCCCCGCATCGGGCTCTCTGCTCAATGGGAAGCCTGCTTCCCCCTCTCTCTCTGCCTGCCTCTCTGCCTACTTGTGATCTATCTGTCAAACAAATAAAATCTTTAAAAAAGAAAAAAGAATTCAATATAATGGAGAACAGAAGGAAATGGTAGGAAATACCTAGAATGATGGAAATTGAAGAGCTATTTGGCCAAATGCAACACATAAATTTTGAAGGGATCCTAAACCAAAGACAAAAAATCAGCTTGGAAAATTTGAATATCACAAGATATTGTTGATTAATGTTGATTTTCGCATTGACGGTAATGGTGATATAGTTGCATAAAAAGTGTTTTTGTTCTTTGGAAATGTGTGTTGAAATATTTAGGAGTGAAGTATTGTGAATAGTGTGATATAGATACATGTGCACACACACACACACACAGAGAACATGAATTTAGCAGGACTTTGAACAGTTGGCGAATCTTAGTTGAGGGGTATAGTGGAGTTCACTGCATATGTTTAAACATTTTCAAGAGAAAAAAAACACAATAAATCTATTAAAAAATCCCAATCACCACCACCTATTTGAAAAAGACACAACTTTAATGTAACGACACAGAAAGGTTAAAAGTAAAGGGATGGGGAAAAAAAAGATGAATGAGGCGTAAACTAATTTTTAAAAGTTGCCACATAACTTCTTTAATGTTTTAATGTTTTTTAAAATGAAAAAGTGGTATTCGTCATAAAGTCAATACACAGTAATAGAAAAAACAATTCAGCAGGAAGATGAAATCATTTTAAATGTGTAGGTGTGTGTTAACGGAAACACTATTTGCTCCTACCTTCCATGAGTGGAGATGTTCCTGAAGCATGTTCCATGGCTCTCTGTCACCTGCTCACTCAGCTCTTGGGAGTAACTTGTCTGATTGGTACGTGGGCACTGATAAGTGGCACGTGGCATTCACTTTGCCCTTGCCTTCATCCTCTTGGAAGCAAGAGGTCCTCAGGGGCTCTGCTCCTCTTAGGTGGGGATGTCTTGGCCTAGGGCTGCCTGCATCCAGAGGTGGGGATACCTGCCCCTTCTGGGTTTTGTGTGCAGGCCCATTTGGTTCTCAAACCGAGATATCTCTTAGCCTTATCAGCAGTGATGGTGATAATTTGTCCCTCATCTCTACTTTCTGTTTTGTTTCTCAATATAATCAGACTCAGGCAGGAAAGAGTGTATATTTATTGGGGACCTCCTCAAAACCCCAATAGCACACAATCACATAGCCTTAAATATATATAGAAAGAGCAAAAATGTACAGAACTCTGAGGGAAAATGGAGAAATCCATAGTTATGTTGGGAAGCTTAGAACAGTACAAGGTAAAAAGTTTGATCAAAATGAAAAGTACAGAAATTGGCTATCAATAATTAGGGGGCATATATTTTTTTTAAGCATTCTAGAATATTTATAAAATTTTATCATGTACTAGGTCACAAAGCAGGTTGCAATAAATAAAAAAATTCCAGTTTATTTAGTTCAACTGGATTCTCCAAGCTCAATGTACTTAAATATGAAATTAATAACTAATAAACAGACAAACCTCCACTCCCTTACATCTGCACAATTTAAGCACACTTTTAAATAACCCATAGTTAAAACAAATCATAACGGGTGTTAGAAAGTATTTATAACAACAACAGTGAAAACACAGCAGCCAAACTGTGAGACAGAGATAGGCAACAGCTAAAGGAAAATGTGTAACAAGAAAAAAGACTAAAAATCAAGAGTTAATGAATGGTTCAATTCAAGAAGTTAGAAAAGATAATAGAGAAGAAACTCCTCCTTCCTTCAAATCAGAGACTTTGATGGAATTCCTAAGGTGATCCAATTTATGTGGAAGGATTAAAGGGCCAAGGATAGCTTTGACAATTTTAGGGTAGAATAAGGAGGGCAAACGGATTCTACCAAACAGAAAGATAAAAGATCAAAGCTCCACATAATTGAAACAGTGTCCTAATGGTGGAACAGCAGAGAAATAGACTAGGGGTGATCAGACGAAGGCTCGGTGCCAAATCCAGCCCACTGCCTGTTTTGTAAATAAAGTTTTATTGGGGCACAGCCCCACCTGCTAGCTGCTTTTGCACTACGACAACAGAGGTGAGTAATGTGACGGAGACTCTAAGGCTCACGAACCATAAAACATCTATTATCCGGTTCTTTACAGAAAAATTCTGCTGACCCTTGAAGCAGGCCAATGAAATAAAATAAAAGACCGACGGCAAACGACATTTCGATACAATTGGGAAAGGATGAAATATTCAGTTAGTGGATTTGGACCAATTCATTATACAGATAGGAAAAAAACAGAAGTACATCTCTTCTTTATACATTCCCAAAACTCTCAAAGTTTTAGACAAAAATACATGCCATATCTTTTGGACTTACGATGGGGAAGACTGTTAAATAATAGTAAAAAGCTTCAACTATTAAAAAAAAAAAGCTACAACCATAAAGAAAAAGATGGGTAATTTGATTATATTAAAAACGAGAACTTTGGTACAATAACGAAGTTCACCTACCAAGTTAAAAGACCAGTCGCACGCAGGGAAGAGAGATTTGTAAGGCATACAGCAGAAAAAAAGGTTAGTATCCAGAACCTATGAGAATTACAAATCAGTAAGAAAAAGACAAACCACAGAGAAACAGACAAAGGATATTTCTCAACGGGCAATTCTCAGAGGAGGAATCCTGGGTGGGTGACAGAAAGATTTTTCCCTCATTAGTAATTAGGAAAATAACAGTAAGATATTCTTTCATCAGTTAAAAAAAATGTAGTCTGGTTATACTGAGTGTTGACAAAATCGTGGGGGAATCAGCAGGTTTTATTGATGGCGGGTAGTGGTATATCAGTTTGACAGGTTTGGAGAACACTTAGCAATACTTGCTAAAGGTGAAGAGGTACAAACCCTGTGACACCCTAATTCCCCCTTCCAGGAATCTCCTCTTGCACAAGTGCCCAGGGAGACATGTACAAGCAGGCCCGGGGCAGCTTTGTTAGGAACGGCAGAAACTAGAAGCGATCCATTGCCTAACACTGCGGAACCATCCACAAGTTTACCCGGGGTAAGGCCTGCGGCTTAAGCTGGAAATCCAGCACTGTAGTGTTAAGGGTGCTCTGATAGAAGGATCTAGGGGACATAAAGTGGAGAAGGATCAAGGAAGGATCCTTCCTCAAAGGATCACCTTCTTTCAAGGGTGTCTCATTAAGATGTAATAGTGGGGCGCCTGCCTGGGTGGCTCAGCTGGTTAAGCATCTGCCTTTGGCATGGTCCTGGGATGGAGCCCTGCATTGGGCTCCCTGCTCAGTGGGGAGTCTGCTTCTCCCTCTGCCTCTACCCCCCTGCTGGTGCTCCCTCTCTCTCTCTTTCTCTCTTTCACTTACTCTCTTTCTCTCAAATAAATAAAATCTTTAAAAAAATGAAGATGACAATAGTGCATTCTCAAGTATGAATAGGAATTAGAAACAGAAAAGCAACACAAGAAAAGGGCAGACCAGGCAGACGGTAAGCAAAAGCATTATGGCTGGGGACAGCCCAGCCCATGATGTCGATTGGCAAGCTCCTCGGGAGCTTCTGGAGGCAAACTGAAACTGGCCTCCACATAGGGAGGGCAGAAAGAGACCAAAAAAAGAAGCCGGCCACCCCAGGTTGGGTGGGAGGTGGTAGGGTTAATAAGCAAGGGAACTTACACAGGAGGCTTGTCTTGGGTGCCCGCAAGAGGAGTAGATCCCTGCATGCATCACCCACCAAATCTTGAGGTATGTATAGAGGCCCTCACTGAGCTCGGTCCCATATTCAGTCCAGGCGGCCTCCACATACATCACTACCTGAAGATTATGTTCTTGGGCAGCTCCTCTAAAGCAAGTGGGAAGCACATTCCAAGGACAGGAAAACGGGTAAAGAGCCTCCGATTGCTGGGGGCCATCTGGTGGGTCAACCAGAGTTCATATCCTCTGGCTAACTTCCCCTAGTACGTGGGGATGGAGGAAGTGCGGCCATGGCAGGAGTGGGAGGGAGATGACGCCATGTTGGTGATGGTGCAGGACTAAGAGTGAGGGCTGGAGAGGCTGGTGGAGGCCAAATAATGAATGACTCAATACATTGTACGAAGCATGTGGAACTTCTTATACCATAAGCTAACATTAACTAAATGTGGATCAAAGACCTCAATGTAGGAGCTAAAATTATAAGACTCTTGGGAGAGCATGTAGAAGAAAGTTTTGTGACACTGATTTAGCCATGTTTTCATGGATGCAACAGCAGAGCATAGCAACAAAAGAAAAAAATAGATTAACTGGACTATATCAAAATCAAAATCTTTTTTTTGTCATTAAGGCAAATCATCATCTAAGTATGAACATTTCACAATTTTTTTTTAAAGATTTTATTTATTTATTTGAGAGAGAGACAGTGAGAGAGAGCATGAGCGAGGAGAAGGTCAGAGAGAGAAGCAGACTCCCCGCCTAGCCAGGAGCCCGATGCGGGACTCGATCCCGGGACTCCAGGATCATGACCTGAGCCGAAAGCAGTCGTCCAACCAACTGAGCCACCCAGGCGTCCCAAACATTTCACAATTTTAAAGATTTAACTTTTGCTTTTGCAATCATTTCTCAAGTCACTGTCACTTATCTGCTATCCGTATCTTTTTTTTTTTTTAAAGATTTTATTTATTTATTTGACAGAGAGAGATCACAAGTAGACGGAGAGGCAGGCAGAGAGAGAGAGGGAAGCAGGCTCCCTGCTGAGCAGAGAGCCCGATGTGGGACTCGATCCCAGGACCCTGAGATCATGACCTGAGCCGAAGGCAGCGGCTTAACCCACTGAGCCACCCAGGCGCCCCTGCTATCCATATCTTATTCCTGAATGTTAAGTGTCAAATTAATCTGTAAAATTAACATAAAGCTTGATAGTAAAAATGACCAGATTTTTTTTTAAATTGGGTCAGCAGTTCTCAAACTTTTTGGCTTTAAGAGCCCTTTACACTTTCATTTTTTTAAAAAAGATTTTATTTATTTATTTGACAGACAGATCACAAGTAGGCGGAGAGGCAGGCAGAGAGAAAGGAAGGGAAGCAGGCTCCCCGCTGAGCAGAGAGCCCGATGCGAGGCTTGATCCCAGGACCCTGGGATCATGACCTGAGCTGAAGGCAGCAGCTTTAACCCACTGAGCCACCCAGGTGCCCCTACACTTTCATTTTTTTAATTATTTTTTTCCTTTAAGATTTATTTGGGAGAGAGACAGAGCAGGAGCAGAAGCAGGGGAGGGGCAGGAGCAGAGGCAGGGATAGAATCTCCAGCAGACTACTCACTAAGCACAGAGCCCCATACCGGGCTTGAACCCCAGGACCCTGAGATCATGACCTGAGTCAAAATCAAGTGCCAGACAGTTAATTGACTGAGCCATCCAGGTGCCCAATGAGTGGTAGTTTCTTAAAGATTAGTTGCAGTGTGGAACCTGAAGCCATGTTAATGAACTGTCCCATTAAAACCATTGGTTCGTCTTGCACCTGAACAGATCTGTTCTGTTTTGTTCTGTTTTTACCCACGCATGATTTTGTAACATTAACCACTGACCATTTGGAAAATATTGACTGACTGGGTTATGCAAATCTTCCAAATGTTGACACATCTCATTACAGAAGATCCAAAACAAACCCCACACACTCACTGATATCGCCACCAATCTCATCACAAACGTAATTAAGTATTGGGAAGCTGTCATGCTTATAGTGGCAGATGCATGTGTTTCAAAATCCTACCTTTGCTTGAAAGATCAAATCTTATATTGGCAATAAACTTTGTTAGATGTTTTCATTAAAGTGACAAGCTCACTTAATTTTTAAGAACACACCTGCCAAATACCCAAGCCTGAGTAACCAGTTTATCTATCAGCCATGCTTTTCAAGTAAAAATGGTGTTATTGCTGGGCAGGGGGTGGGGGTAGAGGATGGCTAGTTTAGCTTGCAACTCAAATGATCACACAAATGCTTTTCCCTGAGACAATCATCATATTTTGGATTGCAGCAGAATGGCTTTATGTGTACTTTGCATGTTAACACACACAGACTATTTTTAAAGATGCTTAGGGACTGAGACTTAATAAAATCAGTAATTTTTACTGTTTCATCAGGGACATGAAGTGAGGCACTTTTGTGCTTTCTTTGAGTACATAGTATGAAGATAGAATTGCTAGTACCTAGTACTGTTTGGTTCTGTGGTCTTAATTTGTGCTAAGGCACTTGCTGTTTTTCCCATCATTGTTTTGCCCATCAGGGTAAATGTGAACACAATGAAAAGGGTAAATAATGTCTTATTATGATGAAAATAGTTTTGATCTTGTGTACCTCCTGAAACTCTTGGCATCTTATACTTTGAAAACTGCTGCTAGGGGAAATGGAGATTATGGGGGAGGGACATGGTCAAATTTGTAATTTAGGAAGACTGCTCTGACAGTGGCATGGAAGACGAGTTAGACAGGATTCATCTGGAGGCAAGGAGACTACGGCCAAGTTCCAGGATAGCTGATGAGGCCCCTGGACTAGGACAGAAGCTCTAAGCATGGAGAGCACAGGGATAAGAAAAATCATGAGTCCCTGATTGACTCTCAGCTTCCAGGATTGCATAATAGGATTTGCTAAGATGGGAAACTCAGGAGAAGGAACGGTTTGGGGGCACAACACACAGGATTCACCTCTAGTTATGTTGACACTGAGGTGCCATCCACAGGGAGATCTGAAAGGAGCTGATAATATGGATATTGAGATACATATTTGAGAACTGAAATCAGAGAAAAGGATCCATTCTTGGGGGATAAGTCTAGAGGCTAGGACACCACCTACCTTATGTCAAGTTTTAATGAACACAGAGAGAAAGAGGAACCCACAGAGGAGACTGAGGGGGAATGATATAAAAGACAGGAGAACCATCAGAGATTAGTGCCATGGAAAGGAAGAGAGTGCTTCCAGAAGGCAACAAAGGCAAGTGCTACAGGGACCTAAGAACTGAAAGGAGTCCAGTAACATGTAGGTTCCAAGAGAGGCTTTACAGCACCATATCCTAGGGTCTGCAATGTTGCCTGGTTCAATTTCGTTGTTTTGAACATTTGTTCAATTTCATTGAACAAATAAATGAATGCATTGGATATGGCCACTGAAGGCCACTGATAAGCTCTGCTGTAGTAGTTCTGTGGGGTGTAAAGACACAAGCAAGGCAGCTGTGTAGGGAAAGGTGAATGAAAGGAGGGGGTGAATCTGGTTAACAAAGGAAAGGAAGAGATAAAGAACTTGCAACTGTCACAGGGTGAGGGAGGGTTTATGTTCAGTTCAAGTTTTCTTTGTAGGATGAAAGGGACTTTTGTGTATGTTTTTTAAACTATGGGGAAAGGGGGCCATCTGAAAGAGAAATGATGAATTTGAAACCTTAAGTTCACGCCTCCCTGTCTTCCACAACCTCCTTAGTCCCCAAAGCCACAAAGGGCTTGAAGAAATACATTTTCCTTGATAAAAGGAGGAAACTGTCGATGGTACCTACCAACCACAAGGAAGTCAATGCTGAGAAATTATGGCCCCTACTGTCTCCTTCTTTCCTCGAACCAGACTACAACTTCTCACCACCTTTCATAACCTGGGCCTCTCGTGCATTACCGGATTTCAAGGTATTCCACCAAAGACGAAGCACCAATGTCTATCATGAGAAGTCCAGCCATTGGAACTACTTTTGGTTTCTCAGGAGCGCCTTCCTCCCTCTTATCTCCAGGCCTCTCTCCTTCCCCTCCATCTCAACTGGCTACTCAGTCTGGAGTTCCCAGTATAGATACTCTTCCCTCCCTTGTGTTCCCTCCAGCATGGCGCTCATCATGCTAAACTATAGATTCCTACTTGCAGTCCTTGCTTCCCCCACTAGGCTAGGAACTCTGCAAAGGTAGGTACATCTTGTTCTCTCTGTTTCCCCGATACCTAATACATAGGAAGCCTCACTCGATGTGTGTTGCCATGAATGAATAAACAAATGGATACATTCCTTATCCCTTTTCATCCTGATTCTCTTCGTGAGGAAAGAAGACCCAGGCAAAGCAGCAGACCTGGAAACAGATGCTAAGAGTCGCTTTAGGTTATGAGCTGTTTCTCTCTAGATGCTAATCCTTAGCTGGAGACTTGGGCTGCGAGCAGTCTGTATCTTGGAGGCAGTGAAGACTACATCATAAAACCGTCCATTAAACTTCAAAGGGAGAAAAAGGAAAAACATGAATAGAGCTAATTGCCCGCTGCCACAAATTCATTCCTGGGCATTATAAATGGTTTAATAGTCGATCTAGATATCATTGTGATAGGTTGGAGCCATATATAAAGACAAACAGACAGATGCAGAGATAACTGACAGAGCCTGTGACCTCATCTAGTCGCAGCTCCATTGCCTAAAGGGAAGAAATTTACCAGTTCTGTGTGTTTGGCATAATCATCTGCCACGAAGTAGCCAAAAATGATTCTCTTGTTCAGCAATTACATTACCTAAAGACACCCAGTCTAGGTGAAATAGACACAATTGCTATCCTGGGCTGGGAGTCAGGATTCCTGGGTCTGAAGCAACCAGCTGTGTGCCCGGAGGACAGCCGCCTATCTCTATTACTCAGTACGTTTGTTATAATACTTGGGACTGTGCATTTACTTATTCACATATTCAACACGTATTTATTAAGCATTTTTGGCACAGTGCTGGGTGTTGGAGATACAGAGAGGAGTAAGACCAACTGTGACATTATCACAGTCAACTATAAAGATATGCAGAGAAACCAAAGGAACACAATAAGACAATGCTGTTGAGGTATGCACCGGTGCTGTAGGGGGACAGGGGAGGTAAGCACAGGCGCTATGGGGGGGGGGAGGTATGTAAAGGTGCTGTAGGGGGACAGGGGAGGTATGCACAGGTGCTAAGGGGGGTAGAGGAGTATACACAGGTGCTGTAGGAGGACAGGGGAGATATGCAAAAGTGCTGTAGAGGGTCAGGGGAGTTATGCCCGGTGATGTAGAGGGGCAGAGAAGTATGAACAGGTGCTGTAGAGAGGCAGGGGAGGTAGGCACAGCTGCTGTAGTGGGGCCAGGGGAGGTATGCCTGGTGATATGGGGGGCAGAAGAGACATGTCCAGTGATGTAGAGGGACAGGGAGGTATGTCCAGGTGCTGTAGGGGAACAGGAGAATGGGTGAGTGAAACATTCCTAGGAGGAAAACAGGTGAAGACTTGAGAGGGGGAGATCTTTGAATTGAGCTCTAAATAATTAGTAGGAGTTTGCCAAATAAAGAAGAAAGCAAGCGCCTTCAAAATAACAGGCACGGTGTATCAGAGATACATGAGAAAGAAATGTTTAGGAAACTGAGTGTCTGGGGGGTGTGGTTAGACTCTAAGGGACCTACTGGGGTCAGTTAACTCCTGGGGAGGTGTCTGGGCATCCTCTTGTAGTCTCGAAGGCTATGGTTCTCAAACTCTAGGGTGCACCAGCATCACCTAGGAGGCTTATTAGAATACAAACTGCTGAACCCCTCCCACAGAGTTTCTGACTGAGTGGGTCTGGGGCAGGGCCTGGGGATCTGCATCTCTACCGAGCTTCCAGGTACAAAAACACTGCTAGTCCTGGGCGCACACTTCGGGAAGCACTGTGCTAGGGAGCCTACACGTCTGTTGCTTGTATGAGCTGGTGCTACCCAGAGCAGCTGGAAGGAGACAAGCCAAGAGCACAGAGGCATCCAGGGGGCTTATAGGGGCTCCTAGAAATAAAACTTCTGTCAACTTTCATTAAGTCAAGAGACTTCAGTTCATCTAAGTCCTGATGTTTGTTTCTTTTACTAGCCTGTTCCTGGTGCCTGAAATTTTTACCATGAGAGCTCTCTTCATTTGGATTATGAATTGCTTCCTATTCCAGGGCAAATACTTCTGGAAGGGGCAGCACATGAAATTGTTATCAACCGTTTACTATACAGCGTTGATTTAATGATGAGATCCTTTCTACACCCACATCAGATGAGACAATGATGATAGTTAATGCTCTGGGAGGGAACATTCACTCTAATCTCAGCCATGTTGCACCCTGATGGCAGGACACTACCTACGTCACCTCGCCTCCCTGAGTCTTAGTCTCAGGCTCCTCCTTGGCTAAATGGGAGGTAGTAACAACATTTGTTTTGCTGTGTTTTGGGGGACTGCAGTGAGTAAGAGAATGTGTAAGAGTTCCAGGAATATATCAAGAGCTAAATAGAAGTGCTAAAAGATAAGTGTGTACCCGCACAAACATTTACACAGACATATTCACAGACACACCTTTTAGCATACTGAAAACTCCAGAAGATTCTTAATGAATCCAAGAGATCTGTCAAGCCTGTTGGTTATTGCTTTCTCTCTCTCTCTCTCTCTCCGTGTGTGTGTGTGTGTGTGTGTGTGTAAGACAGAGAGAGAAAGAAGATGGGAAGGTGGGAGTGAGACAGAACATGTCAAAGTGGAAAGAGGAGGCTAATATTCGTTCCAGTTTTACCTTTGGGCTTCTGGTCTCCTTTCCACTAATATTGTACATTTCTAAATAGAAACAGATTAGAACTTAGAAATTTCACAGTTGGGTATTTCTCCTTGCTATCAACTGAGAATTCTTCCTGGGGCCTTTTGGGACTTCCTGGGCTCTCTGTGGGATATTTCCTGGGCTTTCCAGAAGCCCAGGAACACTTGGTATCGATTAGGCTCAGACGGAATGCACTCAATCCCTTTAAACAGATTCACGTCTAGCCAGTTCTACAAAACCTTTCCTTTAACCTCAGTGTCATTCTCTACCTCCAGGATACTGACAGGCTGGGTTTAAAGAACTCCTTTAACTAAACATGATTGAAGTTTTCCTTTCATCAGGAAGGGCTGCAGAGAGATGTAACATCTTATTCTGGAGTGCGTTGGCAGGCGCACCCTGGAAGGGCAGGCTATCAGCTTAACCACAAGTGAACAATTCCCCGGGTGGCGTGGTTAATCTCACCAGCTTCACCAGGGCAAAAGAAAAACAACCCTCTTGTCCCAAGGAAAAGAAAGGAGACATCTACCAATTTTTTTTTTTTTTTAAGATTTTATTTATTTATTTGACAGAGAGAAATCACAAGTAAGCAGAGAGGCAGGCAGAGAGAGAGGAGGAAGCAGGCTCCCTGCTGAGCAGTAAGCCCGATGTGGGGCTCGAACCCAGGACCTGGGATCATGACCTGAGCCGAAGGCAGCGGCTTAACCCACTGAGCCACCCAGGCGCCCCACATCTACCAATTTGTAAGAGGATAATTTCCTAATTACCCCACGTAGGTTGTTATTTCTGGTGAGTCCTTCAATCAGGTTGAGGAGGGTGAAATCTAATCCTTCCTTTAGTGATGGAAAATGTTATTGAAGGATTAGATTTTCACGTAGTGTCTCTCTCTCTCCAGCCGAAGGAAGAATTTGCTAATCTCCCCCATGGTAGCTGTGGAGGCAGCCCATGTGGGCAGCGGAAGGTCCCCAAGCAGAGAGACCAGGCCTGGGAGCGTTTCACGTTGGTCACATGATGGTTTAATGACTTGGAAAACCTCCCTCCTGAGTGTCAGAGGTCCTAGCAGAATACATGACTCATAGCAGAGAACCTCTGAAGGTTTTAGAAATGAAGCCTCCCTCAGTTTTGAACAACCCTTAAATTCCCCTCAAGGCATCTTGTGAAAAAAAGGAGGGGTGTTCTGGTCGTGATCATCAAACCATAACCAATCCCCAGCCACACTTGGGACACTCCCCGATCGCTGCCTACTATTCAGGAAAAGAAACCAACATTTCTGTAAGACCTACCACGTGTTCTAGGGTCTCCTTGGCTTCAAGGGTCTCCTTGACTTCCCAACAATTCTGTGGGGCAAATGTGACAGCTACTATTTGAAAGTGAAGAAATGGAAGTTCCAAGTCTAAATTCCCCAATGGAGGAGCAAAGCAAGAGCGCAGGTTTCACCGAATCTTACCCAATGCTTCCAGAAGGGGGAGGCCGCCTCGGTAGCTCTCCGTAGGCAGCGCCCTCGGCTTGACAGCCTCCCTCGCTCTGTCAGTTGTGGGCTAACAGGTGGGAGACCCGGGAAACAAGCCGGTCAAGGGGAGGGGGGCGGTTAGCCAGGGGTAGCAGGGAAGTAAACGAGGTACAACCCGCCTGTGGAGAAGGGCTGACTCAGGACCGACAGCCAGCGCTGCTATCAAGAACAGCCAAGTAGGTGAGATGTGGCTTCTTTCCCCACTCTCTCCTGTTCCAGAATGGTCTCCCTCCACCTCTGGGATCCACTCACTAGCACAGCAACGATTTATTAAGCACCTCCAATGTACCAAGTACCCTAAGAGGCATGGTGGCCATAGCAGTGAACAGCCAAACACAAATTCCCCCCAAATGGAGCTTAATTCTAGGGGTTTCCGTCCAGGGGCCTGTGGCTGTCTTTCAGGCTACTTGGAATTCTCCGTTAGGATGTCCCCTTCCGATTTCTGTTCACACGCACACGAGCGCACACTCAGGGACACAACGGGATCATATGCCTCCACACGCCTTCTCCAGCGCGCACGCGCGCCCGGCCGCGCCTTGCAGCCCCCCTCCCAGGCTTACACCTGCACCTGCGCGGACAACGTGTGCACGCACGCCCTGCACGCCCCGCCCCCTTGCGCCCCCCTCTCACGCCAGGTGTCTGTGCGGAGGTGCTTGCGGTGTCCTGCGGCGGCAGGCGCCCAGAGGACAGTCTCACGGCCCCGGCGGTGGCGGCGCTGCCGGCGATCCCCGAGAAGGGGAGGGAGGAGGGGGCGCGGAGCCCCGCAGCCAGGGACGCCGGAGGCTTCTTCTCCACCCACCGGGCAGGGCCCGGTGCCCGGGGCTGTGCGGGTCCCTCCGGGGGCGGGCTGCGGGGCGGGCGGGGCGGCCCCCTCCTAACCGCCCTCCCCCCACGCCACCAGGCCGGGCCTCGCTGGACGGTGACCCCCCTCTCAGCAATGATTGCGGCCGGCCCGACGGGAGGAGAGAGGGCAGGCGCTCCAGGCCGTGCGGCTTGGGCAAGGCACAGGGGGAAAACTACTATCAAGATCTTTGGAAACAGCCTCAGCCCTGGGTCTGTGGCAGAAACTTGGACTCAGTGGCCTGAAACCGGGCCGAAGAGCAGTATCAGGAGGTGCGGGCCTGTCCCTGGGGGCTGATCGACTAAATAAATGCTCCTTCTCCCAAGGCCTCTCAGCATGTTGTTTGTTTCCAACCCTAGCAACTGCTTTCCGCAGCTCCTCACAGGCTGCGCATAAGGGCCAGGCGATCATTACTTTCTCGGGCTCACGCTTTCATGGATGACCTCAATCTAGGGCAGCTCCTTACCGGGCCACTTTGTTTTCTTGGGTCAGTGAGCCCTTTTGAGAAGTTCTTTCAAGGCCCTTTCCACCTTGCTGGCTTCTCAAGGAAGAGAAAGAGGAGAGTGGCAACCAGCAGGGACCAGCCTTCTTCCCCCCAGGACAGCGACCTCCTTTCAAAGAGTTGGCAAGTTGGAGGGCTAGTTGGAGGGCATCTGTTAGGATCCCACAAGGTCAAGGTGCAGTCTGCTTTGCGGGTAGGTGGGCCCCAGGCAGCATCCTCCTGTATCCTGGACAGATCAGTGTCAACAGCAAAAGAGTCACACAAATCTGGTTCACCCTTCTCTGCAGGGCAGAAGGGAGTTCCAAGAGCAGAGAACTCTGTCTTTATCCTCTGCCCAGAACTTAGTTGAAGACGTAGAGAGACAAAGCAACTCCTGCTGCTCTCTGCAAGGAGAAATGGGCACTAGCTCCTGGGAGAGCTTGGAAGGGCATTTCTTCTCCAGGGAACCTGAGCTGGGAGCTCCTGACTCTGGAATTTGAGGGGAGAATGGTCCTCATCACTGGCCTATTAGCACTTGGCCCTGGGGCCTCCACACACCCTCCCTTTGAATCCTCATTCTGTTCAGCAGCTCTTATCATCCCTGTTTTACAGAGGAGGAGAGAGTTTCAAAGGGGGTAGGTAGCTTACCAGGGTTTCCACTGGGCTATCAATGCGGGAGGCCAAATAAGGACTGACTGGACCAACTTCAACTAGCTGTATTACCAACAGGAATTCATTTTCCTGGTTCTTGCAAAGCAGAAGAGACGTTTGGGAATAAGGATGGACTCCCTCTGGTCCAGTCACGCCAGTTTTGCCTCTGCCCCATAAACAGTCCTTGGTGTTTTCGACCTCCTAGATTTCTCTCACATAGTTTACGGGTCTTGGAATGCCTTCCATCAGTGCGACTCCTACACAACCATCAAGGCCCAGCTAAAGAACCTCTTCCTTCATGAGCCTTTCCAGGCCCCTCTAGCTTTTGTCTCCCTTTATACTCTAACATTTACTTTCTGTGCTGTAAATTCTTTTTTTAAAGATTTTATTTATTTATTTGACAGAGATCACAAGTAGGGAGAGAGGCAGGCAGAGAGATTGGGGGAAGCAGGCTCCCCCTCTTTGCTGAGCAAAGAGCCCGATGCAGGGCTTGATCCCAGGACCCTGGGATTATGATCCGAGCTGAAGGCAGAGGCTTAACCCACTGAGCCACCCAGGCGCCCCTGTGCTGTAAATCCTAACCATTGTTATATCACCATCTTTTATAATTCTCTCATTGTTTCAGTTTCATTTGCCTTATTTTACCAGCCAGACAGATCTCTCTTGGGGCTAGGACCATGGCATAGCCATTTCCCTTATATACCTCTGGTTTCCAGCATGGTGCTGGGTGCAAAGTCGCACTCAGTAACTCTTGTTTGGCTAATTGACCAGACACGTATGAAACCAGCCCAATGTGGGCCAAGGAGCTTTTGTGACAAGACCTTGAAGGGTGGCATTTTGGGGTTTGTGGCCATTGACCAGCTAGCAGCAGCTCCCCCTGGCTGGGCAGCTTGCTTGCCTGGTTCCTCCAGACTGTCAGGAAAGGACGCACCTGGATTACCTGAGAAAGAGAGACAGAGCTGGATTGCTTTCTCTGTTCGCACTAAGACACCCAAGGACGTCGTAGACCAGGTGCTGCATTTTTAACGCCTTGCTATGCGATCATCGAGGATAACTAAATGAAATTCGAACAGCTAGCTCCGTGACAGAAAAGATCTGGTCTAAAATTGAGGTAGAATACACAAAAACAACCAGAAGGCAAATGATTGTTTTGTTTTTTTAAAGATTTTATTTATTTATTTGAGAGAGAAAGTTTGAGCATGAGAGAGAGAGAGAGAGAGCGAGATCACAAGCAGGGGGAATGGTAGAGGGAGAAGCAGATTCCCCACTGATCAGGGAGCCTGATGCGGGACTTGATCTCAAGACCCTGGGAACATGACCTCAGCTGAAGGCAGATGCTTAACTGACTGAGACACCCAGGTGCCTGGAGGATTGCTTTTTGGAGTAGTTCTGTGTTTCACATTGAAGGTTTTGAGACTCTTGGAACACATGACGTGAGGCCAACTCTCCTTTCCTATTATCCTGTCAGCATATGTGAGCTCTCATCCCTGACCTTTGCAGCTTGTAATGTGTTTCCACATTCATCGTCTCATTTATTCCTCACAGAACTTTGAGATGAAATAATAGTAACAACAACAACAATGTTGACAAAATGCCTGAATTTATTTAATAGCTACTATGTACTGGGCACCGTTCTAAGGACTTTATATATATTGATTTATTTGTTCCCCCATTTTACATATGAGAAATTGAGGCACTGAGGGTAATGTTTCCGACCTGTACAGTCTTCCACGTGGTGAAGCCTGCACTTGAACCCTGGTCTTCTGATGGATGACTGCCAGGTCCCCTTGCCTCAGGCCTGTGGCCTCAGCTGGTGCTCATTTCTTTCACTCAGTACTTCCAGGAAAGTTTCTTGTGCTGGTCAGTAGGAGAGCCCCAGCTTCATTCCTAGGGAAGGTGCAGTTGCTGGGGCTGGTGTCCCGGGCTCAAGGACAGAGAGACCAGAGAACTGGGCTTAGAACTAGTGCTTGCTCTGCCACTTGCTAGCCAGCTGTGAACTTGGTGAATTCCCATAATCTCTTCAAGCTAAAATGTCTTCATCCCTTGGTTAGGAATGATATTCCAGAAATATCTGACAGGGGGCGCCTGGGTGGCACAGTCAGTTAAGCGTCTGACTCTTGATTTCAGCTCAGGTCATGATCTCAGGGTCATGGGATTGAACCCCGCATAGGGCTCCCTCCTCAGTGGGGAGTCTGCTTGAGATTCTCTCTCTCTTCTCCCTCTACCTTTCCCCCAACTCTCTCTTTCTCTAAAATAAATAAATCTTTAAAATAAAAAACAAAACAAAAATACTCGACAGGGTTGATGTGAAGATCCAAGGAGATGGCGTCAAGATAAAGCATTTGTCATAAATGTCCCCTCCTGTCCCCTTTTTCCTGGATGGATGCAGGGTTTTCTGATGTTGGATTGATATGTTTATCGTCCTGAATGTAAGGAGGCAGGGGCTCTGGGAGAGGAACGTTTCCTCTGGTTATCATCTGGGGAGAAGGCCTGTCTTCAGACTCGAAGCGGGGACTCCAAAAGTAGGTCTTGGCGGGGAGAGAGTTCTCCAGGATCCCAACTTCTTTCCCTTCAGCCTCGACCCTGAGGACCCTAGACAGGCTAGAGGGTGCTTCTTGGAGACAGTTGGGGCTGGACGGAGAGGCCTCCCTACAGTGGGCCACAAGGAGCAGAAGTCACCCCTGACTTCTTCGCACGTTCCTATGGCTTTATGTTCCCTTCTGTGTTTCCTTGCTTGAGTTCCATTTTGTTGCAGAGCTCTAGCCTGGTCTCAGCCGTACCGCTGAGGGGAACAGTGGCCCCAAGTCTGGGCCTCATGCCCACCAGCCTGGTGTGGTACCAGCTGTGTGCAGTGGTGGGAATATCCCCAAGGCAGACATGAATCAAGATTCTTGAACCATGAGTCTTACTGAAAGAAAGAGATGCACAGAGTAAGGAAACTAGCACTGAACCCGGACTCTGCCAGGCAAGGAGCTATGCGGGCATTTTCTCACCTAATCTTGACAATAACCTATAAGGGAGGTGTCTGGGGAAACTCAGCCTCACAGAGGTCAGCTGACTTGCCCCAGGCACCCTGCTAGTGTGTGGCTGAGCCAGGATCCCAAACAAGTTGTGCAGAACTCCCGTGCCCATGCCCTCCACACACGGTGCTGAGTGCCTGGGATGGCGTAGCCTTCTGTGGCTCTTTGTTTCTCCCTGAGAGAAGGGGAGTGATGTTTACTTCACTGGCTGGGATGGTGAGATCATTATCATCCCCAGAAAACACATCTTAAATCCCTAATTGTACATGGCACCAAGGAAAGCGCTGAATAATTTGGGATGCAGAAATAATTAGAGTACACAGACAGGCTTTCTGCCCTCTGGGAACAGAGACTCTCCAACTTGTGAAGACGGCACAATGGCCCCAAAGCCCAGGTCGTGGCTGCCATTCTCTGAGGCCAGCAAGCCTCTCACCAGAGGGGGCAGATGGCACCTGCCCCCTTAGTGAAGGTGTGTCCAGGCTGGCTTGTAGGTAAGAGGGTCTTTACAAATCCGTCTCTGCTTATGGGAAGTGCCTCTGAGAGCATAAGACTGTGGAGACAGAGGTGGGTTCGAGACCTTATCAGCCATGGAAACTGGGACGGGTTCCTTCTCCTCTTCGAGTTTCAGTTTCTCATCTGTGGAATTGGATGGGTGGGGATTCCATTCTCTTAAATGAGATAATACATGTAACAGCCCTTAGCACAATGTCCAACACGTAGTAGGTTCTTGGTCAGGAAGTGCTCTCATTACTGTGGTTGAATAGGTAGCTTTCACTCCGAATGGATTTTAGGGATGAGGGACTTTTATGGTGAGGAGAAAGGGGGGACTTTTGATTGCACTGTGGAGAGACACCTCTTTCCTACCCCCACTGCTTTGTGGTTGTCCCAAGGCAGTTCAGGAGAAGTGTTTCTTACCCACTCCTCCTCCTGAGAGTCTTTCTGAAGCAGTTGCTCCAATGTCTGTCTCTTAGTCAATGACCGATCTTCAGTTTCCGTTCCAGAGACATGGGAGGCTCTCTTCAGGCTAAAGGCACAAAGGAAAATTGAAATACAGTACACCAGAGCTTCTCCTGAACTGCACACAGTAGGAATACAATAAATGCGACTGACTGGGAATCCACCTGGGGCCCCTGTTTCCCCAGATCCACGCTGGGGGCTGCCGTCCCGACCGTAACTGCTGAGGGGTTGCCATGGCAGGTGGAATGTTCCAAGATGTTCTTTTTGGCCTGTGAGTGTCCCCAGGGGGCACACCCCTGACTCACTCAAAGCTGGACATGGAGGGAGTGACCAAGGGCATACGCTGCAAAAAATCTCTTTTGTTTCTTCTTGGCAGAGGCCCTGCACAACACTGGCTCATGCTTAATGGCTCGTCGGGGGAACAAAACCCACAGAACCAAGGGAGAAAAAGATTAAACTCCTAATAAAACTAAACCCAAACATCACCACCCTCCCTGTCCTACCCAGCCCTCACTTTACACTGTGAGCTGTCTGCTAGCTAGTTCCCCTCCCAGGCAAATAATATTTATTCCATGAGGCCCTGACACACCAGGCCAGAACAAGACAATGCTTGATTGTGTCTTCCTTCCCCCTGCGGCAAACGATGGGTTGGAACGAAAGACGTGAAAAGGGAAAGGAGCAATATTGTTGTTCTTCTCATGGGACCCGGCTCTGTGAGCTGTCAAAACAAGCCTCAGATAAGGGGGGTGGGGTGGGGGGAAGGGGGCGGCCCAGGGGATTAGTGCCGCTACTCTCCAACCTGCTTGGAAAGTTTCGCTCTTTCGCCAAAGATCCTGGCAGATGTGACCACATACATGGTTTTGCTTCCATTAACCAGGACAGTCATTAAGTCCTGGAGCTTAATGAGGCTCTGCAGAGCCCAATCATCATTCCTCGGTGGAAAGTGCCAATTCATTGCTTGTAGATCAAAACCCTGGAGATCATGACTAAGTCAGAGGGGAGCTTTTCTATCATTAGGGATTGACGGCCGACCCTAATGTGACCCCACGCTGCAAAGCAGGCTTGTGTGAGTCAAAGGCTCCGGCCCCTCTGACCAGTCTGAAGGTGGGAAGTGAGTGACCACTCACTTGGATTGGGTTGGATCGCTGGTTTCCCTGGGATCTCAGCTGGGGTTTGGGCCTGAAAGGTCCAGAAAGATCTCTTATCGTTATCGGTATCCATCAGTGAGGTACTCGTTGAAGGCTGAGACAGTTGGTATTGTCCCAAAGGTCAATCCCCTCTGCCTCAGACAATCGCCACCATGGGCTAGGACTAGGGGTTGGTTCTACTATCCTTCCTTGAAATTAGGGATTTTTTTCTATTTTTCTTTTTTCTCGGAGTAGTGCCTAGCACAGTGCTTGTAGAATATTTATAGGGAGGAGGGACGCAAATGAGAACCCCAGGGCTCACCTCCTTTCTCCTCCCTTGTGTGGGAACCCACCTGGGGAACTCTGCGGTGGCTGGGAGTGGCTCAACCAGCCAGGGCGAGGACACCATGAACTCAGGAGAGCAAAATGAAGACTCACTTGGAGCACAGTACTCGTCAGTGGTTCAAAGCTTTCATTTATTCTAACTTAATTTTCACAATTACATGAAAGGAGGAGAGGAGGGATTACTATCTCCATTTTGCAGATGAAGAACCCCAGGTTTGGAAGGTTTACTGACCCCAAAGCCCATATCAGACCCCAAATCCCATATCTGATTCCTAACACTCTTTCCACACTAACTCCATGAGCTCTCTTTCTTATAGGGACTAGAAGACAGGCACTGTTGAACTCAAGGACTTAGCATCCAACCTGGTCTTTGTCCACTTGCCAGTGTCCCTGTTCACTTGTCAGGACTCAGTCAGATGGCCCCTCTTGCTCAGAGGCCTGGCACTGGAAGGGAATCAAAAGAAAGAGAACAGCCAGGGAGCCCGTGTCCTGGTCTGTTTTGCTGACATCAGGCAGTGGTTAGGAGCATGAAAAGGTTGGGACTGATGTCGTTCTCAACAAGGAAGTGTTTTCCTTCCTTAAATCTGTCTTCTCAGCAATTTCACTCTTGTCTCTCTGGGCTGAACTGGAGGGATTGACGACATCTGCACGGAACCATGAGCATGAAGATTGGGAAAGGGTGCAGGACATTTGCCAAATGGGGGGAGGGGGATTTAAAGGATGAGCAGCAGCTCCCAGGAAGACTTGGCTCCCCATAACTCCAGCAGGGGCACACACAGCCTCATGGATGCCCAGGGGATAGCTAGCATTCTAGAAACGCCATTCCTTACGGGAACTGTGATAGGCTCTGTGATCCAGGACTGGGGAGGGTAGACCCTAGCTGGAAAACCTGCGATAACTGACAGTCTGGCTTATCCCCTGTGGGATTACTCAGCCTATTAAAGTCCTATTTATTTGTTAAGGGAGGGGCAGATCCATATCCCATCTGTTGACACCTGGACCGCAAAGGAGAGGGAGCTGCACCTCTTTGCCCCTCCCAGTGCCCTGGATGCCACACTCCCTGCCAAGCTGATGTGCTTGCTGGGAAGAACACCTGGTGGGTGAGGGACGGGAGAGCCTCCCACTGGCAGCTGCCATATATGCCGACAGCCCATTGTCACTCAGTGGAGTGCGAAGCCCAGGCAAGAAGCCTGAGAACACTATTCCAGACAAGTTTTTTATGGTTTTTTTTTTTTTTTTTGTGCGTTTGGTTTTTTGTTTTGTTTTAGATACCCACCCCAGGTGGGCCCGACCTTGCCCGTGAGCCTAGCTTCACCAGTTCTCCCTGAAATGTACCACCATTTCTTTCCATGGCTGTGTTCATTTTCTCCAAGACCAAAGGAGTAGAGGATTCAGGAGGCTTCCGTCTTAGATTACAGGTCTGAGCAATGCTCACCACCCCTTCACCTCTGGTTTCCTTATGCCATTTCAGCTCAGATAACAGGAAAGTGCAGGGGAAGACTAGCTCCTGTTTGAGGTGGTGATCACTTAGTGTCAAGTAATCACTGTAAGAACTCTAGGCATTTAGAAAGAGTAGAGGGTTAATACTTAAGATACACAGGCTATGGGACTGGCTCTGGTATGACGCCCTTGCATGACCTTGAGCAGCAAGTTAGTCTTTCTGGATCTCCATATTCTCACCAGGCAACAAAAGAAATTGGACTGATGCTTTCCCAGGGCTTCTTCCAACTCCAATATTTTATGGCCTCGCAACAACTAATCTCAATACCGATGTCCTTATTTACAAAGAAAATGCTACTGATACACCTCAGTAGGATGTGTGTTCCGAGTTGTTTTCGGTTGTGCTGTTGGATCTGTGGGGCTCTGCCTCCACACTGGCCCCATTCCCTTAGTTTGTCACAGTGCCACACAAGAGGGCTCCCCCGTGGCCTCTGCTGTGCTCGGGAGTCCCATCCAATGGCCACAATAGGGCTGGGAGCTCTGGATCCCAATTCCCACCTCAGGAACTGACTTGCTGGTTGGTTTCGGGCAAGACTTGGCTTCTCTGAGCCTTATCCACCCAATGGTATAAATAATGCACCCCAGGAAAGCACTTTGGGATGCTTCAGTGGAAGAAGCCAGAGGAGCATGAAGCAGCCTCATTGTGGAGGCTGAGTATGTAAATCCCAAAGCCTTTGGGAGCCAGTGGCCCTTTACTAATGGGTGGCACACTCAGCGGAACTTTGTTAATTTCCCAGTTTGCACAGAACCAAGGCCTCCTGGCAGATGCTGGGTGACTTGTTCGCATGCCTTATGAACTTGGATCAAGGCACCCTCTTTCTGGATTAGTTCTGAGCCTGGTTTTGAAGCATCGTACTGGGATAGTGAATGGCTTTAAAATGCATTTCAGTGAGCTCTTTATAACCTCACCCATCAGGCCTGGAGGAACTGTGCTTCCTTCCACCGATTCAGCTTGGCTGCCATGCTGGAGGCTGCTGAGTCATCCAGGCAAGGCCCGTTACCTGCCAAACATGGCTTTCCTGGACCCACCTTTCCGGTGTAATGAACCTACAGGATTAATCTTCGAGCTCCTCCCTTCTATCTTCATTTCCCCCCTTCCCATCCTCCCAGCTCCACTCTACCCCCCAATTCTGCTTCCCAGGTGGGGACTCCTAAGCCAAGAAGGGAGAGCAGTTCACAACATGGTTCATAATGTCTTATGGTAATTAGTCAATAAGGATGTTCCATCAAGGAACTATTTAAACATTCTTTAAGTCTCTGGAGATGAGTGCCAGCTTCTTGACCTCCCTGTGACTATTTACACAATGGAGAACACTATGTATAAGTTAGTGAACACTATGTATGATAGAGTAGAACACTATGTATAATGGAACACTATGTGTAAATCAGTGAGACCACATACCAGTGTCTGATCACATATTACAAACTTGAGATGAGTTCTAGAAGAATGCAGTAGTAACCCACAATATCAATACCATAAATAATAACATTAGGATGGAAGTCATTGATTCATGTTGGAGTTGATTGGGGCTGATTTTTTTCCTCATAACAAAGCACATGGTTTCCCTTTAGAACCTCTTAAGAGCAACCCAGAAATAGATACCGTTCTCCCCTTTATGTCTTGATAGTTTAGAAATATAGAGTGAGCTTTGGAATCAGTCAGATTACATCATCATCTCTATTTTGCTGATGGTTAATTGTGAACAAGTTACTTCTGTGAGTTTTAGCTCCTTTGACTATAAAATGGCAATATAATACCTACCTCACAGGTAGGTGAAGTTCAATTTAAATACATATAGATGTAAATTGCCTGGTAATGTATCTGGCATAGGAATAGACACTAATGGAATTTGCATAATTAGCAGTACTAATATGGTAGAGGGAGGTTGGCAGTCACAGATGCAATAGAATTCCTAAGGGCAGGAGTGGGAGGAACTGACCCCCAGCCTTCTCTCCTTGCCCTTAATCTACCTGTTGGTAGATGACCTGTATCATTGGTCTATACTGGGTTTGTGTCTTCATTTAATAGTTTTTTATTGAGTGCCCTGTAAGTTCTAAGCAACAAAATCTCTGCCCTCATGGGGCTTATGTACTAGTGACTTTGGGAGAAAAACCTCTGCATCACTCCAGATTGAATATAGCGTTTTCTTATGGTCCATCTCTATCGCTTTATGTTATCACCCCACACCGTCTCCAGCACAACCCACTCAGGTCAGAGTAAACTGAGCAGCTCAAACCCTGCATAGACATCCACCAGCCACTAGTGATTTTCTCCTTATTGTCGGGAACTAACCAGTTTTCCTTCTAAGGCTGTTTATTTTTTTTCTGAGTGGAAGGAGGGCTTCCCTCATTAAGGAAGGTATGAATTCAGACTTCTTCCTAGTAGCTGGGATGGGGAGCAGACTGAGAATCACTGGACCACTTTGGGCTGCAGTTGTCATATGACTCAATGCCTTGTTTTCCCCTTTTACACTGGGTGATGGGGAAGTGAAAGGTACTCAATGAAGAGGAAAAAGCTAGAAACTTCTGAGGTAGGTGATAATGGGATGGAGGTCAGGGGACAGGGACAAAGAGGTAGACTTGTAGAGCCTGGGATCCATTTGAAGTCCCTGCTCTCCTGGAAATAGATTATGAAGTAATTTAATAAAAAAAAAATCAACTGTATTTGGGGGCCTGGGTGGCTCTGTCTGTTAAATGTCTAACTCTTGATTTTGGCTCAGGTCATGATCTCAGGGTCATGCGATCGAGCCCCATGTTGGGCTCTGAGCTCAGCAGGGAGTCTGCTGAAGATTCTTTCCCTCTCCCACTGCCCCTGCTTACATGCATGCCCTCTCTTTCTAATAAGTAAGTCTTTAAAAAAATATAGTTATATTAAAAAAAAAAAACCAGTGTAGTTTCAGGTAATCATAGCCAGGTGTTTCTTTCTTCAGGTCTCAAGCATGAATGCTTGTCTGTTGGCTGTTGGTATGAATGGGGGGTAGTCCTGTCAAGGGTGGACAGTGACGAGATGGCGGGAACTCGTTTGACACCAATATGAACCCTTCACCTAGAACTCAACTCAACCCCAGGGATTTCTCAGCTGTCGAAGAAAGTTTGATGACTTTCCTTGCTTAATCAGGCCCTGCTAAGCTTCCTTGAGGCAAAATAAGGAAGAAGGGGTGGTGAATTTTGTGTCTTTCTGTGAGAATGTATAATTTCCAAAAGCAACAGCCCTTCCTCCAAAAAAATGTGTAACCAAAGATAAAAAGGTTCTCTGCTTTATAAAATGAGCACAAAAAAATACGCTCCTTAGTATCCTCTTCCAAAAAAAAAAAAAATACTGACCCCTCGTTTACAGAAATTCGAAGATCTCCATGGCCTAGCAGAGTGACAATATACACAGTAGTTTAAATATACCTGTTAAATCAAATTAGGTTTAACTGGTTCCACCCATCTCCTTTCTTTGTTATCTGTCATTTATTTCCAATATGCAGGCAGTGGGAGCTGCTAGACACTCAGAGAAGATCTGTCTCAATGCCCATAACAGAACAGCTCCGGTTTCTATGACTTGATATCCACAGGAACAGCAGAACAGGAAATGCAGCCTTAACTGAGCACCAATAATTAAGGACTTAGCGAGCTCTTTCTGTTTTACCAACCCTTAAGTCACAGTCTACGACTCATTCCTTGGCCCATTTTCTCTCGAATGGTAATTCCTGCTCTTCCCCCCGGTAAGTTTTTCTAGAAAAAAATGGTTCCATATTGGATAATTGTAGTCAGGCCAAGAGTACCTCAAGCCCTTAACCCTACTTATTTCAACGGGCACTGCAAATTAGCTTCACTAGGACAAAAATGTCATTGTATGAAAATTAAGCTCATGACATCATCTTTCCCCCAATAGACTGTCATATAGAGAGGCATTACTGGGTAGTGATAAGGTTCTGGAGTGAGACAGAGAGAGGTATGGCCCCCTGCTTCGAGTCAGTAACTCCTCATGGGACCTTGACAAAGTGAGTTGGCTTCTCCACCCCAACTTCTACATAGGGCATCGTTAGACTTGTGTTGAATAAGACAACGTCATTAGTCATACAGTATCTAATGATACATAGAGCTTAGTCATTTAAAATCAAGTTATTTTGATGGTCATGATTACAACGAACAGCCAAGCCGTATTTACAGACCAACAGGGATTCACACAGCTACACTTGAAGAATTTCTGTTGTGAGGAAAGATAAAAATATTAGCTCCCATCACAAAAGACCCCATATTGTACAATTCTATTTAAATTAACTATACAGAACAGACAAATTCATAGAGACAGAAAGTAGATTAGTGGTTGCCTAGGGCTGGGGTGGTGTGTTATGGGGGATTATGGGGAGTGACCACTGATGGATATAGGGTTTCTTTCTAGTGTGATGAAAATGTTTTAAAATTGATTGTGGTGATGGTTGCACAACACTGAATATACTAAAAACCATTAAATTGTAGACTTTAAGTGGGTGAATTGTATGGGATGTGAATTATATCTCAACAAAGCTGCTATAAAAATATATTAGCTCCCATTGTTGTTCAGTTAATCCTTACAATAAATAGCCCGTGGTTTCCCACAGTCAAGAAAAATGAGATTAAGATAGGGTAAGCAACATCTGGCCGGTATAATTAGCACAGCGATGGGCCCAGGATTTCCTCCTTACTGATTGACTGATGGGATCTTTGGTTCACAGAATTGGATTAATCATAATCATTGCTTCATTATCCCCCTTTGCCCTTGAAGGCCATCTTTTTTCTTTTACCTTACTTTATGTATGTATGCACACTAAGTAATATAATAAACCCTTCTGGACCCACTGCCCAAACCACGGCTGGAATATTACCAATAACTTACAGATCCTGAACTTTTCTTTCTTTCCTACTCCCTATCTCCTACCCAGAGATAAGCTCTACCCTGAATATTGGGTTTAGCATTTCCTTGTCTCTTTTATTCTTTTTAAAAGGTTTATTTATTTATTTGTCAGACAGAGAGAGAGAGCAAGCGAGCACAAGCAGGGGGACCGGCAGGCAGAGGGGGACGCAGACTCCCTGCTGAGCGAGGAGCCCGATTCAGGACTTGATCCCAGGACCGAAGGCAGCCGGTTAGCTGATTGAGCCACTCAGGCATCCCCATTTGCCTCTTTTAAAAAGTACCCCCCCCCCATGCAATATGGGTGTCTACATGGTATATTATTCAGCTTGGCTTAGTTTCATTTTAATTTTAAATAGTTTTCAAACTTTCTAACAAGTCTGTCATGTTGTGCGTGGTCTTCTGGGACTTCAACGTGATACTATTTAGATTGGTTCACATAAAACAGTCCCCTACAGCTCTTTTGTTTCCATGCTGCGGAACATTCTGGGTTTTTGGGGGGATTTTTTTGAAGATTTTATTTATTTATTTGACAGACAGAGATCACAAGTAGGCAGAGAGGCAGGCAGAGAAAGACGGGGAAGCAGGCTCCCTGTTGAGTAGAGAGCCTGATGCGGGGCTCGATCCCAGAACCCTGAGATCATGACCTAAGCCAAAGGCAGAGGCTTTAACCCACTAAGCCACCAGGCGCCCCCAAACATCCTGCTTTTTAAGCACCCCACAATATTTATGTGCTTGCCTTCCAAGGAGTATTTAGTGGTTCCCAGGTTGTTGCTATTTTGATAAATTCGACTGTGATAATTTTTTCTCTATGCGTCTCTTGGTATACATGTGCTGAATTTTCTCTTGGGTGTATGCTTACAGAAACTGGATATATACATAATAGATGTGCTGGGTATGCAAGCATCCAACTTTACAAGATAGCACTGAATGGTTTTCCAATTTCCCACCAGCAATGAGAGTGACGCCCTGTTCATAGCTCACATTCGGCATCATTAGACTTCTCAGATTTGTCAATCCCATGAGTATACACTAATTTCAGGGGGGTTGAAATGTGCTCTGTCTCTTCCTGATGGTTGGTGAGGTGAGTATCTCTTTACAGATTTATGTGTTTCTTGAAAAAAAAAAAAAAGAAACAATATTTACTTAAAACTTTAAGCAAACCCCAAATGGTCCTTTATTTTCATCTCATTAAGTCCTCCACAGATATAGGCAGCACTGCCTGGTTCCAGATATGTTTGTTGCTTTGTGAAACCCTTCTATATGTTAATTTCCCATTTTTAAATTGAGTTGAGTTTTTTCTTATTCGTAGGAGTGCTTTAAATATTTTTGAAACTAATCTCTTGTTAGCTATAGCTATTTCCAATATTGTCTTCAAGTTTGTTGGAGACTTTATTGACAAACAGAAATTCTTAGCTTTAATGGAGTCATATTTGTGTGTCTTTTATGATTAGCAATGCTTGTGTCCAGATTAAGAAATTGGTACCTACCCTGAGGTCATAAAGACATTGACCTATGCATGTCTTCTGAAAGTTTTCCAATTATGCTTTGAGGTTTGTATTCTTAATCCTTTTGGTACTGATTTATAATGACGTGAGACAGCGATCCATTTCCAATTATTTCCAAGTAAAAATGCCACCTTTTTCCAATGAAGGGAAGATTGAAACCCAGATCTAATCAACTTGAAAGCCTGTGCTTTTAAGATTTATTTATTTATGTATTTGAGAGAGAGATGGAGGGAGAAGCAGACTCCCCACTGAGCAGGAAGTCTGACACAGGGCTTAATCCCAGGACCCTGAGATCATGACCTGAACCAAATCAGATGCTTAACCGACTGAGCCACCCAGGTGCCCAAAAAGCCTGTGCTTTGAATTATGATTGTTCCTTGTTGTTGTAAGGAAATAGTAGCACATCATTAGACTGTTGAATAAACACATGCTAGACACTCTGAGAAAAGAAGAAAATGGCACAGTTTCTACCCTCAGTCTACTGCTTATTGTCAGGAGCCGAGGGCTACACTGGGTCCTTCTTTTCAAATGATTTCTCCCCGTACTAAGTTTCATGAACCCATATTCCGGTTCCTCTTTCGGCAATCGGTAGTTCCGTAGAGGGGTTTCCATGGTAAATTCTGGGTTCCACTTCTTTATTTCCTGTTTCCTTCATTTCCTGGAGGTGACAGTGACATTGTGGAGAAAAGCATAGGCTCAGAGCCAGACAGACCTGATATTAAGCCTTTGTTTACCATAGGGCAACCTTGGGGAGAGTAAACCCTTTCTGTGTCCTTCTCTGTCCCCGCTCAAAACACAAGTCCTCAGTAGAAAAGGGACTTAACTCACTCATTTACTCCTCTGGTAGAAGTTGGGCCTCAGGAGACTGTGGTGGCTGGTCCGACCAGGACCACAGGCATTGTGGAAGGATGGCTTCCAAAAGAGATGACAAAATGGCAAATGTCCACTATAGTCTCCTAGGGTGATACTATCCTGTCTTGTCTTTTTCCCTCTACTTGGTCTGAGGATCTTGTCCCTTCAGCGGGCCTGTGAGCTCCTAGGGGGCAGCCGTGGTACCTCAGTTTCTTCTAGAGTTTTCATACCCAGGGCTGCGTACACAGCAAAACCTTAATTGGTGATGTTTGAATGACTGAGTGACAGAAAGAGTCCCTGTTCTTAGGGTCTTGTACTTAAGAGTAAGCCTTCTGGTTTTGTTTGAGCTTGATTTTCCAGCAAAACAAAAACAAAAAACAAAAGCCAACCATCAAAACAGAGAGGACATGCTTTCCCAGGTGCCTAGAGCTGGCTTTGAGAAGCTTGGGTGTGACAGACAAACTCCCACTTGGACCTTAATTGATCACCACCACCTGGCAGGGATGTTTACGGCTTGCGCCTCTCATCTCTTGGCGGCGAGAGTTCTCTAGCTCAGCAGGAGTAAGAGGGAACGAGCACCTCCACACACAGCACCACCTTTAACTCCACAGCCGACGCAACTCTATATATAGCCACGTAACTAATCAACAAGTGATGAGGTTTAGGAACGTCCCGGGTCCTGCGGCTGCCCAGGGCACTTTGCATTGTAACTGCGTACAATTTTCGTCCAAGCTAAACAGAGCACTGGGTGGGGTGCTGTTTCTTGCACTATTACAGGCGCCTGGGATTTTTCCTTATCCCAAAGGACTGAAGGGAACAGGCTGACCTCAGCAATTTCTGTGGTGAGGTCACAGGTCCTTGCAGGTTGCCGTAGTCTGGGGGATGGCACACGAGGCCACCAGATTTTAAAGATGGGGCTGGGGTTAGAGAAAACGAGAGGCGGGAATGGGGAATTTGTTTCAACAAATTCACAAAGTCATTGAAAAATGTTTTGGGAAGGTTCCAATTATGTTTCTCCACAGAGCACATTTTTATAGTGTTCCAAATATTGGAAGAAGCAACAAATGAAAACAATCAGGTGACATCTAAAGTAAAAAATCAGCCCTGATTGATCTTAATTATTGAACTCCCTTGGGTTAATTGGAGTTTGAACGGTCTGCATGCTAGAATCGAACTCAACCTTCTTCTGTCTTACATAGAAGATTCCAGAACTTGACAGTAGGATATCTGAACTTACATCCCTGATGTACCACCTGCTAGATATGTGCTCCTGGGCCAGGAGCCTGAATGTGGTCATCTGAAAAAGGGGGACAACCGGGCCTGGCTCTCTCAAAGGTTTGTGTAGAGATTCAAAATGAGTTGATGTGAATAAGCACTCCCTGAGAAGCAGGGATTACGCCGGACACTCAGACCTCACGGTAGGGTCCAAATGGCTCCAATGCACACCACCATCCCCCTCTCTTCTCTTCCATCCTTTAGTTTTACTCCTTCCTCAAATGTCCTGCTCACCCATTCTCACCATGTATGTCTCTCCCAGATTCCTTTTTTCCCATTCTAGACCTTGATTAGGATTTCCCAAGGACTTTCATGGACCTCTAGTCCCCCGAATGGCCCACAACCAAAGGAGGTTCTAAGGACAAACCAGTTTGAGAAATAACAAACCTCCTTTTAGATACATAACATAACCTCCTTTCAAGAAGTCACAGTTCTCCATAGGGCTTTGAGAAGTCTTGCAGGAAGGAAACTTGTCTACCTTTCCTGCCTGATAGTTAGTAATTTCCTAATTAGCTTGACCACAAACCCATTTTTCAAATACTGCTTATTAACAACCTGCTTCCCCACAAATACAGCTTGGGAATTATCCTGGCTAATGCTGGTAACTATAATGATGATGCCCATTGATTGAATGTTTGTTACATGTCAGGCTCCGTGGTAGCTGTTTATAAATATTTAACTCCCAATCACCCCCATGGGATGCGTGCTTCACATAAAACCACAAAGTAGACTGACTAAAACTCCAACCTGCCTACCTCTGTTTTACAAATAAGAAAAATAAGATTCAAGGAAGGTATCCTACCAAAGTCGTAGCGCTAGGAAGTGGTGGAGTTGGACATGACCTAGGCCTTGCACCCAGATCTGTCTAACTTTAAAAGTCCCTGCCTAATCACTGCACAGGTGGGCCTGACCTGATGTAGGGCCTTTGGACCAGGGAGGCTGCTGTGCCATGGCCTCTGATCTAGAGTCCTCCTGATGGAAGATGGCATTGGGTCAGGGAGCAGCCACCCCAGTGGAGGGCCCATAGCAGTCTTGGAATGTCCCATGAAATGGGACAGCTACACCCTCCCACTGGACAGATAGGACACCTCGACTCAAGACATGGAGTGGCTTTGACCAATGTGGTTTGGCAAAGACGGCAGCCATGTTGAAACCCAAAGAACTCCAGAATCCGTCCTTGCCACAGGTCTACCCCACCCTCCTGTCTCTGGGGCCGTCCTCCAGTATTCAGGTACTCAAAGCTGCTTAGGTTGCCTGGCTGCTTCTCGCTCACTGAAACCTCAGGGTGTTGTTGTGGTGCCTGTTGCTATAAACACTTTGCCAATTTGCATAAGTATGTGACATTATAAAAGTTCCTCAAAGATCTTATCCACATCCCTGGCACACGGCTCAAATGAAAAGCCAGGTAGAAAGACAATGTGTGTGTTATTTAAAAAAGAAAGAAAGAAAAATGTTTTCTTGTTTTTTTATTCCCTGTGCAGAAGGGCAAGAAATGGAAATCCAAAGGCACTGCCTGTAACTTGCTTTGTTTTGTTTTGAGATTGTTTGAGAGCTATTTTTCTTGTACCTCCTAAGCTGCCTGTCAAATTTGAAAAGCCAGAATGGGACTGTTAAGATTATATAAATGAACTTGTGTTTTGGAATGCCAGGTTCTTCACAGGGCGGAAAGAAACCTCAGAGATCCCTGAGTCCAGCCGTGTCATTTCACAGACGCGGAACTGAAGGCCCGGGACCTGGACGAGAGAGTCACCGGCCAGCTGCCCATGGAGCCCGTGTCCCTGACTTCCAGCCCGAGGCTCCCTCCCACCTTGCCAAAACACTCCAGAGTCAACTAGATGGCTCACCCTTGTTTCTAACAGAAAGAAGCTTGATTCGATGTGACAAGACAAAATCCTTCTCAAGCTTCAGAGCCTATACTTAGTGGATCCCCCCTTCCCTTGTTTCCTAAAGACCTCTGTGACCTCCCCCACTGACAATACCATCCAAACTTGAGGCACTGGCCCTGAGCAGGGAGGGTGCTATGTTCTTCATTGTACAATCTTTGAACCTCTAGGACTCCTCCATGAGATGGGCAGTATCCCTGCTTTTCCTATGTGGGAATTAAGGCTGAGATGCTAATGGTCCTCAGTCACCCTGCTAGAAAGTGAGACTGATTAACACCCAGGCCTGGCCGACTGACTTTCATCAGCTTCGTGGGGTTGCCAGGAAGATGAAGTAAGACAGAATATACAAAGTGTTCATACGGAGCCCTGCACGGAGTGCACCGTGGGGGCTTCCAAAATGCTAGGTCCCATCTCCAATGCCTTCTCAGAGTCCTTTTTCACCTTCATTTAAATCTAATAGAAACAGAGTTTACAGTATGCAGACTTATTAACTCCCAACTCGCCAATAATGACCTTTTCTTCAGAGGGACTTGATCACACAGTTAATTCACTTTGGTAGCCACCAAACACTAATTTCCTGAGTGCTCAAGCTTACTAAGACTTGAGGACTTAGAAGATGGTGCTTTGCAACCAAGAGGCCAAGATGTTGTTCAATTAGCTAAACACTCAAAATTTCCAGGGAGGAACGTTCCTCTTATCCCATCTCTTAGCCAGGAATGAAAATATCCATCTTATCTCTCAATCTCATCGTCATGTGAGCAAAGTTCTTGATACAGTTGCTTGGTTCCCACCAACTGGTCTCCCCGTACATATTTTCCAAGGCCTCCTATGGAACAATTAAGCAGCACAACTCAGCATGTAAGAGGTTGAGTAGAGAAAGTGGAGAAGGAATAAGGAACTCAAGACACCCAAGAGGCCAAGGGATTGGGCCAGGAAGAAGTCATTCCATGAAAGGGTTGGTCTGCGTCTTTCCACTGGTTCCTGATGACTTCCCACACCTCACCCCAAGCAGGAGAGCAGATTTTTTCTGCCACACATGATGCTAACATCACCGGAGCCAAATGAGAATGGTACCAATCTATCCAGGAAAACCAGATTCTTCCTCTCCAAACCCTGACATCCACCCCTCAGTTACCTCCAGGGCCCCAGTCTGAAAGACCATTGTCCAGAGGTGAAGGGGAGGACACAGGGTGGGGGGGGGTAGTGGGCAGAATTGAATCCATAGGACCACAGAGGTGGTGTCAAGGCTTCTAGAAGGAAGGAGATGGAGAGGGGAGGAAACCAGTGTTTATTGAGCACATACTATGTGCCAAGAACTTGACACATATAATCTTATTTAATCCCCACAGAAATCCTGTGGGGTAGGAATTATCCGCTTTGTACCAATGAGGAAACAGAGGATCAGCAAGGTTAGGTCGCTTGCCTGAGGTCACATGACTACTGGGGTGGAGCCAGAATTTGAATGCATGTCTTTTGATTTCAAATCCTATGTTCTTTCCATGAACACTAGCGCCCTATGGGATCCATTCCAGAGTGTTGACTCTGCCATTTGTCCATGTTACCTTGTGAACTTGAGCAAGCTGCTTACTTTCTCAGTTTGCTGACCTGCACAATGGGGATAAGTCCAGTGCCTACCTTACAGAATGGTGGAAAAGATTAAATGAGGTATGCAGATAAAGTGCTTCAAGCAGTGCTCAGCCTGTCCTACGGGTTCCATTAAAGTCAGCCACTGCATTTATTTTTACTGTTGATGCTGCTGTTCCTATGACCTTGGAAAGAGCACGCTTCCACTCTGTGCCTTGGTTTTTTACATCCGTGAAATGAGTGGGTTAGACTGGATGATGCCTAATCTTTCCAATAAAAAAGAATAAAATTTTATTCCCAGCAGTAAGATTCTATTACTCTGCTAGGCATTTCGTTTGCCCCATGGGCTAGTCCAACCTGCCTCCCTCCCTGCCCTGTTGGGGGCTCAGTACTTACCACCATGCTCGAACCCTGGCCCCCAGCTGGTTTTCGTCACTGCCCAACTCCTCTGAGCCTTCACTCCTACTCTTCACCCTTCCTTGTTCATGCTGGCTTTCCTCTGCCAGTATAAATTCTGTACTTCTTTCAAGGCCCAGATGAAAACTCATCTCTTCCATGAAACCATCTCTGGCAAGCCCCACCCAGAGCTGACTTTCCCTTCACTTCAGATCCCCTCAGCTATTATGCCCGTAATCTGAGTCACACTGATTCCAAATGGTTTATATTGTCTCATTTCAGTCTGTTTGATTTACCCAGTTCCCTCAAAGTAAACTCCCCAAGGGCAAGTTTGTGTTCTACTCCCGGTGTAGCCTTCGTGGTGCCTGCACTGTGCTGGGTGCAGGGTTGGTGAAGGAAGGGGTGGACAGATGTGTCAGTCGTTCCTTCCTCCACCAAAGGAGGAGCATCGCTGCTGGGGAGGAACTCTCTGTGGAATGCTGGGGGCTGGGGGAGGGGAGATAGCCCTCTACCTGCAGAGGAAGGGGAGGCTTCGAAAGAAGGGGCGTCATCTCAGAAGGAGGCAAACCAGGTGAGATTCTTAACTCTAGGAAGCAAACTGAGGGTTGTTGGAGAGGCGGGGTTTGGGGGGAGGGAGTATGGGCAGATGGGCATTAAAGAGGGCAGGGGATGTAATGAGCATTGGGTGTGATAGGCTACTGATGAATTATGGAACTCTACATCTGAAACTAATGACGTACTACATATTGGCTAATTGAATTTATTTCTTTTTATTTATTTATTTTAAAAATATTTTATTTATTTGATAGAGAGATCACAAGTAAGCAGAGAGGCAGGCAGAGAGAGAGGGGGAACCAGGCTCCCCGTTGAGCCGAAAGCCAGATGTGGGGTTCAATCTCAGGACCCTGAGATCATGACCTGAGCCAAAGGCAGAGGCTTAACCCACTGACCCACCCAGGTGCCCCAGCTAATTGAATTCAAATTAAAAAAGAAGAAGAAGAACAAGAGGAGCTCCAGGATGAGTGAGAGTTGCCAGAGTGCAAAAGACATAGTTTTGTCAAGATGGGTCAAAGGCTGTATTTCAGGAGGGAAGCAGTTTGGGGACTCATAGGAGTTGAAGTTGGAAATGTGGCTTTCAGTTACCAATGGCATTAGAGCTTTATTCCCAAATACTAAGGACCATGTCAAATTTAAAAGCTATATGAAGAGCTTTATTTATTTATTTGGTATTAAAATATCTTTTAAAAAAAAGAAATCGTGGAGATGATAATTACTTGTTTCTCATTTCATTCTGTTTTGTGTTTGCATCTTTCCTTGACAAAACAAAGATCTGGCAATGTTATGTCAGAAGGTCAGTTTCCAGGTCTGAATTCTGGGAGCCACTGCTGGAGAGTCATGGAGAGAATGTGGGCTCTGAGAGCAAGTACAGTATTGATGGAACTCAGGAGGACGAGCAAAGATTTAGAACTTCTAAGAAATTTCAGCCGATGAGGCTGGCAGATGTGGCCTGAGCTTACAGAGGAGGCCTCAGGGAAGCCAAAGGGAGAGGCGGCAGTCTGATTTGTTTTGATGGCTTTAATCCCTGTTCTCTCTTGTCAGAGGTGCGAACCATCAGAGATGCCTACTCCGTCTCTCTTCCTTTGTGCTCCCTTCCTCTGCTAGCACTTTCCACCCGCTGCCCCTCCCTCCCAGGGAGAGAATGGAATGCGTCCTTTCTCTGCATGCAGCTCTGACTTTATCAGCAATCTTCCTGTCTTTCAAAGCAAGGGCTGTCAACTGTGATTTCTCATCTCCAGGTGTGAAGGAAATTGCCCCTTGTAAGTGTTTGTAGGGCTCAGCACCCGCCCCCTACCCCAGGGTGGCTTCAAGGTCCTGTCAGTTGAATTTGCACTAATGAGATTAAAGTAGGTGTGTTGGGACTTTCAGACATTTTTGCCCAGATTGCTCCAAAATTCCTAAGGTAAGAACTTGCCCGAATCGATATAGTAGTAATTTCAAATCTTGAACTGTCCCTTGTAGGGCAATTCAGTCATCCCACAGCAACAAGAGAGCAGTTGAGGGGCCCTGGAAACAAAGATGTAGGGGGAGAGCGGGGGGGGGGGGGGGGGGGGGGGGCTGGGGTCTCAGGTGGAAAAGGGTATTTCAAGATCTCTATGGCAACGTTCAGTTTGTTCAATAAGTGCTTATCCTAGTTGGGATTTATTCCACAGATGGTTTGCCCCAGGCCTCATGGGAGTTTTGGTTGAAAAAGTAAGCAATCATAACAAAAGGAAGACGGGGGTTGTTCCAGAGGGTCAGGGAGAAGGCCTAATCAGGGGACAGTGGGAGTGACCTGGAATGATGGATGAAGGGGGAGGGGACTTCAAGGCTGCTTCTGGAGATGTGGGCAGGCAGAGGTCCTGAGTCAATGGGAGGGCCTAGAGGCTGGGAATGATAGGGAGAAGGAGAATTCACTGTTGCTGAAGCCATGACAGCTTAGATGAAACCAAGGCTTGGCAAAGAGCAGAGTCCTGAATTGTCTTTGCTCTGCTATGTGACTTCGGGCAAATTAATTCACCCTCCTGGGCCTCAGTTTCCTCGGAATCAAGTGAGGGCATGGCCCCGTGGAGGTTCCTTCCAGCACTGGTGTCTTATTCTGAGACACTTCCCACATTTGCTGCTCCCTGAGAAGTGGGTTCAGACTATGTCCTGGGTTTGAGGTAGGGAAGGGAGGAAAGACGGGCTGAGCCGGCTAGAGTCTGCCATGACCCCGATGCAAATACATTGAAGATGGGCCACCAGAACACTAAGCACAGCCCAAGGTGAGAGATGACATTCCACAAATCTGTGCTCTCGAACCCCAGCATTACCCATGGCTAACATTTGAGCTGGAATTCAGGCAGCTAAGCTAGCTGGACAAGAGTCGTTCCCATCATGCACACACATGCATACCACCTCTATGCCCACCTCTGGGTCTTTGTTCTAGTCTCCTCTTTATGGACTCCTTCCATTTACCCCTCAACTTTTTCCAGTGACACTCCCAGACAAAGGCTCTAACCCCTCCAGGATCCAATTCCTTGGCTTGATTGCTGCTGCTCAGGGAACAGAGATAAATTGTATGTCTCCCTGTGTCCTCTCCAGTGACACAGAACGACCTTGTCCAGATAAGTGATCATTCCTCGTCTTCTAGAGTGCCAAGATGTGGGGTAAAAATGAGAAGGAAATTCTGTCACATGCTATAGTATGGATAAACCTTGAAGACATTAAGCTCAGGGAAATAAGCCAGGCACAAAAAGACAAATACTGTATGATTTCAGTCATATGAGGTATCAAATTCATAGACACAAAAAATATAAAAGAACTTCTGAGGGCCTAGGATGGCAGGGGAATGGGGAGTTAGTGTTTAATGGGTACAGAGTTTCAGTTTGGGAAGATGAAAAGTTTCTAGCGATGGACGCTGGTGGTAGTTACACACAATGTGAATATATATAATGCCATGGAATTGTACACTTTAAAATGCTTACAATGGAGAAAGACAACTATCATATGATCTCCCTGATATGAGGGAGAGGAGATGCAACATGGGGGGGTTGAGGGGATAGGAGAAGAATAAATGAAACAAGATGGGATTGGGAGGGAGACAAACCATAAGTGACTTGTAATCTCACAAAACAAACTGAGGGTTGATGGGGGGAGGGGGTTGGGAGAGGGGGGTGGGGTTATGGACATTGGGGAGGGTGTGTGCTATGGTGAGTGCTGTGAAGTGTGCAAACCTGGCGATTCACAGACCTGTACCCCTGGGGATAAAAATATATGTTTATAAAAAATAAAAATTAAAAAATTAAAAAAAAATAAAATGCTTACAATGGTAATTTTTATGTGTGTGTATTTCACCACAATAAAAAAAAAAAAAAAAAAAAAAGGAAGGCTGGGGTGCCCGAGTGGCTCAGTGGATTAATCGTCTAACTCTTGATTTCAGCTCAGGTCACGATCTCAGGGTCGTGAGATTGAGACCCCTGTTGGCTGGAGAGTTCCTCTCTCTCTCTTTGCTCCTCCCTACCCTTATACCCCCTCTCACTTTCTCTCTCTAAAAAAAAAAAAAGAAAAGAAAAGAAAAAAGAAAAGCGGAGGGTGGAGGGCTAACTCCCTGCACCAAGGAACTTGGTTTTGTCCTCCATGGGTCTTCTTCAGCCATGTTGTCAAGTTCTAGAAGCCTACTAGCCTTTTGTTGATTGAATTTATCACCAGGTCTGGTGAGTTCCCATTGGCATAGTTGACAGGATATGTTGACACTGGAGTTGGTTTTGAATTTTTGGTTCTATTTTATGCACTGGCCATCCCTCAGTCTTGCTCCCTGTTACCACCCGGAACAGTGCCTTGCTCATCAGCATGTGAAGGAGGTAAGTGACTCAGTGATGGAGAAACTCAGGTTAAGTGCAGGTGGACCTGGATGGTTAAGCAAGAGGACAGAAATAATAGGGGTTGGTAGGAGGGTAAAGCCTTGCTCTAATGGCTAGGAAAGAGAAAGGGAGCAGCAGCGGGAAAGACATAACAAACAGGAGTTCAGGTTTCCTGAGTAAGTGGGTGAGCATGTCTGTAGGGAGGTTGCCAGTTCGAAGTATGAGTAAGTCAGAGGAACCAGCCACGGCACTGGAAATGCATCAAAACCAGGGTTCACGGAGACCTCTGGAAAATGAAATTATTGTCTTATCTCTTCTCCTCTCTGTCTCTGGTTCCTATCAATCTATGTCACTTCTTCTCATCCCTTTCCATTGGCACCAGAAGCCTGAGTGCCAGGGGCACCCCGCTAATTAATTACCCTTGGTCTGTGAGCACAGGTGTGCTTTTGTCAAGATTTCCATGCCTGGGGGAAAATCAGGTTTTGGCTCGGATGACATCCCTGCTGGTCCAGGTTCCAAAAGTCTTTCTGCCTTGGACTTTTCTGGGACTTCACATAACTGCCAGCATTTATTAGACGTCCCCCTGGGAGCGAGAAGTGACCTTGGAAGTCATCTACTCCAGTGCCTCCTCAGACATCAGAGGGCATGTGAACCAGAATGTGATCGTGTCAAGAGGAAGCTTTGGATTCAGACGGTCCTGGCCCAGACCCTGCATTTCTTACACGCCCCCCAGCGATGCTGATGCCGCTGATCCCTGAACCACATGTTTAAGTAAAAAGATTCAAGGCCAGCCATTCTCAGCTCCTGCTCTATGTCAGTTTCACTTGGTGAGCTTTTGAAAAACATGATAGTCTGGGCTTCACTCTCAGATATTATCATTTAATTGGTCAGGATACAGCCAGGCTTCATTTGGCTAAAATCTCTTCAGTTGATTCTACTGAAGAATATAGCAACTACTGAAAACTATAGCTGTGCTCAAATATCTTGTTACATCTTTCTCATTGAAACTTCTCAGAAAGAGGGGTGCCTGGGTGGCTCAGTCGTTAAGCCTCTGCCCTCAGCTCAGGTTATGATCCTGGGGTCCTGGGATGGAGCCCCGCATAGGGCTTCCTGCTCAGCAGGAAGCCTGCTTCTCCCTCTCCCTCTCCCCTGGGTTATGTTCCCTCTCTTGCTGTCTCTCTCTGTCAAATAAATGAACAAAATCTTAAAAAGAAAGAAAGAAAGGAAGGAAGGATGGAAGGAAGGAAGGAAGGAAGGAAGGAAGGAAGGAAGGAAGGAAGGAACTCATAGAAAGAAATCCTACCTTCACTGCCCTACCTGTCCCTCCAGTTGACCTGGGATTGAACTTCCTATTGTGAGAATATTAACTCCTGTAATATAATAAGAAACAGTATCATTGAGCACATTGAGTATATACTATATGATAGACAACATTGTAAGTACGTTACACTTAAATCTTACTGTTTCTCATGAGGTAGACACTATTATCAACGTCCTCATCTTTTTTATAGATGTGAAAACTGAAGCACAGAGAGGTAAAGTAACTTGCTGCAGGTCACACAGCTAGTGAGTGGCAGAGCCAGGATTGGAACTTAGGAAGTCTGGGTCCAGAGCCAACTCCCTTAACCATTACATCGTTCAACCTCCCTCTGCAGTGCCGTGGCTAGCAGAAGTGCTAGGCAAAGATGAAGGAAACATGCTCTTTTCAATTACGAAATTTTTACTGATATGCTAATTTTTAGTCTTTTTGTTGTTTTATACAATGGTGCACATTAAAAAAAAGAGATTTATCTATTCATTTGAGAGACAGAGATAATGTACATGTGAGGTGGAGAGGGGCAGAGGGAGAGGGAGAGGGAAAGAATCTTCAAGCAGACTCCCTACGGAGTGTGGAGCCTGATGTGGGGCTCGATCCCATGACCCTGAGACCATGACCTGAACCAAAACCAAGAGCCAGGGGCCTCACCAACTGAGCCACCACAGGTGCCGCTGCCTTTTCATTGTTTTTATGGATCAAGTTCATTTCACTTTCACAGTCACCAGGGATGCAAAGTTGTGTGTGCTTTCCTTACTTACTTACTTTCCTACTTTCCATTCCATCTGTCTACTCAGCAGTTCCTTGCACCCCTGTGCAGTAGGAATATTTACTCTTCATGAATGGAGCCTGACCCAGGTCCAGGACAACACTCTGAGAAGGACTTCAAGCTGTATCCCCTGCTCCCCACCCCCCTTCAAAGGGTTTGAAGAATCCCTAAGTTCCAATCTGGCAAAACTTATTTCTGGAGTAGTCACCAACATAATGGGGCTCATCCATGCCAATGATCCCTTAGCTTATACCTCTCCAAAACAGAGAAATTCCCCTTCTATTGTAATTCAGCCCAGTACAGACCCTGAGCTAGCTCAGATTCTGCGCTAGATGATTTAGTTGCCAGAAATGTCAGGAGGTCTTGATATTAATGGATAGTCTGTCTCCTGTAACATCATTACATATTGCAGGATCCAATGGAATTGGAAAAATCTCCAAACTATTAGTCTAAATAAAACATGAAGAGATGCGCCCAAATCAAACATACTGTAAGATCAAATCCAACTGATAAATTACTGAACACTACGTCTGAAACTAATGATGTACTATATGTTGGCTAACTGAATTTAAATAAAAAAAAAATCTAATCAGTTTGGCAAGTTGCTATTGGTTTGGATGTAATGTGCTATTATGGTTCCCCTTTGGTGCAGATGCCCGAGAATTGACTGGGCTACTCTCGAGCCAGTGAGGTCCAATAGGCCAGAAAGAGGAACAGTGGCAAATATACATGGTTCAACCCAAATAGATTTAGAGAATTTCAGAGTCCGAAGTTTTGTGAGACTCCACCAGGCCCTCTTTCAAATGTCTGACTGCTCTTCCTATCATCCTGTATAAACAGGTACCCAACCTCTGCATTAGCCCTTCTGGTGTCAGAAAATTCATTACCTTACAAGGTGGTCAATTCCGTCATCAGAGAGTTCATGTGGTTAAAGTTCTTACTTAGAACGAGTTCAAACCATGTCAATGTAACTTCTGCAGATGGGTCCTGGTTCTGCTCCCTAGTCACACACACAAAAGCTGGTTCCTCTTCTATTGAACAGCTTTGCTTAAAGCAATTTCAAACAATTATTACATGTTATCCCTTATACCTTTTTCTTCAAATGGAGTATCATTTTTAAGATCCCCATGACAGGGGCGCCTGGGTGGCTCAGTGGGTTAAACCTCTGCCTTCGGCTCAGGTCATGATCCCAGGGTCCTGGGATCAAGCCCCGCACTGGGCTCTCTGCTCAGCAGGGAGCCTGCTTCCTCCTCTCTCTCTGCCTGCCTCTCTGCCTACTTGTGATCTCTGTATGTCAAATAAATAAATAAGTATATAAATCTTTAAAAAAAAAAAAAAAGATGCCCATGACCATGAAAAGCCTTTCACCACTTGGTCTTTATCCTCTGGGTGACCGCCATGCTGCCGAGGTCAGCTGAAAGCCCAGTCTCCTACAGCGTGGCATTCGGTGGGCTGCTACTTCATTTTCCCTGGACATCCACTTTCTATTCATGATACATCCCCAAGAGCATGTGAACCAAAGACCCTAGCAACCTATGTCCACGTCTTCCCTCGGACCTCATGACATTCTCAAGCAGAGAAGGGGACAAACAGATGTTTGTTCTTTATCTCCTCCCACAGCTGGTCTTGGCTGGGAGGCAGCTCTGACTGGCGCTATCCAAGGGGCTTCACGCCTGGCACTCATTCCGTGCAGTCTCATCACCGGTCTCTGAGAGAGGAGCAGGACCCCTTCACCAGCGGAGACCTCTGGAGGCCCAGCAAATACCCAGGCCTTCAGATGCCTCCTTGCTGTGCTCCCTGACACTCACGAGGCAGTATGGATTCTCTGAACCACCCCCTCCTCTTTTTCTGACAAAGCCCGGGTCAGACAGATGCCACCCTTTTGTCACTTATTTATCTTCCTCAAGGCTTCAAAGAGCTGTGTGCTTCTATATGTTTTCTGGCAGATTCAGGCAGATTCTTTTGGAAGCAGCTGAGCAAATAGGTGGGTTCAAAATGAGCCACCGCTTCTCTCAAAAGCTTTCTACCACCTACCATGCTGGGACTACTTGCTGCCTGTGACTACAGGAGCTGCCCTGGGCATAACCGACCACACTTCCTGGGTTCAGGGCAGCTGATCACACAAGAGAGGCCGTGGGCATTGCTCATTGTGTTTGGATGCCCATGCCTCGGGCCAGGAGTGGCCAGTCAACTAGTTTGAGTTGCCCATGGCTCTTCATTATTCCCAAAGCCCTTGAATTAAGGGAAGGGGATAGACAATAGATACATGAAAAAAAGTGTTCAATGTCATTAAGCCATTAGGGAAATGCAAATCATAACCAAAATGATATACCACTTCACACCCACTATGATGGCTAAAATTGGTGATAACAAATGTTAGCTAAGATGTGGAAAAATTGGAATTCTTGTGCATTGCTGAGAACATAAAAATAGTGAATGTGAAATAGTGCAGCTACCTTGGAAAGCAGTCTGGAGGTTCCTCAAAATGTTAGACCTAGAGTTACCATATGACCCAGCAAGTCAATCCTAGGTGATCCAAGAAATCCAAGAAAAATGAAGACACATCCTCACAAAAACATGTGCAAAAATATCCATAGCAGCGTTATTCAGAATAGCCCCAAAGGGAAAACAGTCCAAATGTCCATATGTCCAGATGGTTAAATAAAAAGTGCTATATCTATACAATGGAATATTGTTAGGGAAGAAAAGGAGTGAGGTATAGAAAGCCAACTCATCTCCATAGGTCAGAAGACTTAACATTATCAGATGGCAACAATCCTCTAAGTGGTCTGTAAATTCAACATGATCCATATCAAAATCCCAGATGGCGTGTTTACAGAAACTGACAGTCTGGTTCTAGAATTCATATAGGAATGTAAGGGATCCAGAATGGTGAAAATAACATTGAACAAGAACAAAGTTGAAAGACATACCCTCCCTGATTTCAAACTTACTGCAAAACTACAGTCCAGACAGTGTGGCCCAGGTGCAAGGCTAGACTTATAGTTTGATGGGATAGAATTGAGAGTCCAGAAATAATCCTTGACATTTATGGCCAATTGATATTAAATAAGATTGTCAAGACAATTCAATGGGGGAAAATGTGTTTTTTTCAAGAAATGATGCTGGTAGGCAACCTACTGAATGGGGGAAGGTATTTGCAAATGACATATCTGATAAAGGGTTATCCAAAATATGTAAAGAATTTATACAAGTCAACACCCCAAAAACAAATAATCCAATTTAAAAATGGGCAGGAGACATAAACAGACATTTCTCCAAAGAAATGACATGGCCAACAGACTCGTGGAAAGACGCTCAACATCATTCACCATCAAGGAAATGCAAAATCAAAACTATAATAAGGTATCACCTGCCACCTGTCAGATTGGCCAAAATCAACAACACAAGAAACAACAGGGGTTGGCCAGGATGTGGAGAAAAAGGAACCCTCATGGATAATGTAAACTCATGTAGCCACTGTGGAAAACAGTATGAAGATTTCTCAAAAAGTTAAAAATAGAACTACCCTAGGATCCAGTAATTATGCTACTGGGTATTTACCTAAAAAATACAAAAACACTTATTCAAAGGGACACATGCACCCCTACGTTTGCTGCAGCATTATTTACAATAGCCAATCTATGCAAGCAGCCCAAGTGTCCATTGATAGATGAATGGATAAAGAAGATGTGGTAGGTAGATACAATAGAGTATTACTTAGCCATAAAAAGGAATGAAATCTTGCCATTTGCAATGATATGGATGGAGCTAGAGAGTGTTACTCTAAGTGAGATAAGTCAGTCAGAGAAAGACAGATACTATATGAGCAATTTAAGAAACAAAGCAAGTGAGCAAAGGAAAAAAAGAGAGAGGGAAACAAACCAAGAAATGGACTCTTCACTGTAGAGAACAAACTAATGATTATAAGAGAGGAGGCAGGTGGGTGGGGGGGATGGAGGAAATGGGGGTGAGGATTAAAGGGTACACTTATCATGATAAAAAAATAAAATGATTTTAAAAAGGAATGAAATGATGCCAGTTATTATCCATATGCAAAGATATGAAGTTGGACTTCTACCTCTTTGTGATCTTAGATTAGTCCACGGTTCCTTAGATCTGACACCAAAGCATAAGCAACAAAAGACAAAAAATAGACAAATTGGACTTCACCAAAACTAAAAGAATAATTCTGTCCTTCAAAGAATACCATCAAGAAAGTGAAAAGGTACCCCACATAATGGCAGGAAATATTTATACATCATATATCTCATAAGGGGCTTATTTATAGATGATACAGAGAATTTATACAGATCAATAACAAAGAAACAACCAAATTTAAAATTGGGCAAAGGATCTGAATAGACGTTTCTCCAAGACAAATATACAAATAGGCACATGAAAAGATGTTCAACATTGTTAGTCATTAAGGAAATGCAAATCAAAACCACAATGAGGTACCACTTCATACTCCCGAGGATGGCTAAAATGAAAAAGGCAAATGATGGCAAAAGTTGGGGAGAACGTGGAGAAACAGAACCCTTCTACACTGTTTGTGGAACTGTCCAGGGGCATGGATGCTTTGGAAAACCGTCTGGCAGTTTCTCAAAATGTTCAACATATAGTTACCATCTGATCCAGCAAGTCCACTCCCAAGCATATACCCAAAGAAATAAAAACATCCGTTTGCACAAAATGTGTACATGGATATTTCTAGCAGCGTTGTTCTTAATAGCCAAAAGATGGAAACTGCTCCAATGTCCATAGGCTGAAGCATGGAGAAATAAACACAGTGTAACTGTACAACGGAATAGTATTTGTGCATAAAAGGGAATGAGGTACTGATACGTGACTCTCAACATGGAGGAAACTTGAAAACATTAGGCTAAGTGAAAAGATCCAGTCACAAAATCCAGATTATATGAGTGTAATACACAAATACACAAAATCCAGATTATACGAAATGTCCAGAATCGGAAAACCCACCGAGACGGCAAGTAGGTTTGTGGCTGCTTGGGGCTGAAGGGTATGGAGAAGTAAGGAAGTGGGTTCCTTCCTTCCTTCCTTTCTTTTTCTCTCTCTGTCTTTCTTTCTTCCTTCTAAGATTTACTTATTTATTTGAGAGAGAGGGAGAGAGCGCACAAGCAGGAGGGGCAGAGAGAGAGAATCTCAAGCAGATTCCACGCCAAGCAGCCCTGTAAAGGGTATGGGTTTTTTTTTTTTAAAGATGCCTGTGTCTATGAGTCTATTAAAGGGCATGACTTGTATCCTTTAAATGGGTGGATTGTGTGGTATGTGCCATATATCACACATATATCAACAAAGCTGTTAAAAACAAAAAAACCTAACTAAGATTCAAAACGATGGGCATCTGGGTGGCTCAGTTGGTTGGTTAAGCGTCTGGCTCTTGATCTTGGCTCAGGTCATGATCTCAGGGTGGGGAGATCGAGCCCCGCATCTGACTCCCCACTCAGCGAGGAGTCTGTTGAAGATTCTCTCTCTCCCTCTGCCTCTTCCCCTTCCCTCACTCACACTCAAGCTCACTCCCTCTATCAAAACAAAGACAAAAATCTTAAAAACAAAAACAAAAAACGAGTAAATCACCACCATCAAGGTAGCAGTTTTTTGGCTCTACTCGAGGCCGGCTATGTGTCATAGAGCTGGCTGACTTCTGCTGCCTGCCTTCCTCTCTTCTGTGAATGGGGAGAAACCCTGTCCAGTTCCCAGCGCCTCTTCCCTGCCTTCATTCCCCTGTCTCTGCTCTCTCTTCTCTTGGCCATTCTAACCTGCTCACATTTTCACTGAAGTTTTCCTCAGGCACAGATCCGATCATACCTCTTCTATGCCCTCAAACCTTCAGTGACTCCCTGCTACTGAGTAAAGACAACACCTGACCCTACTTTTGCCCCCCTGTCCCCCCCCCACTGGCCCCTGGGCCACCCCTCTGCTGGGCTCACCATCTTCCTTGTTCCTCAGGCACTTTACAGAACACAAAAAAGCCTGGTCATCTTTCTCCACACCAAAGGGCAGCTTCCCGGGCTCCAGGCCTTGCCTCACACAGGCTGTCAGAATCTTCCCACCCTTCCCAGTCCTGATCTGTGCCAGTCCAGCCCCGACTCCTGTCTTGCGGGAGCCCTGGCCCAGCGCTTACCCTCTCTGGTCTTGCTTCCTGTTGTAGGTAAAACCATGGACGACCCAGATATTCCAAGGAATAGGAATTCCTTGAGATGTTCATCAGGGTTTTTCAGAAGAGGGTGGCGTGATCAAGTAGGTTCAGGGAACCCTGGGTTGAACAGATTTCCTTCCCACAGGACTTTTCAGAGCCTTTAATTTGCTAATGGGCATTGGTGGGTCACCAAGAGTGGGATATGATTTACAACCTTTCAAGGCTTTTAAAACTATGCCCATACACACATACACCCCCTACATGCCCCCTACACACACATACACACATACATACACACACGCACATACATGCACACACACACACACACACACACACACACACACACTATAAAGGAACATCTTGGACACACCCAAGAAATGCCGAACTATTTGATCTTTAAGGATCTTTCTGGATCCAAAAAATAAAAACAAAAATTAGTATTTAAAAATTGCTACCTTCACACGAAACCCTTCCTAACCCCTCTGCTCTCAAGCCATCTGACCCCCTCTGTACTCCCATGACACTTTCTGTATCTCTAGTGGAGCGCTTTCTTTCTTCTCCTTTATGAAGTGAAAACAATCCCTTTGCCTCTGTGGCCAGCATGCTGCAGTGAAACACAGACACAGGCCGTGGAGCCCCACACAGAAGCTGGGTTCAGATTCCAGCTTGGCAGCTAGCCTGCTACGGCTTTGAGCAAGTGAAAACCTCGGTTTCCTTATCCTAAATATGGGCATACTCATACCTTCCCTGGAGGACTGGGCAGGGGGGCAGGTAAGGGGGCACCAGACACAAAGCCCTCAGGACCTGGTCCTGGGGGACATACGCTAATTGGAAACTGTCATTATTATTATTATCTCTGAGTGGATTTGTTCTCTGACTCACCAGTAAGGTCCTTGAGGCACTTCACAGCCCAGGCACCTGCGTACCCTCCCAGGGCCTCCGCACTTCTTAGCACAGAGTACGATTTTTAAGAACATGGAAGGAGATCAATTTTGTTCAGGTGAATTAATTGAGGACTTTTCAGGAAGAAAGGCAGAGCTTCTGCCTTCTGCTCAGGCTGTCGGATCTAGGGTCCTGGCACTTTCCTGTTGCGTAATCTCCTACAGGCCTATGCAGGACCCACATTTGCTTTTTATCTGGGGTTAGAATTCCTTCTAGGCCTACGCCGGCAGCTCAAAGAGAGGATATTAAGATAGGAAACAAGGCAAAGGAGCAGGGCAGCAAAATTTATACAAACACACCTTTTCTTGATGATGAAGCCCCAGGATTTTCCTAAATTCTACTTTTGGTGCGGCTACTGCTTGCGTGGGTCTTGGGTCTTGGTCAAGCAGGCTGGTGTTCTCTGATGATTTCTCATGAACAATTACGCAGGACACAAGGGCTATAGTACGCACAGTTATTTGTCTTGAAGCATATGCCATTTATAGAGAAGACAAGACTTCAACTCACAAATCGACTAAGGAGTAGGAAAACCGATAATATAGCAGGCTTTCCTTGATTCCTTTGGTTCAGCTAAGTTCCTGTGTTCTCGGCACCTAAGCGGTCTTTACCCCCCCTGCCCTCCCACTCGTACTTGCCATTCTTGGTTTCATTTGTCTTCCCCACTGGACTGTAAACCCCATAAGGCAGGAGTCAATTACCCACCTCAGCCCCCTATCACCAACCCTTTGCACGACACTGATTAGGTCACTTACAAATACCGCACTTGCTGAATCGTTGTGTTGCATATAGGTTGTGAGGTCCAACCTCTGTTAGACTCTGTGTCAGAGCTAAATTGTTAGTCAGTTCACAGAAGGGAGAACTTCAGAGAAGGGCTGAGACTTGAGTATGATTTGAGCTGATGTAGAGGAAGGGAGAAGGCATTCCAGGGGGAGACACGGCATGAGCAGATGGGCAGAAGCAGAGATGCAAGGGTGGCTCAGTCGGCTAAGCATCTGCCTTTGGCTGAAATCATGATCCCAGGATCCTGGGATCGAGCCCCACGTTGGGATCACTGCTCAGCTGCAAGTCTGTTTCTCCCTCTTCCTCTGCAGCTCCCCCTGCTTGTGTTCTCTCTCTCTCTCTCTCAAATATGTAAATAAAATCTTAAAAAAAAAAAAAAGTACAGAGGCAGGAGTGAATGCTGTCTGTAACTGCCCAGGACTGGGGTCTCTGGCTTAATGCATGCCTACTGAGGTCAATTACCCATGCATTTCATCAATGTTATCCGGAGAAGGAGGAGCAGAGAAATAACAAATGGGGAGGGGTAGGGTGCTCTGTTCAGTCTCCTCTTTTGCCAACACACTCCATTTCTCCACCTCTAGGCCACTCTGGGGTCCCGGTGAGGCTCAGCACTGGGAATCCAGCTCAGCGTGTGGCTCTTGCTGATGGTACTTCGGTCTGGGACTGGCCTGGTGCTGTGGAGGGTGGGGGGAAAGCCACAGCAGACTGGCAAGCTTGGCATCTTCATAGTGCTGGCAAGTGGAGGATTGCTTGCTCAAGTCATTCGTCTTGTAACAGGAGAACCTCATGGCCAGGAAGTGGTAAAAGCCATCAGCTTAGCTAGTGGCAAATCGCATCGTGCAGAGCAAGCTACCACTTCTGTAGACTTCCTCCATCTCGGACTCAGCACTCCTGCCTACAACTTGGGAGCCTGCTCACCAGTATTCTGTCCAAACAGCCAGCACTGCCTTGCTGCACAGTAAAGCAGATGTCCGGAATGCAGAACGGCCCGGCCAAAGGCACCTGTTCTCTTGGCCTCCACTACCAGCCAGGTGACCTTGGGCAAGTACAGCTTTTCATCCTGTGCCTGGAACAGAGTAAGCACCCAAATAAATGTGGCTATTGTTATGAATAATATCATTATTACAGGTACAGACAAGTCTAGGGAAAAAAGACAATAGAGGTTTAGAGCAGATAACTTTTGTTCAGTTTTTAGTATCCTGGTGCAAGATCTCTGGATCAGAGATTTAAAAAAAAAAAGATTTTATTTATTTATTTATTTGCGAGACAGAGAGAGCGAGCTAGCACACACCGGTCGGGGGTGGGGCAAAGGGGGAGGGAGAAGCAGTCTCCCTGCTGAGCAGCGAGCCTGATGTGGGGCTTGATCCCAGGACCCTGAGATCATGATCTGAGCTGAAGGCAGACACTTAACCAACTGAGCCACCAAGGCACCCCCAAATAAGAGGCTTTTTATTCACTCACAGAGAATCTTTTTTTTTTAATTTTTAAATTTTTTTATTAACATATAATGTGTTATTATTAGCCCCAGGGGTACAGGTCTGTGAATCGCCAGGTTTGCACACTTCACAGCACTCACCATAGCACATACCCTCCCCGAATGTCCATAACCCCACCACCCTCTCCCTATCCCCCTCCCCCTGGCAACCCTCAGTTTGTTTTGTGAGATTAAGAGTCACTTATGGTTTGTCTCCCTCCCGATCCCATCTTGTTTCATTTATTCTTTTCCTATCCCCCAAACCCCCTACGTTGCATCTCCACTTCCTCATATCAGGGAGATCATATGATAATTGTCTTTCTCTGATTGACTTATTTCGCTAAACATAATACCCTCTAGTTCCATCCATGTCTTCGCAAATGGCAAGATTTCATTTCTTTTGATAGCTGCATAGTATTCCATTTTATATATATACCACATTTTCTTTATCCATTCGTCTGTTGATGGACATCTAGGTTCTTTCCATAGTTTGGCTATTGTGGACATTGCTGCTATAAATATTCGGGTGCATGTGCCCCTTCAGATCATTACATTTGCATCTTTTGGGTAAATACCCAAAGTACGATTGCTAGGTTGTAGGGTAGCACTATTTTCAACTTTTTGAGGAACCTCCATGTTGTTTTCCAGAGTGGTTGCACCAGCTTGCATTCCCACCAACAGTATAGGAGTGTTCCCCTTTCTCTGCATCCTCGCCAGCGTCTGTTATTTCCTGACTTGTTAATTTTAGCCATTCTGACTGGTGACTCACAGAGAATCTTAGTAACACACCTGTTCCCCATGCCCCAGTTCCTTACGGGGCAATGCATAAGGGTCAAGGAACAGAACCTCAAAAGTATGTGAGGCATCTGGAAAAGGAGAGGGAGGAGAGGGACTAAAGAGTATGGGGGAGGGGGCTAGAGGAGAGAGCCCTTTTCTCTGAAATATAAATGAGTTCTTTCTAGGAGAAGGGAAGGTACCCATATATGTATGGGTGTGTGTGTGCAAATATCTGTGCACGGGTGTGTGCTTGTGTGTAAATATGTGCTCATCTTTGCACATGCGGGTGTATATATTTTGGGGGTACTTGTTTATGTACAGTGCCTGGAGAGGTGTCAAGGTTTCTCTGTCGAAGAAAGGGTGAGTTGAACATATGAAAGGCAGGCTGTGGAAGCCAGTAGGAGCACAGAGGATGGGAGAGAAGTATTGCTGGAGCAGGATTCCAGAGCCCTCCCTTCAACCTGATGAATTGCATGACTGTGTAGTCCTTTCTCTGTACCTCAGTCCCTGTCTCTCTGAAATACCGATGATTGCCTCTGCCATACCTATTGCACCCAGGTTCATGAAATTCAAGTAGGGATAGACATGGGAAAGCACTTTGAACAGTATGAAAATCATACAAATCAAATTCAGGATATTATTAGTAAAGCTTTGCTACCAAACTCTGGTAAAAATGCACATAAATGGCACAGCACAGTATCTGACACATAGTAGGTACTCTGTAAATATCTCTCCTTCTGTTACCCTCTGCACATACTAAGTACCAGTAATACTGGAAGGACAGATGGATGGATGGATGGATGATGGATGGATGGATGGGAGCCTTTCTCAGTGCTCCTTTCTTAAAATTACATTCAATCATCCCTGCACAAAGCATTTGGCTTCCACAGCTGTGGGAAGGGGGAAATTCCCCCCACTACTCCCAGTTCAGTTTTCTGACCTGCTGCATAATCTACCATCCCAGAGAGGAACAGTGGAGTATGGAGAGACAGCATGATGGGGCAGTCAGGGTGACTCCTCCTTTGAGAATAATAAGAGTAATTAGAGGATAGAAGAACAGTGTAGGTTGTTTGAACTGAAAGGCACCCAAGGTGACTTTTTTTTTTTTTAAAGATTTTTTTTATTTATTTGTCAGAGAGAGAGAGGGAGAGAGAGCAAGCACAGGCAGACAGAATGGCAGGCAGAGGCAGAGGGAGAAGCAGGCTCCCTGATGAGCAAGGAGCCCGATGTGGAACTCGATCCCAGGACGCCGGGATCATGACCTGAGCCGAAGGCAGCTGCTTAACCAACTGAGCCACCCAGGCGTCCCCCAAGGTGACTTTTTTTGGTCTCTTGAAGATCTACTCTGTGCTAGGACTGGGATACATACACTTTCTGCTGTCCAGAGGTTGAGTGTAGTGAGGAAGACAGACATCGGACAAGCAACCCCAGGGAAGACTGGCAGGATTGCTCAATGACGTTTTATTTTAACCTGGGCTCCACAGTTCTGGGGAAGTTCATGTTGCTGAGTCAAAAGCAGACCCCCTCCCCCACTTTTTAAGATTTCATTTATTTATTTTATAGAGAGTGAGATAGCACACAAGCAGTGGAGAGGGAAAAGCAGGCAGTCCATCAAGCAAGGAGTCTGATGCAGGGCTCGATCCCAGGACCCTGAGATCATGACCTGAGCCAAAGGCAGATTCCTAACCGACTGAACCACCCAGGTGCCCCTCAAAAGCAGATCCTTGCCTGCCTATTATTTTCCAAAAGCTCGAGAAGCTCCTTGGATGACTCAGCTGGAAAGGGTCAGAGCGTGAGAGGGGGTGGGGTCCCCAAGACAGGGAAACTGATAGAATCCTATGAGAATGGCAAGTGGAGGAGAGCTGGGAAGTTGGAGAACCTCAGAGGCAGCAGATGGCTTTGGGATACACCAGGGAGGTTTGGGGACTCCCAGCCTCCACAGAGGTTTGTGGGCTTAGACATGGTGCCGAAGTTGTCGTCAGGAACCACGTGGAGTTACATCATGAAGACAGCAGTGGTGGCGGTGTTGGGTAGGCAGAACGAGGTCCATTCCCCCAGTGATCTATCAATCCATATTCCAATCCCCAGAACCTACTATGTTACTTTATATGGCAAAGGGAACTTAAAAAAAATTTTTTTAAAGATTTTATTTACTTATTTGAGAGAGATACAGTGGGAAAGAGCATGAATGAGGTGAGAGGCAGAGGGAGAAGCAGACTCCCCATTGAGCAGGGAGCCCCATGATGGTCGGGATCCCGGGACTCCAGGATAATGACCTGAGCTGAAGACAGACACTTAACTGACTGAGCTCCCCAGGCACCCCTGCAAAAGTGACTTTGCAGACAAGAGTAAATTAAGGACCTACAGATAGGGAGATTTTTTTTTGGATTATCCAGGTGGGCTCAAGAAAACCAGGGTTCTTTTTTTTTTTTTTTTTTTGAGATTTTGTTTGTTTATTTGGCACAGAGATCACAAGTAGGCAGAGAGGCAGGAAGAGAGAGAGGAAGGGAAGCAGGCTCCTTGCTGAGAGGAGAGCGAGATGCGAGGCTTGAGCCCAGGACCCTGGGATCATGACCTGAGCCGAAGGCAGAGGCTTTAACCCACTGAGCCACCCAGGCACCCCAAAACCAGGGTTCTTAAAGTAAAAGGCCGAGGCAGTAGAGTCATAGTTACAGAGCGACTTGAAGATGCTGTTGGCTTTGAACACAGAGGACGGGGCTTTGAGCCCACGAATGCAGGTGTCCTCTAGAATCTGGCCAAATATGGACACTGATTTCACCCTAGAGTCTCCAGAACGAATGAAGCCTTTGGATGCCTTGATTTTAGCCTCATGAGATCCATTTTAGATGACTGACTTCCAGAACTGGGAAATAATCAATTTGTGCCCTAAGTCATTACATTGTGATAATTTGTCATAGCATTCCTGGGAGGGAGTCAGAGTGTGAGAACCTCCCTCTTGACCTCTGACCCTGAGCATAATTGCTTATGAATTGGCCATCACTGAGAACTTTCTATGTCCCAGGCATAATACAGTTTTCAAAAAATGCTGTCTTGACCCAGTTTTCAGGCCCTGACTAGAAGCCAGTCAGCTTTCCTTCCTAAGTAGTGGAATACGTCTAACCCCAACCGCCTGTTTGATCAGCCTCTCGCATTCCAGACCACCCTCCAGCTACCCTAACTGTCCAGGGCTAGGCTCTAGGGCAACTGCTCTGCCTCAGAACCCTGTGAAATGATTCAAGCTACCCATTCCTAAGCCTGCTTGCCCGGCCCTGCCTGTTCTTTCCCTCCAAAGCCACAACAGAGGGACCTGCCCATAGTTCCCACCTCTGTCTCACGACCCACCCCGCTGCTTCCCCAAGCAGCCCTGCACAGCCTGCTGTGTTCTTGGCAGGGAGCTGAGAGCCAACACCACCTGGAAATTCTTCCCAATTTCTCTGTCTTGGTGTATGTCTAGCCTCACCCTACCTTACCCCAGGTAAGGTGGTTAAAACACCAGGCAGTGTTCTAAAGCCTTCTACACATATTTACTCACTAATCCTCACCACAAGCCAACCAAGATGGTATTTGTCATGTAAAGTGGGGATAATAATAGTACACAGATACTCATGAGAAGCAGAGTAAGCTCTGCTGATAAGTGGCAGAGCTGGATTTTGAACCCAAGAGTCAGGCTTCAGAATCTGGGCTTGTCACCACCACACTGTGCTGCCCACGGTGACAGAGATGGCATTTGCCACCATCCTAATAAGACGGGGTGCTCAAAACTGGATTTATTTTGACTTAAAGAAAATAAAGGAATGTGACATGTCTAGCACACAACACTTGGGAAATTAGATGTCTGTTCCCCACAAGCATCATTAAGTAGAGTCTAGAGTGACCTACAGCTGGGAAGACTCATCCAGTCTGGGGCCTCCCTGCAACAGTTAGGTGATTTATTTTATTTTATTTTATTTTTTTTCAGTTAGGTGATTTAAAACATCATCTACGCATAATTCCTGATATAAGCCCGTATGTCTGCACAGCTAGCTGGTTTTAAACAACCTCTCATGTGGGGTCTCTTTTGACGGTTACAGCCAATAAGACCTCAATGCTTGGGGATGGAGGTGGCAATCTGGTAGGATATCTCCTTTGAGATCTAGTCCCCCACACTGTTTGGCCTTAGGACTAGCGGGAAGAGAATATTCTGAAGATACTTTGTTTCTGTAATGCTGCAGCTGGTGTTAGAGTGGCCCCTCCCCCCACCGGCCCAGCAGTGATGATCTCATGGTAAACAGAGCTCATTTAGTCTCAACCTGGGGCACCCCCAAAGCAAAGCCTGAAGCCAAAGCTGGCAAGCCAATGTTTGGGAATGTGATCCCAGCAAGCACTGTGTCATCTGCGTGTAGTCTACTGTCTGTCTCTAGCTAAGTCTATCTTCCAACATGCTAATCCTCTCTTTGACTGTGTTCAATCTGATTTTGGCACTATCCATGTCATAATTTCAGTTATTGTATTTTTCAGATTTAGGATTCTATTTGATATTTTTAAGGCTTCTGTTTCTATGGTAGGACTATTTGTTTTGTTGTCAATTCTTTTGAATATAGTCATAGGTATTTTATAATCTGTGCTGGATAATTCCTATCTGGATCACCTATGTGTCTATTTCCCCTCTTCTGTTTTTTCCATTGGTTCTATTTCTTCCTATGTCTGATAATTGGATATTGGATATTGGATATTGTGCATTGAATATTGTAGAGGTTCTGAATGATACTTCCTCTCTAGAAAAGAAAGAAAGATTTATCCCCTGGCAGGTAACTGGGAATCAGAGCTCCTCAACCTGACATGAATTAAGTTGACTTGAGATCTATTTGCAGTCTTTGTAAGATTCTGTGTACAGTGGGTTTGCTCTCACTCTTAGAGTGTAGATCTTCAGGGGTCCTCACTGAGAACCCAAGGTCTGCTCTAGGACCATTCCACCCCCATCCCTGAGGAGATACTGAATCCCAATTTTTGTCCCATAGACTGAGACACTTGTAAAAGCTTTTTCCTGACTCTCAGTCTCTTTCACTTGACTACTTAGTCTCTTCTGTACACAGATTTAACAGTAAAGGCCTCGGGGATCCATGCTGGGTATCAGGCCCACTTCTCTCCTGGGTCTTAGCCCTCAAGTCCTGGCCACCTTGGAGAGACTTCCATTTGTACCTCTCCACCTCATGAGGTTGCCTTAAGCTCTTCTGATTCTCTGCCTCTTAGGAGCACCCTCTCTGTTCCATTTCTTCACCTCTTGCCCCACACCAATACCCCAAAAATGCCCAGTGTGTAGAAAGTTAGGCTCAACTCCAAACTCAATAAGCTTCCCCTCTTTATAGGATGTGGCCCCTCAAGTCCTAGCTGCTTGATAGATCCCCAGTGCCTTCAAAGAGAAAATCTGCAAGAAGAGATTCAAAGAGAGAGAGAGAGAGAGGATCTGCATTTTGCCTGGCTTTTCTAGTTGTTCTTAGCAGGTGTGTTGGCCTGCTACAAGCTACTACATCACAGCTGGAAAGGAATGTGTTGACTCTTATTAAAGATTTCGAGGGGCACCTGGGTGGTTTAGTTGGCTGAGTGTCCAACTCTTGATTTCGGCCCAGGTCATGATCTCAGGGTTGTGAGATCGATCCCTGTTTTGGCTCAGCAGGGCATCTGCTTAAGATTATCTCTCTCCCTTTCCCTCTGTCCCTCCCCCCATTTGGGCTCTCTCTTTCTCTCTCTCAAATAAATAAATAAACAAATAAATATCTTTAAAAAAATAACAACAACAACAAAAGTTTTCTAAAACACCAGTTTATTAAGTTGGTTTCAGTGGTCCTCATTGTCCTTTCTAGTTCTCATCAGCTGTGAATTCAAACACATTGTCCTCCCATTTCAGGCCCTTCTTAGCCTCTTGGGAACCACCTCCCAGTCACCATGAGTGGCATGCTGGGTTGCTGGGCTCCTCCAGGAGGAAACCTCTCAGTCATCACTCAGAGCCCCTCATGGCCCTTTGCTCTGCCCATCCAACCTCTCCCCTCCTTCACTGATACCATCTTGCATATCTCCCTATTTCCTGTCATTTGCGGAGTGATGCCCTTAACAATTCTGAGTGACAGTCATCTCCCCACAGGGACAATCAGGGCCCCTCTACCTGCCCTGTGTTCCCCTTTTAACACCAAGCCTTCCCTCAAACTCAGACACAGACACTGCTGACATCTTCTGTTTTTCCTTAGACATTTGGGGACAAGAAGACAGCTTCCATTGCCCTATTACTATTAGCAAGAGCTTTCCGACTTTCCTGGGGATTCCATTGTTACTCAAACATCACTCCTGGTCTCCTTTCCAGTCTCCCCCCAGGTAACCCACCTAGCAGCATTCTTTCACTTGACTTTCCAGTTTAATCTTGCTCTTCTCCCTTGTAACCTGTTGTCCTGGAAAAGTATGATTTTGGGAGTCAGATAGACTAGAGTTTGCATACTAGCTCCGCCATTTATTTGGGAACTTACCCAGTGTTTTTGAGTTTACCACCATAGATGATAAAATGAAGATAATCATTTCTGCCTCACATCATTGTTGTAGGGAATACATGATACCATCTCTCCAAAGCACCTAGCCAGAGCCTGATTATTTTCTTCCCTCTTCATATGCTAAAACCCTGTCCATTTTGCCAGTACCCCCTCCTTCCTCACCTCCTTATCCTCTTTCATTCCTTTCTTCCTATGACTCATTAGGATTTATGGGAAAGAAACCCAGGTTCTAGCCTCTTCTTTGCCACTGACCTAGTAGCAGAACCTTGAGCAAATCACTAGCTCTCTCTGATTTTCACCTATAAAAGAAGGCCTTGCAGGAGATGACCTTTAGGATCCTGTTCTGAAACACCCTGTGATACAAAGCAGTTCTGGAATTCTGTCTCTTTCACAGGGACTTTTCAACTGTTGAAGATAGTGGCGATTCTTTCTCCTTTACCCACATTCCACTGCCTTGTTTGAACATGTCCCTTCTGTTTTATTTTTGCTCTTTACACTAAAAACATTTATCTGTAAGGATTTATGTCAGCATGGCTGGGGGCAGGGTGGTGAAATGATTTCTTCACGTTGATAGGGAGAGTCTTAGCTCTGCAAGAACAAAAATGTTGCCCTCAAGGGGGAAAAGCTATCCTTTGTGGAGACTGTGTCCTCTCCGTCCCCATCCACAAAAGAGCCTGATGGCAATGCTTGGCTGAGCTCATGACAAGCAACAATCACTCACTCTTCCTCCCTCCCTCCCTTCCTTTCTTCCTTCTTTGCTTCTTTCCTTAGTGTAGGCTCACAAGAAATACACAAAAGCATTTTACCAGAATTCTTTTCAATCTCTAGATTCGATTCAATCTATTTACATGTTCATACATTCTTTCTTTTAGTTAACAAATTGCTATTGACTGTGTATTTTCTGTGAGACACTGTGCTAAGTTTTATGATTGTAAATATGAATAAGACATAATTCTTGCCTTCCAGGAACTCACTGTCTACTTAACTAACTCATTTAACAACTATCTTACTATCTTGTGTCACTCTGGGTTCTCAGAAGCAGTCTGTGAGATAGAATTTGAAGTATGAGATGCTTATTAGGGATGGAAATCTGCTAAAGGAGGCCAGGGGAAAGCAAAAGTGGACAGAAGAAAAAGTTGATTGTGATGCAGGCCTGATAGGACCTTGGGACCCCACAGGGAACTCTGGAGCGGGGAACATTCCTCAGTCATGCCACAGTGGCCCAAATGCTGGCCTTTATGCCCCTGAGTGCCAGTTTCCTATAACAAAACACAAAACAGAAATTTATTCCCTCACAGTCTTGGAAGCCCGAAGTCCAACATCAAGGTATCTGCAGGGCAGACCCCTTTCAAAGCCCCAGCAGAGATTCCTTCCTTGTCTCTTCTAGGTCCTGGTGGCTCCAGGCACTCCTTGACGTGAGGCAGCAACACTCTAGTCTCTTCCTCTGCCTCCACAGACCTTCTCTTCTGTGTGTCCAAGTCTCAAATCTCCCTCTGCTTTTCTCTTATTAAGAACATCCCTCACTTGATCTGAGGCCTATTCTAACTCCAAAATGATCCCATCTTGAGAGCCTTCATTTAATTAGATTCACAAAGGCTCTTTTTTCCAATGAAGTTCTTATTCACAGGTTCAGGGGGTTAGGACACAGATGTATCTTTTGGGGATCACCACTCAACCCACTACACCTTGCCTCAGTCACTGAACAGACTGTCCCCCAAAGGGTACAATTCTCAGGTATGCCACCATCTACAACTGAGGCAGACCCTCACGTTATTGACTGTTGGCGGCTGTCTGCTGGCCATGTTCTGCACAGATGGGCAGTGAGTTCTTCCTTGAAGATGGTCTGGGTGGCACAACTTGTCTACTACACATAGCCAAGCTCTATGCTAGGAATCAAGATGAAGTGTTGATAAAATCAGAGAGCCCCTGTCCTTACCACACTTACAGTGCAATAGGGGAAGATGGATATTAATCATATAACCCCACGACTCTAGGTAAAACACATCAGTGGCTCACACTACCAAGTAGAGTTATGTGTTGCCATCAGAATATGTGGAGTGGAGACCTGATGGTGCTTGATTTGGAGTGAAGAACAATATTCAGGACAGAGAGAAGAGCTTAAGCAAAGTTGGGTCCTAAGCCTTGAAGAGTGAAGGAAGCCAGTGAGGCCAGAGTCAGAGAGTGGAGAGGGATAAGGTGTGGCATGAGATTGGGGAGGGGAGGTGCCCTGGGGAATGTGAAAGCTCTGGCATGAGATTGGGGAGGGGAGGTGCCCTGGGGAATGTGAAAGCTCTGACTTCTATCCTTTGAACAACACAATTCTAGTGAAGAGTTTCAAGAAAGAGTATGATGGCGTGCCAAGAGTTGGAAAGAGATCAGACTAAGCTGCGCATGAAGGTGAGGTGTATGACCATGATGGCAGGGCAAGGACAAGATTTCAGCAGAGAGATAGTCATGGCAGTGGACCAGCCAGGAGCTGATGGAACCTCAGCCCTGGGGGATGATAGTAATGATGGAGAGAAACTGATGGATTTCAGAGAGATTTAGTGGATATTTAACAGGATTTGGAGATGGACTAGGAGAGAAGTGAGGGAGGAAAAGATGTTCGGGATGAATGCTAGGTTTCTACCAGTGGATAAGGGATGCTGATTCTCACTGAAATAGGGAACATTAGAACGACCAGGTGTGAATGAGCATGGAATCTTCAAGAAGATGGGAGGAGTTTTCCATATGCGGTCTAAAGGGAGACTAAGAGTTCAGAGAGAGGTTTAGCACTCTCCTGCCTCCCTTCCCCTGCCACTGTTGAGTGCACACTGATGCCTCTCCGTCTTCATGCACAAATCTTCCCCTCTGAGGTTTATTCTTCCTGTCCATGTGATATTATTGCCCTCTCTTATCATTGACAGGTACTGACTCATCTCTTGGTCCCTCCCCACATTTGGTGAGAATTTTGGCTTGTGGCCCAGACTTTCTACTTCATGTCAAACTGTCATTCTGGGTGACCTCCGTATTTATGTAGATGTCTGGATCTCACTGACTCTACCTTGGCTACTTATCCTACTTGCCTTGTCCTTCTCAGCCCCCAAACTGTACCATGTCGGATCTTAAATGTCATATCCTACTGTCTGAATACAATCTTCTATCCTTCCAGTTTGCTTGTAATTGACTCCCATAACTGCTTTTTTGGTCCCTTCATTTTCTTCTGGTCAGCCACCCCTGGCCTCACTTCCTTCCTTTCCAGCTTACATGGAGAGGGGTATCTCCACATTGCATGGCCGCATCTGAGCATAACCTTGAATTTTGTGTCTTAGTTTCCACATTCACCAGCATTCTCAGTTCCCCTCCAATTTTGTCCTTCCTAATGTTAGGCAAAGCATAAACCAGGATTAATCCTGACTATGCCTCCTCCTCTACTTCTGCCAGGATGCTCACACTGCTGGAGATAGTCATCAGGTTGTAAGACTGGTCTTCAACCTCGGCTTTGCCCTTGGACTCCTGGAGAAGTCTGGGTGTGGGTCACCAGCAAATAAGGTACCTGTGACATGCTCTTGGATGAGGTTGTCCTGGGAAAGTGGGAGACAGGATGGACGACACTAGATTGCAGTAGCTCAAGGCATGCATGGATAATGAAGTGGAGACTAAGCAGGAATACTTACTCAGAAAACTTGATAGAAAAGGGAAGGAGAAAGATAGGGAGTAGGTTTAGTATCCTAACTGTAGGATAGGAGAGATGAAAGTGTGTTCACATGCTCAGAGGAAAGGGCTAATTAAGAGGGAGAGGTTGGGATTATAGGAGAGGGGGTGTTTGCAACTAAATGTCCAGCGAGAAAGGGATAATGAAGCAGATGATTGACCTCAACTCAGTGGAATATTTTACACATATGGAAAGGAGACATATACCATTGTTATGCTATATTACTATAAGTCCGTAAACGGTGTGTCCATCTGCATAAAGTTTGGACAGGAATAAGGAAAAATGAGGAGTTCTTATGTCAATGGAACAGATTCAAGGTTAGGTATTCAAGGCCAGAAATTCTAGCCCTATTTGTGGAGACAGATGAATCTGGGTTCATAGCTTGATTTGTCACTTTCTTTGTTAGTCATTTAAAGCATCTAAACCTTGGTTTTCTCAAATATGTAAAATGGGGATAATAATAATTCTTTTTCATGGTTGCGAGGATTAAATGAAACAAAGCATGTCCTTATGGTCTGTGGCATATAGTAAGTGCTTAGTAAATGTTACTGATTATTATCATTGTTGTTACTAGCTCTGCCAATGTTCTGAGTCAGATGCTCTGTCTTCAGATGTCCTCACAGCAATTAGAGCATGGCATCGTGGAATGAGGAAAGGCTTTGGAATTGGACATACCCTACAGTTCTACTCCTGATTTAGCAGAATAAATTTAAATGAATTAGTTAATTTCTGAGACTCAGTTTCCACAATTTTAAAAAAGAACATCTATCTCTTGGAGCACCTGGGTGGCTCAGTCAGTAGGTGGTCTGACTATTGGTTTCCACTCGTGTTCCGGTCTTAGGGTTGTGGGACTGAGTCCCTCGTCAGGCTCTGGGTTCAGCAGGGCATCTGATCTGCTTGGAATTCTCTCTTCCTCTCTCTCCCCCTCTGCCCCTGCTCATGTTCTCTCTTTCTCTCTGTCTAACATGAATAAATAAAAATAAATTTTTTTTTTAAAAAGAGTATCTACCTTTTAAAATCAAAATCAAAATTCTTACTCTACTTTACAAGATCTGGGCCATGCTTGTCTCTCCAGCTTCACCTTATATTTCTTTCCTGTTCCCCTATACTCCAAACTGATTCCTCCACAGTCTTCAGATCTGTGTCCTCATTTCCTGCCATTTATTTGCTTCAAGTTTCTTTATTTTCTCCCTATCGCTCTACTGATTTATAAACTATATGCTGTAATTCTGTAAGTATTTTATGTGAATATGTTTTAGCTACCATAAGTACCTTTTCATAGCATGTAAGTCACTTGCCCAGTATTTTAATTTCACTGTTTTTATACCCCCCCAATGAACCATCATTATTTTTCCTGTTTAGTAGTCAATTCATGTATTTACCTATGGGTTTATCAATTTCTTTGCTCAAGATTCCTTCTAATGCTTTTTGATTTAGTTCTTTTTTATACATACAATTCAATAATTCTTCCACTGAGTTTCTGCTCATGATAAATTCTTAGTTTCCATTTATCCAAAAATATTTTAATTTCACTGCCATTATTGCATGATACTTTAACTGGGTATAGGATTCTAGGTTTATGATGTTAATTTCTTATCACTTTGAAGATAGTATTCTATTCCCAATGGTTAGTGTTGTAAGTCAGCTGTTAGTCTACCTCCCATTTCTCTGAAGGTGTCTTAGCTTTCTCTATGTTTAAAAACATTTCTCTATGTCTATCTGGTTAAAAATATTTTTCTTCATCTTAAAAAAATTCTTAGTTTAGTTAAATTGTGTCTGGGTGTGGGTCTTCTTCGTCATGTTAAGTATTCAGTATGTTCCTTATATCTTAAGGATTCATTTCTTTAATGATTCTAGGAAATTGTCTTTGAACATTTTCTCTTCCCTATTTTCTCAATTCTGTCATTTTAAAACCCATAGTGGATGTAACTTTGTATTCTCAGTCTATTCTCTGTGTCTGTTAATCTCTTTTCCAATTTTCCATTTTTTCTCTCTCTGAGCTTCAGTTTCTTTAATTTTTTTGACCTCATCTTTCAGTTTATTAATTCTTTCTTTAGCAGCCTCTAATCTACTTAATTCATTTTAATCTGAGTGTATTTTTTCTTCTAAAATTTTTATTTTGTTCTTTTTTATAATTTCCTAGATTTTTAAAGCATTTTTGGTCCCATTTTTGTCAATCCCAATTTTGTATCTTTAATAATATTTTTTTAATTTTATTTTTATAAACATATATTTTTATCCCCAGGGGTACAGGTCTGTGAATCGCCAGGTTTACACACTTCACAGCACTCACCATAGCACATACCCTCCCCAATATCCATAACCCCACCCCCCTCTCCCAACCCCCTCCCCCCATCAACCCTCAGTTTGTTTTGTGAGATTAAGAGTCACTTATGGTTTGTCTCCCTCCCAATCCCATCTTGTTTCATTTACTCTTCTCCTACCCCCTCAACCCCCCATGTTGCATCTCCTCTCCCTCATATCAGGGAGATCATATGATAGTTGTCTTTCTCCAATTGACTTATTTCGCTAAGCATGATACCTTCTAGTTCCATCCACGTCATCACAAATGGCAAGATTTCATTTCTTTTGATGGCTGCATAGTATTCCATTGTGTATATATACCACATCTTCTTTATCCATTTGTCTGTTGATGGACATCTAGGTTCTTTCCATAGTTTGGCTATTGTAGACATTGCTGCTATAAACATTCGGGTGTACGTGCCCCTTCGGATCACTACGTTTGTATCCTTAGGGTAAATACCCAGCAGTGCAATTGCAGGGTCATAGGGTAGATCTATTTTCAACATTTTGAGGAACCTCCATGCTGTTTTCCAGAGTGGTTGCACCAGCTTGCATTCCCACCAACAGTGTAGGAGGGTTCCCCTTTCTCCGCATCCTCGCCAGCATCTGTCATTTCCTGACTTGTTAATTTTAGCCATTCTGACTGGTGTGAGGTGATATCTCATTGTGGTTTTGATTTGTATTTCCCTAATGCCGAGTGATATGGAGCACTTTTTCATGTGTCTGTTGGCCAACTGGATGTCTTCTTTGCAGAAATGTCTGTTCATGTCCTCTGCCCATTTCTTGATTGGATTATTTGTTCTTTGGGTGTTGAGTTTGCTAAGTTCTTTATAGATTTTGGACACTAGCCCTTTATCTGATATGTCATTTGCAAATATCTTCTCCCATTCTGTCAGTTGTCTTTTGGTTTTGTTCACTGTTTCCTTTGCTGTGCAAAAGCTTTTGATCTTGATAAAATCCCAATAGTTCATTTTTGCCCTTGCTTCCCTTGCCTTTGGTGATGTTCCTAGGAAGATGTTGCTGTGGCTGAGGTCGAAGAGGTTGCTGCCTGTGTTCTCCTCAAGGATTTTGATGGATTCCTTTCTCACATTGAGATCCTTCATCCATTTTGAGTCTATTTTCGTGTGTGGTGTAAGGAAATGATCCAATTTCATTTTTCTGCATGTGGCTGTCCAATTTTCCCAACACCATTTATTGAAGAGGCTGTCTTTTTTCCAGTGGACATTCTTTCCTGCTTTGCCGAAGATTAGTTGACCATAGAGTCGAGGGTCTATTTCTGGGCTCTCTATTCTGTTCCATTGATCTATGTGTCTGTTTTTGTGCCAGTACCATGCTGTCTTGATGATGACAGCTTTGTAATAGAGCTTGAAGTCCGGAATTGTGATGCCACCAACTTTGGCTTTCTTTTTCAATATTCCTTTGGCTATTCGAGGTCTTTTCTGGTTCCATATAAATTTTAGGATTATTTGTTCCATTTCTTTGAAAAAAATGGATGGTACTTTGATAGGAATTGCATTAAATGTGTAGATTGCTTTAGGTAGCATAGACATTTTCACAATATTTATTCTTCCAATCCAGGAGCATGGAACATTTTTCCATTTCTTTGTGTCTTCCTCAATTTCTTTCATGAGTACTTTATAGTTTTCTGTGTATAGATTCTTAGTCTCTTTGGTTAGGTTTATTCCTAGGTATCTTATAGTTTTGGGTGCAATTGTAAATGGGATGGACTCCTTAATTTCTCTTTCTTCTGTCTTGTTGTTGGTGTAGAGAAATGCAACTGATTTCTGTGCATTGATTTTATATCCTGACACTTTACTGAATTCCTGTACAAGTTCTAGCAGTTTTGGAGTGGAGTCTTTTGGGTTTTCCACATAGAGTATCATATCATCTGCGAAGAGTGATAGTTTGACTTCTTCTTTGCCGATTTGGATGCCTTTAATTTCCTTTTGTTGTCTGATTGCTGAGGCTAGGACTTCTAGTACTATGTTGAATAGCAGTGGTGATAACGGACATCCCTGCCGTGTTCCTGACCTTAGCGGAAAAGCTTTCAGTTTTTCTCCATTGAGAATGATATTTGCGGTGGGTTTTTCATAGATGGCTTTGATAATATTGAGGTATGTGCCCTCTATCCCTACACTTTGAAGAGTTTTGATCAGGAAGGGATGCTGTACTTTGTCAAATGCTTTTTCAGCATCTATGGAGAGTATCATATGGTTCTTGTTCTTTCTTTTATTAATGTGTTGTATCACATTGATTGATTTGTGGATGTTGAACCAGCCTTGCAGCCCTGGAATAAATCCCACTTGGTCGTGGTGAATAATCCTTTTAACGTACTGTTGAATCCTATTGGCTAGTATTTTGGCGAGAATTTTTGCATCTGTGTTCATCAAGGATATTGGTCTGTAGTTCTCTTTTTTGATGGGATCCTTGTTTGGTTTTGGGATCAAGGTGATGCTGGCCTCATAAAATGAGTTTGGAAGTTTTCCTTCTATTTCTATTTTTTGGAACAGTTTCAGGAGAATAGGAATTAGTTCTTCTTTAAATGTTTGGTAGAATTCCCCCGGGAAGCCGTCTGGCCCTGGGCTTTTGTTTGTTTGGAGATTTTTGATGACTGTTTCAATCTCCTTACTGGTTATGGGTCTGTTCAGGCTTTCCGTTTCTTCCTGGTTCAGTTGTGGTAGTTTATATGTCTCTAGGAATGCATCCATTTCTTCCAGATTGTCAAATTTGTTGGCGTAGAGTTGCTCATAGTATGTTCTTATAAGTCTGTATTTCTTTGGTGTTCGTTGTGATCTCTCCTCTTTCATTCATGATTTTATTTATTTGGGTCCTTTCTCTTTTCTTTTTGATAAGTCTGGCCAGGGGTTTATCAATCTTATTAATTCTTTCAAAGAACCAGCTCCTAGTTTCGTTGATTTGTTCTATTGTTTTTTTGGTTTCTATTTCATTGATTTCTGCTCTGATCTTTATGATTTCTCTTCTCCTGCTGGGTTTAGGGTTTCTTTCTTGTTCTTTCTCCAGCTCCTTTAGGTGTAGGTTTAGGTTGTGTACCTGAGACCTTTCTTGTTTCTTGAGAAAGGCTTGTACTGCTATATATTTTCCTCTCAGGACTGCCTTTGTTGTGTCCCACAGATTCTGAACCGTTGTGTTTTCATTATCATTTGTTTCCATAAATTTTTTCAATTCTTCTTTGATTTCCTGGTTGACCCATTCATTCTTTAGAAGGATGCTGTTTAGTCTCCATGTATTTGGGTTCTTTCCAAATTTCCTCTTGTTATTGAGTTCTAGCTTTAGAGCATTGTGGTCTGAAAATATGCAGGGAATGATCCCAATCTTTTGATACCGGTTAAGACTTGATTTAGGACCAAGAATGTGATCTATTCTGGAGAATGTTCCATGTGCACTAGAGAAGAATGTGTATTCTGTTGCTTTGGGATGAAATGTTCTGAATATATCTGTGATGTCCATCTGATCCAGTGTGTCATTTAAGGCCTTTATTTCCTTGTTGATCTTTTGCTTGGATGATCTGTCCATTTCAGTGAGGGGAGTGTTAAAATCCCCTACTATTATTGTATTCTTGTCGATGTGTTTCTTTGATTTTGTTATTAATTGGTTTATATAGTTGGCTGCTCCCACGTTAGGGGCATAGATATTTAAAATTGTTAGATCTTCTTGTTGGACAGTTCCTTTGAGTATGGTATAGTGTCCTTCCTCATCTCTTATTATAGTCTTTGGCTTAAAATCTAATTGATCTAATATAAGGATTGCCACTCCTGCTTTCTTCTGATGTCCATTAGCATGGTAAATTCTTTTCAACCCCCTCACTTTAAACCTGGAGGTGTCTTCGGGTTTAAGATGAGTTTCTTGTAGGCAACATATAGATGGGTTTTGTTTTTTTATCCATTCTGATACCCTGTGTCTTTTGATTGGGGCATTTAGCCCATTAACATTCAGGGTAAGTATTGAGAAATATGAATTTAGTGCCATTGTATTGCCTGTAAGGTGACTGTTATTGTATATTGTCTCTGTTTCTTTCTGATCTACTACTTTTAGGGTCTCTCTTTGCTTAGAGGACCCCTTTCAATATTTCCTGTAGAGCTGGTTTGGTGTTTGCAAATTCTTTCAGTTTTTGTTTGTCCTGGAAGCTTTTAATCTCTCCTTCTATTTTCAATGATAGCCTAGCTGGATATAGTATTCTTGGCTGCATGTTTTTCTCATTTAGTACTCTGAATATATCATGCCAGCTCTTTCTGGCCTGCCAGGTCTCTGTGGATAAGTCTGCTGCCAATCTAATATTTTTACCATTGTACGTTACAGACTTCTTTTCCCGGGCTGCTTTCAGGATCTTCTCTTTGTCACTAAGACTTGTAAATTTTACTATTAGGTGACGGGGTGTGGACCTATTCTTATTGATTTTGAGGGGGGTTCTCTGAACCTCCTGGATTTTGATGCTTGTACCCTTTGCCATATTGGGGAAATTCTCTCCAATAATTCTCTCCAATATACCTTCTGCTCCCCTCTCTGTTTCCTCTTCTTCTGGAATCCCAATTATTCTTTTTTTTTAAATAGATTTTATTTATTCATTTTACAGACAGAGATCACAAGTAGGCAGAGAGGCAGGCAGAGAGAGAGGAGGAAGCAGGCTCCCTGGTGAGCAGAGAGCCCGACATGGGGCTCGATCCCAGGACCCTGGGACCATGACCTGAGCCGAAGGCAGCGGCTTTAACCCACTGAGCCACCCAGGCGCCCCATGGAATCCTAATTATTCTAATGTTGTTTCGTCTTATGGTGTCACTTATCTCTCGAATTCTCCCCTCGTGGTCCAGTAGCTGTTTGTCCCTCTTTTGCTCAGCTTCTTTATTCTCTGTCATTTGGTCTTCTATATCGCTAATTCTTTCTTCTGCCTCATTTATCCTAGCAGTGAGAGCCTCCATTTTTTATTGCACCTCATTAATAGCTTTTTTGATTTCAACTTGGTTAGATTTTAGTTCTTTTATTTCTCCAGAAAGGGCTTTTATATCTCCCGAGAGGGTTGCTTTAATATCTTCCATGCCTTTTTCAAGCCCGGCTAGAACCTTGAGAATCATCATTCTGAACTCTATATCTGACATATTACCAATGTCTGTATGGATTAGGTCCCTAGCCTTTGGTACTGCTTCTTGTTCTTTTTTTTGTTGTGAATTTTTCCGCCTTGTCATTTTGTCCAGATAAGAGTATATGAAGGAGCAAGTAAAATACTAAAAGGGTGGCAACAACCCCAGGAAAATATGCTTTAGCCAAATCAGAAGAGATCCCAAATCGTGAGGGGGGAGAAAAGGGATAAAAAGGAGTTCAGAAGAAAAAAAGAAAAAAAAAAAGAAACTATTAAAAAAAAAAGAAAGCCGATAAAAAAAATATAAAAAGGAAAATATATATATATATATATATATATATATATATATATTAGATAAACTATTTAAAAAACGTTAAAAAAAGAAAACGGTAAAAGTTAAAAAAAATTTAGCAGAAGAAGAGAAAAAAAAATTGAAAAAGAGAAAAAAAAATTAAATTAACTGCAAGGCTAAAGAATCATGGGGAGAAAGCCATGAGTTCCGTGCTTTGCTTTCTTCTCCTCTGGAATTCCGCCGCTCTCCTTGGTATTGAAACTGCACTCCTTGGTAGGTGAACTTGGTCCTGGCTGGGTTTCTTGTTGATCTTCTGGGGGAGGGGCCTGTTGTAGTGATTCTCAAGCGTCTTTGCCCCAGGCGGAGTTGCACCGCCCTTACCTGGGGCCGGGCTGAGTAATCCGCTCGGGTTTGCTGGGTTTGCTTTCGGGAGCTTTTGTTCCCTGAGCGCTTTCCGTAGAGTTCCGGAGGACGGGAGTGAAGATGGCGGCCTCCCGGTCTCCGGCCCGGAGGAGTCGAGAGCCCGGGGCCCCACTCCTCAGTGCGCCCTCAGAGAACAGCGCCCAATGACTCCCGTCACCCTGCCTCCGGCCGTGCTCTGAGCTGACCGAGCCTGCGAGCGGCCCAAGGCAACCCCGAGTTTAGAGCTCACCCCTCGGCTCTGTCTCTGTAGCCCGCTTCCCCGTTCTAATACCTGCGAGCTCTGCGACACTCAGACACCCCCGATCCTTCTGTGACCCTGTGGGACCTGAGGCCGCGCTGACCCCGCCTGGGCTTCACCCCAGTTAAGCCTCTGGAGCGCTGTCCCTCAGCGGAACAGACTTTTAAAAGTCCTGATTTTGTGCTCCGTTGCTCCGGTGCTCGCCAGGAGCCGGCCCCTCCCCCCGCGGTCTATCTTCCCGTCGCTTTGGATTCACTTCTCCGCCAGTCCTACCTTGCAGAAAGTGGTTGATTTTCTGTTTCTGGAATTGCTGTTCTTCTTCTCTTCAATCTCCCGTTGGATTTATAGGTGTTTGCAATCTTTAGATAAGCTATTTAGCTGATCTCCCGCTACCTGAAGTAGTCTCAGCCTGCTACTTCTCCGCCATCTTGACTCCTCCCCACCTGTATCTTTAATAATTTTAAATATATTTATCTTATGGGACTTTTCATCTCATTCTGCTACTGAAGTTCTCAGGGATCTAATTTTTTAAGGTTTGATTTTTTTTTTTTTTATGCTCCTGATGACTTGCTTCTTTCTGTGTTTGATAATGTTAAATTATGAACACATCTTGATAAGTCATTTATTTGTGGAAATTTGTAGAAGCCTGGATTATATCTATATTTAGATATAATAGGCTTTCTGTCCCTCCAGGGAATTTCTGTTCTTTTCTTGCCTAAGATTTCAACACAAGACCACCTTTAATGCTGCTTCCTGCCTAAGGTCATAGATGTTTAAACCCCAAATTCTTTGAAGTTATGTAATTATAAAATTTCAAGGGCTCTTACTTCCCTCCACCAGAATCCAGATGAAGACAAATAAGACAAATAAGTGTTCTCATATCCCTTTACTTGTTGGTAGTTGTTTTGCTTATTTGTTTGTTTTAAGTCTATTCTTTCACTAATACTGTGGGTGTCCTAGATTACGTGAGTATCTCAGTTTTTTTTTAACTTATTTATTTTGAGAGAGAGAGAGAGAGCGTGAGAGCACAGGCAGACAGAGTGGTAGGCAGAGGCAGAGGCAGAGGGAGAAGCAGGCTCCCTGCTGAGCAAGGAGCCCGATGTGGGACTCGATCCCAGGACGCTGGAATCATGACCTGAGCCAAAGGCAGCCACTTAACCAACTGAGCCACCCAGGCATCCCAATATCTCAGTTTTTACTAACCACCTTTGTGGAAGTGCCAAAAGTCTTCTTTCTTGAACCAGTGTAAGTATTTCAATCTAAGCTCCATAAGGGCAAAGATAATGTGTATTTTGCTTAACAGTAAACCTCCAGGGCCCCACACAGTGCTTGATACATAGTAGGTCACAAATAAAGGTGTGTGGAATGGAGGGAGTTGTGGGATTTAAGTGAGAAATGGTAGGAAATTAGCACATAATAGGTGTACAATTACTAGAAGGCATTTGTTCATGGTGTCCTTTACTAACTTCCTCATTTACATGGATCTTTCTTCTGAAAAAATTAAAAAGCCTCAATGGGACCACATTATCTTATTGTGAGCCTACAATTTCCCTACCATTCTCGTAAGCCAGTTTGACTTAAAACAGCCCCAGATATGGGGGTGTGAAGCCTCCTCCTCACACCTGCACACCTGGGTGCAATTATATTTTTTGAAATGTATTGTGGGGAGGGTGTGGATGGAAGACAGAGATGGGCATCTGATCCTACTGGGCTAGCCCCTTTGACCTATATCCCAACATATTTTCTTCTGGTCTTTCTCTTCAATCTGTTGCATTCTCCAGCACCCACCTGGGCTTTTATTGGACTAGCACAGAACTAAGCCCCAAAAGATGAAAGTTCTATCCAAGTTCTGCCACTGACAAGCTATATGATCTTAGGCAGTTCACTTAACATTCTTATATTTTGTTCCTAAAAAGGAAAATTAAAAATTTGGGCCCCACTGAAAAATCTTCCATCATATGAATAGTTTATAATCTACTATAAAATTGCTTGCCTGTCAGACTATCTTCAACCTTCCATCACTACCAAAGCAGGATGCTTTCTTTCTCCAGCTTGCTTGTCTACCTTCTGTCCATCACTGTGCCAGTTGCTTCCTCCTTTCAATCCATACCTTCATCACTTGCTTATCCCCTATTATAACACGTAAGCTACTTGAAGGTGGAGTAGTATCTGTATAGCATATACAGATTAATAAGTGATTATCCTTATCATAATAATAATTATACTTTCTTTTTACCCTGATCCTTTGAGCTCAAATTAATCCTGCCCTACCTTCCTAAATCCACAAGTAAAGAATTGTTTGGAATCTCCTAATAGAAGGATTTGTATTTTCCAAGTGTCTCACTCCCTGTGACACCTTGTCACTATCCTCTCTTGTTTACCAAGGAGATGACAGTGGCACAAGGGAGGGAAGAGTTTCTTTCAGAGCCTTGTAAGGATGCAATAACTCCCCATTTCCTCTCGGATTACAATAGCAATGAATAGCCTAGAAGGGGAATATAACTGAGGTTCAGTAGTCCTAGTGTTGGTTTTACTAGAATATTTTGGTGTCTTAAGGCAAGTCACTTCACCTCTCAGTCTCATTGTCTCTATCTGTCATAAGAAGGGATTAGATGAGATGGCTGATAAGCGTGGACCTTAAAGTCACAGAGATCACAGTTCAAATCTGGGCTCTGCTGCTTTAGCAGCTGCATACCTTTGGAGTCATTAAACTCTCTGAGGCACAGTTGCCTCCATTTCCTAATTGTCCAGCCTAGGTTAGCTATTAAGCTCAATATTTCTATCTTAATTCACTCCACTTCATTTCCTTTCCCAACTCACTCAGTTATCTCACATCTTCCCTCACTGTTTTCGCTTTTCACCTTTTTCTCCCTCCCAAGGCAGCTCTCATTCTTCACATTTACTGGTCTCCACTTAGTCTCATACCCCTCAGAATCACACAGACTCAGGCTTAAAGCTTACCAGGGATTTCCGTCCTTTCTCATATGCCTAAGATCAGCACCAAGGAAACATGCCCAATAAATAGTCTCCCCATCTCCAACACCACTACCACCACCCAGCCCTTGCTTACGACCCTCCAGTGATAAGGAGCACACACCTGCTGAATCAGCCTTTGCCATTTTAGGTTACCTCTCTATTCATCTCATCTATTCCAGCAGACTAGCTTTTTTCCATGTGCTGAAAATATGGCCCTTTAGTTTTTCATCTTATCACTTCACTCCCAAGAGAGAAGAAGGCTTTAATTATCTGGATCTCAAACATACTAATCCTGGAAATGATATTTGTTGCCCTAGTTCAGAGGAAAACATAACTCCTAAAAAAGCCATAGAAATGGGGCAAGGATGTAGTTGCCAGGAGAAAGGGGATGAGCTTAGCGGATAGAGCAGAGTTATATTTCACAAGTTTGTTGTTCTAACAGCATACAAAAGGAATAACATGGAGGATATGGGGAGATGGAGAGGAGAAGGGCGTTAGGGGAAATTGGAGGGAGAGACCAACCATGAAAGACTGTGGACTCTGAAGAATTAACTGTGGGTTTTGGAGGGGTTGGGTGAGCCTGGTGGTGGGTATTGTGGAGGGCACATTTGTATGGAGCACTGGGTGTGGTGCATAAACCATGAACTTTGGAACACTGAAAAGAAATTTAAAAAATAAATAAAAATTAAAAAAAATAAAAGCATACAAAAAGCAAAAATCAAATATAGCATAGATCGCCCTTGAAAAAACCATAGGTAAAAACTGTGTTAGAGACTGAAATCCAGTGTTTCCCTAACTCCAAAGTCACCAGTGCCTCTTACGGTGTTGGAAGGCACTAGAAGAATCGTGTGGATTAGGTTCAGCGGCCACGCGATCCAAAAGGAAGCAAATACAAACAAACAAAATCTCTGAGCAGACATTCACATTCGTCTCACTAAGATTTACTATGTGGGGGCCCACGTGTGCTGTTTGGTGCTGCATGGAAATCACTCAGGATTGCTTGAGTATTTTTGAAATAACAATCGCTTATTCCCTCCCTCATTCTCCCTCTCTCCTTTTAATATGGCCATTACAGGTGAGCTCATGCAATCAAAACCATGGAGGTGGCCTTTCCACCCTATTTCTACAAGCCTCTTTAAAAATCTTACAGCTTAATTTAAAGAACAGACTGGTAATGGGCCAAGAGGATAATTGTCGTAATAGAGGCAAATAAAAGGTCATGGGAGTCCATTGAAGAAATACTTAATTCAGTATAAGATGGGTCAGGAAAGCGGCCCGTAAGACGGGACAATCAACTGGAGACCTGAAGAACAGAGAAGAGTTAGCCAGAGTGAGGAGAAAGGTGATCCAGGCAGAACATATGAAGATCAGGAGGCAAGCTGGAGCATATCGTACTAGTTCAGAATAGGCTCTGAACACTGCAGATATATGACAGGAGAGGCAGGGGACTGATAACCAAGAATAGCCTTGAATACTGTAACTAGGGAGTTTGGAGATTATTCTGAAAGCAGTAGGGAGCCACTGAAGCCGAAGAGAAACATGATCCGGTTGTGTAGTACAAAGAAAATCCTGGCTGTGCTTTGCAAGTGAGAGTGAAGAACAACAATGTATTAGAAGAGATAAATGAAGAACATTCTTGTAACGCAGGCAAGAGAGGATGGGGCCTAGATCATTGGCTGTGGAGGTTTAGTCGACAAGCGAAAGGAATTAGTGACGCTCTCCCAAGTGTCTGGCTTGAACAATTAAGTGAATGGTGGTGCCATTTGCCTACATAAAGAATAATGGGAGTATCTTCCCATTTTCCAATTGGCTTTAAATTGCTCTTCCCACTTCCCATCCAGCCACCTCTGTTCTTCCTCTCTCTTCCCACTTCCAGACAATGAAGACCAGCAGAGCAAAGCCTTTCCTATCTTCATTGCATAGGAGTCTAGACAAAAAGAGCGCAGAAAGGACCTTCTAACTTCAAAACTTCTCATTTCTTAGTCCTTAAAATGGTGACTTGATGGAAATAGAGAAAAGGTGGGGCATAATGGGATATGGAGAAAGATCTACCCGTGGGGTAAAGAGTGATTTGGATGGCAGTTGAGAGATGACTGCAGTCCTCCCCTTTTCCTTGGTAACTCAAATTCTGGGATGCCATCTTCCTTGTGGTTCCCAGTTTCTCCATGTCAAAGCCTTCCTGGTGATGGCTCACCTTGGCCATGGTTGCCTCATCTTCTTTTTCTTCTTCTTTTTTTTTTTTTTTAAGATTTTATTTATTTATTTGACAGACAGAGATCACAAGTAGGCAGAGAGACAGGGAGAGAGAGAAGGAAGCACGCTGCCCGCTGAGCAGAGAGCCCAATGTGGGGCTCAATCTCAGGACCCTGAGACCATGACCTGAGCCAAAGGCAGAGGCTCAACCCACTGAGCCACCCAGGCACCCGATGGTTGCCTCGTCTTACTCAGAGTGTCAAAGGTCTATTTCACCTGACAGGAGACTGCCACACAAAGAGCCATTGAGAAAAGGAAATCTAACACGTGAAACCTTGAACATGATGGATTCCTCCTGACCCTTCCCTTTTTGGTTATAGACCAAAGGGCATACATGAATCCCAGGTTTTAGGATTAAGAGATTACCTTTAAAAAAAAGAAAGAAAAATAGATAGTGTTAATTAATTTTTATTTGAGGCCTCCACCCTTTTTCTGCTCTCTATTCCTCTTTTGTCTAGTCCCAGGGAAAACCTGTGGGAGAGGCCCAGCCCGTCATCAGAATTGGCTCTTTGGCAGCAGGGGTACTAACTGTGGCCACTGTGAGCCACCCTGCCCCAGCCACTCCTCTTCCCCTTCCAGCTGTTACACAACAGCCGAGCAGACAGATGGGGAGTCCAGTTTGTGCTTTTCCTTCTGGGTTCCCAGGCTCTTCAAAGGATCCCTTTGTTAGTTAATGTCAACCTTTCCCCAAAGGCCTGAAGTGGGAGCCAAGGAGGTTGAGCCCAGGTGAGGTGGAGGCTTCTGTGAGGGGTGCCGGAAGGATGGGGATTTGCTGGTTGCCTCTGGGGTCACCTTGGCTTCTGTGTGTTTTCCAGGGTGAGAGTGGTCTAGGACTTTCAAAGTTGTTTATAATCTCACCTACTAAAGGAAGCCCTCCTAATTATTCCCATTCCTGCTCCAAGTGTCTCTTCGTTGGGCGTCCTCTCAGGCTGGTCTGCATGTAATGCTTCTTCCTGAGGCATTTCAAAGACCACTGAACACACACGAAAAGGTAAATGCTTGGGTCAGAGACAAATTCAAAGCCAAGACTCAATCAAAAGTCTGTGCTCTTTCTACCTCACTAAGTTCTCTGGCCCATTCAATACTCTAGAATCAATTACGTAGTTTCAGGTGCCCAGTGGGGAGAGTCCGAGTCCTCTTGTAGGACATATACCACTCTCTTGCGATGCTCAGTGTCCACTCATGACCTGAAGTTGCTTAAATACAGTGAACTCTGTCTTTCTGGAATCCTGAGCAGTTTAAGAGGTATTTAAAAGGAAACCCTCTCTCCTCTAGGCCATAGCATGCCTCTTTTCCAAGCAGGCCGTCTCAAGGACTCCTGACAAGGTGATGTTCGGGTTAGGGTGCAAAACCACCGGCCCCAAGAAAGACAGTGGGATGGGAAGCTTACATAACTTGTATTATATTTTCCATCTTTGATGCATTCTCACCGACAGGAGTAAAGAAAGAGGCAGCTAATGTTGGAGAGACTGCACAGAGGAGCATTTCAGAGAATGAACTTGAAACCAGATGGCGCAAGTGGACCTAAATGCTGGTGCTATTCATTCGTTGGATGGACTTGGAAAAATTTACTTCTCTCTCTCTCAACTTTATTTCTTCCTCTTTAAAATGGGATTTATAATATATCTACCTAAGTAAGCTGTCGTGAGGATTAAATGCAGTAGTGTAATTAGAAAGTACTTAGCATATAGTGCTTCTTTAATAAGTGGTAGGTGGTATAATGAAAGAATTCTGTACTGACCAGCGCCGGGTTAAACCTGAATTCTGTCTCATTTGGTTCTTTGACCTTGAGCAAGTCACTTAAGCTCTTTGGAACTTAGTATCCTCTCTTTTAATGAGAGATTGGACTGAGGACCTCCAGGTTCCCTCCCAGCTATTTCAATTCCTTCCAGAATTTTGAAAAATCAAAATTCTTTGATTTTGTGTGTCTACCTGCCTCATACCCATGTCTGACTCCCAACTCACCTGTAAGCTTCTCAATGGCAGGGACCATTTCACTTTTAACCCTAGAGCCAACAGCAAAAGCAAGGTTTAGTGGACATTTGTGTTTTTTCTAGTAGGAAAAACCTAGTGCTAGGTGTTGGGATTCTCTTTCTTGGTGCCTTAGGGATCCACTGAGGGAGGCTTATCAGCTGCCCTGAGCTTAGACGCCACAGAGACATCCTGTCAAGGCCAAATCATCAAACATGCTGGGGAAAGGCTGACTGAGGGCTGGTGACTTGGTGCCTGGCGGGCCCCAGATCATCTAACTGGGCTTGAATCCAGCCAGAATGAAGGAACACCAGGCCATATTATGCTGGAAGCATGACAATCTGCTCCCTCCTCCTTTTACTTTCCAGACAGGGCTAAGCAGGACAAATCTCTGACCGGGTTATTCTGCCATGCAAGAGGCACGAAAAAGTTAAACGCTCACCCTGTTCTCTCTCCTCAGTTCTTTTTCAAAAACAGACAAACAAATTCACAAAACCCAGAAACTCCTCCAAATTCAGATTCTAATTCGTCCCTTCTTTCTAACTTTTTAGGACCAGGTGATTTTAGTTAGACTACCTCTGTTGGCTTCAGAAGAAATGATTTATCTTCAGTTTGATTCCCGAGTATGTCTCCTTAGGGAAGATGGGTAGACAGATGCGGGATTAGTAGATTATAACAGAAGCCAGCAAGAAGCTTTGATTCTGGATATGAGGCCAACTCAGGGCTTTTAAAAAGGGACAACAAGTGACAACTCAAGATGCCTAAAAGCCTGGGACGCTGACAGACATGACCACTAATCATGGGACACACTTCACGTGTGTGCAGTGTAGATACAGCTTTGAGATCTTCAGCTTTGTGGGATAATAGGAACATTCAATTAGTCAGGAAGACTTGTGGGTCCCACCTTCATAATTTCCTTCCCCACGTTCCATTCCTTCCTGCCGCTCCCCCAGTGACCTGCCGCAAGACGGGGAGAGAGTCCTACGCACATTGGTACATTCAATCAAGAACCTGGGGTAGGCAGGAGAGGTCTAATGCTATTTCTCAGAAGCATCCAAGTCCACTGTGGCCAAGCAAAGATGTCCCGTTAGAGCAGCTGAACCACCATTATCTTCTGTTTGAATTATTGATTACCAAATTCTTCCTGGTTATCAGTCTCTCTTTCTTCTAGTATACCGCCCACACTGCTTCCAGAGTGTGGAAGCTTCTAATCCGGCAACAATTGACCATTGTTCACAGAACAAAGAGTATGTTTTTCAAGGACCTGCTAAATCTAATGATTGGCAATACCACCAATACTACCGCCAATACCACCTCCTCTGCACCCCAGAATCCAGCCACTCGGTTCTCTTTCCAATTTCCTAAATAAGCCAGGTGTTGTTGTTTCTTGATCTTTTGTTGACTCTGTTTTTCACTTGAACTCCTCTCCCAGCTAACTATCCATATACTCTCTAGTTGATTGAATCTTACTGAAATCTCAAAGCCCAACTTATATAACATTATGAAGAAACTCCAGCTTCCTCTTTCCCCAAGAACCAGAATTCTTAGAAATGGTTGGGGCTTGGAATTGGGGAATCCCATGTTCACATCCCAGTTCTTCTGTTTCGTAGCTATGTGAAATATTTAGCAAGTTATAAACTCTATAGGCTTCAACTTTCTCATCTGCAAAATGAGGATAATAACCTTTTTTCCTGGGAATATTTTACAGATTAAATATATATGTGAGATACATGAGATAATATATGTGAAGTGCCTGGCAGAAATTCTTGTGATTATCATTTATGAGTTACCTTCTCCAAGCTTCAGTTCCTCATCAACTAAAGTGACTAAAATACCAAAAGTGAATGTGTTTTTTTTTTAAAGTGATCTATCGGGACGCCTGGGTGGCTCAGTTGGTTGAGCAGCTGCCTTCGGCTCAGGTCATGATCCCGGCGTCCTGGGATCAAGTCCCGCATCGGGCTCCTTGCTCATCGGGGAGCCTGCTTCTCCCTCTGCCTCTGCTTGCTCTCTCTCCCTCTCTCTCTCTGACGGATAAATAAATAAAATCTTTAAAAAAAAAATAAAGTGATCTAGCAAGCGCTAAATGCAATTCAATAATTTCAGTATTTTTGACTTACAGCTATAGGTGGTTTATCCTTACCTGCCTGTATTCTTGTGGTTTGCTGAATGATGCAATACTTGGTTCTGCAGTTAAGTGTTGTCCCTGGGTTTTTCATTTGTGTTCTACAGTTTTGTCTACTTTGGGGGGAAGATCAGAAGATATTCAAACTATGGTGTCACTACTGCCATTTTCCCATTACAACGACACTCCATTTTTTTTTTTTTTGCAGCTTTATTGAGGTGTAATTGACAAATAAAATTATAAGAATTTAAAACATATATCATGATGATAGGCTATACATACACATTGCGAAAAATTTCCACCCTCCCACATCCATCCCTTCACTTATTTGATCTTTTTTCTTTTTATTTTTTTTTTTGTGAGAACATTTAACATTTATGTCCTACCTTCTCCGCAAATTATAATTAAAATGCAGTGTTATTAACTTCAGTCAACATATTTTACATTAGATCTTCAGACCTTATTCACCTTCTAAGTGGAAGATTGTACCCTCCCTTTTACTAACCTCTCCCCACTCCACCACCTTTCAGCCCCTGGAAACCACTTTCCTAGTCTGTTGCTACAACTTCAACTCTTTGAAATTCCACATTGAAGTGATAACAGGCAGTATTTGTCTTTCTCTCTCTGGCTTATTTCACTTAGCAAAATGCCCTGACGTTCCATCCATGTTGTCACAAATGGCAAGATTTCCTTCTTTCTTATGCCTGAATAATATTCCGTTGTGTGTATCTTCTTTATCCATTCATTGATCGATCGATTCTTAGCTAATGTAAAATGCAAATAATGCTGCAATAAACATGGGAGTGCAACTATCTCTTTGATATCCGATTTTAGTTTCTTTTAGATATATACCCAGAAATGGGATTGCTGAATCTTTTTAAAAAAAATATTTTATTTATTTATTCATCAGAGAGAAGGAGAGAGAGAGAGAGCACACAAGTAGGCCGAGAGGCAGGCAGAGGCGGAGTAGAGAAGCAGGCTCCCTGCCGAGCAAGGAGCCCATGCGGGACTCGATCCCAGGACCCTGGGATCATGACCTGAGCTGAAGGCAGCGGCTTAACCCACTGAGCCACACAGGCATCCCCTGAATATTATGGTAGTTCTATTTTTGCATCACATCACATGCCCTCTTTAATGCCCATCCCCCACTTACCCCATCCCCTTCCCTGGTAGTTCTATTTTTAATGTTTTCAGGAACTGTTATACTGTTTTGCATAGTGGTTGCACCGATTTACATTCCCACCAACAATGCACAAGTGTTCCCTTTGCTCCACATTAACACTTGTTAGATCTTGTCTTTTTGATGACAGCCATTCTAAGAGGTGTGAGGTAATATCTCATTGTGGTTTTGATTTGCATTTCCCTGATGATTAGTGATGCTGAGCACCTTTTTGTGTAGCTGTTGGCCATCTATATGTCTTCCTTTGGAGAAACATCTATTCAGATCCTCTGTCCATCTTTTAACAGATCATTTGCTTGCTAAAAGTTGTTTGAGTTCCTTATGTATTTTAGATATTAACCCCTTATCAGATACATGATTTGCAAGTATTTTCTTCCATTTAGTGAATTGCCTGTTTCTTTTGTTGATATTGACCCACTACTAATATCACACTTAATGGCAAAATATTAAACACTTTGCCCTTAAGATTAAACAAGAGGAAGATGCCTACTTGTATCACATCTATTCAACACTGTATTGGAAATCCTACCCAATGTAATAAGGTGAGAAAAAAAAACAGGCAAAGATTAGAAAATAAGAAATAAGATAGTATCTATTTGCAAATGATAATTTATTATTATATATATTATTATTATATATATAATAATACAATTATATGTTATAATTATTTAATTATATTATTATTATAATTATTTATACAGAAAATTCTAACAAATCTAGCCAAAAAATAAAACCTTAGTAGAAAAAGTAAATTTCCTCAATTTGCAAGATACAAGAAAAATATAAAGAGCCAATGTGTTTTTATGTTACAAGCAAAAACTGGACAATGAATTTTTAAAATACCATGTATAGTAATGTAAAAAAAAAATGAAATATTTAGGCATAAATTTAACAAAGAGCATTCCAAACCTATTAATGAAAATTACATAACACTGCTGAGAGAAATTTCGAAAGACCTATACAAATGGAGAGATATACTATGTTTGCAGGCTGGTGGATGCAGTATTGTTGAAACAGCAATTCTCTCTAGATTGATCTGCAGATTTAATGCGAACACAATTGATGCAGGGCCTTTGTATACACTGAGCAGCTGCTACTAAAACTAATGTGATAATGCAGTAGACCTAGAACATCCACAAGAATCCTATAAAACAATGACTGAAGAAACGAAAATGTGTTCACACCAGAACCTTTATTTTCTAGCAGCTATATTTATAATTGCCCCTGAAATGAAAATAATCCAAATGTTCTTTAATGAGTGAGTGGATAAACAAACTGCATTGTGTTCATAAAATGGAATATTACCCAACAAATAAAAGAAATGTTATTGATACATACAACACCTTGGTTGAATTTCAGAGACATCTTACTGGATGAAAGGAGACTGTCTCAAACGTTTACACATACTATCTGATTCCATTTAGATGACATTTTCTAAAAGACAAAGCTATAATGACAAAGACTAGATCAGTGGTTATCAGGGTTTAAGAGCAGGGAAAAGGTGTCAGTGTTCTGTATTCTGAGTGTGGTAATGGTTACATAGATTTACGTATGTGTTAAAATTAATATAATGATACAGTTTTAAATTTGTTTTTCCTAGATGTTCATTTTAAAAATCAAATCTTAAAGAGGAACAAATTTAAAAGACAAAATATCTAACTTCAGAACATATTATAAGTTGTAATGATCAAGACTAGTGCTACTGGCATGAGAATAAATAAATAGGTCAATAAAATGATACAGAGACCCACATTTATACAGTGATCTGCTTTTCCAAAAAGACATAAAGTCAAGCCAATGGGAAAGGACAATCTTTTCTACGAGGATGTTGGAACAACTACATACAGAAAATGATGAACTCTGACTGCATTTCCTACACAGCAAAACAAATTCAAAACAAATTAGAGATCTAAATATAAAAATAATTAGAGATCTAAACATAGAAACTATAAGACTACCAGAAGAAAACTTCAGAGGCTATCTCTATGGCCAAAAGGTAGGTGGAGATTTCTTCAGCAAGATTCAGGAAGAATAACCATAAAAGAAATAATTGATAAATTAGATTTCACAGAAATTAAACACTTCCCTCAACAAAAGAAACCATGAAGAAAATGAATAATCCAGCCACAGGCCAGGAGGAAATGTTTGTAAGGCACATACATCTGCCTAAGGAATTATACCCAGGATTTCCCTTTAATGGTGGAGGATCTTTCAGAGACCCAGTGAATTCCCACTACAAGCCCAGTTTGTATAGATGGCCTAAAAAATGGTGTGAAGTGTCTATAGAACTCAGAACATATCCTGAAAGTTCCTTCTTGCCTAACCTCTACTGTGTTTTTGTTTTCTGACAATCAGAATCTCTCTCTCTTTTTTTCTTACTGGGAGAGACACAAATGCTACACCCCTCCATGGAAGGCCTGATTTAAATGCATACCAGAAGCTTTGTTGCATCAGTCAGGTCTGTGTTTGCAAACAACAGCGACCAGCCTGGCTAGTTCATTAAAAAAAAAGAATGTGCGGAATTGTTAAGGGATATTATGAGCTCACCTATTTTCCAGGGGAACCAGAGAGGCAGAATCTGGGGCTGGGCAGCAATCACACTTAAGGCCTTCTCTAGCAAAAACATCTCCACAGATGCTGCTGGTCACCTGTAATGCCTGGAACCAGATGCCAGAAATTCCACCAGTGTCACCGTGAAGACTCAGCCTTCTTCCCCAGCATGCTCCCACACATATAGATACCTCCTCACATGGCCTATTGTGGAATTCCAGCAGAATCTATCTGATTGACAAAACCTTGATTGCATTTTTGCACTTTAGCTGGCTTCTTTCTAGAATAGGAAGTCTTAAAATATAGGAAATTAGGGGATGCCTAGCTGGCTTTGTGGGAAGAGCATGCAACTCTTGATCTCATGGTCATAAGTTCAAGCCCTACACTGGGCCTGGAGCCTACAATTAATTAATTAATTAATTAATAGGAAATTAGCAAAACATTAGCAGGTTGTTCAAAAATGCTGGTTGTGGGCACCTGGGTGGCTCAGTGGGTTAAGCCACTGCCTTCGGCTCAGGTCATGATCTCAGGGTCCTGGGATCGAGTCCCACGTTGGGCTCTCTGCTCAGCAGGGAGCCTGCTTCCCTTCCTCTCTCTCTGCCTGCCTCTCTGCCTACTTGTGATCTCTCTCTGTCAAATAAATAAATAAAATCTTTAAAAAAAAAAATGCTGGTTGCCAAGATAATCTTCTCTACACATACCAAACAGATGAGTTAAATGGGGGACATGATAGGAATCACCATATCTGTATCTTTTAAGTCTTTAAAGTTAAACAAATCTTTGTAATTTCCCTAGGACTGTAGAATTTCTTGTGTTTCCAACTGTGAGAACTGGGAATTTGGTGAGCACCCAGACCCTCTATTGTAGTTGCTAGAGATACACCTCAGTTTATCAGACCTAGGAATTTTTTAAAATCTCTTCTAGAGTTGAAATAAAACACTAATGAACTGACCAACTATTTCAGTCCTTGAGAATGTATGAGCAATTAGTAGTGCTAATGATCATTCTAGTTACCATGTTAGGCCTGCTAAATTATGGTGGTTATTATGATGGTTATCCCTTTCACCCTCCTTCCTGTACAACAAAGGCTGGAAAACTGAAAGCTACATTTCTCGGACACCTTTATAGCTGGACTCTGGATGGAATTTAGGTTCCATCAAATGATTTTTTTTGCATAAAACTTGGAAGGCCTAATTGAGGAAGAAACCATGCTTTTGCTGCTTCTATTGGTTCTCCTAGCATAGTTACATAGCTTGTGTATGGCTGTATTGAGTTTTTCTTTGTCAGGGTTGGCTGGATTCCCAGTATTCAATCCTTAAATTTATGGGTTTTAAGAGGTGGGACAGGGGAGCATTTTGTTTTGCTAGTATGGGCCTAGTGGGCATCATTTCATTCTGGAGTTAGCTATTAAATGATGGTGGCTTATTATTCTATGGATGGTGGGTGTGGTGGTATATTTCTAGAGCTATCACTTATAGTGGTGACTTTTGATTCTCTATCTTCCTGATTCTTGAAAATGTAGGAGTTCAACTGACTGGCGGTATTGCTCTAAATGTCAATCCCTCAACCCTTCTAAGGATTTTTGTAAACACTAAATCGCTATACTTAATCTCTTTCTGGCAGAGTGCTTTCTGTGACTTCTCATTGAGCCTTTTCTAATATAGATGTTAGATAAAGTTCTCTTTACACACTGCGTTAGCTGCATCCACTAAATTTGATACATTGTGTTTTTATTCAGTTCAAAATACTTTCTGACTTCCCTTGTCCCTTTTTTTTTTAGCCTATGGGTTATTTAGTTGTGGTTAGTTTCTAAATATTTGGAAATCCTCTCAGTATGTTTTTGCTATTGATATCTAATTTAATTCCATTGTAGAGAGAGAACAAATTTGATTTGAATCCTTTAAAATTTATTGAGTTTTGTTTTATAGCCTAGAATATGCTTTATCTTGGTAAAGGAGTGTTGTATACCTTTACTGATTTTCTATCTCCGCTTTTACTTTTAACTTAGTTGTTTCTTTGTATTTGAAGTGGGTTTCTTGAGCAGCATATAGTTGGATCTTGGTATTTTAAGCAGTCTTAGAATCTCTGCTTTCTAATTGGAGTGTTGTGATCATTTACATTTAATTGAGTCTTTCATCTTACTATTTGTTTTCTATTTGTTCCACCTGTACTCTGGTTCATTTTTCTTCTTTTGATGACAATTTTAGATTGAGTATCTTTATAATTTCATTTGAGAGTCATCTCATAATGACAAAGCGATCAATTCATCAGAAGACATGAGAATCCTACATGTTTATGTGCCTAGCAACATAGCTGCTTTCTCTCTCTACCAATCTCTCTCTCTTTCTCTCTCTATATATAGACAGATATTGATATATAAAATCCTTTAATGTATACACATACATAGATAGATATAGATATCTATATAATATATATGTATATATACATCTGTAACTATTAACTATCTTAGAGGTTGCTTTCAGGTTTATAGCACATATCTTTAAGTTATCACAGTCTATCTTTAAATAATATTATACTATTTCACATAAAGTATAGGAGCCTTATGATGATATACTTCTATTTCTTTCCTCTTGGCCCTTGTACTATTGTTGTCATACATTTTTCTTCTTCCATATGTTGTAAATTCCAGAATGCATTGTTATTATTTTATATATTATTATTATGTTATATATTATTTAATTATTTAATTATTTAATTATAAAATTATTATTTAATTATTATTTAGTCAGTTATTTTTATTTATTTGTTTAAAAAATTTGTTAAAGATTTTATTTATTTATTTTGAGAGGGAGAGAGAGTGTGAGAAGGGGGGAGAGGCAGAGGCAAAGGGAATGAGAGAATCTCAAGCAGACTCCACACTGAGTGCAGAGCCCCACAAAGGGCTGGATCTTATGACCCTGAGATGATGACCTGAGCAGAAATCAAGAGTTGGACGCTTAACCTACTGAGCCACCCAGGTGCCCCACTTAGTTACTTTTAAAAAAGGTTTTTTTAAAAAATGAAAAAAGTCTTGTATATTTATCCACGTAGTTACCATTTCTAGTCCTCTTTAATCATTTGTGTAGATTCAAATTTTCACCTGGTATCCATATTTTTATTTATACACATACAATAAACTCCATAATACATTGTGGTTAATTTTATTGGCACTGTCAATTTTCTTTTTAGAAGGTTAAATAATAGACAGAAATATTTGTTCTTGATCCATGTAGTTATCATTTCACTCATTTGTATAGATCCTCATTTCCAACGGGCTTCATTTTACTTCTGCTTGGAGACTTCCTTTAACATTTATTGTAAAATAGGTCTCTATCTTAGAATGATAAATTGCGATAAATTCTTTCAGCTTTTGGATGTCCGAAAAAGTTTATTTCACTTTCATTTTTGGACAATTGCTGGTTACAGAATTCTAGAATGATTTTTTTTCCCTTTCAGTATTTTAATAATGTTACTGCACTGTCTTTGGCTTGCATTGTTTATAACAAGAAATTTACAGTCATTGTTATTTTGTTCTCACCTTTTCTCATTATAGGCTATATTTTTCTGCTTATCTGTTTGTCTATAAATTTTGACTGGATGCTAGACATTGTATATTTTACTATGTTTGCTGCTGAATATTTTATGCTTCTATAAATATTCTGTAGCTTTGTTTTGCAATCCAGTTAAATTGCTTGGAAACAGTCTGACCCTCTCTAGTCTTATGTTTGTGTTTACTTTGTTGGTGTCAGAGCAGCATTTAGGACTAACACTTCCCCATTACTCAAGCAAAAACCTTCTGTAGACCCCATCGGATGCCTCATGAATTATGAAGGTTTGCGCTTGGACAGGTAAGAACAGGAACTATTCTCAGCCCTGTGTGAACTCCAACCCTTCTTCATTCTAAATCTTTAATGCAGTTCTTTCCCTGGCCTAGGGTAGTTTCCTCACAGGCATTTGTTAACCTTTACTCTTATTTACCCTCCAGGGGGATCTTCTACAGTGCTGCAGTACTCTGTCTTCATGCAATTGTTTCCTCTTGGTCCTTTGCTCTGCAAACTCAACTATTTTGTACTTCCTACCCTCCCAGCTTTGTCTCCTTGATTCAAGGACATTACAAATTCTGCCTGGGTCTCCCTCCCTGCATCAAAGGAGAGTTCCCCAGAAACTGTCTCCAGAATGTATATTAGTATCATCATAAAAATTCCTTGATTTGTTTCTTATTTCTCAGGGATAATTTGCCTTTATTACCTGATTTTTAATTTTTAAACCATTGTTTCTTATATTTTCTTCTCATTTTTTGATATTTTAGGTGGGAAAGCAAATCTGGTTCTGACTCTTTCATCTTGGCCAGGAGCCAAAGTTCTTGTTATGTACCATTGAACCTTCACTCCTATATACACCAACCTTGCCTTGCCACTTTTTGGGTAAATTCTGCTACCTCTGCTCCTATACTACTCCATAATTTTCATTCAATCAAAGTGACGATTTCAATATCTTCTGTATGTATCCCCAGCCTGCAGAAGATAGCAATGACAATAAACACCGATCCATTGGTGTTCTCTTCACTAATGTTATATCTCAGGGCCTTAGAGAATGGAGTGCCTTCTGGGTTCTTTCAAGGACATAGTTAAGGGCTAGTGAGTGGGTCACATATGATAAATCCACTCCAAGATTCTTTCTGTAATCTTGGGAATTCTTCCTCCCTACATTTTCCCAGTGATGTCAAATATCTCGTTTTATTTGGCATAAATCCTTGCTGACTAAATTTTAACCAACTAAATGAGAAACCACTAAAGTTACTCTCAACCATTTGAATTAACACATTCAATTCAAAATCTCCACTAAGTGAAACCATATTAACCAGCTTATCCCTATCTAAGTTTACATTTCTACTCTTATCTCACCCAGCCTCTTATCATCTATTTCCATATATATTTCCCAGTTGTTTTTTTTTTTTTGAGGAAACACTTTTGTATTTCTTAACCAACACTTATTTTTTTAAATTAATATATAATGTATTATTTTAGGGGTACAGGTCTGTGAATCATCAGTCTTACACAATTCACAACACTCACCATATCACACACCCTCCCCAAAGTGCATCACCCAGACACCCCATCCCTCCCACCCTCCTCCCCTCCAGCAACTGTCGGCTTGTTTCCTGAGATTAAGAGTCTCTTATGGTTTGTCTCCCTCTCTGGTTTCCTCTTGTTTCATTTTTCCTTCCCTTCCCCTATGATCCTCTGTCTTGTTTCTCAAATTCCTCATATCAGTGAGATCATATGATAATTGTCTTTCTCTGATTGACTTATTTTGCTTAACATAACACCCTCTAGTTCAATCCATGTCATTGCAAATGGCAAGATTTCGTTTCTTTTGATGGCTGCATAGTATTCCATTGTGTATGTGTGTCTGTGTGTGTGTGTGTATGTATATATACACACACCACATCTTCTTTATCCATTCTTCTGTTGATGGACATCTAAGCTCTTTCCATAATTTGGCTATTGTGGACATTGCTGCTCCAAACATTGGTATTTTCCAGTTTTTAACCATAGAAATTAGGAAAATCTTATTACTATTTGTGTCACTTCCACAGATTGACTTTGTAATTGCCTCCCTGGCATATCCAAGGATTTGACTTTAGTTCTAGATCTGAAGGAAGTGCGAGGTGGTTAGCATAGCCCGTGAAGACAAAATATTACTTCTATTATAACATCATGCAGAAACAATAGACTGAATGAGAAAGAGAGAAAGTCCTCTCCTCCTGAGACTTTGGGAATTGTGATGATTCAAACTTCCCCATACCAACTCTTCCTGCCTTACTCTTCCCCAGTCAGTGTTCTGACTTCCACGTAAGAATCTTCTTAAAGCAATGAATTCAACCTATTTTAGACATTGGTGTTCCACTGTGAATTTTATTTTCAGTTACTTCAGCCCTGTGACTTTAAGAGATAGCATAGAAGCTACTTGATTACAAGATAGTCTCATGTGCTACAAATTTTAACTTTTGACTTAACATTTTCTTTCTTTAAAAGTTTCTTTCTTTAACTTTCAGCAAAGTTAAAAGCACCAAGCTCAGCCCATAGTACTTGCATTCCTCAGGCCCTCCAACCTGAAGGCCATCAAAGCCTTGGGTTGTAGGTAGGTCATAGGTTGTATGGTAATTTATGTAATTGTTTCCTCACTGTCCCTGAGGGGCTACCTGAATCCTCAAACACCAGCTAAACAATCATTGCCTTGCCATCAAATCCAAACACTTCAGACAACCAACCATTAGGTTCCCATTTCCTTGAGCATTTATCACTGGTAACCATTCCAACTACCGATCAGTGCATCTGGCAGGGTCTTTATTCTTTATTCTGGCACTTTAAGCTTAAAAAAAATTTTTTTAAGACTGTTAGATAACTCATCAAATCTCCTGGAGGCCAATTGACTGAGACTCTGAAGGTAAGCAGTCAAAGCAATGTCCATCCATGTAGTCTCACAGCAGTTAGTCTCACAACAGTTCACAACCAGAAACTCCACCACTCCCAAAGATCTGGAGACTTCTGCTACTACACCTGCTTGAGGATTGATCACTCATGTGTGGCTCTCTCTTCATATTTCTGAATTCTGAATCCAAGCCTCAAGAGGGTGTGCCTGATTTCCAGAACCTAGATCATATGACTGCACCATAGTTGGGTGAGGTCTGTAGTTGTGAATTTTCTGGCTTCACCTTGGGAAGAAGGGCTTCATAACATGGTAACTTACCAAAACACAAGGCAGAATTGAGAGCTGCTGGATGGCCACAAGTAATTAATGTCCTTTTTATAATATTGTAATTTATAATCATTGGTGCCCATAGTGAACAATTATGAGTCAATATACACAGATATGCAATTTTAGTTGCCCAAGATCTCTGAGATTTAGGGATCAGTCAAAGCCTCAGTCTAGATTGTGTATCCATGAACTACTTTCCTCCACTAAAATGGAAGCGTGGGTGATACAGAAAGCAGCCAAATCAGCCCACAGTGCAGTCTTGCTTAAGACAAGCAGTCTAACTCCTGGAAACCCCATCCCTCCTTCACCATGCAATATGCTTCAGTGGCCCTTGCTGCAATCTTGCACACGGGTTCCTCTATTTATAAAGCAGGATTTCTGGGTAGAAGAGCCTTGGCGAACGTCAGGTTGCCTCCGTGCCAAGATGGGATTAGGGTTCTCTGCATCTTGGTCACACCAATGGCTCCCAGAAGACACATAGGCAGGCTGTAGCTAAAATTAAGTGTTCAGCCCCACCTGACCCCCACTAGCCAGCCCATCATGCCCACTTTTGGAACAGCTAATGTTCCCTGTCTCTTCTGGGGATCCGGTGGCTGGGGGACGGCAGCCAGGGCTCTTCTGTATGGTGATGCGGACTCCCGCGGAGGTTTCCCGCGGAAGCAATAGCACCTGGGATTAAAGGATTGCTGCCTCTTTAAATCTGATCTCTCTCAGGATTATTGGTAGGCTGCTCTTTAAACCTATTTCTCTATCAGCATTCATTTGGGACAATAATTGGATCCAGAGAAAGAGATCTCTGGGTTCAGGGGGATCTTTTCAAGCCAGACGGCTGTGTGGAAAGATCACCATTAAGTAGACACAGTCATCAAAAACCTGATTTCCAGCTGCTCTCTTGGACTCTGCAGAAAAAGAAGAGGAACATCCCCTGCTTTGGGGGGCATGAAACTCAGCACAGATATGGGGGCTCAGACAGCTCTGTAAAGGGTGGACATGTGACAAAAAAGAGCAGGGAGCCTCTGACTCATAGCCAGACCACAAACTATGGGGCTGACGTCAGAACCACGGCTGTTCACCTCCGTGCAGCTCCTCAGGACCTCAGCCCGGAGCTCTGTGAGCAGCCTCCTCACTGGCTCCTCTCAGTCCAACAGCTCCCTTCCTCCACCCACTCTGAGCTCCTGGAAGACTTCTCAGAAGCCTCCGGGGGCGCCCCCTGCTCCCACAAGCTCTTCTCAATCATTCTGCCAAAGAAATTTACAGCTTTCCCCATCCTGGAAGTTGTACCATACGATCTGCTGAAAATAGCCCAAAGCCACTTCCTATTCGGGAAGTCTTTCATATTAAGTTATAGTTTATCAGCCCAAACAACATCACACTTGCTTCTCCATGTCTTCACCTTTGCTCATGCTTTTCTTGTTCTGAAGGCTGTTTCCTACTCCTCTCCTTCCACCATCATCTGCTCAAACTGTCTCAATTGTGTGAGGCATGATTTGAATGCCACCCACTATGAGAATCATCTGCATGTCTTTTTTTTTAAAAACATGGATTCCCCAAGGCCCTCATTTTCTATTTCCTTACTTCTGGGACAAAGCCCAGGGATCTATTTTTTATTTCCCCAAACGATTTTTTACATCCCCCACATTTAGGAACCACCTACTAGGACCATGGATCCTAAACTTTTGGATTTCACAGAACAACAAGATTTACACATGCATGTGCACACGCATGCACAAATGCAATCTAAGGACTCAAGGTAGGCTGCCAACTTTATGTTTTGTTCAATAAGGATATTATAAAACATCAGGAGGAAAGCCCATTGTTTTTTACGTCTCCAGAATAAAACCATCAGCTCAGAAGCATTAGTTGGTGGGACCTGAGCATGGGCACAGCCCTAGCCCCAGATACTGGGGGTTTGGGGACACTGGAGGATGGTCCCTGCCTGAGGGGCCTACAACCTGGGGGGTGTGGGGGGCACAGAATAAGAATCATCAACTGAAGAACGATTCCAGTCCATCTCAATCAGTACTAGAGAAGGTGGAAGGGGGAGCTGACTCCCTGGGGCCAGACCTTAGGAGAGGTCTTGAGGGGGAGGGAGAGTAGAATGCAGCCAAAGTCCCATGAATGGGAACCCAAGGGAGGGGAGAGGAGGGCTGCGATGGTGAGGGGGCAGACTGCATGAGAATTACCATCCGAAAAGAACTTTGTTTCCTCAAGACAGGACTTCAGTAGCCTTGTCCCAAAAAAGAACTTAACCCAATGAGGAGGGAAATAGAGGCAAATATCAGTGTTATCAGCTGAGCTTTAAAATCACCTCTACAACTCTGCTAGGTCTCTATAATTTAGCAATCTGTGTATGGGTTGTAGAAGTGTAATGGAGCAGAAAGGGTAGGGAGCTTGGATTCAACTCCCAACTCTGCTTGGAAGACAAGTCATGTGACTACACCAAGCCTCAGCGTCTTCATCTGAATGGTGGAAATAACATGTGCCTGCCTGGGATGTTATCATTAGCTAAGAGGAGTGATGCGTCTCAACTATTATGCTTTCTGTGAAACTTCTCTCTTCTCAGCCTCCTGATGTGTTGGAAACAATCACTTCATGTTTTATGCCCTATTGTGCTTTATAGAGATTTCCAACACATCTTCCTCCATGCTTATATCCTTCTACCAGACTAAGAGTTCCTGGAGAAAAGAACTATATCTTACTCATGTTAAGTTCTGGTGCCTTATGCATTTTTTTTTTTAAAGATTTTATTTATTTATTTGACAGAGAGATCACAAGTAGTTGGAGAGGCAGGCAGAGAGAGAGAGAGAGAGGGAAGCAGGCTCCCTGCTGAGCAGAGAACCCGATGCGGGACTCGATCCCAGAACCCTGAGATCATGACCTGAGCCGAAGGCAGCGGCCCAACCCACTGAGCCACCCAGGCGCCCGCCTTATGCATTCTTAATACAACTAAAAACTCAATATCCATTTGATGACAGACAAAAATGAAAGTGTTTTATAACATAAATAGATATTAAGTATATATATATATATATATATATATATATATATATATACATATATATAGTGTAAAACACTATAAAAATGGTAGTAACTACTTCCATTCCTTTTAGGAACTTCCTACATTTGCAGTATTTTCTTGTGCTTGTAATGGCTGAGTGGTCATATGACAAAGGTAGTTAGCTAAAAGAGAATTCAGCTTTAAGAACTATAACAATAAGGCCTTCCTGTAAAGAAAACAGCCCCCCTGAATTCTTGGAGTGGTGAACGATCATCTTTTTATGAGACCCCTGACATTTTGTCACTATGGGTCAAAGACTGCTATACTAAGGCAGCTCCCACTCATGGCGTGTTGTTAACACCATGGCTAAGGGTTCAACAGAGGCTGGTAATTAGTAAATGTATTCACTGTGCTTCTGTTTATATTTTCATTCCCAGAGGCAATTGTTAAGTAAATATTTTGACCTGATTATAGATAAAAATAAACCAAAGGGCACTCACATTTCCTCAAGTATGTCTGAAATTCACAGGTCTAGCCAGGATCACTAGACATTTATTATCACCTCTAATCACATTAAGAACCTTATGTAAATAGCTAATTGGCCTTCAGAATAGAAGGGCAAATGGGACTGTGATTTTTGAAGATATTAATTTATCTTTTTTTGTTGTTGCTATTAGTTGACTTTGAGTCTTCCTCTCTGATCACAAAGCTGGTAGACACCCCCAAGATCATCTGGTCCAACTTGCTCCAAACATATAATTGCCTCTCCTCTACTGGAGAGATGGTTATCTGCCCCGAGAACTTTAAGTGACAATGTGCTCTCATTTTTAGATATTTGTAATAATTATGAAAATTGTTCTTGATTTGGCAGATTCTGGCTAAATGCTCAGTAAACCAATTTCCTCTTCTTCCTAGGAACACAGCAAGACTGTATCTCCTGGGTTTCCTTCAGTGAGATGTGGCATGTGACTAAGTTCTAGCTACTCTTGGTGGAAGCACATATCCTACCTCCAGGCCTGGGCCACTGAAACCTCTACTGTGTTGCCTGCCACTCATCCACTAGCTGGAGGCAGAGGATTCAGAGAGGCATTAAGAGAGGGAGGGCCCCAAGGGAAAGGAGCAGACAGTTCTCCAAAGAAAAAATCCAGAGGACCAACAGACACAGGGAAAGGTGCTCAACATCATTCATCACCAGGGAAATGCAAATCAAACCTACAAGGAGATGTCAGCTCATACCTGTCAGAATGGCTAAAATCAACAATTCAAGAAACAACAGGTGTTGGTGAGGATGTGGGGGAAAAAGGAGCCCTCCTGTGCTGTTGGAGACAATGCAAACTGGAGAAGCCACTCTGGAAAACAGTGTGAAGATTTCTCAAGAAGTTAAAGATAGAATGCCCTGTGATGCAGTAATCACACTACTGGGTATTTACCCCAAAATACATAAAACACTAATTCAAAGGGATACAGGCACAGTTGTATCTGTTTATTGAAACATTATTTACAATAGCCAAGCTAGAGAAGCTGCCCAAGTGTCTGTTGACAGACGAATGGATAAAGAAGATACGGTGTGTATATATATGAAGGAATATCACTCGGCCATCAAAAAGAATGAAATCTTGCCATATACAATGACATGCATGGAGCCAGAGAGTATAATGCTAAATGAAATGAGTCAGTCAGAGAAAGACAAACATCATATGATCTCACTCACATGAAATTTAAGAAACAAAACAAAGAAGCAAAGGGGGGCACCTGGGAGGCTCAGTCAGTTAGGTGTCTGTCTTCAGCTCAGGTCATGATCCCAGGGTCCTAGGATCGAGCCCTGCCTCTGGCTCCTTGTTCAGCAGAAAGCAAGCTTCTCCCTCTCCCTCTGCTGCTCCCCATGCTTATGCTCTTTCTCTCTCTCTCTCTGTGTCAAATAATTAAATAAATAAATAAATCTTCAAACGACAACAACAACAAAGGAGCATAGGCAAAAAGACAAACCAAGGAATAGACTGTTACCTTAGAGAACAAACTGATGGCTACCAGAGGGGAGGTAGGTGGGGGGATGGGTGAAATAGGTGATAGGGGTTAAAGAGTACACTTACTATGATGAAAAAAAATTTTTTTAATCGATTCAAATAAGACAATAAAACCATGGGAAAGATCAAAAGAGAGAGAGAGAGATGGCTGAGCCCCGAGAGTGAGGTCTCTGATGCTCAGTTTGGAAGAAAGCCATGTGGGAGAAGCACGGGACTGGGAATATACTCATTGGACCACTGCAGGAACAAGTGAATTTCCCTGTGCTATGTGATAGAAACTGGGGACTGTCTTATAAAGCAATTAGCATACCTTGACTTTCACAACACTTTGTACCTTGAAATAGAGCTCTGCCATTTCAAAACCCACAAAAGGGCTCCTGGGTGGCTCAGTCATTGGACGTCTGCCTTTGGCTCAAGTCATGATCCTGGGGTCCTGGGATCGAGTCCCAAATCGGTCTTCCCTGCTCAGCGGGGAGCCTGTTTCTTCCACTTTTACTACCTCTGCTTGTGTTCCCTCTCTCTCTCTCTCTCTTTCTCTGTCAAATGAATAGAAAAAATCTTAAAAAAAAATACCCCCCCAGAACCCCATGATGACTTGACATTGGCTTAGCAGCATGATGACAAGAGAACTGGTAATGAGGACTGGGAAAAGTTTATATAATGGCAAACTCTTTGGTACTAATTTGCCTGTGCTAACTCCGAAGGCAGCCCCATGGGTACCAAGTGTACAGCTCCAGGGGTGATGGCTGGAAAGAACCCAAGCATTAGCGTATGTCAGTTACTATGGGCTGACTTCAACAAATACTCCAAGAAAGAGATACGCTACGGAAAGAAATTGACCTTTAGTAAAGATGAGATTAAGTGTTGTGGCCTCTTCACCTAAGCCAATGAGAACAGCTAGCTTCAAAGGAACAAATAAAGTTGGTGAGGAAGCAAAGTAACTAATCAAGGTTGAGAATTATGTTCAGGGAAGAAATTTAGGTATAGTTACTGGCACAGGGCGCTGACTAGAAGCACACAGAATGGAAACCCTGTGAACTTTTAAGGATATTATATTACCAAAGAAGCCACAAAACCATACTAAAAAATCCTTCACTGTTCCAACTCAAAACTATCCTTGGGCCTCAGAACTTCTACAGGCATGAATGAGGTACCAAGGAGGTATAGGGAGTGACGTCACAATTTCTTTGTCACTTAAGTAAAAGGAATTATTTGCCTTCCACTCATCTCCTTCGCTTATATACAAAATTTGTGTTCTGTACAGTAGCCCCCCCTTTTCTGTGGGGGATGTATTTCAAGACCTCCAGTGGATTCCTGAAACCACAGATGGAGCCAAACCCTCTATATATATATACTATGTTTTTTCTCAGACATTCATACCTACCTATGGTAAAATTCAATTTGTAAATTAGGCACTGTAAGAGATTAAACAACAATAAATAGGAAAAATAATAATTATAACAATAATGCTATAACAAAAATTATATAAATGCGGTTTCTTTCTTTCCCTCAAAATATCTTATTACTTTGTTGTTATATTATTTTTAAACCCCATCGAATCAAACACTCCCTGGGAGAGATAGCAAAATTAACCTCAGTAATGGGTCAGAATAATTATCTAATAGGAAACGGTAGTTTGCCACAAAGTGCTAGGATAGAGGCAATATATGAAATATGGAGCATGACGGGGTAGAAAGTGTCAAGAATACTTTCTGGGATTCTGACCTGTCTAACCAGATGGGTGATGATGCCATTCAAAGGGACACAGCATAATCTACTTTTGCTGCCTTTGATTTTTAAGAAGGAAGAAAGGCCAAGTTTCGGAGGATATCATGAGTTCAATTTTCATACGTTGAGTTTACGATGCATTTTTTTTTAGCAGCTAAGTGTAGATGTTGAGTAGGCAACTAAATTATATTTGAAGTTGTGGATTGTTATGAGATGGACTGTAGCCAGGTGCAGGAACCCACCTGGTTCCGGGGTCCCAGAAAGAGCAGGTTCCGCCACTCCCTGCTGACAAAATCCACAGGCAGAGAAACGAGCTGTGGTAAAACAAGAAAGGGATTTATTTTGGTGAGTCCTACACGGGGAAAGACAGCTGATTAGTATTTCAAAGACTGTCTCCAACGTGCCCCAAATACTTCCCGGTTTCAATAAGGAAAATGTGAGGCAAAGGTGGGTGGGTACGCACAGGTGGGCAGGAAAGGTGAAGTCAATCATTGTCTTGGAGTCAGTCACACAGGGTATTGTGTCTTGCTGGCTCGGGTCTGTCCTTATTGCTTGAGGGGGTACTTTCAGTTCCCATCAAGGGATGCTTTCCCTGAAAGGTCTTCCACCTGAACCAAGGGAACTGCTGGAAAGAAGAACCCATCTAGAAAGTTTAAGGTCCAAATGGAGATTGCCAAAGTCTCCTTTAAAGACAAGGGAGGTAATATAGATTATGGAGAAAATAGGGGCTCTGTGTAGAACCTAGAGAGATGCAAGGATTTACTGGCCTTGATAGATGAGGATAAGCCTACAAAAGAGTTATCAAAAGACAGACAGTGAAAGAGCTTGGTATCATCAAATCCAGACTGAGAGGATCCAAGAATGAGGGATTGGTCAAACAAGAGGAAAGACCAAGTTAGACGAAGGCTGAGAATTGTCCACCAGCTTTAGAGACATAAAAATCTTAGCTCTTAATTTAAAAGGTACTTCAGGACACTTGGCTGGCTCAGTGGGAAGAGCGTGTTGCTCCGGATCTCAGGGTTGAGAGTTCAAGTCCTGAGTTGGGTGTTGAGATTGCTTAAATAAACTTAAAAACAAAACAAAACAAAAACCTTCAGTGAGGGGAGAGCAGAAGCTAGCGTGGAGTCAACGGAACAAAGACATGGAATATAGACAATTCTTCCAGAAAAATGTGGCTAGAGGAAGAAAAAGGTCAGTACCTGAAGATTAAGATATATTTTAAAATGCTGGTTGTTTTTTAAAATGGGAGAGTTGATATTTAAATATGTATGAGATAGATTTCTGCTTCTGCCCAGGATGGAGTCATAGTGACCAGATCGATCCCCTGTCTGAAACAACAGTCACCAGATAAAGTATACAAAACAAATTATAGGAAATAAGGACAGAGCTTGCCCTGAGAGAAGGGGAAACAATGAGCCAAGCCATAAGACTGCCTCAGTTTACTGCCTTGAGAGAGTTTCCAGGCTGTGTTCATGGATGGGAAATTCAGGCAACATCTGGTAGACCCCTGTCTCCCTTTAAACAGGCAAAGCCAAGGGTTCGGGGATACCAAGGGAGCTAGAGTTGGCAGGCCAGAGTACCAAAAAAGGAGAACACGGCCCACAGAGAGAATCCTGGAAAGCTGAAGATTGTTCCCTTGAGTGTTTAGCAGAAAGCTGACTATTTACAATAATAACAGATTATAAAATACTTAGGGATAAAATTCGCTAATAATAGGACAGACTTGCACAACCAAAATGACAAAACCTTGCTGAAAGAAATGAAAGAAGACCTAAATAAATGGACAGGTGGGCCTTAGTTATGGGTGGGGAGATTAAATATTGTTAAATTGGTGAGTCTACCCAAGTTAAATGCATTTCCGATCAAAATCTCAGCAGGCTTTTCTATAGAAATTAACAAGGTGATTCTAACAGTCATATGGAAATGCAAGGAACCTAAAACAGCAAAATGAATTTTTTTTAAAGATTTTATTTATTTATTTGACAGAGAGAGATCACAAGCAGGCAGAGAGGCAGGCAGAGAGACAGGAGGAAGCAGGCTCCCTGCCGAGCAGAGAGCCCGATGTGGGAGGCGATCCCAGGACTTCGAGATCATGATCTGAGCCGAAGGCAGCGGCTTAATCCACTGAGCCACCCAGGCGCCCCGCAAAATGAATTTTTCAAAGGAAGAAAAAACTTGGAGGGTGAATGCTAGCTGATTTCCAGAATTATTATAAAGCTGCTGTAATTAATATAGTCTGGTATTGGTTTAAAGATAGAAAATAGATCAGTGAAACAGAATAGTGAGTTCAGACTTATGTGAATGAATCTAGATATGTATAGACAAATTTTTTTGAGAAAAAAATATAAAGCAGAAATCTACCTCACTTATAATTTTCTCAATATAGTTATGAAAATATTGGCTGTCCATATGCAAAGTGAGAGAAAGAAAGATTAAAGTAATGATGAAGAACTTTGATCCATTCTTCACATTTTTCACAAAAAATGATCTAAAATGGATCATAAACCTAAAGACAAAAATCTGAAATAAGGGGCACCTGGGTGGCTCAGTCAGTTAAGCATCTGCCTTTGGCTCAGGTCATGATCCCAGAGTCCTGGGATTGAGTCCCTCATCGGGCTGCTTGCTCAGCAGAGAGCCTGCTTCTCTTTCTGCCTGCTCTCTCTCTCTCTCTCTGACAAATAAATAAATAAAATCTTTAAAAAAACAAAAACAAAAAACAAGTATGCTGAATGAATACCAGGCAAAAGCATGTGAGTTGATATCATCAGTATGAGTCGATACGAGATGATACCATCTATCTAAATCTTCAGAAGACACCTAGTAATGTCCAGCAACAGAAGGTAGGTCAGCGTTTGCCTGGGGACGAGGGGCAGGAGGAGATTAGCAAGGGGCATATGGCAATCTTCTTGGTGGTGGACATGGTTACTATCTTGATTGTGATAATGGTTTTACATGTATATTCACACGTCAAACTTGTCAAATGACACACTTTATGTGAAGTGTATTGCATGCCAATTGTGCCTCAATAAAATTATTTAAAATAATACTTACGTGATAGATACAGAGATTGAAGAGTTGAGAAATGAGAAGGTATAACCGATGTGATAAAGTACCAAAAGTTGGAGGTGGGCATCCAATACACAGGTCAGAGATGTAATTGTGCATAAATGTAGGGACACTTCTTCAGTAGCAAGAGACAGGAAAGAGAGACTGGGGACGGAAGTATAGGTTTACGGCTTAGGTAGCAGGGTGTTGAGGGAGTCCCATCTACTGGCTGCTTTTTTAATAGGGAAGTTGGAGGCATCACTGCAGATGCAACACAGTGTGTCTTGTAAAAAGAAGAATGGGGGACACCTGGCTGGAGTGCCTGTGTCATGATTTCAGCTCAGGTCATGAGATCAGGGTCGTGAGATTGATCCCTGCATCTGGCTCTGTGTTCAGCGAGGAGCTATTTCAGATTCTCTCTCCCCCAGGCCCTCCTGATCATGCGCTCTCTCTCTCTCTCTCAAATAATACATAAATACATCTGTAAGAAAGAAGAATGGAAGTCGCCATCTGAGAATAGTTGTAGGGGAAAAGGCTGAACTAGGAATGGGAAGCATTGAAAGTCATGATCAAGAAGCAGAGAGTAAAACGTTTCAATTAGTCATTTTCCAGGTAGGTAAGTGTGGGGTGGTGACAGGGTTCACAGTGTGACTGTTGAGGTAGGACATTGAGGGTGACCCGGTGGGGACGTTAAGAAAGCCCACTTGAATGCATTATTGGGGAAATCATCTGAATTTTGCTGATTGAATGTTTCGCTGGAATATTGTTTAACATTTCCCCGTCCATTTTTTCCCTATAAAATTGGTATCTTCAGGTAGGAGCTCGATCAGGTTCAGATCCAACTTGTTTTTTCCTTTGCAAGATTCCCTCATAGGTAGTGGTGTGTACTTTAATCAGGATACAGAAAATGTCTGCTTGTGGCTCTTTCTGTAGTACTAGCATGCATCAGTGATCTTCACCCAGATTCATTCATTCCACGAGGTTCTGAATGGTGACATTAGAAATCACTCATTCCTTGCTCACTTACTGTTTTTTCTAAAGAGAAACTTCCCTCAATTACTTCACTACCTGGGGGCATAGTTCATGTAGGGTAAATGCTTGATGCTTTCCCTCTTATTCACCAGTTTTCAAAATCATAAATGGGTTTTCTAGAATCCCTTCAAAGGTGATGAATTCATTTTATTTTTTAAATTCTGGACACATGAATTTATATATATTTGATATACTTCAATCCATTGCAATTATTATTCTTTTTTTTTTAAAGATTTTATTTATTTATTTGACAGAGAGAGATCACAAGTAGACAGAGAGGCAGGCAGAGAGAGAGAGGGAAGCAGGCCTCTTGCTGAGCAGAGAGCCCGATGCGGGACTCGATCCCAGGACCCTGAGATCATGACCTGAGCCGAAGGCAGCGGCTTAACCCACTGAGCCACCCAGGCGCCTGCAATTATTATTCTTACTGACATTCCCATGGCCCCACTTTTAGTCTGGGAAAGCTTGTTCAAGTTAGCCCCTATGGCCCCTCTATCCTTTTGACATGACCCAGCCATGCTTGATAGCTTCACTGCCTTCTAGAACAAGACATTCCAAACCAACCTAATGCAGTTTCTGCCCTGACCTGGAATGAGTCGTTTCCAAGGAGTCCCTGTTCCTTTTAGTGGAAAATAAGATTTTGAGATCATCATCTAGGTGACAGACATTTCCACTGCCACTGGGCTAACCGCTGTTTCTGGTCTTTTCCAAAGGCAGAGCTAGAAAACACTCTTTAAAAAGAAAGTAAAGATACTATACTTCATGAGTTCATACTGATGGCAATATCTTTAAAATTCATGGAAACAATATGTCCTATTAGGCAATAAATTGGAGGTGAGGAAAAAAAAAGGGGGAACCTATAGACAAAAAAAAAAAGAGACTTAGGGACCCACCAGCTCTTAAGCTCAGACTCCTATTTATACCCTAGAAAGGTGAAGAACTGGGCATTTCCCTTCCTATAGTCCCATTCACCAAAAGGGAATCAGATTCTTTTAGCTTCAAGATGACCCCAAATAACTTTAAACTAGAACCTTCCTTCAGCGTATGTAAAATAATATGTAAAAATGGAAAAGATCCATTTTGAGCATGTATTTATAAATGTTGTAAGATATAAAACTATAAGGTGAATTGAACACTGGAGACTCAGGTGAGCTAAACTCACAAAAATTCTCTTACGTTATTTCCATAAATACTTTTTTCTCCACTGTTAGGAATTAAAACTAGCTGCTTCGGGAGCACATTCTGTATCAGCCAGTGTTTGAAATAGTTAGAATCTGACTAAAAAAATCAGTCTAAAGCCAGTCTGATTCTGGAAAGTAAGTCTCGTACAGCTGCCTGTGTGCAGAAGCCTTTTCTTCCCCCCAGGAATAAACACTCATTGAATTGATTGTCATGACCCCACATGTGTTCCAGGGTCCAAATAGGCACAATGGCCTTGGTTATTTAATAAAAGCCAATGTTTGCCATCCTTAGAAAGCACCACAAAACAACCAGCTCCAACACATCTCCAGCTTTGGTATGTGTGAATGAACTCCGTTCTTGCTTCATATTTGCATGTTGAACATCTGCTTTGATTGTACATTGTATCTGGGTAACTATGCTGTGATTCAGAGTGACTTTCTCATATGGAATTTCTTTGCATAGTGCACAAACTTCAACTAAAAAAAAATCAAAACAAAACTGGCTGAAAGGGAAGCCAAGAAGAAGAAGAAGAAGGAGAGGGCGATGGCAAGGAACAGGAAAAGGAAGACTGGCTCTAGGGTCTCTGAGGGGCAGAAGCATGATGAGGTGTGTCCAGAGCCAGGCTCCAAGGCTGGCTTTGACCTCAGAGGTCGCTGCGAGAGCTCCTGGGAAAGAGCAGCATCTGCGATACGAGCTAGAACAGAGGACGCGGCATTCTCAGAAGCTTCTACCCAGCATCCTCAAGCTTCTACGGAGGCCGCTCCCCTTCTGGGATGGAAGGCAACATCCTCTAGCTGTGCTTGCCATTCCAAAGTGAGGATGCCGTCCTCAGAGTATGTTCCTTCCTGGGGCCAGCATTCCCTTCCAAAGTCACTGCAAAGGACAACACCATAGGAGGACTATTCCCAAGCCCCTGGATCCACAATAGAGAAGTTGGGAGGGGCCTGGACTGCTTGCTGAAGCGAGAGGGTAGAGGGAGGGGCAGACGGAGGACTAGGGTCTGCAGGCCAAACAGGAGGTCGTGCTGTGAAAGATGCCCCGGCTACAACAGCATGAGAATGGGGGGCAGAGCCCCCTGCAGGGGAAGCTGAGGGACAAAGGGGTCTACCTACTTCCATGCTCTGCCCTGAGATCTGCCTCAGTCCACTCAGCCTGGGGAGAAGTAAGACTAGCCCAGTTCGGGGACAAGCAGTCCTCCTAGCTGTGTGGGGCAACTTTTGTGTGGTGACTTATGTCATCACACGTTGTCTCAGCTTCCCTGTGTCTGAAGTGGGGCTGGTGACAGCACCTCCTTCACAGGGCTACTGAGATGAGGCAGTGTGATGATGTGACGAGCTCTTGTGACCAGGCCGCGTGCCCGGTCAGGGTGTGTGAAGACAGCACCCCAGAGTCTGGCAGCTTCCAGCAGAGCTGTGTATGTGTGTGTGCATGTGTGCGTGTGTGCGTGTGTGTGTGTGTGTGTGTGTGTGTGTGTGTGTGAGGTGAGGTGCTTGGGAAGAAATGCCACCTGAGGAAGGGACGCCCTGGCAGAACCAGGAAGGCTCTCAGATCAAGGACGTTATCTACGGATCCCAAAGCGGTAGGGACTCGGCCTGACGTGCCTGCTGGTTCTTGGCAACCATTTTAAGCAGGTGCACCGCCGCCTCTCAGCCCTGCCCCAAGCCGTGTCCTCTCAGGCAGCCGAGACAAAGGAATGAACTCTAGACCCCCGAGTCCTGCGGGAGAGATGACACACGTCTTGATGGGCAGGGTGAAGTCAAGGCTGCTTGGAGGGCCTGGGCGTGTCCTTGAGCTGCAGGAGAGGCCGTGGTTTAGGTTTTGGTTGTTCTTGGCCTCCTCACTGACCTGGGGCACTATTTCCTCCTCCTCTCCCCCGTGCCTCCCCACCTGCTTTTAAAAAAATGTTTAAAGGGTTTTGTCAGTGAATGATCTTATTCATAAAGCAGGCGCGATGACAGTTTGCAGAGCTAAATGGGCACTTAACTGCGTGTCTAATAAATCTGCAACAAAAATAAACAGAAGGGAAGCGGCTTTGGGGAAGAAAGGAGGTCAGGTATGAAAGGAGCCTGTCACACTGATTTACCACCGCCCCCCTCAGCAGGCCGTGTCCGCCTGGTCCCCGCCTAGCCACCGTCGACCTGGAGATCCAAGAGGCTGACGACAGACAGCCCCAGGTGGAGGCCTCTCCAGAGCACGGCAGGTGAACAGGGCCTGGGTGTGGGGTGGGAGAGGACACAGTCAAGGCCACTGCAGCTGCTGCCCATCGGTGAGGCGAGCGCAAAACGCATGGAGCCAAACGTGAGGTGGAGTCAAACCTCCCTCCTTCGGGCATCCAAGCACAGGTCACAGATGGTACAATCAGCATCTTTCTGCCTGCCCCAACCCACCCAGGATTTGGGTGACAATCTCTGGGATTAGAGGCATATATATTCAGGTGAAACTAGCAAACACCTGTTGTTCCAGTGTTAATTGCCCTTCCAGGCGAACAAGGGGCCTACTTAAAGCATTAACCCTTCCCTAGTGGGACTAGCCTGGTGAATGACAAACACAGGGACGTATTGTCCATAAATCACCTTCCTGGCTCTGAAAGAACCATCTCGAGGGAAGGGCAGGCGTAAACACCTCACAGACCTAGCTGGAATCCGTGCCACTCCTCCAAACTCACTCAAGTAGCAGTTTCTCCATGAGATGTCAGCTTCTGTGAGGGCGGGGCCATATTGCGTTCTCCCCTCCTCCCCCCAGCCTTCCCCACCCCCACACTAGCACAGTGCTAGGCACAAGGGTTTGAACAGTGGCTAATGCTGCTTCTGGGGGTAGAAGCCCGGAGCACTCGGCTTTCTGAGGGCCGGCTGGAGGCCCTCTCTCCGTTTCCCCCTCTGTGGGTGGAAAGGACGTTTTTGGCTTCTGCCCACCCCAAGGTTTTAGACTCGCTGCATTCCTCAAAGCTGAGTCCTGGGGTCCACTGTGACCTTCGGGCCGCAGCCTCCCAGCCATCCTTGAGGATGAGTTCACCTCCCTCCAGCCCTTTTATATCACCTCTTGTATCAGGTCAAACAAATTCACCAACCCAAACCAGCTACCGACCATGATTCAGGTAGAGACAGGATGTTAATTTTCGTTTTAGACAGATGTCTCAGGAAGCATCATCTTCCTCCCAGCCTGCCCCTGGCAACGCTGCCTGTGATCTTGAGGAGAAATCGTCTGAGGGCATCTTCTTCAGAACCCTGTCAGTAGTTTTTCCAAAAGGAATTAGCAAAATGGAGGGGGTGGAGTGGGGAAGGATTGGTCCTAGGCCATGAGGGTCTTCAAGTCTGGCTCCTCATCCTCCTTTGCCTTCTTTGGCCCTGGGGAAATGGGCCCAGCATTACTTCCCTTGGGTGATGGGAATGTTTCTGCAGACAACCAAGATCTTTTGCTCTGCCTTCCTTCTTGTCTCTGAAAAGTGCTGGCAGCCCCAAGCCCTGAAGCCAATGAGTGTGGCTCTGACAATGGCCAAGGCCCAGGAGAGTTGCTTCATGATTTGGGGCCTCAAGGCTTCATGACAGTGGGTGTACCCACCATACTGCTGAGAACTCAAAACCTCTGGGCCTCCAAGAAAGATGTCAGCAGGAGACCAGGAGCACCCAGGTCCTCTCATTACCCACCCATGGGCCTTCGGAGCTCTGAGCACCGGAAAAGGACGTCAGAACTCGTGAACTGAAAAACAGCCTCAAGGAATTTAGGCTCTATTTAATAGGGAAACAAAACTAATCCATCTCCTCTTTGGAAAGATGGCAGGCCCACGGTGCTAATGACAAAAGGTGCATTAAGAGGAAGAGGTGGAGAGGAATTAACAGGTTAGATTGGAGAGGAGGTGAGGTGAATAAAGAACAGGAAGACGTGGCTGAGAAGGGTAAACGAGAGGGGAGCCAAGGCAGGTAGGAGAGAGGACGTTGTCTCTGCGGCACAGAGCAGGCTGGGGGGCAGCCCCTCGGAGCGTGACTGGAAGAGAGAGGATCTCTCGTGGAAGGCGCGATGCAAGGCAACACAGTGGAGAAGAAAGTAGTGAAGGGGCGGAGGCGGTGCCTGTCCACACAAGGAGCCACAGCAGCTCCTCAGAGCTTTAGGCAAACATAAGCAACTCAGTGCACAGAAATCCTGAGAAACAAGTTTGCTTTTTTTTTTTTTTCTACAAGACTCATTTCAACCCTCTAACCCAATACTTCCTGCCCTTCAAAGATCCTTCAGACCTTCAGACACAGTCCAGGGCAAGATTGAGGCGGCAGCTACAAAAAATGGCCAGAGGATCAGGCAGTGACCTAGTGGCTAACCCAGGCCGGGGAGAGATGGGGGAGCACCCCTTGGGACATGCTTTAATCTGGTCCTGCGGAGTCCCTGCTCCTTTTCTGTTGAGTGGACACCACGTGACCAGGGTGACAAAGCACAGCCTACTGAGGAAAGCTTTTCATCTCCAGCAGCAGAGCTCCAGCCCAGCCCAGCCCAGGGTGTGGGGCGGGTGGTGTCAAGTTGAAAGGTCGTGAGGAGGACAGGGAACTTGAAGCACCTGGGGAAGGGAAGAGGGGCTCACAGAGGTCCCCACAACCCTTTCTCTAAGGCAGCTTTACAACTGACTCGTCTCTGAGAAAAACCTGAAAACAGCCTAGTGAGGGTTGGTGTCTGATGGATCTGTTCAGACTGGTTTGAAGACTCCAGGCTCCCAGCAGGAGACCCATTTGGTTATTGTTCTGAGTCAAGCTTGGGCTGAGCATTGGGTCTCAACCAGCCCTCGTAGACTCTGGAGAAGCAAATCTGGGTACAGTGACTGAGAACACAGACCCGTTGTTAGACACTTGGATGCTTACTGAAGGTCTAGAACTTGCTCCAGGAATCCTTGCGAACATAGAAGATGCAGGGGGCGGCCTGAGGGGGTTATGCTTGTCTTGGGGGTGGGGGTGGGCGCCAGGGCGGCTCAGTTGGTTAAGTGGCTGCCTGCAGCTCAGGTCATGACCCTGGGGTCCTGGGATAGAGTCCCGCATTGGGCTCTCTGCTCTGCAGGGAGTCTACTACTCCCTTGCTCAGCTGCTCCCCCTGCTTGTGCTCTCTCTGTCAAATAAATAAATAAAATCTTAGATAGATAGATGGTAGATAGAAGATTCAAGGGGTGGGAGCACAGGCGGTGGCTCATGGTGGCCTCACCTACTGTAGCCTGGAAAGCCCCCATCCCCTCCTAATCCCTGCCTAGGACACAGCACTCATGCTCGAGGGGCAGACCGTTGCTGAAAGCCCCCTATGTCCCATCCCCCTGCAGCCTCAGGAGGGACAGCAGGCTAGCACTCACCTTGAAGGTCCCCACAGGGAACCTGCCCCGGGCTCGGTTCTCAGCATGGCTCCTGACCAGCTACCAGACCAGGGGAGAGCCAAATTAACCTCTCCCTGGTTAACAGGCTTCCTATAAAACTGGAAGAAATAGCCCATTTCACAGACTGATGGGGCGGCATCAGCTCAAAGAGCTCATAAAAGCATTCTCCAATGCTCAGAGCAGAGACACTACAAACAAACAAACAAACAAACAAACAAAACGGTGGGTGGGGGAAGGGCGGTGGGAGGGCGATGTCTCAGTGGCTGGCTTCCTGTGTGGGCAGTTGGCTTTGGCTTGCTCCCTTCCTCTGGAAAACATCAGAAAGCATCAAGTGACCAGACCTGACAGTAAGACCCTGAACCCTCATGGGGTCACCATCCTGGATGTCAGACAAGGGAGGGAATGCTTTTGTTTAGTGAGGCCCACAAAGGTGAGTGAAGGCCCAGAGAGAGGCCTCCTAGAAAGCAGCTGAGAAAGTGAGCAGACTGGGCTTGGTGCAGGAGAAACCCTGAGGTCAAGGTTCCCTGAACGGCTCCGCTCCAGACTGCGCTGAATGCCACCTCCTAGTCACAGCTCAGAGACACCCCGTGGAGCTGGGTTTCTGGGTGCCATCACATGTCTCGGGAAGTAGAGGGCAAATGGGAAGACTGGAGGGAAAAGGGGAAGGTGAAGGATGAGCAGGGCTTGGTGTGGAATCGATGCCCACTCACGTGCCCGCAGCCCAACCCTAACCCATCTTGCAGTTCCAGAGCAAGGCTACACAGAGCTGAGGCCCCAGGACAAGCCCAGGGCTCCCAAGCAGAGTTGACCTTGAGCTCAGGGCTTCCAGAACGGCAGGAAAGATCAGGGGAGGTCTGAGACCAGGCACTGAAATACCTCCAACCCCTAGAGACACTATAGATGACAGGCCACGGACAGGGTCACAAGTCAGAAACAGTGCCCGGAAGCCTAGCTCAGGATTAATTGTGTGTGACAACAGTCAATGTCAGACCTCTCAGAAGGGGACGTTGTGAGAGTCCATGACAAGAGACCGAAAACCACCACAGGAAAACAGCATCCTAATGCAAAGTCTTTCCAGGATGGGGCTGGACAGGACAGAGCCCTTCCTTAGGACTGAGCCCCAATCGGCACAGACCCACCTGCTTCCTGTGGCCAGGGGTACACGCCAGCTCACTGGGTCCCCCTCTTGGCAGGCAGATCGTAAACCTGTCCTGGGTGGGGAGTGGGCTCGAGGTGCGGGAGGCAGCGCCCCACGTGCACAGCCCCAGAAACCTCCAGAAACCTCACCTGCAGCTGGGTGTGGTCTGCACAAACTGGTTCTCAGAGGCCAAATCCTCAGCTCCTTTGTTCGCAAGAGGCAGGGAAATGACTGGCTTTCTTTTTGCTGATCTTGAGAGAAAAGGGAAAGGAGGCGCTACCTAGCTAAGTTGAAATCGCAGTCACTCTGATTGGTGGTGTTAACGGGGGCAAGCCAGCAGCCTGATGGTTGAAAACGAGCAGGTCATCCCTGTGTGACTTTCCAAAAAATGACATGAGTTGTTTTACAGAACCAGCAGCAGATTCTGCTCCCTAGTTGCGGCCGTTACGAAAGCGGGTAGATGGCTCCCGAGCCCACAACTGGGCAGAGTTACCGTGTGATCAAGATTTGCTAGTCAACGAGCCTGGCGCTCTGCCCCGCAGGCCGTCTGTGGGCTCAGCCCCCCCCCACCCCCCCACCCCCCCCACCCCCCCCCACCCCCCGGCACGACAATCAGACAAGAAAGGGTCAGAGTTTTCCTCCTTCAGCGAGTCAGGGGCTTCCCTCTTTCCTGGGAAAGTGGGACATCGTTTTAAATTTAAATTTAAAATCGCAGAGCACCTCTAGCCAAGAAGCTCTCAAATCTTCTTTTGCTAAAAGCTGCGGAGCCCATCAGCCAAATGGATACTTAATAAAGATAAACAAGAAACCCATAAAAATGGTTACCTGTGCAGGATGTGGGGGAGGGGGGTGCGGGAGTTGGGGGCGGGGAGAAGCAAGACTTCTTTTTGTTTGACTTCGGAAGAACGTACATCTATTATGTGTTCTTCAAAAAAGTGAAGCCGTTTTTAAAGCTGGAAGCCCACGGTGGAAAGTGGCTGATGGCAGAGCGGCTCTGGCAGAAGGCGGTGGGAGGGGTGATGGGCAGAGACCCATCTTCTATTTTACAGTGGGCAAAATGAAAGCCTGCGGAGCTGGGCTGTCTCTCCGGGTCTTTCCACAAGCCGTATCCAGACAGGGCTAAATATACTCCCCAGAAGACACAAAACACCCGATCCTTTTGAAAGATTTATTTTTAATTAAAAAATAGAAGTTATCTTAACAGAATCTGCTTGGCAGCTTCAGGGAGGGCAACTCAATAAAGCGAGAAAACCAGGGCTTCTCTGCTCTTGGGTCACCTGACTTAGAATGGGTACAAAGGCACACGGGTCTTCAAACAAACTTTATTCAGAAACAATTCTAATAACTCAGAACTTGCTTCCCCCACCCTTTTTTGCCCACCCTCACCAGCCTGGCCCTACCCCCCCGCCCCCACCCCCCAAAAAACAACCAAAAACATTAAATTCTCTTTTAAAACGACAGAAATAAGTGCTGAGTTAGCAAGGAGGCCAGGCTTGCGGCCCAGGCTCCACCATGATCTCTCTGCTTTGATGACGGGCTGTGCAGGGGCTGGAGGGAGAGAGACGGGGCAGCCCCCCACCGTGCCAGCCCCGGGGTGGGCTCTGGTACCCAGCCCCGCAGCCCTCGCCCCAGCAGGGGCAGGCAGTTCCAAGGCACTGTCTCCCTTCATCAAGGGCATCCGGTGGCTAAAACAGCCTTTCAGGAAGAGAAAGGCCTAAGGCAAGCAGGTCTTCATCAAATGCTTGTGATGAAAACCACTGAGACCCGTGGGGGCTGGGAGACGTGGATCTCTTCTCGCCAAGTTTACCAGGCTTTGGGGAGCGTATCTCTCTCTATTCTCCCTGACTTCCCTCTTTCCATTCCTCCCCATCTTCCCCTTCCCCCAATTGAGTTTTTATTTTAGCTTGATGGTGGGGGTTCCGAAGAGGCTACTGGCAACTCCTGGGCCTGGCCGGGGGGCTCTGCCACCTCTAGGGAGACATCGCATGCTTCCGATTCCTGTGGGTCACAGAGCTCCTCCTGTCTCTGGGAGGGTGCAAGGCGCTCCTGGCTCTGGGCCTGGCTGTGCATTTTCTCTTCAGCTTCAATCTCTTCTGATGTGGGGATGGAGTTCTTCTTGGGACGACCTTTGGGTTTTGTAGGTGCTTCCTGTCCACCTTTAAGAACCTTCATGGTAGAAAAAAAACAGTCATTAAATCTAATAACTCCCTCCCTCCACTTTCCCACTCAACAGGGTCTATAGGGTTCCTTCCCAGCAGTGATGGCCTGGCAAAAGGTATTTTCAACCCATCACCTCTAGAGTATAAAAACATCTTCATTCTTTTTATTATTGTCATTATTATTATTTTAGAGTGACTTTTTAAAAAGATTTTATTTATTTATTTGACAGAGGGAGAAAGAGCACAAGTAGGCAATGGGAGGAGGGGAAGCAGGCTCCTGAGCAGGGAGCCTGAAGCGGGACTCGATTCCAGGACCCTGGGATCATGACCTGAGCTGAAGGCAGGCGCTTAACCAACTGAGCCACCCAGGCACCCCTTTTAAAAAGGATTTTATTTACTTATTTGAAAGAGAGAAAGAGAGAGAGAACATGTGCTAGCAGGAGAGGGAGGTTAGCAGAGGGACTCCCCACTGATCAGGGAGCCTGACATGGGACTTGACCCCAGGACCCCAAGATCATGACCAAAGGAACACACTTGACTGAGCCACCCAGGCGCCCCAAGATACGTCCATTCTTTAAATGTTCAATGTACTTTCAGTGAGTATCGCATATTTTGGCTTTAAATAAAATGATCACAAACACATTAAATAAGCCAACTTCAACAGTAAGGAAAGAAATAACAATTAAAATATTAAAGCAGTACCTATCAAGTTGACAAGTTAAAAAGCCAATATTTATAGCAAGCAGGAAAATAAATACTCCAGTGTGGAAGTGTCACTGGTATAACCTTCTCAAAAGGGAAACAGAGAATTCAAATCAAGTCTTGTGCATACTCGGACAAGAAATTTCACTTCTCATAATTTAGCCTAAGTAAGTCATCAAAGACTGAGATGAAGACTGATCTGTAGAAACGTTCATCAAAAAGTTGGTTATAACAGCAAAAATTGGGGGGGGGGATACTCTAAAGTTTAGTTATATGATTGAGTAGATAATTATAGCATATTCCAGAGAGAGAATACTTGATAAACATTACAATCATTTGTGTAGAATGTTTAATGACATGGGAAATATCACTAACGTACTTTTGTGGAAAACAGGTTATAAACCAGCATAACCCAATCTGGAGGACGGATGACCTGTTTTCAGTGTCAAGATCATGAAGAATTTTAAATTTTTCTTTCTTTCTCTCTCTCTCTCTTTTTTGTAGTCTCTATTTTTTTGGTACAATGATCACGTGTAAGTATTTCTGTAAGAAAAAATGTTACAAGAGATATACAACTGAATGGCTCAAAGACGGAGTAGAGAATAATAGTAAGTTCCAGCCAGTTTCAAAAGTCGAATCACTACGGTAGTTGAATTCTTACTCTGCTCCTTAGCAGCTGCGTCTTTGGGAGAGTTCCTGAAAGACTGAGCCTCAGCTTCCTAGTGTACAAAACCGATATGATCCCACCTCCTCTCACAGGGGGATGACGAGGGTGACCAACAGATACAACGTATGCAAGAGAGCAAGAACTCTTCCTGCTCAGCAGAACCGGACTCCCCACCCTCCTCTCCTGGTGCTCCTGTGGGGAGCCTTCCCTGACCTCCCAGGTCCACGCCAGGGGCCCTCCACCAGGGGCAAGATGAGCTCTTCCCCTTCTTCTGTTAGAGCACCTTTCACAAACCACTGTCCCTGCACATTTACTTGCCTGCTCCTCCCACTCTGCCGCTGCAGGGAGCAGGCATTCAACACTGGAGGGGAAGAAAGATACAGAGCAAGAAATGTAACAGCGCGCCAAATAGCTTTGGCTGATCGCAATGGACTTGCACATTTATTGTCCCAATGTGTGATGTCGAGAATACTGTAACTTACAAAGGCAGAACTTTAAAAATACGTGTATGTTACTTTAGAATATCACAGACAGTCCCTTCTTCCATTGGTTCTGAGCTCTGACTTGGTGTCCTTGTGGCTTTCCTGGGCAGCTAGTGCCACGCGCTGCAGGAGGACCTGGATTAGCACGGATAATTAGGAGTGAAATGTATTGTGCTACTTACATAACCCACTTAATCGTATCTTCTGTAGTTGAACCGAGGTTCCTTGAAGGTAAATCCTGCAACTTCCCCTTGCTTTGTGCTCTAGACAAATCACTTTCAACTAACTCTAACAGTTACCAAATACTTATCAATCGATTACACCTCTTTCTTTCAAGAGAAGCACAGGACCTCCGGGTGCTGAACTGTAGGAATGAAGGCAGTAACTCAATAAGCCAGAAATTCTTGTTTTAAACAGCTTTATTGAGATAAAATTCACATACCATACACTTCCTAGTGACAATTAAGTGATCTTTTATACAGTCAGAACTGTACGACTATCACCAGAATCCAAATTTATTTTATTATTTTTTAAAGATTTTATTTATTTATTTGACAGAGAGATCACAAGTAGGCAGAGAGGCAGGCAGAGAGAAAGGGAGGAGGAAGCAGGCTCCCTGCCAAGCAGAGAGCCTGATGCGGGACTCGATCCCAGGACCCCTGAGATCATGACCTGAGCCGAAGGCAGGGGCTTAACCCGCTGAGCCACCCAGGCACCCCAGAATCCAATTTTAGAACATTCTTAGCACCCCCCAAAAGATACCCCATACCCATTAACAGTCACCTGTATTTTGCCCCAGGCCCTGCACCCCCAAACCTAGGCAACCACTCATCTGCCTTTTGTCTCTACAGATTTGCCTGTTCTTGCTATTTCATATGAATTGAGTTACACAATATGTCATCCTTTGCCATTAGCTTCTTTTCACTCAGCATGAGATGCTTTCAAGGGTCATCCATGCTGTACCCTAGATCAATACTTCAATTCCTTTTTATGGCCAACTAATAGCCATTGTGGGAACAGATCACATTCCATTTACCCATTCATCAGTGGAGAGACACGCAGGTTGCTACTACCTTTTGGCTGTTGTGAACAGTGCTGCTGTAAAGAGGGTACAGAAACATCTGTTCACTTCTTTTGGGTGTATCCGTACAACTGGGATTGCTGTGTCATATGGTAACTCTGTTTTTTTGTTTTTTGTTTTTTGGACCTTCCGGACTGTTTGCCAAAGCGATTGCACCATGTTCCAATCAGCAGTCTATGAGGGATCCAATTCTCCATATCCTCACCAGTATGTGATGGTATGTCTTTCTGATTCCAGCTACGCCAGAGGGAAGGCCGTGGTACCCCATGCTTGTGAGTTACATTTCCCTGAGGACTGATGAAGAGGAGCATCTTTTCCTGTGCTTATGGGCCAACCATATGTTTTCTTGAGACAGAGGTCTATCCAAATCCTTCACTCATGTGAAATTCAGTCACCTTATTATTATTGAGGTGTAAGGGTTCTTTTTTTTTTTTTTTTAAGATTTTATTTATTTACTTGACAGACAGAGATCACAAGCAGGTGGAGAGGCAGGCAGAGAGAGAGGAAGCAGGCCCCTTGCTGAGTAGAGAGCCCGACTCAGGGCTCAATCCCAGGACTCTGGGATCATGACCCGAGCCAAAGGCAGAGGCTTTAACCCACTGAACCACCCAGGCGCCCCGAGGTGTAAGGGTTTTTTATACACATTCAGGATACAAGTCCATCATCAGATACAAAATTTGCAAAGGCCCTCTCCTGTTCCATGGGTTGTCTCTTCCCTCTCTTGGCAATGTCCTTCACAGCATATAGACTTTTAGTTCTGATGAAGACCAATTTATTTTCTCTTTCGTTGCTTGGGCTTTGGTGTGCTCAGGAGATTTTGCCTAATCCAAGGCCGTGAATATTTACTCTTAAATTTTCTTTTCTCAACTTTCCTCTGGCTATTCGAGGTCTTTTCTGGTTCCATAAAAAAATATGGAGCGCTTCACGAATTTGCGTGTCATCCTTGCGCAGGGGCCATGCTAATCTTCTCTGTATTGTTCCAATTTTCCTATATGTGCAGCAGAAGCGAGTACATTTTCTTCTAAGAGTTTTACAGTTTTAGCTTTTACCTTTAGGTCTATGGTTCACTTTGAGTTATTTTTTGTATAAGATGTGAGGAAACCCAGAGGCGCTCAACGAACACCTCTTTCTAGCTGGGGATCTGCTCAGCCACTGCACTTTCCACGCGAACAGCAAACACACTAGGAAGGGGACGTCCCTCTAACAAGGTAGAGACGCTGACAGAATGCACCTCTGGGGAGAAGGCGTCCCTATATTCCTTTTCACATAAGTCAGCATCTGATTTTTATTTCAGTCTGAGTGCAGGCTGTTGAAAGTGCCCAGATGTGCCAAGATGGAATTTATGTGTTGAAAGCAGCTCCACTTGGTATGAAAGAGGTTATACAAAATTAAGTTGCCCCATATAGTAATCAAGTTATAAAAGGGCAGGTCTAAGGAAGCCACCTAATTGGCAAAAGAAAGTCCAGCCCAGCAATTAGAGAACACCACCCACACAGTTTGGATAGACCCCACCTGGCTGTTTTCCTACTGCACCGAGGAAAAGAAAAAATCAAAACAATCAAGCCATTTTCTAAATGGGATAAAACATTCCAGCGCAAGCAATAATTAGGAGATAACTACCCTCTTGGCTGCTTCCCGCACTCGACCTCTGGCCCCTTGCCTCCCAGCACACCTGAGACAAGCAATTATCTCATAACCGCCCCATGCCAGGAGCTGTGCGTTCTCATGCACCCCGTGGCCCTCCTCCCCGGGGTCCCTTCTGCCCAATTATTCCTAAAGCCAATTTAGTCCCCTTGGTCGGGGGAGTCCAGACAACACACCGCACCCGAGGTCACATGCCTCTTTGAGAAACAGCTAGACACCATCTACCTCCACTAGTCGTGTTTGCTGCTAGCCGCAGCTCCCCTCACCCCTCAGAACCCTTCAACTAGATATTCAACTATGATGTCAGGACAGGCCTGTTTCCTTTCCAAGGCACTTGGGTGGGAGACACTCAGTTAGATGGCAGAGCACGGACCATGAGCGCAGGGAGGGGCCCTCTACCTCCCCCATTACTCAGACAGGAAACTGAGCAGGCACAGTAATCTTCCATGGGCCAAGAGCAAGCCAAGGGCAGGGCTGGGATTTGAACACACAGCCCTGCCCACTTGACTCTAACGCTCTTACCAATATCTCATTGTGCATAATGAGCGAGGGATATGTCAAATGTGCCTCTGTGATTTCTGATTCTAATACCACTCTGCAGTTCCCCAGTCTCCCGGCAGACCCTGGGTCACGGGCGCCTTCCCCAGGGGTGCTTTCTGCACCTTTTTCTGTCTTCATCTGTGGCTCTCTGGAGCAGGGAGAGTCGGATCAACTGATGGCTATTTCCATAAAGCTGAGAAGCTGGGATTCCCTGGCACAAATCTTTTTCCTGCACCCTGCTCGATAGCCTTTCCCTGCCGGAAGACACCATGCCCCACATGCTAAGAGCACTGAGCCGGAGCAGGCCCGGCGAGAAAGGACAGCCAGGATGGTTCTCATCCAGAAGACAGTTTCGGGGCCCCCAGAAACCTGTAGAATTCAGTTTCTGCTTATATATTCTCTGGCCTCCCCAACTGGATTCTCTGAAGAAGTGAATCACATGGCTAAATAAATAATAATAATAATAAAGAAGGAGGAGGAGGAAGAGGAGGATGGTGGTTAACACTTCTCAGCTGCGTTCTATGCAGGAAGCCCTTCGAGAAAGCGCTCACAGGGATGAGCTCATTTAGCACCACAGCCCTATAAGGTGTTTATGTATGAGGCATTTTACTAACGGGAAAACAGGACCCCAGAGGTTAAGGAACCTGCTCAAGATCACATAGAGAGTAGCCATTTCACAGAATTGTTGACTATCTAGAGATCTGCAGCGCCCCAAGATGAGGACGGCGCCTGCTCTGTGGCCCACCCAATCCTGTGACCAGGGCAGGAAGCTGGTGTCCATTCGGATCCTCTCACTGAACTGGGTTTTAGAGCTGAGAGAGATCCCTGAATGATGAGGCACTTTCGGCCCGTTGCAAAACTCTGGGTCCTCCTGGAACTCGAGCCAAACAGAAATGGAATAGAGGGTGAGCGTCCCATCTCGTGTGCTAGATGAAATTTACTCAACCCGCTAGAAGTTACCAATGCTGACCGGTAGGAACTAGTCTGAGATGCTATCTGGCCTCTGGCAGCGCTCTCCTTGGCTGCCCTGTGAGTAACTCTTGAGAACCGAGTGCTAATCTTTTTCCAGTTCCAATTAGGTGACTAGCCTTGAGACATCTTTATTACCCAATTAGCTTTTTCTTTTCCTCCCAGTACTTGAAGAGATAGCCTTGAAAGGGTTCTACCAGGAAAACATATGAGGCAATCTGGATCCCAACAATGCCTCGCTGCTGAGGGGGAGTCAGAATTCAGACCCGCAATGGAACTACTACCCTCCCCTTTGTAGCTCTGGCCATTCTGAAGTCGTTCAAAGAGCCCCGGGTGCTCTGGCTCCTTCCTTGTGACCGTGACACCCTCCCCACCTTTGCCTGGCCCTCTTCTATTTGTCTGCTGAAACCATTTTAGACGACACCTCTTCCCTGATGCCCTCCCTTTCTCTATCCTGATTTCAAACCCAGTAAAGTCCACTGTGGACCTGATCCCTCTGAATAATTACTAGTTTCACAGGTCGGTCCCCTCCCACCTGACGGGGTACTCTTTTCTCATTTTATTTTGTAATGGACATGTTCGTGACTTATCTTGGCATCTCCGTTGCCCCGGTGCTCCATTCCTACGCTCAACATTTAACTGCTAGAGCGGACACAGCGCTTGGCACTCCTGCCTCTCCTGAAGGCACCTGGATTCAGTTGGCCCGTGGAATGCTCTCTGAGGTTAAATCTGCTGAGTGACTTCCATTTTGCTTTTGGTGACAGGGCTGACCCTCACTAACCAGCTTGCACTTGTGCAGGCAGCCCAGTGGCTGGTGAACAACAGGTGACGTCAGAGGCAAAGGCACACGCTCGTCCCACGGGCAGCGGGCGGAGCTGGCGGGGATGGCAGGCTGTCAATTCCTTAATCGTCTGACTCATGAAGAGATCACTGATAACTGATTTCAACAATGCCTCTGCCACTCAGGAGACATTGATTTCGATGATGATGATTGACGAGGAAGGAGGTGGGTGGCGGACTTGCCCGAAATCAGCCGGGGAGGGACAGGCATGGGAACTCGGCCCAGAGTTTCTAACTCCCAGATCTGGTTCTTTCTGAGATCAGTTCCCCAGGAGGTTTCCGTCATTATTTTCTTCTTTCTTTCTTTCTTTTTTTTCCCCCCTAGATTTTATTTATTTATTTGTCATGGAGAAAGAGCAAGAGCGTACACGTGTGAGTGCTCACACAAGCAGGCAGAGAGGCAGGCAGAAGAGAAGCAGGCTCTCCGCTGAGAAAGGAGCCCCATGTGGGGCTCAACCCCAGGACCCCAAGATCACGACCTTAGCAGAAGGCAGACACTTGACCCACTGAGCCACCCAGGTGCCCCTCAGCCATCATTTTCACGTACCTGTAGCATTCTTAAGGTTTTGGAACGACATATTTCACCAAATCCCATTTATCCTTCAACTTTTCCTTACACCCTTCTCAAATACCCAACCCCTGAACACTTCTGGTTCATATACCTACAAGAATTCTAATTCACCATCACATGCTCCCTGGCTGCTTTCTGGATCTTGACTTTCCAATGGGGTCACAAATGCCATGAAGGCAGGCTTACATCTTATTTCATTACTTCCTACCGTCCCTAGGATAAGGCACGGTTCATAAGAGATGTGAAGACACACAAGTGGAGTCATTCAGGATATGTGTGTTTGTACTGACATCTTGGCCTCTCTTTGCAAGCTCTCCGGGGCCATGCCGCCTCCCCCTGAACATCCTTCCCTGGCAGGCTCAGGTCCCCCCAGAGGAAATGATGAGATTTGCCCAGGAATTCCCTTCCAGGAATATAATAAATGCTGCCTGGCTGGCTTTTTTTCCTCTTAAGAATTAATTTACAATGTATTTCTTTTTCTCAGATGACAGCAAGGACTAATGTTTTCAGAAAAAAATTATTGGACAAAAGCACAAAATTGAGAAAATGTCTCTGTATCTAGTAGCTATTAAAAATAGCTATTGACTCACCTGTTTTCCTGAAAACTAGGGGTCAGAGAAGGACCTCAGTTTTAGTAACTGTAAAAAAAAAAACCCCACCATATTCTAGCTCTTGAACACCAGGAAAGATGGCTTGTCGCCAGATGGGTTAGCAAATTAGAGTGTTGTCCACGCAGGTCTGGACCACCTGGTCCGCACCAGAGGAGAAAGGGCCAGTAAGTTTCAGTGAGGGTGTGAGGAAGGCCCAGGTCACAGGCCATGGTTGTACCTGGTCTTTTCAGAAAACAGGTTGCTTCCCATCCTCTCGTCCCAGCTCACCTCTTGTCTCTGGGCTTTGACCTTTTCCCTTGTGGTTTACGGAACTAGCAATGAAACACGCAACCACTTTGGAAAATCCAGATTTAACAGATTTTTTCATAGTTGCTCTTTTTTAAGAAAAAGTGAACTATGATGAAGCTGAATCCTTCAAAATATGGAGATGTCTATTTGGTGTTTTTGTTTGTTTGTTTGTTTTTTAGCAAGGGGTGTTTATGCTAATAGGTCCATTTAGAAACCAAAGATGGAATGCTTGATTAGCAGGGTAATAAAACAACGTTAGGGAAACCACCAGGGGAACCTGGGAGCTTGCGATCACGTGAATCCCCAGCCCTGTCACAGACCTCTGCACTCAGAATCCGGGGAGAGCCTCAACTTCTGTATTTGTACCTGCAATCCAGGTTCCTCTGATACCCACTGAAACCTGACAATGCCTACATTCCAGCCCATGTAGCCCAGGAACAGATGTGCCCTATATGTCATCATAAACAAAGAGTCCTGACTTCTAATCTTAGCTCCTGGTGGGAGGGGGAAGGAAGTTCTTTGAAAAGGCCAGCAGGTGGGGTGAAAACTAGCAACTGAGAAGCTTGTGAGCTTTCTTTTATTTCCAAGGAAACTATGGAAAAGAATATCCCTCTGGTCAGGAAATCCAGGTCAGGAGGAATGGCTTATCTGACCGTCCCAACGGCCTCCCTCCCAGCCAGCATCATAAAAGGCCTTCCTCTCTCCGACAACCAAACCACCAGTGGTCCCTCCTGTCTTCTTCCCAGCCTTGTGGTAAGAATTTTCCCCATCATGGTGGGCACGCGGTGAGACTCACTCTCTTCCTTACCATTTTCTTCCACTTCATTCTGCGGTTCTGATACCAAGTCTTCACCTGCAGTTGAGTGAGTCCTAGAGATTGGGCCAAGTCCAACCTAGAAGGTGTGAGATGCAAAGGAAGGATAAGGAAGGAGGAAAGGGGCAGAAGGGATGGGGTCCCGCGGACTAGCTCCAGGCACCGCTATCAGAGTGCGGACATCCCCCATTGAAGCAGTTCTTCCCCGAAGAGCTTTACTTTCCTTCCAAGTATCTCATGGATGAAACTCTGGGAACCTGAGAAACGGATGCCTACAACCCAAGGGCACCTGGGGCCATCATCCTGGAAACATCCACTGTCTGCTCTGGAACCGAAAAGGATTTCTCAGCCTTGATTATAAAGTTCTCTTTCTGACCTGACGGAGTCTTTACGTGGATCCCATATAAAATGAGGACGCTGTCCCCAAATCCAAACTGGAAAGGAAAAGTAAAGACCTGTCACCCTTGTCAAAATCCTCATCAACCCAGATGCAGCACAAGCCCCCCTCCTGCAGGGGGGCCTTCCCACCCCCAAGACACCTCCCACAGCTTCTGCCCTCTGGACCTTCCCACCAGTCAGCCATACCTGGGGGCGGGTGGCTCCACATTGTCAAGGGTTCCCTGTTTCCCACAAGTACTTTCTGCCTCCCTGATTCAACAGCAAGGGTCTCTTTTCTGTCTACAGATGTGCCTATCAGGTACTCAGTCCAGACCAAGGGCTCAAAAATACTTTCTGATAGACAGATTCATTCATCGTAGCTGCCCTGAACTGTTAAAATTTGGGTTCCAGAAGAAACATTCAATCTGTAACCCCTCCTGCTTCCCATTCGATTGATAACCATGGTTCTGCATTTCTCTGTAGCCTTCTGTGAATCCCTGAATGTCAAAGCCATTCCTGGGAAGTGTGAGGTTGGGAGCTACTTCCAAAGATCCAGCAACCCTTTCCAGGGAACCGCGGTGGGATCCCAGCCCCTAGCTCAGCCCCCAACAACCCATGCTGTCTTATTTATTCCTTTCTACGATGCTGTGAAGTAGGTATAATTATTCCCATTTTACGGATGAGAGATCTGAAGTTTGGAAAGATTAGAATCTCTCGGTAACCATGGTCAAATCCTGTCTGCTGCCTGTTTTTGTAAATAAAGTTTTTATTGGCATATGGACACCCATTTGTCTGCCTACATCCATGGCTGCTTTCCTGCTCCAGGCTTGGAGGCGAGCAGCTGTGACAGAGACTGAAATGACTTTCTTTCTGGTCCCATACAAGAAAAACTTTGCTGAGCCCTGGGAGATGATCCTAGAGTGAGAGGTACAGCTACAACGTGAACCTACTTACTTCTGGCTTGTCTGCCTCCTCCTGTATGGGGCTCCCCTCCACCCACCATGTTTTTATACAAGTTCAATTTATCCAAGGGAAGCTCCTGCTCAAAGTTGTTGAAGAGAAAATGCAAACAACCCAACTGGAGTATATTAAATGCGAAAGAGAGCCAGGCTTCCGAACTCAATCCTCAAGACTACAACTATGGACCAATGTTGAAAAGAACCCTGGGTCTACTACCTGAGCACCAACAGGAAGGACCCCCTCCTTGAGCCAACATGAGCGGTCTCCCTGTGACTTCTAGAGTGACAACCTGGGCCAAGCACCCTTGCTACAGGGAGCGATGGTCACCACTTTCAAAGTCCAAGGTTTCTGAAGATTACAGTCTGTGGCTCTGAGGTTCCTCCTGTCACACAAACCTTCCCACCCACAAGCCTGAGCCACGGGGATGCCCGAGAACGCGTTCTCGGCCACAACTTTCTTTCCCCAACATCTGACCATGAGCAAGACCAGCGGGTATTGGCAATGAAGGTTCCAGGTGCCGCTTGCTGGCACTGCAGCTGCCCAGCTCCCCTGCTCTGACCAGAGGGCACGATTGCAATCTCCAATAATAAAAACAGTCTTCCTTCCCCCAAAACCTCAGAACCTGTCTCACATCGGCAATTCACATATCTCCGGTTGTCCCAGGGAAAGGGCGACTGGAAGCTAACAGTTTTATTGAAAGTGATTAACAGACCGAAGCTAGTAAATTCCCTGCGCTGAGAGCACGCAGCCCTCCCCACTAATGAAGCATTGCTTCCCAAGCAGCCGTTCATTGGGAAGCAAAACTCCAGGGGGCTGTCCCACAGGCTTCTGGTCTCCCCGGCTCCCACCGCGCCTGGCAGCCCGGTTCACCTGAGGCCATCAGGTGCATGAGTCAATGGCAGGCTCACTTCACGGCTCCGCATTAGCAACTGGTGTTAGCTCACTTGGGAAAAATGCACCCCTGACTCACTCTGGCTACAGAAAGGCACTTCGCTGTCAGCGGCTTTCTCTCATTACCTGCCACCGTTACAAATTCGCACTTCCCTGCGTGTTCGCTTAAATGGGGTCACCCAGGAAACTGGAGAAACAAACAAAAGGGCAGAGGGAGAAAGCTGTGGGAGGAGGCAGTGCCCATGGCCCTGGTCACGTAGGGAGGCGAGGAGCACGGGAGAGGGCGGGCGAAGGCGGCAGCTCCCATGCCAGCCAGATGGTGTCCTTCTCCCCAGGCAAGTGAATCAGTCCTGCGTAGGTCACCTGAGAGGTGCCTGAGCAGGTATCAGGAAGTCCCTTGATGAGGAATGAACAGTTCTGTTAAAACATTCTCTGACTTCCAGAAAATAAGCCTAACATCTTACCCATGCTTGCTGAAGCCCTTTGGGTGTTACTACCACACAAGTCATAACCAATGGCGCCCACCTCCACTGGCTGCCCAGCTCCCTGAGGCCCTCCTTTACCTGCTAGGGCCACCAAAACACCTGATGATAACTGGGCATCCCTTCTGTCACTCCCCACTTCACAGCCGCATCTCCACTGTCTGGCCAAAGCCTCCCCCAGAGGCTCACGTCCCAACAGGACTCCCACTTACCCCACCAAACCCATTTTGTCCCCTGCCTTGCAACTTTGTTCGTGGTATCCCTGTCTATGCGGTGACCCAAACCAGGAGGAACAGGCTTCCCAGATCTCTCTTCCCTTCTTCATGCCGGTGTCAAGCCTGTCCATGCCACCTTCAAAACTGTTCTTCAATCTATTCCCTTTTCTCGGTGCCCACTGTCAACACCTTAATTCAGGTCTTCAGGGACTATCCCTGGGCTTCCTCCCACTCCCCTGCTCCATCGGTTCCATCTCAGATCAGACACTGAGGATGCCACCAGGATGAGGAGTCTAAAAGGTAAATCTGACCACATCCCTCCCCACTCTTAGAGGTTGCCAATGAAAACGAAGTCAGCATTCTTTGGCCAGGCACATGAGCCTTCCCACCTCCGGCCTCCTCTCCTGCCACACTCCCATTTGCACTGTCGGGAACCTACAGTTCCCTCAGCGTGCCCAGCGAGCCGTGCCTCAGTGCCCCTGTGGGCCATTCCCTCTGGGCCATAAGAGTCAAAGCTCTTCTGAAATGTTGCCTCCTCTGAGATGCCTTCCTTAACCCCATCTCACACATACTCTACAATGTCTCTGGGCTCCTCCAGCCCTTGGTAACATACCGGCACCAGGACCGGTGCCTTGGGTCGTGGGTACTTGTTGTCCTGCCCTCCCCTAGCATCTCCTGCACAGCAAGACTCTTTTCTCCTACTTTCTGGATGCACACTCGGACACCATGCCTGGCCCCCAGCAAATGCCCAGCACCCAGCTGATGGGGGCTCAATTAAGTGAATCAGTAGCCAGATGCTCTTTAGTGAGGGATTTGTACACGCCTTTCTCACTTAAATTTGTGTCAAACAGCTACTAACTAGCTTAAGAGATGCATGACAGTTTTCTTCCCTTTCTCTTCCATAGGACTAGGATCAAACCTAATACAGACAAGGAAGTGAGCAAAAGAACAGAAAAAGGACCTGGAATATCCTCCCAGTAAACAGGATCACATATTAGCTCAGCCCTCTCCAGAGCCCCTGAGTGAGTTTGAAAGAATAAGGTAAGAGAGACATTCTTGCATATTCTGCAGTTAAGATACTAAATTAAAGAAAGGAGGTGAGAGATGAAGGTCTTGGAGTAAATCAGGGGTCACAGTCCCCTCACCTGGATTTCAAAAGGGTTTAAAGAAGAAACCCACATCTGGGTCCTGCTCGTCTCTTAGCCAAGTGGTTCTGACTTAATATCCATCAAATCTACCCCAACATCTAGCGGCTCCTGAACCAAATCCGTCCAGGCCTTCCCAGTCAAGGGCCAGGCCCGCAGCCTGAGTCAGCTGGGAATTGCAGGGTGGGGAGAAGCCTGAGAAGGTCCCGGGTCCCCATCCCACAGCTAACCCCACTGCGGCTAAGCCTTCGTGTAAGCGGCTTTAAAAACCAAACCTGTCTGCCAGCTCAGAGCCTGGGCAACCTATTCACTAAACTTGACTTTGATTCTCACACTGGAGTAGTTAAGTTAAATATGGGGATACAGCTGGGGCTTAAGGATGATGAGCACCAGTGGGCTGGGTGCTGTCGAACAGGCTGCGACGTGCACCAAGGGTGAGACTCCTGCCATCGTGTAGAACCTCTCTCTAAAACAGTCCTTGCCCCTCTCTCTAAATGAGTCCCTGTGGCTCTCCATCCCGGCCCGAGAGCAAAAGGTGTCACCCCTTCCCGAAGGCCTTCCCCGTGGACAGTCCCTTCCCCGGGTTCTCACCTGTCCGGAGTGGACAAGTACTTCTGCTTCTGGAACTTCTTCTCCAGGCCCATGAGCTGCAGCTCGGTGAAGATGGTACGGCTCCGGCGGGGCTTCTTCTGCCGCGGCGTGGGCTGCTCCGTCTCCGACTCACTGCTGCCCAGAGCCTCACCCCCTGGGGCCTCGTTGGACGAGGTCTCGGAGGCTGGGTGGCAGGACAAGGCCTGGGCAGCTCCCGGGGGGGCAGGGACCAGGTGGGAGATGACCGCAGGCTGCCGGGTGATCACTGAGAGGAGAGGGTATGCCCGAAGGGAAGCAGGGCCTGGAAGACAAACAGGGCGCCAGGTCATGAAAGGAGCCGGGATGGAAGAGAGCCAGGGCCCCTCAGAGGACCACTGGCCCACGCCCGTCTGCGGGTAGGGCCTCCTGATCATAAGGAGGTAGAATGGAAGAAGGGGAAGAGGACCTAGAACTGCTTGGCGGGGTGGGGGGGCAGCTGAGCATTGCTCAGTCTGGAGTGTGAGAAAATTCAAGTTCCCTGAAGGTAAGAGGAGGTTCCTGCAATTCGTCTGGTTTTGAGCGGGCATGTCCCCGCCTCCTCTCCTTGAAACCCCTAAATTCTGGTTTCAGAGATATGAGTCAATGGTCTGAGCAGATGAAAAGAAAAAGCTCAAAAAGTCATCAGAAAAAGCTACAAACACACAAGGAAGGATACAGAATAGCTCTGTAATATACAAACTGCCTAAAAACCCCCTGGGTCTTTATAAAAATACATAGTTGCAACTATGAATTCCTCCTGAGAGGTCTCTAGACATTGAATCATGACATTTTTCAGAGCTGGAAGGAACCTTAAAGGTGATTTAATTCAACTTCTTCGTTTCAGAGACAAGAATGAGTGAAAGGCTAAGTGACTTGCCCAAGATCACAGAGCCAGGAGCAAGAAAATCCAGCAGTCAAACCACGTTCTTCTGGCTTAACGTCCAGAGGTCTTTTCACATCAGGAATCACAGGGATACACCAATCATTAGAGGGGAGGTGCAAACAGAAACAGATTTTAACTCACATGAAAAAACTCAGATCCATTCTGACCTGCTGCCTCCAGCACTGTGTGAAGGAGGATTGTCAGGCTGGGTGAGGGCTTGGTTGAGGAAAGAGAGCTGGGGTTGACTGCCGACATCTGCTGTGGGCATTTGCAGGGGTGTATGGTGGCATGGAGGCCAGTTATGTGCCACTCCTGCCTTAGGAATTTCTAGGCAGAAGTACCATTCCACCAAGAATCTGTTATGTCTTTAAAGTTCAAGTACAAGAGCTCTTCTTTTTCATTATTCAATAGGATCGTGCTTAAAACGTGATGATCCTTACCCATCTAAGTCATTTTATCTCACTGGGCCTCAGTCTTGCCATCCATATAGCGAGTAAAAGCAGGTAATTTTAAGGAATTCTTCAAACCCTGATATACTGATGCCATAAAAGTGCCTCTCATCCCAAGCCCATCTTGACACCTGATGAAAGATAGAGAAGACTCAGGGGTTGCCGTTTGGGACTCATCCCAGCCCTGGCAGCTCACTACCAGGGCAAAGGCAAGCCTGTGAAGTAACCAACGATCCCACTAGCTTTGGATTAAAACCAACCCAAGTCACAGAAACACCCGGGTGCTACTTGGGCTGTACCTCCCTCCCCTGGGTTGGCATCTGTCTTCATAGTCATGCCTGTGCTTCTGTTTTGGGCCCCAGTCATAGTTATTAAAATAGATAACTTCTCTTGTTCTTTGAGTCCTTCTCATAAGGCCCAGTACAAACCACAGACAAGCAAATAGTAAATCACCAATGGCTATGTCTTTCATTAACTCTCCAGCCAATGCCAACGTTTGAGGTTTTGTGTTGTGGATTCTTTCTCAGGGGGAAAAAAATCATCCAGGAATGAATTACAGCAAGAAAATGAGGAAACCTGGGCCTGTGGTTTTGGATCTCCCAGGACACATTATGAAATATGTCTTCTCGTGAAAACAGTATCTGAAAGTTTCTTTACAGGTACAATATAGTTCTCATCTTGAATCACTTTATTCCTTTAATTCTGACATTTCTTTTTAAAAGGAACTATCTTTACGAAACAGGCTAACCTAGAATCCAGAAGCTTAGGAGCTTACCAGTGTAGGAAGTGGCTGGTTATCTACTGGCCTGTAAGATTTTCAATCACCAGAGTTTAGGCTTTCTCTTTTGTAAGAGAGTAAAACTTTTTTCCCCCAATATTAAAAAATATTTGGGATGTGGGGTAATACCTGGTATTGGCCAGGATATGGGGAAATGAGGCCTCATATATTGTTGGCGAGATTGTAAATCAGTATAATGTTTTAGAAGGACAAATTAAGCAATACCTCTCAAGTACTGATCCAGGTGGTTCTATAATTTGAGACCAATTTTTCCATGTGCACAAAGATTTAAGGACAAGCATATTCACTGCAGCCTTGATTATAATAAGGAAACAGGGAAAACAACCCACATATCAACAGGAAAATGATTAAATAAATTATATATCTATAGTATGAACTACAATGTAAGCACTAAAAAGACCTATATAAATACATAGATTACATGAAAAAATAAACTAAAATGGAAAAAATTCTAAAGTAAACTACTGAGCGAAAATAAAGGTATGGAACAGTTTGCATTCCATTTAAAAAAAACTGGATGTGTGTCTGCATTCATAAATGCATTGTTTTTAAGCCCAGGAAGTTAGTCACCAAGCTATTAACAGTGATTAGTTCCAGAGAAGGTGTGGGAGTGAAGTAGGGTGAAAAGTAGTGTATATGTATGACTCTAATCCTGTATTTAATCCTGCCATAAATGTTTACTGAACATCTACTATGGGCTGTACTCTGTTCTAGAAGTTGGGGATAGAGCTGTGACCCACATCAAGTCCCACCTTCAGGAAGCTTACATTTCAGTCGGGAAGGCAGACAGCAAACAAACAAATATATGATGCCAGGTAGTGGTAAATTCTCTGAAGAAAAACACAGCAGACTGAGAAGATGGGGGAGGGAAAGAGGGGGCAGGTATTTCTGAGAGGGGAGGCAAGGCAAGGCAAGGAACAAATAACAGTTCTAGTAAATGGGTGACTCAGGGGAGAGGAGAACATTGGGAAGGGCACCCCGGGGGCAGAGAACCAGCTCAAGCAAAGCCCTAAAGTGGGAATAGGCTTGTGTTCAAAGAGTAGCAAAAAGGCAGAATGAACCATGTGGGGGCGGGGGGAGGGGGAAATAAATGTTCCAGGAAATAAAAATTTGGAGAAATAGGCCGTAGCCAGATCACATACGGTCTTGAAGGCCAGGGCAAAGATTTTCTTCAGCATTAGCGAGATCTGAGCTGGAGAAGGACATGATGTGCTTTCTGTCCTGAAGAGCCCCATGGCTGCTGTGCAGGGGCCTGACTGCAGCAGTGAGTGTGGAAGCAGAGAAGTAAGCTGGGAGGCAAGGCCGCCTTCTAGACCAGGCACCACTGTGGCAGGAGCCAGACAGGGAGCAGCTGCATAGCGAGAGGGGGGTCCGCTCAGTGTGTTCTTTACAGTGAGGGGTGGAAGAGCCTACAGGATGCTGAGTGTCATGTCCAAGCTACTGAGAGCTGACATCTCAGGTCTGGGTTTCTGGCCTTGGCATATAAAGGAATGACGGTGCCATTTGCTAAGGAAGGAAAGATGGGGCAAAGAAGGGACCAAGATTTCTGTTTTATTTTTTTAAGGATTTTACTTATTTATTTGGAGAGAGAGTTCGAGAGAGCATAAGTAGAGGGAGGGGCAGAGGAAGAGGGAGAAGCAGGCTCCCCGCTGAGCAAGGAGCCCAACATGGGACTTGATTCCAGGACCCTGGGATCGTGACCTGAGCCAAAGGCAGATGCTTGACCAACTGAACCACCCAGGTGCCCCAAGATTTCTGTGTCAGACAAGCTGCTGTTACACGCAGTAGACGTTCTGAAGAGGCAGCTACCCGTACTGGTCTGGAGTTTGGAGAAGAGCTTAGGCTGGAGACACAGCCTTGACTCCTGGGAGCACATGCGGTGCGCAGAACCACATGATTAAACAACATCACCTAGAGAGCTAGTAAAATAAAGAAATAAAGAGATCCAAAGATGAAGCCCTGGGGTATGCCAACATCTGAGGTCATAAAAAGGGAGAGAAGCCCATCAAAAGGACCAAGGAAAGGGAACCGAGAAGCAATAGGAAACCACTATGCCATGTATCCCAATTTCTAGATGATTCTTCTGTAGTACAGCTGACCTTTGAGCAATGGGGGGTTAGGGCACTGACATAGCAGTTGAAAATCCATGTATAAATTCTGACTCTCCATAAATGTAACTGCTAATAGCTTGCCAGTGATCAGGGGCCTTACCGATAAACAGTGAACACATATTTTTTATGTTATTGTATTTCAGTATACTGTATTCTTACAGTGAAGTAAGCTAGAGAAAAATGTTATTAAGAAAACTGTAAGAAAAAGGAAATACATTTGCAGTATTGTACTCTGTTTATTGAAAAAAATCTGTAGCTAAGTGGACCATGCAGTTGAAATTCGTATTATTCAAGGGTCACCTGTATTTAGATTTTACGTTAAGCATGTATTATTTTTTCTAATTCAAAAAAGGAAAAGTTAGACTAAACAAACTTCAGTTTTGTTCTCATTGTTAAGTTTTAGTATACATCCAATTTGTCAAAAAAAGAATTTTCGTGCCCATAAATGGTTAAAATTTCTTCTAAAAGCTGGGCCAAACAAACAAAAACCCTCAACAACCTAGAAATCCCAGCAATGGAGTATAAATTATGTTTGGTTTTATGACACTGCTAGTAAAACAAATATTGTCTGTTCTGAGCAAAGGGGACTCTCTCTCAGCCACCCCTGAGCCAGTGGGTCCAAGGAATTTTCTCCTTTCATGATAGAAGATGTTTGAGTTCTCATGCTAGACAGAATCACATTCTTTTAAAATAAAAACTGTATAATGTGGAGAAATGATGGTCTTTAACAAGTGGTCCTGGAATGACTAGATATCCATATGCAAAAAAAAAAAAAAAAAAAAAAGTAACCTAGAACTCATAACTTACTTTAAAAACTGAAAATGGATCATAGATCCAAGTAAATACAAACTTATAAAACTTTTAGAAGAAAACATAGGAGAACAATCTTTGTGACTTTGGGTTAGGCAGGGAGTTCTTAGCTATGACACCCAAAGAATGTCACAGTAAGGAAAAAGGTCAAAAGCTGGTCTCCATCAAACATAACAACTTTTACTTGGCAAAAGATACTACCAAGAAAACAGAAATATAAGCTACAGACTGGGAGAAAATATTTGCAAATCATACACCTGACAAATGACTTGTATCCAAAATATACTTTAAAAAAAAAAAAAACTTCTCAAAGTTTAGCAATTTAAAAAATCACTCCATAAGAAAATGAACACTTTTTTTTAAAAGATTCTATTTATTTATTTATGTGTCAGAGAGAGAAAGGGAAAGCACAAGCAGGAGGAGCAGCAGGCTCTCCACCAAGCAAGGAGCCCAGTGTGGGACTTGATCCCAGGATCTTGGGATCATGACCTGAGCCAAAGGCAGATGCTGAACTGACCGAGCCACCCAGGCTTCCCTGAACAAAGATTTCGAGCAGATACTTCACCAAAGTGGATACACAGATAGTATATAAGTACATGGAAAGCTGCTTAGCATGATTAGCCATTGAGGAAATGTATATTAAAACTATGACAAAGGGCAACTGGGTGATTCAGTTGGTTAAGCGGCCGGCTCTTGATGTGGGCTCAGGTCATGATCTCAGGGACCTGGGATCAAGCCCCGGTTGGGGCTCCACACTCAGTGTGGAGTCTGTTTGGGATTCTCTCTCTCTCCCTCTGCCCCTCCCCTCACATAAAAGCCTAGGTCCAAATGTTTATAGTGGCACTATTAGTCATTATCAGAAATGAAACAATCCAACAGCCCGCCACTGGGATGGAGGGACAAACTCCAATGGAATCATGGAATACTATTCAGGAATAATAAGGGAAGAAAGTGTTGATACACACAGCATCAAGGATGAATTTCAAATGCATTATGCTAAGTGAAGGAAGCCAGACTCCAAAGCTATAGAAATCCATTTATAAGACATTCTGGAGAAGGCAAAACTCGAGATGGAGAAGACACCTAGAAATCAGTGGCTTCCAGAGATTAAGGGCAGAGGAAGATTTTGACTATAAGGAGGCAATAAAAGACAATTGGGGGTGACAAGGCTGGGTTTTTTTTTTATATTATTATTATTGAAGTGCAGTTGACATACAATGTCACATCAGTTTCAGGTGTACAACAGAGTGACTGGGCGACTTTTCATCTTACACTACGCTCACCACAAGTGTAGCTACCATCCGGTGACGAGGCTGGTTTGTATCTTGACTGTGGCTCTGGGTTAGACAATTTGATGCATTTGTCAGAACTTGCTACTATATACTAAAATAGTGAACTTTTACTGAATATAAGGTAAAAATAAATTTAAAACCCCCAAAGGGTAATTAAGTACTTTGATTGCTATTTTGTTTTGGGGTGGCTTTTTTTTTTTAAAGATTTTATTTATTTATTTGACAGAGAGAGAAAGATCACAAGTCGGCAGAGAGGCAGGCGGGGGTGGGGGAAGCAGGCTCCCTGCTGAGCAGAGAGCCCGATGCGGGGCTCGATCCCAGGACCCTGAGACCATGACCTGAGCTGAAGGCAGAGGCTTAACCCACTGAGCCACCCAGGCACCCCAAGTTTTGGGGTGCTTAAACACATTTGTTTTAAAAATTTGAGCATAGTTGAAACACTGTTACATGAGTTTCAGGCATACCACATGGTGATTCAAAATACATTATGCTAGCTTGTAGTGTTGTCACCGTGCAATGCTATGACAGTTCCATGGACTGTATTCCCTATGCTGTGCCCTTTATTCCCATGACCTATTCCTTCCATAAGTAGAAGCCTGTACCTCCCACACTCTCCCCTCTGGCAACCAAAGGTTTGTTCTCTATTTATAGATCTGATTCTGTAATTTGTTTGTTTGCACATTTGCTTTAAGGTTTTTCTTTCTTTCTTTTTTTTTCTTTTTGGTTCAACATATAAGTGCAACTACATGGTATTTGTCTTTCTCATTCTGACTTATTTCACTTAGCGTAATACCTTCTAGATCCATCTATGCTATCTCGAATGGCAAGATCCCACTCTTTTTTTTTTTAAAGATATTTATTTATTTATTTGATAGACAGAGATCACAAGTAGGCAGAGAGGCAGGCAGAGAGAGAGGGGAGGAAGCAGGCTCCCCACTGAGCAGAGAGCCCAATACGGGGCTCGATCCCAGAACCCTGGGATCATGACCTGAGCCGAAGGCAGAGGCTTTAACCCACTGAGCCACCCAGGCGCCCCAATCCCACTCTTTTTTAAGGCTGAGTAATACTCCATTGCAAGTGTGTCTGTCTGTCTGCATCTGTGTATATATATGTCACATCTTCTTTCAACAGGAAATGCTAGAATCAAAAAGACATGAAATAACAAGTGGTGGCAAGGATGTGGGAAAAGGGAACCCTCGTGCACTACTGCTGGAGGTGTCAACCCATACAGCCACTGTGGAAAACAGGATGGAGGGTCCCCCCAAAAATTAAAAATAGAACTACCCAGATACGACCCAATAATTCCATTACCAGGCATTTACCCAAAGAAAATGAAAATGCTCTTTCATTTTTATTATAAAAGTAACACAATCTGTTATAAAAGAAATTTAAAACAATTTGTAACTATATAAAGTCAAAGTCTCCTCTCACCACCGTCAACCCTAGGCCTTAGAGCTAAACTTCCATCACTATCCCCATGTATTAGCAGAAACGTACAGATGCTCCAAATCTAATCTCTTGAGACCTGTATTTCCCAAGTGTTCATTTGGGGAAGTATCAATGCGTCACCTTTTTCCTCTAAAGGGGTAGCCAACAATGTCAACACCACCTACTGACCAGTCTAGTGACTTCAAATGCTACCTTTAAGATTCACTAAGTTCCCAAAGAAATGAGACTGGGAAGTTTTGTTCATTCTGGGAATTCTGGGAGTCTGCTAGGGGCTTCTAGTCACCAGAGTTCTGAGACTCTCCTGCTCTCTAGAAAAGCAGCACTACCGTTCCCCCAAGGGCTGCCTTCTGGGGAGGTGATCACCCACTGCTACATGAAGGTAGTGGGTGTGAGGGGACGATGGGAGACGGGGAGACAAGGGTTAGGAAATCAGAGAAAGGGGTACATTTCTAGAGACTGCTGTGAGTCTGCAACTTTGGGGAGAGGAGTGGCTATTAGAGAAGATTTCTGAAAACCATTTAGGGTGTATACTGTATATAATCCATGAATATACCCTTTCAGAAGATCTAAAGAACTTCAAGCTCCAGGCTTCTGTGACCAGATTTTTATTGTCTTTGAATATGATTCTGGACATACACTGGGTCATATGGGGCCCTAAAAATAATTAGGTTATATGATGTACTGGATTCTTCTAACCTACTGAACTAATATACAGGCTGACCACTCCACTTTAATTATTGTGGTTTTTAAAGGGAGTTTTGTTATCTGGGAGAACAAGTCCCCTTCTCTATTCTTTTTTACAGAATTTTCTTGGCTATTGTCATTACTTTATTTTTCCAGCTGAATTTTAGCACCAACTTGTTAGTCTCGAAAAAACCAAATCCCACTAAAGTTTTGGTTCAAATTACCTAACCTTATAGATCAATTCACGGAAAACTGTTCTTTTGAGGATCCTACCTTCTGGTAGGTTGGAATCAATTGCTGTTATTTAAAAATGGCTTTGGAGGAACACTCATGCACCACTGATGGGAATGCAAATTAGCACAGCCATTGTAAAAGTAGTATGGAGGCTCTTCCAAAAATTAAAAATAGAAATACCATATGATCTAGTAATTCTACTATTAGGTATAAAATATCAATTCAAAAAGATACATACCACCCTATATTTACTGTAGCATTATTTAAAACAGCCAACATATGGAAGCAACCTAAGTGTCAATCAATAAATGAGAGGATAAGGAAGATGTGGGCTATATAAATACATATACATGATGGAATATTATGCAGCCATTAAAAAGGATGAGATCATGCTTTTTGAGACAACACAGATGAACCTAGAGAGGATTATGTTAAATGAAATAAATCGGACTGAGAAAAAAAAAAAACCCACACGACTACATTCATGAGTAAAATCTAAAAAAAAAAATTAATTAAAAGCAGAATCAGACCTAGAAATAGAACAAACCAAGGGTGGCCATAGGGGTGGGGGATTGGGGAATGGACAGAATGGGTGCAGGAGAGTGGGAGGTAGAGGCTTCTAGTTATGGAATGAATAAGTCATGGGATCAAAGGCACAGCAAGGGGAAGAGAGTCAATGATACCGTAATAACTATGTATGGGGACAGAGGGTGGTTCTCCTTGTGGTGAATACAGTATAATGTGCAACCTTGTCAAATCACAATGTTGTACACCTGAAACTAACATAACATTGTGTGTTGACCACATTCAGACAACAGATAAATGGCTTTTGGACATTGACGCAATTTGGTTCTGATGCTTAAACCCAGCAAAAAACCTTCATCAAAAACAAAGCAAACAAGGGCACCTGGCGGGCTCAATCAGTAGAGCACATGAATCTTGATCTCGGGGTGATGAATTCAAGCCCCATGTTGGGCGTAGAGCTTACCTAAAGAAGAAAAACACAAAGTTCTAAGGAATGACAGTGATCTAAGGCACTGTCCTTTACAGAAACCTATAGTTGCCAGCATCCTGACCTGACCTCTGAGGCAAGTTCAAGGACAAAGCTGCATTTTACTTGCTGGCTGGGAGCACCGCGTGATGTTGGAGGTGCACACAGGATGGCTGGGATGAGCATACATGTTTGGGGTTTTCAGGAGGACCTCCCTTGTTAGTAAGTATAGGACTGCAGTGGAGCAATGTGTTGAGTTGTGCGTCCTTGGAAGGAAGGAGCTTGGCCTGCAGAAGTCAGGGTAGGAAATGTGCATGCTTTGGAGCACTGAGTCTCCCAAAAGGCAAACCCACGGGGAGCAGAAAAGTGAGATAAAATGCATTTCAGCCAGCTGTTTGGCATCTTTTCTTGTTTTATTATATGACCCAATTCCCAACAAAACAACACCAGCCCCGAGCTTTAATGTCTCAAAGCACTGGCAACTCCCATTTCATATTCCCCCAAAAGTACTATGTGATTGTCCAGCCACATTTTTATATTTTGGCTTAAAACCCAATGTAGGTTTTTAAAATAGTAGGGAAAAGCTTGCAATTAACACATTTGTTAGGGGGCACTGCGGTCGCTGAGAAGGCGGACGGTGTATAGTGCTGTGTATTAAGTAGGTCTTTCCCTTTCCCTGAGAATCATCACTATGTGAAAATGTTGACTGAAGACAGCTGCCCTGCTCGGCTAGATCATTTACATACACTTGTGAAATTCAAGCACGGTATCTGCCACCGAGGAATGACTGCCCTAAACCAAGGACATTGTTTAAACAAACACATTTTTTAATTGACAAACAGAGAGTAAACATAACCACAATAAATGCGTTTTCTAATCATTGTTTTCCTTCAACCAGTCCCCCTCACCAATGCTTTGCTGCAGGACGGATATCACATTAACTGTGTGTATTGTGTACCTACAAGTGGTTCCCTGCCATGTGACTAGCTGTTTTGAGAATCGGGTTTTGGATTCGAAAATCTGAGCACATCAGCAGTCGGTGTGCCCTGGGACAACCCAGGGTGTGTGGGATGATACAGAACATTCGGCAGGCTCAACAGAACGTTTTCCGGCTATGCTGATTCTGGAAACTGTAACCTTGTGCATGTGACTGTGTCTGGGCCAAGGAGAGGCACAGTCCAGGCACATCTCCTCTGTATAAATCCTCCTTTGTGGCAGAAGCCTGTCCCTTCCAACTACAGCTTGACTTGAACTTCAGGGCCGAATCCCTGAAGAACAGTGTCTGTTCCTATGCATCTCCTATGGGCTTCTCTTCCATTCTTCCAACATACCCAGTCCCCAAATTGACTCTCCACATTCACATTTCCTGTGGACACGGGCGAGGGCCAAAGGTCTGAGTGGATAAGAATCTCTAAGCTGCTTGCTTGACTGATTTATGTTCCAGGAATGTGTGACCTATATATCCGCTGAGAGCTTCAAAGGGTCGAACACAACACATACAAAGACACGGAGCAGAAGTACTCAGATAACCTAGCAGACTCCATGGGACGACTGGGTGGTTTTAGCTGAGTTTCCTGGGAAAAATCGTAAAATCACCCATGCCCCAGAGATTCCCATAGGCTCACATTCCTGCCACTTGGCTGGTAATCTGGAGTAGGGGAAAGAAAAGGCTCTCTACCATTGACTCGTGGAGCTATCTCAAACAGGTCACCAACACTTTCCTCGTTTCAATTTCCTCTTCCATGAAGCGGGGCTAGTAAGTGTTCGCCCCTGAAGATTTCTGTGAGGATGAAGTGCGTTACCATTTGTGGAATGCCCAGTGGGTTTTCGTTGCTGTTCCCTCCCTTTCCTTTCCTGCCTTCACTGGAGTTGCCTGATGCTCTCTGAGTAAGCCAAAGGAAAGCAGATAACATTTTCTTAGGGAGAAAGCAGAATGTACCTGCATGTACTCAGGAATTAGGCACATGGGTCTCCTTATCCTCTGGGCCTTCATATGCAAAGCAAGACCACCCCATCAGAGTCCACCAGTTTCTCCTCACCACATGGTCGGGGGGGGGGGGGGCAGAGGTCTTCAAATGCCCTTACAGCTGTGTAGTGAGACTGACAGCAGCAAGGGGTCTAAAGGAAATTGGTGGGAAGGCTGACCTGGTGGGACATGGAACATCCCCTAAAATTATCAAGACTCTAGAAATCATGTGCAGGTTTTGCAGACCTGTAAAAAAAGAAACTTCGTAGAAACACTTAAGAGGCCCAAAGCTCAGCTCTTCCCAAGGGGAAGAAGGATGGAGGCAAAGATGGCTGCAGCTGAGACAGACCAGAGTCCATTTCTGACAACTGTGGAGAAAGGAGATGCGGGGGTTAGAATTCATTTGCCCTGTCTAATGCTGAAAGAGGGAGGAGGTGAGCCGAGGGTAAGTGGTCAGCAGAGAGGACGATTCGGTCACCGTGTCTAGATGGATAATCTGTAAGCATGAGACAGAAGGGGAAGAGGAATGAAAGCAATCATAAAGATGCTCCAAGGGGCCTTTTAACTTTGGCACACGCCAAGTTTCTAGAATGGTTTCACACAACTAATGAAAAGAGAAAATGTTTAAAGAGGCCAACTCAAAAGCTGACGAAAATGCCTTAGCCAGGGGCGCCTGGGTGGCTCCGTGGGTTAAAGCCTCTGCCTTCAGGTCATGATCCCAGGGTCCTGGAATTGAGCCCCACATCTGGCTCTCTGCTCTGCGGGGAACCTGTTTCCTCCTCTCTCTCTCTCTCTCTCTCTCTGCCTGCCTCTCTGCCTACTTGTGATCTCTGTCTGTCAAATAAATAAATAAAATCTTTTTAAAAAATGTCTTAGCCATTAACTACTTCACTAAAAAGGGGGGGCATTTTGATGGGTTATGTGTAAATGAATTAAAAACACACAGAATAAACCTATTCCAAAATCCACACAAGACTATCATACTGTCAACTCTGGAATAAGCATCAGCTAAATAAAAACTTAAGAAGGTTCACAACGGTTGAAAAGTAAAGGAGGTAGGGAGAACACATTTGGGGGGAGTATTTAGAAAATCGTAGGAAGTTCAAAAAATAAGCAGAGGACACTGGAGCAAGGCTGGTAGGCTGACGACATGGCACCATCTTTCCAGATTCTTGAGCTTTGCACAGAGACAAGCTCAGTCTTCTCACAGTCAGCCTGCAATGTCGTCAAAGCTGCAGCCGCCCACAGGAACACTAGGCTACACCAAGAGCTTGAGGAAATCAATAAAGCCAGTTGGGGCAGAAAGGTTTAGGGACCTTCCCCTCCTACCTAGAATGTTGAACTACCCAAAGTGGTCACCATCCACCCTCCACCTTTGCCACTCCCTGGCTCCTGCTGCCAAAGAACATACGGAGATGGTACTGTCTCTCTCCTCCCCGCCATTCTGTTTTCTACAGACGCCCACACCTGCTTTCATCCACACCTCATAACCACTCACTGACGGAAAGCTTCCCAGAGCAGCTGTTGCTCAGCACAAAGACTGAATTAATCACTCCTACCTTCATGAGCCCACACCATTGTGTTTGTGTCCTTATTCACCCTTAACTCAATTCAGACCTTGGAGTTAATTTGTTTACTCCTCTACTTCTCACGAAAATGCAAACTTCTTTAGGACAAGAGCGGGAAGTACATCTTCCTGGTGTTAACTCAGTGTCCTTACTTGAGCTGATTTTTACCTGGAACCAGAAGATCGGGGCCGGAGATGTGCTTCTGCCGCCTTGGGGATCTATGGCCTCAGGTCAAACCAGATTCCCAAGTTTCTGTTTTCTCTCCTACAAAATGGCAATACGATACGTCTCCACAGCTTGCTGAAGGTTCACATGAGATAATGAGCAGGAAAAAAAAATTTCCAACAATGAAGAACGATACCAAAGGAGGCACTGATTTTTTTTTCCCCCCAATGCTCAAAAGGAACTCATCTTCCATATTTTGGAGTTGCCTCTATTCATTGGAAGTCACAACACCGCTCTCTTGGGTTAACCTAATCCCCCCTCTGCTTCATATCTTGTGCTTTGCCATTTCTAGTTAAGGTACTGGTGTCCTACGGGTGCAGTCTACACAAAGCTGACCAAGAGGAGTCCTCTGATTCACCGTCACTGTCATCAGTGAACTTGACCCACAGCGACGCAGCTCTATGCCAATTGCTAGAGACAGGAAGACAAACCATTCCTCATCTCTGCCCTCAAGAAACTAATTACTTATTGGGAAAATGAGACATTAAAATTTAAAAAACCAAACAAACAGGAAAACAAAAAAGAATGTGGCAATGCTGGGCACCATAAGAACCCTTGGAATTCAGGACAGATGGCTGGATTCTAGAGAGTACAGGGCCCTGGAGCAAAAAGAGGAGCTGGGTTGTGGGGAGAAAGGAGGGAATGGATGCCAGAGCCACTGTCAAGGAAAAACCAATGGGATCTGGAAAACCATGAGGCTGGGGTAGAGGTAGGTGCAGACACAGGCAAGGCACAGGGAGACTCAAAGACTCGAGTGGTCTGTGACGGAAATGTGGCACCCTTGCCAGGTGAGAATGTCCAGGTAGAAAAGACAAGGCTTACAGAGGCTTATTTGTTTGTGGTGACAATTAGATACCCAAGTGATGATACCTAACAGGCGGGGACGGTAACAGATGGTTCTGCCCAGAAACACTCGGAGATGGATATGGAGATTGTCCCGAGAACCAGAGTTGAAGGGCTGAAAGTCAAATCCATCTCCTAGAAAGAAAATACTTACAAACAACAGAGGATCAAGGATACAACTTGGGGTACGACTTGTTGACGGGCCTGGAAAAGGAAAAAGCAACAACGAGCAAGACACACTTGCCTAAGGAGGAAGTAGCACAAGGGGAACGAGTACAGGCTCAATGAAAATGGCCAGAGAATGACAAACTTCTAGTAAGTTTACTCACTCAGAAATCTTCTGCCTTAAGTTCTGAAACTTTCCCCCCTTCTCTGCTACGTCCAGACCGATCTTCATAGTATCTTCATTGTATCTCTACCAGGCAAGCTGGGAAAATGTGCCTCATGCCTCATGCCAGGGCACTGGGCAAAGTTTCTAGAAAAAACCACAGGAGGTTACTTTTCTGCAAATGGCCCCGTGGGTCCATAGGCAAGCTCCTGATTACCCAGAAGGAAAATCATTTGCCAAACTTAGAACCTATTTCATGCCAAAATGTAATTTTCCAAATTCAAGTTCATTTCCTCCTTCTCCCTGTGCATTCTAATCCTGATTTAAATGTATTCTCTCTAGCTTGTCTTTGGTTGCAAAGAATAGAAACAAAGTGGGATAAAAGAGAATAAAATTCAATTTAATTTAACAAATTATGGAATACCTCGCGTAGACACTGTGCCAAGAACTGGGGATAAAACAGTACGCAAGACAGACCAGGTCCTTGCCCAGCTTATGTTCTGGACAGATGGCAGACACTTAAGAAAGCAGTAATTCAGGGTGCTATAAAGAGCATTCAGCAAGAGGATTTAACCAAATATAGGTGGTCAGGATGCCCCCACAAGAGTGTCATTTAAATGGAGACATGAAGGATGAGATTAGTGGAGATTCCATAGGGGGAAAAAAGAAACAGGTAAAAGTATACAAATTTGCCAAATACGGACTGTAAAAAAAAAAATTAAGAAAAATAAGAAACCCAGGATGGAATGGCACTTGGGCCTTACCAGAGAACACCCAAAGAGCTTCTAAGGTGGAAGCTGGGTCTGCTGAGTGGGGCCAGTGGGAAGAGTTCTCTGCTGGAACACAAAGGCAAGTTGCTAGACCGGAGTGCTCTCAAACACACCAGGGTCCGGTAAGGCCCCCCAGGTATAGGCAGGGATTGGAAGATTTCCCTTTGCCATAACGATCGGCAACATACGGGCATTTTCTACGAGCCGCCTCAATGTCACGCACTCATATCGTTTCTGCGTAATCCCCTTGTTTTCTGATGGAACGTGCCTCCTTAAAGGTTATACAGTGAATGAGCTCGGGGAACACAGAACCACGTGGCAGAAAGGGCTCAAACTCTGGGGAGATGCACCCCTTGAAAGAAAGGAGGAAAGAGCAGCTCCGTGTTCGGCAGAAGGGTCTTGCTGGATGGAATGGACGAGTTCTTCTCCTTTTCTCTTCTACGCAAGCCAGTAAGATCAAGTGGCAGACAAACAGCAGTCAGACAATTTTACAGCAGGAATATCAGTATGTACTCATGCTTGAGTCTTGCTCTTGTAGGTATTAAAAGGCAAGAGCAACGAAGGATCATTGTAGGAGTAATGGTAATAAGATTCTACAAAACAGTGAATGTGAATCATGGGGACCATGGTTACCCAACTGACCGACCAGGACCAAGGATAGTTGCTCCCTACAGCAAGAAGGCTTTCCCGAACTTCCCTGCGCGGAGCCAAACCTTGTCGGTTAAGATGCAGCTCTCCTCTCAACAGTGCCAACATTAAGCTTATGGGGGTCGCCTTTAGTCCATGATGAGATCTTCATTGGAATCTTCCTCATCTGTACCCGGGGGAGTTAGAGGGTTTTAAGGTCCCTTTTGGTACCGAGATGCAATGATTTTATGAGCAATCATCACACTCAGAGCCAATGTGTCTCTCTTCCATTTCTCAACCCGACTGTATAGTCTTTGCCTTAGATTTCTATTTCCCATGCTGTACCTCCCGTGCTTTGCCAGGACATCAAACGAATACATATTACCTGAATGAAGCAAGTGTGCTGAGAACAAGAGTGTTACTGCATGCAGGTAAACTTCTCCAGCATGACTACGTTTCTGTTCACAAGGAAGTGATGAATTGTGTACTCATCCGATATCTCCACAAGTGATCCAGATCATAACTACTCAAGGCCAAAGACTATCTTTGCATTCAATCTAACCGTGTACAGTTAAGACTTTGAGGCTATGTGATTTATAGCTAATGACACAGTGAGTAACACAACACAGACATTACTTTTTCTAGCCCGGCCTTTGATGTATGAGGCAGATGGTATTTGACAAACGGACACAGAAAGTCGATGTCTGAACTAGGACCAGAGCTCAAACCCCTAGAGGGAAGCACAAAGGTTCTGTTTATGTCGCGTATTGCCTTTCTAGGTGGGAATGACCAAAATGCTGAGTAGTGGCTGGCCCGACATTTCTTTTCTTCCTTAGTGTGGTGTGTGGTTTTTTTTTTTAATCATTAACTGATTCTGCAACCCAGTGTTACAAACACTGTGATTTTAATAATGAGAGGCCATGGTGAATACCACTTTGGAAGTTTCTGGGCCTTTGCAATTTCCTTTCATACACTGCCCCTCCCCCACCCCCAGCTATACTGAAGCATAATTGAGAAATAAAAATTATATATACATATAAAGTATACAACGTGATGATTTGATATAGGTACACATTGTGAAATGATTATCACAATCAACTTAATTAACATAGCCATCAGCTCACATAATTGCCTTTTTTGTGTGTGGCAAGAACACACTTGGCAAATTTCAAGGATATGATACATTATTATTAACTATGGTCACCGCCTGCTGTGTTTTAGGTCTCCAGAACATATCTGTCCCATAAATGGATGTTTGTCCTCTCTGACCAACAATTTCCCAATTTCTCCAACCACCAGCTCTCTGTAACTCTTTTCTTCTCTGTTTCTAGAAGTTTCTAGACTGCACACATGAGTGAGACCATGTAGTATTTCTCTTTCTATGTCTTATTTCACTCCACATAATGTCCTCCAGGTTCATCTATGTTGTCACAGATGGCACGATTTTTTTCAGGCTGAATAATACTCTATTATATGTATACTCTACATTTTCTTTATCCATTCATCTGCCAATGGACACTTGGGTTGTTTCCATGTCATGGCTAGTGTGAATAATGGTGCAATAAACATAATAATGCAGAAATCTCTTTGCAAAAATGATTTTATTTCCTCTGGAAGTAAACCCAGAAGTGGGACTGCTGGATTCTATGGTAGTCCTATTTTTCATTTCTTGAGGTACCCTCTGTACTGTTTTCCACAGTGGCTGTAATCATGTGGCCCATTTTTAAGTTTCCTTGGTTTAAGTGTTTTAGAGATGAACAGCTAACAATCTGATATGTCACAAACCATTGAAAGACTTCTGCTTAGAAATTTCTCCTAAATCAGGCAAATACACATTTAGGAAGAGTGGAGGAATGCAAGGGCAGACCTCTGATTTATGTATTACAACTTGATGGCCTACAACATTGGCATTGATTTGCTCACTTAAAAAAAATGATAATAATAATTCACCCTGTGTTAAGGACTGTAGGAAGGGTCAATCTCTAAAAGAAGAGAGGCTCCCTCAACAAAACACCGCATTAGTCTCATGCCTCTTAAATTCTACCCATATCCAAAGGCAATGGGCAGACAGAGGGGACAAAAGAGGGAAAGCTTATCGAGCACAATCCTGGGCTAGATTCTGTGCTAGATTCTAAGTCTGAGCAAAAATTACCAGTGATGTGGGCACATATCTGGAATCTGAACAGGTATCTGTCTGATTCATGGCATGCTCTTTTAATTATACCACACTACCTTCCAGAATTCTAAAATACAATTTACCAGGGAACTTCCCTTCTGATATTTCTAGTGTTCCAGGTAATCAGTGTACGTGCATGCATAGCTAAAGCCTTCTGCTTCTTCCAGGGGTTGCTTATGAGTTATGCACTGGTGTTGGCTCATATTGCCTGAGCAGAGTCCATCCTTATCTCAAGGCCTCCATAATTTTCATGACGTGGTGCCCAACTCTCAAAAGATAAAAGCAGGCAAGGAGATATTTTGAATTCTTCTTAAATCACATTAATTCTTTCCCAGTAGGAAGCAACATGTTTCAATGTATAAAATTTAAATCTACAGAAATATAGACACCAAAAAAAGTATATTCCCACATACAGAAAAACCAGTGAAGTTCACAGACTTCTGCAAGATAAAGGGGTTCCTATTTGGAGACACTCTGCTTGGAGGAAAGATGGCACCACAGTTTTAGCCCAGGCCAGAAAAGAGAACAAACAGTCGTGTTTCCTGGGGAGCAGCCTGGGTTGAAACAACATAGGACATTCTGAAATCCATCTGACACAGAAATAATGGCCCTATTACCGAGACTTAAGAAGTGAGCCAACCCATACACATGGGCGAAGAATTCAGATCTATAGCCAGATGCCCAGGTACTTTCTCATTTTCCATGAGCCTTTTCCCCAATGATCCTGTGAGAGGTAGAGAGGCATTTTTTATAGAACTTGCAACCATTTTTCACAGAGATATGTATCAATATTGCTTTGGGTTTCCCTTAATTACTCAAATACATTTCCCCTCTGCTAATAACAAGTTAGCAAATGCTGGAGAAAACTAAGGGGAAAAACAAATGCTCCCTTTCTTCATTAGATTCTGAGCTCAGGATTAAAGGCTCGGGCACCTGGGTGGCTCAGTGGGTAAGCCTTTGCCTTCGGCTCAGGTCATGATCCCAGGGTCCTGGGATCGAGCCCCATATCGGGCTCTCTGCTCAGCAGGGAGCCTGCTTCCTCCTCTCTCTCTGCCTGCCTCTCTGCCTACTTGTGATCTCTGTCTGCCAAATAAATAAATAAAATCTTTTTTTAAAAAAAGGATTATAGGCTCAAAAATGGTCATTCTGTCAACAGAAAAAAAATAAGGTCAATAAACTGCAGTGTAGAATTGTGCCAAGATTTACGTCAAAGGGATGGATTTTTAAAATAAGTACATGTTGTTAAATTTTAGGATGTCTTGGGTCAACTGAATAAGATGGATGTTAGGACAAGGTTTTGAAATGTAATCAGAAATGTTAATGCCATGGTCAGCATATTTCACTTTCTAGGTACTGTTCTCAGCTGAAAGGGGCAATATAAACGTGAGCTATACTTATCTTATGACAGGGACTTCTGGGCTAGCACAGTCTTTCCTAGAATATCTCCCTTCTTGTTGTCAACACTACAGAACCCACTTCCCACGCCAAGTATAACCACCAATGCAGATATGACTTGGTTCTGCCACAGGCCCTGGTCCCCCTCACACCTGTGATGTGTATTCCTCTCCACTCTTCAGATGCAGCACAATAAAGAGGATTTTTGACAAGAGCAACTCACAGGCCCCCAAATGTGCCCTGCCAGCTTGTGCTCCTTGAATTGGGCCATGACTGTCTTCCCTGACCCAACTCCACCAGCTCTCCGTCCAGCTGTCCATTCGGGCCAGACCCTGCCTTCCCTCTGTCATCACACAGCTGACAGCAAGAGATGAGAGCTATTCTGGGGCCAGTGCCTTCCCTGCCCTGGGGGATGGGGCAGAGAGTGAGTCGGAACACCGGGGTGTTCCTCTCTGATCCAGCTATGTCCACATACAACCCCACCACTCGGAGAAGGACTGGCAGAAGGCAGAAGTGCCACATACAAATATAACCATTGGACAGACAGACTCCCAGGACACTCTAAAAGTCTCCAAAAGTAGCCTCAGGCAGCAATCAAATTATACCATACCAACATCTGAATAGAAACCAGCCATTTGCAGAGGAGAGGAAGAAACCATAGTTGATCTTTTACATTTTTAGGTCTATAATGAAGTTATGCGAGTCAGGTTCAGGTCGTCGCTTTTTTTTATGCAGTAATTAAATGCAAACTAGTGGTGACAACTTGTTAACCCACTCACCTACTGATGAAGACTTCTGGCTGGTCACAGTTCAAGGGGGAAATGATTGGCTCCGATATACCAACTCCAAGTACAGCTGATGGACTCTGCAGTTTCTGCTTGTTCTTAACTAGCAAGGTTCTGCACGACCCTTACCTTCACGTCTTTGCACATTATTCAAAGACAATCAGAGACACTGAGCCAACTCCTTTCCCCTAAGCCGTCTCTGAGAAAGTTTCTGTAGGAAAAGAATGTCCTGCCGGACGTCTCCATTCCCTGGCACTGCTCCTCCTCCTTTTCAACACACTAACATTTGCTGGTCTTTCTTTTTCTTTTCTTTTTTTTTTTTAAGATCTTATTTATTGACAGAGAGAGATCACAAGTAAGCAGAGAGGCAGGCAGAGAGAAAAGGGGAAGCAGGCTCCCCGCCGAGCAGAGAGCCCCATGCGGGACTCAATCCCAGGACCCTGAGATCATGACCCGAACTGAAGGCAGAGGTTTAACTCACTGAGCCCCCCAGGCGCCCCTTGCTAGTCTTTTTTTAACCAACATGCCCACCTCCACCTCTAGCCACATGCTATTCTCTCCACAACAACCACTGAGCATCACCCAGCTGTCAAGTCTCGGTAAACAATCTAGGACCAAGACACAGGTCTGATTCCCAAACAGAAATGAAGCAGCAGAACTCAAAGGGACACAGAGTGAGATTTAAAAATAAAAAGCACATTCAACCTCATCTTCTGTACCAGTCCCTGGCCCCGGACGCACCTGCAGACCACGGTAAGGCCCACAGAGAGAACAGCCAGCCCGTCTAATTCAATCTTTCCCATACGAGAGGGAGATAAAGGGAAGGGCAGGAGAGTCTTAAGAAATCCACAGCTCTGAAACTGGATGGGTCTTTCTGGACACGGATTCTGAAAAGGGAACTAAAAGCCCAGGTGACACCCAACCCCAAGAAAGAAGTCTCAAGAAACAGTATCATGGGAGGTCTGGGGACATCGGGGGGACGTTATGTTAGGCCATCTGTTCACTTTGAAAACACGTAGGGTCACTACTTTTTTTTTTCAGGAGGAAGGGTAGAAGGGAAAGTTGGGGTAGGAGGAGAGGAGTTTGTTATACCAAATCTTGATAAATGTTTTAACACATCCTGTGCAATGGGTACTCTCATTCCTCAGCTTATGACTCTTTGAGCGATTTAGTTCTAAGAAAGAGTCAAAAGGTCTCAGGTCAAAGAAAGAGTCAAAAGCTTAGCTGTCCAAACTTTGGGGCGCCTGGGTAGCTCACTCAGTTAAGCGTATGCCTTCAGCTCAGGTGACGGTCTCAGGGTCCGGAGACTCAGTCCCGCATTGGGCTCCCGATGCCTGCTCCTCCCTCTCCCTCTGCCCCTCCCCACCGCTTGTTTTCGCTCTCTCTCTTAATAAAGAAATAAAATCTTTAAAAAAGGAAAAAGAGGTTCCAAGATCGAATGCTCCATGATCTGGGAAATGATTTGTAAACATGTGGTCTTCTCTGAGGAAAAGAGAGAGGTGCTGAAGGTGACGGCTGATGCATTTAATATACATATTGTAATAAATGGGTTCAGCAGGGCAACCGCTGTTGCTTAGCCAAAATCTCTGGACAGAAGTAGGAAGGAAAGCTTGCTGTGTGCAATAGTTATGTGAAGGCATTTCCCACGATATCCTGCAGGCTTTGTTTAAAATAAATAAATAGGGGCGCCTGGGTGGCTCAGTGGGTTAAGCCGCTGCCTTCGGCTCAGGTCGTGATCTCAGGGTCCTGGGATCGAGCCCTGCATCGGGCTCTCTGCTCAGCAGGGAGCCTGCTTCCTCCTTTCTCTCTACCTGCCTCTCTGCCTGCTTGTGATCTCTCTCTGTCAAATAAATAAATAAAATCTTTAAAATAAATAAATAAATAAATAAATAAATAAATAATAGGTAATAATAATAATAATGAGGTGAAAGTCTTCTCCTGATGCTTCTGGACCTAAAAGGGGAAAGAAAAGGGCCATGAGGAGAACTGGCCGGCCTAGCCCCACATAATGATGTCATGGAAAACATGTGAGAGTCTTGCCTTAGTAGGCAACACCAGCACACTTAAAACTCATCATTGTCATGATTAATACCATCAAAACACTTATTAAGAACCTAATTATGAGGCCTATCAAAGTAGGGAGTGAACTGAGATCACCAAAGCCACACTTGCTCATAGGTTTATAATGGGGCTGAGGTAAGGGGAATCATCTTATTTTTAAATTAAGATTGGATATTAAATTATAAATAAAAGTAAAATCAATTAACATTAAACTGACCATTTTAAACAAAGGTATAAATGAATTGTACTACTTACCATGACTTGAAATGAAATACTTAATGCTCTGGAGCCAAGAAGAACAATGAGTCCATTCATTAATTGCTATCATTATTTGGGAGCTCTGTTGACAGCTCTATTGTTCACCCTAATTATTTTTGGCCTAAACTCTCTAGCCCTTACGATAATCATTAGTAATGATGCATCTGAATTTCTCAGACCTAGCTCAGGTAGTATTTTCACATACCTAGGATATGTGCAGCTGAGGCCCTGGGTCTTTCTTTTTTTTTTTTTTTTTTTTTTTTTTTAAAGATTTTATTTATTTATTTGACAGAGAGAAATCACAAGTAGGCAGAGAGGCAGGCAGAGAGAGAAGAGGAAGCAGACTCCCTGCTGAGCAGAAAGCCCGATGTGGGGCTTGAACCCAGGACCTGGGATCATGACCTGAGCCGAAGGCAGTGGCTTAACCCACTGAGCCACCCAGGCGCCCCCCCTGGGTCTTTCTTAAGCCAATGCATGACAAAGATCACAAGAGAGCTACAAACTGACTCAAATTCACTCCCACCTTCCTAGTGCTGGCATTCCCATAGAGAGCTAACATAGGATTTGAGCATACAGGTATCAAGAGAGCATTACGGAGGCCTACGAGAAAGATCTCTGGAAGCTTCCCATCCCAGAGCTGGAGATCTCATTCGGTGGAGAAATGTCTCTAGTCATTAAAGACCGATCAGTCCCTAGTAGCTGTAATTAATACTTAAGAGAAGACAGCAGGGGAATGAGAAAGGAGGTTGATGGGCGAGCTGAGAAATATTGCCAGAGCCCTCCATTAGAATCAAAGATGGTACTCCTTGTAATTCCTTTGTCTCAGAACCTCTTCGAGAAGCCAGATAAAGTAGCTTAGTCACAAGGCCTAAATTAAATAACAGCCAGAACTGAACTGGGTCAAAGGTCATACTATCCTCACAATCCTAGCACACTCAGAGCTTAATTTCAGAAAAAAATCACCCCTTCCTTTCTCTTAATATTCACACCAAAAAGTACACTTTTTACTGCAAAATCTCTCTACCTTACTCATGTAAGGAAATTCAAACTAACACCACCCCGAAATTACCCCTGACGTAATTCTTGTCCCATCCCACATACCCCGCCATCTCTGGACAGAAGGAAGGGCCATCCTTCTCCAAAGTGCCCCACACCGTTCCCACCCTTTCCCATCCCACTGACTGACTCTGTTTAGGCTTCCTACAGTGACCACTGACACATCTTTTTAATTGGTGTTCCTGTCTTCAGGCTTGAAGCTTTTCCCGAAAACAACTTTTCATCACTACACCCCTTCCCCCAAAACCCTTCAAGGAGTCTCCAGTGTGCAGAAGATAAAGGTAAATTCCACGAAATGGCAGTCAAAACCTGCAACGAATGGAACTGGTCTCCAAGTTACCTTTGCAATAATCACACAGTTACCCAACCTAACCCGCTACTTAGTCAATGCACAAAAAAATCCACTTTACTCACTCTGGCCTCCCTCCTCTGCTCACGCCGGTCCTACAGATGGCGGTCACAAGCTCAGCTCAGGAGCCAACACCACTTAATAACTTGTGTGACCTTGGACACATTTCTTTGGCCTCCATAAGCCTTGGCCTCCCCACCTGCAGCACAGAGAACGATGGCCCGCAGCTCCGAAGCACTCTTCGAGAACTTGATCCATGCACAGTGCTCCGTGGGGTGCATGTCATCATTGTCTGCTTTATAAATTATAAAATTAAATGAGCTTTTTGCAATTCTTGAAGGTGACACCCAAAGTTCACCTGCAACACTAGAAACTTTTCCCAACTATATCCGAGGCTGCCTCTTGGAATTCTTAGTGTGCTTAAATTTCCAGGCATAACATAGCAGCAAATAACCCCGGTTTTCTTCGGGTTTGTTGTTTTTTTGTGCTCCTTTACCCAAAATAGAAGTTTCTTGTGTGTTCGTTTCCTGTGTGTCTCCAGCAGAACTTCCTTCGGGCCCGGCGCAGAACCAGCACTTAGTCCCCGGCTATCCCCTAAACAAAACTAATCTCCCTATTCCAAACTCCCCTCCGCCCATTTTATCCATTACTTCTTTGGCACACCTTATATTATCACTTTAAGTTTTCAGCATTAAATTTCAAGCTCCAATCAAGCACCTGAAGGACAGGAGCCCGATTTTATACCTGATTATCTTCGAAGAGACTCTTTCCTAGCAGTGTCAAATTTAACTGCAACTTAAAATGACCTTGGGAGCTTTTAAAAAAAAAAAAAAAGGTAGTAATTCCCAGGCCCTATCCCCAGGGGTTCTGACCTAATTGGTCTTTGGCCAGGCCTGGGGATTCTACCGTGCAGCCAGGGTTAGGAGTAACTCGCAACCAAATACAAACTACAAGCCAACAGATTCTTGCTGACTTACTGATCAGCAGGTCTGCTGGACTCTAAGGAAGCCTCCCAGTCTTCCTGTCCTCCAAGTTATCCAACCCATTTTCTGTGTTCTTTGCCCTACATGAGCCTCATGCCACTTCCTACTGTTCTCCTGATTCCGCCCAGCCTGCTAGCCTAAAATTCAGTTACAGAATTTCCATCTAAGCCCAGCTCCCTGAAGATTTAAAGGGCTACTGACTGAGCATAACTTCATTGTGTCCCTAATATTCTCATTGATATCCACTCTCTGCCTTACTTTATAGACTCTCAGCTTCAGTGGAGGGTTACCAGAGCACAACCAGAGAAACCATGAAATCCGCTGTATTACAGACCTATTTCAAGCCCGTCCAAGAATGTCCTTGGAAGGAATCCTGTTACAGTGCAGGCTTGTCTAATACGGCCATTACTCTGGATTCTGGCTAGTGTATTAGACTCCCCTTTAATTAGCTAAGGACAGCAAAGGTCATTGCCCGTCTCTTAGGGTTCATGGTCAACTATACTCAAGTAGTATTCCCATAGAAACTTCTCTTTTAATAGCACCTAAATATTTCCTGAGTTCCCGCAGTAGACAAAATAGATAGGGTCTCCCTCCTTGGAGAGTTTACAGTTTAGAGAGAGTGGGCATAAATAATAATACAATACACAAGTAAACAAAGAGATAACCCTGACTCATGACAAGTGCTATGAAAGAGAGAAACAGGTTGAGTGATGGAGCATGGCTGGGTGTGGCTTGGCGGACCGAGGAAGTGGAGATCTTTTAGAAGATATCTCAAGGTTAAGAACCAGCTGCAGAAAATGTTCCAGGTAGTGGAACAGCATATGCAAGGGACCAGAAGTAGAGAAGAGCTTAGCGTGTTCCAGAAACAGCATAGAAGGTGTAGATGAAGCACAGCAGGACCTGGGAGGGACAGGTCGGGCCAGGCTGGCCAGGTTGATGTGGGCTTTGCTAGGCCTACGGACTGTCTGCTGACCCGTCCTGTTCAGCGTTCACAGCTCCCTTCCAAGGCAGGTTGAGGTGCTCAGTCCTTCTTTTAGTATCCCTTTTCGGTGCTTTTATCCAAAATTTGACTGGAAGCAGACAAGGTATGCGTATCAAATCCTCTCATGTCACAAAAAAGTAATATGTTGCATGAAATAACCAGGATTTTTAGCGCTTGGTATAACTAAGTTCAACAGGGATGAACCACCCTTCAGTGGCTTTCAGGACAGAACCCAATCTCTTCGGCAAGGCATGCAAAGCCCTGCCCACCCCCACCGCTTCCTCCCTCATCAGTGAGCCCCAGTGAGCCCGTTGTTCAGCCAGTCCTGCAAGTACCCTCAGGCCTTTTCATGCCCCTTGGTCTTGCAAAGCTTACTCTGTCTGCCTCGTTCTCCTCCACCTCCTTAACTTCTATTTGTCTTCGAAGAGGTGACAGAGATACCAGATCCTCCCAGGATCCTTCTCTGGCCCTCTCCCCACACTCTTTCATTCCAACAGGGTTAGACAGCCCTCCTTTGTGACTGCCTAGCACCCTGCATACACTCCTGTCCGAGCGCTTGGCCCATATGGGGAATTTCCATTTAATTATGTGTCTTCCCTACAAGACTGAACTTGGTGCCAGAACCGCACGGTGGTTCGGAACTGCATCTGAGAAACAGTATCCAGTAGAGCCCCAGATGGTACTCAAAGTTTACTGGATGAATGAGTGAATGAATGACATACAGGCTGGAAATCACCAGACTTAACAGTTGTTTGTGGAGTGCAGATGGGTGAAAAGTGGGATTCGAGGTGATCACAGTTCCAAGAGCCCAGCCAAGCAAGCCTTCACTAGTGGAAGTACAAAGCACAGACTGTGGAAAGGGCGTTGGGTCCAATTGCTGAAACCGTCCTTTAAATGCAACTCGGCTCTCCAGGATAGGGTGATGGAAACAATACCATGTCTGGATTTCTAGATGGACCATTCAACGAGCTCCTAGAGGGGGGAAAAGCTGTGTCTTATCAACTTTGTGTCTCTAGCAAGGAGCATCACACACAGAGTAAGGGCTCCGTGTAATATACGCCCACTGCATATATTAAATGAAAGTGGAGGGAGTTTAGTCCAATGTGACTTAGCAGGACTAGAAGAGCCTTTGGATATCTGAGGGTCCTGCACCTGGACAATTAGATTCCTACTGCGTGGCTCCAGAGTCTGAAATGAAGACTCTGAGTAGGTGGGTTTCGCTTCATGAACACCCACAAAGGAATGGGCTGCCTAGCACAGCGGCGAGTACCTCCTTCCCCACCGGATGTGCAGGCAGAGGCTCGGACAACCTGTGGGTTCTGCGGAGGAAGTGCCCTCCGGCACGTAGGAGGAGAACCAGGTGGCCTCTCGGGTCCCGTCCAAAGGGCTCTAAGACTCGGAGACTCCACACTTGAACATGAAAAAGGTGTGTCTGCTTTAAACATCCTTTTGGTAGACCACGGTCAGCGTTTCTCATCAGATACCCACTCAGTGCTCCCTGGGTTTTCCTCCAGCGTGGATTTTTGAAAACAACAGAAAATCACAGTGACTTTTTTTTTTTAAAACTGATTTTTAAAGGTTTTGGTTTTGTTTTGTTTTACAAACACGTGTTTTATTTTATTTTATTATTATTTTTTAAAGATTTTATTTATTTATTTGACAGAGAGAGATCACAAGCAGGCAGAGAGGCAGGCAGAGAGAGAGGAGGAAGCAGGCTCCCTGCTGAGCAGAGAGCCCGATGCGGGGCTCGATCCCAGGACCCTGAGATCATGACCTGAGCCGAAGGCAGCGGCTTAACCCACTGAGCCACCCAGGCACCCCTTATTTTATTTTTTTATTGAAGTTTTCGGTGTACGACATACTTCTTCAACATTTGTATGTGAAGTGATATGGCTTGAGCCACCATTTGTCACCATACAAAGTTGTTACATATTATTAACTGTATTCCCTGTGCTGTACATTGTATCCCCACGTCTTCTTTATCTTACAACTGCAGATCTGTACTTTTTAATCCCTTTCTCCTACTTTTGCCCATTTACCTGCTCTTTAAAACAAATTCCTGTGGTCTCTCCAGTAGTCTCTCTCTTCATCTATTTTATGCGCTTTATTTATTTTTTAAATTTTATCCATTTTATAGGCTTACCTATTACCTCAGAAGCCATAAAAATCCAAAAACTTGAGGGTAAATTTCACTGTTTACCAGAAAATGCATGCTGGGCTGAACAGAAACCCTAAGGAACAGAGAAACCCTTAAGCCTTGTCGAGTCTGGTTCATCCAGCACAGAGAAAACACATATGTCCATGCTCCTCACAGGCCCCTCAAAGACACAGTCCACTGCTTCTTGTGACATGCCCTGACCATTGTCCCTCCCACCCCATCCCTACAGTGCCTGACCACAGGCGCCTCTCCTCTGGCAGCCTGCACCTTTGTCTCTCCACCAGCCTGCCAGCCCCTGGCCAGCAACTGTGCATTACGTACCCTGTCTCGACACAGGACACCTGAGGGACACCATGACCCCGAAGTGTAAATGCAGGTTTGGGGAGTCAGACCTGAATTTGAGTCCAGACAAATTGTGGGGTTCCTGACAGAATTATTCATCTCTCTGAGCTCCACTTTTCTAAACTGAAACAAGGACAAAAGTAATAATTATGCCATAGGATTATTGTGGGAATTAAATATTAATGAGGAGTTCCTTAAACACTTGCTTCAAATACTCGACACAAAGGCAGAGAAAGTCAAATACTGGCTGGTGTCTCATACATGGCGTCTAAACGAAAGTCTGACTCATAGGAACAGAGTAAGAAAGTGGTTGTTAGGGGCTGGAAGATGGGGGGAAATAGGACAGGTTGGTAAAAAGGGTACCAGATGAGTAAGTCCTGAAGATCTAATGGATAACACCATGTTGTATAATTAAAATTTGCTACAGGAGTAGAACTTACAAATACTCTCTCACACAAAGAGAAAGAAAGAAAGGAAGAAAGAAAGAAAGAAAGAAAGAGAAAGAAAGAGGGAGGAAGGAAGGGGAAAGGGAAAAGAAAAGGAAAGGAAAAAAAAAAGGAGGGAGGGAGGGAGGAAGAAAGGAAAGTATGTGAGGTGATGAGTATGTTAATTAACTCCAGGGAGAAAAATCCTTTCACATGTATATGTATCACAGTGGATACATATACAAAATTATCATATATACTTGAAAAGTCTTAAAATTGTATTTATCAATCATACCTCAATAAAGCTGGAAACAGAGAAAAGGCACTAGGGATATTAGGTGAATGTGTAGTTATCATGGTTTAAGAAGGTCCATTTATGTTTTAAAGAATTTATTTAGGAGTTAACCTTATGCAATGGGCTACGCTTTGCTCTGTAGTAACAAATCCATGTAAGGAAAAAAAAGAAGCCATTTGTCCAGGAATTCATAATCTAGTACAGCAATAGATAAGTAATACACACAGATATTCATAAAGCAAGGCGTTCAATTACATATAGAATAAAAAATAGAAGGCCTGTAGAAATTAGGAAGAGGGAGTGAAAACTTCTGCCCGCCCTGTTCGGGGAAGGGAATGGCAGTGAGCTGCGCTCAGAGTAATGGGATTTTGATTAACAGAAGGAACAAAGACAAGCACTGTATGCAGCAGGAACATCATGACCGAGATAAAAAGACAAAAACATGCAAGACAGGCTAGGGAGAAAAAGTCACAGAAGAGAACCAGAAGACCAGCGCTCAGATGTGAAACAGTTTCTGTACTTTGAACCTCTCTTTTCCATTGAAAGTCGCTGTTTCTTCCAAGTTCTCCTGGGAGCCATCACGGTATGTCTGAGCTTTTCCTTCCACCATATGGATTACTAAAATGATTTTAATTTATCTTTAAATGTAAGGACATGTTATCAGTGAGGAAACTGTTACATTAGTCCAGGTAATAATGGCCTGAACTATGAGTATCAGTGAAGAGAGAGGCATAAAAGAAAAACTCCACGCTTTCTGGAGACGGATCAGAGGTGGGGGGTAACGGAGAAATCAGGGACACTCATCCCCGAGCTTGCTGCTTGGGACCAGGCAAATGGTGATCCCATTAAATAACAGAGAGATGTCAAAAGCAAGACCTCCTTGGAAGGGAGGGGCAGAGGAAGAAAGACGAATTTATCAGACTTGCAGACTCTGTTGTACGAGGGTAAATTGGTCACCTCCATGAGACAGTCCACTTGAATTACCTACCCTCTGGAGGGTGAGCGGCACAGAAAATTCCCTCAGTTTTATGATACTATTGTTGGAATGTCTCAGAACTGTCAGGTCCAGAGGAAAGAAATGCTTCTGCCCAAATGCTCGGAGGCCTTCAACCCCTCAGAGCATTAAGGGGCTGGATTTCACTGCATCCGATGGAAATCTCTCTCAGATCATGCCATGGTCACAGGAAGCAAAACACGGATCAAGAGGATATATGCATGAATGTATATATAACCCACATATTTTTTGCATACTTCCAAATTGCATTGTTTATGCAGCTGTTCACAAACTCAGCTTCTCTGTTTATTTTTGTCCTTAGAGGAAACAGAGCAGAGGGTTCTGCCTATTAGGCGAAGGGAGATCAAAGAGTCCCCTTCCCGGCCGAGAGGGTATTCCACTAAAGCCTTCCATCTGAGCGGAGATCAAAACAAGCCTGCTGCTCTCTGAACGGCTCCTCCGCCGGCAAGCTTACAATGGCACCTGTTCGAAGCCTCCTTTCACTGCTCCCACCAAATGGACAGGCTTTGTGCTTTCCTGGGAATGAAACGTGAAATAATAGCCAGGCTCTCCAAAGAGAAAAGCACTTCCCACCAGGTTTATTCAGACAACATTCCTCTCCCAGAGCAGGTAGCGTGGTTGTTGTTCTATGAACCAAGGAGGGACAAGAGCCCAAAAAGGTCAACCAGCAATGGAAAGGTATCCAGCCATTAGTGCATGGACTTGGGAAGCAGGCAGATGGCAGACTCTTGGGCCAGTGGCGGGTGTGTGTGTATGTAATCAACGCCCTCTGTGTTTTCTCTTCCCATCCCTACGATGTGTCACCCTCTTAATTGGTTCTAATCACCTGAAGCAAGACGACAGAGTGACATCTCTTCCCGGCACCATTTTGGTTGGCACATGAGACAGGCCTACCCTTGTAACCTGTGAATAGAGCATTGTTCACCATGTGAGCCTGTGGCCTCCTGTGAAGCCCTCTCCAATCTGACTGGGGTTTACTTCAGGATGTGCTAATTCCCGTCAGAACTGCAATGTGGCTGGCTGGGTGGTGGCGTGCGTGACTCTGGCCTCTGACACTTCTCCTTCTGGGAACTTTCAGGGCAGAATGGCCACTAGACATACCATCTCTCTCAGAAACTTGGATAAGATGATTATTTAGGATGGGACGACTAGTTCTACACCCCAACCCCTGTTCTGGGGCTGCCCTTACCCCTACTGACGTTCCTGTGCCTTCAGAAAAACAAAAGTTGCCATTTGATCCCAAATCAACTTGGGGTGGGAGCCATGAAGAACTAGCTCTGCAGAAAACGGGGTGGGGACTTTGGTTACTGCTTTCATGTCTAGGTACCCGCAATCCGCTATCAAGTCTGCAGCAAAAGGTGCAAGTGGGTCGTACGGCTGACATAAAGTGGACAGTCGTGCACGGTAGAGGGATATGTAATCCCACTGGACCGGGGCCAAGGGCAGCAGGGTGTGCGGGGATGGAGGTTGCTATCAGAAGGCTGAAGGTGGAGATGCCAACAGGAGCCTCCTGGAGGAACTGGGAAGAACAACCACAGACAGATCTGGACTTCACGCTGCCTTTAAATAGGACTCCTTCCAAGAAGGAGTGCAAGGATCACCCAGTTTCCATGATAAAAATTACATTTGCAACACAGCTGGGCTATACCCACTTCTAGGCACGGAGTAATGGAAGGGAAGAAAGAATTTACAAGTACACGGCTGACAGCAATGACCATCCCAAACAGCCAACTGCTGACGGAAAACCCTTAAGGAGGCTGAGAAAACCAGTGGAGTTCAGAGCTCTAGAAAGCTGTGGAGCTACCCGGCATGCTGGTTCAACCCAAGGACTGCAACATTTCATTGCAAGGACACCATCAGCATTCCACCTCTTGTCTTGCTATGTGCCGTTTCCAAATACTACACATGCGCATGAAAGAAGTGATTTGCTACCGCCCTCTTCCTCCTTGAGGCAACTTCTTTGGATGTCCTGTTGGAGCGCCTCCCTTGGCCTGAACCACTTTCCTCCTTGACTGTCTTCTCCTTGGACAGACCTCATGCTCCTCCTGGTTTCTACTGCTGTTGTCTGTCTGTTTTGGATCTCCCTCAGGGTCCAGAACGTTCTCTCACATACTTGAGACATTCAGTTTGCAGTTGTTGCCTGATTTGTTAACTGACTGATTTCTCCACAAGACGGTCTACTAGGAACCCATCATAAGAGGAGTCAGCCAACCAGGTAATTGGACCGCTGAAGTCCCAGGATTTGCAAACATAGTGAAATGCTTCCTTTAACTTCTGAAATGTTAACATATCATGAAAGCATTTCATAAATAGCTCGTTTGTCTCTTTGTACAACCCTGTACACAATGAAGGCGTTATTATTCACTCTTCTTCACAGATAAGGAAATTGCAACATTCCTGTCTTAAGCAGCCTGCCTAGTCACGCACTGATTTTCACATCAGTGCAGTGAACTCAATCATTCAGTTGTCAAGAGCTAATCAGATCTATACCAGTAGGTGACACCTGAGAGTTTACATACATACTTTCTCATTTAATCACCATAACAATCCTACATTATGGGTATCATTATGCCTTTTTTTTTTTTTTAAAGATGAGGAAACATGCTCAGAGTGTCTAAATAATTTGCCCACATTTACACACCTGATAGGGACAGACGGAGAATTTAAACCAAAGTCTGTTCCTTAAAAAGCTGTAGGCTATGATTCATACACAATGTTACTTCTCAGGGAAACCTGGAAAAACAGAGCCAGCACTGAGAGCCAAGCCTCACCACTCCAGGGCACCAATCAACCCACTGAGTCCCACATGACAATGGCTTACATTTGTTCAGACACTTCTAGGTAAGGGTATGGATGTCTTCGACATATTTGTTTTTATGTTACCCACCTTCCTTATCATAAACCGCAATCTTTCTAGTTTCCTGTAAGCCAAACAGCAGGCACTTACATCTCTGCCATGCTAAAAATGTGGTTTCTTGACTTGTCCCCATCTCTGACAATTTCTTCCTATCCTATTTTAGCTGAGTTCCTTCTTGTTATACAGTCATATCCAAATTCACCGCGATGGTGGTTCTGTCCCAACCATCTGAATGAAAATGATACATCAAGGTCATCGACAACCAAGTGTGGATCATGACTCTGCATCTCCAGCCAGCTCTCAGACACTGCCGGTGCCGCTGGCCCAGGAACCATACCCTGTCTGATGCTGCTCTTGACACTTCTCAGTCTTGAGTTCATTGGACCCCTCAACTGCACTGAACACCCTGATCACTTACTCCTTTCGAAATTCTCTTCTGGACCCTCTTTTCTGATTTTTCTTTCATCTCTCTGACAGGGGAGGGGGGCTGTTTTGCTCAGGCTCCTAGTTCTCTGCTATTCATTAAATGCTGGGATTCCCCAGGGCTCCCTCCTCGGCCCATTCCGACCACTGCCCCAGTTCACCGTCTTTGCCTGGATAATGACAAGAGCCTCCTAACTGCTTCTCCTGCCCTCAGTCTTCTGCCTGTCAAAGCCATCCTCCAAAATGACTCTCCCCCCAAACCAGACCCAAGCGTTAGTCCCTTGCTTAGAACCATGATGTGATTCCCCAGGGCCTCCAGAATAAAAGCCCGGCTGGCACGGGACCCTTCCTTGCCAACCTCTCCGTGACTCTCAGAGCCTTCAAACTGACCCGCCTGTAGGTCCCAGACACATGCTATGCTGTCTCAAACCACAACATCCTTGGTCCTACTCTCCCTCTTCTCAGCATGTCCCCAGCTTCACCCCAAGGAGTCTCATTCCCCTGGCTAATTCCTATTCATCCTTTAAGTTTCAGCTTGGGCTTTCTCATCCATAGACCCTTCCCCAGCCTTTTCCTGCTGCCTTCTACACAGACTGAGCTAAATCCCTTCCTTTGTGCTCCCACGGTGCCACCATGCTTACCTTTTCCAGAGCGCTCCACAGAGTACTTAATTGACTTATAATATGTTTGTATCCCTTTACCACTCACTGAGCTCTGCAGGGATAATTCATCTTTGTAGCTGCGCCCTCAACCTTTGGCAAGGAGTGGGTGTTCAATGAATGTTTTCTGAACTGACTTAAATCTCTATTGCTCCTGTGCCAGATGGAGGTGCTCAGCTGGTGAGCCGCCACGTAAGGGTCTGTGGTTCTAATCAGAGGACCATCTTTCTAGATTCAAGAGAAGTGGCCACCGACTTCTGGCTGAATTTGTTCTCTTGTCTTCCCACTTTGCCCCCTCAGTCAATCTGAAAGTCTTCCCATGAGAACAGGAATCCAAATGGGAAGCTGTCTCCAGCAGGGCACCCCTGGAGAGACGACAATGCTGGCGCTCCGTGTGTTACCAAGTAATACTGATGGACTTGTCTAGTGGGCGGACCAGAGCTGGTCCAGTGGCCATCACATCGGTACATGGACCATCATACAGGGAGCCTGCCACGATGTTCCTTGAGCAGCTACTGACAAATGTCCTTATGCTGTTTCTCTTTCTGAAAATCCTCAAATGGTTAGCTTAAGGAGGTAAAGTAGTCTGGCACGATTTTCTCTGAGCCAGTCATCACTAAGGAACAACACAGCCCCACCATTCTGAGAACAAGGAAACTCAGATCTACCCAGGCCCCTTCTCTCCCAAACCCCATCACAGGCATCCCACTCTCTCAAGGTTTTATAAGTCATGTATTTAGAACTGGATTCAAACATGGCTTTTGCCACTAGTGCCCAACTGTGTTCTGAACAAGGTGAACGAACACATTTGCTGGGCTCCCATGCCAATTCTGATGAACTCAGTCAACCAAATGATCAATGAACCAGAATCAAAATACTCATAGGTGAAGCTTGGAAATTCCAACGGGAACAGCAATAATACTCTTTTTTTTTTTTTAATTCACTTGTTGCAACTACGATTCTAATGCTTTGCCATGAACTGTGAATGATTAAACTCTCAGTTAAATTTACTTCCGCAAACATTTATTGAGCATCTGCTTGAAACAGAGAAATGTGTGCACCATGTAATTACATTGTGCATTTTCCTAAGTTTCCTAGTTGATATTGAAGAAGCTCCAAGTATGCCACCAATGAACATGATATCTGTGTTCAGAAGAAAAGTCCAAAAGAAGTGAAACGACTTACTCTAGGAATGTAAGTTACTCTAGGAGCTCATTACAAAATTAGAAGTAAACTCAGTAAATAAAAGAGCCTCCATTTCTGGTAAAACAAAGCCTTAATTTCGTCAAGAGACACAGATGCTATCCTGACCTCTTAAGACAGAAATGATGAAAAGGAGGGATTTTTGAGGCAACGGTGACTCATGATTCGAAAACACACAACTCACCCCAATGGTTTGCATTGTCCTTCTGCTACACAAGTCTTAGGTTGAGTTTATGTGGGCTTATTTTTACTTTTATTTATTTATTTTTAAAGATCTTATTTACTTATTTGAGAGACAGAGAGGATAAGAGTGCGGGAGGAGAAGCAGAGGGAGAGGGACTAGCAGACTCTACATTAAGCACAGAGCCCCACACAGGGCTTGATCCCAGGATCCTGAGACAGTGACCTGAGCCCAAATTAAGAGTCAGTCACTTAACCAGCTAAGCCACCCAGGTGCCCTTATATGGGCTTATTTCTAAAGATTTCATTTTTATTTATTTGACAAACAGAGAGACAGTATGAGCTGGGAGAGGGGCAGAGGCAGAGGGAGAAGCAGACTCCTCTGCCGAGCTGGGAGCCCGACGTCGGGCTTGATCCTAGGACCCGAGATCATGACCTGAGCCAAATGAAGGTAGATGCTTAACCGACTGAGCTACCCCAGCATCCCTGTGGGCTTATTTTTTTAAAAATACAACTTCCAAAGAGGCATTTCAGACTGTATTATCATTAATAGTCTACTAATATTTTATACAACTACACTTACAACACTACATAAAGATTGGTGGTAAAAATAATTTCCCTAAGGTCACAAGATCATCAACCATCAAAGTAATGTTCAATCCCATTTGCTATAACATTCAAGAAACAGAACTTATTTTAGCAATGTCTGCTTCTGCCTATTCATCCTGGAGGCCTCAGCTTAGAGGCTGCCTTCCCTGGACCTTCCCTCACTGCTGCCCCAAGTTCTTGTCTGGGTTAGGTGGTCCTTGGCACACCTACCCACCCCCCTCATGGAATCTGTCATTTGATATTGTACCGGTGACCTTGTATTTCCTCCTCTACCTCTCCCACAAGAATGAGGGCAGAAACTTTGATGCTCTGTCATCACACCTGGGAGATAAGTACTTGAGAGTTTTTTCTTAATGAACTCTAGTTGAAACAGTGAGGGCTGTTTTCTAAGGTTGTTTTTTTAAAAATATTTATTTACTTGAGAGAGAGAGAGAGAAGGCACGCAAGTGAGCAGGGAGAGAGGCAAAGGGAAAGGGAGAGGGAGAGACAGGCTCCTCCAGCAAGCTCCCTGCTGAGCGTGGAGCCTGATGCGGGTTTGGTCGCAGGACCCTAAGGTCACAACTGGAGCCAAAATCAAGAGTCAGCCACTCAACTGACCAAGCCACCTCGGCACCCTGCCATTTCTTTGTTTTAGTCAGAAAGTTCAGTGTGGATCACTCCATCATTTAAGAGTTAAATTGAATTCACTAGGTTTTTTAAAATTAATATAATGAATGTACCGTGTTATACTTTCAGGGGTACAATATAGTGATTCAACAATTCTATACATTACTCAGTGCTCTTCGAAATAAATGTACTCTTAATTCCCTTCACCTATTTCATCCATCCCACCCACCCACCTGTCCTTTGGCAACTACCAGTTTATTCTCTGTATTTAAGAGTCTATTTTTTTTTGTTTTCTCTTTTTTTATTTGTTCACTTGTTTTGTTTCTTAAATTCCACATACAAGTGAAATCATACATTACTTGTCCTTCTCTGGCAGACTTATTTCACTTGGCATTATACCCTCTAGATCCATCCATGTTTTTGCAAATGACAAGATTTCATTCTTTTTATGGCTGAGTCATATTCCATTTTAAACACACACACACACATGCACAGGTACACCCCGCATCTTCTTTATCTGTTGATCTACTGATGGACACCTGGACTGCTTCCGTAATTTAACTGTTGTGACGAATGCTGCAATAAACATAGGGGTGTATGTATCCCTCTGAATTAATTTTTTTTTATATTCTTTAGGTAAATACCCTGTAGTGGAATTACTGGATCACATGGTAGTTCTATTTTTAGTTTTTTTTGAAGAGCCTCCATAACTGCTTTCCACAGGGGCTGCAGCAGTTAGCATTCCCACCAAAGGTGCACGAGGGTTCCTCTTTCTCCACATCCTCACCAACACTTGCTGTTTCTTGTGTTTTTGATTTTAGCCTTTCTGACAGGTGTGAGGTAACATCTCATTGTTAACTCACTAAAGTTTCTAATGCAGACATTGTAAATTTTTGATAAGCTTGTATAGAATCCGGGGCACCTAGGTGGCTCGGTCAGTTAAGCATCTGCCTTTGGCTCAGGTCATGATCCCAGGGTCCTAGGATTGAGCCCCATGTCGGGCTCCCCGCTCAGTAAGGAGTCTGTTTCTCCCCCACCTTGCCACCCCTGCTGCTTGTGAGCTCTCTCTCTCCCTATCTGACAAATAAATAAATAAAATCTTTTTTTAAAAAAAGCTTGTTTAGAATCTGATTTGTATAAAATCTGAAAAAAATCACAGCCATCTGTACAATTTCCTGAGCACAAAAATAGGGTAGTGAGTTCATTAATAATTTATTATTAATTGTATTACTACTAATAATTCTATATATTTCAATAATTATTTAATAATTTAATCTAATTTAAATAATTAATATTAATAATTTTATTTCCAAATGGGTTACACTCTGAAATGATGCTATGACCAATTTAGGGCATCTTTCAGTAACTGCCAGCAGGGGATGGATTCTTTCATGCGAAGATGTTTAATAGCAGTTTTATATATCAGGTGACTTAATTCTTCCAATTTCTTCATGCTTTTCACACCTCAAAGTCCTAAGAGGTTTTGCAATTATTCTGATCACCAACTTTATGGGACACGAAGGTGGCAAGAACTCTGTCTCTATTATACAGAGGTTTCACTAAGGAAGAAGGGAACGGGGGCGCCTGGGTGGCTCAGTGGGTTAAGCCGCTGCCTTCGGCTCAGGTCATGATCCCAGAGTCCTGGGATCGAGCCCCGCATCGGGCTCTCTGCTCAGCGGGGAGCCTGCTTCCCTTCCTCTCTCTCTGCCTGTCTCTCTGCCTGCTTGTGATCTCTGTCAAATAAATAAATAAATAAATAATCTTTAAAAAAAAAAAAAGGAAGAAGGGAACGGATGTTGTGTGACAACAGAGTGTAAAGCTCCCTGAGCTACACTGGAACTGGCTGATGATTCCACCAGCCTTTCTTCTGGGGCGTCGTGGGGCTAAAGGTTCAGGGGCTCTGGTCTTATGAGACGTAGTCATCGTCTACAACTGCAAGTTCCAATCCCGTGTTCTCTAGCACGCGGTGTCCTCATCAAATTCCAGCATATTCTATTACTCCCATTCCCTTTTCATGTTTAAGCCATTGTGAGGAGTTGCTATGCACTGTTTAACAGCTGCCATTGAGCTCCTATCTCCCCACCCCAGTAGGTTACACTTTAGTCTTGTAGATTAACTTGAAATGAACCATCATCCCTCCTGGGGAAGTACAATCAGTATGGATTTAGAGAATTAAAACAACCGCAGACACTTAAATATAAATAATAAGGGTTTAATTTAAGGATTCGCACACCAGAGTGGACAATTCCACATAATAAAGTCTATTAGCCAAGTGTGACAAGTTGCATATTATAAATTCTTGGGCCAAAAAAAAAAGGAGGGTCCGGGGAGGAGCAGCAACATCTGACAACTGGAGGTGTGTGATCAAGATGGTCCCTTGATAGGAGAAAGAGCAACTGAGTGGAAAACAGGGGGAGAAGGTGAGCAAGAGAAAAATATATTGCCTAGAGTAAGACGAGTGCTGAAAGGAGACACCAGACTAATCTCAGCGGGTTCAGTAAGTTATAGTAAGGTTTGAAACCACTCTGTTGGGGTGCCTGGGTGGCTCCTCTGCCTTCAGCTAGGATCATTATCCCAGGGTGCTGGGATCAAGCCCTGCATCAGACTCTCTGCTCAGCAGGGAGCCTGCTTCCTCCTTTCTCTCTGCCTGCCTCTCTGCCTACTTGTGTTCTCCGTCTGTCAAATAAATAAATAAAATCTTTAAAAACAAAACAAAACCACACTGTTTTCTGGACCTATTAAGCACCCAAAATATGCTAGGTGCCAGGGGCACAAGGATGAATGAAGCACATTTCTTGCCCGACGGAAGCTCACAGCCCCACAGGGCAGACAGTCAAATAAATATGAAATTTCAGGACAGTATATGGGCTAAGCCAGGTACTGCTGGAGGAGGGTGCAAGGGAAGGGGGCAGCTGGTATGTGACAGGCTATGCATCTAGCCATCTTGGTGACCTCTCTCTGCAGATGTATTCCCCCGGCTCTCTGATGCAGAAACCTAAGGACATATAGGTGTGTGTATACACACACACACACACACACACACACACACACACTTTAAATTTATTTCAGAGGTGAATTCCTTTGTCCATTGAGATTCAGGAGATCTAGCTCAGTCTCTACAGCAAACCCAGGGGCACCCTGCACTATGACACACCCATTTCCCAGCCCAGGAGGGAGAGGCTGAGAAAAAGCAGGGTAGCTTGCCTAGTCACCCACTGCATGCGCACGCTCTGTCTCCAGGACCCATTGCGTTGCCGCGCCATTCTTAAAACAGACTACAAACTTTCGGAGACTGTCATTCAGACGAACAAAGTCAAAACCCAACCCATCCCCGCCTCGCCCCCGTTGGCCCATCCCCCTGGCAAATGCAGAGTCACCAGCCCATGGAAATTAGAGGAGCACTGAATGTCTTCCGTGCTGAACCCTGGCTATTTCAGGATGGGGGCAGAGGGAATGGGCTGGACGGGTGCTGGCAGGGTGTGACGGGAGGGCCCGGGGAGATTCCAAGAACATGAAGAGCCTCACACCCACCCCTAAATGCGCGGACCTCCCTGGCCCTTAGCCCAGTCTAATCCAAAGGACCTCATTAAGATCTCTCTTGCAAAGTCGCCGTTTCCTTCCGAGGGAAAACCCCAGGACAGCCTGCGGACAAGCTGAGGTCGAGGTGCCCTGTGCTGCTGCTGGGTGACCCAGCCATAGGATTCTTCAAGCTTAGTGCTTCTCCTAGAACGTGAGTGGCGGCAGCCGAGTCAGGAGACGGAGGAAATACTGTCAGGGACAGAAGCCCGGCTCTGGGAACGAAGCACAATCTCTCTTAGGTCAACACAGTAGACCGGGTGGGGAAAAGCAATCGGACAAATCAAACCTTAGGCTGTCATGATCGATTTCATTGATGATTCCATTTTTTAAATGACGCTGAGTAAGTTAAGATGCACTGAAGCAAAAAGTAGGACTATGACAAGACACTGCTGGCTTCTAGTTTACAAGAGGAACTATAGGTTCCTAGAGCATTTTAGAGAAGCTGTATTTAAAGGCGTAGTAAGACCTCACCGTGATCTTGGTTAAGTAACTTAGTCAGGGTTTTGGTTCTCTTTCTAGCAAAAAACAGCGCAGTGGACTATAAATTCTTTCCTGTTTTAAACCTCCGTGCTTTCATATCTTTCTGCAGATAATTTCAGAAAGTTCTTAAAGACTATCTTTTTAAGTTGAAAAATGCCCAAATTAAACATTTCTTTTCTAGTCTCCAAATAAACAGGGGTTGGGGCAAAGACCATCTTACCTAAGTAATTGTACTGTTTACCATTTGTTGCTCTGGATGACAAAAGCTTATTTAATATCTCCCTTACAAAGTACTTCACATTCTAGTTAAAATTATTTAGTATTTTCAAACACCTATTTGATTAAAATATATATAAAACTTCTGTGGTAAAATGTGACTTATTTTCCAGTGATTTTTACAATAAATACTTCAATTTGTTTAGAAAATAATACTTACAAATCATTCTCAATTCTGGGAAAAAGTTAATAAAAAAATCAATTAAAAATAAATCCATTTAATATGCAGGCTGCATCCCCAAATAAAAACTACACCTATCTGTGCAAAAAATAAGTATTACCATTTTCACTAAACTGTAAGACTATCCTTTTCATCGGAAAACTATTTAAGGGAGTCCTCCTGATCACTGGTTTTAAGAAAAGGCATTTAACAGGGCGCCTGGGTGGCTCAGTGGCTTAAAGCCTCTACCTTCGGCTGAGGTCATGATCTCAGGGTCCTGGGATGAAGCCCCACATTGGGCTCTCTGCTCAGTGGGGAGCCTGCTTTCCACCCTCTCTCTGCCTGCCTCTCTGCCTACTTGCGATCCCTCTCTGTCAAATAAATAAATAAAATCTTTCAAAAAAAAAGAAAAGGCATTTAACAAGAATGCTCAAAATAACAATATCCCTGGGGTGCCTGGCTGGCTTGGTGGGTAGAGCATGTGACTCTTTTTTTTTTTTTTAAAGATTTTATTTATTTATTTGACAGAGAGAGATCACAAGCAGGCAGAGAGGCAGGCAGAGAGACAGGAGGAAGCAGGCTCCCTGCTGAGCAGAGAGCCCAATGCGGGACTGGATCCCAGGACTCCGAGATCATGACCTGAGCCGAAGGCAGCGGCTTAACCCACTGAGCCACCCAGGCGCCCCGAGCATGTGACTCTTGATCTCAGTGTTGTGAGTTCCAGCCCCGTGTTGGGTATAGGGATTACTTAAAAACAAGATCTTAAAAAAAAAAAAAAAAAAAGCAAGGCAACAGTATCTTTAATGAGAACTGGACACAACCCAAAAGTCCATGGACAGAATGGATAAATACATTGCATTATATCTCTACACTGGGGAGCACACAGCCATGAAAAACAGAACAAACAGCAGCTACATATAACATACACGAAGCTTGGGAATGTAATGCTACATAAAGCACAAGTCATCAAAAATACACACGGGACGCTTGCATTTCTATAAAGTTCAAAAATGAAGAAAGCTAAGCAATCTCTGTTTTAGGGATACAAACATATGGTGAAACTACAGAGAAGAGCAGGGCAGAGAACTGAGACACTTGTTGCCTCTAGTGCAGGAAAAGAAGGGGACAGGGTCAGGGAGGGGCACAGGGTAACCGCAGGAGAAATGTCCTTCCCTTCAACTCAGTGGCAGGTACACAGGTATTCAGTTTTATCGACTCACATTTAATTTTTTTCTGATATTAACAATAAAATAAAATAGTGTTAAATTATATCCATCCTGGAACAGTACCTAAGGCAGTAAAGCGTAATGAGTAAAACACGGAACTGCGTCCATCTTTAGCTCACTTCGCAAATATGGACACTAATAGGTTCCCTTAGACTTCAGCCATGGAAGAACTTCACTGTTCTTCGGGGGAAAATACATCCTAATCATTCTAGGGACAGTTGTGTAGCCTGGAAATAAAGGATTGGGTAAGGAAAGTCAAATGAGTCATAATAAAAGAAAATCAGAAAAATTTTTTAAAAACATTGCTTACGATCTATTTTGCACCCAGCACCACTTTTAAAAATATGGAATTCAGGGCATCTGGCTGGCTCAGTCGAGAATGCGACTCCATTTTTAAAAATTTTTTATTTATTTAAATAACCTCTAACCTAATGTGGGGCTCAAACTCGCAATGCTGAGATCAAAAGTCGCTCACTCCTCTGACCACGCCGGCCAGGTGCCTCAAATGTGTGACTCTTGATCTCGGGGTTGTGAGTTCCAGCCCCCATGCTGGGTGTAGAGATTAGTTAAAAATAAAATCTTTAAAAATTCTTTTGAACTAAAAAATAAATAAAAAGAAAAGAAATTCTTCAGGAGTCTAAGCTCCCTATTAAGCAACAGAGCTCCCCATGTGTGACAAAGTTGTGATTTCTCTTCTCCTCCTCCAGCCATATTTTTTGAGTATCCCTGTTTGTCACACTCTGTGTGAACACTGTAGAAATCAGAGATTATCCCCTCCAGTACTTAATCTCTAACCATGTAAACTGTGATTTCCTCTCTTCTGCCACTATGCCACCCAAGCAGAGGTCTTTCTCTTTACTTCTCTGTTTCCTCATTTTTAAGTGCAAGGAATACTAGTCTTTCACATGAGTGTGGCAAGAACTAAATTCATTAATTCATGTAGGGCATTGAGAGCAGTGGCCGGCACACAGTAAGTGTTAAATAAATGTTTGCTGTTACATTTATTTTTGTTTTTATATTTATTTTGTTTTTCATTGTTATTATTGTCCCTTTGTCAAGTTCACCTCCACTTGGAGAAAGAAATCACAGGTAACATGCCCCATGAATGCTTCTCTTTGAGGTTGGATTTTACCCACCAACATCAGTGACTGTTTCTTCTTGAGTTAACCTACCTTCCGGGTACACACCCTTCACCAAGGCCATTTTAGGGGTAAGGCCAGTACCTGAGGGATTCTCAGCTCGGTGGTTGGATAAACACGAGGAGGAAGTTATCACCAGTCAGCTTCATTTCACACCTCCTACTTCCCAATGGGCTTCCTCAGTCCAAAGGCTGCCTGGGACAGGGGAAGTCTCATCCCAACCCCAAGCACCTAAAACAAAGTAAGAGTGCACTGAGCACCAGGGGAATCATGCTTTGTCCTTCTTGAAAGGTCTGGGAGCCCCGAACCCGAAAGGCTGAAAATTCCAAAGGCACATAGAGACGGGTGTGCATTTCCGCAGCAGAATGTGAGCCTACGGTCAAGTGCTTTACCCAGCCGTGCAAAGCCTCCCGGCTGGGGCTGTGATATTATAACTGCAGAACTTGTATTATTATTGCTATTATTTCCAGGGATGGGCAATAAGTTAAAGTCAAATAAGAAGCCTGTAAAATGTCACCCTCAATGTCAACCTCAATGTCAACCTCAAACAGATAAATGTCAGTCATTTGGATACTCCCAAGCTCTTGTAAGCTGTCATTCTCAGCTCTCCTCTGGGAAAATGAATTGAGAGTTGGGACAGCAAAGAAAATTTCCCAGAATTCAGCAGAATCTTGACCACTTTACTGTCAGTATTTCTAACCCCTCTCTTGGTACAGAAAAATCTTGTGTTATTTCTAGAAAGGTTTAGAAATTCACCCTTAGTTCCAAGAGCCTTGTCTCAATTTAAGAGCATCCCTGCAAAATTCCCACTAAACTCCCACTTCCAAGGTCGTTCACACGTCACAGGAGGACAACAGAACCTTGGTCTGTGGTGAATCAAAGGAGGGGTTTTGTGGCCTAGAATAACTAGGATGACGTCATCTGTTGTGGATCAGAAGTAACTTTATTAGCCAACTACGGAACCCTGATTCCAGTAGTCTAGTTCAAGGGCCTGCAAACCTTTCCTGTAAAGGGCCAGGTAGTAAAGAGTTTAGTTTTGGGGGGTCATTCCATCTCTGCCAAAACTGCCCCTCTCTGCTGTCACCCCAGGAAACCCACCAAACACAATATATTGGGGGGTGTGGCTTTGCCCCCATCAAACTTCATAGTCACTGATATCTGGACTTCACGTAATTTTCACGGGTCACAAAATGTTCTTCTTTTGATTTCTTTTCTTCCATTTACAAGTGGAAACACCAACAAATGTTAGCTCCTAGCCGTAGAAAAAACAGGTGGTGGGCCAAATGTGGCCTGCCTTTGGTCTCGCTGTCTTAAAAAAAAACACATAATGCATGTTATTACCCTGAAACGGAGGCAGTGAAGGGCCCAAGAGAGGTTTTCTGACAGGATTTGCACTGTGAACTCTGCTCCCACTCGCCCTGTTTACATATAGCAGGGGACATGCGATTTCCTGCCTGGCACTGTATGCATATGGTTACTGTATTATCGTATAATAATGATCTTTTGTGACCCAGGATGATGAAACTCTTCAACGCATCATTAATATATATGCTAATGAGGCAACATGCGTGGCTGGGCAGGCTGCTGCCCAATCAGGGGTTATCAACTGCCCTCCGGGACCAGGAACGCCTCTGGTAATAAGTAGGTACTCACCGGGCAATTTCCATAATGAAATATTCCATTCCCATTTTTGAATCTGTTTTCCTGATGGGGACAGCATATCTGTGCACAGAAGTCGAAGGACCCATGCTCCAAGCTTCAGTAGTATAACCTGTTTCCTGACCCCCAACTCTTCTTTCCTTGTTTGCCAACATTCTCTTCCACACCCCACCTCCCACCTTTCACCCATTTCTGCCTACTCCTCTCCTACTGGGTTACAAATGCAGACACAGTACTTCTCTGAATTCATAGCTTTAACAGAATATTCTCAACAGGCTGCCCCAAATCCCTATCTCTCATTGAGTCCTATTTCAACAATGGTCCTGAGGAACTTAGGGAACAAGGTGAGTCCTCCCTACACAAATCAGCCCCGTTCCATGGCAGCCATGATGACACACCAATGGGTCCTACTCCACCTGCTTTCACCTGCCCCTCCCCCTACCACTGAGCCTGGACGATGTCACAAGACACTGCTTGTAGGAATCATCACTGTAAATGGTGGGACAGATGTCCCGCCCTGTTCACCGGGCTCACACCATTGAAAGGGAGAACTCCTCGAGAGAATTTTTCTCACCCTATGGAGGGGATTAATCAATTAAAGTATTTCATTAGCAGATACTGGACCTCCTAAGATACCACTGACTAGTCAAGAAACAATTCCAGGAGAAACCTATGTCCAACTCCTGTCCACGCAGCTCCTTCAACACAACAGCCAGCATTACCACTTGGAATGAAATCTTAAACTAGCCCCATGAGCAATTTAAAAGCTGTAAACCAGGGCCTTTATTTGGAACTCCCTGTGAATCACAGACCCAATAATATACTGGGACAACAACTGTTTCCCAACCTGCTACCTTTTCCACATCGCCAATTAAAAAAGATCCCAACTGAATTTTTTTCTCTCAGTACGCTGAAATAAGAGAATATTTGGGCTCTCTTGCACAAGAAGGGACTATCCTGAACTGTACTCTTCAAAGAAGAAAAGAATGCAAACTTGCTGGGAAATCCTGCCACTTTTCTGAAACAGTTCTTGAGATACACAGCTATATGATGAAATATTTCCTATGGGTAATTATTCCCAAGCAACTCTTGTAAAAGAATAAAGGAACAAAGCACATTTTGTGACGATGTCACATTGGCCTGTTTGTGCCACTCGTTTAGGAATTTACAAAATTCTGAATTCATATTACCAAACAAGAAGGTGAGGAATCTAACATACCTATTCATGAAGACTTGACCTCAGCTCACAGACCACCCGGGTTGCAAGCAGCCTTAAGAGGCAGTTGGTGCTGTGACATAACTCACAAGAATGCCCTGGAGTGAAGGGGTTGTTTTTAAAGATATTTAGTTTTTTTTTAGTTTAATTCATCAAGAATAGTGACTTTTCTCTAAAGGGCTGTGCTTCAGTCAACCAAGATGCGGTTATGATTATAAGACTATTATTTTCAACAGAAGCTATCAGTTAGTGAGCATTTACAAGCCAGGAACTATGCTAAGACCTTTGTATTCATTATCTCATTTAACCTACATGACTAACCCTAGGCAGCTAATATTTTTTTAATATTTTTTTCCTTTTGTAGATTAGGAAATTGAGTGTCAGGGAGGTTAAGTGACTTGCCGAAGGTCAAGCAAACAATAAAATGCACACAAACCCAGTACCCTCTGACTCAAAATCCATCCACTAGGATCACTCCACTAAACAGCTTCCTGCATTCGAGTTGTGGGGTACAAATTACCTCAATCTCACCATTAAGCTGATATCTATACTACAGTGATTCCCAACCTTGACCTTTCATTATAAACTCTTTTTAAAAACAGAGACTCCAAGGGGTGCCTGGGTGGCTCGGTGGGCTCAGTGGGTGCCTTCGGCTCAGGTCATGATCTCAAGGTCCTGGGATCGAGCCCTGCATCGGGCTCTCTGCTCATCGGGGAGCCTGCTTCCTCCTCTCTCTCTCTCTGCCTGCCTCTCTCCCTTCTTGTGATCTCTGTCTGTCAAATAAATAAACAAAATCTTAAAAAAAAAAAAAAAAGAGAGACTCCCAGAACTCACCCCAAGCCCCACAACATATAATGTGAAACAAATTAGTCTCTTAATGAAGTGATGCCAAATAAGAGGTCAGATATTTTTCCCCACTAAACTTACTAGTGAGTATTTCATGAAAAATATTTCAAGCCTTCACTCTCCGGGCAACTGGTGGTCATCTAGTTGTTAAGCATATTCTCTGGTTCACAAGAATGAATGGATGATGGATGGAGGGAGGGATGTATGGGAATTCCACCCTTGAGCCCCAGAGAAAAGCTTTCTTCAGAGGACCTCAGCTCATGGAAGTAATGTGACCAAAGAAGCCTCAGGCATGTCACACGGATCAGGACACCTGGAGCAAGGAGATGGGTTCAGAATCACAACGCCAGAAGGCAGTAGGTCTACGATCTCGCTTCCTCCAAAGACATTACCACTTCTTAGAATTCGTCTAGATGCATTTAGAGACCCAAATAATCACGGAAAAGGAAAGGCTGACTGGCACACAGTGATTGTAAATATGTATAAAGGAGTTAACAGGTGCAAAATAAATTCCTTCACAAAGTTCATCAGACCTTGCTTTATATACAGTATGGACCCGCCCCACCCCACGGAAAGGAACAGGCTTGACTTCTAACTTGCATACTTCCCTATAATTACACATAGCATGGAGCTTTATACGAAAGAAACAGACCTGAATTCCAATCTCAATGGTGCCACCTACTCATGTGACCTTGCTGCCCTTTCTTCATCTCCCCGAGTTTCCCTTTTCCCATCCAAAAAGCAGTGCTTACAATAGCAATGATTTCATTAACATAAACACCTTCATGTAGGCAAACACCTTATATCTGCCACAGGGTTACCATTTACACTTATTGTTATTGTTATTTTGCAGTTACTTAAAAAGTGAAACGCACTCTGTTGGCACAGCAATTGTTCCAACTGCCAAGGCTCGAGGTCCCAGTTTAAAAAAAAAAAACAAAACAAAACCCAAACCAGTACTCCAATAGAATGTTCCTTTATGCTGCGCTCAACACCGGGGATCGAAAACGTGCTTCCAAGTTACACAGCTGTCTAACGTGCTAAGAGCAATAATGAGTTGCCATGATATGCAGGGATAACAAAATTAACAACACCCTCCAAACAGTCTCCTCTGGGGCGACTGACCAATTATTTCCATAAAATGCTCAGTCATGAGAAGAAAAGGACTTGGGCTGGAACCTAAGTCAAATATATCCCTATCTGTCTCCTTGGGTGAAAACTTGCTAAAAAGCCACCGTGGCTATTCTAAGTCCTCGCCTGTTTTTTTCCCAAGTAGTTGCAAACGGAAGATCCAAGGTGGCTCTCTCCAATTTGTTGCCAGTTCCGGAGCCCATTGGTCGCGAGAACAAGTCCTTCTGCGAGTTACTTACTCCGAGAGTCGCACGGCAGCTCTTTGGAACTTTTCTTCGTAATGTGTACTCCATTTGCAGCCTCCAGCCCAGCCAGTCCCTTTTATGAGGAATAAGATTCCACAGAAAAGATCCAGAAGGTTGACTGAGCAAGACGCAGCGAAAAGTGCCGTCTGTTTGATTTCCTCCAGCCACTGCGTGAGTCCACGCGGGTCAGATGAATTGTAGACTTGCTCCTGCAAACCATGAAAGTCCGCTCGCTGGCAATAAATCTGACAGATCCACCGTCCCCTCGGCCGTGTCCAATTTGGCCACAGTCCTCTAGATGTGGTCATTAATTCCTGCTGACTGTGGCTGTCACTGCCGAGCACCGGTAAAAGCTCAGCGACACCGGCTGCGGATGATCTGGGTGGGACGCAGGCCCTAAAGTGCTTGGATTGATTTGCTTCTCCGTATGCACAGTGGACTCCTGGGCAATAAGGGGTTTGGGGTGCACTCAAAAAATCACCGTTGAGCTTCTGACTCCCCGCAAGACTGAACTACTAACAGCCTACTGCTGACCGGAAGCCTTACCGGCAACATAAACGGCTAACACGTGTTTTGTATTCTGCGAACACGTAAGCCGGAGGAAAGAAAACGTTACGAAGAAAATAGTAAGGAAGAAAAAAATGCATCTATAGTGCTATATAGAATTTATTTTAAAAAATTCATGCATAATTGGACCTGTGCAGTTCAAACCCGTGTTGTGCAAGGGTCCACTGTATTTAGGCAGAAAGGGATGGTCGAGGAAGAGGAACGCGTTGGCCAGCTCTTGACTGTACGAACTGTTTCTGAAGATCTTGTGCACTGAAGAGTATTTTTCCCTCTGAAGGGACACAGAAGGATAAAGCTCCCAAAGGCCACTTTTTGGTCAAAATGTCTTAGAGCACTATTTCTAAACTGGAACAAGGTTGCAGAGAAAAGAGAAATGTCCCGGCTGTTAAGACCGACTGAACAGATGTCACTGTAGAGTAACACGGTCTCCGTTACCTTCTCCAAACCGTAGGATGGCCATTTATTATCCCTAACACACAGCTCTCTGTGGGATTTCCACGGTAACAGTTCTCATCCCTTCCTAACAAGCCCTGCTACCACACATGAATGCTTTCACAGCAAATCATGGTTCCAAAACATAAGGAGAACTTACCCAGTTTACACGCCAACACCAATATCATTGGTCCCTGTTTATAATCTACATTTTAACATTTTTAGATTCTTTGGTATTCCTAGCTGTCCCTAGACAATTTTAAGTTAAATTGTCCATAGCAATGGACCACAGGTCAAAAGCCAAGGGTTGTATAACAGCTCAGCAAATAGATACAAAAGCAAGACGCAATAAAAGACAACTGATTGTGATTTTAAACATCAACAACGTTAAGAAGGGAAAACAACCTAATGACTCTTGCTTGCATGATTATTGATGTGTATCTGAAATAAACAAACACTTCAAGGAGCAATTTCCTCCTAGTCCTAGTGACGGGCTCAGAGATGGTTTACTCATATGCAAAAGTATCACTTGGGGGAATGGCAGCTATCTTGGTGATAAATAGTATCCCCATCTAGCCAGGGGAGGAAAGTGAGATCCAAAAACCAATTACAGAAGCTACAGTGGTTGTTTTAGTGAGACTTGTACACATGTGTCTAATTATAAAGTGTTCTTATTTCCCTACTGTGAGACTGCCTACAAGTTCTGCATTTAAAAGCTTCTGTGTCAGGACAGAAAAGCTATTAAGAAAACCATCAAGCGTTCCACAAGATCAAGGGCTTTGTGAGTATGTGAGGTCTCCCATACTATCACTTTTCAATGTTTATACTATGAAAAATTTCAAACATAGAGAAAAGTACAAAGAGTAATGTAATGAACATCTGTATACCCATGACCAGGCTTTGCTAAATCTGAATGCTTAGCCATATTTACATTAGGCCTTTTCTTTCCCTTAATAAATAATTACACAGGAAAATAAAGACCCGTGGGTAGTCCTCCTCATCCCATACCCTTGCCTCCCTCAATAATATAAACTATTAGTCTGCATGTTTTCAAGCAGTATATAAATAGTATCAATCTACAACTTGTTTTATTCTCAACACTGTCTTTCTAAAACTCACCCACATTCAGACACGTAGAATATGGTTCTGGCTCATTCATTTTCATAACACAGAATTTCATTGCATGAATAGACATATTTTGTATCCTTTTTTCCTTCTGAAGAGTGGTTTATTTTAGATTTGTCACTCTCATAAGCAACACAGAAATGACCATTCTTAAACATGTGTCCCTTTGCACACGTGTACAGTTTTCTCACGGCATCACCCCAGAGGTAGGGCTCCTGGGCTGTAGCTTTTCTGGGTGTTACCACACGGCTCTCCGAAGAAATTGTACCAAAAAAATATTCCCACCATCAGTGTATGAGAATGTCTATCATGCCACATCGCTGTCCTCAATCGAGAGTTTTGGATTCTTTAATTTTTCTCTATCTGGTCATGTGAAACGGTACGTCATTTTAATTTGTGTTTTCCTGATTCCCAGGGAGGCAGAACATGCTTTCATCTTTACTGTCTAAATATTCATCTCTAAGAACTTTAAATCTTTCTACTTGCCTTTTTACTGCTTTGTACGTGATCTTTATGTGTCCATGTGACTTTGGGAAAGTTACTTAATTTCTTGGCTTCCCATCCATGGCAGTAATAATACCTACCTCCTAGGGATGACTTCTAGCTGATCTTAAAGCTCTTAGCCCAATGCCTATTAAATGATAGGCACTCAAAAAGAAAAAAGTCACCCTTTCTAGTATGGTTACAAATATGAAGAAGGGCATTCAGGGTATTTCTAGCATTTCTCCCAAGTTTGTAGCTGCCTCTGGGATAAATAAAACAGGACTCAAGAGGAGGAATCTCAGCAAATTTCTTTGCCCAGGCGGCTCCCTCACCACAGAAGACATAATATCAGGACTTGGTTGTTTGTAAACTACCACGAGGGAAATGTACAAAGTTGATTCTCCTAGCCATCGCTTAAACTAAACTTCCACGTTACACTTCCTTCAATATACAAGCGGTCGTGACCTTGTCTTTGAAATGACCGTAATCCTGAATTTCAACAAAGGTTAAGTTACACAGTGCAAGGAACTCTGAGAAGAGGGAAGTGAGTGCTGGAGGTTGGCAGGTGAATCAGTATTAGGGACCTGCTGGGCATTCCTGGGTGGAGATAAAGCTATGGCTTCCTAAGATTCCACCAAGCCCTACACCATTCCATCTTCCCACATCATAAGCAATCCTTGAATTAGAAAAGCGAAAAGAAAATCACATTGCTTATCACACACATAAGTTGTTTTTTTTGTTTTTTGTTTTTTGTTTTAAATAATGACACTGACATCACCAAGGCAGCAGGTAATCCTGCATGACTCACACTGTGAGAATGCTTATGTGTCCCCCATACCCAGAAGAATATGTTCCTCGGGACATGCTGGTAAGCTAGAAGGATGCAATAAAAAGGAGCCACGTAAGCTTGTCTGCTTGGACTCTTAACATATTTAGTTTCGTGCGGGGATCCTCCCAGATTGGCTTCTATTCAGCCGTATCTTGAACTTTCCTTGGAGAAAGGCCATGTTCTTCTTTCTGAGCTCTGCCAGTGGGAGTCAGGGAGCGTAGATCGCTGTCTTCCAGGCCTATCAAGTAGTCCTGACATCAGCTTCAACTGGTGACTGGCAGGGTCCCTTTTCAGATGTACTTGCACATCATCTAACGTTCAGAATTCTCTCCCTCCGTATTTAATTTCAACGGGCGCTGAAGAAACCAGAGACTTAGCTTTGCAGCTAAAGAAAGAGGCCCTCTATCCCCATATCTTCTCCAGGGCAATCATGTGTCAGAGTCAACTCCAGCCCAAACATAATTAGACCATCTTCTGATACCTATCTAGCAGCACTGCTTTCTTCCTTAAACGTGTGCCAAGTTTCCACTTTCAAGAAGTTAAATTGCCATATAAAAATGCCCTGGTGATGATGAGTAATTAGACACTGTAATGGAAAATTAACTGTGTTTTTATTTAGAGCATTCATTTTAACAAGACTCTTTTTTTTCTTTCCTAACTGTTCTTAAGCCACAATGAAAATACATTAAAACCTGAGGGGTTGGGGAGGTTTTCTGGTTAAAAACAAACACACACACACACACACAAAACACACACATAAACTTCTTCCTGGAACCACTTACTTTGCGAATATCACCAAGTTTATCCAAGGTTCTGATCTGAACCACATTATTATTGCATTCTAAGGCCAATTCTCACCCCGTCATCTGTGCTGTGGAGGAAGAAATAGCCATTCCAACCCCACAGGCCGCTAATGCAGAGGTAGGCACTGGAGAGGCGGCACACGGGGGCTTGTCACACGTGGGGAGCCTTCTCCCTAATACCCTACAGTCCCCTCTTCCCCTCTCTGTTCCTGTTGCTGCCAAGGGAAGCAGGGTGCTTGCAGCCGTGGCTCCAGACGGCTCCGTGAGCAGCCGGGGGCTCTGGGCAGCCCTCCGTGAGGAAGCTGTGAGATTGGGGTTCAGCTCTGGGGCCGCACTAAAAACGACCCCACGACATGGCACGTGCGACGGCCTTCCCCAAGGAAGAAGGGCGAATGAGGCTGAAATCTGGACATCTCATCCCAGTCCCCACAGCCCTCTAGTCCCATGTTCCAGTGATGAGTTCATCATGGGTTCAGCCACAGGACCTGAGTGCACTTCGATCTGAAGCTGGATGAGGGGCCAGCGGGGCAGTGTCCCACTGGCAGTGTCCCTACCCATACAAGTTCACGGGTGTCATACCAATGAGGGAGCCTCAGACCATGTGGCCTACCTAAGCTTTCCAACTTTGTTCCTGCGGGACCTCAAAAATAAAGTGCCAATGACACCTAAAAATGCTTCTGGCCTGACATTTATTCAGCCCTCCACAGTGAACACCGAATGCTGGGCAGTGCCCAGGCCCTGGGTCTCTTGTTTCAAGGGGCTCCCTGTGTATCCAAGTAAAATCAATCTTCACCATTGACTATCCAGGCACTGACAAGCATTTCAGAAGCCCCCTTAGGTTGGCCCGTGCAGTCCCACAGAAGGACAGTGGGCTTCAGGCAAGGCTCCCTCGAGCAGCTACAGAAGTTTCAGGGAAACCTGCTCTTTTTCTTTTCCCCTATCCCTTCCTTTTGTGGGTTTATTTTTTCCCAGTTTAATCTCTCCTTATAATTTAAACAACCTTTTCGTTACAGCTTTCCCTATAGATCCCTGGGACTTATTCGACCTAACAATCTTTTCACTTCGATTCCTCAGCTGGGTTACAACCAACAACTTTGTATAGTCCACGCTTATATCCAAATGTGGTTTCAATCTGGACACACAACCCACAAGAACACCGGCAGACTGGCTTCAGCAAAGAAGTATCACAAACACCGTTTCATTCTGGCTGTATTTAACGAGGTTAATATGACATGTTGGCTGGCAATGACACCCCTTAGGGGGAGTTCAAACAGAAAAAGCTATCTGGTGAGCAAAAGTATTTGTCACAATGCTCCCCGGTCCCAATGCCAAACTGCCCAGTATGTTCTAGAGAACGACAAAGAAGGGTTTGACAGTGGTTCTACGGATAGTTTAGAGGAATCTGTAAAGTATCCCAACTGTGAGTCAAGATTTAGAGTAAACGGGAACGTAATGAACTCGTTAACAGTGCCATCACCGAGCAAGAATGAAGATGTGTTGAATGAAATTGCTGAATTCAATGATACTAAAGACTGCAGACATTTGGAGAGGCATTTTAACCTGTGGACTAAATTTCTAATCATTTTCCCCTTGGTTATTAGGGAAATCAGAACCAGAGAAGAAACCGCTGAGAAGCTATATTCACCAGTTAAAACAGACTCCCTGGGGAGCCCCTCAGACTCTCTGTTTCACAAAGGAGTTATAAAATTGAAGGAGTAAATGAGACAACAACTGAGGAGGCCCAAAGAGCTCAGCTCCAGATCCACTCTGACTCTGGATGAGTCCTATAGCCTGTGCATACCTCGATTTGTTTACCCTGAGAATGGGAACAGGAGGAGCAGTTATAAATAATCACTAATAAATGCCCATCTGCCTCTGGCAGAAATACACATGCCTGTTGATAATGGTCACCCTCCCAAACCCCAGTCTACCTTTTTCCATTCCAATGGAATTACATTCCAATCCCCAACCCTGAGACTAAAACCCTGAGGGTTTTAGTCTCAGACTGAAAGACCACACTGAGATTTGGGGAGTCCCGGGAGCCAACCCCATGAAGCAATGGCTGGCCGCCTAACTCCCAAGAAGTCATTACATGTGTCCCCACCTCATTTCATTTTTCACTGGGATGACACCCAATCTTTGTGATAAAATGAACCCAAAGACACCACCCCAAAGAATTTGTTTCTCTTGGATCCACCAAAGCATAAAATGTTCTCAATGCCACCTCTTCAGATAAACACCCTTCCCCAAGTGCCCCTCTTAACTGGCTAGTTGACTGTCCCTTGGGGGCGAGTGCCCAGACTTATCCCGGGTATGTGACCAGGTTGGAAAAGTCTTCCTGATTTCTGAGTACCCTAACAAGGACGGCTGTGCAGAGCGTGGACTAAAATGGTGTCTAAGCACTGATGCGACCCTAGCGCCTCACAAAAAAAGGACACTGTGTTCTGGGAGATTGGTCTGTGATCTCTGTGACCCCTTCCAGCTCCGTACCTCCACAGTTGGTTCTACAAGGCCAGCCAGTGAAGGTTCCCAGGAGACCCAACAGAACCATTCCCCCAGGGAAGGTGAAAGAAATTCATCTGTAGGTTTCAGTGGGTTAATGAAAAGTGGGACCCATGTGCGGGTCCCAGGCAGCACAATGTCCAAATATCTACATTCACCTTCCCCTGCAAAACGCACATGGGCAAGGCTAGGGTCATTCTAGGTTCTAAGTTTAAATATCATAGAATTGTAAGTAAGTAGCACAGCAGGCTGGCTTCTCAGTATCCTCAAGAAAACTCGTAGGATAAATTGTTATACCTTTGTTTTCGTGAAGCAGGCCATTCATCTTTTCCACCCTCTGTCTCTAAATATCAAACTGAAAGACAGAGCCTTCAAAAATGACCCGCCGGCATCTCTGCCCCGTACTCCACCCCGAGAAGCCAGATTCCTTCGAGCAACTCTTCCACCAAGAAACAGTAATCACGACCAGAAAAATGAAATTATGCACTCAAGAGTTCAGCAGTATTTATGACAGCCTAAACGGTACCTCATTTTTAGCTTTTACTCACTGTCAAAGTTCTAATGTTTCTGAGAGATTGTTAACCGATTTCTAAATGGCAATATATTTCCATTCCAAATGGTGATGTCTGTTACCACATTTAAAAATAAAACCAACGTGTTATATACTAAATAAATCCCAAACATATTTCACACCTCATCAGGGGTCCGAGCAACAAACTTTTCTTTCAAATGGAGGCTCTCTTTGGACGTGGTGTTGTAAATTTTATTTTAAATCTAATGACAAATGCTCCTTCAGTTCGCCTTCAAAGGACAGGATCCCCTTTCTCACTGTCTAGTTTGTGATGTAGAACATCTCTTGGGAAACTTAAATAAATTTAGAGACAGCCTTCTAAGCCTAAAATTACTGTATTTGTAATAAGAAAGGGCCTATTTAAATAAACGACAATTTTTTTTTTTTTTTTGGAGGTGAGCATTCCATCAAGATTAGCCTGTCTAATAATAAACTGCTTTCAGGTAATGATCTGCTTAATGAAAAATGTTTCCATTTCTCAATTTACTTGAAGACATGCTCTTCTGCCTGAGGAGTTTCAGTACCATAAATTGGCATTTGGATTACTAAATCTAAACAATGTGGACTGCTTAATTATGTAGAGGCTTCTTAAATGCTGTAGCTTTTTTTTTTTCACCCCAATTTTATATGCTTATTGTGCAGGGTGATAATTTTTTTTTAATCTTATTTCATTATTTTACCTGGCAAAGTTCACTTTTGGTAGTTATTTAAATCTTAAAAACAGCAAATCAATGGATGAGGACAAGTTCAGTAATTTCAACTCCTTTGTATGCCTTCCACTGGACTTGAACTTTTTACATATCGGTTCTACCAAAAGCGCTAAATATTTATCTCTATCCAGAAAAAAAAATACATATATATATACATACATATGTAAATACATATAGTTGTATTGAATGTAGAAAGCCACTAACTTAATGCCATTTTTAATAAAAAAGATTAAATTTATCCAGTCTAAGATTTTTGATCTTGAACATTTTGATCTTAACTGTTAAAAACAACAAAAATGCTTTGAAAGCATGGTATTTGCAAAACCCTTGAGAAGTCACTAATGGGATTCCCATGATCTAATACATGTAAGGCTTTAACTGTAATTGTAAACCCACTAAAGGCTTATGACCTGAAAGTATGGACTATTGTAGCCAGTTTTTATGGGTTTAATTCCACTGGCAAATCCCACTTTCTGTATTTTAAATTTCAAAGAGCACAAAATCACAACGTTTTTCGTAAGAACCATCTAAAGGAAGTAAACACTGGAATGACAGGGCAAGAAAACCATTAGCAACAACCACCCTTTCACACAAACCATCAATGAACTTAAAAGCCCAAGACCAAGCAAAACTTTTAGTTTGTGATACATGTGCAATTCACCCTTAACATTCTCAAAACTACCTATGAATCATCTTATTTTCCTCTGACTTATTTCCATACAAGGCTCAGTGAAACACAGAACTTAGCCCCTATTGATGACTGGATCACTGTTTTCTGAGACTATTTATTACTTTTTTTTTTTTTTTTTAAGCACGTTTTTACTATGATCCCATTCCGTGACTGCTGAAAGCCAGGAAAATTTGCCTTCGGGTCAATGCGGAAGACAAAGTCATTAAAAACTGTGCCAGCCCTGAACTAAACTCAAATATTCAGAATTGTTCTGTTTCCTCCTTAGGTCCTGCAGAAATGCAATTCGTAGCAGGGTGTACTGAAATTTGTGATTAATCTTTTTTTTTTTTTTCCCCTCAAGGAGGTTTGACTTATTATAACAAGTGATGATTTATGCTCAACACAAGACTCAGCCTACCTCCCCTATCTAATATACAGGTAGACTACTCATTCAAGGGTATATATATATGCATGGCAAGCACATAAATGTAAAAATATAAACATCAAGGATATCTACCTTATTTCCAAAGTTTCTTATTTGTTTCTTCTCTCATATACTTCTTGGTCCTTAAAATTTAATATTACAAGTCCTCTTATGGGCTATCAGGCCCAATTCTACCTTACAGATAAAATTTATTTTACAAAGGCATAACTTAATATTGTAATCATTTCATAACCAAATACATGTGGAAACAACTTGGTTTTCAAAGAACTTTGCTGTAAGTATTTACATACATTATTAACTGATGGTCCTACAGTGACAACCTATTAAATCAAAAGAAAATACAGGATTCTAAGCATGGTGCACTAGAAGCTTCTGGCCTGGATATTTAAAAAAAAAATCTTTTAAAAACACTGCTAGCTCTTCACTTTACTTTTTCAGTGGAAGTAACAATTTTTTTTTTCTTTCAGGGCATCCATGCAACAAACATAACCTCAAAGTTTCTTTTAGTTGGGAAATACTAAATTTTTACCTTTAGATGAAAGCACAGTCACTATTTTTGATAAAAAATTGCTTGAACTTCTCTCTCTTTTTTTTTTTTTTTCTATACCTGCTTTTCCATAGCCTAAATCCTTATAAAGCCAGGGCACTTTGAAACTTGGATATTCTCTTAATGCACTCAAAGTTTTCAAAATACCTTTGGATTTACTTTCCACATAAACCTACGACTTTTTCAAAGTATTTATAAAATGTTCTTTATCTTTCCTAGCAGTCTTGGTTAGGCTCTTGTGGGTAGAGGAAACCAGACGTGAAGAATGTTTTTATTGTTATAACTGTTGTTTTTTTCAGTCCCTTAAAACCAAAAGGGGGTGATCTCCCCAGCTTGCACTGCAGGCAGAACTACTGCCCCAGAGGGAGAGCCTTGTAAGTGAAGTTCAATTTCAGGGTTTGGTTAAGAACCTCAGGACACCGATTTACTTGTAAAATCCCCAGTGGAGACAGGAGGAGGCTGGACAACTGAACTCAAGGCGAGCAGCAACACCACCACTTCCCGAAAAGAGTATTTAGGCGCTGAACCGGGTCAAGGGTTTGAACTTTCTGACCGAAAAACCACAGCAGCGCCGGGGAGGAGGAAGTTTTCTTCCCCGAGCAGGATCGCCGGCGTGGCACGAGCGGCCGCTGCTCTGGGCCCGCCGCCTCTGCTCCACGGCCAGCCTTGCGATCGACACCTTGCCTGGCCCGTCCCAGGTCGCCGACGCCTCTGCGATGCCCGCCGTGGACGAGTCTAGTCCCTCCGGCACCGAATCCCCTCGCCCTCCGGTGGGAGGACGGAGGCAGGAAGGCGCCTGACGCCCGCGGGAGAGCCACCGCACCCGACTAATGCCCCCACCACCGGCAGGGCGTCTTACCGGTACAGGAATGCAGGGGCTTGGGTCGCACGACCAGCGACGGGCACACGGAGTAGAGGGAAAGTTTCTCAAAGTAATCGCAGGTCTCCTTGGAAAGGATCTCGTCAATCATGAAAGTCTTGTAGCGCCGCCTGGCTGTTTTGAGCTGGCCGGGCGAGCTCAGCCGCAGCTCCGCGTGGCAATGCATGGTGAGCCGGGGAGAGCGCCTGCCGGCCTGGGCCGCAGGAACTGGTGCGCCGGCGGGAGCCTGGGTCCCGCTCCTCCGCCGCCGGGGATACGGCGGGCTCGGGAGGCGCGCAGAGGGGAGCGGGCACCGGGCGCGCCGGCCGCGCGTCTAGACCCACCCGCGAAGCAGCATCTTCGCGGAGCCTTTTTGGGACAGCGCAGCTGTCAATCAGCGCACGCTTCCTGCGGGGCCTGGTGCCGAGCCGCGCCGAGGGGCGTCGGCGCCCACCCCGCCCAGCCCAGCCCGCCCGTGCAAGTCGACCGCGGACCTGCACGCCTCGTGCCCGCCTCTCTCGCTCGCCTCCTCCCGCCTCGCGGTGTCTCGCGCTCCTCTGCCAGCCTCTCTATTTTAAGACACTCGCTTTGGCTCTCCTCCCCGCCCCCCTCCTGGGACGAGCTCCAGGTGTGTGTGCAGGGTGTGCGCGCTCGGGTGTGCGCGCGGTGCGCGGAGCGCGCGCCGCCCCCGCCCGCGGGCCGGGCCTGGGCCGCTCCTCGGCGATCCGACCCCGCGCACCTCCTGGACTGGGTCGGGTGCGCGCAACCCGCAACCGGGGGAGCAGGCGCGTCTAGGTCTCTTGCTAGAAAGAAGTCGAGTCCTTGCTGAGGCTCCCGAGGCTGCGGGCCACAGAGCCGACGCCCCAAGGACCCGTGGGTCGTTCTTCTCGGTTTCCCAAGGACCCGCGGCCTCCTCTGCAGTTCTACGCTTCGGCCCAAGCTGAACCGCACACTTGACCGCCCCCACGAGATCCCAAACCATCAATGACCCTTGCCCTGACCGTTATCCCAATAATAAATTGTAAAAATGGGAGGGTAATCCTCCAAAAGCGTGCGTTCTTTTTTATGTTTTAACGTTTATGAACTGTTTTCGCCGCCGCAAGGGCCAACGCAGCGCGATCCGGGTTGCTCGCGGGCCCTCCGGCGGTCAGCCCCACTCGAGGATTCTGGTCGCCGGATGCTCGGGGCAGCGCAGCTTTCGTTCCCGGGTCGCTCACAGCGCTTAAGGTTCGGGGAACCCCGGAAGACACACCATTATTGGGTGGCCTTTCTCCCTCCCCTTGGGGTCCTAACCTCCTAATCTGTTCCAATCAGTATCTGTACGAACTTATGTGTTTGACTGGAATTGGTGGGCGAGGGCGACCCCCCAACCAGTCTAGGCGCCCGGGACAACTCCCGCTGCCTGCGTCCTGCCACCCCGCCCGGCGGTCGGCCACAACCGCCCGGTGGCACCGCTTTCCCACGATTTTGTCTCCGAACTGGTGTGTGCCCGGCCAGAAGGAAAACGCACAAGAGGGAGACAGAATTATAGACACATGGCCTTCTCCGAAACCGAGTTTGGGACTGGTGACATCTCGCGGGAAACCTGGAAGCGGCCCGGAGTCGCAGCGGGCTCGCTGCAGAGCTGCTCACCCAGGAGCCCGAGTCGCCGCTGTAGAAAGCGGACGCGCGCCCCTGGGTGGGTGGTTCCTGTCGGACGGAAGGGACACACCTGGAGGACTAATAAGTAGGCACTTAGAGAAAATAGCGATCAGCCAAATTAGAGCCTAGTATTAGACACGGATCGCAATGCGAATTTGAGGCTCTTCATTTTCGATGTGTTCACGTGTGCCGAGGTTCCCTACTCCTACCCTCCTCTCAGTTTAGAATTGTTTCCGTTCATTCTCCTCCACGCGCAGGCGGCTCGGAGGCCCGCAAAGACTGCGGCTAGGTGTCCCGGCGGCGGCGGGAGTCCCGCGGTGGGGAAGCGAGGTCGCCGCGATGAACCCAGGAGCGCCTCGGGCTCTGGTGACCAGCAGTCCCCGCCGTCTGTGCGCTATTCCCCAAGGGGTTTTTCAGGGCGCGGGCGCAGCGGGGACCAGCGGCGCCACGAGCTGGGGATGGTCCCAAGGGCGCGATGCTCGCTCCGAGGACAATGGGGGCGGGTGGTTATATTTTGCCCCTGGCAAGCGTAGAGTTGTTGACAGGCGCCGAGAAACGGTGTTTGGTGGGGGCGACCCCACCGGCAGCGCGGACCTCGAAGTGTGCTTGGGGCGCAGCACCTGAGCGACAGCCTTTCCTTTACACCTGGCGACCCTGGAGAGGGACTGAGCGTTACCCGTGTGGACTGTTTGTCCGGTCCTGCCGGGCGCTGACTCCGAGTTACTCTTCCTGGCCTCCCCCCGCCCCCGCCACCCCGCAACCCCTTTTCTCCCTTTCCAGACTTATTCCATCTCCCCCCACCCCGCCCCGCCCCGTCTCACCCTCTCTGTTCCTTTAACTGCCTTGACTCCTTCTCCCTCTTCCTCCCATTCCTCCCTTTCCCCCACTCTTACCTGCACTTGGGCCTCACCTCCCCTATGGGACGTCCCCCTTCTCTTTTCTCTTCCGCCCTCCCTTCTCTTCACCCATCTTCCATCCTGGTTTCTCTTTTTCTTTCTGCCCTTCTCTTCCCTCCCTTGCCCCTTCTCCTCTTCCTCTCTTCCTTCCCTCTCTCCAAACGCGGATCTGCAGCCGCGCTCCCGGGTCCCCGCGTCGCGGCGCCGCCACACGAGAGGCTGCCGGCAGCTCGCTGCGGCGGGGACAGCGCTGAGAGCCCGGGTCACCATGTCCGGCGGGAAATCTGCCTCGCCTCTGCTCCCAGCTCAGACTCTTGCCCACAGACACAGAATGTGCTCACACTCTTCCTCGGACTGTTCTTTGATTTGAAATCTGCAGTGTTTCAAATAGCTTAAGAATTTCAAGTCCTTGGATTTTCCACCTTCTCGATTTTCTGCCACGGGAGCCAAGACCTCATGTCCCAGGTATAGGGGAGAGAGAGATTCCGGCTCTCTGCCACTTATAATCAAAGTTGAGCCTCAGTATTTTCATTTATAAGTGGAAGTCGTAATACCTACCTACTTCACAAGGTGGGCCCTTCATAATCCATGCCTTTACACAAGCTGCTCCCCTTGTGGGAATGCCCTCCACAGCTCAGTCCCTCCCTCCTTCACTGCCTGAAAAGCTAGTTCAAGACCCATCTCATATGTCACCTCCGCTGAGGAATCTTTCCCCACTCCCCAAGGCTGTTGATTCCTACCTGGACGTGTTTATTTCACGCCCTGGTCAAGGAACTCCTGGTGTGTTCTCCAGCATAGCACCTGGCACAGAGTAGGTTTTCAGTAAGTGTGTCATAAATAAATGAATGTATGAAGGGAACCTGGGTGGCACAGTCCACTAAGCTTTGGGCTCTTGGTTTCCGCTCAGATCATGATCTCAGGGGTGAGATCAAGCCCCAGGTGGGGCACCACCCTCAGCAACCTGTCCACCTGAGACTCTCTCTCCAGCTCCCTCTGCCCCTCCCCCACCTCTAAAATCAATCAATCAATCAATACATAAAATCTTTCAAAAAGAAATGAATGCGTGAAAGCTGGGATCGTTACACAATGTGTGTGAAAGACCCAAGCCCATGATGGGACTTCAAATCTTAATTTGTTGTACTGAATTTGTCTTTCTCCTCACTCGTGTCTCTGCCACTCTCTTTCCTCGATATTTTTGGGTTTTTAGCAATGGCATCTAGCCCAATTCCCATTTTGCTCCCATCTCTCTCTTTTCACTCCCTCTCTCCTTCTCTCAGACTGTGAAGGGCTTCTGTGGGAGGAAGCACACCCTGGCTGTCAATCACAAAGGGGGGCTTTGGTCAGGAATAGTCAGGGGTTTAGTTTCCAACATTAATGAAGTGGCTGGAACAGCAAACATCTGCCAAAGAGACTCAAACCTTTTCCAGCTGCTGGAGACCCACAGACACTTCCCAGCCTCCGGTGGCTCCACCCTGGCAGGGTCTGCCCCGTGCCCAGGGAGGGGAACACACAGAGGAAAGGGCCTGTCTGCACTGAGCCACACTTGGGCAGGCACAGAAGGGGCTAACAATTCACACCCTCCAAGAGGCTTCAGGAAATCAGCCTCCTGTTCTATCTGGCACCAGATTCCTGGGGATAGAGCCCAGGCAGAAAGAAGGGGACGGGATATCTCTGCCAGGAGGCCCTGACAATCAGAAACCAAAAAATCGGTCTTTCCTACTTCAGCTCCTACCTGGTATCTCCGCTCAACTAGAACTCATAAAAGTGGTTTGTTTGTTTGTTTGTTTTTAAAGATGTATTTATTTATTTTCGAGGGTTGGGGGGAAGGGGCAGAGAGAGGAGTGACAGACTCTGATGCAGACACTGCGCTGAGCATGGAGCCCCACCTGGGACGTGGAGCCCGACCCAGGTTGTGGAGCCCATTGTGGGGCTCCATCTCACGACCCTGAGATCATTATCTGAGCTGAAACCAAGATCCTGAAGCTTAACTGAGTGAACAACCCAGGTGTCCCTAAAACAAAATGGTTTTTAAAAATCCTAGGGCAAGGTTGCCTGGGTGGCTAGTTAGTTTAGCATCTGTCTTCAGCTCGGTCATGATCCCAGAGTCCCAGGATTGAGCCCCACATTGGGCTCCCTGCTCAGCAGGGAGTCTGCTTCTCTCTCTGCCCCTCACCCCATTCATGTTCTCTCTCTCTCTCAAATAAATAAATAAAATCTTTTTAAAAATTAAAATTAAAATAATAAAAATTTTAAAAAATAAAAATCCTAGGGCAGCCTTTAAGTTGCATGGAGGCTCTAACCGTAGATGAACTCAGCTTCATGTCTAGTTAATTCTTTTTATGATCTTGGGCTATGTGTCCATGAAGATATTCAGAAGAGACATGCCCAGAGTCTTACAACCAGCTTTTCTCCAAAGAGGAGAAGGGGGACAAAAGAACTTTTTTATATCCTAATAAAGTGTATTTAATAACTTGTATTTCAGTCGCTAAGTTTTGAAATAGTTTCAGACATGTAAAAGCAAGAGAGCGATAGCCTTGTAAGTTAATATTCCCCTGGGCCCCAGGGCCAGGCCAAAACTGCTGTCTGTGGGGCCCAGTGCGGCTGCCTTGCACCACAAGAAGCTAAAGGAGGTATACAAGGAGGCTAGCTTATTTGTAATGATGATATTAATTTACCAAAACTGCTCTCATACATTGTAAAGCATCTTTTTAAGAGAGGCACAAATGTAATCCACTTGACAAATGGGTTTGGGAAGGTCTGACTAAGTCCTTCTGTCCTTTCTCAAAACATCTTTCTGGAAGAAAAGTTTAAACTGAAAAAAAAAAATTAAAAAAAAAAAAGCAAATCAACTAAGACAATAGCTGCATCTATAGCACAGAATATTTTTGTCCTGAGTGGAAATACCATTGGTCCACCAAATGTTTCCAGAAGTCTTAGAGGTTTGGTATACAGATTAAAATAATTTCTTTTTGCTAATCCTTTCTCTTCCCCCCACTTTTTTTTTTTCCTAGTGCTATCCCAGCCTCAAGCAGCCCTATTTCTGCCAATAGGCTGTGTGCCTCAGTTACCCCAGCTGCCTGACACAGCCCAGAAAGTAGAATGTAATCTCTCCTACCTTTCTCATAATGTGGTGAAAATGAACATGGAAGTTGAGAGCATCCCTGGCTTTGACATTAATTTTTAGCCCTTCACTAAGAAGAAAGCTACAACCAGAGAGAAAAGGCACTTCTCAGTATTCAGTGGAATGGTGCCCTCGCTGCCTGGGGTACGAGGAAAGGACTTCTGAGCTGGCAAATCTGAGTGCCATCCCCACCCAATCACCCAGTAGCTTCCCTCACCTCTGGTCTCCAACAGGAACATGGGAGTGATACAGCCAACCGCCAGGTTTGCTGGAGGGTTTCGTGGAAAAGTGTGTGCCCAGCACTCAGTTACGCTAGGCCGGTCTTCCCTTCACCTTCACCTTGAGTCCAATGCAATAAGCCATTGGCTACCTTCACAGGGGTGCCTGGGTGGCTCAGTTGGATAAGCATCTGCCTTCGGCTCAGGTCATGATCCTAGGGTCCTGGGATCCGGCCCAGGGCCCTGGGATCAATCCCTGCATGGGGCTCCTTGCTCAGCAGGGAGCCTGCTTCTCCCTCTGCCTGCTCTTCTCTCTCTCTGACAATAAATAAATTTTTAAAAAGATTTTTATTTATTTATTTGATGGAGAGAGAGAGAGAGCACAAATAGGCAGAGCAGCAGGTGGAGGGAGAGGGAGAAGAAGGCGCTCCGCTGAGCAGGGAGCCCTAGGTGGGGCTCCATCCCAGGACCTTGGGATCATGACTCGAGCTGAAGGCAGCTGCCTAATAGACTGAGTCACCCAGGCGCCCTGTAAATAAAATCTTAAAAAAAAAAAATCACAAAATAAAACTGCATTTTCAAAAGCATCAGAGTCTTTGCTATTTCACATGTGTTTGGAGTTGGTGTTGACTCAATGTTCAAAAGCCAGGATCAACCATGAAATACAGAGTGGAAAGAGAAAGTGTCGGAGTTCGGGACTGCCGTTAACTATCAGGGAAATGGCCCGGCCACCAAGAGTCCCCGAAGTGCTGTTTAACATCTGGTACCTTGAGCAACAGACACAGCGCATCTGCAGGAGTCAATCATTCTAACCGGCACTTCACAAGGGACGGGCTCATTTATCGTTGTTACATTGTTTTGTCTGCCACCAAAACCCAAAACAAAACAAAACAAAAAAACCCCAAAACCCAGGGGGAAAAAAACCCCCAACTATGATGTGCACCCACTGGGTGACATCCCATTGAAATTATCTCAGAAAATATTTTTATGTTCTGTTTTGCCTCAAGTGGGCCTCAGCAAGGTTTCTCGTGAATTCTTGGTAATCTTCCCTAACACGGGGCCAGTCAGTGACCCAGCAAGGCAGTATTTCAGAGAACAAGCAGTTACCAGTTGGACACTCACGTCGCCTGTTATCCAGGACAAGAAGTTTCCTGTGTCCGCCAGCACAGGGAAAGCCTCACGGGGCCAGTCGGCCTTCTGAACACAGGAAGCCAAAACACCATTCATGAGAGCTTTGGATGGTTAAAGAAATCTGCTGACGTGATTATTATCAGCTAATACAGAACAGCATTTACTAAGAACACGGGGTGTCGCGTGGCCGTCAGAGAAGGTAATGTTCTTGGCACTCCAGGTTCTTAAAAAAGGGAGACTGTAGAAACTCCGGGACATAGGCGCTAAGTGCCTACTTTGGTCTAAGCATGGAGGGCATGCGTTTGCCCACACACCTGCCTGGGTCCAGAGTCTGTAAACTTTCTTAAGAGGAATGAAGAGATGGAAAGGAAAGAGGGATTTTTCAAGCAGGGTTGAGGAGAGACATTTCAATACCTTGTTGGTCAGGACACCTGGGTGGCTCAGTCGGTTAAGCATGTCTTCACATCTGGTCATGATCCCAGAGTCCTGGGATCAAGTCCCACAACGGGCTCCTTGCTCAGCAGGGAGCCTCCCTCTCTCTTTGCCTGCTACTCCCCCTGCTTGTGCTCGCACTCTCTATCTCTTCCTGATAAATAAATAAATAAAATCTCAAAAAAAAAAAAAAAAACCCAACCTTTTTGGCTAAATAATTTCAAGAGAAAGCCTTAATTTCAGGAGAAAAAGGAAAAGGGAGCTGAGTTACCCAGCCAGAGTTTCATATTTGTAATGTCCTGTCCTGGGGCTCAGCAGAGGTTAGCAGGCTTTGGGGCAGGGAACAGAATATAGACAGTTTCCTTCTCTTTCTTTCTTTCTTAATCCATGCACACTTTTTTTTAAAGATTTATTTATTTATATGAGGTGGGGGAGGGGCAGAGGGCAAGGGAGAGAAATCTGTAAGCAGACTGGGTGGGAGGCTTGATCCCAGGACCCCGAGATCCTGACCCTAGTGGACACCAAGAATCTGACGCTTAACTAACTGAGCAACCCAGCCGCCCCTAGACTGTTTCCTTTTCTAAGAAATAAACCTCAATTTGAAATATTCCTTACGATGATTGGCTTTTAAGAGAAAATCGAGCTCTGTGAGCTATTCATAGTGAATATTTTTATTATCAGTAGAGATTCCAATACAGCAAATGTGCTCAAGCAAAATGGAGCATCAAAAGATAATGTGGAAAGTTCTGGTATTAAACACTCTCATCTAAAACATCCAGAAACAAAGAAAAATGCAAACATATCATGTTTTAGATAATCTGAGTCAAATGAAATTTTGCTTCAATTTTTTCACCCAGAGACTTTTATGCAGAGAAGTATTTCATTTCACTCTGAGCAGACAGCCTCAAGGACAATCTTTATAGATCTCTAATGCTCTTCCTTGCTTACTTTCAAAAGTTACAGGGGTGCTCAGGTCTAAATAGGCTATAAATTACTCAAGTATATGAATGAGGGGGGACCAGTCTCTGTGCCTTTCAATTACACAGGCAGCCTGCATTTTAAAAAGGGATTTGAAGTCATCACAGAACAGAGGATCCCTGATACTATTGCCAATCCACATCTCGATACGTTTACTTAAGTCAATTACTGAATCTCTTAGATTATGTCTACACAAGCTGCCAAAACATCTGGTCATTTCAATCAGTTCAATAAAAGCTTCTGCCAAGCCAGGGGAAAAAAATTAGTCGAATTAGTCCTTTGTAAAGGCAGAATAATGGATTGTTTTCTCAGGGAAGACAGTAAGTGGAGACAGCTCAGAAGGTTTTGGTTTTCTCTTCTGAAACCAAAATACAGTCCACAGTTCCTGAAGGAGGTTGTGATTTTTATCAAGTTAATGTTTGGGAGGTGTTCTGCCAGAATTTCAGTCCAAAATGTTACGGGTATGAAGATGACGTAGCCACGTTTCTGAGACAATTCTGGGCTCCTCTGAATTCTATGTTCTCAAGGTTGGGACCGGTGCCAGAATTAAGCCGGACTGGTGTTTGCTAAATGTTGAAAAATAAAAGTAGCAAAACTAGAAATCATAGACTAGTATTTATTTTCCCTGGACCTTACTAGCGTTCCTGTGAGCATGTGACCTCACTTTGAGGAAATCTGACACATGATTTAAATTACCAAACACAGGTACATAAATCATTGTTGCAAAAGTGTTTCTCTGTAAAATAGAAATAATGCACTTCTTTTATTTCTTCAGATTTTTATGTGATATCTTCAGTGGATATTTGGAATTTCAAATCATTATCTTTATGGGGCACGTAGAGACAGCTCCAAGAAGAAACAACTACTCAGAGGACAGTTTTCAGATCCCAGCCCAACTTTCTGCTCATATTACCCCATTTTCCTTTCATATTAAGGTTCTCACTCAGAGACTAAAAAATCCTCTGATCTGAAATGTTCTAGAGAATGATTTGGTTCAGAAATCCGTATTAGAATGCAAGCTCCTGCTTGAATAAATGCACTTGGACGAACACATTTTCATATGCATTTCGGGCAACCTTAATTAAGTACAACTAATCTACCCATGTCCAATTTTATATGGCTTTTTTCCTGTGCACTTCTTTGACGTTTCTTTAAAGCCATAGACAATTAGAAATAATTATTGTTATAACTGAATAATGTAAACTTTATATTGTCTGAGATGATTCACCCTCCCACTGAATATTCCAGAGTACATGACCTCTTAGGCTGATGTCTGCATATAAACTTGCTAAATGTCTATAGCTTAACTGTTAAGGGTTGTCAATGAATTAGTAAGAAGAAGAAGGAGGAGGAGGAGGGGGAGGAAAGAAAGTCAGTAAATCTGTCTCCTTTGGGTGAGAAAGCAGCTCTTTACTTCAAGGACAAAAAAATTAAAAGAAATCCAGTCTCCAGGTAGGAGGAAGATAATTTTTTGAAAACGAGAAAAAGAGTTGTATTTAGAACTGCAATCTGAGCAAAATCTTGCTTTATAAAATCTGGGGTCTAGTTAAGGAATAATGCTCATGTGGCCAAGGGGGAGGATTTTAGTTTTGACATGGGGAGGCTGGAGGTTAGTAGGGTCAAAACTTTTTGGAAAATTAGGCAGAAAGATTCTGGAATTAAGAACAGGATAAAGGAGGAAGATTCAAGGGATAGAGGATAGATTGTAGCTGACTTCTTGTGGATAGAACCAGAATTTGTTTTCCATCTGTAAAGACTAACTATGCAGAATTTATGCCTTCATGTATCCAGCATAATTTTGGAAAAGTAGGTTTTATTGCCCTGAAGACGATGGCCTGGAGATCAGACAAGGAGCAGGGCATAAGGGAGGGTGCGGAAGCGATGAGAGACACAGACCAGGAATCAGGATCAGAATATGCAGATAGGGTCCCCGAGAAGGACAAAAGGATTAGCGAGTGCTTGAAGGAAAGTGCTAGACCTTGACTTCCAACTTTAGAATACTTACATGTGCATGCGCGCGCGCACACACACACACAAAGTAGCCTTCAAGTAGGTTACTGTCCTGATGATCAACTAAGAAGTAATTTACAAGGTAATATTGTAGAAAACAGAGAGATCCAAACAGAAGAGACCAAATTAGTCAAACACTGTTTGTGGGAATGTAAACTGGTATGACATTTCTGGAAGGCAGTTTGGCATGGTGTCTCAAATTCAGAATCAATCCAGTAAGCCCAACCTAGGAATTAAAACCAAGGTTGTGGTTCTCAGACATGACTGTACACATAACAACCTGGTAGGAGAGCTTGTTTAAAAATTCCCAGCTCCTGGGTCTCTTTCCCCGGAGATCTATAGGTGTGACAACTGATATTTTTAAACATGCGGCCTTCTTAATTTTGCTACTGTCTAACAAACAGGTGCTTAAAGAGATAATAATAAAAGTGGGAAAAGCTGTAAGCAGAAGCAAATATGTTAACTGTAAAATTCCATAAAATTTCAGGAATGGGAAAAATCCCTTTCACATCTCTGAACCTCAGCTCCCTGTCTTTACAATAAAAATGCATACTCAATGCCACTGCTGTGAGATTAAGTAAGGATTCCACGTAAAAGCCTTAGACAATCCTTGACATGTTGTTAAAGATCAACGAATGTTAGCTACACCATGGAATGGCAAGTGGGGAAAAGGCATTTAGGTAATAGAATGTATAATTTGATTTTATTTTTGAAAAACTCTTTACATACATATGCATATAGAGATGCCTGAAGCCTGTTCAGGTATTAACGGTAATAAGTTCTTGATGGTGGAATTTCAAGGGACTTACTTTCCTTTCTGAAGTTTTGAGTGTTGTTTGAATTGTTTTACAATTAACATTTATCATTCCCCCCCAAAACATTCTATTAAGTTCAAAGAAATAAATTGTACTTCAGTAATATTTTACATTTGTATAACACTTCCATTTACAGAAAATTTCCAGGTGTGTGCCTTCATGAGAGCCTCACACAGTCCTGTAAGTGAAAAAGGACTTCTTGTTTCCAGTTTACAGATGAGGAAACGGAAAGGAGGTGGTTTATTTGACACTCACACAGCGCTAACATTGCAGATCCTAGGGTTTGAGAAGACACGGGTCTTTTGAGCCTAGCAGCACACCTTCTACTGGACATTGCTTCCTCATTGATCCCAGTTTAATATATTTTTTAAAAAGGGGGGCGGGAGGGGATTACAGTTTTACTGATGTGTATTTTTCTTACCTTCTGCATTTAAAAAAAAAAGGCGAAGCATTTGATAAACCTGAGATAAACTGAATACTAACAAGCCTGATTTTGATTTTATCAAAGTCAGGTGTTTGATGCCAACTTTCACCAATCACTTGCCAGGTAGCTTTGGGGGGCAAAAGCAGTCCTCCAAATACAGTCCCAGTCACCTGTTAAAAGTTAACAGAAGCAGGGCGCCTGGGTGGCTCAGCGGGTTAAAGCCTTTGCCTTCGGCTCAGGTCATGATCCCAGGGTCCTGGTATCGAGCCCCACATCGGGCTCTCTGCTCGGCGGGGAGCCTGCCTCCCCCTCTCTCTCTGCCTCTCTGCCTACTTGTGATCTCTGTCTGTCAAATAAATAAAATCTAAAAAAAAAAAAAAAAAAAGTTAACAGAAGCTCCAGGAGCAAAGCAAATGAGTTGACCATGATGTAGAATGTGGCCCGTCAGCGGGGTTTCTTTGAGTTCTCACCGGTTTGTTCAGTTCCTAGCTGTCAGACCCAGCGTCCAGAGCTTGACACCAAGCAAATTCAGCTTTCCACCGTGCGTGGAACCGGGAGAGGATTCTAAGGGAGCAGCCGCGTCGGTGTGGCCGACACTGCCCTCTACCGGATGAAGAGGAAGTGCAGCGTCTGTGCTGTGGAATCCCGTCTCCCTCTACTGGTAGAAAAAATAACTACACGGAAGACTCGCTTTAGTGATGGAGAGTCAGGGCTCATCATCCTCCGTCCTCTCAACCTTGCTTCTGCACAGACGGGCTCACGTGGGCTTCGGCATGTATCGTTCTGTGGGTGCTCGGGGCAGACATTTAAATAAGTCTGCAATAGCTAACAGGTTCTCCTCTTCTCCGCTCTGGGGACTCCTTAACCCCAGTTCTGTGGCGGAGTTATCAAGAGTTGCTATTCTTTCCTAACATAGTGAAGGACATCTGGGGACACTCTTTATCCTTGCTGGTCCTAAACTCTAATCTTAGTCCTGACACTCTCACTCTCAGAGATTTAAATTCTCCACCTAAAATGGTTTTATACAATTTAATTCTACTTCTGTTTAATAAAGGCATTTAACAAGGGAGGCTATGAGAAGAGCACATGATACAAGTGGAAAGTCTGTGGCACACAATTACAAGATCCGGACTGCGCCCCATACCACCGATGGGTGGTAAGATAGATAGATAGATAGATAAGATAAGATAGAGTGAAGCTCTAGTCCCACGCAGGTTTGGGGGTCTCAACGTTAAGGAAAGCCTGGCTCTCCTTAGTTAGTCTCAGAGATCTAATTAGCGGATGTTGGTAGATCTCTCATGTATCCAGCAATATGTACATAATTTTACATTTTAATTATGGATCAGGTGCACCAACAGTACTCTGAATTCATACATGACACCTGGTCTTTCACTCAGGTTATAAACCCTTTTGAAAAAAAGAGGTGAAGGTTGGACAAGGGAAAGTGTAAGACGTAAAATATTAATAACGAGATGAATATGAAAGAAGAGAAACAGAGAGAACTCAATATTTCCTACGGAGAGAAAGCCCTGACACTATAAACTGTAAATTCAAAGCTGCCAGCGACTTTGTTATTTTTCTTATAAAAGCAAAAAAACAAACAAAAAAATACCCCTAGTTCCTTAGCCTCTCTCTTTTTGCAATGGATCATCCTGAGCAAATCCGTCTTGCCAGGTATGAAAAACAAGTTCGTACAGAACTACAGCAACTCCCCACTCCCTCCACAAAGTTTTCAAAACAAAGCTTCAATTCACGTGACCGCCTAACTGCGCGGGGACTCCGTGGGCAGCGATTAAGAAGCTGGCTGAGGTGCTAAGTTCTGAATGACTGTTCAGCCAATGAGATGACAGAGTTTGGGGACAGGGTATTGTGATATTTCAATATATTTAATGCCACGTTCTTCTTTGCATTGCATTGCATTGTCTTAATGGTGGCCGTGCCTTGTGCTTTTGTTATATATCTAATGTATGCAAATTGAACAAAGAGATCGTCTATCCTGTGAATATTCATTAAGCATCTACTTTGCCCCAGGCACGGTGTTTGTTCAAAGAAATACACACTGCCTGTCCTCAGAGATTAATACACCATGTCTGTCCATAACAGACAGATACTCAAGAGTTGGTACTGGGAACTAGGGGGGAACAAAAGAGAGGTACCTAGTGTCAAGAGGGATCAGGGACGGATTTGGAGAGGAAGAGATATCCTAGCTGAGATCTGAAGGTAGAGCAGGAGTTAGCAAGGGGTAAAGGAGCTGGGGACAGCATTCTAGGCAGATAGGAAAATCATCCAAGACCTAGAGCCAAGTGAAAGGGTCTTGTCCTGCCATCTGCAGTACTAAGTGTGGTGGAAGCATAGGTTTAGAGGGTAAAGTGTTAAGAGGAACTGAGAGGAGAAAAGAAGGTCCCACAAGCAGAGAGAGCAGGCTTCCCGCCGAGCAAGGAGCCCGATGCAGAGCTCCATCCCAGGACCCTAAGATCATGACCTGAGCCGAAGGCAGACTGAGCCACCCAGGCACCCCTTAAGGTATGTTTTTGGTTTACATTTTTATTCTGAAACAATGATAGCTGCTGAAGGGTTGACAGCAGGATAATGACATAACCCCAGTTGTGCTTCGGAAAGTTCCAGCCACAGCTTTTGCAGAGTACAGACCAGAGAAAGAATTCACATACCCCTGGGGCGCCTGGATGGCTCAGTGGTTAAAGCCTCTGCCTTTGGCTCAGGTCATGGTCCCAGGGTCCTGGGATCTCTGTCAAATAAATAAATAAAATCCACCTGGAGGCAGGAAAACCAGTTCAGGAGTGACTGGATTAACCCACATGAGAGCCAGTGGTCTTCAGAAGCAAAGGGGATGAGGAAAAAGGAGAGATTGAAGTGGTTTTCAGAAAATAGAATCTCAGACTCAAGAATGATTTTGATGTGGGAAAATAAGGAAGTCAAAGTAAAGAATGAGATCCATTTAACAGCCAGAAGAAAAAGAACTCCCACAACAACAAGAACACTACTGACTCAATTAAAAAGTACACAAGGGGCATGAATTGATATTTCTCCAAAGAAGAGATGCAAGCAGCTAATAAGCACATGAGAAAATGTTTCATGTCGTCAGTTGCTAGGCAAATGCAAATCAAAACCACCCTGAGTTATCACTCCACACCTACAAGGATGGTGATAACCGAAGAACACAGAAAATAACCAGTGTTGGCAGGGAGGTGGAGAAATCAGACTGTCCATCATCTGTAGGGATATACAACCGTACAGCTGCTGTGGAAAACAATGCCTCCCAAAGCTCAGTACAGTGTTCCCACATGGCCCAGTAGCTCCAATCCTAGGGACATACCATAAATAACTCAAAACGGGGTTTTAAACAGAGTCTATTCCCAAGAGAATTGAAAATATATGATCAGGAGTGCCTAGGTGGCTCGGTCAGTTAATGGTCTGACTCTTGGTTTCAGTTCAGATCATGATCTCAGGGTCCTGGGATTGAGCCCCCCATTGGGCTCCATGCTCAGTGGGAGTCTGTTTGAGGATTCATTCTGTCTCTTTCTCTCCTCCTTTGCCTCTCCTCCCACTTGTGCTCGCACTCTCTCTCTCTCTAAAATAAATAAATCAATTTTTTAAAAAAGCGTATTATCCTCAAACATTTACTTTAAAAAAAAAGAAAATATACAATTATACAAAACTGTATATACAAATGTTCACAGGGCTAATATTTGTAATTGGAAACTATCCAAATGTTCATCAACCAGAGATTGGATGAATAGTGTTTCATACAATGGAATACTACACAGCAATCACAAATAAATTATTGTTAGATACACAAGGTGCATGAATTCCATAGACAAAACTGAGTGTTACAGGCTGGGCACAATAGATTAATCAAATATGATTCGATGGTGATGATGATGATGATGATGGTTACACCTTCTCCATGCCAGGCAGAGTTTTTTTTTTTTTTTAATTCAACTAATGAACATATAGTGTATTATTGGTTTAAGGGGTAGAATTTAGTGATTCGTCAGTTGCATAGAACACCCAGTGCTCATTCCATCAAGTGCCCTCCATTTTATTTATTTATTTATTTTTATATTATACTTCTTTCCTAAAGGGGTATGTGGATTTTATTTTATTTTTTAAAGATTTTATTTATTTACTTGACAGACAGAGATCACAAGCAGGCAGAGAGGCAGGCAGAGAGAGAAGGGGAAGCAGGCTCCCGGCTGAGCAGAAAGCCTGATGCAGGGCTTGATCTCAGGACCCTGGCATCATGGCCTGAGCCGAAGGCAGAGGTTCAACCCACTAAGCCACCCAGGCGCCCCTAGCTCCAGGATTTTTTTAATAAAGATTTATTTATTTATTTATTTTTGAGAGAGAGAGAGAGAGAGAGCATGTGAGTGAGGAAGGGGCAGAGGGAGAGAGATTCTCAAGAATCTGAGTGTGGAGCCCAATGCAGGGCTCAATCCCACAACCCTGAGATCATGATCTGAAACGAAACCAAGAGTCGGATGCTTAACTGACTAAGCTACCCAGGAGTCCCTCCAGGACTTTTTTTTTTTTTTTTTTTTTAAATAAAAGTACACATCTATGTAACTCACACCCAGTTCAGGCCATAGACATTCCCAGAAACTCAGAAGGCTCCCTCATACGCTGCCCGGGAACCACCATCTGCCAAGGGTAGACCCCATTCTCGTTTATTTCACTGCCGATCAGTTTGTCCTGCTCTTAAAAATAAGAGAAATGGGAGGGGTGTGTGTGCTTTGGTGGCTTAGCCAGTTGAGCATCTGCCCTCAGCTCAGGTCATGATCCTGGGGTCCTGGGATTGAGCCCCAAGTCAGGATCCCTGCTCAGCATCTCTCTCCCTCTGTCCCTCCCCCTGCTCATTCCCTCTTTCTCTCTAAGTAAATGAATAAAATATTTTTTAAAAATTCACATACCCCTGGGGCGCCTGGGTGGCTCAGTGGTTAAAGCCTCTGCCTTTGGCTCAGGTCATGGTCCCAGGGTCCTGGGATCTCTGTCAAATAAATAAATAAAATCTTAAATAAAAAAAAAGTCCCGGAGCTATAGACACAAGAGCTATGTCCTTTTATGTATTTTATCTCAATATTTAAAAATATTTTTAAATGCCCTTAAAAGTTAATGACTGGCTCACTTAGACAAATACAGAATGAGCACACCACCCTAGAAAGGGAAGTCAGCTTCAGTTTTGTCGCTGTTGACCTTACTGATGCTCACTGTAAGGTTGTTTCAGCTCAGGCTGCCATCACAACACAATACCGTAGACTGGGTAACTTAAACAATAGGAATTTATTTCTCGCAGTTTTAAAGACTGGAAGTGCAACACCGTGGTACCAGCAGGGGCTGTGCAGGAGGTGAGAACATTGGCCTTTGGGTCCAGACGATGCCTGCACCCTATGTCCTCACATGGTCCTTCCTCGATGTGTGTCCCATGGAGAGAGAGAGGAAGCAAGCTGTCTGGTGGTGCCTCTTATAAGGACACTAATTCATCACGAGGGCCCCACCCTTATGACTCCATCTAAAACTAATTTCCAATCTCCAAATATGAACACATTGGTGTTAGGGCTCCAACAGATGAATCTGGAGGGAATACAGTTTAGTTCTTGGCAGTGGTGCTAGATTCCCAATTTAGAGAAATCTAAAAACAGCCTGAAAAAAAAATGAAAAAAACCAAATGATCCATTTCAGATAAATTCAGGGATATTGATGAGATGACATAAACAAGTAAAATAATGCTTAGTGGTTGTGAGAGACTTCAGAGACGTCCCCAAGTTCCCTGCCTCCTGGTATGCATGATCTGTATAGTGCCTGACACTGTGATGATGACAGTGTATCACTCCTGGGAGTATATGGCAAAAGGACTTTTGCAGAGGAGGAGATGATATGGGTGGGTCTGGCTTAATCACGTGAGCCTTTAGATTGGAGCGTAGACATCAGACACAGATCTAAAGCACAAAAAAGATTCAGTGTACCATGGCTGGCTTCAAGATCAAAAGCACCATGAGGTGAGGAATGGGGGCAGGCTTGGTAGGCTGAGAGGAGCCCCTGTCCAAGGCCCAGCCAGGAGTCCGGAGCTCCAACTAAACCTGTCAATTCGGGCAATGACAAGATTGGGCTTGGAAGCAAAACTTTCTCCAGTGCTTCCAGAGAAGGGTTCAGCTGCCACCTTTCATTTCAGCCTTGAGTAGGTCTATCCATCCTTGACACGCTGGAACTATGAGCTGACCCACAGAACCAGGAGCCACTAACACATGAACGCTGTTTGAGGTGATTTGTTTTCACAGCACAAGACAACTAATTAGCAGAGCTGTCATAGGTTTAGAAATTATAGACATAAAACGTCATTACAGTGAAGGTTCTCCACCAGTCGTGGCTGTTATCACTGTGTAAACTAACAATTACATGATAATGACTGTAATGAAGATGTTTCTACCAGGTGCTCTGCGAAAAGGCAATCCTAAGTCTTTCTGAGGGATTCGAGCAAAGTTCCCCTGAGAAAGTAGACTCTGACTTAGAGATTGTTGAATGAGTGAGTTTGTAAGCTACCTCAGCCTGAGCTGTCAATGAGAAACAGAACTGCTGGTACCTCATTCATGGAGCGTCAAGTGAAAAGTATTGTCTGTGAAGAGAAAGGAGGAGATCAAGATGATCAGGCCTTCAGGGTCTAGTTCTTCCCAGCTTACAACCCTCTATATGGAGGGGGAGGGGGAGCTCCTCCCTGGCTCAGTCAATAGAGCATACAACTCTTGATCTTGGGGTCAAAAGTTCCAGTTGGGTACAAAGATTACCTTAAAAAAATTTTTTTTAAATGATGGTAAACTACCAATGTTGGAGACAAGACAATGACAGTATGGGTCCCCTGGAGACCCTAGCATCTCATTAGGACACTGTTAGTATTATGTATGGAAAGCCACCTTCTTTGTGTTTTTGTGCTTGTTTGAATTTTCCAGATTCTCTGCAATAAATATATTTATTACTATATAAAATTATATATTACAGGTTATATATGTAACACATTATTATTTATATAATTGGAAAAAATGTTATTTAGAAAGGGTAAAATAAAACACAAGAATCTAATCCTCAAAAAAAATTTTTAAGGTAAACTGAGGCATATTAAAAAAATTTTTTAAACCCTCTATATGGAATAAAATTCAAATTTCTTAGGAACTACAAGAACTGGTTTGTACCTACATCTTCCACCTCACATTCCATCACTACTCTTCAAGTGCTGTTGTAAATTGCATTATTTACCCCAATTCTTCACCCTTCCCTATAGCCATCCATTTGTCATGCAACTTTTCAGCACCTTGTCAGTACACTTGGCTATGTGACTCAATGGGCCAATGGAACAAAGCAGAGGTGATGTGTCTATTTGGACTCAAGACGCTGTCCATTCCTACTTAAACTCTTTCACTTCTGAAATCACCATGAAAACAATATACCTGGCTAGGTCACTGTCCCCAGAAGGCTGAGAAGAGACATGTAAAGGCGAACCAAATTAACCTCACCAGGTTCAACCCCAGTCAGTCAGCCCTCAGCCAACCTGCCAATCCAAGAGAAGAAACCATTGTGGATTTGAGCTTCATAGTTTTGTTTGTTTGTTTAAGCTAACTGTGGCAATAGCTGATGATAAAAAACAAAACAAAACATGGGAATCTGAGACACCTGTTCATATAATTTACTTGCTGGAGTGGCTACAATTCTATGCTATTTCTCTCCTCAGGAAGTAGAGTCTATTTCTTTTCTCCCATGAGTGTGACTTGGCCTTCTGACTGACTTTGACCAATAGAATGCGGCCGCAGGGACACCTTTCTGGGCCTGGTACTGAGGAGAACTGGCAGTCCCTCTTCTCTTTTGAGAGTCAGCTGGCACGTAAGAAGTCCAGCTACCCTGACAGACCACGGTGCTGTGCAGAAACCCAAACCAGCCATGTGGCAAGACGGTCACCATGGAGGGGAATCCCATAAAGCCAGGCATGTGAGTGAGAACCTTTTGAACTATCCAGCCCAACCAAGTTGGTCACCTCACAACATGGAACACAACAGGGGGCAGATGAGCTGCCCAGCCAAGTCCTTCCTGAATTCCTGACCTATAGAGTTATTAGAAATGATAAGTCATTGTTTTGACCCACTAAGTTATGGGGTGGTGCTTTGGACAGTGATACATAATGAAAATTCTCATGCCTTCTAGACATCTTCAGGCCTGCAATGACATACTGCTCTGTGGCCAATGTTACCGTTTATTCAAGTAGTTAAGATTCAGTTCAAGGAGAGTGATTCAGGTGGCATAATCACTTGGTGTCCCAGAGTCAGACATTCTATCTCTGCTAGGGCAGAGTAGCAAGTAGGCAAATCAAGACTAGCTGTCCAGGGACTGGGAGAGATGATGCTGAGTGAAATAAGTCAAGCAGAGAGAGTCAATTATCATATGGTTTCACTTATTTGTGGAGCATAACAAATAGCATGGAGGACAAGGGGAGATGGAGAGGAGAAGGGAGTTGAGGGAAATTGGAAGGGGAGGTGAACCATGAGAGACTATGGACTCTGAAAAACGATCTGAGAATTTTGAAGGGGTGGGGGGTGGGAGGTTGGGGGCACCAGGTGGTGGGTATTGTAGAGGGCACGGATTGCATGGAGCCCTGGGTGTGGTGCAAAAATAATGAATACTGTTATGCTGAAAAAATTAAAAAATTAAAAAAAAAAAACAAACAATACAATCTAAAAAAAAAAAAAAGAATAGCTGTCCATAGAAGAGGGTATGGCCCTGCCCTGGGGTCTCCTACTGGAGCTTGCCAGAAGTTTCATAGCGTCTCTGTCTGCCACAGACACTTATAATAATTTCAGGTCTGCTGGGTTTTATAGTGCAATTGGTGGGGCAGGTGGAAATAAAGCCTGGACCTCCACCAAGACTTCTTGTACTTAAGCCCCACCCAAAATATGCAACCTTATGGGTTACCCAATGCATGAGTCAGACCAGCCCAGCCAAACGCCATATAGGATACTCTGAAATCCAGAGGCCCACAGACTGCACCCTTCCTTTGTGGTGGGCAATGCAAGATACAGCAACTTGTATCATTTAGAAGCAAATATCCCAATGTGCCTCAGACTACAAGACCCTAATAATTTCATTGATGTACCAAGCATGTTGGAACTCCCACCCTCTAGCATATAGGCATAGGCATCATATCAAGGGACCTAGAGTGCTTTCTAATGCCTCTTCCAGATGCAAACAGAAAAACAACACCAATGTCAAGAACCAGCATGGTGTTCTGTGGGATAAAAGAATGATCAAGCTCATTCTGATTATATTTTATATATATATATATATATATATACACACATATATATATGTATATATATATGTTTTTTTTGAAGATTTTATTTATTTATTTGACAGACAGAAATCACAGGTAGGCAGAGAGGCAGGCAGAGAGAGAGGAAGGGAAGCAGGCTCCCTGCTGAGCAGAGAGCCCGATTCGGGGCTCAATCCCAGAACCCTGGGATCATGACCTGAGCCGAAGTCAGAGGCTTTAACCCACTGAGCCACCCAGGTGCCCCCGACTATATTATATTAGAGAGCAGGAGACAGGACATGGGTCTGAGACAAGAAAGTCAAGTTAATACTATTATTCCTGCCATGTGAAGGCAAACTTCTTCTGATTATCTTCTCTGATAGGAGTGGCAGGCAGGGAAATGGTCAAGAGTCGCACACCAGGAGCCAAAGGCCATGTTGATATGCTCCCATAAAGATGCTCTCTCCAGAAATGCAGCTGTGATTCGCATCACCGCCTGATTAAGTTGACCCTAATCTATAATCTTTGCAACTATTCATCTGGCTCTTGCACAAACTAAATAGGAAAATTTGAAAAGGATACAGAAACGTGAAAAAGAATATATAATGATGGCATAATTTTTTACTCTTTCCAATAGAAAAAAGTAACTAACAGAAAAACCAAAAACCCATGTATAATATTTACAGGGAAAACTAAAGGACAAGGTATCTCCATGAGCTGTAAAATGCAAGCAGTGAGGGCAACCCACCAACAGCACAAGAGCAGCAGGGCACTGTTACATGTGTGAGAGAATGCAGATGGAAGCAATGGGTTATCTGACAAGCCAACAGCAGGTGAACCCCAAAATAGCAACTGGTATTCCCTGGAAAGTGTGATGCTCTCACTTAAGAACAGCAGCTGAAACTGAGAAGTTTTGCCTAACCCAATGGTAGGAAAGCCCAAGCCTAAAGACAGAAAGGTCTGGAACTCCTTGTCTCCATTAACTCTCAAAACTGACCCTCCAAGAATCCCTTCTGGAATAGGACCCACACTGAGGAGAAGGTCCCAAGAGTGAAATCAAAATTATATAGGACAAGGATAATAAAGAGAAAGGAAGGGGCACCTGGGTGGCTCAGTGGCTTAAAGCCTCTGCCTTCAGCTCAGGTCATGATCCCAGGGTCCTACGATCGAGCCCTGCATCGGGCTCTCTGCTCAGCCGGGAGCCTGCTTCCTCCTCTCTCTCTGCCTGCTTCTCTGCCTACTTGTGATCTCCATCTGTCAAATAAATAAATAAAATAAAGAGAAAGGAAGAAAAGGCCCAGATAAAGTAGGGGGAAAGGAAATCTAAGAAAGCAAGCCACTATATTTTTTTAACCCCACTCTGAATTATGCTTCTGTCTAAAATTTCAGGAAAACTAATTTCACATAAAAAACTAGCAATAAGAAAACATCAAGGTCAAATCCCATGGAAATTCTTATAAAAAAAGAAAAAATAAGGAGCAAAATAACATCTTTCCTGAGCCATAAACATGTCAAAATCTTATTCACAGAAGAGAACTGAACTTCTATTTCAAAATAAGTTAAGAGACATTTTTATTTTTTATTTTTTTTTAAAGATTTTATTTATTTATTTGACAGAGATCACAAGTAGGCAGAGAAGCAGGCAGAGAGAGATAGGAGGAAGCAGACTCTCTGCTGAGCAGAGAACCCGATGCGGGGCTCGATCCCAGGACCCTGGGATCATGACCTGAGCCGAAGGCAGAGGCTTTAACCCACTGAGCCACCCAGGCACCCCAGAGACATTTTTAAAATAATATAAGCTCTCTTGCTTCTGAATTAATTCAGTCAAAGAGCCATTAGTCAGACCCAGACAAAGAGGGAGATTGAACAGAAAGGTGGCCTGTCAGGAGGTTGTAGACAGAGGGAGAGGTGGCCAAGTGAGATCCATGGATGGGGTCAAAAGACTGGTTACATAAGGAGATTGAGTAAATATGTAAAAATATTAAAGACAAGAGGGACCAGGTTTTTCACTGTCAGATAAGGGAATCATGCATTTTCACTGTCAGAGAAGGGAAAACTACAAGGAACAGTTGGTTGTTGGAAGGGAATTGGAGATGTTTTTATGAACTTACGGTTTTCCACATAAAAAGAATAATTAAATATAGATGCATATATGTGCGTGTGTACTAGTCTGTTCAAGCCTGTAACAAAATAACACAGACTAAGTCTCAATCAGAACACATTTATTTTTCATAGTTCTGGAACTGGGAAGTCCAAGATCAATGGTGGCCAATTCATTTCCTGCCTGCCAAAAGCCCTCTTCCTGGCTTGCAAGGAAGTCTTCTCGGTGAAGAAAGAGGTCCTCTTTCTCCTCCTCTTCTTATAAAACCATGAATCTCATCATGAGGGCCCCACTCTCACGACTTCATCTAAGCCCAACTACCTCCCGAAGGCTCCATCTTCAGTTACTGACTTACTGAGGAGCAGAGCTCCAACATGTGAATTTGGGAGGGACACGGTTCAGTCCATAGGAGTGTGTGTGTAGATGTGTATGTAATTCCTAGCTCCGTCAAATGAATCTGCCTTGGAGCAGCAATATCCTTGATAGCAATGAGCATACCTTGCATACTTAGACCTTGGTTTCCGAATACTATTCTTCACTAAAAGGAGAAATGGCTAATTCTAGGGCTGGGGCAGAAAAAATACAAGATGAGCCTGGAACATTTTATTGTGGCCCAAAGTTAGGGAGTTAAAAGAATGATGGGGTGGGGGGCGGGCATGCGCCTCGGGGGTACAGTTGGTTAAGCACCCAGTTCTTGGTTTTGGCTCAGGTTGTAATCTCATGGGTCGTGAGATCAAGTGCTGCATCCAGCTCTGCACTCAGCTCAGAGTCCACTTGAGTGTCTCTTGCCACCTCCCTCTGCTACTTCCCCCAGCTCTCTCTCTCTCTCTCTGAAATAAATAAAAGTAAATCTCAAAAAAAGAAAAAAAAAAAAGAAAAGAAAGAATGATGGGGACATGTCAAAAGTGCAAAGGAACATGTATGAAGGGGATTCCACCAGATATACCTGGGGCAAATTAAGAACCAAAATAATGATAATAAACAATTACATTCCACTGAATAAAAAAAGGATTCCATGAGCCAACACTGAAATAAATATAAATGAAGAAATAAATGAGGAGAGAGAAAAAGAAAGAAAGAAAGAAATCAGGAGAGAGAGAAATAAACATTTTTCCTTATGGTAAAATGCTAAGTGGTAAATAAAGAAGAAATGATGAAATAAGAAAATCACTATTTAGGAACCATCGGAATAATAATTCAGGCAAGAAATATTAATATTCTTAAACTACTGGAATAAAGTCGGATAGGTCATGAAATATTTACATAGTTTCAGAAGATCTCACCACAAAATAAATATGAATTATAAAGGGGAAAAGCATAATTTTACAATGGAGATATTTCTCCACTTAACTGACCAAAGTAACATCACCAGTGACAGAACAAATCAACAGCTGCTGAAATGCAGTGGATAGAGCCCAGTGCCATCATTTCCCATATTAACTCTCTAGAATGTCTGGAATAGTGGCGCCACCACTGGGGAAAACAGTATGGAGGTCCCCCAAAAAATTAAAAATAGAATTACCATATGAATATGGAATTACCCCATAATTTCACTACTGGGTATTTACCCAAAGAAAACAAAAACATTAATTTGGAAAGAAAGATGCTGGGGTACCTGGGTGGCTCAGTCGGTTGAGCCTCTGGCTCTTGATTTCAGCTCAGGTCATGAGCTCAGGGGCCTGGGCTCCACACTCAATGGGAAGCCCGCTTGAGGATTCTCTGTCTCCCTCTGCCCTTCACCCCAGTTGCTTTCTCTCTCTAAAATCAATCAATCAATCTTAAAAAAAAACAAACAAACACACAACTCTGTATATATTGCAGCATTATTTACAATAATAATTAAGAGATGAATGAATAAAGATATGTTTTATCTATACAATGTGATATTACTCAGCCATACAAGAGAACAAGCTCTTGCCATTGGCGACATGGATGGATCTAGAAAGTATTATGCTATGTGAAATAAGTCAGACAAGGAAAGATAAATACCGTATCATTACACTTATATGTGGAATCTAAAAAACAAAACAAACAAGTAGAAACAGACTCACAATTACAGAGAACAAACTGGTGATTGTCAGCAGGGTGGAGAGTGGGATACATCTAGAGGCTGATTGTGACCCCTGGGGGATGTTGAGGTCAGGAAATGCCATCACTGCATTCTCCCTCTGCTCTGCTCATGGATAATGGGGCCTCCTGGGAAGAGGCTGTGCACACAGCTGGTGCCCCAGCTTCTGGGCTCCTGCCCAGGGTACACCCTCCTTGATCACCCAGCACTGGTGGTCAGCATTGTTATGTCTGTGAGTTCCACAGGACCTTAGCCAACACAGAAACAGTTCTTTTTTTTTTTTTTCTTTAAGATTTTATTTATTTATTTGACAGAGACACAGAGAGAGAGTGAACACAAGCAGGGAGAGTGGGAGAGGGAGAAGCAGACTCCCCACCTAGCAGGGAGCCCAATGTAGAGCTTGATCACAGGACCCCAGGATCATGACCTGACCTGAAGGCAGAAGCTTAATGACTGAGCCACCTAGATGAACCTAAAGAAACAGTAAACTGGTGGCTCCCAGAAATGCCCATCTCTTAGTCTTTCCTTGAAAAAGGCCTATTTGCATACTTTAAAAGCTGTTGCCTAAAAGGTCTGGCTTCATTCAGCCTGCCTCTAGGTGCTGACCGAGACCCTCCTCTTTGGGATGCTGACAGGTCTTGGCACTCTCTCAACTCCTGGAAGCCACTGAGAACAAAGAGGACAATCACAAAGGTTTAAGAGAAAACAAAGAGCACCACCCCTCTGCCCCAGGCCTAGCTAAACAAAGTTTATCTCCTACTCCCAACCATTTCATCAGATTGAGAGAAGTGGCTGTAGTAGCTGAAGTACAGAAACCAACACAGAGAATCTATCTGCAGATTTTTCTCATCAGAAATTTTGGAGGACTGAAGGGAGTATCATGATATATTCTAAGTGCTGAAAGAGAAAAAATACCAACCAGAAGTCTACCTGGTTGGAAGACTGTCCTTCAGAATTGGAAGAGAAATGAAGAGTTTTGTTTTGTTTTTTAAAGATTTATTTATTTGAGAGAAAGAGAGGGAAAGAGCAAGCATGTGCCTGTGTATGCAAGAGCAGGGAGAGTGGTGTGGGAGAGAGAAAAGCAGACTCCCCACTGAGAGCATAGAGCCTGGTAAGGGGCTTGATCCAAAAACCCTGAGATCATGACCCCAGCTGAAACCAAGAGTCAGAGGCCCAACCAACGGAACCATCCAGGCACCCTGAAAAGTTTTCTAGACAAGGAAACATCGAAGGAATTCAGCACTGGCATTACAAGAAATGTTAAAGAGACTCCAAACTGAAATGAAAGGACACTAATTAGTAACAGGAAAACATCTAAAAGTATAAATTTCACTGGTCTAGTTAAACATAGAGTTAAATTCAGAATACTCTATCAGTGTAATGCATTGGATGAATCATTTATAAATCAAGTATGAAAGTTAAAAGGCAAAAGTATTAAAAATAACTATAACTTGGGACGCCTGGGTGGCTCAGTTGGTTAAGCAGCTGCCTTCGGCTCAGGTCATGATCCCAGTGTCCTGGGATGGAGTCCCACATCGGGCTCCTTGCTCGGCAGGGAGCCTGCTTCTCCCTCTCCCTCTGCCTGCCACTCTGTCTGCCTGTGCTCGCTCTCTCTCCCTCTCTCTCTCTGACAAATAAATAAAAAAAAAATAACTATAACTCTAATAACTTGTTAGTGAATGCAGGGTAAAAAGATGTAAATTGTGACATCAAAACCATAAAATGTCAGAGGAGAGAGTAAAATATGTGGAGCTTTAGTGTGTAGTCAAAGTTGTTGTTAGCTCAAAATAAACTGTTATAAATATAAGATGTTTTATGTAAGCCTCATAATCATGAACCTAAACACTTGATAGATACGCAAAAGATAAAGGAATCTAAGCATACCTCTGTGGAAAATCATCAACTCACAAAGCAACAGAGCAACAGAAGAAGAAAAGAACAAAGGAATTCTCAAACTGCCAGAAAACAAGTAACAAAATGGCAATAGTAAGTCCATACCTATCAATAACTACTTTAAATATAAAGGGAGTAAATTCTCCAATCAAAAGACATAGAGTGGCTGAATGGATTAAAAAACAAAACCAGGGGTGCCTGGGTGGCTCAGTGGGTTAAAGCCTCTGCCTTCGGCTCAGGTCATGATCCCAGGGTCCTGGGATCGAGTCCCGCATCCTGCTCCTTGCTCGGCGGGGAGCCTGCTTCTCTTTCCGCCTCTGCCTGCCACTCTGCCGGCTTGTGCTCCCTCTCTCTCTCTCTCCCTCTCTGACAAATAAATAAAATGTAAAAAAAAAATTCTAATGGCACTTATCATAGAAGTAGAACAATCTTAAAATTATATAGAGCCACCAAAGACTCCAAATAGTTAAACAATCATAAGAAAGAGGAATAAAGCTGGAGGCATCATGCTCCATGATTTCAAAGTATATGACAAAACTATAGCAATCAAAACAGCATGGTATTGGCATAAAAACAGACACACAGAGCAATGGAACAGAATAGAGAGGCCACACATAAATCAATGCATATATGGTCAGTTAATTTGTGATGAAGGAACCAAGAACATACAACGGGAAAAGGATATTCTCTTCAACAGATGGTGTTGGGAAAACTGGACAGCCACCTCTACAAAAGAATGAAACTGACCTGGTATCTTACTACCGGGTATCCACAAAAATCAACTCAAAATGGGCTAAAGGCTTGAATGTAAGACCTGAAACCATAAAATTCTTAGAAGAAAACACAGGTCAAAAGCTTCTTGACCTAACTCTTGGCAATGGTTTTTGGGTTTGACATCAAAAGTAAAAATAAATAAACAGGACTACATCAAACAGAAAACCTTCTGCATGGCAAAGGAAACCATCAACAAAATGACAAGGCAACTCACAGGATGGTAGAAAGTATATGCAAATCACTTATCTGATAAGGAATTAATATGCAAAATATATAAAAACACAAATCAATAGCAAACAATCTGGTTTTAAAATAGGCAGAGGATGGGGCGCCTGGGTGGCTCAGTGGGTTAAAACCTTTGCTTTTGGCTCAGGTCATTATCCCAGGGTCCTGAGATCAAGCCCTGCATCCAGCTCCTTGCTCAGCAGGGAGCCTGCTTCCTCCTCTCTCTCTCTCTCTGCCTGCTTCTCTGCCTACTTGTGACCTCTGTCTGTCAAATAAATAAAATCTTTAAAAAAAAATAAAATAGGCAGAGGAACTAAATTGAAATTTTTCTGAAGAAGAACTACAGATGGCCAACAGGTATATATCAGGTGGTCTACATCACTAGTATTCAGAGAAATGCAAATCAAATCCGTAATCGGATATCACCTCACACCTGTTAGTATGGCTATCATTAGAAACACGAGAGTTAAGTGTTGTTGAGGATGTGGAGAAAAGACTATCCCGTTGGCAGAAGGTAAATTGGTGCAGCCACTATAGAAAACAGTACGCGGTTTCCTTAACAAATGTGTAAAAACCTACCATGGTCCAGCAATCTTGCTTCTGGGTTGATATACAAAGGAAATGAAAATAGGATAACAAGGAGATATGTGCACTCCCCTGTTTGCTCCAGCATTATTCACAATAGCCAAGATATGGAAATAATCTGAGTGTTCACCAGGGGATACATGGATAGAGATGTGGCATATGTGTACAAAGGAGTATTCAGGCATGAGAAAGAGGGAAAACCTGCCATTTGTGACAATAGCGGTGGACCTTGAGGGCATTCTGGCAAGTGAAATACACCAGGCAGAAAAAGGCAAATACTGCATGGTATTAATTACATGTGGAATCTTTAAAAAAAAAAAAAAAGTCAAACTCATGGAAACAGATAGAAGGAAAGTGGTTGCCAGGGGCTGGAGAGGGGGAAGTGGTAGAAAATAGAGATTGGCAAAAGGAACAAACCCTCAGCTATAAGATGAAAAAGTTGTGAGAATCTAATGTAAAACATGGTGACTCTAATTGCTAACACTGTATTGTATAACTGAACTTCAATATTCTCACAGCAAAAAAGGATACATATTTGAGGTATGGATGTGTTAATTAACTAAGGTGGGGGGTTCTTTTCACAATGTATGGGTGCATCAAACAACCATGATGTACCCTTTTATATCTTCCAACTTTGGGGTGCCTGAGGGGCTCAGTTGGTTAAGTGTCTGACTCTTGCTTTTGTCTCTGGTCATGAGATCGAGCCCTGCATCAGGTTCTGCATTCAGCATGGAGTCTGCTTACAATTCTCTCCCTTTGCCCTCCCCCTGTTTGCACTGATGTACTCTCTCTCTCTCAAATAAATGGACTAAAACTTTCCAATTTTATGTCAGTTACACCTCAATAAAACTGCAATAAAAATTAAAAATTAAAAAAAAATAGGGAAAGGATCTGACCAGTCATTTCTCTGAGGAAGATACACAAATGACAAACAAGCACATGAAAAGATGTTCGGTATCATTAGTCATCAGGCAAATGGCAATTCAAATCACAGTGAGATACCGCTTCACACCCACCAGGAGGGCTCCCTGTCAGAAGCGCTTCTGGGAATTCTAACAGGGTCTCACAGGTGCTCCCCAATACACTGGTCACTTTAATTCTCTCCACAGAACTGGGCAGGCAAGAAATCCAAGTGACAGGTATTCTTCCAATCATTTTTTCCCTTCAGGAGAGTAAGTGGGACTCTCTTATGGAGTCAAGGGCATGTGGTTGTTTTCTTTTGCCTTAGGATGACTTCTTTTCCAGAACTCCTTATAAATCCCCTGCATATAAGTCCCTGGAATAATGAATCTTGGCTGGGCCTTGCAACTGTTCACAAGCTACTCTCAGCACGTGTGAACCCTAGTGTTGGTCATAGCTCTGGTTCCCTCCCAGGCATTTCCTAAACCCACATACGGTTAACTTCTGGCTTTCTAACTGTGTTCAATCAAACATATTTCAATCCCATTTAGATACAAACTAACCCCCCCCACTCATATTACTTGTGTTTGTGTAACTGACTAATTTTACTCCTGTCTTTTCTAGGGCTGCATTATGATTTTAGTGGGTCTGAGGTAATTTTGCCCTCTTGGACTTCTTCCTCCATAAAAATGCTAAAAATTATATTCTAAAAATAGTAAAATTATATCTAAAACTTGCATTGGCATAAAGATGGATATATTAATATTACCTGATAACATATTTTCTTCCACCTAAAAGTTAATTTTTATTTCTGATTATAAATAAATTAAAACATTTTCCTGGGTCCCTAAAAATATTGCAGACTCCAAACCTGGGTCTTCTGTACCCATTGGACTTAGTTGGCCCTAGTCTTTCCATCTTTGTACCCCTGGTTCCCTGGCATGAGCACAACCAATATTCAATACATTTTTGTTGATTGTGGTTAATATTCTACACCAGCCTACTTCAAAAAGTTGAGACTCAAATGAGAGAATAGTTTCAGAAGCAATTTCTAGGGCACCTGGGTGGCTCGGTCGCTTAAGCATCTGTGTTCAGCTTAGGTCATGATCCCGGAGTCCTGGGATCGAGTTCTGCATTGGGCTCCCTGCTCAGTCGGGAGTCTGCTTCTCCCTTTGCCCCTCATCCCACTCTCATGCTCTCTCTCTCTCTCTCTCTCTCTCTCAAATAAATAAATACAATCTTTACAAAAAAAAAAAAGAAACAATTTCTAAACTGTGACTTCTATGCAAATAAAAGGGATTTGGGGGGACGCCTGGGTGGCTCAGTTGGTTGGACGACTGCCTTCGGCTCAGGTCATGATCCTGGAGTCCCGGGATCGAGTCCCGCATCGGGCTCCCAGTTCCACGGGGAGTCTGCTTCTCTCTCTGACCTTCTCCTAGCTCATGCTCTCTCTCACTGTCTCTCTCTCAAATAAATAAATAAAATCTTAAAAAAAAAAAAAAAAGGGATTTGGGAGAGAAAGAGAGATGTCAGTTTGGTGAATGGAATTCAAGATCTCATCCAGAAGAGAGGGAATCCCAGGCTGCTCGCATCATTGGAAGGCAAAACAGGAGAAAATCAAAGACATTTTTGCCTCCTGCAAAATTTTGTTAAGACCTGGGCCTGCGTAGTTCTCACCCCTGAATTTGGACAGCTGTCAAAAAAACCAGCAGGAAATGGGGAAAAACATATGTCAAGACACAGGCAACATCAGACTGTGAAAGCCAAACCACAGGCCCCACTCCACCAGATGGCAGTATGTCAACAGGGAGTGGGAAGGAGCATTTCTAAGAGGCCCCAATTAAAGGGACTTGGGTTGATGCCAAAGTAGGGGCACTGTTTGTTTGAATTATTGCTGATAATTTTTCTTCTCATCTAATGAGGATTTTTTCATCAACAGCAAAGAATACAAAATGAGGACACTATTATCGTCATTGCCCACAATAAGACTACAGTCAAGATAGTTAAGACTTGCAAATAAATCAGCACTATTTATTGAACGTCACCATATACAAATTAAATTATTATCACCATCATCATTATTATCAATTACAAAATACCACTGGTATTGACGTTTCATTGAGTTCACAGTGAAAGACCTTTGAGTACTGCGGGTAGAAATCAATTCTTTGGGTGAGGTTGTAAATGGTGTAGGCGCCGCCTGGGACAGTGTTCCTTCCAAGAGGAGGCAGAGGGCTGGAGTAGTACCGTGGTGTCAGAGGCCTCCTCTCCCTGTGCCAGGCACAAGCCCCAACCCTTCATGATCAGCTGAGAACTTGCAGAAAACTCCCGCTTGGCATCCGTGCGTCCTCTTACCAACTTATGGAGGCAGGTACAAGAGCATGGGTCTTGAGGTTAGGACATCTGTAGTAGTCTGCTAGGGCTACCTTAACAACCTGCCGCAGACTAGGTGACTTCAACAACACAAATGTTATTTTCTCACAATTCGGGAGACGAAAAGTCCAAGATCAAGATGTCAACAGGTTGATTTCTTCTGAGATCTTTCACCTTGACCTATAGACGGCCATCTTCTCCATATATGTTCATGTGATCTTCCCTCCGCAGCTGTCTGTGTCCAAACTCCCTTCTTCTAAGCCCATCTGTCAGACTGGATGAACCCCCTACCCCCAGCCCCCAGTGGCCTCATTTTAATTTAATTACCTCCTTAATGACTCTGTCTGCAAATGTGGTCACATTCTGAGGTACTGGGGATTAGAACTTAAATATGTGAATTTGGGGGGCACACAACTCAGCCTGTCACACACCCAAATTTCTTTTCTTTTCTTTCCTTTTTTAATCAGAGAGAGAAAGTGAGCACAAGCAGGAGGAGTGGCAGGCAGAGGGAGAAGCAGGCTCCCCGCTAAGCAAGGAGCCCAGTGTGGTACTCGATCCCAGAACCTTAGGATTATGACCTGAGCTAAGGGCAGCCAGTTAGTTAACCAGCTGAGCCACCCAGGCATTCCCCAAATTCTTATCTTGGTTTTCCCCACTAACTGGGTGATGTAGTAACACTAAGAAAGTCACTCTCTGAGCCTCAGGCTTATTGGTAATAAAATGAGGTTGTTAGATTATGTCATCTCTGTGGTCTAAAAGTCTGTGATCACTATAACAACCAATACAAGGTTGCATTTTGCAAGACCAAGAGCAGGATGATTTCCAAACCAGCCACAAAGGACAATTGGTCTGCACGTGGAAATCAACATGTGTATGCACACAGGTGCGTCCATATACTCTTGTGAGTAGGAAAACTGATTTCATTAACTGATGGAGGCCACCTTCCACATACGCACATGTTTCAGGATGTCTCAGAACAAAACACAATGAGAATATATTTTCTCCAAGTTAGTTGGTAATTTCCCCTTTATTGCATTTTTTTTAAAGATTTTATTTATTTATTTGGAGAGAGATCACAAGTAGATGGAGAGGCAGGCAGAGAGAGAGAGAGAGAGAGGGAAGCAGGCTCCCTGCTGAGCAGAGAGCCCGATGCGGGCCTCGATCCCAGGACCCTGAGATCATGACCTGAGCCGAAGGCAGTGGCTTAACCCACTGAGCCACCCAGGCGCCCCCCTTTATTGCATTTTTAAAAGAAAAGAAAAATGTATTTAAGGGCCCCACAAGTAATCAGTCTACTGTTAGTTTTCCATTCATCCCATCCGCTTTCAAGTGTCCTTGTCCATACACGTGATTTTCTCTGTGTGTGGATTACACTCCCCTGCACCGATTCATATGTTTTTTCTGTTGGGCAAACAACTATATCAAAGCTCAGCTCAGGGGAACCTGGATGGCTCAGTCAGTTGGGCATCCAACTCGTGGTTTCGGTTCAGGTCATGGTCTCAGGGTCATGGGATCAAGCTCCGCACTGGGCTCTGTGCTCAGCATGGAATGTGCCTGAGATCCTCTTTCCCTCTTTCGCTACCCGCACCCCTGCTCTCAGTCTCTCTTTCAAATAAATGAAATCTTAAAAAAAAAAAAAAAAAAAAAAGCTCAACTCAAATGTCCCCTCCTTGTCCGGACCTTCCCAAAGAGAGTCATCTGCTCCTTCCTCTGTGCCATGTAGCACATGGTGTAATTTTCTGTAATAATAATAATAATAAATAGTTGCCAACGTGTACATAACACTTATTTTTGTGCCAGGCAGAAGCCTACGTGCTTTATGTATAACAGCTCATTTAATCTTCACACCTACACTCTGAGGGAAAAAGATACTATTATTAGTCCCACTGAACAGATGAAGAAACTGAGGCGCAAAGAGTTCAATTAACATGTCCAAGTTTAGAAAGTGACAGAACAAGGCTGCAAAGCCACAGAGTCCTACTGCAGAGGTTTAGCCAACCATTACACAGTAGATTCTATACTATGTTGTTTTGTAATTAGTATTTGTTTACATTTCTGTATCTTACTAGACGGCAAACTTCTCGGTGACAAGGACCCTTTCTTATCCACCTTGTTTCTTGTGACCTAACACAAGACCTGGTCCACAATAAATGTATTTGTCATTCAACCATTCTCTCATTGATCAAGCATATAATCCCTGGCAACTTCCCTTCTTGCTGTCTCCCCCTTCCTCTTCCTCTCTTCACCGTTATATCCACCATGGCATCCCTTCGCCAGCCTGTAGTCCTCAAGCCCAAACCAACTACCAAGTGCATCTATCTATGGCTGGGGTTCCCTATGGGACTCTGCAGGGGATAAGAGATTGGTCCAGATGACTTCTAACAATTACAGTAACTAACATGCATATCTCAGCTTCAAGGTTAGAGGTGCCCCTTCTCCCATGTTCTCTTTGGTCCTCCATCCACTCAGTTTCAGGAACTAGAAGAGGGGAACAGATAGATAAATGGGACACTTATCCCAGGAATCATTCCACCAAAAGAACCCCATACAAAGGGAAGTTCTTATCCTATAGTCCTAAAAACACACATTTGAAACATGTGGTTTTGTTAAGAATTGAATGTTCTAATCTATACACACAGAATAAGACATGGATTTGATACTACATACTCTGTTTCTTTCACTATAAGTAAGTAGCTACCATTAACTCATGTCCAACCACTGTATTAAGGTCTTCACATGCAATATCTTATTTAGTTTTCACAAAAACTAATGAGGCAGGCCCCTTTTTTGTCTTCATTTGACCAATGAAAAGCCATAAGCTGAGAGAATTTAAATAGTTTGCTTAGGATTCCACAGGCAATAAATGTCAAAACCAGGATTTGAACCTCAGTCCAGAGCCAGAGTACTTAGCCCTCCACTCTATGGCTTCCTATATCACTCTCATTTTGCTCTTAATTTTTCTCCCTGTATCTCACCTAAAACAGAAAGCAGCAGCAGAAGAGGAAAAGGACAAATAGAATCAAAGAAAGAGTAGCGGATTTAGATGGAAGGGAAGAAGGGGACATAGGGAAAGGACATGGCAGTGAAAGAGGAGACAGAAAGTGGGTAATGGAGTTGGCTATTGCTGTAGCCCATATTTGTAGTAAAGTTCAATGTCAAATATAAAGCCACTGGGCAAATCTTTTCCCATTTGTTTTACATAACAAAATTCTGGGGGTACCTGGCTGGCACCGTTGGAAGAGTGTGCAACTCTTGATTTCAGGGTCATGAGTTCAAGCCCCACGTTGGGTACAGAGCTTACTTAGATAAATATAATTTTTTAAAAAGAAACAAAAAAGATTCTGTAAATGCACCTCTAAGACTGTGTCCTAGAGGGGCCTGGGTGGCTCAGTGGGTTAAAGCCCCTGACTTCAGCTCAGGTCATGATCTCAGGGTCCTGGGATCGAGCCCCACATCGGGCTCTCTGCTCGGCGGGAAGCCTGCTTCCTCCTCTCTCTCTGCCTGCCTCTCTGCCTACTTGTGATCTCTATCTGTCAAATAAATAAATAAAATCTTTTAAAAAAAAAAATAGACTGTGTCCCAGATGAGTCAGAGGTGTCCATCCAGACATGTCCTGTGGGCAGGTGAAAGACCTTAGACTCTTAGAGTACCAGAGGGAGATACTAACCAGAAAAGTCGACTTAGTCGTTCCTCTTAGATCTCCAGTATTCATTCATGTGGCGGGACCCCGACAGCCACTAGGCCCTAGGATGTCTAGGCCAATGTAATATATCCAATCAGGACCTGGCCTCAATAACAGAGAACTCGAAATTTTCACTCCAGGCTGTGTGCTTCCATTCTGTCCCAGAAGCTAGCCTTGTTTCACTTCAGAATGTGCCAAGGAGGTGACTTCGAAGGCAGGGAAATACTCCCAAACGCCCCCTCTCCAAAGAACACTGGTAGGTAGATGGAACCATACTACATTCTTTTTTTTTTTTTAAGGTTTTATTTATTTATTTGACAAGCAAGGGGAGTGGGAGAAGGAGAAGTAGGCTTTCCACTGAGCAGGGAACCTGATTCGGGGCTCCATCCCGGGACTCTGGGATCATGACCTGAGTTGAAGGCAGACGCTTAACCCACTGAGCCACCCAGGCGCCCCCATACTACATTCTTTATCGGTCATGTAGAGGTCAAATTAAAAACACAGTGGTCTCATTCACCTTCTCTCGGCTCTCCCCCATCCCTGCGTGGACATCACATGCACCTAGCGAATAAGCAGACGCACAAAGCAGAGCCAGGAGAAAACCAGGCTATCCTCTACTCATCCGGTTTTTATCTCTTGAGTGTCCTCCACACCAATATCCCTCAACGGATTTAGATGATGTGTTAGAAATAGGCCGTAATGCTTGTGCTTTGTGGAGTCTACACTTTTCTCATGAAAGAGGCAGAGTGGCCCTTCATTCAAAGTGTGGGCATTTGTTATAATTAGGGAAGGAACGCTGGAACTCTGGAGAGAAGGACTGAGTTCTGGACAAAAGGAAAAAATTACAGAAACTTCAACCCCGGAAGTCCGAAAAATGGCAGAACATTCTCGAAAGAAACAACCACAGTTGGCCAGCAACTAGATATGTGACCGCAAGCAAACCAGCAACCTCTCTTGTTCTTCCACCAGCAACAAAATAAGAGTTGAATTCCATGATCTCCAAGATACACATCTAGTTTGGGAACTCGATTCTGCTAATTCATCCCAGGGAGGCTTTTCTGAAGAAAGAGAAATTTTCAAGGGAGAGGAGAGGAAAGAATATTAGGTAGGGAATTACAGCCTAACTACTTTCTCTTGATGAAAAGATCAAACTCACAGCAAATTATCCTACCAAGGTACTAAGAAAAGAAATATAGATGTGAAATGATTATTTATATTTCAGCTTTTTACTAGTAAAAATTCTTGTCTATTTTAATTAAATTGAAGACTGAATTTGCTTAACCACTGAATTTGTTTAATAGGCTGGCATTAGAATAAGAGATCTATCATGTATCTCTATCATTTCTCATTTTTTTTCTGAATTTAATCATACATTTTGTATAAGTGCAGATGTAAAACATTTTGATGCAAAATTCATGGAACAGAAGCGTATTAAAATGAAATTTAAATGGAATAATTTCTCTTTGACAGCGACATTCAATAACTTCAGTCTTAGATTTAGTTCAGAAGCTGCCATTCCAAAGAATTTGTGAAAACTGCATTACGGATCAACTGAAGAATTGTGAGCTAGAGGAAGGTTATCTTCCTCACCCTCTCCCATCCCTGCCACATTCCTTGCCTTTCTTCTCAGTAACCTGGTGACTGAGGTGCCTTTCCAGGCACCCCTGCTCTCCTTCTGTCCCTCGGCTCTTCAGGATCCCCTCCCTTTCCTCATTTCTCCACCTGCTCTAACCCCCAGCTTGACTTTGCCTTTCGCTCAAGCCTCCAATTCCCCAGATATTTCTCCATCCCGCTCTCAACAAAACTAGGCTTGTTCTGTCTTCCATTTCCCCAGGCTACATTCCTGACAATCTGTAGTCTGCTGTGATGGGCTCCTAAAAATCCAAGGGCTCTGTGGCGTATCAAGAGAAAAAGAAGGCAGGTAGCAAAGGAGGAAATTGCCCTGGGCTCGGCTGTCTTAGGGAGACTGCCATGAAAGCTTGGGGGGTGATTTCTGGAGTTCACCTTCAAAGGGTTATTATTAATAAACAGGAGTGGTTTCAGGACAGAGTATTCTGACATATACTCGTTAATATGAACAAATATTTAAAGAGAGTCACCAGGGCAATGAGCATTAAGAAAACTGTCATCTAAGGGAAAATTCAGGGAATTAGAAATGTTTATCGTGGAAAAAAGAGACTTAAGAAACCAAATATCATACGGGAAAAAGTATTTGATGTGTAGCTTTGACCCCACGGAGTGAAGTAGGAAGAGTATTTGAGTTACAGAAAGGGAGATTTCAACTTCATGTGACAGAAATCTTCCTAAAAAGTCAGACGTGTGTATTAGTGGGAAGGACTAGTCTGTGAGATCAGAAGCTTGGGTTTTGGTGAAGATAAGCAAGCAAAAGGGAACTAGTCCCACTGAGGAATTATTCTTGAAGAGGGAAATTTGATTAATGACCATCCGTTGAACACTTTGCTTTTTTTGAAGTAAGCCCCATGCTCAGTGTGGAGCCCAACGTGGGGCTTGAACTTAACCACCCTGAGATCAAAACTTGAGCTGAGATCAAGAGTCAGATACCCAGGGGAGCTGAATGGTATGGTTGGTTGAGCAAACAGCTCTTGGTTTGGGTTGGGGTTGTGATCTTGGGGTCATGGATTGAACCCCAGGTCCAGCTCTGTGCTCAACGCAGAGTCTGCTTGGGATTCTCTCTCCCTCTACCCCTCCCCACAACTCTCAAATAAATAAATAAATAAATAACTCTTTAAAGTGTCTGTCCAGTTATTTCTCAGGCTCCTAGGATAAAGCCTTCTTACCTGGCCAAGAGGTAGGTCAAGGACAGAAAACCATGGCGGTCATTACAGAGCAGGCTACAGAATTACGATCCCAGTGGGGACGGGAAAACTATTTTGGAATTTGGTTTAGGATTGGAGGCTACTGGGTGAAGCTGATCAGGAGACTCAGAAGCTGGGAAAAGATTCAGATTTCAGTGGCTGAATAGATGCAGTTGCTAGCCTTAAAATAAAACAGCCAGTTATTTTACCGAGAAAGTAGGTTTATTTGGGAACCGCAGAAGAATTGCAACCTGGAAAATGCAGGCCTGGCGAAATCATTGGCTAGTCAGGAGAACACGGGAGCGGAACGTTATTTTATAAAGAAAAAGGAGGAAGCCAGGAGGCCGTGCCGTGTATGAAACTCTACTGGGAGGAAATGAGAGTCTGGGATTGTGACGGTCCCCGCTGTCTGAGCTATGTCAGTTTCTCATTGGTTGGGTCAATGGGACAAAACCTTCCTTCCTCCTGCTGAGATACTAAGGTTAAGTGTTTTCTTTTTCTTCTTCTTTTTTTCTCTCTTTCTTCCTTTCTTTCTTTCTTTTTTGTTTAAGTGTTTTCTTATTGGAAAAATGCAAGCTATGCTCTTCTGTCAGGGTCTGCGGTTGACAAGTTGGTAGGGCCTTGAGGAGTCTGCTTCTGGCCTCCTGACTCCCTAGAAGTGAGGTTTCCTTCCATCAGCTTCACAGAGTTTTCACCTGGAACTGGGCACGCTACCTACATCCCAACTCTAAAGGGCGTGGTTTGCCCAGAAAACTGGGCCAAGAATGTTGGAATCATAGGGGAGAAGTTTGGAAGTGGTAAGGGCACCTGTACACGGTAAGCTGTGGACAGCAGGCGGTTTCCAAACCAAGGACTGTCATTGGTCTCTCTGTTCAATCCTCAGATTCCTCCTTTGTGTTCTTCTCAACAGCCAACTGAGGAGAAATTTGACTCCAGTCTGGTAAGGACGGTTGCAGAAGGAGAGGAAGGGAACAAACCACGTCTGAAGTCCCAAGATAATGACCAAACTCTGACAGCACCAGAACTAATCAGAGACCAGGGGAGTCTGCTGTTTGAGGTGGCTCCTGGTGGCTCCATCTGTGTTAACCGCCGAAGTGTCAGGAGAATCTTCTGGAGGCCTTTCTTGATGCATGAGAGAGACGTGAGGAGACTTCAAGAGGAGGGACCAGCCTGTGCTACCCATTCCAAGTTCATGAAACTCAGTGATTAACACAATCTCATTACCCCGTCCCCCTCCATATGACTCTTACTGGCATTTACCCACATTCATAGCTCAGGCGAGAGCCACAAAGGTCAACATCACATTTTCTTTCCAGTCCCAGCATGTCTCCTGGGTCAAGACTCTGACCCAATACAGATGGGATTCCTTCAGCAGAAGTGACCCTGAGGCTCCTGAGTGATCCTGAGGCAGAATTTTATTTTACTGTTTACAATGCAAACAGGATGCTACATACTTCAAGCACAGCAGAATTAATAAACCTCCTGGAAATGCCACGAAGTCCTTGAGGGGGAAAAATAGCCTTGATTGCAGAGAAAAGGAAAAATTATAATAATGATACTCCCCCAAAGAAACCACTTAAAGAAGTCAGATGATTTTCTAACACAGAGAAACTAAAGTAAAACACCACGAACTAGAGCGAATGCCAAAAGGAGGTCCCTTGAAATAGTCAATATTGTAACATTACTATCCAGATGGCTCTCTACGGCAGGCAAACTCTATCTGAGAAGGAAGTGGGTAGGAGGGAGGGTGAGAGAGGCAACATTCACTCCAGGCAAGGAAAGGGAAATGTGCATTTAATTTTAAACTGTCCTCCTGGGCACCCCATGGCTTGAGACCACCAGAGTACCAGGAAAGGAAAATAGGAACATTGTGCTCTGGGGGGTGTGTGTGTTCTCCCTGTGGCGTTGTTTACTCAGTTTCCACGTGTTACCTCAGGGCAGTGTTTTCCAAAGGGGGTCCTACCCAATACCGGTTCTTGTTCCCCGAAATGTTAATGTGTGTTGCTGCTGAGGGCTGTCTTGTGACCAGACTATTTCACAAATACCAGCTATATCAACATTTCAAATGTTTGCTTACTGCAGAATTTCTAGACTGCTTTAACCTGCTGACGGACACTGTAACTTTCCCAGCAGGGAACTAGATGGCATTGCTCAAATTGAGATGAACCGATACTTCTCACGGAGAACCTTCTGGACCTAGATAATGCTGCCTGGCAGATATCTCTTACCCCCGTATCTTGTCTGCCATTCAGTCTTGAGATCTGTTTCAGATTTGTTTTTTCCTTCTATTCAAACCCCCAGTGCCTTAATCTGAGCAGCAAGGTTCTGTGTTCTGAATTCTATTCTGCACACTACCCAGTCTTATCTTTACCAAACCTGGCCTAACTCCTCTGTTTGCCTTTGAGATCCCCAAATCTGCACTGATATGTCTTACCTGTGTACTCTTACCCAAAAGAATGAACATTCTTTGAGGGCAAGATACATTCCTCTAAGCACTTAAATTATTAGCTCCTCTAGTACCTCTCCAGAACCTCATGAAGCAGGTACATTCTTTTGCAATTTGTGAAATGGGACAAGCAAGATACAGAGAAGTTCAGTAACTAGCCTGTGGTCTCGTGGCACATAGGCAGCCAAGCCACAGGATGAAGTTCCGATGTCTGATTGCAGAACCAAGGCTCGTGACCACCAGTCTGCACGCCTCTGCAGTCCACCTGCCGTACTTCTACTTTCTCACGGAACTTCCCAGCCTAGAATGCCCTCTCTTGTCTTCCTTCTTCCACTGCACAGGAGCAACGACACTGTCAGAACTCTGGGCTCTAGAAAGCCCAATAAAGAAGTATGGACTTTGGGGCGCCTGGGTGGCTCAGTTGGTTAAGCAACAGCCTTTGGCTTGGGTCATGATCCCAGGGTCCTGGGATCGAGTTCTGCATCAGGCTCCCTGCTTGGCAAGGAGCCTGCTTCTCCCTCTCTGTCTGCCCCTCCCCCTCCTTGTACTCTCCCTCTCTCTCTCTCTGTCAAATAAATAAATAAAATCTTAAAAAAAAAAAAGCGTGGACTTTGTCCAGAAGGCAATAGGGAGCCATTAGAGGAGGTAAGGAAGGTGCATGCAGCGTTAGATTTGGGCTGTTGGTAGCTCTCTCCAAAGACCGAGCACAACACAGATTGGGTTAAATTTGACAAAATCAGAGAACGGCAGAGAATAAGGGTAACACACACGGCATGTAAATGAATAAATTATTTTAACCTTCCCAACCAGTGAGGTCAGTGAATTATTCTCATCACCCCACCTTATAAACGAAGAAACTCAGGTACCGAGAGAGCAAGGAACCTGCCCAATGCTACCTAGCTAGAAAGTGGTAGGACCAGGATTCAGGCAGAAATCGCTAATTTTCTTTAAGATTTTATTTTTAAATAATCTCTACATCCAACATGGGGCTCAAACTCACAACCCCAAGATCAAGAGTCACATCTCCACCCATGCAGCCAGCCAGGGGTCCCTGTCACTGTCTCTTTCTTCATTTTTTAAAAGATTGTTTGTTTGTTTGTTTGGTGGGGAGAGGCAGAAGAAGAGGAAGAGAGAGAATCCCAAGGGGACGACTCCACATGCTGAGGACAGAGCCTGACTCAGACTCAGGGCTCATTCCCATGATCCCGAGATCACCACCAGAGCTGAAATCAAGAGTTGGACGCCCAACCAACTGAGCCACCCAGGTGCCCCTGAAACCGTTCTATTTCTAAAAGTGACACTCTCTTAATACAAAGGGAGCCTTCCTGCCTTTCAGTGTATTTATACTATTTTTATACTATTTTCTCACCTTTTCTCTGTGCTCAAAATAGCCCATTCTTGTTTTAAAATGGACTGAGAAGGGGCAGATTGGATGCAAAAAGCCCATGAGGAGCCCACGGCAGGTCAGCCACCTGGCGGGAGTGGGGGGACACCGTGGCATCCAGAACTAAGGCAGAGGCAGGAGCAGGCAGATTTGAGAGCAATCTGGGAGGGAGAGCCCACCCAGAATAGGTGCCCATAAATGAGGGGTGAGAAATAAGGAAGAAAGAAGACCCAAGAGTTAGTCTCAGCATTCAGTTTGGAAAATTGGGTGCCACTCCCAGCTCTCACTGCCCGGTGCGGGGGTCTGTCCAGCTGTCTTCTGCTGGGCTGCCGGGCTCCCAGATCTTCAACCTCAGCCCTGTTAGCAACACACTGACAGCCTTGCTTTGGCCAAATGAAGAGACAACTAGGGATATTTACAAAGCATCCTATGATTATTTTTCCTTTCAGTGGAGGAGGCTTGAGTTATTAGGAGGCATGGGTTGTGTGCCAGGCACGGGGCAAGACATCGGACTCAGTGGATGGAGATGTGGATTAAGGTACATCGAAATACATATCTCAAAAAAAAAAAAAAAGCCACTCCACTGACAGCCTGGAAGGTCAATGGGACACATGGTTGCCTATTTTATGATTTGAAGAGGAAAGGAGTTCTATCCACCCCAAAATCCCCCCACGGATGTCACAACTCACCATTTGAGAGTCCCCGGACTCCCAAAAGATCTTGGAGCTCACGTAATCAAATAGGTGGAAAGTGAGCCCAGAGAAATTCCGTGATTTGTTCAGTATCACACAGCTTGTTACTGGACCTAGACTGACAGTCCCTGAATTCCCCTGATGTCTCACTCTCTCTAGAATCTTCTTTGATAACAGAAATACCAGAGAGAAAGAGAGGCAATCCTTGGAACATTCCCAGACCCTTCAAGTGAATTCCTGAGAGGCTTTCGTTTGTTCCCCATAGAAGGATCTTACAGGATGCTTTACTTAGAGAGGCCACTGATAAATCCCTCACCTAAGAATTCCTTTCTCCACAGCAAGCAGCAGGGACAGTGCTCCTGGTACCTCTCCAGGTTGCAAAGGGACATTGTCCTCGAGGGACACCATTGATGCCTCTGCGCAGCTATTTGGGGAACAGTCTGCAGACCTCTTTTAAACATCCTGGGGACCATCTATGCCTTTGTCCAAACAGATGGGCCCCAAGTCATTGAATCCTAAATCTTTAACAAGATGGATCTCTTATTTAGTCCAGCTTGTAAGATAAGATTTATTATCCTAATTTTACAGATAAGGGCCTGAGTCCCAAAGAGGTTAACCGACTTGCCCAAGGTCATATCGCTAGTAATTAGAACAGTCACTTAAGGCTATTACCTACTTAGAACCCTAGTGGCATAGAATGTCAGGGCTGGAAGGGATCTTATAAATACAGTGACCATATTTTCAGAACCCAAAACTGGGACATTTAGCCTGAGAAACCCAAGTGCATTTGCAGGGACAGCAAACAGATTATTCGAATCGGTGCTGCCCCAGAAAAAGGGATTTATGGCTGCGGTTCTTAGAGATCAAGTCCAATCCCCCTCATTTCATCCTGGTTGAGGCAACTGAAGGCCAGAGAGGCTGACTGACTTGCCGGAGGTCGTAGGCAGAAATGTTTTCTGTTTTCTCAACTCTGAAGGTTGAATCAACAGGGCGTGGGTGGGGGTGGACAGAAAGGGGCCATTGTTCCAGGCTGCTTTTCCTCAAGTGGACTGACCTAACCCCACAGTGCCTGCTTGCATCCAGAGTGGGTGGGACGGTCCCCTAAACAGCCCAGGGGTAACACTGAAGCCAGAGAAAGCTCTGGGTCCTGGGCTCTTGCATACTGGAGCACCCTGGCCAAGGGAATCTGTAGAATTAAAAATACTTCTCCTTCAGAAGGGTCACATTCTGTAGAAAGTACACATTATTTTCTAGGCCTCCTTTTTTTCCTCCCAGAAACAGGACTTTCAAATGACAAGATATAAACTAATAACCCCTCTGGTTTCCTAAATGCTGGTGTAAATCAAGGAAACAAGTCTTTAACTGTCAGGCATTTAATAAGGATCTACATAAGCCCTGTAATGAGCTAGGCCCTATAAATATTTATTATTAAATCTTCAATTTGCCCTTAACCCCTCCTTCGTGCACTGTTTGACCTCATTTTATATTTAGTAAGAGAAAAGAAGAGAGACTAAAAGAATTAGCTCAAGGGCTCCGGGTGAGTCCCTTTCCAGCCAGTGCCTTTGGCCTGGAGGCCCTGATGGCTAGATCAACTCTCCTTCCCATATTAAAAAGTGCATTTCATAGCATCCTTTTAACACTGCAGCCATCCAAATTAGGACTCCAAGTAGCAGATGGAATCCTTCCAACTGTCAGCCTAACCTCTCCTCTATGCAAATGCAGAACCACTCTGCTGATAGAGAAATTGCTTCCCGGAAAACCAATTTCCTCCTTATTGTCCTGCAGGCTACTGAGAGACGCCCTACTGGGTTGGGTGGGCTCCAGGCCTGCTGGTTCCACCCGGAGAGGGACCTAGCACAGAACATGTTGCTGAGGCTGGGATTTGGAAGCTGTGTTTGAATGGGAGTTGTGTTCCCAAGTTCCCCGTTTAGAAATTGTTTTCCTGATGCTGATTTTCCATTGGTCTGGTTGCCTTGCACCCTCCGAGGCCTGAACCTAGTGTTCTCAAAGCCTAAGTGCCCACGATACACCCGCTATTGTCCTGGCTTAACAATTATTTCATTCATTACTTCGTTCATTCATTTCCTCTAAATTTGTTTCCAAAGAACCGTAAAACCCACCATTCAAGCCCACCCTCCATTCCACTGGCAGAGAATCAAGATGGGAGGTGAATGGCCAGACTCTACAATGCGTTCCCCAACACTCTGTCCAAATTAGGGCACTTTGCTAGGTCCATTCACTCCAACCTTCAATCCTGCCTTGGATGAAAGCAAGTGACAGCGAACTCGAGACAAACTAATAAAAACCCAATCTTCTCTGATAGCATCTTCTTTAATTATTTAAAAAAGGGACAGCCTGTTTAAAAACCCTTCCTGTTCCAGTTCTTTTGTTAAAACTGTCTTCAAGTCAGTGACAGGCTGTGGAATGAGAGGAGGAAGGGGCTAGCTCTGTGGAGCGTATATGGCAGGAAAGATGCTTTCTGGATGTAAAAAGAAGGGTAATGTGAAAGACCCGTTGTTTAGGAGTAAGTTATGCCCACATTTTCCTTGCCAGTCCAAAATGCAAATGTTAGAAAAGATACCTCATAATTTTGTTTTTTAAACTGGGAATTCTCGGTCTGGGAGAGGGTCTAACCTTACAGATTTTTATTTTTTTAGGTAGTCTCTGCACTCAGCGTGGGGCTTGAACTCACGACCCTGAGATCCAGAGCTGCATGCTCTCTCGACTGAGCCAATGGCGGGGGGAGGGGGCACCTAACCTTATAGATTTTTAAAGAGCCGATCTGAGAAAGCCAAGAAAACAGTCAAGGTGAATTTCTACGGAAACCTGCTGGTGCCTGTGAACACAATTAGCAAGCGGGAGTCTCAGAGCTTAAGGACTGGCCCTGCCACTCGCTAGGGATGGGACCTGGGATGAGTTACTAATTATCTTCTCCAATCTTTAACTTCCTCATCGGTAAAACAGACATCATAACATTTACCCTGCAGAGGTGATTTGAGGATGAAATGGGAATGGGGGACGCATGTAAGAGTTTAGGGGGAGACCTGATATAGGGTAAATACACAATCAACGTTCTCTTAGAAATGAATCGGGCACTCAACGAATTGAGAAGGAATAAAGTCAGTAGAGTGACTAACTGGACTTTCTCACATCGTTTCTGGTAAATTTATTTCCTCATTGCACTTCATACTCTGGTATATGCATTTGGATTTCTCACATAAATTTAGTAGGTGAGTGCTTAGTTAGGATTAGACCCCACACTCCATGAAACTTCTGGGTCTTTGAATTAGAGGCCACAAAAGAATGAAAATTCAGATGGAAGGTGGTAGGAGGGAGAGATGGAAGGTGTGGGAAGAGCCGTGGGGTCTGCTCACCCGCTTTCTTAGCACACACAGAGCGTCTGGGAATTAGTTGCTGTCTCCTTGAGTGAGGAAGGAACTAGATGGAGAGAACACAAAAGCGGCTGATGGAGAGAGGGGCTCGGACTGCGGAATCAGTGATCGAAGAAAAAATAAGGAGGAGAAGAAAACAGAAGCATGCTACCCACTGTCATCAACTGCCGTCCTTGGGCAGTTCCTCTCTCATCCCTTTCCCAAACCCGTTGTGCCTCAGACAAATGTCAGCAATATTTCCAGAAGCACCTACCTGGGAAAGGCAACGTCCAGGTACTGTGGAAAATAACAGGATGATTAATTTTACTTAATAACCCTTGGTCAGAGCTTACCATGTGCGCAGCACCTTTCTAAGAACTTTATAAATCTTAACTCGGCTGATCTTCAGAGCAACTCAGCGAGATGGGTATTTTATTATGCCTATTTTACAGCTGAAGAAACTGAAGCCTGATCATCATAAACTACTTTTTATTAGTGTCTCTGATGTGGTAGGATCTTGCTAGATCTTAAACACAGTCCTCAGAACACTATAAAACGGAGTTATTAGTATTTGTCCCACAGAAGAAGAACCTGCAGTTCATGGGGCTTGAGTGACTTGCCTGCGGTCATGCAGACAGTGAGAGGTCAGAATCCAGCTCACAGCACCGCTCCACCTCCTGGGTCTCCAAGACACACGCTTTACCTCCAGGAAGCTTACATGAGGTGAAGGATAACTATGCCATATAAGACAGATTCAAAAGTCATAAAAGCGTAGCAAGAATTTCATAGGTTCTTTCCTTCCCCAGCATCACCACCTTATAGGATGGAAGCTCCTGTGCGCCCAGAAATAATCAGACTTACAGAAAAACTTGAAGTCAGACCCTCTCTCTCCACTCAAAAAGTACCCTGAGGGGGTGCCTGGATGGCTCAGAGGGTTAAGCATCTGCCTTTGGCTCAGGTCATGATCCTGGGGTCCTGGGATCCAGCCCTGTGTCGATCCAGCCCTGTATCAGGCTCCCTGCTGAGCGTGGAGTCTGCTTCTCCCTCTCCCTCTGCCTCTCCCCCTGCTTGTCTCGTTCTCTCTCTCTTTCAAATGAATAAATAAAGTCTTTTTTTTTTTTTAAAGTAGCCTGAGTCTTGGAGGTTTAATGACTGACTCTCACATCCCATTCCATGGCTGCGTCCATTGGCCCCTGCCCCATCACCCACCTCCCCGATCCCCAGACTCTCTCTGCCCGTACTCTTCTTTTGTCTCTGTATCCATGTGGCTAAAACAAAATCATCTCTGGGACACCTGGGTGGCTCAGTCATTAAGCGTCTGCCTTCAGCTCAAGTCATGATTCCAAGGTCCTGGTATTGAGCCCCGCTCAGCAGGGAGTCTGTTTCTCCCTCTGACCAATCCCCCCATGCTATTTCTCTTTCTGTCTCTCTCTCTCTCAAACAAATAAATAAAATCTTAAAAAAAAAAAAAAAACCCAAACCCATAATCATCTCTGGGAAAGGAAGGGATCTCAAAGCGATCTCAGTAAGACAAGGTAGATAGAAAGAGAGGGATGGCTGGACAGGGTGAGAAGGGAAGGGGAGCTAGGGACTTAGAGGGTGGGATTCAGAGGCCTTGTTTCCTGGGAAGCCCTGAGTTCGGCCCCTGCTGCTTTGAAGCCTTGCCCTTTGTCCATTCTGAAAGGTCTCAGGCAAACCTGGCTGAGCAGGTTAGCGCAGGGGCGGAGCCCTGTGACTGCTCTAACCCAGGGCTGGTGTCACCTGGAACAGCCAGAGTGCACCTGTAAATCACACCTGCCCGGCAGTCCACATTCCCTTCCTCCAACACAGGATCTTGGGTTATTCTGGGCGGGACTACGATAGGGAGCTGCTTGGCCAGTGCTTGGGGAGGATGAATTCAGATGCTGGGAAAAAAGACAGTACAGAGCAGCAGGTGGGGAGTAAGCAGGGAGTAACCAGTCTGGGACAATTGCCTAGAATAAACGCTATTGTCTACCATAGACATTTCTGTGCCAGCCTGGGCCTGCTGAGCTGACCGCATTTAAAGGGCCAGTCGCTGAGCTGACAGAGGCAAGCTGAGATCAGTCCAGGAGGAGCAGGTCATAGCAATGAACCTGAGTTTCATCACAGGATAGGAAGACAGAGGCCAGGAGCTTGTGGGAGCTGTCACGGGTCAAGACAGGAAGTAAGACGGAAGGTAGAAAATGGTCCAGGAAGAAGGCTGGGAATAAGGCTGGGTGACAGTTCATTCTGACCAAAGGCTAGCTGGCTGGTGTCATTGCAGATTGTTGGGCTTAAACGAGCACGACCTAAACAGAAACCTAGCAGCCTCTCTCTAGATATTTGGGGATAGATCCGCTCTACACCCATGACTTTCTCATACCCTGAAGGGCTATCGGCACCCCTGCTCAGTTTGTCCCTGTGATCTCTTCCATTGTTACCCACCTTCCACGTGCTATTCCTCTCTATCGTGTGAAACCCACATCCTTCTACCATCTTCCCTCCTTTGCAACCAAAACCGTAGAGACAGAAAGGTTTAAGCATCTTAAACTCCACACTTTACCTTCATTTTATCCATAGTGACGTAATCCATCTCCTGCTTCCAGGGAGAATATATGGCTTCCTTCTCCCTTTGGACACTGAGTGTGGGGGAGCTGTCACCTGGATTAAAGGCCCACTGACAAGGGTGCTGCGGTTACCTAGAAACAGACCTATAGGAAAGGTGTCTTCCGGATCAGAGTGGGGCTGGTTGGACTCCTGGGAAACTGGTCCCACCCATCCCCACCCCCAGGACATTTTAGTTTAGGAATGGTAAATCAGGATCTCCTTTAGCAAAATCCTTTCTGGGCCACAGTCAGAGTTAGGTGGGAATCCCATCTGGAAAAAAGAAGGTTTTCCCTCTAAAGGAAAACTAAGGGGATCTATTTGTATGGAGAGAAAGGAAGGAAGGAAGGATCCAAGGAAGGAAGGAAGGAAGTGAGGAAGGAAAGGAAAGGAGGGAGAGAAAAAGAGAAAATAAGACAGGCATGTGATGCGGAAGAATAAGGAATAATAATAAAACAACAGTAATGGCTGTGCCCCTCGAGAAAAACTTGTCTACCTTTCTCCGAGCTGCATTTTTCACTTGAGAGTCAGTTATAGATGAATAGGAACTAAATAGCGCCGAAGAAAAGCATGGGAGAAGCAGTGTGGGTGGGATGAGTTCAAAGCAGCAGGGCTTTTTTTACGAATTTCCCGGCCAAAGACTAATTGGTAAAGCCCTTTATGATTCCTTGTCACAGGTCTGGAAACGCAGATGACATGTCCTGCTGTCCTAGTGTTGCAGCCACTTCCTTAACATTTCTTCGAGGGATGTCAGTACCTCCTGGAAAAGGCACCCTGGATGTATGCTTGTGTGTTACTTGAAGGCAATGGCCCCCCCCGCCTCGTCTAATATACCGCCACCGCGTACAAGCAATGAATAAACTTCTCTAACTCGAAGAATTTCCTTTGCTCCTTGGGCTCCTTTAATTTGGTTTCACGGTAGCCTCGTGATGACGTTCCTTGGCTGGTGCTCCAAATAACCACTGCCATGTCTAATCTGGAAGCTAGTGGCGGGAGGAGTAAACCTTGTCTTTGCAGTTTCCCACCTACTAAGGTAGGGCCCTGCCAGTGCCGGGGCTGGGCATGAAGACAGGCAGAGCAACTCTGGAGTTCTTGCCAGAAGTCCGCACAGAAGCAGCTTTCGTAAAGGACCCACATGCCGGTTCTTGTGCTCATGCATTGCACGGAAAGGGGGAAACTAAATCTGGCATCCAATGCCCAAAGAGGCTTGGAGAAAAGTTTTTGCAGCCAGAACTGGGACTTTCCTTGAGGTTGGACTCAGCCAATCAGAGTTTTGCCTGATGATGTAATGCTCTGCAAACAAGTTTTATTGGTGGGAAAGCTCTTAGGTGTTGTGAGGGTGTAGAGTTTCCACTGCAGCTCAGGGAAAATTGTCTGCGGCTTCGTTTAAGGTTGTCCTGAATTCCATCGTGCTTAGATTTCCAACCAAGCTGAGCTTATATTTGGCATTCATTAAAAATTGGGAAATCCAGAAACTTTCTTTCCTTCTGATGTCAAAAGCTGCTGATTCTTCCGCGTCTGCTATTTTGCCGTGGGTATCTTCGACAAGGGGCCTTAGGAAGCTGACCAGCAGAGCACAGGTACATCATAGTGGGCAGGAAACGGTGCCACCACAGGTCAGGTTGTAGAAAGGACTTTCTGGGGGGTGGGGGGTGGTGTGGGAAAGGACGTTATGCAGGCATATGTTTCCATCTGATGAATTCGCAGGCACACACATGCCTTAAGTCCGCTCTGCACAGAGATGCAGCACTAAAAATAGCTCAGAGCTGATTTCCCTCCTTTCCAATGTATCGTCCCCGGCTCTAGTGCCTTTCCTCCCCCAGACAGAGCCCCTGCTGTCTGCCAGTCTGGGCTGGAATTAGCACACCCCTGTCTGCGAGACTCGGCATCCCTGCTGGTTGGTGAAGGATGATGTGGGTACTACGGAGCTCTAGCTGCAGCTGTGTGGCCCTTGGTTACCTGCCTCCAGGAGGCTGGGAGCACCCACCCCTAACCACATATTAAAAGGATGTCATCGACTGACTCACTCTCTCTATTGTTTCGGACCGCAGGCTGTCCCTGCCCTGGCCAGCTCTGCAGCACACTGCCCCCTTTCCCTCTGGATCATCCGCCCCACCCTCACCTCTTCAGGGAACCTCAGAGGAGCTCCCTCCCGCCTTGCTTCAGTCCTCCTAACCCTTCAGTCAATTCCTTTCCCCCTGCTTTCATCTTTGCCACCCCTCTTTCCAAGTATGTGACACGTAATTACGGCTGTCTCAAACTGCGTTAGTGACTCATGAATATGTTTGTGTATTTCAGCTCTTTGAGCTTCTGTGTACTAACTATATTTACTTTCCCTCTCGTAACAGTAGAAACAGCACTGGGCTTGGACTTGAATGCCCTGAGAATAAAAATTGGGAACAGGGATGCCTGGGTGGTTCAGTCGCTTAAGCGTCGACTCTTGATGTCAGCTCAGGTCATGATCACAGGGTCCTGGGATCCAGCTCCCTGCTTAACCGGGAATCTGCATGAGATTTTCTCTCTCCCTCCTCCTCTGCCCCTCCCCCTACTCACATGCTTGCTCATTCTCTCAAATAAATAAATAAATAAATAAATAAAAATTTTTAAAAATATTTTGGTCACAATACTTACATTGCAGGGGTTTTGTAAGATTAAATGAGATCGTATGTACCTGGCAAAGAGCAGGAACTTGGTAAATATTAGTTGAATCTGAGGGGCACCTGGGTGGCTCAGTCGGTTGCATCTGCCTTGGCTCAGGTCATGATCTCTCAGGGTCCTGAGATCGAGCCCCACATCGGGCTCCCTGCTCAGTGGGGAGTCTGCTTCTCCCTCTGTGCTCTTTTGTCTTCTCTCTATCTCTCTCTCAAATAAATAGATTAAAAAAATTAAGTTGCATCTGAATCCTAGAATGTGAACTCCAGGCATCCTCTTCTCCTATATACATTGTCCTATTTTCCCCAGTGCCTAGTCCTCTCAGGACAGGGACATTTAATAAATGCCAACAGACATGCCTTGATTTTTAGGATACCTCTTCAGATCTGGCATCCTTAGCAAATGGGTAATTTGAGGCATCAACAAATGGCCATGACAATGAGATGACGCCCTTGATAACGAAGCTTCTGCAACCTGTCCCCCCACCCCCACCCCGTGCAGGTCAGGAGGGGGAGAGCGAACAACTTTAAAGGCCAAGGCAAGCAAAACCACCATGAGTACATTGGGATACTCCTCCTGGTCACTGGGAAGGACCTTTCTCCAACTCCTTCCTCTTTCTTTTCCCACCTGCTCTTACTCTCCGCAGACTTTCGGCAGATTAATTCCTACGGAGGTGTTAACGGATACCGCACCACAGATAATGCAGTAGCTGATAAGGGCAAATGGACCCAGCCGAACTTGTCCGGCTGGCTCTTCCACCACATCCACAAAGCAGCTTCCAAACAGGGTTCCCAGGACTCTGGGATCAGGACCAGAGCGGAAGGTAGTCACTTAACAGACTGAGCCACCGAGGTGTCCCAATGCAAACTTTTCTTAAAAGCGTTCTTTGTGTCTGGGGGCGGCTGGGTGGCTCAGCCGGTAGAGCTTCTGACTCTTGGTTTCTGCTCAGGTCATGATCTCAACGTTGTGAGATCAAACCCCATGTCTGGCTCCATGCTTGGTCAGAATCTGCTTCAGATTTTTTCTCCCTCCCACTCTGCCTTTCCCTGCTTGTGGGCACACATTCTCTCTCTATCTCTTTCAATAAATAAGTAAAATCTTTTTTTTTTTAAGTGTTCTCTGTGTTTTATAAAATATCTTTCAAGGAGACAAACATGGGGGTTTGGGTTTTTCACCCATGGTTCTCAATAAACCAGTAACAGTTTCTTGGTAAATGAGGATGACTTGGTGAGTCTAGGTGTTTTCTCCCACCTTACTTCTTCATGTTGGCAACTAACCCACCCTCCCGAACACAGCTATGCCCAGCAGGAAAGGGTGGGTGGAAGATTCGTGTAGCTATTTAAAGGCTATCTTGGAAAAGCCTTTCTGAGCTGATGTACCAGTTCTGGTAGGAGCTGCGGTCCCATCTCACCAAACCTGCTTGGCTTTGGGCACTGATGCCTTGTATCCCTAGGTCCACTCTACCCCGTTCTCAAGCCAATGTAGGCCAATGTAGAACACGAGATGTAGGCACGAGAAAAACTGGCTCAGTGGTAGATCTTGTGCTCCTAGACCTGGTATCTACTTTCTCAGAGGTGAGGCATCAGGTGACCATCTACCCTCAGAGAAGCCATCTCCCTTCCTCTTTTATCCTTGCTTACAGTGATTGGGTTACAGTTTCCTTGTTTTCCTCACATGCATTCCAGACCTTCTTCTGGGGTGACCCTTGTTGGAAAGCCCTGTCCCTCAGTAGGAGCCTGGCACTATGCTGAACTATTTGCTGGGGCCTGACCCAGCCATTCAGATCACCTGAAATGACCGCATCATCCCTGATGTCAAGCCCCACTGTGTCTCCACAGTCTGCCCCAGTCTTTGACTGGAATGGTGCCTGGTGCAGCCTTAACTTCTCATAGCGCTGGTTCCTCATTTAGACTGTGGGCTCTTTGCATGGGCCAAGGTACTGCCCAGGACGATTCTGTTGACTGTCTTATCTGTGGCCACTTAAATGCAAGTGACTACATGTCATAACCTGCTATGTCTTGAGAATAAGACTCAAATGGTAGCACACATTTGAAGCACGTTGCTCAAATCCCACTTCCGTCCCCACTCCTTCTTGGCTTTCTATTCCGACATTAATTTCTGCCTTTGGCACTGCCCTAATCTGGCAGCCTCCCTAACTTTTTCATCCTATTTGGACCTGGCTTTCCTCCCTAGTTTCTAGCCAGCTCACCCGTCTGCCTGGTATTTCCACTGTCTCAGGAAGAGATCCATGGTGCACCTCGTAGTCCCTCCAAAACCCACATTCTTTCTCCTGGCCAGACATGTCGGGTCCCAGCCCTCAGTTTTCTGTCCCTTCCAACCACGGCTGAGACTTGCCTTTAAAGAGCTTGGCAGAGAACGGAACTCCTTTAGTTTAGTTTAGTTTTTTAAAGTTTTATTTATTTGAGAGAGAGAGTAAGGGAGAGAGAGAGAGAGGGAGAGTGCGTGTGCTCAAGTGGGGAAGGGGCAAAGGGAGGGGAAGAGACTCTCAAGCAGACTCCCTGAGGAGTGTGGAACCCAACTCACGGCTCCATCCCATGACCCCAAAATCACGACCTGAGCCGAAACCAAAAGTAGGACACCCAACTGACTGAGTCACCCAGGCACCCCAAAACAGGACTCCTTGAGTCTTGGCCTCTTCTTTTCCTGGGGTCCTCCCCAACACCCCTACCCACCCCCAACTCCACCACAGCCAAATCCATTGTGGACTCTTCTAAAAACCATAGCAAGCGCACAATCACATATCCTGGTGTGTGTGTGTGTGTGTTTAAAAATCAGTCTTAAAGTCAGTTATTTACTTGTCATACTGTAGATTTTGATTTTTGGATGAGGAAGCATCCTCACCATAAGTGAATGTAGCTCATTAGATATCCCAGGGAGTCCCCCACATTGCCCAGCCTCTCTTGCAGCTAGAAGAGAGCTGTGTGCGGTTCTTACCTGGACACTATGAATGGGAGTGTCTCCTCCATCTCTCTTTCCCCTGCATTTATCTTGATAGCATGTTAAATGGATCTCTGAGCTCCTTGATAAAGAGATGGCCCCACTGATCCACGCTGGATTTGATGTGAATAAGAAATACACCTTCGGTATGTTACATCACTGATATTTTAGGGTTTTCTCTGTCATCATAGCATTGTTTAACATTGCACTGACTAATGCAATATAGAAACCCTAACCAAGTATGGGGGTTTGTTTCTGCTTCTACCATCACCCCCAAACTGCCTTTTAAATTGCTTAAAATTTATACAAACCATGTGTCTTTATTATGGAAAATTACAAAATACAAATAAACTAAAAAGAAGAAAGTAAAAATCATCTATAACCTGTTAGCTAGAAATAACTACTGTTAAAATTTTGGGGTCTACATTTTGTATTTTTTTCCTAAGTATATATAATGCATCTTTACATATTATTCTGGAGTCTACTTTTAATTTGACAAAATATTCTGTATATTTTCCCACAGCAATAAAGATTATTCTAGAACATAGTCCTTAATCATTGCACAGCTTTGCTTTATAGCTATAACATAATTTATCTCTTGTTGGAGAGTCTACTATCTTCCTCTCCCTAAATTGCTTCAGTAACATTTCGGCTCCTTTTCTACATATTTTATCCTTTACTTTCCCTCCCACTCACAGACTGGCTCTTCATCATCTACATTCATAAAATGCAAATGAGACAATCCAAAAATAATTAAAGTGGCCATGAAATTCACAAGGTGATATTTTTGGATGGGGACGGAAGAAGCAAAGTTTTTGCAATGTATTCATCCTCTTAATTATTATTATTGCTATTCTTATTCTTATTTGTTTGGGAAATCTTGGTTTTTATCCTCTGAGTAGTAACAACTGTCTCAGAGGGAGCCAAGGAGATGTCAGGATGTAAAGTGAAAGGAAGCTGTTTAAATTAAGATTAGGTTTGGCTGCAAGAAATGAAAAACACAACAAACTCTAATTAACAGTAGCTGAAACGAGTAGAAGTATATTATTTCACTCTTGTACTAAAGTCGGGAGGTAGGCACTCCCATATGGCACTCCACAGAGTATCAAAGATCCAGACTTCTACGAGCTCTCCTGAGCCTTCTCCCCTCCTCCATTCTCAAGGTCACCTCACAAGGTCCAAATGGTTGCTTTAACTCTAGCCATCACATCCACGTTCCATCCAGAGGCGAGAATATGAAGGAAGGAAAAGAAAATGTCACTGTTTTTGGAAATTGAACATACCATGTCTGCTTAGTCATCTGACCACCTTTCGATGCATGAGAGGCTGGGAAATGTAGTGTTTATCCTCAGTGTCCACGTAACCAGACAAAAATCGAGGGTGCTGTTACTATAGAAGAAGAGGAAAACGGATATCAGATATTGGGACCCAACCAGATATCTCCGCCATAAGAAGCACCAGGTGATTAGTAAATACCAAAAATCTTCTAAAGCAAATAATCCAATCATGGGTACTTCAATGAATGTAACTATAAAACTATTTCAGTCCCTGGTAGAGGAGAATCCAAGTCAAGGAAAATATCGATTACATCAATAATCGGGGTAATCAAACTCTCACCGTGAACAGATGGGCTAAGTAAATACGCATTCGGTGTTTTAATCCTGCTGGATTTCTGAAATCAGCCAACTCCTTCTGGATGAACATGTGCTCAAGGAAAGAGCAACTGATAGCCCTTTGAGCATCTTTATTAGCACCTGGTCTCATCAGGCTGGCGATGTACAAGGCAGCAGGAGCTGAGAGCTATACATTCCAGGGCACACCTAGGTCTCCTTCCCAAATTCCTCAGATAAAGAAAGTGAGAAGAGTAGGCTGTATATACAGCATGAGAAAGCCAGTCTGCTTCACATTCCTGTGCCTTGGTTTTTGTGGCTTCAACTGCTACAATCCTTTGTCCCTTCTCTGTGTGAGGAAATTCTGCTCTTCTTGCTCAGTTTTGTTCTTCTTTCTCAATTTAAAAGATACTATTCAAATATTTATTTCTCAGGGTGCCTCTTCCTTGAGGTTTTAGTTTTGTGGTCAATTTATCTGTCCATTCAGCATGTGCCAGGCACAGGGTGGGTGGAGTCACTGGTAAACTGGACAAGTCTGAGCCCTTGAACCACGTAAAACCCTGATTAGGTTGGCAAGTGTTGCACTTGCCCCATCGTGCAGGGCTGCCTGTGTGACAAAGGATAGAGAGCTTCTGAGAGCAGAAACTTGATATTTTAATTAACAAATACTTGTAGAGCTCTCCCTGTGTGCCAGCACCATTCCACCCAACGTGCATTAAGTAGAGTGATCCTTCCAAGTCTTAGAATCATCCTATGAGTTGTATTTTCATTATTATCTCCTTTTACAGATGATGAAACTGAAGCACAGAGATGGTAAGTGACTTGTCCAAGGTCACACAGCTAGTCAATAGGGAAGCTAAAATGGGATCCAGGGAGTCTGGCTCTAGTGTGCGTGCTCAACCCCTATGCCATGCTTTCTTATTCTTCACCCCATCTGCATTTAATGCACCCCATCCTAGCATTTAATGGGATGCTTGGAATGTAGTAGATATCCAATAAATTTTGTGCTGAATAGAATTGAGCTAGCTGCTCTGCACTGGGCATGCTATCCACGTACCCAGACAAAAATCGAGGGTGCTGTTACTATAGAAGAAGGGGAAAACGGATATCAGATATTGGGACCCAACCAGATATCTCCGCCATAAGAAGCACCAGGTGATTAGTGAGACATAATTTCTGCAAAGATAAAGAGAAGAAATTGGACTGGAAGATCTCTAAATAATCTTTTAATTTAGGTCTGGAAGAGATCTTGAGGGTCCAGCTGATGGAGCCCTGGACTTCAGCCAGGCTTCGTGTGTAGTAGATAGGTGACCATTCTTTCCGTTTATCAGGTCCTTTACAAGGCTCCACGTTTTGAGTCTAAGGATTGGATGACTCACAGATTTTATGAATAATGTACCACAGCAGGATAGATAGGATATCTCAAAAGTTCCTTCAAAGGGTGGAAAGGTAAAGTCCTTTCTTCTCACATGGACAATAGTTTTGTAGCAAAGAATATTCTGGTCACATTTCACTTCAGTTTCAAGAGACCTTGGATTATGTTTTGAACTGCTTATTTTCTTGTAATTGACTATTATAAAGGTCCTCAGATCTCTACTCTTTGTAAATTTGGCTCCAAACAATACCTCACCCCCAACAGATTGCTCTAAAATACTCTTTCAGATTACACTACGGCATGCTATTGCTCCCCAAAGACCTAAGGGTACAGTGCCAGACCTTTGACCAACAGCCAGCAAATCCCCATCATCTGACCAAATGCCAGTTTAGGTCATTATCCTTTGGCCAGTCTTCTCCTCCCTGCAGTGCGAGTTGGCGACATTCGCCTCCACCACCCAGCTCATGCTGCCTGTTAATCACTGACTTGGCAGGACTGCCTTCTCTGGTGTAATGGTTAGAAGCCAGCATTGAGTTGGGGTAAATCTGACTACAGTAGGGAATATTGGTGGAGATGAGTTTCCCTAAGCTTCAATCAGTAACAGTATTATTTTATCTGTAGGGCTGAAGTCAACAGGGAGTCGGACTATATACCGTTGTGTTTAAGGATGAAGTGTACTTGACATGGTTTTCCCTCTTTGTTTAACTCTGAAAGTCTGTGACAATGCCTTGCTGAGGCAGGAATTGAACACAAGTCCTGTGAGGTTCGTATAAAGTTCCCAGTGAGTCTCCTCACCAGCTAGTGAGCCTGACCAGCCACTTGATATCTGGGTCTGGCTCGTTTGGGCATCTAATAGAGGATCTCCTTGAATTTTCTTGACGATCCAATGAGATACTTCTTACTATTCCAAGTTTACATACAAGAGAGCCTTATATGTTCTAGTGCTATTCACACATTTTAAAATATTTGAAGGTCTAAGAATATGTCTTTTCTCTCCAGGTTTATTTTGTGGGGAGGAGAGCTGGGCATGAACTGTAGGCGTAGAGAGGTGAGGTCATGGCACATGCCATCAGCAGTAGCATAAAATGTCTCCCCTTTATTTATTTTTAAATCTATTTTATTTTAGAGAGAGTGAGTGCATGTGCGTAAGGATCCCGACGTAGGGTTCAATCCCACGACCCTGAGATCATTACCAGAGCCGAAATCAAGAGTCGGACACTTAATCGACTGAACCACCCAGGCGCCCCCAAAGTCTTCTCTTTTAATTGCTGGATTAATTTCTTCCCTGCCCCCACCCGGTCTCTGCTTTCATCCCCCTCCTCGAATTCTTGTAAATGATATTGTATTCTGTGTGTATGTGTCTTTAATTTACACACGTGGTGTTGGGCTTACATCTCATTCTCTCCCTTACTTTTTAAACTCCAAACTCTGTTTTAATATCCATACATGTTACTAAATGTGTATCTAGGTCAGGGCTTCAAACTGCAGCATATTATTCCATAGTAGTACATTCTTAGCGTTTTACTTACCCACTCCCCTAGCTGTGGACCCTGAGCGTCTAGATGTACATATACTGTATGTCTCATCTCTCTATATGTGGAACTGATGTGTCATAGCCCATATGTAAACCTCCCTTCTCTAAATATCACCAGATGGCTTTTCAAGTACTGGTACCTGTCTGCACTCCCACTAGCGGTGCATACCACCTTTTTTATATCATTCACCAAGGTTTTATTTGAATGGATTTTCGGCTTTTCTTAAGTGTTTGTGTGGTTGGGCAATTAATTGGAAATAGTAACAAAGAAAAAGAAAGAGAGGGAGGAGTTGGGTGAGTTGTGGCCCTCCAGGCCCCTCCCCCAATGTTTGACCTCTCTTATTCTTTTATCCTCCCCAATGTTCCTATTCCTTTCAGATTGTTCCAGAACCTGTTAGAGGAAAATTTCGCTGTGAACCTTCACCCTGAAATGCCTCCTTCTTTTTTATCAGAATTTTCATCAGACCTCAACAGAAAGTTCTCCCTGTTCTTGACTTTAAATACCCAAATTCTTCCCATTTGTGAGGTCCCATTGAAGATCTGTGTCCTCCACAAAACCCTGTCTAACCACACACTGGCCTATGTGTGTCTCTTTTCATTTTGACTGTATGTCTCTCATTTGGGGAACTTGCTTACATTTGGTTTAGCCCTTTGTTGTGTTCTATGTTGTTCCCCAAAAGAGAGATCAGATGCATAAAACTGGAATGTTCGATCAGCTCCATCCTTCCAGGAGGCCACTAGTTTCTGACCACAGCCTTCATTTGACTTACACTCTCCCAGCACTTGTGGGAAAACCAGATCTTCCCAGGCAGTCATACCTACCCCTCAAGTCAATCTTCTATTGGATTATAGAAAGATTTCACTAATAGAAGAAATATATATCAAGCATTACTTCTGCAAAGTATGAACCCAGGCAGTCTTGCAAAATCCCTCTCTCACCAGTTACGTAGATCCCTGCTGACTCAGAGTACATGGGGTCAGACTACAAGGTGGATCCCAGGTGCATCTGTTCCCAGTGGGGGCTGTCACCACTGATCTTCCAACAACCACCTGTTCCTTCCCTGAACAACCAGGGTTCCAAGCAGAGAATGATCTTCTTCTCTCTCTCTCTCCCCAACTTAAATGAATTGAGAGACATACCCTCTCATGCCACTGATACAGTATTATTTTCCATTCTTACTTTTCATATAGAAACTCCACATTGTAACAAAATGTACTAGTTTCATAACCAAAATTGACTCTTTTTTCTCACAATCGGAACTTTGACATTTTTCAGGATGGCATAGATCTACCCATACAACTACATTTCCTAGTCTCTATGGTAGCTAGAATTTCATGTGACAGTTATTGCCATTAAAATGTAAGCCGAACTTACCGTCTAAGACTTTTGGTAATATTCTTTCAAGAGAAATCAATTAGCTATCACTCACCATTGCCCCTTGTCTTTTCTTTTTCTTCTTGCCTAGAATGTGGTCATAATGCCCGGGGATGGGGGCGAAGCAGGTGCCATTTTGGTAATCATGAAGATGAAAACAGCGTACTGGAAGGATCACTGAATAAAATGATAAAGGGAATCTGGGTCTCTAAAGACAACATGGAGCTACCAGACCCACCCTGGACTAGCTTCCTCTAGGTGCATTAATATTTTAGGTGCATAACAATTACATTATTAATGTGAAATAATAATAACAACAATACCTCTAACTTGTTCAAACACTATTTTTGTGTTTCCTGTTACATGCAATCACACTCAAATCCTGAGTGTCATTTGTCTGTCTTTGACGGATCTCTTCTTTCTAAGAATCTTGCACAGTTTCAAACTCAACCTAGTAGGAAAAAATCTGATTATCTGTAAGGAGAGCCTAGCAGCTCCCCAGGCCAGAGCCCATATCAAGCGAGTGTATTCCGCTCCGCATCTCTTCCATCTCGGCAACTGTCTGTATGTGATATGGGATATCATCACCCAGGGGCTTAAAGGTTGATGTCTCCACCCTTGCTAGTGGAGAATTCCTGCAATGATAAAGGCTCAAAATGCCACATACTTGCTTTCCCAGTTTTTCTTGCAGCAAGGGTACGTGTTTGTGGACTACTTTGGGCTACAGAGATCTGCGGGGGTGGGGGGGCACCTAGGAAGCTTCTCTAATGAAAAGGGACACGTGGAAACGAATGTCCCTTCTTCTTCAGCGGAAATATCGCCTAGAAATGCTGAATCATCTTTTGATCAGTGGCTTAGTGAAGATGGCAAAGACATCGAAGGGAAGCCCTTGAGTCCTTGACTTATTTCCAAGTTACACCACCAATCCTGTACACTAACTGCCTCTGGACATCTGGTTATTGTTTACTTCACTTTTGAGTATATTTTGTTATTGGCACTTAAAAGACCTCTAAGTGATACAGGGGTGTCAGAACAGGGCTGGCTCCCTCTTCAGAGTTTCTAGTCTCTTTCTTTTCTTCCTTCCTTCCTTTCTTTCTTTTTTCCTTCTCTCTCTCTTTCTTTATTTCTCCCTTCCTTCCTTCCTTCCTTCCTTCCTTATTTATTTGAGAGAGAAAGCTGTGGGAGGGGCAGAGGGAGAGGGAGAAAATCTCAAGCAGACTCCCCCCACCCCCGCTGGGCTCGGTATCATGACCCTAAGATCATGACCCGAGCCAAAACCAAGAGTTGACACTCAACTGACTGAGCCAACCAGATGTTCCTCTAGTCTCTTTCTTTAAATCAAGCTCATTGATTCCTTTACCACTTAGACCTCCGGTCAGCCAGCATGGCTAGTAATCAAGCCCAGACATGTCTGATTCTGCAAGGAGTGTATAGTTCAGCCTTTGTGTTGGAACTCCGCCTTACATGCCCAGTGTAATCCCCACTCTAATTCTTGACTTTTCAATATTGCAAATTTTAACATAATAACCATTGTATGGCATGCTTTTATTTTATTTTTTTTTAAGTGAAACAATTGGATGCTCGATGCAAAATATTTAGAAGGGAATTAGGAGTTATAAAAAGTCAAAATTATAGAAAGGACCCAAAAACATGAATTAAAATGCATAGAGTCAAACATAGTCCTAAACTTTAATCACCTAAGTGAAATATTTGGAAATAAGTTACAAGTTTTTAGGGACAATTAACAGCATTCAAACAAGACACCAAAAGATAAATATTATGTTTGCTACAAATAAGAATCATATTATTATTGGCACATCCCCATATATCTCCAGATGAGATATTTGTTTCTCGTTAATCTGGTGGTATTAGTTTATAGTCTAAATCAGGTAGGCACCGTGGGATAATAAGCTGAATATTTAATATTTCTATCCAAACTCTCACAATACATATAAATTTTAAATTGTTCTCTGGTCTCTTTTCACACAATGGCAGTCATGCTGCTTAGATGGTGAGTTCTAAACTTAACTCCAGGTCTGTCTACCTGCACGAAATAATTATTTCTCTCTCTCTTTTTTAAAATTTAAATGCAATTTACCTGCACAAAATACTTAAATGAAGAGTGAAAATTGCAATCCTCTGACTAGTTTCAGACTTGTATGCAGAACATTGGAATTACTGAACTTTTTACTTCTCACAGAGATATGGGCAAAGAAGAGATAGACTCTTTGTTTTTTTTCCTGAAGAAGATACCAAATGACGAAAAGGAAGGCTCTGATGTGTTATAATGAGGGGAAATAAACTTGTATCTCCGGGTAGTACAACTACACATTGTTACCAAGAATGTTAAGCTTCCTGAATGTTGAAGCAGTATTCCAAGAGGAAAGACTGCTAAATAGAGATTTGGGAATTATCTTTTAGAAGAGATTAATTTAGTAAGACCATCATGGGTTAGACTAGGTTTCCGGGCCAGTCAGAAACCAACCCTGGTCTAAATATGAATTAGGTAAATGCTTGGGTAGCTGTTACTACAAAGGGTACTTTGTAGTACAAAGGGACTTTGACCATCCTTCAGACCACCCTTTGGCTTTTCTTCTATTAGCAAGCCTCCTAAGGAGAAGGTGAGTGACTGGTACCCACCCCCCGCACCCCAACCTAACCTCCAGTAGTGACCCTGTCAACTTCAAAGCAGGTCAGGAGTTACAGGAGAAAGAGGGCTTTGGGGATCTATCCCTCAGCAACAGTCAGACTCTAGGTGGGTGTATGCCTGAGGGACGGCAGTCACAGAACCGGAGCAGAAAGGAGGTTGAGGAATCAAATCGTCTTAATTTTCACAAATGAGAAAATACATCCAGGGTCTTATTCTGGATGACATCTCAGATTCCTTGACTCTTTCAGTTCTGTGTTCCTTCAGCACACCAAAAGCCTGTTAAGAGAGTAACGATAGGGGCTCCTGGGTGGCTCAGTTGATTAAGTGTCTGCCCTGGGCTCAGGTTAAGATCCCAGAGTGCTGAGATGGAGACCCGCATCGAGTTCCCTGCCCAGTGGGGAGCCAGCTTCTCCCTCTCTCTCTCTGCTTGTGCGCTCTCTCTCTCTCTCTGTGAAATAAATAAATAAATACATCTTTCAAAAAATAGAAAGAGTAAAAATAAAAAAAGAAGATGCTGCAACTTTTGGATCAATAATGTATATGAATATTCTCCCAAGAACCCAAGAAAAGGAAAAGGACTTTGCTACAGGTTTCTAAATCTAAGAAAAGGCTTCACTGAAATGCAAAAATACCCTCCAAACTAACAGTCTCCCCTGGGTGTGACAAATGGGTACAGACACTATGATCACGGTAAGAAATGGCGGTCCCTCCTCCCCACCTTCGGGGTTCTGGCCAATAGTGTGCAAGGACAAAATGCTGGGCCATGAGTCAGAGCGACCGCCTGTTTAGGATTTTAGTGATGGCTGCTTTGGAATGGCAGGGCTGGGTTTAGGGTAGTGGGCAGAGGGGAGAGTCTGCTTACTTGATGGTGGCAGTACTGAGAGAGAGAGAGTGAGAGAGAGAGAAAGAGAGCGAGCAAGCTATGCACGAACAAGCATGCATTGCCCAAATTTCGAAGGGACAGGTAGGTGGTGAAAACAGACATGAGAGTCTCACTGATCACACCAAGGTAAGACACTCTCCGGTTTATTAGAGAACATATTTTAATAGGTAAGGCAAATGGCCTTTCCCTTGTTTTTGTTTTGTTTTTCAAAAATTACTTAGTTACCTTCAAGTTTATTCTTTCAATGACCTTTAGAGTTTTCATAAAAGTCATCCCAACCCTCAAAATAGGACAAGGGTGAACAGCACACCTTTTTAATGTCATACCTCCTTCGCTTTGTATGAAAATAAACTTAGTTCATCTGCCTGTGGCTCAGGTCATGATCCCAGGATCCTGGGATCGAGTTCCACATCTGGCTCCCTGCTCAGCGGGAAACCTGCTTCTCCCTCTTCCACTCCCCCTGCTTGTAGTCCCTCTCTCACTGTCTCTCTCCCTCTGTTAAATAAATAAATAAAATCTTTAAAAAAAATCATACCATCTTACTGGTTTCCTCATAATGATCTTTGTTCATTTTATATTTGCTAGATAGTTATGATCGTATCTTTTTGTAAATTAACCTTTAACAGAATAATTTTTTTTCCTGGTATCCCTGTAAGAAGTATCTTGTTGAGATTTTGATTGGAACTTCTTTTGTTTAAAGATCGTTTGGGGGAGAATTCGCATCCTTACAATACTGAGATTTACTAGTCAGGAACCAGTGTTTTTAAAACATTTCCATAGGGGCGCCTGGGTGGCTCAGATCATTAAATGTCGGCTCAAGTCATGATCCTGAGGTGCTGGGATCGAGCCTCACATTGAGCCCCACAGCGGGTTCCTGGCTCAATGGGAAGCCTGCTTCTCCCTCTCTTTCTCCTCTCCCCTGCTCATTCTTTCTCTCTGTATCTCTCTCTCTCTCTCAAATGAATAAATAAAATCTTTAAAACCTTCCCAGAGTATTTTATGGTTTCCTTCATTTAGATGCTGTACAGTTTTTATTCAGTTTATTCTTGGGTAACTTATATTTTTGTTGTTGTCAGTGAGAATTGTTGCCATTTTTATTTTCTAATGGGTTATATTTTGGAATATCAAAAAATTTGTGTGTGTGTGTGTGTATTTATTCTATAACCTGCCACCTTACTGAATTTTTACATTATTTCTAAGAGGTTTTTTTTTTTGCAGATATTCAATAATATTATAATCAAATAATGAAAAATTTCCTGTTCCTTTGTCAATATTGGTAATTGTTACTTTATTCTCATAGAGCACATTTAGAATAGCACCAGATAATAGAACAGTGGGCATCTTTGTTTTGTGTGACATCATCATACTTATTTTGAGGTGTAATTTTCTTTTTTAAAAAATTTTATTTATCTATTTGACCAAGAAAGAGACTCAGAGAGAGAGGGGGAACACAAGCAGGGGCAGAGGGAGAGGGAGAAACAGGCTCCCCAACTGAGCGGGGAGCCCGACTTGGGGCTCGATGGCAGGATCCTGGGATCATGACCTGAGCCAAAAGCAGACACTTAATGACTGAGCCACCCAGGTGCCCGAGGTGCAATTTCAAAAGGCACTAGAGAGAAAGCCTATTTTTGTAAATTGACAAAAGGAAAGGTATTTTCACCTAGCTCAACTCTATTTTCACCCAGATGTCCTCTTAATATATCTCAAGCATCACATCATCTGTGTATTGGAGACAGGTAGAGTGGGGGCAGCTGGCTGGCTCAGTCAGTGGAGCGTGTAACTCTTGATCTTGGGTTCAAGCCCCACATTGGGTGTAGAGATTACTAAAATAAAATAAAATCTTGAAAGAAAATAAAGACAGGTAGAGAACTCTCTTTAATACCGTAGAGTGCTTGGGGCGCCTGGGTGGCTCAGTGGGTTAAGCCGCTGCCTTCGGCTCAGGTCATGATCTCAGAGTCCTGGGATCGAGCCCCGCATCGGGCTCTCTGCTCAGCGGGGAGCCTGCTTCCTCCTCTCTCTCTGCCTGCCTCTCTGCCTGCTTGTGATTTCTCTCTGTCAAATAAATAAATAAAATCTTTAAAAAAAAAAAAATACCGTAGAGTGCCAACAGACCAGCTAATTATTATTGTCTTAATCTTCACCATACTGAGCTCTTATAATGTTCTCTAAATGTACCTGGCATCTCAAAAAGACAGGCATGTCTGGGAGGTAAAAGAAGGTCTTTTAAAGTTGGAAGCACACTTAGAGGAAGTGATTAGAACAGGGTACACCATTCTGCTTCTCTCGTTCCCAGGATGCTCTGTTCAGGTGAAGGGAAGGGCCAAACAAACAGCATTCCCGTCCCTGCCAGATGGCCCTTGTCACTGCTCTGGCTCTGCCAAGGGCTGGGCCCCTGCTATAGAGTCTGCGGAGCTGAAGCTGAATACAGAATACTTTTCTGTGCCTCTTGCCTGTGGAGCAGACTTGTCTGGCCCAGATCACACTTGAATAGATGAAAAGAATCCGTTTTTGCCTTGGCCAGAGGCCTGCCGTGGGGCCACAAAGGCGCTTATAGGCACACTGGAGTGGAAGGGCAGCAAAGACAGAGGAGAGAAGACTTAGGAGATTTTAAGAAGAAATAAACAAATCCTCTAGAACATTTCCAGCTGATGTAGATTATGAGATAATTCAATGGCCCCTTTGCTCTCATTTGGAAAAATGAAAATTGCGAGGAAACTAGTTATATAGCCTCTTGTGGTTTCACTCCAATCTTGTCTCCCAACCTTTTTAAGGAAATCTAGGTAAAAAGAAAGTTATAGCCTCTTGAGGTGGGACCCTGGGAGATGAGAAAACATATGGTGAACAAGATGGATTTCTCCCCTGGAAGCTTGATCCAGGAATTCAAGGGTTTAACAAAGTAAGAGAAATGCCAGTTCCTGCATGCTAATAATGTTGGGAAACCTAGCAGTGATTTTTTATCAATGTGCTCTGTTTGGTGGGTCATTGTGAGAAGTAGGCCCTTTGTTTCAAAGTTGTCTTTGGGATAACTGGAAAGGCAAGTCCTCGCCCCCCTTGTATTGTGTGGTTAGGATCGATGAAATGGGATTCTCGGAGAAATGACCATGTCTCATGTTCCTTTCCTGAGTGCGTTGTAGAAGTCAGTTGCAGGGATGTTTAGGGGAGAGTTGTCTGCAGCCCTCACCTGTGCTTGAACAAGGTCCTGAGCTAGTGGGGAAGCTCCGTCCTTCTAGTCACCAGACTGGCTACGCTTGGCTATTTCCAAATGAGAGGAAACGCGTTTTAGGAGAAAAAGTAGTAGGCTCTCAAGACTATCCTAGACTGTCAGGTGGATCCTCGTCCACGTTTTTTCCCTCTAATTTATTTCCACGCTTGTATCCTAAATGCTCGTTTCTGGCCTATGCTAGTGTATAGGGTGCTTTATCTTCCAGGGAGATGCGAACCCCCGTAGCAGCCACATTGTTAAAATGCAGAATTCCAGGTACCACCTCAGAAGCACTGAATCAGAATACCTGGGAGGGAGGAGGAATGTGCATATTTAATGATCTCAAGTTAGACGAACGGGGGCTCTGAAGACCCAGGGACCTGACTCCAAACTATAGCGCTGTTGGTTATTCTGTGATCTTAGCCAAATCTTAACCTCTGTCTCAGTTCTCTGGGAGGCAAAGCTGGGACAATTATACCTACTTGATATCGTTGTTGCAAATATTAAGTGCTACATTTCTTTCTTTTTTTTTTTTTTAATTTTATTTTTTATGTTACAGAGAGAGAGATCACAAGTAGGCAGAGAGGCAGGCAGAGAGAGAGGGGAAAGCAGGCTCCTGGCTGAGCAGAGAGCCCCGATGTGGGGCTCCATCCCAGGACCCTGAGATCATGACCTGAGCCGAAGGCAGTGGCTTAACCCACTGAGCCACCCAGGCGCCCCAGAGTGCGACATTTCTAATTAGTGTCCACAGTTTAGCAGGGAGCAGAGTAAGCCTTCAGTATATGTTACTGATTCTTGGGCTATCATCTCAATAAATGGTGAAGTTCAGAGCCCCCTGGGTGTCTGCAGATCAACTGCTTTAACCTTACAGGAGCTTCTCCCTTTGCCCTTCAGTAGGCTGGCCTCCCACAGGAGCTGCCTTACTAAGCAAAAAAGAGCCAGCTGGTGTAAACCCTTGTCCCATGTGTTTGCCGAGGATAGCCTTCTGTGTTGCTCTTGACCCCACGACTTCCTGCCTTGGTCTTCTTATCTCTCAGCCACCTGGCTCTGTTCTCTGGCTTCCATATATGTTGCTTTGCTCAACTTGGTAGCTTCTTCAGGCTCCTGGACTGTCTTTCATCCACATGCTATCTTTATTTTGGCATTATTCACAGTTTTCTGTAAAAGACTCCCTCATCCATTCTCCTTCCTGTGGCTCTCCCAGGGATGCAACTAGGTTCTCCCTCCCCTGTCAGAGGAAGGGAATCCAGGCAAACCAACCTGGAAGCCTGAACTCTTTGTGAATAGACACACAGAGAGCAGTAGAAAACAATCGGAGTATTTGCTTTAAAATACTGGCCTCCTGCAGTTAGAGCCTTTGGTCTGTCCTCCATTTTATGAAAGCTTTTGTATTTCCTTTTAAACCCCCTTCCACCCTTTTGCCTTTCAAAGCTGAAAAGTGGGTTTGTGCCGAGCCTTTTCAGGAAGGAAGGTGTGCTCAGTAGGGTGTGTGAGAACAATAAAAAGCATTTTGAGCATGACAGCTTCCAACTCAAGGAGCTGGTTATTAACTGCTCAAAACTTGAAATGCCAAATATGTGTGAGTGGGTGGTTATGATTCCTTTCTCTCCCTCTCTTCCTCTCATCTTTTCTCCTTCTCCCTCCAACTCAGTTCTTGAACTTGTTAGCTTCAGCCCTTGGGTACTCTTCCCAGGAGAGCAGTACAGAAAAGAAACATCTCCAGCCTTGTTGTCCTTCCTTAACCGTTGAGTGAAAATACAAGCAGTATAAAAGGCAGGTGGAGTCATAGTGTTCCCGTCAAATCTCAAAACACCAACTATAAACTAATTCATTTTTTAAAAAAATCTTTTTAAAGATTTTTTTTTAAAGATTTTATTTATTTATTTGACAAAGGGAGAGAGAGATCACAAGCAGGCAGAGAAGCAGGCAGAGAGAGAGGGGGAAGCAGGCTCCCCGCCGAGCAGAGAACCCGACGTGGGGCTCGATCCCAGGACCCTGGGACCACGACCTGAGCCGAAGGCAGAGGCTTAACCCATTGAGCCACCCAGGCGCCCCTTTTTAAAGATTTTTATTTACTTATTTAACAGAGAGAAAGAGAGAGAAAGAAAGCACACAAGCAGGGGGAGCTGCAGGCAGAGGGAGAAGCAGGCTACCTGCTGAGCAGGGAGCCTGCGATCTCAGGACCCTGAGATCATGACCTGAACCAAGGCAGACGCTTTTTCCACTGAGCCACCCAGGAACCCCTAAACTAATTCATTCTTATGCCTTGGTTATGGAAGGAGCTGGAAAATATTACTGTCCTTGGTGTTTAGGTGTGTGATTGGAGGTGTGGAAGCCTTCAGTAATTTCCCCAAGGTTGCTCTGTGAGTCTCAGTGGAAACAAAACTTTAGTAACAGCAGCAATTAGCACGTCTTAAATACCTGGCAGCCCTTGGCATAGCAGCCCTTGGCATAGCTGACCTTTTATCTCTAGAGATGGATCTCTGTCTCTTCCTCTCTCATGCACGCGAGTGCACACACATTGCATAGAAACAGGAATCTTTACTTCTCCTTTGGCTCTGTCTTTTACAGAGTAACCAGTGAAGTTTGATGACACACCTCAGAGACATACTTATTGGGATTAAGGAAGTCCTGGATGAGTAAATAACAAAAACCCTATATCACCCTTTTGGGATTAGATGGAAGCACACCTGAATCCCGGAGACCACCGATCATAGTTACACTGCTTGCAAGCGATACAAAAATTGAGGTCTTAGTAAGATTACTTCAGTGACTATGCAGTAATCAAGATAGATTATAAGACAGATTTATATTTATAGGAAAATCAAACAATCATAAAATTAATGGGTATCTGGATCAGGCATTGAGGGAATAAGCTAAGGCTGAGTGTGTTTCCTCTAATAAAGTAAATTTAGGCAGTAATTAGTACCAGACAGTGTTGCCTGTGTTTCCAACTGCTCCAGGATTTTGGTCAATTATAAAAGTATAACTGTTCTACCAGAATATGCATGAACTTTGGAACTTTTCTGGTTTGATCAGTCAAGGCCTGATCCTAGAACCCGTCTTTGAGACCCTTTCAGGACTTTCCAAGGAAAAATGGAAAATCTGTGTCAGATAGTGTTTAAGGAACACCCTGCTTGGGGTTCTCACTTTTTTACTAAACAAAACCCTTAAGCCAAAAGGTTGATGCACTGAGCATGGAATTCTAGGTATCGGCTGCTTGGTGAAGAAAGACTTCTGAGTCTCCCAAGTCCCTGATACGCAGCTTGCTTAGCAAGGGTGACCCACTAGCTATCACTAATTAGAGCAAAAAACACTCCCAGCACTAGAACTGTCCAACAAGAGGAGAATTATTAAAAGTAGCATGGCATGGACCTGGATCATATGAAAACGATGAAGATAAATAGACATGAAAAATGAAGAGCCTTATTAAGGGAGAAACCAGATTGCACACATTATTCTCGATGTGATCCTGTTTCTGTTAAAATTATATATTAGAATATAATATAAAATATAGAATACAAAATATATATATTAGAAATATATGCCATGAATTTATATATATAAATCTATATTTATATAAAATATATATTTTAGAAAGATATGTAGGCAATATATACCAGAATATTAACAGTAATTATCTCTAAATTGTAGGATTATGGATTTTCCCATTTTAGTGCCATTTCTGAGTTTTAAACGAACTTGAATTATTTTATCTATTTTGAAATTTTTATTTTTTCAGACATAGAACACTACACATAATGTTCATGAATTAAAAAAAAAACAAAAAACCTACTTTTTATTGAAAAGAAATACCATGGGCCATGCTGCTTTTTGCTTCCTAAAGTAAGGAGAGATTCGTGAGCAGCTTAGGAATTCATCAATCATTCATATCTCCCATGTTCCAGGTGTCAGGTATAGGGATCTAGGCTAAATAAAGCTATGTTGCATCCCAGAGCTCCTCCATAGAGAAGACAGGAAATTTCCACGGTGCCAGGCTAGCGCGCAGAGTTTCCAATGGCACAAGGCTACGGTAGTTCCTTTCATTTCACCCTGGACACAGGTGGAATAGCAAGATATTCTTTGAGGAAGGACAGTTTTTATTTCGTCTCTCAGGTTAGCTCATTGGGCTCCTGCTGTTGCTGGCCACTCGGACACTTTAAAATTAGTTACTGACACAGTTTCCTAAAAGAACAGTCTGGCATGTAAAAGTACTTTCTGAGAAACAAAGTCACTTCAGCCTGAAGACGAAGTTTAGAGGTCACGCATCAGCAGATCACGGTTTACGTAACCGTTTGTCTTTGTTCCTCTAGCCATATGTGACCTTTCCTCTCCTTCCTGCTGACACCGTCCCCAACAGAAAAATACAATCTGTTTAGCCTGATGTACCTTCCTTCCCTTCTGAGCTTCAGCAGAGAGTAATAATAGCAGCCACAAGACTTTTACTGAATGTAAATACTTTATTTACTTTTGTATTTAATTTATGCATCTGTCCAGTGTTTGCACAGCTGTTTGATGTCTGTGTACCTGTAGATTAGCCTTTGCTGATTTGATCTCTCTTAAACTCTAAGAACGGAGAAATGGAGGAGACTCCTGGTTCACTCCTTTTTCCAGCCTCCAACCTGGTACCATATAGATGAGGACTCAACTAAAAAGGATGCTTCTGACTGAGAGCTAGTCATCTCTCCCCCCCCCCACTTTTTTTAAAAAAATATTTTATTTATTTATTTGACACAGAGAGATCCCAAGTAGGCAGAGAGGCAGGCAGAGAGAAAAAGAGGGGGAAGAGGCTCCCTGCTGAGCAGAGAGCCGGATGCAGGGCTCTATCCCAGGACCCTGAGACCATGACCTGAGCCGAAGGCAGAGGCTTTAACCCACTGAGCCACCCACGCACCCCACTAGTCATCTCCTTAATGTGATCTTTCTCCCTTGGTAAAAGGAAGGGCCCAAATTTCCCAATCTGTTGAGGGGAAACATGAGGGTTGACTTGTTTTTTCCTGTAAAAGGGTGCATGGTACAATCAAGGTGATGGTGAGGAGGTTGGTCTCCTCCCACAAAACGGTACCAGAGGATTTGGGCAAGGGTAGGTTATGAGAACTAGCCCAGAAGCAGGGCTGGGATGTGTGGAATGGGTTGGGACGGAACAATTGCTCTCTTATTGAGGCTTCCTTGCCCATCCAAAAATACTGGGTAAGGACTGGGTATGTGAAATCCCAATGGTTTGACTAATCAATGTACGAGAGCTGAGCTTAGGACACAGCGCCGGAATGTGGGTTTGTTTTTGACGCTGTCTTTTGTGGATGTGGGGAAGGTCATGGCCACCTGGACACCAGGTATGGATACTGGAGGCAGCGGGGGGGAAATGCAAATACAGGGACCACTGGTCTATCCTCCAGTTGCAGAGGGGAAGAATGTGGGGGAAATGCTGCTTTTCTGTTTGGATGCGCTTTCTCCAGCAATGTACAGATAATACATTCTTTTAAAAAAATTTTTTAAAGGTTTTATTTATTTATTTGACAGAGAGATCACAAGTAAGCAGAGAGGCAGGCAGAGAGAGAGGGGGAAGCAGGCTCCCTGCCAAGCAAGCTAAAGGCAGAGGCTTAACCCACTGAGCCACCCCATGCTCCTCTACCAGATAATATATTCTTAAAGAACAATCACATCCAATTTCATACAACCTAGCTATCAACATACATTTATTGAAAAAGAGATGCCTTTCATGGAAAAAAAAAAGATAATAAAGTACAGGTTGAATGTTAGTCAGAATCTGAATCTCTGCGCCTCAGTTTCTCTGAAAGTTAATACTGCCTCATACTTGTAGAGAAAACCTTAGGTCTCCTGTTGAAGGGTATTCCACAAAGCATGGAAAATGCTGAATTACCTAAGCCATAATTTTCTCAGCTGCTCGACTCTTTTCTCTCACTACTGTAGTCCTCTTTAACAAACTATTCTGTAGTCATGAGTAAAATGGTTGCTGTTGCTTTTTGGTTAAAATCCACCAGGAACTAAAGAGAAATACTTTTTAAATTAGATCATGACCCAGAAAAGGAGTGAACTAGTAAGTCTGTTATCAGCTCTGCTTGGGATTGGCCTTTTACACCACTCTGAGGAGCACTGTTGTTTATTTTCATCATGAAATACATAAGAGAAAAAATTGAGTGGAGAACAGGGGACTAATATTTTTTTTTTAAAGATTTTATTTATTTATTTGACAGAGAGAAATCACAAGTAAGCAGAGAGGCAGGCAGAGAGAGAGGAGGAAGCAGGCTCCCTGCTGAGCAGAAAGCCCGATGCGGGGCTCGAACCCAGGACCTGGGATCGTGACCTGAGCCGAAGGCAGCGGCTTAACCCACTGAGCCACCCAGGCGCCCCGGGGACTAATATTTTGATAGGGTAGTTTTATTGTTTTGTCTGATGTATTATGACCCCAAAACATCTACTTTCCCAAAACCAGGGATTGCCCCTATTTAAAGTTAAACACAAAATAACTTCCAAGGCCAAGTGTAAGGGATTTAAAAAAAAATAATAATAAAATGGCACTTTGGATTATCTACTACATTTCTTCCCAAGTTGCCCAGGAAACGTAGCGTCTGAGTTTCAGAATCATAGGTAACTTCTCAGCCAACATGTATTTTGAATATAGCAGGAAAACACAGATGTTTTAGACCTTCTGAGATGCATTAATTTCTGGAAACTGGAAGCGGTAAAAGACAAAGTCGTGGGAGGGGAGTTGCAGGGAGCACCCTGGGAACCCAGCAGCCCTGAGTTGAATGACCTCTCTTTGATCTCTCGCTTTCCCAAGTCACTTTCCCATGCACTTCCTCAACACTGGTTTCAGTTCTTTAGATCTAATAAAAGGCTCTGGGGTTGGGAGCATCACCCAGCAGCTGAGTAGAGTGCTGATTCAGCCAGAGCTCTGAGGGAGGGGTAGAGCGTTCAGTGTGTTTACAGTGAAGAGAGAGAGAGAGAGAGAGAGAGAGAGAGTGTGTGTGTGTGTGTTCTCTCATGAGGAATAGCAGCATCTCGCCACCCTCACTGCTGGCCCAGCCACCAAGAGGAGATTTATCTTCCTCCAAGCCACTTAAATTAAACATACGCTTTAAATAAAGCAGCCTTTTTGCTGGGAAAACAGCTTCAAAGTTCTCCAGACCCGATTTCCCTTCCAAACATTTTGCTGCCCCTTAAGGATCCTGCATATAGAAATGGTATAGCTCCCTCGTTGTTAATTCTTTCATGAGCCTCTACGTAATTTTGCTGGCTAAAGAGCAGAATGAATACTTTATTCAACAGCTTACATTTCATTGTGATTCCTTTCATTTCCTGATCTCAGCTCACATCTGACTATGAAATGGAATCTCAGTGGCTCATGTTAGTGCCAAGTGTAGAGCTCAGGCAGTGGGTTGCTTTGATACCTCAGAACACTTTTTTTCTGATCATTTTAGAAATGCTGAGTGGTTTTTTTTTTTTTTTTTTGAGTCTTCAATTGTATTTCAAAATTGGATTGATTTCTGCCTCATTTTCAAAATATTACACAAAGAACTTGGGGAGGCCTATTAGTCACTGTCAATTTCCAAATGCCCTTTTTTCCCCAAAGCATTTTCAGAATAATCAAACTATTCTGCTTTTACGACCCAACTAAAGAACAAAGTGAGCAGGCCCATTTCACAGATGGAAACACGGAGATGTCATTAACTTGCTCAAAGTTACAGAGTGGACAAGATAGAAAAATGACAGGAAGAGGCAGTGTCTGCTAACATTTACCTCATTTCTTTCCAAGGTGATGTTTATTTTAGTTCGGAATGAGAAGACATTTCATATAACTTGGCTTTAATTTTCTGTTTCTTTAACAGAGCAAAACCTAATTACAATGTTAGAATATGATTTTGCCTTATAAGCACTAAATCCCTCACTCGCTATGTACCCCTCACTGCCGAATCTTGATGTTTTCTTAGATTTCCGATATAATTTGTTTTGATTTGATTTACAGTAAATTATAAATTATATAATTTTATAATCTGCAGTTGTTCCCATGTGTAATAAGTGTAAAGATACATCCATAGCAATAACTAAAGCAGAAAATCAGTGAGCACATAGATCCTGTACTCTGACAGTACAGAATTTTTGCATTTGTTTGGTGATGTGGATACAGTCCTGAATAAACAAAGCACTTGACCTCATGGAGATTTCATTTTGGTAAGAGAGGCAAATAAACAGTTACAAAACATAATCATGTACGTGATCTTTTTACCTCCCCCCCCCAAAAAAAAAGCAGAGTAAGGGGATAGAGAAGGCAAACCTATTGAGATAGTAGTGAAAAGCTTCCTTTAAGAAGCTTTTAAACCTGGGTTAACCCTCTGCCTTTGGCTCAGGTCACGATTCCAGGGTCCTGGGATCGAGCCCTGCATCGGGCTCCCTGCTAGGTGGGAAGCCTGCTTCTCTTTCCCCTACTCCCTTTGGTTGTGTTCCCTCTCTCCCTGTGTCTTTCTCTGTCAAATAAATAAATAAAATCTTAAAAAGAAAAAAGAAAAGTTTACTTTAAAAGAAGGGAAGTGGCACTTGCTGGTTTAAGAACAGCTGGGGGACGCCTGGGTGGCTCAGTCGGTTGAGCTGCTGCCTTCAGCTCAGGTCATGGGGTCCTGGAATCGAGTTCCGCATAGGGATCCTTGCTCTGCAGGGAGCCTGCTTCTCTCTCTGCCTCTGCCTGCCACTCTGCCTGCTTGTGCGCTCTTTCTCGTGCGCTCAGTCTCTCTCTCTGACAAATAAATAAATAAAATCTCAAAAGAAAAAAAAAATAAGGACAGCTGGAGGCTGGCCTCCTAGGGGCAAAGTGAATGTTAAGAAGGCAAGACTGGTGAGACACCTGGCTGGTAGAGAATGTGACTCTTTGTCTGGGAGTGTGAGTTTGAGCCCAACGTTGAGTGTAGAGGTTACTTAAAAAAAAAAAAAAAGACAAGACTGGAGAGGTGCATGGGTGCTAAGTGGATGGGCAAGACAAGGGAAGGGCTTTGCATTTGATTGTAGTGTGATTAGAAGAATAGAGCACCGGAGACTTTCCAGCAAGGAATCTGATATTATCCTCCAAATACGTGAAAAGAAATACTCTGGTTGCTAAGTTGAGACTAGACCATAGAGGGGAAAGAATGGAAACAGGAGACCGGTTAGTGACCCAGGAGAGAGCTTATGGTGGGGGGGGCAGATGTGGGTGTTCAACAGGGAGGAAAGAGATTGAATTCAGTATATGTTTTGAAGGTAGGACTTGGATTTTCTGCTAAAATGAAAGCGGTGTTTGAGAGAAGAGATGTTTTTATCATGAGATGGGAAAGACTTGAAGGAAGCAATTTTAAGGGTTTTTATTTTATTTATTTATTTATTTATTTATTTATTTTTTGTAGGCTCTATGTCCAACGTGGGGCTCAAACTCATGATTCTGAGATCAAGAGTGGCTTGCTCTATCAACTGAGCTGGCCAGGTGCCCCAGTTTTGTTTTTAATATAGAAAATGTAGAGCTCTGTGTTGGACACATTAAGTTTGAGCTATCCAAGTGGAGATGACATGTAGGCAGCTGGATATATGAGCCTGGAGTGCTGGGGAGAGGTCAGGGTTAAAGATATACATCAGCGTATGAGGCTATTTAAAGCCAAAGGCTGGAGGAGACTGCCCTGGGAAGGAGTATAGAAAGGGACTAGAAAAGCCCAAGGTCAGAGCCCCCGGGGGCAGCCAACATTAGAATCCTGGAAGAGGAGAAGGCCTCAATGGGAGAGACAGCAAAGGAGCTACCAGCAGGCTGAATGATTCAAAGCAGACACGTAGAGGTATAGCTGGTGTTAAGGTTCAAAGACTGAAAAACACAATCTTTGTGGGAGAACAACCAGAAGTCCTAAATGATTGTGATAGAGGCTAATGTGAACCAAAATGTGACCAGGAGAGGACAGGAGATGCAAAGTTTATCATTTCAATGCATGCCCCCAGGGATGTGTCACATTCTCCAAATAGGACTGAGGACTACTTTCTAAGATGTTGCTCAATAGTAGCTTTTTGTTGCAAAGGGCTCCCCGTTTAAGAGAGGCTACTCCAGGGGCATCTGTATCCGCTAGGAGAAAGAGACACAGAGAACACATCTTTTCAAATATCTATTTTGTTGTCCTGCTTTACAGAGACACTTTATGGAGCTGGACCAAAAACAAAAAACAAACAAACAAATAAGGTAATGTCGAAATGTCACTTTGGGAGAAGTCTATATTAAACCTTGCCCACTTTCAGCAACTCGTATTTCTCAAGACAGCTGCTGAGTATTCTATCTGGAGATGAATAAGCTTCCCCCCACCTGCCTTTGCTCCATTCCCAGGCTCTGTCTATACTCTAAACTCAAGGTTAGGTGTTGCAGTTGTCTGTGTGGCTGCCTTCCTCGCTGGCTCTGTTTGTCTGCGCCATGACGCTGCTTCAGTGCCTGGAGGGGACTGCAGGGCAACAGATCAGAGATGCCAGGAGTGAGCCCAGATGCTTCTGCCTGGAAGATGACAGTGCCAGGCTGAGGGCTCCAACAGTTTCAGAGGGAGGGCAGATTTGCCTTGCTTTTTCCCTCTCTTGCCCCCCACCTTGGGAATATTCACTCAAACCATAACAAATGCAGCCACTTGACATTACATAACAATATTAACGTATTTTATACAGAGACAAGCTTTTGCTATTCTAGGTGATGTTGCAATTTGGGGAGCATACACGTATTGAATCACTAAAGGTGTTATTAGGACAGAGGTAATTGGTTACAAACATGTGAAACACATGAAACATGTGAAACACAGATGGCTGCAGAGTGGCCCAGAAATCATAACCTTCAGTTTATTTGCAGGTTTAGCAATAATAACTGCTATTCATAGGATATTTGGATGTTTCTTTCCAAGGAGAGGGAGTGATGACTCAGAATAAAGAGTAAGGAGCATCAGCACCCTTAAGCTTGCTCAAACATCTCTGACATTTGGAATACACATATGGAATCCATTTGTTCTTTCTCTGAACTCGATATAATAGCAACAGGGGGAAAGTTACCAAAATGTTTTGAGACTCTGAAATAAAATATATGTGTCATCCAATGCACACATAAATCCTAGCTCCTTTCTGTATTATTCACCTTCTCCACTGGTTGAGCATAGCACTTAACATTCAGTCACTGCAGCTCAATTTTGGGGTGGGATGGCAAAACTGTGGGACATGAAGGCTTTCAAAAAGAATGCAGGATGTCATTATTGTAGTTGAGGGTAGGCAAGGGACTGGAGTCTTGGGCAAAACTTGCTTCCCATGCTGACTTGGTTTATTGTCCCGTACTGGCTTCCTCTTGACATCACAGGAAGTTTTGTGTTTAATGCTCACCAGTCCCAGGAACAACACAAGTTACTGAATCCCTCTCTGCATACATTTCCCTCTCTCCAGAGGTGGCTCCCTGTGGCCAAAAGAAAAGCCCTAGAACTGTTGCAGTTTGGAGAAAGAGTAATTTTTAAACTGTGGGTTTGTGTTGAAATTAAGCTCTCCAATTTTCATGATTTACCATAGGAAAGTATCTACCTTAGCGAAGTATCTACCTTAGGAAGTATCCATTAAGACTGTTAAGGATCCTAAGTGTACCTGTTTCCAGCAGGTGGCTAGGATACTAGGATATAATTTATTTGAAGTAGGCTTTTTAAAATGTTTGCATCCCAGTTTCCCTCTCTATATAAATCTTCTCATTCTATCCCTTGCCTTGTTCTCTGCCAGAAGATACCCAGAATCTTGACCTTGAAAGAAACTTTGGTTATTTTTTAAAAAAGATTTTATTTACTTATTTAATGGAAGTGAGAGAGAGAGAGAGAAAGAGTGCAAGCACAAGCAGGGGGAGGGGCAGGGAGAGAGGGAGAAGGACAAGCAGACTCCCCACTGATCTGGGAAGCAGACGCTGGGGTTGGGACTCTATCTCAGGACCCCAAGATCAAGACCAAAGCCCAAGTGAGACACTTAATTGACTGAGCTACCCAGGCGCCCCTAAGGAAAACTTTGGTTACACTGAAACTGGCAAGAGTGGGATTATTCAGCCTGTTCACTCCCTAACTTCTCCCCAGGATGTGTAGAAATCTTGTTTCATGGACATGCCCTTGAAATTCTGCTAAGTGCGGTCAAGGCCACGTTTTATATTCAATGACACTCACTGAAATGACTGAATGCTGAGTGGACCCATATCACTGCAGTGACATTAGACGATGCGGTATCTGGCATCTGTAGGTCTGAAGACTAAGAGTTAAATTATGTAGGTTTACCGCCCCCCTCCCCAACATTTAGATACTAAATGAATCCGAAGTGAAAGGTACATATATAAAAGAAAACAACGAAAATAGAACGGTAGAATGTCAAGATATATTCTGTTACACAGATGGTTATTGCAGGTGGATGTTCTACTCAGTCTCTGGAGGCTGAACAAAAGGAATTGGGGGTGGGGGGGGCGGAAACCAAGAGCAGGGCTGTCCACAGGCAACGGCTTCCCTGCGAGCTCCTTCACTTTCTCCAAAACCGCTTTTCAGTCTAGCCATGCACCTCCAGCGTTGCTACTCTCTCACCCTTGCTTGTCCTTCCTCTCCCTGCCATGTCACTTCCAATCTTCTGGTCCATAACTCTGAAGAAACCAACTGAAGGAACTTTCGGGCCTCTGATTCCCCATAATAACCGATGCGAGCTGGTTTTAGAGCAAATGCGCCAGAGCTGGAGCGAGGAGGATCTTCCTGACTTGCGGCAACGCCCCCTCTCCTCCCCCGCGCGGTGACAATATTCTGGGGTCAGTTGCGGGTGGAGAGGAGCCACTGCCGTAGTCTCGGAGGATGTCTCTTCCTGGTGTTCCTGCTGCTGCGGCAGGTTTTTTATTTTCGCACCGCAGCACAATACAGGAGCCCAGGCAACAGACTACGCCCGAATCCCCAAGGCAGCAAGCATCTCAGCCCCCTTCCTGCTCCCCGCCTGCCCTCGCGCCCCCTGGGAAGACAAGCCACGCTCCCTTCGCCGCCCCCCACCTCAACCCCCCCTTCCCGCAATGCACGTGCGCTCCCGGGACAACAGCAGGCGAGGCCTGGGCGCGCCCCCGCCGCCCTCGGCCGCGCGCGCGCTCCGCCCGCCCTCCTCGCGCGTGCTCGTGCCCGCGGCCGCGGCGGCGCGCCTCTTCTCCCCGCTGCGGGCGTCGCGGGTGCAGGAGGAGGCGGAGCGGAGGAGGCGGAGGCTGGGCCGGCGGCGGGCTCCGGCAGGGCGCGCGCCGGCAAGCGGGGCGGGGGCGGCCCGAAGGCGTCGGGGTGGGGGTCTCGGGCACCGCAGGACCGCGTCCCCGGGGCCGACTGCGCCGGGGGAGGGCGAGCGCGGTGCGTGTCGGAGGTGGGGACTCTGAGGCCGCGGCCCGGAGCCCGGCGTCCCCGCCCCCGAGCCTGACGGGGCGGCGAGGCGGGATGAGGCGCTGGCGCTGGGGGCTCCCGGCCGAGCCCCCGCGGCTGCCCTCGGCGGCCAGGCGCTAGGCTCGGCGGCGCGGGCGGTGCTCGGCGGCGGCGGCGGCGAGGAGGAGGAGGAGGGCATCGGGCCCGGCGCCCGCGGAGGGCAGACACGGAGCGGCGAGCGGGTCGCAGCGACGCCGCGGCGGCGCGGCGGGGCCGCGGGGCTCGGTAAGGCGGGGGCCGCGGGAGGGCCGGGGGCTCCGGTGACGTGGGCAGGCGCCGCAGGGAAGGCTGCGGGGGCCTTGCTTTCCTTTTTAGAAGAAATTCTTATTAAAGTAAAGGTTCCGGATCGAATGTTCTTAGAAGACCATCTCGGGTTTCCCCCGTACCACCCCCCCCCATCCCCGCCGGACTCATTTCTCCAGCCTCCCCGGGTGGACCGCGCTCCGGGCGGACCGCCTCCCGCGCTCGCATCTCCAGTTTCCCCACGGCCTGGATCGACCAGGGATTCGGACGGATTTCTGGCCTGCTGCAGTGCTTCGCGCCTGAGGCTCAAGTCAGGCAAGAGCCGTGACTCCCAGGGAATGGCCGAGTGGGGGCTCTGGGGACACCGGCGCTCCCAGAGGAGCCGCCGCTCGAGCGTTACCCTCCTCTGCCCACGGGCGACCTCGCGGTGCCCGCCCCCTGGTGAGCGTGCAGCTGGCCGGGCGACCCGTCTCTGCTCGCAGGACTCCCTTGGAGTTTTCCCTCTCATCTTTCTAATTGGCTGAAGTTGCCGTTACATACTGGACGGTACCAGTGACTTTGGTGCCCCCCCCAGCCCTGAACTCACCCGCCACCCCCTATAGTGCCTTTCTCATTTTGTTGACTTGAGGAAATATTTATTTATGTTAAAGATTTTCGCAAACAGATCACAAGAAACGGTAGGAGAGAAAGTCAAACCTGATTTCTTAGCTTTAGTCTACTTCTGGACCCTTTATAACTTCACCTTCTGTTGCTGGAGCTTTAAGAAGGTGGAGGGAGAGGACTCACAGCAGGATGCTTGGGATGCAGTTTAATAGTTATCTTTTAGGAAATAGAATTTGGATAATTATAATTATGATTCGCGTGCAGAATTGCAATCTGCTTTTAAAGTGCTTCGGGCACTGCATGATGCTACATGGGCCACATCGAATTGTAGTCAGCATCTCTTGTAATTTCCATTCTTTCAGAGTTTTATGTGGCACAGATTTAGACTTTTAAAATCAGTCTGAATGGAAATAACTTCTGATACACGGGTTGCTTTTGTAAACATAGTCTATATTCATACTTCTGTTGGAAGAAGAAAAAGCATGTGGTACTAGAGTACAGTGGCTATGAGAGTCCAGAAAGCGTGCTAGCTTGATTCAGTAATAAGAGTTGTAATATTTTTGGGTAGTGATGGTTATGATTCATTAATGTATGTTTTCTTATTGGTTAACTTGAAGTCCAACTTGGAATCTTGATATTTGCTCTTTGGACTTGAGAGTGAAGGAAATAGATGCTTAATTGCTGCTTCCACATGACGTCAAAGTTTTTCAAGTACTCATTGGTATAAATCTTTTTAAATAGGGCTATTTGTGAAGATGAGGGATTATGGTGTTCTGATTTCCATATTCAGGAATATCTGGAGCCTACTTCATTCCTAAAATTGGATATATGGTGATGCCTTATAGAACAAGTCTCTAGAATGGTGTGAATTTGGAACTGTGCTCAAACCAGTCATCTTCATACCGTAGTCCTTATAGCAGTCCATGGAATAAAGCAGCACTTTGGACAGAGACTTGTCCAGCCATAGCTGGTGTGGAGGCCCAGTTTACTGCATGGTCGTGCACATTGAGGTGGGCGATAAAGTGTAAGTGGGCCAGAGAGGAAATGTTAGTTGGAAGAACCTTCCTTGGTTATATAACTGTTTTGTTTTCTAGGAGTTGACTAGGAAGCAGCCAGGCAGGTTCAACTGTCATTAGAGTCTTTGATGTTGGTTTAAATTCCAGTAGTTCTGTTTCCTTTCCCACCCCCCCACATCATTTTCCAGTCATCAGCTGGGTGCCTTTAATGGCAATACATTCGTCTCCACCTCCCATTCTCTTTCTCTTATTTTCTCTTTAGATGTCTTATTCAGCTGGGTTTTTCCTTTCCAAGCTGGGCCACAGTGTATTGTCTGCACAGTATATATAGGTCCACTGTTGACTGCAAATGCATTTAACAAATGTCCAGGAGTAACACCTGTTTTCTTCAGAAGACTGTGGTAGCAGAAGAAAAATGGAAAACATGAACTAAATATTGTATTTTAAAGATTGTGTAATGTTGTATTTATAGATAATGGCTAATGTTCTTTTTTTTTTAATTTTTTTATTTTTTCAGCATAACAGTATTCATTATTTTTGCACCACACCCAGTGCTCCATGCAATCCATGCCCTCTACAATACCCACCACCTGGTGCCCCCAACCTCCCATCCCCCACCCCTTCAAAATTCTCAGATCGTTTTTCAGAGTCCATAGTCTCTCATGGTTCACCATGGCTAATGTTCTTGAGAGTTTGTAGGATGTAACCTGTTATAACCCTTGTAATCTGATGTCCATGGAAGTAGTTAAGAGACAAGAGGACTTGAAACCAGGTCATGGTTGCAGTTTTGCCATTTAGTAGCCGTGTGGCATGGTTCCCTCTTTGGGCAACTTATTTACATTTCTGAGTTTGTTTTCCTTATGTACAAAATGAAGATGAGAAGGCTTGCATTGTCTTTCATAACAGAGTTGTGAAGGATGAGATGAGAGAAAGAACGTGAAAATGCTTATAAAATTTTTTATATATGTAAGGTATTAATGGCATTACATAATTGTTTAAAATATTTTAACATCAATTTTTAAAAATGCACATAGGGATGAGAATGTGTTAGATCTTTTCCTCTTTCAATTTTTTTTTTCCTACTGGAAAATTTTGTGATTTTTTTTCTCAGGAAATCCATATGTAGTACCTATGGCTTTGGATTTTTTCCTTCTTCTTCTTTTTTTTTTTTTTAGGATTTTATTTATTTGACGGAGAGTGAGTGAGAGCACACACACAGCAGGGGGAGTGGCAGGTAGAGGGAGAGGGAGAAGCAGGCTCCCCACCCCAGCAGAGAGACTGTCCAGGTAGGGTTCAATCCCAGGACCCTGGGATCATGACCTGAGCTGAAGGCAGACACCCAACCAACTGAGCCATCCAGGCCCTCCTGTAGTTTTGGATTCTTCGGAATTTTTGGCTATTCTGGGACAGATGTCAAGCTTATTTAGACTTTGTGAGCTTCTTTAAAGTATCATTTCAAAATACCAAATGAGGGGCTCCTGGGTGGCTCAGTTGGTTAGGTGCCTGGCTCTTAATTTTGGCTCAGGTCATAATCTCAGGGTCCTGGATCGAGCCTTCTGTTGGGCTCCTCAGGGAGTCTGCTTGAGGATTCTTTCTCTTTCCCCCTCCCTTCCAACTCCTGCTAGCACGCTTGTCTCTCTAAAACAAATAAGTAAATCTTAAAAAAAAAAAAAGACCCACAATGTCAAAGGAGGTTACAAGTTAGGATTTATGAAAAGAACTTTTTAGAAAAAAAGTATTTTTTATTTGTCTGCATTATTTAGTATAGAAGTTGGCAGAATTCACTCAGTAGGCCAAATCTAGCCCACAGCTTGTTTTTTTGTGTGGCCTATGAACTAAGAATGATTAAAAAAAAGATTTATTTATTTGAGAGAAAGAGAGTGAGAGAGAGAGTGAGAGAGCATGATCAGTGGGGAAGGGTAGAGAGAGGGGCATACTCCCCACTGAGCATGGAACCCGATGTAGGACTCGATTTCAGGACCCCAGGATCATGACCAGAGCTGAGGGCAGATGCTTAATTGACTGAGCCACGCAGGCGCTGTAGAACTAAGAATGATTTAAAAGTTTTATTTTACTTTTTTTAACAAACATATTTATTGAGTACCTGTGATTTAAAAATTTTAAATGGAAAAAAATCAAAGAAGAACATTTCATAGCATGTACAAGTTGTATGAGATTCAAATATCTGTGTCCATAAGTGAAGTTTGACTGGAACACAATCATGCTTGCTTGTTTGTGTATTGTCTGTGGCTACATCAGCAATACAACAGCAGAGTTCTTGCCACAGAGACATTGTGGCCTGCCAAGCCTGAAATATTTATGATCTGGCCCTTTGTAGAAAAAGTTTGCCAACCCCTGATTTAGGACTTAAAATCTTTTGCTTTACTAGCACAAGCCTTATTTCCTATCAGAGCATTACAGGCGTTAGGACCCCTGTAAGGGTGCTCATTTCTGCTTTGGAGCCACAAAGACTTATGCTTGTCTGCCAGCTGTGGTATTTACAAACTTTGCACAAACTAATTAACATCTTGGTGTCTGAGGTGCCTTCTTGATTGAGAGTAATGGTAGAATCTGTCTTAGAAGTTGTAGTGATGAGTAAATGATACTTGTCAATACTTAATATAAGCATATAGTAAGCATTCAGTGAGTCATAGATGATGATAATAATGATGATGATTAAATATGCCTAAAATATTGTAGGTTGCCTTTGCCCCTATATTACAGAGTTGTTTTCTTGAGTGGTATGCTACTTGTTACTGAATTTTCTCCTTACTGAAACTATTAGTTAGCAACTGATAATTGGAATAATTTGAGAAATTTCCCATAAATTATACTGTATTTTTATTAATCACTTGCTTATTTAGATGGTTAAAGTGATTGGAAAGAAAATTCTGCTCTATTTTTTGGAGATTCTGGTTCTTAACCGTTCCCTGTTACTGTTCTGTGTTTGCAAACAATTTAAATACCACTTCTAATTTGGAACTGGTATTTTTTTTTTTTTTACTCTTTTTTTTTTTTAAGAAAGATATGTGAGAAAAACCTATTTTAATGAGGCCAGCGTGTTAGATAACTTTCCTTGCATGTATATGACACTCCGAATTTCCCTTATGATTTGCATTAGCATCTTTGTAACATCTTCAGAGTTGAAATAATAAAACAATATTTTTTCCTAAAGGTGGACCTAGTTTACTTTCTAGAGGCTTTGATACTAAGCTGCTTTTTGAAGTATTTGGTTTAAATTATCTTACAACTGAGAAGTTGGATGTGCTTCTCATCTTCAAGTGCTGGTTTATTTAACATGAATACCAAATTAAGAGTGAGCAAATAAAGGTCATTGTTCTAATGGAGTTAAACAAAACAGAATTGGGGTCATTGTAGCTCTTGCATTCCTGCAAATGGAGAAGTTTCTGCCTCGGATGATGCTTAAGTGCAGTTGGATGATCCAAGGGAGATAAGGGAGAACATTAATGTTCCCACACTGTCGTTGGTAGAACAGGGGGGTAGAAGCAGAAGGGCCCTCCGGTAAAACCACAGAGAAGCAGTATCTGGAAAATTGAAGTGCAGGCTTCTAATTGTAGCACCTAAAAAAAAAAAAGTAGAAACCTAAAGAAGACCCAGTGTCATGAGGAGATTAATATTTGCTCTTGAGGTTAAAACAAAGAAACCAACCAGATGTTATCTAGAGAGATGAAGTTTGAGAGTAAATATTCCCCCAAGTAAGTAAAAAGTAGAGATTTGGTAAAATGGATGTTTACAGTTTCACAGTATACCTTGACAAGGGGGTCTTCTCTGGTATAGAAAGGAGAACAATCTTAGGACAGGTTAAAATGAGGTGTTTGGTTTAATTTCTCCTAATGAACATATGAACGAGAATGCTCAGAGTGGAAGTAGAATTCTGGTTTTCAGAGAGAGCCTATTATTTGGCTTACAGTCCTATATCCATTTACTACCTTATTTTATACTTTGGATTATAATATACATTAATATTGGAGATTGCGGAGATGGAAAGCATTGAGAGCAAAAGCATGCGGACTTACGTATTATGAGTGTTATGGTATGTTTACATTGTCTCTATCAGAAAAAAAAAAGTGCCCTACTCTGGGTAAGAATGCTAGAGTAGGTATTCTGTTTCTTTATGTTTAATTGGTAAAATCTTTATTATCTGGGGTTCTGTCTTAATAATCTTGGATAAGGCTTGATCTTGACTTCATTGTTTTAATTCCTTCGTGTGTAGAATGGAGAACCCAACAGTCCTAACTAGTTGTTTTATATCCAGTGGCCTTCCCAGATTCAATAACAGTGCTGGCTCCAGTAAGATGAGGGAAACCAGATCTTTTTTATCAATGAACTGAAAAGTATCCATTGAGTACATACTGTGTATTTTGCACCATGCTAGATGTAGGATGCAGTGGAGAATAGATATTTAAAAAGGTGGCATTGAGTCTTTACTCTCAGGAAGTGTTCATTGGGAAGATAACTCTATTATGAAAAAGAATATTATAAAAGAGTTGGCAAAAGGACAGGGGGATGATCCTTGATGTGGCAGTTTGAGGACTTGTGATGTACTGTGGGAAAGGATACTTTGTGGCCTTGAACATTTGTAAAATGAGCCTACTGGACTCCCTTCAGCCCTGAAATTTCCTCATATTTTCTTTGACAGAGCAGCAGCTATCTGAATCAGCTCTCAGGAGACAACCCATTTGAACTGCTTAGTTCAGGCCAGATTTTTACACTCATTCTGTGTAATAGCTTGATTTATTAGAAGCTGGGAGAGGGTTACTTAAATTTCCTGGAAATGCATTCAGAGGACAACCTTTCTCATGAAAAGTCAAGGATTTGAGAAGTGGCAAGACACAAGTGTCCCTGCTTCTGAGGCAGTAAATTTGTGTCTTGGAACTCAATCATTTTTGCTTTCTTAAGGTCTTCACTTCTGCATTATTTTCTCTTGTAAGTTATTCTCTTACTGGATCACCTCTTTTTTGTACACTGACATGCCTTATATTACTTGGAGCAGTGATGGTTAATCATTCACCAAGTGACATTCTCTGCACCTTCCTTTTAGTAATAGGACCCTCAGGGTTTATCTGGGCACACGGCCACCCAACTAGGCTACATTTTCTCGACCTTCCCTTACAGCTAGGTGTGACCATGTGATGAAATTTCTGCTAAATGGATGTGACCAGAAGTAATGTGTGTGATCTGGGTCATGGCTTTAGAAAAGAAGCTGGTTGCTTTCTGTTCCTTTTCTCCCCCTTTGGCTGAGGATGGTGTAGTTAGTGCTGGTGCGTATTATTCAACCTTACAGGTGAGAGCAGCATTTTAGTGGGAGAAGGATCCTTGGATGGTCTTATGGAGCAGAGTCTCCTGCCAGCGATGAACTGGTCATTTATCTTCAGATGGTGAGAGGAATAAAATTCTATCTTGTTTGAACAACTAATATCTTAAGTGAATAAATAATTTCTCTTACACTACCTTTCCCTTACCTTATGATTTCCTTTAGCTGTTGACCAATTTCTTTGGTCCCTTTGCAGTAACAGTTATTGATACATCCATGTCCTCTTCCTCACCACTCTTCTCTTCTTTAGCCTGATCTGTTTGAGCTCTTGTTCCAGTATGCTACTGAAATTTTTTTTCCCCCAGTTTTATTGAGAAATAATTGACATCACTTTATAAGTTTAAGCCTAAACATATAGCATGATGTTTTGATTTATGTATGCTGTGAAATGATTGCCATAAGAGGTTCAGCTAACATTCATCTTCTCTTACAGTTACAATAAAAAGAAAATAAGAAAACTTCTCCTTGTAATGAGAATTCTTAGGAATTGCTGTCAACACCTTTCTTGTATATCCTACAGCAGTATTAGCTAACTTCATCAGGTTGTACATGACATCCCTAGTACCTGTTTCTCTTATAACTGGAAGTTAGTACCTTTGGACCACCTTCCTCCAATTTCCCCTTCTCCCCAGTCCCACCTCTGATAAACAAAAATCTTCTCTCTTTTTCTGTGAGTTTGGGGTTTTTAAATATAATCTAATTTTTCTAAGATTTTTGCATGTAAGTGAGATCATAGAGTATTTGTGTTTCTCTGTCTGACTTATTTCACTTAGCATGATGCCTTCGAGGTCCATCCATGTTGTTGCCACTGGTAGATTTTCTTCTTGTTGTTGTTTAATGGGTGAATAATACTGCATTGTGTATATACCACAGCTTTTTTAATCCAGTCATCTACTGATGGACACTTATAGTTGTTTCCATGTCTTAGCTATTATAAATAATGCTGCAGTGAATGTGGGGGTACAGATATCTTTTCCAGCCATTGTTTTTGTTACCTTTGGATCTGTTCCCAGAAGTGGAATTTCTGGATCATATGATCCAGCATATGGGAGTAAATTTTTATTTTTTTGAGGATCCTCCATACTGGTTTTCATAATGGCTGTACCATTAGTCCCAAGAGTGCACAAGGATTGTCTTTTCTCCACACCTATGCCAGCATTTGTTATCTCTTGTCTTTTTGGTGATGGCTGTTTGAACATGTGTGAGGTGAGATCTCATGTGTGTGTGGTTTTAATTTGTATTCCCTAATGATTACTGATTTTGAACATCTGTTCATGTACTTGTTGGCCTTTTTGTATATTGTCTTTGGAGAAATGTCTGTCCAGGGACTTTGCCCATTTTTTAACTGGGTTGGTTATTTATTTATTTATTTGCTATTGAGTTGTAGGAGCTCTTTGTATGTTTTGGGTATTATCTCATTATTAGATATGTGGTTTGTAAATACATTTTTCCATTCTGTACATTGTCTTCACTTTGATGGCTTCTTTTGCTGTGCAGAGGCTTTATTTTGTTGTAGTCCCACTTGTTTATTTTTTATTTTGTTGCTTGTGCTTTAGGTGACTATGGTGGCTATAACTTTATAGTATAGCTTGAAATCAGGAATTGTGAGGCCTCCTTTTTTATTCTTCTTTTGTAGGATTTCTTTGGCTGTTTGGAATCTTTTGTGGTTTTGTATAGATTTCAGGAGTGTTTTGTCTACTACTGTAAAACATGCCTTTGGAATCTTGATAAGGATTGAATTGGATCTAAAAATGGCTTTTGGAAGTATTGATATTTTAACAGTCTTAATTCTTCCAGTCCATGAACCCATTTATTTGTGTCTTTAATTTCTTTCACCAATGTCCTATAAGTTTTCAATGTAGAGATCTTTCACCTTCTTATTAAATTTATGTGTAAATATTTTATTGTTTTTGAGGTTATTGTAAGTGGAATTGATTTCTTTATTTCTCTATCAGAAATTTTGTTAGTATATAGAAACACACTGATTTTTGTATAATGATTTTGTACCCTGCTGCTTTACTGAATTTGTTGATTAGATCTCATAGTTTTTATTAAGTCTTTAGGGTTTTCTAAATATAAAATCATGTCATTTGCAGGTAATGACAAATTTACTTCTTCTTTTCTAACTCTGATACCTTGTTTTCTTTCCTTTTTTCTTTTTTTTTTTTTTTGCCTGATTGCTCGAATTAGTACTTCCGGTAGTAATGTGTTGAAAAGGAATGGTGAGAGTGCACACCTTTGTCTTGTTCCTGATCTTAGAGAAAAAGCTTTCATCCTTTCACCATTGAGTATGAGTTAACTGTGGGCTTGTCGTATATAGCCTTTATTATGTTGAGGTATGCTCCTTCTGTGCCTAATATCTTAAGAGGCTTTTTTTTAAAATCCTGAATGGATATTGAATTTTGTCATGTTTTTTTCTGTGTTTAATAAGATGGTCATATTCTTTTTTTTTTTTTTTTCATTTTTTTTTTAAATATGATTTATCTCATTGATTGATTTGTGTATGTTGAACCATCTTTGCATCCTAGGGATAAATTTCACTTTATCATCATGAATGATCCTTTTAATGTGATGCTGAATTCAGTTTGCTGGAATTATATTAAGAATTTTTGCATCTATATTCATCTAGGGATATTGGCCTGTAGTTTTCTACTAGTGTCCTTTTCTGATTTTGGTATCAGGATAATGCTGACCTTGTAAAATGAGTTTAGGAGTGTTCCCTTCTCTTTAGTTTTTTAGAAGAGTTTGAAAAGGATTGGTGTTAATTCTTCTTTAAATATTTGGTAAAATTCACCAGTGAAGTCATTTGCTCCTGGGCCTTTCTTGTCAGGAGATTTTTGATTCAGTCTTCTTACTATTAATTGGTCTGTTCGGATTTTCTGATTCAGGCTTGGTAAGCTGTATGTTTCCAAGAATTTTTCCATTTCTTCTAAGTTGTTTGTTCAGTTTGTTCCTATATAATTGTTCATATGAAATTGTTTTTAATCAATGCTTCAGTGACCTGTGTTGCCAAAGCCAGTGATCAGTTGGTTCAGTGTCTACATATTACTGACCTCTCACCAACATTTCACGTTGGTCAATTAACTTCCTCTGACTTCCTTGCTACTCATTCTTTGTGTCTTTTTGCCAACTTATCTCTATCTCTCTACTGCCTCCCGAACATTTGGAGTGTCCCTAGGCTCTCCTCAGGTGATTTTATCCATTTTCATGGTTTCAGATACCGCTTATATGGTGATGAGGCTCAAATTCCCATCTCTAGTACTGATTTTTCTTCTCTTGAGCTCAGGGTTTCTCTAACTCCATTCTTCCACTTGGATATCTAATAGGTACCTCGAATGTAACATGAACACAGCAGGCCGAACTATGCATTATTCTTTTTTTCATTTACTCCTATCACCACCTCTCCCAAGTCTTTGGTATCTCAAGAAGGGATACCACCATCTGCCTAGTGGTGTAGGCCCATGGAGTCATCCTCCATTTTTTCTCTTCTCATCTCATGTTAAGACCTGGCAACTCCACCCTGAGAGTACTAGCTCTGCCTACATCTCAGTTTTTTCCATGTTAGAAACCGAGGCAGTAGCCTTCCTCCTCTGGAAAATGGCAGCAGACTTTTCTGCCTCTTCTTTTGTTTTTGTCCTACTCACTACCTCATACACAGGGGCTGAAGTAATGTTAAGTGTGAATCTGATCATATCATCTCCTTAACTGACTTTCTAATACACCTAACACTAAAACTAAAGCTGAAAATTTTATCACGGAAATGTGATAAAACCTCCATCACGGCGTTTATGAAACCCTGTACCAGTGGTTCACAACTGGGGAGGATTTTGCCCTTAGGGGACATTTGGTAGTGTCTGGAGACATTTGTGATTGTCAGACTTAGGGTGAGGTGGTGGGGGCAGTGTTTTACTGGCATCTAGTGGGTAGAGGCCAAGGATGCTGTGGAACATCCTAGAGTGGACAGGATAGCCCCACCAACAAAGAAAAAGGTGGTGCAGAATGCCTGTAGTGCATCATATGGCTCCTGGCTTTCTCTTCAACCTCATCTTCCTTTATTCTTTTCTTTGTTCACTGGGCTGTATTCACAACGATGTTCTTACCGCCCCACACCTTTTTTTTTTCTTAGTGGACTTTATTTTTTGGAGCAGTTTTAGGTTCATAGCAAAACTGAGTGGAAGGTACAGAGATTTCTCCTATACTGCCTGCCTCCACACAGGCCCAGCCTCCTTTATTATCAATATCCCCTGCCAGAATAGTCCATTTAATTTATAATCCCCTTCTCCACAAGGTATTTGAGAAGCAGGGCCTCTTCACTAGATACATACTATATCCCTAACATTTTTACTTAATAAATGTTTTTTGATGACAGAGGGGCCTGAGTTCATCATGAGAACGGGAGACAAGGTTTTCAGTGATAATGATAAATCAGAGGATCCAACTGGGAACAATAGGGAAGGTTATGATTTTCTGGAGGATGGGGGAAAAATCTGCTTTAGCCTTTATTTTGTAGCTAATTTTGTAGAATAGAGGAATTTACCTCCATTTTTGTGAGGAGGCATATGACAAGAGTAAGCTGACAGCAGGAACTTTTTAAGAACGAAAGGTTATCTCAGGTTAAGCTTTCATTTTGTCTTGTGTTTCACACCAGTTAACTCTGCATGTTCGTAAAGCTACGTGTACATAGATCATTAAATACTGCAATTATGTCAGCTTCTGGGGAATTCGTGGTCTTAGCTTTCTCCAAAATCAGAATTCCTTCTACTTTATCTTTGGAAGATAATTGTCTGCCTTCTTCTGTATTTGCAACACCTGATGTTGCAAATTATAACTCAGTTACATGACTGCCCAACTCTTTTTAAAAAGAGTTCTTATTGTTTAAAAATTACTCATTATATTAAAGTGCAGAATGTACTTCCCTGCACTTCCAATACAACACAGATCTGCTGTATTTTCCACATGATAGCTTTTTAGCTGTCATGTGAAAAATGGCTGGTGTTTTTAAAATCTTCCCACTAGCCTTTTCTCTTTCTATGCTAAATGTACTCCTTTTCTTTAAAAATTTCCTCATATGACAAGGGATTTAGATCCTTTTCCTGGCCCATCCCTAACATTTTTGGGGCTCAGGGCAGGAATTAAAATTAAAGTCCATATGCCATATGTCTGAAAATGTGTAAGTCACAAATCAAGCCTACTGATTGCCTACCTTTATAAACAAAACTTCATAATGACCTAAAATCAGAGTCAGAGGGGGAATTCTCAGACTCTGTGTTTCATGCCAGAACATAGTGTAGTGCAAAGAACCAGCCTCCCACCTGACATCCCCTCTTACTCCAGGTTCCTTGTATGAGGAACTTTGTCCTCACACATAGAGGGACACGCGTCCCCACATACCTTTCACACAGCAACTTTTTTTTTTTAAAGTTTATTTATTTTAGTAAACTCTACATCTGATGTGGGCTCAAACTCATGACCTCAAGATCAAGAGTTGCATGCTTTCCTGACTGTGCCCGCCAGGCGCCCCTGCACAGCAACTTTTTGACTATCCCTTGGGCATAAGGCTGTAAATACTGATGGTAGAATCATCTACCCTTGGGAGGATCAATTCAGGGAAGAGCCTTGAGCAATCCTGTAAATAACAGATTCTGGGGTCCTTGGTAAGAGGAGGACTGGGGTAAGTAAGCGGCAGTTGTGTATACTTTTAAGCCCTGAAAACAGCTGGTCAAGTGTGTGGCCAGTGGGAGGTCAGTGCATGACCCCCCAGGACCCCAGGCCCAGGATGGGTGTTCCAGTTGCCTAGATCCACAGAAGTACTGTTCTAGCACAGTCAGACTTTGGTCTTCATTCTGTTTGCCACAGCTGGTTATTGTGGAAAGTGTTGCCTTCCCTCTTACAGTGCTCTGCATTACACATGTTGTTTTAATTAGAGCTGCTTAGCCAGTGTGCCAGACAATGCTCTGAATGTGTTACAGATGGGCCAGACATACTGATTTCCTGAGTCCTAAGAGAGGATGGTCAGTGACAGAGTGGTAAGAGCTTCGGGGCTTGGCCGCCAATAGCCTGGCTTATTTACCTCAGTGTGTCTGTACCAGTATTAGCATTTTCTGCATGTGTCGTAAGTGAAAAAGATTGGGAAACCCTGCTCTAGATTGATGTATGATCTCTGTGTATAAAGTGTTTTGCATAAAACCTTAATAGCATTTCTTATCACATTATTTGGTTTGCCTGACAGTGTTGGAGATGTCAAAGTAGGTTTGTGCCCTTCTTATTAATGAGGATATAGATGTAGGTTAGGTAGCTTAATGTAGCTACATATTCTCAGTCAAGTAGGGCAGTTGAAACTAGAATTCCGTTCTTCTGACTCTTATTTTGGTATATTCTTTCTACTAACCCAAATTGGCTTTCATGTATTTTTTTTGGACAGCCTATTACTTCTGGTTCATTTAGGGCATGAAGGCAATTTTTGTAGAGTTTTTCTTTCTCAACTTCTGTAATGTCATCTGCCTTTGTTGATACTTTTTAATCTAAAGACTCTGTTTTACATTTAATTCCTACTAAAACCTTTTTTTTTCTTTTTTACTGTTTAATTGATGCATCATTTTGAAACTTGATTCTCTGTATTATTTATTTTGATAGCTCTTGTCCCTAGATTACTGTCATATTTATACTTAACTTTTGAATGACCTGGGTTTGAACCGCACAGGTCCACCTGTATGCAGATTTTTAAAAACAAATATAGTACTGTATTGTAAATGTACTTTTCTTATGGTTTTCTTAATATTTTTTCTCTAGCTTTATTGGAAGAATACAGCATGTAGTACATATATATATTAATTGACTGTGTTATTGGTAAGGCATCTGGTCAAAATAGTAGGCCATTAGCAGTTAAGTTTTTTGGAAATCGGAAATTATATCTGACTGTGCGGGGGTTCCGCCCTTAACTTCTCCATTGCTCACAGGTCAGCAGTGATGTTTGTTCAGAGTGGTTACCTCTGAGTTGTTTATAAAAGGTTAGATTACATTAAGGCAGGAGAATGTACAATGTATTTTAGAAATTTTTTTTTCAGAAAGCAGTTATAAAAACTTCTAGCCCTTAAAGCTAAATTCATTATTCTTTTTATTTAGTGTCCATTCTGTATTGATCTTTACAAATATTATTTTATTTAAACCTTGGAAAAATGTGGTCATTTGCTCAGGTTACATAACTAAATGTTGGATTGATTCTCAATTCAAATCTAGGTGTGCTCTTCTTTTCTTTCTTTCTTTCTTTTTTTTTTTTTTAAGATTTATTTATTTATTTATTTATTTGACTGACAGAGATTACAAATAGAGAGGCAGGCAGAGAGAGGAAGGAAGCAGGCTCCCCGCTGAGCAGAGAGCCAGATGTGGGGCTGGATCCCAGCACCCTGGGATCATGACTTGAGCTGAAGGCAGAGGCTTTAACCCATTGAGCCACCCAGGCACCCCTAGGTATGCTCTTTTAAGTATTGTGAAATGACTTCTCAAGATTTAATTTGGGCTGGGAAAGAGATGTTTTCCAGATTTAATATTCTTCTTTTTTTAAAAGATTTTATTTTTAAATTAATTTCTTCATCCAAAGTGGGGCTTGAACTTACAACCCTGAGGTCAAGCGTTGCATGTATGACCTAGCCAGCCAGGTGCTCCCCAGAATGTTACCCATGCATGTTCCCTACTTCCCCTAGGAATTACCTGGTCTAAGTGTCCATAGTGCTGAGGTTAAGGTTAAAACCCTGCTCTAAGGGTTCTAAGTAGTCAAGGTTTTACTTTGAATGTGTGGGTGCTTTGATGTTTAGCTGACCATCATGGTGATAGTCCTTGTGCCTCCATAGTCTATATTCTTGATTTGTCTGCCTCCTTACTTGGGAGCAGGTGGTCAGTGAGAGGAGAGCATGATGTTTATCCATTTCAGTCCTGTGTTTCTTCTGGAAAATCTGGGATTTAATCCTAAAGACTTTTTGAGTTTCAGAGATTGAGCTTTTTACGTTTAAATGCATATTTTTCTTAGAACTTTTGATGGGGGAAAAAGCTTATGAAACATAAGCAACTAAGCTTGGCTCTTGTGTATCAACTTGCTAGCCAAGGTTAATTTCTATGAGGTATTTGTTGGTTAAAGTACAGATCTGAAGGGATGGTTGCTTAGCATTCTAATATAAGTTCTGTCTCTTTTCTTTTGTTCTTGAATTTCAAGGTATGACCAAAATGTCATGGTAGCACTTCTGAATTTCTTCATTGTAGCTTTCCCAGACTTAGATTTTGTGATCCTTTGATCTAGAGTGCTGTACTCACCTCCTTAAACTTAAGTTTCGTTGTGTCACTCTTAACCAACAAGAATTACAGTCCTGCTGTACTTACTAAATTCTCAGGCTTGTTTTTCAAGGAAATCTTTATAATCCTCATTCAGGATTTGGCTTCACTAAGTGCTAAATATCTGTCTTATTAATATTATCAACTGCCAACATTAATTATTATTGAAATGCCGGGAACTTTTCTTAAGCCCCTTGCATCTATTGTCAGCTTAATCATCACACTTGCCCCATGAAGTAGTTACTCGTACTAATTTTTTTTATTGTAGTAAAATTTACATAACAAAACTTGCCATCTTAACCATTTTTAGGTGTATAGTTCAGTAGTATTAAGTATATTTGCATTGTTGTGAAACAGATCTCCAGGGCTTTTACAGCTTACAAAACTAACACTCTACCCATTAAACAACAGCTTCTTATTTCTCCCTCCCCACAGTCCCTGGTAACTTCCATTCTTTCTGTTTCTATGAATTTGACTACATTAGATGTCTCATATAAATGGAATCATACAGTGTTTTTCTTTTCATGGGTGACTTATTTCCCTTAGCATAATGTCCTCAAGGTTCATCTGTGTTGTACCATGTGACAAGATTTCCTTTCTTTTTAAGGCTGAATAATATTACATTGTATGTACCTACCACATTTTGTTTATCCATTCATTCATTGATGGATACTTGGGTTGCTTCCACCTCTTGGTTATTGTGAATAGTGCTGCTGTGAGCATGAATGTGCAAATATCTTGAGATAACTACTTTCAGTTCTTTTAGATATATACCCAGAAGTAGAATTACTGGTTCATATGGTAATTCTGTTTTTAATTTTTTGAGGAACTGCCATACAGCTATCCTGTTTTCCACAACAGCTTTGCCATTTTGCATTCCCACCAGCAGTGCACAGGGGTTCCAATTTTTTCCAGTTTTTCCCATATCTTCATCAACCTTGTTATTTTCTATTATATTATTTTTTAATCTCTTTCCTTGTAGCCATCCTACTGGATGCGAAGTGATATCTCATTGTGGTTTTGATTTACATATGCCTAATGATAGTGATATTGAGCATTTTTTATGTGCTTGTGCCTATTTGAATATCATCTTTGGGGAAATATCTATTCAAGTCCTTTGCCTACTTTTTAATTGGGTTTTTGTTGTTGTTGAGTTGGGAGTTTTTTGTGTATTCTGGGTATCAGTCTCTTAACGTATATGATTTCAGATATTATACCATTCTGTGGGTTGCCTTTTCACTCTTGTTAATAGAGTCTTTTGATGCACAAAAGTTTTTAATTTTGATGAAGTCCAGCTTATCTATTTTGTTTTTTGTTGCCTGTTCTGTTGGTGTCCAACCCAGGAAGTCATTGACGAGTCAATGACATGAAGTTTTTTCCTTATGTTTTCTTCTGAGTGTTTTATAATCTCAGTGCTTTTGTTTGGACCTTTAATCCTATTTGAGTTAATTTTTCTGGATAGTGTAAGGTATGGGTCCAATTTCATTTTTTTGCTTATGGGCATCCAGTTTTCCCAATACCGTTGTTGAAAAGACTGTCCTTTCCCATCTGAATGGTCTTGGTACCCTTGTTGAAGATCATTTGACTATATATGTCAGTACTTACACTGATTTTGTAGATGGGGTGATTGACATTGAGGTGTGACTAGAGTATTAACACTTTTTTAAAAAAATAATTAACCTCAAAATAATCTGCATTTGGTACAGTAAGAGGAAAGAAGTTTTTTAGGGTTCTGAGTTCTTTTCTTGTGGTAGTCTTTTTCCAGGAGGGTAAGTGTCAGGAACTTTGCACCCCAGTTCTGATAGGTTGCCACCTTTTTGTACTAAACTGGTAATTTTCAAACTCTTAGCAACAAAACCCCTGTTTTCCCCAAGCAAAATCTTAGGTGGACCTCCAGTGTTTCTACTGATGATTAGTATTTTTTTTAATATATATTCACCTGTAAAATAAATGTATATTTACCCATTTTTGCTAATGAACGTTAACCCAAGTTCATGCATTTCTGGTTTCTAGTGTGTTGAAAATGTGTGTGTTATAGTTTTAAAAATTTGTGCCTGTTATAGTTTTAAAAACAGGTAATCATGTACTTACAGGAATGACCTTCAGATCGGATATTTGCAGAACACCTGATGCTTTCCCACCGATGTCAGTGTGAAAACCAGTAGCTTATTTAGATATCTTTGAGGTTCAGCTTGTGATTACAGAGAACCATTTTTCTCTATGCAGAATTAGAGTGTTAAATATGAGAAACTCTTGACTTCTTTAGTGCTAAGATGTGAGGCTAATTGAAAGCCTGACAACCTGGCCCAGATGATTTTTTTCATTTCTCTAGTTAGCATTAAGTGTCAAAAGGCAGTCATTTTCCTTTGTGTCCTACAGTGGTTTAAACTTAAGTTCATATCAGGTATTTTAAGATACTGACATTGATAAAGGTAACAGAATTTTTGTAGTTAGTTGTAAGAATTTTATTCTTTGAGATAAGTCTGTCAGCAGCATTTGTTAATTTTGGCAGATAATGTTTTTGGGCTTCAGCATTCTTAGATAAAGTAAGGTGTTCAAGAAACAGATCATTTTGACATAAAAAGTTATTTTTCCTAATGGAGTGTCTCCCACAAATATACCGTATTTACAATAAAATGGACTATTTTTTAAAGCTGTAATTATTACCTAATTACTGTGTATTGACATTAAGTAATTTTGCAGAGCCCAGGATGCTTGAAAATTGGTGTAGCTGGCTGATACTTTAGGTTTAGCAACAATAAGAGATATTGACTCCTCTTCAGGATATGGCATAAGAGTGTTTAAAAAGGAAGACAGCTTAAAGGATTTATTTGATTTCTTTTATGCTTTTCTAAAAAGACTTATTTATTTGAGAGAGAGTGAGAGCATGTGAGCAAGTGAGGGGGGAGGGGCAGAGGGAGAGTGAGAGAGAATCTCAAGTAGACTCTGTGCAGAGCCTGATGGGGGGGCTCGATCCCATGACCCCGAGATCACTGCCAGAGCCAAAATCAAGGGTCAGGTGTTCAACCAACTGTGCCACCCGGGCATCATGGAGTTCCTTTCTTTTTTATGTCTGGTATTCCAGTGTGTGTGTGTGTGTATGTGTTTGTGTATGTGTATGTATGTGTGTATATACCACATTTTCTTTATCCATTCATCTGTGGATGAACACTTAGGTTCTTTCTATATTTCAGCTATTGTGAATAATGCTGCAGTGAACATGAACGTGAGGTAGTGGTTTCATTTCCTTAGGGTATGTATCCAGAAGTGGAGATTGTTAGATCATAAGGTAGTTTTATTATGAATTTTCTGAGAAATATTTGTACTGTGTGCCATAGTGTCTGTGTCAAATAATGTTCCCACCAACAGTGCCCAAGGATTCCCTGTTCGGTGACAGCCATTTTAACAGGTGTGAGCTGCTCTCTCATTGTGGTTTGGATTTGAATTCCCCTGATGCTGAGTGATGTTGAACATTTTTTTGTGTACCTGTTTTCTGTTTGTAGGGCTTCTCTGGAAAAATGTCTCTTCAGGTCTTCTGCCCATTTTTGAATCAGATTTTTTGAAAATCCTATTTCTTTTTTTTAGGAAAAAAGAAATATACTTAGTATGTAATATATTTATATTTTCTTTCTTTTCTTTCCCTCCCTCCCTCCCTTTCTTTCTTTCTTTCTTTCTTTCTTTCTTTCTTTCTTTGAGAGAGAAGGCGAGAGAGGGAGAGCACAAGCCAGGTGAGGGGCAGAGGGAGAAGCAGGCTCTCTGCTGAGCAGGGAGCCTGATAAGGGACTTGATCCCAGGGGATCATGACCTGAGCCCAAGGCAGACACTTAACTGACTGAGCCATCCAGGCTCCCTGTATTTTCTTTCTTGGTATGTTTCTTTAGTGTACAGTAAATGACTTCATTGTTGACTCAATTGGGAAAACAAATAGGTTCTCACATGTGTGTTCAACTATTTTCTCTTGGGCTACATTCTGAGTTAACATTTTAAAAACTTATTGAAGTGTATAAAACCATATTTTGAAATAATTTTAAAACAGCATTAGCTAGTTTTAACAGCTCTTTATTTGTAAGTTGGCTTAAACTAATAATATTAATTTAGTAGATATTTACTAATCTATATATTAGAAGTATATATGTAAGGAATAAAGCAGGGTTTTTCTTTATGTTCTTTATATTGTCAGAAATTAAAAAAATAACACGAGTGCTAGAATTGTTTTAGATATAATATAGTACTAACTTTTTAGAAGTTGAAAAATTCAAAACTCAAGAGTTATATTTTAATTCTATTATAGTTTATGTCTAGCATGCCTCATTTATTCTTTCATAAATAAGTATTGCTTATGAACATCTTGCCCAATTTTCTTATTTTCTCCTAATTGTGTATGAGGGGCAGACATTATTTCTCCATTTATATAAAGCTCTATCTTCATTTATCGTGCTGATACAGTTAGTTACAAAAATCAACAGACTGAATATTTTTTCTTCCAACAATAATAGTAAAAGGAATTTGCATATATTATTCCTAGTAGCATATTAATTTCATGATAAATATGATTCTAATATATAGTTGACCCTTGAGCAACATAGGTTTGAACTGCTCAGGTCCAGTTAGACATGGAATTTTTTTTAGGAGTTGATAGCCAAAGCCACCAGGCATTTATTTACAGCTCCCCACCCCAGTCACCACAGGATGGAATTGAAGGTGACTGGCCTGAGCACACCCAGAGGCTCTCCGAGGCCCTAGCGGTTCCCAGGACCTGCACCCGGCAGGGCTGTAGATCTCCCCATGTGCTGACAGGGCAGCTGGGTGGAGCACCCCGGGCTGGCGGGCAGGGGGTGGGCTGAAGTGGAAGGAGGTGACCAGAGAGCAGGGGTGTGCAGGAAGTATACAGGGAGCCCATGTCCCCCTTGTCCATGCCCCTCAAGTGGGGCTGGAGCTGCAGCTGGGCTCAGGCCGGTGGTACACCTCCAGGCATGTCTCCATGGATGTCTCCTTGCCTCCAGGATGTCGTGGCTGCCAGCACACACACAGTTGTCTGTCACTGACCAGGGCCTCCAGGCTGCAGAACATCTCCTCACAGCATCTTGCTGTTGCTACTGCCTGCCTGGCCCTGCCTGGCCCACATCTATGCAGATTTTGTCCGCTAAAAATACCCACAGTACTGTGAATATATTTTTTCTCCCTTTTGGTTTTCTTAATAATATTTTCTTTTCTTTAGCTTACTTTAGTATAAGAATACAGTATGTGATACATATGACATACACAATATGTGTTAATCAACTATTTATGTTACAGGTAAGGCTTTTGGGCAACAGTAGAATTAGGTTTTTGGGGAATCAAAGGTTATATGTAGATTTTCAACTGTGGAAGTCGGGGAGTCAGCACCACAACCCTTATGGTGTTCTGGAATCAACTGTATTTAGTTTGCCTTTTTTTTTTTTTTTTTTTTTTTTTTGCTGCACCCTTAATACTGTAGGAATTATTTCGTGAGATGTTCAAAGTCCATATTACTTTGATTACTAGAACAAATTTCTTAATCAACAATTTGCTCCTGGTAGGAAGTACTTTTCATACATTTATTTGCTTAAGTGAATTTCCTGAAAACTATTTGGTGAATTCCTCATCCCTGCTTGCTTAGAATAGGAGAGTTTGTTTTTTACTGGCTTTTTCTTAAATAGGGGACCTGGTTTTAGCATGTGGAACTAATAAATTCATGTAGCTTGTGTTGTTCTGTTACAGGGGGATGTTCTGAAGCAGGAGAAAAGTTTCAGAAAAATTTTCAGATTAGACTTAGCTAGATTAGTGATATAACAAATATAATATTCTTAGTGTTTCAGGGTTATAGACTTTAGAAGTAGAAAAAGAAACCCTTGGTTAAGTAAGCCTATAAAGGTGCTAGCAGTTTAGAAATGTTTCTGAGTTAATTTTATACAAAGTCTGGAATGACTTTTTCTTTAAAGCCTTTTTCTTAGTTCGTTTCAGAGCTACCTTATACTAAATTTTAACAATATTTCTGTATTCCTGTAATCTTTGCTGTGTGATTTATTCAATTTTCCTCTTTCAACTGTCTTCCTTTGTATTTTGTGCTCATGAAAATAAAAAATCTGAGATTGGACCTGTTTTCTCTGGGGAGAATCCTGTTTAGTACAGTAGTGGGGGCTCAGTAAATTTAAAGTAGTATGGCCAACCTTCTGAAAGCATTTGCCTTAGTTAGAAACAATTATGGAAAGTTTTCTGTGTGGAGGATGCTCTCTTATCTTGGTATCAGCCAAGTCGTTTCAGCATCTTGCCTTAGTTTGTGTCCGTGTAGTTAGTTCTCAGCTCTGCTGCTAGAAAAATTTCTTTCAAAGCTGTTCATGCAGTTCCTTTTGTGATTACTTATTGGATAATTTTTTTGGGGGGTAATTATTATTATTTTAAATATTTTATTTATAAATAAATAAATATTTATATATTATATTAATTTATATATTATTAAATATAATTATCATAATTATATTATAAATAATTTATATAATCTATAATATATAAATATTTTTATTTATAAATCTAAAAATAAATATATATTATATATGAGAGAGAGACATTGTGTTGTAAATATTATGTAATAGATATACGAGAGAGAGAGACAGCAACAGAGAACACAAACGGAGGGGGGAAATAAAGCAGGCTCCCCGCTGAGCAGGGAGCCCGACGACGTGGAGATCAATCCCAGGACCCTGAGATCATGACCTGAGTCAAAGGCAGATGCTTGACAGAGCCACCCAGGCAGCCCGGGGCGGGGGCGAGGGGTGTAAATTAGTTTTTGATTATTCAGCTAAAATAACAGTATTTTATTGTGCTAGAATAGATTTTGGAGATTGCTATTAGCACCTGTGAGTAGTAGGAATTTATTTAAAAATTGGTGGTTTAAGTGGACAGTTTTAACAATTAAATGTATGACTTTTATGCTTAAGAGTTATTAAAATGTACAAATAAAGGTAAAATTACTTGTATTTTAAATTATTAATGCGTTTGTATTTATCCTTTAGGTTCTTTTCTATTTTAGTAAACTTTATAACTTTGAGAGCTCTCATTTAAGCATATTTATTGTCAGATTTTAAGAAAGAACTTTTAGATTTATAACTGTATAAAATCCCATAATATATTTCTTTCCTTTTTATCATGTATGATTTAAAATATAGAAGGACAAGGATGAAAGAAATCCTGAAAAACAAAGTCAATGAGAAGCTTTACAAAATCATAAGTATGATAATTATGACAAGAAATCACAAGACCATTACTGCCAGTGGTGGTCTTTGTGTTTTACTAGACTCAACATTCATTTATGTCCAGGTAAATAAATTATTTTATTTCACAAAAGAGATTTAATAATTTACGGTTGAAGTGTAAATGAAATACTGTGGCCCTTCAGTTAAGTAATGCTCATGCAGGCCTCAGATGTAAAAGTTCAGTCAGTGTCATTGTTGCAGCTCATGTCATTGAAGGAATGGGGACAAAAGTTTGTTTGTAACTACCATGGAACTGAGTACAAAGATGCCAGTGACCTTTGAACTTCTGTGGCTGTGCATCTGAACAAGGAATTGTTTGAGGATGGGAAAAGCTGCCAGTAGACTTAGGATATGCTTTCTCCTTGCTTTCTACAGAATTGTTGAATGACCCTACTCCAGAAAAACAAAAGTGTAAAAACAACAAAAAAAAAAACCCAAAACAAAACCAAAAAGGCACCCCCAAACTCCCCAAACCCCCCAAAACAAAAAAACAAGAAACCTTCCACACTAAACGCTTGATTGGGAGAAATTCTTATTAGTCTCAGAAGAATCTTAGGTTCACACAGCTAAATCCAATTAGGTACTCATGTCTCAAAATGATAGTCTCTGTAAAAATGTTATCTTCATTTACAAAAATGGCAACGTTAATTGCAGCCATTTTATGCATGGACAAGTCTGGTAGAGGCTTGTGGGTTCCTTCCTCTAGAGTTGTTATCTTTTTAAAAACCTCTCCTCCAGCTCTGTTGGTTGAAAAGTCCTTTTGTATCTGGGTCACACTAATTCCTTAGTTTTCTGTTACATTGTTTAAAAGTTGGGCATTATTCAGACAGTGAAACCCATAAATGTTTGTCAAGTGAATGAGTGAATTAATAAATACACAGGAAAAATGTTTTTTTTTGTGTGAGAAAGTAGGAATAATGGCATTTGCAGTACTTTTTTTTTTTCTTCTCCCAAGGTAGTTAATAAAAAGCTGGTAACATCTTTCAATAAAAGAATACCATAAATACAGTATCTCTTTTGCAGATAAAGAGTCCCTCAGGGTCTGAGTTTACTTCTCTTGGTTGCACTAGCCAGTGTTCAAACTGGGGCTGAGATAACAAGGTTTTATTTCAAAGCTATTGTTTTTGAAAACAATACTGCCATTACCATTTTGGAGAAAAGCTGTCTCTGGCTTATATGGTTGCATATCTCTTTTACCTGAGATTAATAAAGCAGGACGTTTATATTTGAAATCAGTATAGTGGTACACAATTAAGTAAGTACATGCACTTTGAGGTAATTCCTCCTCGCCATCTGATCTCTTTATGATCAGTGGTCAGCACTGTGAATTGGTTTTTAGGTTAGGATACATTGCAGAGATCCGATCATATTACTTAACTAGAGCCATGGCGATTGAGTCTTGACTTCATTAGCAGCTTTGTCTTTGTGAATGAGAAGGGGGTAATGTGTAAAAAATTAGTGTGGCAGTTATTGTAAGAAAAATGACTTTTAAAAATGATATTATTTATTTTAGAGAGAGCAAGAGAGAGAATGAGTGCTGCAGCAGGGAGAGGTAGAGGGAGAGAAGAGAGGGAATCCTAAGCAGATCATGTTGAGTACCGAGTGTGACATGGAGCTTGAGATCCATGACCTGAGCACAAACGACAACTCTGAGATCGTGACCTGAGCCAAAACCAAGAGTCAGATGCTTAAGTGACTGAGCCACCTAGGCATCCCAGAAAAATGGCTTTTAAGTAATTTTTTTTAGTAACTTTTCTGATGTGTTCATGTATCAAAATAGGTTCAGAGAAGTTGAATGAATTCTTTTTAAAAAGATTTTATTTATTTATTTGACAAAGAGAGAGAGATCACAAGCAGGCAGAGAGGTGGGGTGGGGGGGGGGGAGCAGGCCCCCTGCTGGGCAGAGAGCCTGATGCAGGACTCGATCCCAGCACCCTGAGATCATGACCTGAGCTGAAGGCAGAGGCTTAACCCACTGAGCCACCCAGGTTCCCCGAAGTTTAATAAATTCTTAACTGATTGATACTTGGAGAATTTTATTCATTATATTCCATATGAAAAATTAATTAGGAAGCTTAACCTTGTGTCTTGATTTATCAGCTACTCTTATGAAATAGAACAATATACTGGCCGAAAATGCCTAGTACGATTAGGGCCTCCAGGTGTTCGTTATCCTGGAGACCAGCTGCTCTGTGGAGGTAGAGATACAGAATGGAGAGGACTGTAGCTGTGAAGGGAAAGTTTGGCTGTCTGGGAAGGTGTTTGAAAGAGAATGGGACCTGGTTGCTGGGAGCTGGATCGGGATGAAAAGAGGGCAGAGCAAGTACATAGCTACAGAGGAGCCATCTTTCAGATTCTAATCTAATTTCAGAGAATGGAATCAGAACAATTAACTGCAGGCATTAGATGATCTTTATCTGATAGAACAGACAATCCTTAAATGTTTCGGTGATTTAAAAAAATTCAACTTCCTGGGCACCTGGGTGGCTCAGTGGGTTGGGCCGCTGCCTTCAGCTCAGGTCATGATCTCAGGGTCCTGGGATTGAGTCCCACATCTGGCTCTCTGCTTGGCAGGGAGCCTGCTTCCCTCTCTCTCTCTCTGCCTGTCTCTCTGTCTACTTGTGATTTCTCTCTGTCAAATAAATAAATAAAATCTTTAAAAAAAAATTGAACTTCCTTAGGCTAACTAATATATATATTTTTTATTCAGTTTTAGCTTTGGTTTATTTTAATTGAACTCTTTCCTGTGATATGTATTGAGCTTTGTTTAGACTTTATTTTTTATTTTATTTTTAAATTTTTATATATTAATTTGTCAGAGAGAGAGAGAGCGTGTGCGCACACAGGAGGAGTGGTAGGCAGAGGGAGCCTGATGTGGGACTCGATCCCAGAACCCTGGGATCATGACCTGAGCCAAAGGCAGATAATTAACTGACTGAGCCACCCAGGCATTCCTGAACTTTATTTAGACTTTACTGTATAGTTTTTTGAGAACAAGTAAAACTTAGCACAAAAAAGGGATGGTATTTGACAAAATGCTGTAGAATTGTTATGCAACATTTAGTGAATTGAACAGTCCTTTTTCAAAATCTTGAGTGAAATGTGTGAAGTTACTCTTTTAGACAAAAGTAAGAATTTCTTTGAATAGTCCACCATTTCATTAAATTGATACTATATGCAGAGAAATAATAAAAAGGAGGGCTGAGGAATATGAGAAATACTGGCAAAATATAACAGTTCACACGTACTATATTGAGAGGAAAAGTTTGTTTTCTGCTAACTGTATGTCAGCCGAAAAGGGCCTCATTACTTGAGTTTATAAAACGGTAGCTAAGTTAATTTGAGTGCTGAATAGTGCTTTAGATCAGAAAAGGACAGACTGAGAATTCATTGTTTATTCTGAAAAAATTTGTCAGGAAATAAATACTCTTTTCAGGATTTAAGATGTTCTGTTGTTTTTTTGATTCATTATTAACTTACTACATCCAAGTACTATTTTAGAAAACTTTGTTCATCTTTTTGGTAATTTAAAAAAAAAGATTAAAATTGAAATATGAAAGCAAAACAATTTGGACATCTTGTAAATTGCTAGATTAAAAAAAATATACACTGTATTCAGTGTTGGTAAGCACATTATGTGCTCCTCATAGCTGTGGGAGATTTCTGATTGCCTCACTAATACCCGTTTCTCCCTTTTCCCTTTCTAATAGGACTAATAGGACGTAATAGGATGTTAAGTTTTGTTACAAGGAGAAGTAGGTCTAGCTAAAGCATTTGTCTCTCATTTAGCTGAAGTAGCTATGTGACATAGGCTGGTCAGTGAGGTGTAGGCAGAAATGTTTGGATGTTTTTGGGAAGGCCTTTTGCTCATTACTTTTTCTTCTTGCCTGGAAATTATACATGATGCTTTGGAACTGATCCAGTATTGTAGAGACTTTCAGAAAAAAAGCCGAGAGATTTCTAGCAATCTTAGCCCATATATTCTTCAGCTGCCAGACCGTCTCTGAGTGCCTCTTTCAGAACTTCCGTTTCATGAGGAGAGTAAGCCCCTATCTTCTTTAAGCCACTGTAATTTGGACTTCCTGTTAACACACATCAGAACATTATTCCTAACTGATAAGATAATTTATATGCCCATTATGACATACCTTCAGGAGATTTGGAATCTTTGGTAATAATTTAACAAGAGGTTTATGTAATTTCAGATCCAGAAGATCGTAGGATTTTGGGGATTATTTCTGTCTTCTAGACTTGATTGCTCCAGCTGCATAATCAGCTGGATGATGGATAATGGTTACTGCTGGAGGTTTGAGGGGGACGCAAGGAAGTATTCAAACTAGTCTAGCATTTTCCACTGTCATTTTATCCTCTTTCATTTCAAGTCCCTGGCTTCATGTGGGTCCATAATCTGTGTTGAAACTATTAGAGCTCCTTCTGAGTGGAGGGAATTCAGGAGGATACAGCACCTTAGGGTCCTCTGGATTGGTTAACAATGGAATCTAATGACCTGATCTCCCTGCGTATCAAGATTAATTGTAGAGATTGTCCTCCCCACCCTCTTTTATAAAACTTATGTGTAATATACATACAGGGAGAGTACACAGATCATACCTGTAAAGCTCTGTGACTTTTCACAAACAGCGTACATCTGTGTAACGAGCATCTGATCAAGAAACAAAGAAATTCCCTTATTACTCTTTGTTTATTTTTAAAAGATTTTATTTATTTATTTGACAGAGAGAGATGCAGCAAGAGAGGGAGTACAGGCAGGGGGAGTGGGAGAGGGAAAAGCAGACTCCCCGCTGAGCAGGGATCCTGATGCAGGGCTCTATCCCAGGACCCTGGGATCATGACCTGAGAAGAAGGCAGACGCCTAACGACTGAGCCACCCAGGTGCCCCTCTTGAGGATAATTACCATCCAGACTTCTAACATTATAGATTAGTTTTTTCCTGTATTTGTATCTCATATATATGGAATCATTGTGTCTGGTATCTTTTGTTCGGCATTCTCTGTGAGATTTATTCATACTGTTACATATAATTATAGATCATTCTTATTGCCCATTGTGTGACTGACTGTGTTCCAACTTACCTCATCTACTGTTGCTGAGCATTTGGGTTGTTTCTAGTTTTGACTATTATGAGTGCTGCTAAGAACATTCTAGAACATTCCAGAACATATTTTTTGGTCAACATGTGTAAGTGTTTTGTTGGTTATATACCTTGGAATGGAATTGTTGGATCGTAGGATATCAGCAGTGTATGAGTGTTTAGCTCCTTTGCGTTTTCTCCTGCACTGGGTGTTGTCATTGTTTTTAACCTAGTCATTGTGGTGAAGCACCTGTTTAAGTCTTTTGCTCATTTTTCTGCTGAGTTGTAGGTCTTTTTATTATTGTTTGTGGGAGTCCTTATTTGTATTCTGGATACTAATCCTTTGTCATATTGTATTGTATCTTATCCTATTCTCTGAGTTACTCTTACACTCTTTAAGTCTCTTTTGAGGTATAGGTCTTAATATAGTACAATTTGTCATCTTTTCTTTTATGGTTACTGCTTTTTGGCTATTGTTAAAAAATACCTTCATCTACTGTAGTATCACAAAGATGATGATCTGTATTTTCTTCTATAAAAGCTTTATTATTTTACCTTTTGTAACTAGATCTGCCCTGATTTTTGTGTAGGATTGAGGGGAATGTCCACAGTACATTTTTCTTCCATGTAGGTATGTAGTTGAGTCAGCGGTATTGATTAAAAACATCATCTTTGCCCCCTATACCACATTGTCACTGTTGTCGAAATCAGGTAATCAAGTATGTGTAGATCGTTTCTGGATTTTTGTATTCTGTTCCATTAGTTAGTTTTTCTTCCCTTTTGCGAATAGCATACTGTCTTAATTACTATAATTTTATAGCAGGGTTTGTTAACTTTTGTGTTAAGTTCTCCAGTTTTGTTGTTCTTTTAAGATGGCCTTAGCTGACATTGGTGACTGTCAACTGGGCAGGTGGAGTTTATATTCATTTTGTATGCCTTCTAACTTCTACTGTGTACATCCTTCCAACCAACTGAGATACTGGCTTCGTCTACTTAGCTATCAAGAAACCCAGTTAGGACCTCTAACCCCTTAATGGATTTTCAGATTTGTTGAGTAAACGGAAAATAATTTCTTGGTGTACACATAATACATCACATTTACAATCAGTGCTCACTTTTACCATAAATCACTGCAGTGTGCAGTAATCAAATATTTAGTTCAAATGTGTGTATTTAATTGCACTGATGCTTAATTTTCTCATTTGTAAGTAATCAGCTGTTTTGTTTATCATGACCAGCTCTGTAGATGCCATGCTTAAGAATTAGTTTGCTTCAAAAAGATGAAACAGGAATAGTGAAATAAAAATAAGATGAACCCATCTGGAAGAATGAATCATTTGTGCATGACATTTAAAGGCAATGATCTTTGTTAGTAATATGATATTGTCAGTTGGAAGAAATTTCTCCTCAGTGTCCTGCCTTTTTTCCCCCTTGCATTTCATGTTGATCCATTTGGGGGAAATCATAAGGTTTTAAAGTAAAATAGTAATTACTTTTCTTCAGAGTTGATCATTGATAATTTTACTTATTTTCTTTGGGGAGTGGAGACCAGGAAGGAGGAAGGGAAATTGGGAGCATTCTGGATACAGTAACTGTGTGTTCTAAATTTCCGTATGATATGATACATGTCATCATGCAGAATACATTACTTAAAACTGAGATTATGTTGGGAAATTGAAAATACATGATCATTACAATAATTTTGGGAACTTTTTTTTCCTAGTTTTTAAAATAGGGGCCAGATGATCAGAGATCTTTGTGCATGTGGGCTGTGTGAGTTTCTTTTCTCCTTTTAATTAATAAGTTACAAGAGTTCATGTTTGATTCAGAAATTGGAACTGAACGTGAGTTAGGCATATAAAACTCTAATCACACCTATTTTCATTACAAATAAATAATATACTATTTTCTTTATAATTAATTTTAATAGAATTAGAGTTGAACAGTTAAAAATTATGTAATCACATCCTGTTTGAGTTAGAATTACTAACCAACCCAAATTTGCTTTGATACTTGGGAGTAAGCAGCTCATTTACACAGTCGTATGGTGGGAAGAAGTTCTGTGTGAGTGGGTCAGGCACATATTTTTCCTCAAGAGCTCAGTGGCAGCATTTATTGAACAGGTAATTATTGAGTGCATACTGATTTACTGATTATCATATAGTTTATAAGTGCTGGGAATAGGAAGATGAGCAAAACAGATGTGATTCCTGCCACCCAACTTTCCAACTAGAGGTGCGTGCCTTAGGCTTATAACTTGGTGTATTTGCGAACTGGTAACAATAAATTTTTTCTCCAGCTTTATTAAGACAGAATTGACATAATATTGTGTAAGTTTGGGGTGCCTGGATGGCTCAGATGGTTAAGCATCTGCCTTTGGCTCAGGTCATGATCCCAGGGTCCTGGGATCGAGCCCCGTATCGGGCTCCCTGCCCGGCGGGAAGCCCACTTTTCCTCTTCCACTCTCCCTGCTTGTGTTTCTGCTCTTGCTCTCTCTCTCTCTCTGTGTCAAATAAATAAATAAATAAAATCTTTAAAAAGAAGTATTGTGTAAGTTTAAGGTGTCTAAGGTGATGGTTTGACATGGATATATATTGTAAACTGTTTACCAGATAAGGTTGGTTAATACATCCTTCATCTCTCATAATTGCAAATATTAGTTGTTATTATGGTGAACATATTTAAGATCTACTCTCAGAAACTTTCAAGTATACAATACAATATTTTTAACTGTAGTCACTGTATTGTACATTAGATCATCGGAACTTACTAGTCTTATAATGGAAACCTGTACCCTTTGACCAACATCTCCCTTTCCCCCATTCTTCAGCCCCTGGCAACCATGTCTACTCTGTTTCTGTGAGTAAATAATTTTTGATTGCCGTTCAAGGATTCATGGTTTCTACTCCAGGTAAGTGTAAAGTTTCTAGAGCAATGTGTTAGTATCAGATTTTCATATGTTGTGGACTGTTTTTCCTTAACATACAATTAGTTAATAATTTGTAACCTGGCTGGATTTAGCCTTTCACACTCTATGTAGTACATACTCTTTCTGAAGATTTTATGGCTTTGTTTTTAAGTACTCAGGGAAATGTGCATCCAAAATGAATGTGCACTGTATGTCCTTATATATCACATTTCCTTATCTCCTGGGCTTTTTGCTTGGATTGGAAAACAATGAGAATATATACCTACCTATCCATCAATTACAGCCCTACATACATAAAGAATATACACCTGCCTATTCATAAATTACAGAGTATGTCCTCATTAGTAGATAGGCTCTGTTTACTTATATAACGAAGTTCCTGTTTAAGAAGCAAAGCAAGGTAGTGAATAGGGAGAGGAATGGATCTTTTTCAGAAAAGTTGAGATGATTATTCCTTAGGCAGCTAGGAGTAGAAGCATTTGGTAGGTTTGGTGTCCCATCCCTTCCTTGTTTTCTTTGTTCCCCTCTCTGCTAACTTCCAGGAGCTTCCTTCTGCCTTCTTAACATACTCTCTGGCTTTCCAGTCTTCCTCAGAGCACACTTGGGTGTATTTTATCTAGATAGTTCTACTTTTACACCTTTTAATTTGTCTGCCTTTCTCCTTCTCCACAGCCACTGCTCTAGTTCTGAGAGATACTCTTTCTCTTCAGTTGTTGTAGCAGCCTCCTTACTACTCTCTCTACCTAAGCCTTTTCCATTCCAGTTCATTTTTCCTCCATTTTGAAGCCAGAATAATTATACTGAGATGCTCGTATGAAAATTCAGGGAGCTTCCCTAGTTGATATTCCCTAGTTGGATTTAGAGTTTGGCTCGAGAGAGGCCAAAGCGTGGTGTGTGGAGGGAGTAGCATTTACAAAGACTTTAATGTTTTAAACCATGTCAGGATCGTTACATCAAGGAGACAGCCTCCAAGAAAGACTACAGGGGCGCCTGGGTGGCTCAGTGGTTTAGGCCTCTGCCTTTGGCTCTGGTCGTGATCTCAGGGTCCTTGGATCGAGCCCCGCATCAGGCTCATTGCTCAGCGGGGAGCCTGCTTCCCTCTCTCTCTCTGCCTGCCTCTCTGCCTACTTGTGATCTCTGTCAAAAAAAAAAAAAAAAAAGACTGTAGTTCTTTTAAACCTATAGTCACTTACCTCCAGGCATGCTGGCAAAGTCAGTCATATTACTTTACGGTGGTGTATTGCTTTAATTCAAATATAAATATGCCTTTTTTTTTTTTTTTTTTTAAAGTAGGCTCCATGCCTAGTATGGAGTTCCCAATGTGGGGCTTGAACTCCTGACTCTGAGATGAAGACATGAGCTGATATCAAGAGTCAGATGATTAACCGACTGAGCCACTTAGGTGTCCCCAAATACAAATAAACGCTTGAATCTTGTTTCTCTGACACAGTTGAATTTGGAAGACCTGTTATGCCATTTGTATCTAATGACTGGTTCCTATTAACACTTTCCTGGAGGATTTCACTTACTCTATTGTGCGTTTTTTGTTGTTGTTGTTCTTGTTGTTAATAGAAATAACTAGTTTGTAATGGTGATCAATATTTTATGCAGTTCAGCAAGTATCTTTGATGAGTTAGAATCTCTTGTTGAGGACAGAAGTTGCCAGTTAAACTGTTATTTGAAAGCAGTGTATTAACATAGACAGCATCTAGAAGACAGTACCAATTAGTACAGGTACGATCTGCTGATTAGCTGACCATCGCTACCTCTCAAAGACTAGATATGGCTGTGGCTTAGAGTAAAACTGTTAAAGGTCAAACTAGACTGAGTAGTGTAAGGGGTAGTAAAGGTGTTAAAGATGGTAAAAGTATACCATGGATATAAAGTTAATATAAGTTTAGCACTGGTTCTAAACTATAAATTGGCTTCTTTTTTTCAGATCGTGACCTGGGCTGAAGGCAGACGCTAAACGACTGAGCCAACCAGGCACCCCAAGATTTATTTGTTTTAGAGAGAGAGACAGAGACAGAGTGGGAGAGCACACATGTGGGCACATATTAATGGAGGGGGGGGCAGAGGAGAGTGGGAGAGAGTATGTCATGCAGACTCCATGCTGAGTGCAAAGCTCAGTGTGCGGCTCGATCTCACCACCCTGAGATCATGACCTGAGCTGAAACCAAAAGTCGGGTGGTTGTTCAACCTACTGAGACACTCAGGCATCTCAAGATTATTAGAAATATTTCTGTTAAATATGTAACAAATACATAATCTTAAAATGTAGTTGCATTTGAACATTGAGCTTAAGCGAATTAGATGTCATTATCTGTGCTTTTCTGAATATATTTTCATGTGTTCATATATTCCACTTACTTTTAAAAGTTTACTGTTTTATACCATGTGGTTTTTACATTCAGAGGCACATTTTCTTCTCAGTGAAACTGTTCCAAGATTTTCTGATGTAGGCTGGTGGAAAAATGACTCATTTAACAGAATTGTATTCGACAGTCAGGACTATTGGAGCACATCATATTTCATTAAGGGAGAGCTGCTTTAGAAAAGCAGTCTGTTAACCAGATAAAAGTATTGGTGTCTTCGCTAACTTCATTATCTTATCACCATCAGCTTTGGAGTTACTTAGCAGTGGATGCCTCATCAAGATAGGGTCAACTTACTTCCTTGTCTACTGTTGTAGAATCATCACCAATATCTAAGAAATCACAACTTGCTAGTTTAAATAATAATGTATTTTCTGGATCTGCGCCAAATTCGAGGTTAGATTTTTAGCATTTAGTATAACTTCTTAACATCTGTTTCATGAATAAATGACTATGTAAAAGGCAAAAATAACGTAATGGAATTCAGACACTGCTCTGGTTATGTTAAATGGTGTGATTTTTCTGAGGGGCATTTTAGGAATGATTGTGTATTGAGCCTTGAAATGTTACTTTTGACCTAGTAATTCTACTCTTATGATCTTAAAAGTAATATAACATGTACAAAAAGATTCGACCAGAGTGCCTTGGTGGCTCAGTGGGATAAGCATCTGCCTTCAGCTCAGGTCATAATCTTGGGGTCCTGGGGTGGAGTTCCACATCGGGCTCCCTGCCCAGTGGGGAGTCTGCTTCTCCCTCTCACTCTCCCTCTGTGCTCTCTCTCTCTCTCTCAAGTAAATAAATAAACTCTTTAAAGAAAAAAAAATTTAACCAAAGATATTCGGTGTAGTATTATGTCTAATGGTGAAGATTTGGTAAATCATAATGTCCAACAACAAAAAAATAGGTGATTATGATGTATCCATATAAAGGAACGTTACCTATTTATAAAATTTATTTCTGGGCGCCTGGGTGGCTCAGTGGGTTAAAGCCTCTGCCTTCGGCTCAGGTCATGATCCCAGGGTCCTGGGATCGAGCCCTGTATCGGGCTCTCTGCTCAGCAGGGAGCCTGCTTCTACCTCTCTCTCTGCCTGTCTCTCTGCCTACTTGTGATCTCTGTCTGTCAAATAAATAAATAAAATCTTTAAAAAATTTATTTCTGAAGATTATTTAATAACAAGGAAAAACCATGATACAAATGTGAGAGTTATGAAAAATTCGATAAGTTGAGCTCTGTTAGATAATAGCAATTAAAAACATAAATCAGACCTGTATATACAGACCTGGATAGATAATCAAACCACATTAAATTCAGAAAAGCAAGTTGTAGAATAATGCACACACACACAGAAAAAAGTAAGATATTTATGAAAATGCATTAAATAAGTCATATTTATATCCACAGATAGGCATGTGCAGGCATAGAAAAAAACTCTGGTTAGTCAAATTATTAATAGCAGTGACTTGAGTTGGAGATAGGAAAAGGCACATTTTTGACTCGTACTTGAATTTTAACAGTGAGTATATTTGTATATTAACTTGTAATTTAAAGAATTTAAAAAAGCTCTGAAACTTAAGATTCTATTCTGTCAAGAAAAAAATTCTGTCAGCTATAAGCAAGGGTTATCTCTGGAAGGTAGTTCACACAGTTCTTAACCTTTTTTTGCATTTTTCTGTACTTGTCAGAATTTTGGCAATGAATAGGTATTATTTTTATAATCGGAAAAAGCAGTTAAGATTTTTTAAAAAGCTGAAATCATAGGCAATAGCACATAGGCTGGAGTAAAAATTGCCTTGATTCAGATCCTGCCTCTGCCATTGACCGGTTTTGTGACCTTGGCAGGGATGGGGGTGGGGGAACCAGTGTATTTTTTTCACAGGATTATTTTTGAAGATTATTATTTTCTATTATTTATTTATTATTTTAAAAGGTTAAATGAGATTAAGCTATATAGGTTAAGTTTTATAGTGTCTGGCATACATTTGGCACCTACACAGTTAAATTTCCTTCTTGCTTTTCTCTTTATGACATAATAGTTAAAACTCTGCAAAAAGTATTGAAAGATACCATTAAACTATTGACAAAAGCACAAGTGTATCCAAGAATTGGATAGTTGAAGAGCTTATGACATGATGGTTTTAGAAGTAACTCTGCTACAGGATAGAAAGTGAAAATGTTCATTAGAGCAAACTAAAGTTTTGGTATTTCACTTCTGATGGTAAGAGGAGGCCGGGTATGAGGCCTCCATGTTCTCTATGAACCAGTTTTTAGTCAGCAATAACATGGTCTTCTCAGTACAGCTTATATAATTCCCCGCAGGTTCAACCTGATTAGTGTTTTAAATCTGTGTTGTAGATATGTTTTTATTCATCATGGCCATTAGTATGTAGAAATAAAAGTCTTCAGGATTTCAGGATCATAAAAGTCTTCTAGTAGTAATTCAGTATGTAAAATGAGATATCCTCATTGATTTCAGAGGTTGTATTTCAACGGCATAAGATAATTAGGGAAAATAGACACCAAAATAAAATTCTTTTTTTTTTTTAAGATTTTATTTATTTATTTAACAGAGAGAGAGAGATCACAAGTAGACAGAGAGGCAGGCAGAGAGAGAGAGAGGGAAGCAGGCTCCCCGCTGAGCAGAGAGCCCAATGCGGGACTCGATCCCAGGACCCTGAGATCATGACCTGAGCCGAAGGCAGCGGCTTAACCCACTGAGCCACCCAGGCGCCCCCAAAATAAAATTCTTAAAGCAGTTAACAATTATATTCTTCTTATGCATGTTTGTGAGAAGTACAATGGAAATACAGACATTTCCCCCCTGCCCCCTCACGGCTCCCAGTTTGCAGAGGAGGTATCACAGTCTTGAGAGGGGAAGACTAATTGAAATTCAACTGCCAATGAAGTGGCAAAGCAGGGATCTAATCTTAGATCCACACTGGACTTCTGAAGCACCAGCATGGCTGCCACCAGTATTGCTGCCTCTAGATATTTTCATAAAAAGGAACCTTTTTTTTTTTGAAGGGCTAAGAGGTTTGGTGGATATCAAGTATTTCTGTTATTCCATTTGTTTCCTTTTTAAGTCACATTTCTTAAATGAATACATTTGATATCATTTATGGCTATATTTCTTCTTCCAGTATTTCTCTTGAATTGCAGCTCTGCAAAAATGCCACATATTGTAAAACGGTTTGGGATAGATTTTCATGTGGTAGAAAATGAGTGTACTTGGGAAACCACTTTGTGTGACTCTGAGTCAGCAGCGGGGTCTTAGCCAGTAGTCTGCAGTCATGATCTGGCCTTGAGCACCTCTTTTCTTGAGTATTTTTAATAATAAAAAAAATCTCAATATTAATGCCAGTTCAGTGCTTTTCATAAATACGTGAAATTCTTTAGAATCCATCCTTCTGAATTCATTTCCACTTTGGTATATATATTTTCTTTTATGCAACTTCTTTTTCCTAAAAAGCTAGAAATGTCCTGGAATATACTGTCCTTTTCTTTAGCTTGTAGGTTGATGAGTCATCAGTGGTTTTATTTTGGGGGGAGGGTCTCAATTGTGTCTTTATATTTTTAACTTGCCATATAGTAGCTTGACTCATTACAAGTGATCTTGGAATTTTGTGCTGTTTTTAATGAATTCTAGAATAGTTTTTTTTTTTTTTTTTTGACTGCTTCTCTTATTTTACGGACATCTATTAATCTCCTTATTTAATTCAATATATTATTGTCATCTTTGCACTACATCATTTGTTCTAAGAGCTAACCTGACTGGTATTGTGTTGTCCTTTTCTTTTGTTTTGCTGAATGACTATGTGAGAGAGGAAGTGAACTCCAAGCTCCTGGAGGCCAAGATTAGGTCAGCTTTACGCACTATACTATGTGTTGCACGGCCCCTGGAACAAAGTAGATACACAGTAAAACTGAGTTTAGGAGGGTATGGCTAAGCAAGGATGTAGCAGAACAAACCATGGGGTTATAGTTAACTGCACCCAAAGTCAAAGGTGTTATTGTTTGGGTGGGAGTTTGGAGTTGGGGAGACACAAGAAAATGAGGAGAGGAAAATCTTGGAAGTGTGCGGAGAAACATAGTGGTAACGATATGTGGAAGACTCACATTCCAGTTACTGTGCAATGAGCTTTATATGCAGCATTTGATTTAATCTGTGCAGAGTACAAACAACAGCTACACAACAAAAGAAATAATAAGGCAGGAAAATATTCTGGTTAGCCTAGGTAAAAGAATGTGAGGGCTGATTTAGGGTAGGAGCACCATTTATAAAGATGTTTTATATAGGAATTGTTGAGGTATAAAGGTAGACTGATTTTCTTTTTTTTCCCTTTTTTGTTTCTTTTTAAATAATCTCTACACCCAACATGGGGCTTGAACTCAAGATCCCAGGATCAAGAGTTGCATGCTCTACTGACTGAGCCAGCCAGGCACTCCAGTACAATGATTTTCTTTTTTTTTTTTTTTCCTTTATTTTTATTTTTGTAACTCCTTTTTTTGTTTGTTTGTTTAAGATTTTCTTTATTTATTTGACAAAGAGAGACACAGCAAGAGAGGGAACACAAGTAAGAGGAGTGGGAGAGGGAGAAGCAGGCTTCCTGCTGAGCAGAGAGCCTGATGTGGGGCTTGATCCCAGGACCCTGGCATCATGCCCTGAGCTGAAGGCACATGCTTAACGACTGAGCCACCCAGGTGCCCCAAGAATGATTTTCGATTAGATTTATTAGAGTTTGGTTAGGGGTAAATTAAATTTTCAAATAATACTGTAATCAAAATAACGAGATCCAAGATATAAATAAAAGTACTCTTTGAACTTCATCTCAGGAAGTCATTCTTGGGTGTAAAATTCTCTGAGGCAGATATTATGGAATGTTAGGCTAATGCAGACTCTGGAAGAAAGTAGGTTTTCCCTAGATGGTTAGATAGACTGACGGAGATAAGCTTTCAAAAGTGCCTTTCAGTTGGATCCTATGACTTGATCAGATTGGGTGTAAATAATTTTGAAGGAAGATGTTTGGTTTCTTCATTTGCCTTTTATTAAACATATTTATGGTTAATTTAAAATGAAGGTAGAATAAATGATTAAAAGGAACATTTCCATTGACTCAGTTTAATTTTTAATTTTAGGAGCTATAGAGGAGAGAGTCCTAAATACTAAATAGTATTCCCTTCCTACAAATACTTAAGAATTTTCTCAGTTATTCGTAGGAAATACTTTTTTTTCTTTTTTTAAAGATCTTATTTATTTATTTGACAGAGATCACAAGCAGGCAGAGAGGCAGGTTTGGGGGGGTGTGTGGAAGCAGGCTCCCCTTTGAGCAGAGAGCCCAATGCGGGGCTCGATCCCAGGACCCTGAGACCATGACCTGAGCCGAAGGCAGAGGCTTATTAACCCACTGAGCCACCCAGGCGCCCGGGAAATACTTTTAAAAATGTAATTTTCTTCCTGTTTTACTCTTGCAAAAGTTTCTATCTTCCTGAAAGTATATTCACTAGAATGCAAAGGCTGTGCTTATAGATTTTACAATGTTGTAATGTGTTAAAAATGACCTTTAAAAGATAGATGGAAAGTTGCTGTATCATACCTTTTGTATGTTGTGAGAGAAAGTATTTTTCTTCCCTTAATGTAGAAGTGGAAGATGAAATAAATTGATTTTTATAGCTTTTTTTGAAGACAGATTAGTAAAATTTAATATGTTTTTCTTATGGAAGAAATACTGTCAGAATAGAAATGTTTTTCCTCTTCCTTTATTGTATGTTATTTGTGAGGTCTATTTAAAATTTTTAAAAAAGTCTCATAGATTATTTGAAGTCATCAGACAGGAGGGGTGAGTGCATGTGAAGACGAACCTATGAATGAATTTGATTAGTCATTTAAAATCTTATGACTGCTGGTAACTTGCCTCATTCCCAGCTTTGAATGATGACTCAAACTAGGTCTGCACAATATTTAAATTAAAAAAAAATTTAATTCAATTATTTAGATTAAAAAAAAACCAATTAATTCACCCATTTTTTCTACCCCACAGCCTTCCCCTCTTGCAGCCAATCTTTTCTACCTATGAGCTTGTTTTTTAAAAATTTATTTTTATTTTTATTAGGATATGAGAGGCCATATGGTATTTACCTTTCTCTGTCTTATTTCACTTAGCATAATGCCCTCAAGGTCCATCCATGTTGTCACAAATGGTAAGATTTCATCTTTTTGATGGCTGAATACTACTACATTGTATGCATATCATAATTTCTTTATCCATTCATTCATTAATGGACATGTCTGCTATTTCCATATCTTGGTCATTGTAAACAGTGCTACAGTGAATATGGGGGTATATATATCTTTTTGAGTTCGTGTTTGTATTTTCTTTGGATAACTACCTAGAAGTAGAATTGCTATATCACATGGTAGTTCTATTTTTAATGTTTAGAGGAACCTCCATACTGTTTTTATAGTGTTTGCACCAATTTACATTCCCACCAGCAGTGCCTGAGGGTTCCCTTTTCTCCACATCCTTGCCAGTACTTGTTATTTCTTGTCTTTTTTTTTTTTTTTAGAAGTTTTTGTGTATTTATTTGACAGAGAAATCACAAATAGGCAGAGTGGCAGGCAGAGAGAGAGAGGGAAGCAGGCTCCCTGCCGAGCAGAGAGCCCGATGTGGGCCTCCATCCCAGGACCCTGAGACCATGACCTGAGCTGAAGGCAAAGGCTTAACCCACTGAGCCACCCAGGTGCGCTATTACTTGTCTTTTTGATAGTGGCAGTTCTAACAGGTATGAGGTGATACCTCATTGTGGTTTTGATTTGCATCTCCCTTATGATTAATGATACTAAACGTCTTTTCATGTACCAGTTGGCTATCAGTATGTCTTTGGAAAAATGTCTATTCAGATTTTCTGACCATTTTTTAATTGGATAGTTTGTGTTTTTTTTGCTATTGAGTTGTATTAGTTCTTTGTATATTTTGGATTTTAACCTTTTATTAGATATGTGATTTGCAGTTATTTTTTCCCATTCAGTAGGTTGCCTTTTCATTTTGTCGATTGTTTGCTTTGCTGAGCAAAAGTGAATTTTTAGTTCGACTTAGTCCCACTTGTTTATTTTTGATTTTGCTGCTTTTGCTTTTGGTGTTAGATTAAAAAAATTATCACCACGACCTGTGTCAGGGAGCTCACTGCCTCGGTTTGCTTCTAGGAGTTTTGTGGTTTCAGATTTCACATTTCTAATCCATTTTGAGCTAATTTTTGTGTATGGTGTAAGAAAGTGGTCCAGTTTCATTAACCTTAGCACATGGCTGTTCAGTTTTTCCAGCACCATTTATTGAGGAGGCTGTCATTTTGCCACTGTATAGTCTTGGTACCTTTGTTATAAATTAATTGGCCATATATGTGTATGGCTATTTCTGGGCTGTCTTTTCTGCTCCTTTGATCTATGTGTCTGTTTTAATTGCTATTGCTTTGTGATGTGGTTAGAAATCAGAAAGTATAATGCCTCCAGTTTTGTTCTTTTTCAAGATTGCTTTGCCTGTTTGGGGTCTTATGTGGTTCCAGACAGCCTTAGGATTATTATTTGTTCTGTTTCTGTGAAGAGTGCTGGGATTACATTGAATCTGTATATTGCCTTGAGTTGTATGGATATTTTAACAATATTAATTCTTCGGATCCATTAGCATGAATGATCTTTCCATCTATTTGTTGTGTTGTCTTCTGGTACTTTCACTAATGTTGTAGTTTCCAATATACAGGTCTTTCACCTCCTTGGCCAAATTTATTCCTAGGTAATTATTTTGGATACAATTATGAATGGGATTGTTTTCCTAATTTCTCTTTCTGATAGTTCATTTTCAGTGTAAAGAAATGCAACAGATTTTTGCATGTTGATTTTGTATCCTGCAATTTTACTGAATTCATTTATTCTAACAATTTTTTAGCGGAGACTTTAGGGTTTTCCATTTATAGTATTATGCCATCTGCAAATAGTGACAGTTTTACTTCTTTCTTTCCATTTTGGATGTCTTTTATGTCCCCCTGCACCCTCCCCCCCCATTGCCACAGTCCTTTGGGGTGCAGGAATGGAAGCCTATTGGGTCACCAGAGCCAAGTGATTAAGGGCATCCAGTTGCAAAAACTGGGCACCAGGCATATATATAATCCCCCTCCAGGAGATATTTTAGCTCCAGAGCCTGGTAGAGGGTGAGTATGAAGATAGTGCTTGTCCTCCAAGGTCTCTGGAAAGGATTACTGTAAACCACTAGATGTGTGCCCCTAGGCCACAGTTATGATGAATAGCTAATAGGCCTCAGAAAGGAAGAGCTCCTGGATTTGTTGCCTCTTGCAGTGGCTCTGGGGTGGTAGCCATTTAAGAATGCTGTTTGTTATAGTCTTGTGGGACCTGTGAGCCTAAGCTCCACTTCCCACTAGAGCCAGGCAATGTAGAAGTGATTCCTAAAAAGGAGCACAGATCGGAGTGCTAGACAGGGGTATGAGCTCCTTTTTGGGTGATACTAATTATTACAGAACCTCATGGCCAGGAGTGCAAGCCCCGCAGGTGTCCAAAGCCGGGTGATTGAGAGGCGTCTCCTGCGCAGCAGCCACAGGAATCAGGGCACCAGATGCATGAAAAGGCTCCGTCTGGAGATACTAGTGCTATGGAGCATGGCAAAGGGTGAGTGTGGAGATGGGGCTCACTGGTTTTCATCCTAGAGAATGTTCCAGCAGGCGCCTAGATGTGTGCTAAATTAAATGCCTGCTCCTCAGGCTGAGATTTTTAATGTAAGCAGGTGAGCTTCCTTCACCTTCAGTCAGGGCACCGGCATAATCGGACACAGACGCAGACACAGCTGCCTCTGAGCTGGGCCCTGGTGTGGGTGAGTCTATATCTGTGAGTTCTTTGAGAATAATTTCTCAGATCACTATTGTCTTGTAGCCTCAGGATATGGGCCCTGTTGGTTTTCAAAATTAGATATTTTGGTGGCTTGTCAAGTGCAGGTCTAAAGTGTTGGGGTATCTGATACGGAGTTCCTTTTCATTCTTTGTGGCTGCAGATTGCAGCTCTGAAGGTGGAGTTTATGGTGAGATTGTCTCTCAGCCTCTCTTAGCTACTTTGATATAGTTTTTTCCTCAGTTCCCTGATGTGTAGTCATCGCTCAATCAGACTTCAGGTTTTTTTTCTTAGGAGGAAATTCTTCCATATGTGGCTGTAGACACACTGTGTTTATGGGGGTAAGTTCAGGATCTTCTTACATTTTGAAACTGGAACCTTGCTCTGGTGTGCAGCAGAAGGCAGACAAGCGTCCTCCAAGCCTTAGGCCCCAAGAAGGGTGGGGTGATCCTTTCATTATTAAAATTTTATTTTAAAGATTTTATTTATTTATGAGAGAAAGAGAGAGCATGCACGTGAGCAATTGGGAAGGGGCAGAAGGCGAGGAGCCCACGCAGCAGCCAGGTCCCAAGACCCTGGGTCATGACCCGAGCCAAAGGCAGTTGGTCAGCCACTCAGCTGCTCCACTGACTGAGCCACCCAAGTGCCCCTGACAATTTACATTTTTAATGTATAAACATCTTGGTCTTTAGCCATGGAGTATTTGCATGGAGTATTTGCAATGTATATTACATTGCAGTGTGATAATACTCTACTCACTTCTGAGAATTGTGGAATAAGCATTTTATTGCTGTCTTAAAATCTATTTCGTATAGCTTATTCACTGTTTGCTCGATGAAAAGCACTGCTGGGCCCGTAGGGGAATGGTGAGTAAAAATCAGCTCTAGCATAACAGTGTATTTTTGATAGAAGGTAGACCTGGGTGAGAAGACAAAGGGGGCACTCAGTGGGAGAAAGGCTGCCTTTGAACTGAAAATGAAGTCCGCTATGATCAAGTTCCAGATCCAGACTTTGATGTTATATGTTTTTTTGTAAAAGGCCCATTTTAGTAGCATGGCGATAGTAGAGATGAGTTTGAGAAACAGACAGGCTGGATGAAGGATAGGCCCCTTTAAAAATCCATTTACGATTGATCACCCTGAAAAATTAGTTTGAAATGTCCACAGAGCCAGAGGGTTGAATTAGAAATTGCTAGAATGGATCAGACCGAAGGTTTAATCTCAGTATTTGATTGCCACTAGTGATTTACAGTTAAAAATAGTTCTATTGCTATGGGAGAGCATGGCTTTCATCTCTGATAATACCTTAAAGGTTGAGTATTGCCCTATTTCTTTGAGCAGTGAGTGATTTATAGCTTTGTCTCAGTTTTCCCCCATAACTTTTGGGCTCATGTTATTATATGTCTGTTTATTGTATTTTGAGATACTAGTTTTCATAATTTTATTTCATTCTGTAGGAAGTAGAAGCTTCACCTTTTTCCTGTTTATCTTAGTCATCATCAAAGGATCCTGCTGATTTGATGGTTTTGGATTTCATGTACCTCTATGCTTTTACAGATTGTTTTGTCCCAGCCGTTCCTTCTTTTAACTGAAGACTTTTATTTTTGGATTCTCTGCATTTGATGATGCTCTACTTTAACTTTGACCCTTTTTTAGTTCTGCTACATTTGGGTGTTTCTCTGTTTGAAATTTAAACACTGTTGGTTAGAGTCAGTACTAAAACTGACTTCAGAGTGACCCCTCTTTAAGTCAGTTTTTGATCTGTGAACCATCTCACTAAAGCTTAAGTTGACTCGGATGTTTAAAACTGTGATCCCTTTGAAGGCAGGGATTGTATTTTATTGATTTATGTCCAGGGACTAGTATAGTACCTGACCCTGGTGGGCTGTCAATAAAGGTTTGTTGAATAAATGAATGAATGGAATGTTGTCAGTGGTTTAGTGAATATTTGAGTAGAGTAAGTGCTTGATTTCCTTACCTAGTAAATACTATGAGATAACTCTCCATAAATTATTCAGGCATAGTGTCTCTTAAAACATCACTTATGACAGTGGCAATAACCACCCCCCAATACTGGTCATAATCCTTAAGAAGTACAGTTATTTAAGGGGCACCTGGCTGGCTCAGCTGGTGGTTCTTGGTTGTGGGGTCGTGAGCTTGAGCCCCATGTTGGGTGTAGAGATTACTTAAATAAATAAACTTATTAAAAATACAGTTACTTCGAATGGATAAAGAAGATGTGGTATATATACACAATGGAATACTATGCAGCCATCAAAAGAAATGAAATCTTGCCATTTGCAACGACGTGGATGGAACTAGAGGGTATCATGCTTAGCGAAATAAGTCAATCGGAGAAAGACAACTATCATATGATCTCCCTGATATGAGGGAGAGGAGATGCAACATGGGGGGTTGAGGGGGTAGGAGAAGAGTAAATGAAACAAGATGGGATTGGGAGGGAGACAAACCATAAGTGACTCTTAATCTCACAAAACAAACTGAGGGTTGATGGGGGGAGGGGGTTGGGAGAGGGGGTGGGGTTATGGATATCGGGGAGGGTATGTGCTATGGTGAGTGTTGTGAAGTGTGTAAACCTGGCGATTCGCAGACCTGTACCCCTGGGGATAAAAATATATGTTTATAAAGCTGTAAAAAAAAAAAAAAGAAAGAAAGAAAGGATGAATCCCCAAGTTTTGTAGCAACATGGACGGGACTGGAAGAGATTATGCTGAGTGAAATAAGTCAAGCAGAGAGAGTCAATTATCATATGGTTTCACTTATTTGTGGATCATAACAAATAGCATGGAGGACAAGGGGAGATGGAGAGGAGAAGGGAGTTGAGGGAAATTGGAAGGGGAGGTGAACCATGAGAGACTATGGACTCTGAAAAACGATCTGAGAATTTTGAAGGGGTGGGGGGTGGGAGGTTGGGGGCACCAGGTGGTGGGTATTGTAGAGGGCACGGATTGCATGGAGCACTGGGTGTGGTGCAAAAATAATGAATACTGTTATGCTGAAAAAAATAAAAAAATTAAAAAAAAAATACAGTTACTTAAGATTAAGAGTAAATAACAACTTCCTCATGTTATTATGAGGAATAAATGAAATTATATACACATATAGCTTGGAGTAGTAGCCGGCCTATGTAAAGTACTCAGATTTGGCTGCTACTCTTGTTTGTGTTTCATTATTGTGGATGCACAGGTCTCTCATTTCTCAGAGACTTTCATGTTATATGTGCAAGGCATTTTGTTAGGTATAATGGGAGATAAGTAAATAAAAGTTGTGGTTCTTATTTCAAGGAATGTAAAATTCATTTCGTGATGACTGTAATATATATTTATAAATATATTATAAATAATTACAGATCAGTATGTAGTAAGTGTTGCAAGAAAGTTACAAAGTACCGTGAGACCTCTAACATAGGAAAGATCAAAGATTACTTTGGGTTTGTGGAGGTAGAAAAGTGACATTTTAACTGAGCTTTGAAGGATAAATAGGATTTTGAAAGGTAGGCCTAGGAGAGATGCTATTTCCTAGGGCAACATGAGCAAAGGCACAGAGGTTGGAAAATAGAGCATGTATATAGTGGAATAGAATTATAAGAAGATAAGGCTGAAGAAGGAAGAAGAGTCCCCATGTTGGAATGACTCCAATGCCAAGCAGAGAAATTTTTATTTTAATTATATAACATTGGTAAATGATGGCTTTTTAAAAAAAATTTATTTGAGAGAGAGACTCAAGCGGGGGAGTGGCAGAAGGAGAGGGAGAAGCAGACTTCCTGCTCAGCAGGGGGGGCCTTATGTGGCACTCTGTCTCAGCACCCTGGGATCATGACCTGAGCCGAAGGGTCAACCAACTGAGCTCAACCAACTGAGCCACCCAGGCACCCAAATGATGGCTTTTATGATGTGATAAGGTCGGTGTTTTAGGGGGCGCCTGGGTGGCTCAGTGGGTTAAGCCTCTGCCTGGCTCGGGTTCGAACCCCACATGGGGGCTCTCTGCTTAGTGGGGAGCCTGCTTCCCTCTCTCTGCCTGCCTCTCTGCTTGCTTGTGATCTCTCCCTCTCTGTCAAAAAAAAAAAAAAAAAATATATATATATATATATATATATATATATATATATATAAAGATCTATGTTTTAGGAAGATTGAGTAACTACAAAATGATTTGGTGGATGTAGGAGAGATGGAAGTAGGGAAATGGGAAGACTTTTCCCATTCTTTCAGAAAGTTGCTCACTTATTCTCTGCCATATTTTATGCTTTGTCTTGGGGATAGTAAACTGTATCCTGTTTACTTGAACTGTGATTGTTAGCTGGTATTTCAGAGCATAGAATATGAAGACCAAACTAGTATGTGTCTGTAGGAATGAAAGGTAGATTGGATGACAAATGCATTACAGAGGTGGGACAAACAGGCTTGGTAATTTCCTGTATGGGATAAGGGAGAGGTAGAAGTTAAAGATGACTTTTAGATTAAAAAAAATTTTTTTTAAAGATTTATTTGAGAGAGAGTGCAAGTGCATACAGGGGGACGGGCAGAGAGGGAGGAGGAGAGAGAATCTTTAAGCAGACTCCCCTTAAGTGTGGAGCCCAATGTGGGTCCACCCACAGGATCCCAAGATCACTACCTGAGCTGAAATCAAGAGCTGGGCATCCAACAGGCTGAGCCACCCAGGCGTCCTGACTTTTAGGTTTTTAACCCGAATGACTTGTGGACTCACTGAAGTTATTATTTGTAATGTACATTGGGAGATAAAGAGGGTAAGCTACTGTATGTGAACAAATGATGTTTGTTACTTGATATATTATTTTGAGTTGTCAGTGAAGCCTTGAGTTGGTGCTCTTTAGGAAGCAATTGGCAATAGGGAGTTGGAACTTGGGGAGTAGGGACCCAGGGGTGGCTAGAAATATTATAATTATAGATTTGTAAATCAAGCTTAAATTGTCATGGGAGAATGTGTGGGTGTATGTTCTGTTATAATATGCCCATTATAAAAAAAAGTCTGGTTGTACAGAGGGTATATCCAAAATCTCACTACCCCCAAAGTTTAACTACCCAGATATAACTATCATTAATATTCAGGAAGATCATTCTAGATTTCTTTTCATATATATTTGTAGATAGGTAGCAACTGTTTATGACATTCGCATTCCTAAAATGCTAGTCCTGGACAGGCCTGGAGGAGGTACTCATTCTTAGAGTCTGGCAGGTATATGCAAGTGCTTGATGCTGAGAGGGATGCCTCCTAAAATTTTACACCCTAGGTAACTTGCTGGCTCACCCAGCCCTCGTCCTGCCTGTAAAACAATTAAACAATAAAAATTCCTTTACAGTTAGTTTGTATTTTTATTAATCAAATCATGAACATGATTTTAAAAATCCATATGCCATGGGACTTTTAAAGAAAAACATCAGTTTCCTGATCCTGTCTTCGTCTCATCTAACTTAACCCCATCTGGCCTCCATTTCCTGGTGTATAGAGGCAACTACTGTCAACTTTTTTGACTTTTTTCTCCCCATTGTTTACTACTATATTTCTCAGTATTATGTTTTTACTGGTAGTACTTGATTTACTCTATTTAGACATTATCTAAATTCATTTAGACATCATTGAATATTTTCTTATTTTATCTTTTTCTAGAAAAGCAGTGCCTTGGATTTAGTTTGTTACAGGGCTTTTTGTTGTTGAATAATTCAGCCAAAATTACTGTGCTATGACTTTGAAGGTCCTTTGTAAGAGGTAAATCCAGTGGAATATCCAGTTTATTTGTCCAATTTATAGTATCAAAATTGACTATCTTAACGTGTTCTGCAGATTTCATTTTTCTTCCAAAAGAAAAATCTAATGAAATTTTAATGAAGTGTAAGTTCAGTGCATGTGTCCTTTAATTAAATAAAAAATTTTTTTCTGTTGTTCATCAAATGTGTAATCTATGTACCAGATACCCACTTATGCTTTTTGTATATATGATTTCACGTATTCCTCATAACTCATGGTTGCCAGTATCTTCATTTTATGGGTGAGGAAATAAAGAGTTAGAGTAGTTAAATAATTTGTCTAAAGCTGCAGTTGTGGTAAATAGCGGAGCCAGAATTCAGACTCGGGAATGTCTAACTCTTAAATCCGTATTCTTAACCACTGACTTGAGCTATACATGATGTTCTCTTTTGGTTTCCCAGATTTCTTCAGGAACATTCCTTTTTACTTCCTTTGCTGAAATGTTGTTTTTAAGTATAGTCTTCAAAATTTACATAAAATTCGCTTTTGCAGACTAAGACATTTTTTCAGTTTTTATTAAAGATAGGAAAGATTTTTTTTTTTTTTTTTTTTTTTTTTTATAATTTTTTTATTTTTTCAGCATAACAGCACCCAGTGCTCCATGCAATCTGTGCCCTCCACAATACCCACCACCTGGTGCCCCAACCTCCCACCCCCCACCAAAGATAGGAAAGATTTACTGCAGTGGTTTCTTATGATTATGATGACTAAAAAACATAAAAGAAAATACAGATTTCATGCTCAAGCGTTTGGGGCTTGGGAGAGGGAGAGAAGAAATTCATATAACCAAGCAGATTATTTATCTCTTGTTTGATTCACAAATATATGCTTATTTAAGGTCCTGTGTTGTGTCTCCAGAAATTCAGAGATAAATCGTGTAGACTGTGTCCTTATGAATAATCAGCTAAAAGTATACCTATAGGCCATAAAAATATCCTGTAAGAAGGGTAAATTAGGTACTATGGGGATTTGTTGAAGATATAAGGACAACTTGTAGCAAAGGAAATGACTTGAGATGGGCTTGCTAAAGGATCAATAGCACAATTACGGAATGGTCATTTCAGTAGAAGTTTACCGAGGCAGGAAATTTTGGGGGCATGTTGTGGAATAGCAACTAGTTGGTTTGATTAGGGTTTTCTCTCCCAAGTTCGCATAGCTAGTGATGTTTGAATAAGAAATAGAATCCTGGGCATTCTGACTCCAGAGTATGCCGTAGTAGCTGTTGTGCTAAATTGCTGTATGCTCACCTGGAAATTTACCTATTAACCCCTCGGGGAAGTTATTCATCGGGAAAACAAGTTTCCTGAGGGATCACTGGAAAGAGATGAGGAGGTGGTCAGCAGAGCGGGGGATAGGTTAATGGAGAGGAGCACTGACGAGAGTGGGATTCACTTTTTGGGGGCAGTGATCAAGAGAGGGTGCAGGAATGTGACACATGATGGAATTCGTTCTCCTTAGGGTTCCCGATGAACCCTGGTGGGTGAAGGATGACTGCACATTCTTTGCCACTTTTTAAAGGAGGCATTTAAACTATACTGAGAAGAACTTTCTTCTGTTAACATCATTTAAAAAGTTACTTCTCATAGCACTTTGTGAATTTAAGTGGTATTTCAAGGTTAGTTTACATTATTAATGTCATAAAGTTATTTAGCATTATAAAATGTGTGACTTTTATTACAGTTCTTATCTTTAAACTGTATTGCCTAACTGTATTTTCAAGAATGTGTTGTTCAGGGGCGCCTGGGTGGCTCAGTGGGTTAAAGCCTCTGCCTTCGGCTCAGGTCATGATCCCAGGGTCCTGGGATCGAGCCCCGCATCGGGCTCCCTGCTCGGCGGGGAGCCTGCTTTCTCCTCTCTCTCTGCCTGTCTCTCTGCCTACTTGTGATCTCTGTCTGTCAAATAAATAAATAAAATCTTTAAAAAAAAAAATGAATGTGTTGTTCATACATGGAAAAATAGCGTAAAATTAAATCTGGAGAGAAATATTTCAGGAACTTAATGGTCTCCAATTATTTCTGCTTGTATCATGCTATTACATGTTCCTTCCTTGGGGCACCTAGGTGGCTCAGTCGTTAAGTGTCTGCCTTCAGCTTAGGTCATGATCCCAGGGTCCTGGGATCAAGCCCCGTATCGGGCTCCCTGCTCAATGGGGAGTCTGCTTCTCCTTCTCCCACTCCCCCTGCTTGTGTTCCCTCTCTCGCTGTCTCACTGTCAAATAAATAAATAAAATCTTTAAAAAATGTTCCTTTCTTAGTAGGGAAGAGTTTGATTTGCTGACTTGCCATTGTTAGCTATACCTGGGGGAAATGCACTTACAAATTAGGGATTAAATAATTTAGATTAAGCATTTGATGTGTTTTGGTTATCAGAAAGTCAAATTTTTGTTTTTTTTTAAAGATCTTTATTTATTTACTTGAGATAGAATGAGAGAGGGAGCGTGCACACAAGCACAGGAAGCAGCAGGCAGAGGGAGAAGCAGACTCCCTGCTGAGCAGAAAGCTGGATGTGGGGCTAGATCCCAGGACTTGGGGACCATGGTCTGAGATGAAGGCAGCCGCTCAACCGACTGAGCCACCTGGGTGCCCCTGATATATTATTTCTAATTTTCCAAAGGTATTTGACAATATTAGCTGACATGTTTTAAATCCATCCAGTTGTTATAAAATCCAGTCCATTTGTTTTGCATTCTATTTTAAAAAGCAGATAACATTTTGAATTAATGAGTTATTTAAATCAGTATTAGAAATTATTAATATGAGAAAGTGACATGACTTCTGCTTTTAAAGATTAAAAAATTTTTAAGATCTATGTGATAAGCACAGGGTGATGTATGAAGTGTTGAATTATTGTATACATGAAACTAATATAACACTGTGTGTAAACTGGAATTAAAAATCTTAAAAAAATTGTAAGATCTGTATTTTTGAAGCTTTATAATTACATTTAAAAATTATACTATGGACGGGGCGCCTGGGTGGCTCAGTGGGTTAAGCTGCTGCCTTCGGCTCAGGTCATGATCTCAGAGTCCTGGGATCTAGCCCCGCATCGGGCTCTCTGCTCAGCAGGGAGCCTGCTTCCTCCTCTCTCTCTGCCTGCCTCTCTGCCTGCTTGTGATCTCTCTGTCAAATAAATAAATAAAATCTTTAAAAAAAAAATTATACTATGGATATGTTCAGTCGTCTCATTGATATCAGTGTAAGCCAAGTGCACAATATGGCTCAGTAAAATAAAATTACATATTAAAGTTTCCAGGATTGCAGTTATCAACTTTATTAGATAATCTTTATATGCTTCTGCAAGCTATTTATGGTTAACATTTTGTGGTGTAGCTATACTCTTTGGATGCTTTCATGGTCTTGCATCTCTCAGGTAAAATAACTCGCTTCATTCTATAAAGTATAGATTTTAATGAACCAATAGGCAACAATAAGAAAAACATTATTTCTCCCGTGTCCTCTGAATATGAATTAAGAAGGCAATAAGATGTACATAATGGCCTTATAAAAACAACACAACAATAATGACTGATAAAAAATACTCAGTTCTTTACCACTTATTTTATATAGCACTTAGTAGCACAGTTCTGTGCTGTAGAAAATACTCCAAAAGTTCCTTTGACTCTTTTTGATTGATGCCCGCCTCCTCCGTAACTTTGTAGAGAAATATAGAAATTTATGGTTAAGGAGAGTCAGTGGGTGAGAAAATGGGATAGACCTTTAGAACTTAAGGAGCAGTTAAGTTGAAAGTTGTCTTGGAATAAGCTTGAATGTGCCCTTTGGGAGTTTTGCAAATTGCCATTAAGATTTGTGGAAATGTAAATGTGAATACTGGGTCCTTTTGGTAGTTTGTTCTTTCGAGCACTGTACAGGGGTATGTTGCTGGAGGCTGTGGCATGAGAGTACCATTTGGGAGGTCGTATTGTATCACAATTCAGATTTCTGGAAAGTAGTAGCAGGGAAAGCAGTCTAGCAGGTAACAGCCCCTGTTTGCTTAGAGGAAGTCATTTGGTAAAACTCGACTAAAACAAATAGCAGTCATGGCTGCAGCCTCCTTGCAGAATGTGCGTTTCATCTGTGCGAAAATGAATTTTCATTCTTTTCTTTGATTTCTGTATATACAGATAGGAAGGTGGTCGGTCACTGTTAACTGTTTTTATTTTTTTATTATTTTTTAAAAAATATTTATTTATTTGACAGAGAGACAGAGGGAGAGAGATCACAAGTAGAGAGGCAGGCAGAGAGAGGGGAAGCAGGCTCCCCACTGAGCAGAGAGCCCGATGTGGGGCTCTATCCCAGGACCCTGAGATCATGACCTGAGCCAAAGGCAGACGCTGAACCCCCTGAGCCACCCAGGAGCCCCGTTAACTGTTTGTAAGGCATTAAGCGTAGGCACCTTGCATTCCTAGTCTACAATGCAAGTTAAGCATTGTGTATAAATCAGTGTGCTGCAATGAAGAAGCCATCAGCAGTATTAGAGAGGCGGCAGAATGAAAGGATGAAAGGCATAGTCTTTGAAGGAATTCTGAGGAAGGAAGCAAGGAGAACTTACTCTCTCACAACAGCAAAAAATTAATTTATTTCTTCAGTTTGGCATTAATATTTGCTGGATATTACATATACTGTACTGTCAAGTAGTACATACGTCTACACCATTTTGTGGTAGTCCAAACAGCAAGGACTGAAGAACAAGAACTGAAGTCCAAAATAAGGAATATTTTGAAATACAATACGCATTTTACTTGATCTGTTCTTTTAACTGCTTTTGCATTAAATGCAAATTTCTGGGAAAAAAGAATAGGGACTTCGTAACCAGAATCCTTTTTTCTTATTTGTGTACATGTTTGCTAACCTAGAATAAAATCGGCTGATGGTAGGCTAGTCACAACTTTCTACCGAGGTATATGTAATGTTAGATGTGCATCAAGTAGCTCTAAATGTCTTTGAAATTTCATACTTCTCTTAAAATCCACATGACATTTTGCAATGTATATACTGTAATATATTGAAATTTATATAACAGTATTTAAAATTGACCCTGTAGGAAGATGTGACATTTTAACTTTTTGTATTCCTTGGGACTTGCTATAGTACTTACATATTGAAAAGTAATGTGAAGATGGTCAGTTTTTGGCTTAATTATCTGGTGTTAAAATTTAATAGTTTGAGGTGTACCTGGGTGGTTCAGTCTGTTAAGTGTCCAAATCTTGATTTAGGCTTTCTTGATTTTAGATTTCACGTTGTGAAATTGAGCCCTGCATCAGGCTCCGTGTTGGGTGTGGAGCCTGCTTAAGATTCTTTCTCTCCTTCTCTGTTCCCTCCCCTCCTTAAAAAAATACTAATAGTTTGAGATTCCCCACACTAGGAAGCCCAGCCAACATTTCACTTTTGAAGTATATGGCTGGGCTTATGAAGGAAATTACAGGTCATTTAAGATATAAATACTCTGTTATCTACTACCTAATGGGGAAAAAACCCCACAATTCCTCTCAAAAACCAAATAAGGGCAATTATTTTTCCAGTTAAAAATGTGAACTCTCTTACTAGGGAATCAGAAGATAGACATGAATGGATATGGGTTGTTGGTACAATTTTGGTAATAATAGATATAAATCTTTATCAAGTGGATAAGCCAATCTAATTTATGTATAGGTGAGAATAATAGCATTTTAAATGTGAAAGGAGTTGTTCATTTTAAGTCACTTGATGAATTCTAATGTAAAATTCTTTTTTTTTTTAAAAGATTTTATTTATTTATTTGACAGAGATCACAAGTAGGCAAGAGGCAGGGAGAGAGAGAGGAAGGGAAGCAGGCTCCCCGCTGAGCAGAGAGCCCGATGTGGGGCTTGATCCCAGGACCCTGGGATCATGACCTGAGCTGAAGGCAGAGGCTTTAACCCGCTGAGCCACCCAGGCGCCCTAATGTAAAATTCTTAAAAAGCTAAAAAGCTTATAAGATCTATCAGAACCACTGAATGAATAGTGCACTCTTTTTCTGTGGACAATATTTTCATCATCCAGGTTGTGAGTGTACAAAATTAGGATGATAAGAACAGCTACCTTGGAGTAGTTTCTCTGGAAAAATACCAATACTCTTCAGAATGTGTTTGTTTTGCATTATAGTCTTATTTAAAAAATATAGAATTTATTTTTTGAATGATACATTCAGATATTCAGAAGAAATAGAAGAATTTAGAATATCCACTCCTTGCATATCCTAGATATTTTGAGTATAATTATTATGTGCACATATTTTTTCTCCTTTAAACAGAAATTATAGCAATATTATGTATTTTTCTGTGCTTGAAAAAATATTTTTACATGATACATAATTCTGTATCATTATGTAAAGTGTCTCCTTGATCTTTCTGTTTTTAGGACTTCCTGATATTTCCTTGAATGGCTGTATCCCAGTTTTTTTTTAATCAGTGCCTGTTGTCATAGTTGTAGGTTGTTGTGTTATTGTCCTGATTCCATAAATACGTTAGTGTTGAAAGTCATTTGTTTCTTACTTCCAGGCAGAAATACTGTACAGATAAGAAAAGAGTAAAGAAGAATGTTGACAGTGAGGTTGGGAGGTGATAGCATTCTCCAGAAAGGGCTTTCAAAAAACTTGGAACTGCCCTGGGTTGCATGCTGGCATCTACTGAGAGAATCTTATGTCGTGAGATCTGGGTTTGTGTTTCCATTGAACTGGGATATAGGCAAGCCTAACATTCTGAACTGACTGAATCTTTTTCACTTTACCATCATTATATTGTTTTTCTAAATTAAAAAAAGAAAAAAAAACTACTTGTAAACATTTTAACCAGTGGTTCTTATGTACATTATTTTCCTGCTTTCCTTTTAATACAGCTTATTTATGTATTTCTAAAAATATTTTATTTAAAAACTCAGTGGTTTAAATTTTATAAAAAGATTATGGTGCTCTAATCTTTGGGATTTCTTCCACTTGATATTACAGTGCTAAAATTTATATTTTTACTTGTCACCAAAGTTTATTCATCTTGTATGTGTGTTTCATTCTATTACTACTAACCAGAATTTATTTTTCTGGTCTTCTGTTTATGGACATTTTGGTTGTTTCCAGTTTATCTGTGAACAGAGCTTCTGAGCATATTCTTATACTTGTTTCTATTGTACATTGCAAGAGTTTCTCTTAGGAAAATGAGCTGTTAGATCACAGCATATGCGAATGTCCCACTTCAGGAAACAATGCTGCTGTGTTTACCAGAGTGCTTGTACTACAAACAGACAAGTTCCCGCTTCTGTGTGTTGTGAATACAGACAGGACTCCTGCTCTTATGGGAATTACATTCTCGTTAAGTAAATAAAACAAGATACTTTCAGAAATACTGCAGTGTTATGCAAAGAATAGCAGGAGTATTGGGAGCTGGGTGGTTGGTGGTCTTTAGCCAGTTTCTATTTATTAGAGATAAGAGTGATGGGAAATTATTGTGACGGTTGTTTTAGTGTGGTCATGGAAGGCCTTAGGAGGGACATTTAAGGTGAGACCTAGATGAAGAAGCCTCTGGTTCACAATCTGGGACTCTAAGGGTAGTAGTGCAGAGGTTCTCGGGAAGGGATCAGCAGGGTCTGTAGCGGGAACAAAAAAGCCCCTGTGGTTGGCAAGCAGCGGACTAAGAGGGAAGTGAGAGGTGGACCGGGCTGGAGTGTGACTGTGCAGTGAAGAGACATTAGAAATTTAAATCGGTGAGTGATGTGATTGGGTTTAGATTAAAAAAAATCACTCTTGCTACCATTTTGGTGATGATTACTAGACCAGGATGGGCGGGAATGGAAATAGGGAGAGGGATCAAAAGCTAGTCTTAGTGAAAGATGGTGATTGATGGCCTAAACTAAGGTCACAGTGGAGAGGAGAGAAATAGAGTCAGCGTATGTTTTATAGATAAAACAACAAGATTTGCCTATAAGTTATTTTGGATTTTTAGGGATACAAGCTTTTAATTTCCAAAACATGCTTCAATGGTGAAAAAAGGGGTATATATGAAAGCTGGTTTCTGGGTCTTGCTCCCAAGCCCTTTCCTCTACACTTGGCACTACTGCTTCATGTTCTGTGGCCATACACCTGGTTCTGGCACTTTCATCTTTTGGCCCTTCTTCTGGCCTTATGTCTTTGGAAAAATGTCTATTCATTTTTAAAGTTGTATGGTTGTTTTTTTGGGTGTTAGGTTGTATAAGTTCTATATATATATTTTGGATATTAACTCCTTATTGGATATATCATTTGCAGGTATCTTCTTTCAATCAATAGGTTGCCTTTTTGTTTTGTGTGTGGTTTCTTTTGCTGTGTAGTCCCCAAAATTAACTTTTGTTTTACTCTAGACATACTCATAAATAGGTTGCTAGAGTCAATGTCCAAGAGATTACTGCCTGTCTTATCTTTTAGGAGTTTTATGGTTTCAGGTCTCATTTAGGTGTTTAATCCATTTTGAGTTTATTTTTGTATATGGTATGTATGGTATTTTTATGTATGGTATTAAATCGGTCCAGTTTCATTCTTTTGCATATAACTGTCCTGTTTTCCCAGCATTATTTATGAAGAGACTGTTTCTTACCCATATGAAGGGATTTTGGCAGATGTAATCAAAGTCTCAAGTCAGTTGACCTTAAGATATGGAGATTATCTGGATGGACCCAATCCAGTGACAAAGTCTCTTTAAGAGAGAGTTTTCTCAGGCTGGTGGCAGAAGAGAAAGTCAGAGATTCAAAGCAGGAGAAGGATTAGGTGTGTCTTTGAAGGCTCAGAGATAATACTGGGGGGGCATGTGGTGGAGAACATGAGTGTCTTCTAGAAGCTGAGAGTGGCCCTAGGCTGACTGCCAGTAAGGAAACAGGAACCTCAGTCCTACAACTGCAAGAAACTGAATTTGGCCAACAACCTGAATGAGCTCAGAAGAAAAATCTTTCCAGAGCCGACAGATGGGAGCAAGCCTGGCTGACACCTTGATTTTGGTCTCATGAGACCATTTATTAAGATAGTCATTAATCTCATCAGAAAAGCTGTCAAGCTCACAGTATCAGATACAGATTTTCCAGAACTCTAACTACATGAAAGTTCAAATTTTATCATTTGCCACAAATACTGACATTTGTTTTCCTTGAAGTGACAGGCTTACTTCATTTTTGAGAAAATATCTGCCAGATAACATAGTTTGAGGTAACTGCAGTTTGTCTCCTGTTCTTTCAGATAAAAATTGTGTTCAATTAAAAATGGGGCTAGTTCGTCTTGTATCTTAATCACTAAAGTGATTTCTTCAAGATAATCTTGTATATTGAAGTCTAAAGATTGAATAAAAATAATTTTAATTCTTTAAGAATTTTGAATGAAAGTAGGTTTTGGTTTTTGAAACTGTGAGTGCTTGTTGGTGAAGAAAACAATGACTTACTACTAGTTGTTTACACTGCCTTTGTTTGTGGCTTACCACCATGTACCATGTACCATCATGGTAACATAGTGAAGAGGTAATAAGTTATTATTAAAATTGTTTTATTTTGGCAGACCCCTGAAAGGTTCTTGGGTATCCTTGGCTGTACTTTTAGAACTGCTGTCCTATAATGTTACCATCATTTGCATTGTCAGTTTTTCTGTTTTAACCATCTAATGGGTATATCTCATTGTGGTTTTTCTTGTCATTTTCTGATGGCTAATAAGAATTGAGCACCTTTTTATATGCTTTTATATCCATTATGATATCTTCTTTGTAATGGGCCTACATAAGTGCCTCTTGATGGAAGTAGACAGTTTTGGACCCACTACACATCATATATTTACCGGACATCTGTAAGTCAAATTAGGAAAAAATGTCATCTACTACATAGCAATTTCCTTTGTTTTGGAAACTTTTTTTTTTTTTTTTTTAGATTTTATTTATTTGACAGAGAGTGAACACAAGCAGGAAGAGTGGCAGGCAGAGGGAGAGGGAGAAGCAGACTCCCCACTGAGCACAGAGCCCGATGTGGATGCTCAGCTGGTTGAACCACACAGGCGTCCATGTTTTTGAAACTTTTTATTGAAGTATAACATCAGTTCAGTGAGGTGCTCCATACTTTCATTACCTTTTTGGTTTTTTTAAATTTACCAATTTTTTTACTATTTCGTTTATCATTTCTTTATTTCTACTTGCTTTGAATTTATTTCGCTTGTACTTGTCCTAGCTTATGAGTCGACATTTAGATAGTTGATTTTAAGTCATTTTCTTTTCTAATTTAAACATTTAAAGTTCTAAATTCCCCTCTAAATACTACTTTGACTACATCCTACAGATTTTGATGTAGTGTATTTTAATATCATTTTTTATGAAATATTTTCTAATTTCTTTTAAATTTTTTTCTTTTACTCATTTGCTATATTTATATGTTGCTTAATTTCTAAATGTTTTGGGTCTTTTCTAGTTTTTTTTTTTTTTTTTTTACTGATCATCAATTAAAGCAAGTTGATCTTATAATGTTATTCAAAATCCCATATCCTTAATGTTTTTTGCCCAGGATTTTCTAGAGAGGAAGAGAGTTGTTAAATTTTCTAGTTATTATATGGTTGTCCATTTCCCCATTTATTTCCATTGGTATTTATTTCATGTATTTTGAAGTTACATTATTTGGAACATATACATCCATGATTGTTATATTTTCCAGATGAATTGACTTTTATTATTTGCAAATGTCCCATTTTATCTTTGGCAATACTTTTTTCTTAGTAATAATAGTCATGCCAGTTTTCCTCTGTCTTGCTGTATTGTTCATCTTTTTCTATGCTTTTACACTCAACCTATCTTTATATTGGTTTGCAGCCATCTTGGGCTTATAAAGAAGTTTATAAAGAAGCCTTAACTGGGTTTAGTCACATCCACCTGGCAGGTATTCTCAACACATCACTATCTCAAGGCTGTGTCCTTGGAGCTACTTCAGGGAGTGGGAAAGGCAAGCAGAATGCCATCGCAAGGACAGGGGAGCGGTGAGGAGCATCTCACAGTCCAGCTCATGGGTCAGTGGTCATGTCTTTTTGATGACATCTTCCAACACTTCGTCTTTATTTTTAAGGTGTATTGCTTGTCAACAATACTTAGTTGGGTCTTTCTTTTTTATCCAGTCAAACAGCCTCTGCATTTTAATTAGAGTGTTTGGTCTATTTATATTTAAACTGCCTGCTAATTCCACTAACTGGGTCATTGCATGACTTTGTCTGTTGACCGCTTTTTCTCTTTACTATGACTTAGTCTTTTTTTTTTTTTTTTTTTTGCTATATACTAATCATTATGTATGAAGCATCATAGAAATGCCTGTCTTCTGTTATCTTTTCCGGAATATTAATTTTGCTTCTAGTAGACATTTAAATGACTGGCTGATCACACCGAATATTGAGAACCTTGGTTTGACACTACACTAGCATGGACTGGTTTGGCTAGTCCAAGGACTTCTTTAATCCTGGGACACTGTCTTTATTCTTCAGCTCTGCAGTGTAAAGCCAGTAGTTAACTTGGCTTGGCTTAAATTGAAAATTCTGTTTTTCCTGTGGTGGGCAGCAGCCGAGATAATCTTACTCAGCCTCTTTCAGCCTTCTAGTTTTTCTTGCACATGTGAGTTAAAGAGTCAGCCAAGAATTTGAATTGAGTTTATTTTAGAGTATAAGTTTCCTCCTTAGACCTCTTTTTTTCTAGAATTTCCACCTTCCAATTTACACTCACTGTGGTGACCCCCAAACTCTGTCATTTAATACCTCTAGCAAATAAGACTGTTTGAACTCTAGGCACTCCTGTATCATGGGAATTGGGATGTGCTCTCAGGGGAAAAGGTCATCTTTGTGGCTGTCACCTCTGAGTGTTGTTTTTTCAAATGGTTGAATCCCTGCTAGTTTTGCTGACTTTCAGTTACTATTGTAGGATGGGTTCATTTGGGAAGCAAACTATGGGACAGAAATTAATGTGCAGGAAGTTTATTAGGATATTATTGATATTGACACCTGTGGAAGGGAAGGAAGTAATGGGTGGAGGGAGAAGTTGGGCTGTGATGCAATCTGTAAAAAGACTTGAGCTGACCTAGTAGGGGCTTCTGAAATGGGATAATCCTTCAGTGTTGTCTCTAGTTGGAGAGATGAGGCCAATCCCGTTCATCCCTTCATTAGATGTACTTCTGTAGTCCCTCTCCAGTTTTTTCAAGTACTTTTCTTGTATTTTATTCACAGGTGATAGTTCTTAACCTGTTAGGGGGATACACAACTTGGAGAAATACAGTCTACTCCATCACTGTCAGAACCAAGACTTTTCTAAGTTTTTAATAAATAACTATAAATATAATATATGTACAATATATATATTTGGTTTGCTGGTAGTATATCACACTCATTTGACCATGTGAAGACATGTCAGGAATTTGGCATTTACTTTGAACTACTTGCTCGTTAGTGTATTTAACAAAAAAGTGCTTCTCTACTAAGGTTTCATCAGTAATCAGAAACCATAATTGTTAGCTACTTCTTTAATAGCTGTCAAAAATAGGGAAGGATTTCCTAGTATAAAAGAACATCAACACATGAGAGTAAATATTTGCATAAGAACCATAAAGCATTTATATGCTATATAAGTGTGAAAAATTGTTTCGTAGTTTTGAATACTGTATTAAATTGTAAGCTCTTATTTAATAGATTTTTACAGTTTACAAATTAGCTAATCATTGAATTGATTTTATATGTAATATTTGATAGTTTCTATTGGAATCATTTAGTTCAAAAGATGTTTTAATATTATTTTTCAGAAAGTTTTACTCTCAGGCACACACTTGTGAAATATTGAGAAATATTGTTTTAAAAGTATATTCTGGTTTAATTTGATGTCACAAATTTAGCTTGGGGAGGACAGAAATGCCTAAATTCAACAATTGTTTGCTTTCCTGCCATAGCCCAACAAAAATGCATTTCCCTAAGATGTTTTGTTAAAACATAAAATAAATTTGTGTAGTAAATAAAGTAAATTACTTAAAAAAAGTAAATAGAACAACCAGTAAATGCATTATGGAATTCAGTTGCATTATTCATTGTATGTTTTACTTTGCATTCTAATTGTAAACCCAAATGAGAAAGATGAGGGAGAGTGAGGAGGAAAACTCTCTGACATATCTCTATCCAGATCCAAAAGCATTATTTTTTTTCAGTAACATTTGGAGCATGTCTTCAAAGATATAGATTGGGAAAAATATTAAGTACTTTCTTTTTATGTATATTTTATACAGTAACCAGTAATGTTAAACCTTAGTTGAGGTTTGTGTTCTCAGCCTTTGTATTGCAGTAACGATTTCTTTCACAAGAGTGCCACCTGATGTTCCGGTTCCTTAGTAGCAGCTGGCTGCATATTTCATTTAGCAGCTTAACAACAATATTTGTGTCCTGTTGCTTCTTATCTTGTCACATTAATGTTATATATAACATGTCTCTTAATATGCTGACTGTAGTCTAGATAAGATCATAAAAATTAAAATCTATAGCTTAATTTTTAGAAATTGACTTATTTTATGTCTTAAGGGATTCAGATACATGGTTTTTTTTCTTTTGGCCCCAAACCTTGCTGATAGCCTTTCCCTGACACTATGTTTTATGTCCCTGCTGTATCTCTGCGGACCATGAACTTTTGATTGGCAGTTAATGCATGTGTCATTGGAGTTGCTTTGTGGTGGTGGAGGTGGTAGAGACAGATTTTATCATAACACAGTGTAAAAACAGTATTAATTAGCTCTTTGGTAATTCAGAATGTTTGATAATTGTGCCAGTAGTATAAGGATTAATTAGGAACAAAGTGTTCTTAAAAGATTTGTGAATCAAATTACGATAAACATGATTTCAGAAAAATTGTTTAAAGTAAGAGTGATTCCCCCCCACCAGATACCCATTTATATGACCCATTTATGTGACTGATGCTTTAATTAATACACATCTCTTCACTTATACTGATTTCTCTAAGGCCTTCTATCAGGATGTACTTTCTCTGAGAAGTTAATAAGTTAATGAAGACTGTTTTTGCAGTAATGTCCAATTTGAGCCAAAAGAACATTATAACGAAAGCTTATATTTGGGGTGCCTGGGTGACCCAGTTAAGCATCTGACTCTTGGTTTCAGCTCAGGTCATAATCTAGGGGTCTTGGAGTTGAGCCCTGCATCAGCTGTGATGCAACCCTGCATCAGCTTGGAGTCCACTTGAGGTTCTCTCCCCCTCTCCCTCTGCCCCTCTCCCCACTTGTGTGTGCACTTTCCCTCTCTCCACCAAATAGATAAAATCTTACAAAGTAAATGCTTGTATTTGATAAAAGTAAGAAATTAAGACAGTTGTATTTTGTAAAAAAATACTTTAGATTTCAGAATTTCATAAATCTAAAAACTGGTTCAGGCAGTGCAGCATTATATAAAGAACACATGGCTTGAGTTTGGACTCTGTTTCCTGTTCTTGTCTTAGGGTTCGTAATGTAATAATTAAACAACTTTATTTTTGTGTGGCTTAGGCATAGCCAGATATACCTTCATGGGTGGTTGTGACTTTTAAATAAATTTACATGTATTACTTAATGGTTTATGGCCAACAGTAACTTAAGGTTTATCAAATTGTTGGTCCTTTTAGAGGATAACTTTTGGTTTTGTTAGTTTTTCTCTGTTGTTTTCCTGCTCTCTATATCATTTTTTTTTCCCCCCTGCTTTGGTATATCGACTTTCTGTCTACTTGGTTTGGATTTGGTTTGTTTTTTTCACTACATTTTTAAGGTAGATGGTTAGGTTATTGATTTGGGATTTTTCTACTTTTTAAAATACAGGCATAGATGGCTGTACATTTCCTTTGATCACTGTTTTCGCTGCATCCCCTTGGTTCTGGTTATTGTATTTTCCTTCTTACTTATCCCCATGTATTTTCTAATTTCCCGTGTGAATTCTTCTTTAACCTACTAGTCATTTAGGTTGTGTTAATTTTCACTTATGTGTGAGTTTCTCACATTTCTTTCTTTTAACTTATTTCTAGTTTCATTCCATTGGGTTTAATTAATCAAGACATTTTAATGGCCTAACATATGGTTTATCCTGGAGAATGTTCATGTGCACTCAAGGAGAATGTGTATTCCAGTGGTGTTGGTGAGTTATCATAGAGATAGGTGTCTGTTAGGTCAGGTCGTTTACGTTGTTCAGGCCTTCTGTTCCTTCTTCGTCTTCTAAGTGTTTTATCACAGTGTGTCGTTGAAATTGCGGCACTCCCTGTTTCTTGTCTCAGTTCTGTCAGGTTTCACTTCATGAATTTTGCATGCATGTATGTTTATGATTATTTCATCTTGGTGACAGATGGACCCTTTATCATTATAAAATGTTCTTCGTCTCTAGTAACCATTTTTTTTTCTTAAAATCTTAATTTGTTACTATAGCTGCTCCAGCTCTGTTTTTGTAGTTTCACGAAATACTCTTTTCCATCCTTTCACTTTATATTTGAAGTGTGTATCTTGTAGAAAGCATATAGTTGGATCCTGTTTTTTGAGAAACCATTCTGCCAATGGAATGTTTAGTTGAAGTTTTTAATGTAGGTACATTTAACATATTTACTAAGATTTTACATCTGCCATTTTGCTACTTATTTTCTGTGTCTAATGTCTTTTCCTTTCTTTCTCTGTTATGGCATTCTTTTCTGTTAGCTATTTTCTACTATACCATTTAAATTTACTTGTTTTTTTATTTTACAGTATTAAAATTTTTTTTTTAATCTGTTTAAGAAATCTCTACACCCAAGGTGGGCCTCAAACTCAAGACCGAAATATCAAAAGTCACGTGCTCTTCTGACTGAGCCAGCTGGGTGCCCTTATTTTACAGTATTTTTTTGAGTTATTTTGTTAGTGGTTGCCTTGGGGATTAGAATTAACAATATTTTAATATATAACAATCTAGTTTGAGTTAATACCAACTTAATTTCAATAAGCAAAAACTTTGCTTCTGCATAGCTTCTTTTTCTCCTCTTCCTTTGTGCTGTTATTTCATTCAAATTACTCTTTATACACTGTGTGCCTATCAGCACACAATTATTACAGATAGAAGAAAAAAAATACATCATTATTGATTTTTAAATATTGAATACTAGTTGAACTGGTAATGGTTTGGAAAATTAAATTAAATTAAATATATTATGAAAATTAGTTTTACCCATTTTGAATTATTTCTGTAGGACAAGACACCATTGCAGTAGACCTTTGCTAATCAAGGGAATACATCAGTATTCCATTGGTTTTCATTAGAAATACAGAATCTCCCTACTCCAGCCCTATTGAATAAGAATCTGCATTTTAATATTTATTTATTTTCCAGAATCTACATTTTAACAAAATCCCTAGGTGATTTGTTTGCATAGTAAATTTTGCAAAGAGGAAGCACTACACTACTAGATTGTTAAAAGGATGAATAGATTCACAGATGAGTGCAGGCAGCCTCCTAGCTTCTGGGGCTCAGCTTGGGGCTGGGGTTTGTTCCCCTCATCTCTGCTGCTAATGAGTTTTATCTTAAGAACAAACACACAGACAATAACGATAATCACAAAACTTATTTATTTTAGTTTTAGTAGGGTTTTAGGAAGGAACAAAGTTAAAATGTATGTGTTTAAATTTGCTCTTATTCACTAATACGTGGACGTTTATGATATAATATTGACATTAAAAATCATGTTCTCAATTAAAAATATATATGATGATTTTCTCTTAAACATTTTTTGAAACTGTTCTCAGCCAGAAGTGTCTGACTCCTTAAAATAATAAAGGTTTTACATAGGACTTTTTTTGGGGTACACAGTGTAACATAAAAATTTTATTTGTATGAGCTTGGGAAAAGTATGTGTTTGAAACATCAGTGTCTTCAGTTCTTTTGTGTTATCCCTTTCCCCTCAAGTTAGAATGTATGTTGTAATTTGAATCAGCGATTTTTAAACGTGACCTTACAACAGAATCATGTGAGAGACTCTTAATAAATACTGGTGCTTTCACCCTATCCTTAGAGAATCTCATTTAGTTGGTGGGTCTCAGGCACTGAGAGCTTCTAGATAATTCTAATATGTGGTTAGGTTTGAGAGCTGTTATACTACTTGGTTCAGTTTTATGTGTTAAATAGTTGTAGGCCTGAATAAATATAACTTGGGACTGATATATTACTGTACAAATTCTCTACAGAAATAATGATCAGACTTTAATCTGTCAAGGAATCACCTAGAAGTTAACAATGCATATTTTTGAGTCTTATTCCATTGACTAGTTGTAGGATTGATCCTAGAAACCAGCATTTTTGAGGCCTTGCAGAGGATTGTGTCAGGTCGTTCATGATCCATTGCATTAAGACAAACTGGATTCTGGTCAGAGGATATATGTTTAATGGGGAATTTGCCTCTCATGTTGTGAAAACTTGACTCTGGCAAGTTAAAATACATATTCTTTAAATATATATTCTCCTCTCCTCTAACCTTTCCAGTGTTGGACAGTTTTTTGGTCTAGGTTGACCCTTGAACATCTTTGGGGGGCTAGGGGCATCAATTGTGTGCAGTCAAAAATCCCACACAACTTTTGATTCCACAGAACCTTAACTACTATTAGCCTACTGTTGACCAGAGGCCTTACCAATAGCATACATAGTCAAAACACATGTTTTGTATGTTATGTTTTATATACAGTGTTTTTATAATAAAGTAAGCTAGAAAATCTTATTAGGAAAATCATAAGGAAGAAAAAATATGTTTACAGTATTACACTGCATTTATTGAAAAAAAAAATCCATGTGTAAGTGGACCCATGCAATTCAAACCTGTGTTGTTCAAGGGTCAGCTATATATTGATTACTTAAAAATGTGCAGTTATTAGAGACATTTGATAACATTTGTGCTATTTGCATTAAAAATAAAATACTTGGGTATGAAAGTCGTTGGGAGGAGTTAATTATTAAACACAGTTCACAATTTCATTTTAATGGAATACCTGCAGGAGGCTTGTTTGGACCTGGGAATAACTTCGCTTAAGCTTTTCTCTCCTACCTCCTCCTGTCTTTCTGTGCTGCTTCTGAAAGGGACCCTCCAGAATTCTACCCTAACACCAGTTTAACCACTTATTGGGCATAAGATACTCTGCTCTTAAGCAAAAAGTACTAAGAGTAACATTTGGGCTTTCTTATTGGGAAGCTGTGTATATTTTTCAGTTAGTAACCCCCTGATAAAAGTGGCATTTTCTGTTTTTCTCTAGAAGAGAAAGTAACCTTTTGTTTTCTTCATCTTGTTGCACCAAGGCTAACATAACTTTTTTTCCTTTCCCTCTTAATTTAAGAGCTTATTCATATATGTTAATTGATAGTCTCACTCACAGTTCTCTTATAGTCCTAAACCCATACCTTTCTCCTGACCTAAAATTCATCTTCAGGGGCTACTGGGTGTCTCAGTCAGTTAAGTGTCTGCCTTCAACTTCGGTCATGATCCCAGCATCCTGGAATTGATCCCCACATTGGGCTCCCTTCTCAGCGGGAACCCTGCTTCTCCCTCTGCCTGCTGCTCCCCCTACTTGTGCTCTCTCTCTCTCTGTCAAATAAATAAATACAATCTTAAAAAAAAAATTCAGCGTTTTTATATTTTTTCTTTGTTTTGTCTACTTTGTGCTCTCCTGGACACTCCAGATGGTGAATAAATGTGCTAAAGGAGTTTAGGCCACATTATCCAGTTAATGGTACTCTAGTTTTTAAAAAAGGTAATTTATTCAGAGTATGTTCCAGTTAAAGGAAAAGATATTTGCCACCAAATCATCTGCTCTGCCTGATCTAGTTTTCTTAAGCAATCTGTGAAAGAGCCGTAGCTCCAAAAACCTCATCTGTCCAGAGTTTAATTCCTTTTCCCTGTTTATCCATGTGCTTTAGGATGAAGAGATGTGTTTGGAAATGAGATTGCCAGTATTTGTTTTTTTATGACAAAGTGGTTATGTATCAGTGTGTTTGCAGCAGACTAAATTATGTGGGATTCAGAATGAGCATTGTGTATTTGTGGATGGGTAGTTAAGGTGAATATTAATAACCTCTGGATCTTAAGTATTTTTATTTGGAAATAGGAGCATATCTGTATCTTCCATTTCCCCCGTGGAAGACCTAATACTAGTAGTTATGTGGCAGAAAAATAAAGTTCTGCTCTGACCTAAGAAAGTTTGAGATAAGTCTTAGTAATTTACAAATAATATGTTAATGTTATAGAACCTATCTATCCAAATATTAGAGAGGTTTGATAATTACTTGGAGATACTATTACATTTCTGGACCAGAAGAATAGAGGTTTGGGCTGGTGAGTCTGAGAAATTGCCTAAGAACATGATCTCTGCTGTTATGTGAGACTTTAATTCTCTACTCTTTTGTGCTTCCTAAGTAGAGCTCAGATTATATAACAGACCTCAGAAACATGTAGCTGGAAAATAGGTTTAAACTTTCTTATTTATGATTTGGAGGATGGGAATACTAGAAAAGTTTCTGAAAGAGTGCCCCCCCCCCGCCACTAAACTTAATAAAACGGTAAGACTAGAAGGAAAAGATAGGCTTTTTTGTAAATCTTTAGCCTTTTTTTTTAATTTTTTTTTATTTTTTTTTAATCTTTAGCCTTTTTATACTTGATAATTAATAACTACTCAAACACTGTGCATAAAGTATGATGAAACAATTTTTTATATGTAGTCTTTTATACATACACTTGAGATTTATATTTATTTCTGGTAGGTAAGGTACAGCTTTCAAAATAAATCATTTTTATTTGAAATGCACCAGATAAAAAGGTGAAAAGAATTTTTAAAATCTAGTTATAAAATTCTCAGGAGCATAATCTGAGTTTGAAATTTAATAGGTGTGTGTTTGTAGATTCAGTACCTCTTACCAGTGTGACCAAGACACTGGTTGATACAGGGTATAAAGAGCAGTCTTCTTTTCCCCTCTCTGTTCTGAAGAGCCACATTAGTGCTCCCTGGGGGTTGGCTGTGGCTTTCGCTGGGTCTGCGATAAAAGTCAACTCTCCCTTTTTATTTTTAATTTTTTAAAATGATTTTATTTATTTGAGAGCATATGTGCACAAGCAGGGGAAGGGGTAGGGGGTTTGGGAAGGGAAAGGGAGAGAGAATCTGAAGCAGACTCTGCCCTGAGAAGCCTCACATGGGGCTCAGTCTTGGGACCTTGAGATCAGAACCTGAGCCAAAATCAAGAGTTGGTTTGCTTAACTGACTGAGCCACCCAGGTGCCCCAACCTCTCCCTTTTTTTTTTTTTTTTAAAGATTTGTTTATTTATTTGACAGAGATCACAAGTAGGCAGAGAGGCAGGCAGAGAGAGGAGGAGGAAGCAGGCTCCCCGCTGAGCAGAGAGCCCGATGCGGGGCTCGATCCCAGGACCCTGAGATCATGACCTGAGCCGAAGGCAGAGGCTTAACCCACTGAGCCACCCAGGTGCCCCCCAACCTCTCCCTTTTTAATTAAGACTCATTCTCCATGCTACAGATGTTGATTCCACGAGCACGTCCCAGTGAACAAACATGCTAGGTGCCGGATATGTCAGAATAGATGTGTGTGTAGTGGGATGGAGGATAGAGTACATTAAAGGTACAGGGAACGGCTTCTGTAAAAGAACTTGAAATAGCATGATAAGTAAGGGTGGAAAACTATAAATAGTTGCTAGAGCTAATTGACAGATATGATGCTGGGCAGCTATATAAAGGCCAGGTCATATATACTACATAAAGAAGTTTGCACTTCATTCTGTGGTGGTGGGACACCATGGGTAAGTGTGTCTATATGTTCAGTACCAGATTTATAACAAGTAGATATTATTTAACAATATTTAATTCTTCACAGTGTGTTTAATGTGACATCATGAATTTGAAATGACATAAAGTTAAGACTTCATAAATGTCACCTCACTTTAAAAGTAGATTAGTCTTAGGTTAGTCTTGATATTTTACTTAAGACTTTACACAATAATTTATAAACACTGTGTAGGAGTGCCAAGCCCATTGTGTATATGTCATATTAAATTCTCCCAGTGTCTTTTTCAAGAAACCCTCAAGAAATCCCCCAAAATAGAAATAATTGACCAGTATGCTCTGATCACACTGCAAAGTAGAAGTTAATAACTAAAAACATGTAAAAACAAAAAAAAAGTATCATCTGTAAATTACAACTCTAAATAATTTTTGGATCAAAGAGGAAGTAAAAAAAAATAGAAGAGGACAATGAAAACAAAATATATTAGAACCAGTGGGGTGTAGCTAAAACTGCATATATAGGAGGATTATTTATCTTAAATATCCATATTAATGAACAGAAAAGAATTAGAGTAAAAAATTGCCCTCTAACTCAAGGAGAGAAAAAAAAATCACATATATCCAAAGGGAGCAGAGGAAGGAGTTAATATAAGGTGTATAATGGCCTCTCAGATGTGTCTTATGAATGTGTTACATGGTGTATTAGTTTACTCTGGCTGCTGCAACAAATTACCACCAACTTGGTAGTGTAACAGAAATTTATTCTCATGGTTTTAGACGCAGGATGTCAGAAAGCAAGGTGTTGGCAGAAGCCGCGGTCCCTCCAGAGGCTCTGGGGGTGGACTGGTTCCTCACTTTCTCTTGCTTCTAGTGGCTGCCAGCATCCTACACTTATGGCTGATTTACTCCAGTCTCTGTCTTCAGGTCACTTTTTCCTTTTCTGTGTGTCTCATCTTTCTTTGTCTCTTAGAAGGATACTTGTGATGGCATGTAGAGACCACCTAGACAATGGAGGTTATTTCTTATTTCAAGATCCTTAAACGTAATCTGCAAAGATCCTTGTTTCAAGTAAAATAACTCACAAATTCTAGGGATTAGGACATGGATATGTCTTTGGGACCCGTAACAGATTACTACCTGCAGCAAAAAGGACTTTGCAAATGTGTTTAAGTTAAGAATCTTAACATGGGATTATTTTGGATATCTGGGTGGGCCCAAGGTATTCTCAGGGGTTCTTACAAGAAAGAAACAAGAGAATCAGAGTGACTAGTAGATGTGATGATGGAAGTAGGTTAGAGTGATACGTGGGAAGGCTGTGAGCTGAGGAATACAACTGGCCTCTAGAAGCTTTTGTAAGAAGAAAGAGATTTTCCCCATCTTCTCAAGGGACCAGCCCTGTGAACATCTTGACTTTAGGTCAATGATCTGTTAAGTTTCATTTGGAACAGAGCATGGGCACATAAAGAATTTATTGTTGTTGTTGTTTTGTTGTTGTTGTTTTGAGAGGGGGAGAGGGCAGACAGGAAGAAAGAGAATCTCAAGAGGCTGTACACCGAGCACAAAGCTGGACCTGGGCCCTATCCCACAACTCTGAGATCAGGTCCTAAACCAAAATCAAGACTGAACTACCTAGGCGCCCCAAAACATAAGAAATTCAAAGAACTGTAAGATTTGTTCAGCTCTGATGAAAGAAATACGAGAAACTGAATGAATTGGATAATATTTCTAGGAAGGTTGTAATTATACCTAGAAGACTGACTCTAGAAGAGTGAGAAAATGGAAACAGAGCAATTATAGAAGAAATAGAAAAACTTGTTAAAGAACAACAACCCTCCTTGCCATCCCAATCCATGAGACTGGATGATATATTGAAGAGGAAGTCTACCATGCCTTTATGAAAGGTGTAATACCAGTGCACTTAAATAGAATAGTGCAGAGAGTAGAAAAAGAAGGATCAGTTTCAAAAATTTTAAAAGATGCTAGCAAAACTTGGCAAAGATTGCACAAAGGATTGATTAGTCTCACAAATAGATATCAGTGTAAAGATCCTTTATTATTATTTTTTTGGTTGTTTTTTTTTTTTTACTGCCCCCTAAAAATCCTTTAAATATTAGTAGAATCCGAGGTTCATTAAAGAATAATGTACCATGATCAAGATGTGGTTATTTCCTCCCCCTCCTTGAAAGCAAAGATAATTCCTTTTATAAATCACCATATAAATAAAGCAAATGAAAAAATCTCATTTTGAAAAATCATTTGTTAAAATTCAACATCCATTCTTGATAGAGGAAATAAGTGGCTGTTTGCTTTAACCTGATATTAACCTGATAGTCTGTGTGTGTGTGTGTGTGTGTGTGGTGTGTGTATGTGGTGTGTTTCCAAAAGCCCGCACCATGATTACTGAACAAACACTGGACACGTCATCATTAACCAGAATAAAATAATGATACTCACCGGGAAGAAGGACTTCAGACGGGAAAGTGTTGCCTGTGTTGAGTCTTAAAAGATAAGTCCTTATTTACCAAGCTAATAGGTGAAAGGCTGTTCAAAAGAGAGGGGCTGAGTATTACAAAGGCATAACAATGTAAAAAAAGAAAGAGGAACTATTATCTAAATGATTGGACTTAAGCAAAGTTACAATTGGGCATATAAGCTCTGAAAATATATTCCCTGAAAACTTTTTTTTACTTCAGTATCCATGAGCTGCAGTTAATCCATGGATTAGTTTTGAGGTCAGTGCACAAGGTGAAAGTAACGCTTAGTTAAAAGTATCCCTGAAGGGATGCCTGGGTGGCTCAGTGGGTTAAGCTGCTGCCTTCGGCTCAGGTTATGATCCCAGGGCCGGGATTGAGTCCTGCATTGGGCTCTTTGCTTGGCAGGGAGGCTTTTCTCTCTCTGCCTCTGCCTGCTTGTGTCCTCTCACTCTCTCTCTCTCTCTCTGACAAATAAATAAAATCTTAAAAAAAGTATCCCTGAAAACCCTTTAAATTTTCTATGAAGAACAGAATAAAGGCATACTATCTTCATAAATCATCAGAGCTTTTTTCCAGCAATGAAATAGATTTGTTATTTTTTCATTTGAGTACCAGGTGACGTACATTGAGTTAGATTTTTTTGGAAGCTCTGTTTTATTAAAAATGCATGTCTTTAAACCATTTGAAATCCTACCCAGTGCTGAATAGGTATTGTTGAGTTTGCATGAATTAATCGCATATTAGACTGTGCTACTTACTCTGTAGCTGTTGTACAGAGAGATTGTAGTAGATACTTGTTTTCCTTTCTCAAGTTTTTGTTTTTGTTTTTTAAAATTTAGTATTATGTTTTTACAATAGGATTCTTTTTTTTGGGGGGAATCCTTTCCCCAGTCTGAGTTACTTAGGGATCAAGGAGGGTTTCTACCTCCTGTTGCAAGAATAAGGTCTATGACTCAAGACCTGACCAGATAGCACAGTACAGTTTGAACCGATGTTCAGGAGTAGGTAAATAGTCTTACATGGCCCAATTAAACTGAATCTGTGGTGGCTATGAGAAGGAAAGAGTGTAGGACAGTGGCCACCATGTGATGAGAAGGACTGTGGCTTGTGTGCTGTGATGTGGTGGAAGGAGGCTGGTCAGTAATTGGTTGAAAAGTTATATACTGCATGTGGATAGGTGTGGCTTATTCTCCTGTGAGGTGCGTTTTCTATATTCCTAAATGGGTTGTTCTGCTGGGTATAGTCTTCTGCATTCACCTAACCCCAACCCTGGTTGACAAGCTGAGGAAGGCCCTGCTTATTGTGGGAAGTAAAGACTTCCTTCTACTGTTGTCTGTGGCTGCTTTCCTTCTACAAAGGCAGAGTTGTGACAGGGAACATATGGTTCACAAAGCTTAAAGTATTATCTGGTCCTTCATAGAAAAAGTTTGCCAACTCCTGACTTAGTTCTTTTCAGCAGATGAAAATCATGCATGAACAAAAGCAAAATTCATGCTATGTTCAAGTTGTTCCTTAATATATCAATCACTTTGGAATAAACTTGTATTTTCAAAACAAATGTTATAGCAAAACCATATCTGAAACCTAAGATTTTATAATAAATATGAAGATTTATTTATTTTAGAGAGAAGTTGGGTCGGGGGAGGGGCATAAGAAGAGGGAGATGGGGGAAGAGCAGTATCCTCACTGAGTGGGGAGCCCCCACACCACACGGGGCCTGATCCCAGGACCCTGAGATCATGGCTTTAGCCGAAACCAGGAGTCAGATGCTTAACTGACTGAGCCCCTGAAGCTTAAGATTATAGCCACCATCTGGACAGCAGGACAAAGTGAACAAGTGAAGACACTTTTCCTGATAACATTGGAACCTGCTGAATCTTTCTGTGGTTGAAGTGAGGCCATCCTTAAGTAATTTCAGTTATATGAGCCAGTAAATTTCTTTCGTTTAGTCCAGTTTGAGTTATGTTTTCTACCATTTGCAATAGAATTCTTAAAAAAAAAACTTTTTTAGGGCGCCTGGGTGGCTCAGTGGTTAAAGCCTCTGCCTTCGGCTCGGGTCATGATCTCAGGGTTCTGGGATCAAGTCCCGCATCGGGCTCTCTGCTCAGCAGGGAGCCTGCCTCCTCCTCCTGTCTCTCTCTGCCTGCCTCTCTGCCTACTTGTGATCTGTCAAATAAATTAAAAAAAAAAAAAAAACTTTTTTAGGGTAGTTTTAGATTTACCAAAAGGTTACACACAGTACAGAGTTTCCATGGACCCTACATCCAGTTCCCCTTTTGTTAACATCTTACATTTAATGGTATGTTTGTTACATGTAATGAACTAATATTGATACATAATTGTTATCTGTGGTCCATACTTTATTTGAATCTTTAGTTTCTATATAATTTTTTTTTTCCTGTTCCAGGATACCAGATTACCTCTAGTCATCATTTTTCCATGGGCTCTTTTTGGTTGTGACAGTTTCTCAGACTTCCCATGGTTTTGGTGACCTTGACAGTTTTGATTAGTACTAGTAGGTTATTTTGTAAAAGTCCCTCAGTTTGAGTTTGTCTGACTTTTTTCTCATGGTTAGACTGGGGTTATGGGTTTTAGGGATGAGTACTACTGCAGTCTTCTTTTAAAAATTGCTTCTTGAGCAACAGGCATGGACAAGATAAGATAAACAAGAGGTAGGTTGTTTGTATCTTCAAGATTTTTATAATTTTTATTTAAAAACGTCATTAGTACACACCTCCCTCCAGCCTCAAACTAGAGTATATGGTGTCCTTCCCCGTCTCTTCCTGTCCTCGTTTACCACCTCAGTTGATCATCCCTGTAGTGTCATGTAATCTTTGATATTTTGGCTGTTACAGGGCACTGTATCTAATTAAAATAGATGTTTTTTTAAATGGCTTATGTAACATTATGAAAATGTTATGCTAGTAAAAAATGTTATCTACAACACAGAAATTTTATTGAAGAAAAGGGAAGCTGTTACATTTTCAGGAGATTTTAGTCTAATATTTATGTTTTAATAGTGCAGCATTCACTTAATGCAGCTGAGATAGGGCGCGTTATTTTCGACATGTCCTGCAAAGTGTTATTTAGTTAGGGTTGTAAGTGTGCTGGGATGACTCTTGGACTCTTGTATCAGTTACTTTTCTCCGTTGTTGTACTGCATCTGCCAACTGCAAGGAATTTCAGTATATTGTTAGATACTGTCATTTGCCTTTAGCAAGTAATTCTGACAAATGAAAGATTAAAATTGAGCTGCTATAGGTAGTAAACCACATCCTTTGTGTCAGATGAAATACCTCCTGGGGTATTTTTCTGGTTTGACTGAAGCAGTGATTTTGTCCATTTTCTGTGAAATATGAATTTCGTTGAGCATAACAGCATGTTAGTGCCTGAGGGGCATCTCTTGATTACCTTGTATCTCAATTTACATCATTTAAATTTCAAATAGTAGAACTATCAAGTGAGTTAAAACATTTGAGGCTTAGACAAATAAAAATTCATGGATTCTTTAAGTGTACTATATTTTATTTGAAATGTACTGTTATGAAATATAAACCTTTGATAGAGTTTGGAGAATAAAATAAGACATTATATATATTTTGGGGGACAACTAGAGAAAGACCAAATAAAAATACTATTTGAGACCCAAATTAATCATGTCTGGTAGTCCAAATAAGGTTTCTTTATAGGTAAAATGGACAGTTTTTTAGCCCTGAAATTAAACCGTTGTTGGCTTTTTTTTTTTTTTTTTAGATTTTATTTATTTATTTGAGACCGTGATGGAGAGCAGGTGAGCATGAGAGTGGGGAGAGGGAGAAGCAGGCTCCCCACTGAGCAGGGAGCCTGATGCTGGTAGGCTCTATCCCAGGACCCTGGGATCATGACCTGTGCTGAAGGCAGATGCTCAACTGACCTAGCCACCCAGGCCCCCCCATCCCCTTTTTTGCCTTATAAGTATTCTGGATCATGGATCTATAAGAACATAAACTTAGGGCACCTGGGTGGCTCAGTGGGTTAAGCCTCTGCCTTCGGCTCAGGTCATGATCCCAGCATCCTGGGATCGAGTCCCGCATCGGGCTCTCTGCTCAGCGGAGAACCTGCTTCCTCCTCTATCTCTCTCTCTGCCTGCCTCTCTGCCTACTTGTGATCTCTCTCTGTGAAATAAATAAAATCTTTAAAAAAAAAAAAGAACATAAACTTAAGTATATAACATGATAGGAACTTTCCTAGAGCATTTTGTACAAGCATACCTTGCTCTAATTGTCATCTAGAGTGTTTACAGTGGTAGTATGTTGCATATACTATAGTAGCTATAACGTACCAATTGTGGTAGATTCATGCAGCATTTAAATAAGAACTGTTAATGGAGAAATAAGTATAAATTAAGGTAAGTTAAGTGGTACGGTTAGTAACAGTGTAAATGTTATTGGTACAACTTTATTGTGAATAATTTCCCCCAGTAGACCCAAGAATTTCAAAATAAAGAAGTCAGAAGGTGGTGACTTTCTTGCGGGTGGCTGGAGATCTGAGCCAAGAAAATAAAACTTGCTACATGTGTGTATTATAAACCCCATGATTTTGCTTTCCTTTACTACAACGAGGGCCTTATTTGCTAACGAGGCAACCAGTGAGAGGGTGTAGTTGGTGGCTACATTGCTAGCACTGTTCATTCAGCCTCTTAGTAATCACAACTGATGTACAGCACTTCATATTTGAATTGATCAGTTTGAATTAATTGTAAGTTATAGGGTTAGCAATGGCTATTTATACAATTTTAATACTCTTCATTTAGGAATGCTGTTTCTTTTGCTTGGATCACCAATCATTTCAGAAAGAAAACCTATATATCATTTTGGGAGTGTGTAATTTTTGTGCTTATTTCTTTCTTATGTAAATACCTGATCATTAAGCAACTGGCCTGTCAAATAAATAGAATCAACTGAAGAATTTCAAATGCATATTCTAGGTTCTGGTCTCTGGAAATCCAGTGGGTCTTTGTGGGTTTGGGAGAATCTGTACTTTTTTTTTAGCTACTCCTGTGATTCTGATGTCCGGTCAAGTTTATGGGTCAGCCATAGTTTGTGTAATTCTCTGATATTGGTTTTAAAACATTTTTATACAGTTTTTGCTATACTGTAATGTATATGTTTCTGAAAAATCTTGTGCTTTTACAAATCATGTACTAAAAAGGTCTGGTAAAAATAGAGTTGTACAAATCACTCAGAATCTCTACAGCTCTGTACCCAGAGTACTAATAAAATCAACAACAATCCTAATAATAACAGCGCAGTTAAAAAGACAATGTCAAATTGCTAAGGAAATATTACATTAAATATAGGATTTTATCTTAGAAAAAAAAGGTGATGGTTACTTGATAGTAACCATGATGGTTACCATGATGGCAAGGGGTGTCATGAAGCATTGAAATTGCTGAATTACAGAGACAAGGGCAAAGTATGCAAAAATGAGGAAGTAGCATGCAAAAGCCCTACCAGACACAGTGTGGGACCAAGTTGAGAACAGCATCAGAATGGTGTGAATGGGCATTATGTACAGTACAATGAGCCCCTGCATTTGGGGCTCCATATGGTCGTGAACTTCCTGTTCTACTGGATGTATCTGACTGAAAACATTAATGTGTGGGGAAAAAAATATTACATATAACCTGAATATGATCTGATCCGTGTTACAGAAATGTGTTCTAGCAGAAGAGATCATACTTAATGATCATTTTGGGAAACTGTGTAGTGATCATATCTAGAGTCGGTCTCCCAGCTCTACCCTTGTGTCCTGGGGCAAATCACTTATCCTTTTAATGCCTATTTCTCTTCTATTTTAAAAAGTATTTTGAAAGTGTTTTTCAAAATATTGTAGGACCGCAGACAGGAGAATGCTTTGGACTGGGGAATAATTTGAAAATTTTTTGGTGGAGGAGATATTTTAGCTGTTCCTTCACAAATAACCTAAGAGATAAATACCACTTATAGATTATGTGATCTTGGGCAAGCCTCAGTTCCCTTATATGGAATATAGGGGATAGTGTTGTTTTCTTGATCACACCACTAGATTTTTGTGGGTATCAGAATTAAAATGAGATACTTTCTGAAAGTTTACTATACAATTAATTGTAAGGTAGGAAAAGGAAACACGAGTTTTTCTTTCTTTCTTTCTTTCTTTCTTTTTTTTAAAGATTTTATTTATTTGTTAGAGAGTGAGTGAGTGCACAAGCAGGGTAATGGCAGGCAGAGGGAGAGGAGGAAGCAGACTCCCCGTTGAACAGGGAGCCCAATGTGGGACTCGATCCTGGAACCCTGGGATCATGACCTGAGCTGAAGGCAGACGCTTAACTGACCGAGCCACCTGGGTGTCCTGGAAACATGAATTTCTACAGTTTAGTTTACTTTCTGACTTCAGATGAGGTGGTCTTTGAGATTTTGTCTAACTTTGAAAGTAGTTGAATTTCTCACATTTTTGTAAGTGCGAATCGTTTCAAGTTCTGTGTGTTCTCTGACACAGATATTTCTCTGGTCCTTTATTTTTTTCAGCATTAAGTAACCATTGGCCAAATTCTCCTTTACTGTTATAGACATTACACCAAATACTCAGACAAATGTTCCTGATTTCAGAGATTATAGCCTAATAGGAATGTCAATCAACCTAAGAATTACCCCCCTCCCCCCATATTGATTCACATCTAGTGTCTGTGCAGTTGAGAATTCTGACACCTTGGTGTTATTTCCAGAATGTTTTGAATAATTTTCTGATGTCCCCAGATAACCTGGTTAATGTTTTATGTCATCTGTGAAATTTTTAAAAAATTTTATTTATTTGAGAAAGAGAGAGAGTGGAGGAGCATGAGCAGAGGGAGTGGCAGAGGGAGAGGAAGAAGCAGACTCCCCACTGAGCAGGGAGCCTGATTCAGGGCTTGATCCCAGGACCTTGGGATCATGATCTGAATCGGAAGCAGATGCTTGATTGACTGAGCCAGGCGCACCTCATCTGTGAATTTATAAACAGTTACAAGTTTACTTTTTGCCCTCCTCTTTTTTACCTTCACATTTTGCCCTTAACTGACCAGAGACTCCATTTCATCTAGGTCTTCCTCCCCATCCCTGCTTAAAACTAACTTCTTTTGTGTTGCCAATTTTAATGAAATTAAGTTCTGAATAAAATAATTTTCAACTTAAGGTTTGAATACTGAACAAGCTTGATACTCTCAAAGATAATTCGCTTTTAAATTGTTGTTAATCAAAATAAATCTCTAAATAGGTTATGAGTCAGTTCTATTAACGAATGTGTGCATTTTTTTGAACTGTTTGGGGATAGAAAAAAGGATTGGCAATTTCTGTTTTAGCCACACTTGAAGGAACATCCTTAGTTTTTTCCTTGGAAAACAATGCCGTGACCATATTTTCTTGTTGCCTACTCATTTCCTGTAATATGTTACACCTGTATTTATTATTAAGCTCTTGAATATTAGAACTGCTGTGTAGTTATCGGAAAGTTATAATGAATTAAATTCTCAGTGCTTTTTCTTTTAAAAGTTTAGTTCCCTAAAATCTGTGTTTTTGATGTAAGATTCCCACCCTTCCCTTGGCTTAATTTCTTTTTGTCATTTGCTTTGAAATATGTCAGAATGCTTTAAAAATAGTAAACTGCTGTACTAGTCTAAGGTGGCATTTTTATTGTGCTTTTATCTGTTTTTTATTTTATATTTGAAAAATGACAGAGTGGATGGTGATCCTTGCCTGCTTTGATGCTGGCAGAGAAACCAGTGCATGATGAATTGTCTTCCATTTGTTCATTAAGAACTCCTTGTTAGTGTGTGGATATAGTTGATAATTGTAGAATCTTTTCCTATTTTAACTGTTCTTTGGCTTGTAGATTTTGATACACTGGCCAAATAGTAACAGTGTTTTCTCGGATGGATGGAGAGGAGACTGTCTAATTCTTGGCAAACTCTGTTGGTACTGTTGGTACTGACACATTGGATTTGCAAGCTCATGAAGATGTTTATTCCCCTGTATGTGAATCGGTGTTTTCTAAGATAGGCAGCCCGTTACATAGGTGAATCTTTGACCTCTTGATTCCTACTAATCTTTCGTTTTCAAATGTTTAAGAGTTTGTGAATTAAGTTTAGTGTACTAGGCTTTGGTGTTATTTCTCTATTTTAGCTTTATTCATCTAGTTGATAGTTTATTCCAGGATCTCAGTTGTTTCTAATACCTGCCCAGATAGGAGCCCTTATAGTTACTGTCCTTTCCTTTAAGGATATTCCATAGTTCATACAGCTTTTAGGTTGCCCTTCTAAAATGATAGGGACTGAGTCGTGGCAAACATGCTGGGTTGAGTTTTAGTACTAGTCAGAGATTGTCCAGATTTGTGCAGATACTGCCGATGAACTTAGTAGATCATGTAGGGGATGTCGTAATGTCTTGGATGCAGTACAGGATGCAAGAGCCCATGTAGGTTAGAAGTCAGAACAACATTTGAAACCTGTAAATGTGCGTTGCCTCGTACAGCTGTCCCACTCATACCTTTTTAAGTCATTGCAAGAATATATTCTCTATGGCCCTTTGAGTACTTTTGTTTTTATATTTATAATATTTTACCATTTTTTTTTTGTTCATTTGATTAGTATTTATTTTAGAAGCCTGGTTGTTGAGGCAGAAAGTATCAAACTAAAGCATTCCATACAGCTTTTTTCTTTTTTAAAAGATTTTATTTATTTATTTGAGAAAAAGAGTGAGAGAGAGCATGAGAGGGGAGAAGATCAGAGGGAGAAGCAGACTCCCCGCAGAGCTGGGAGCCCGATGCGGGATTCGATCCCGGGACTCCGGGATCATGACCTGAGCTGAAAGCAGTGACTTAACCAGCTGAGCCACCCAGGCGCCCCTCATTCCATATAGCTTTTGAGAATTAATGCCTGTGGGGCACCTGGGATCGAGCCCCACATCGAGCTCTCTGCTCAGCAGGAAGCCTGCTTCCCCCTCTCTCTCTTTGCCTGCCTCTCTCTGCCTACTTGTGATCTCTGTCAAATAAATAAATGACATCTTCAAAAAAAAAAAAAGAATGCCTGTAGAGATGCCTCGGTGGCTGTGGGTTAAGCATCTGCCTTTGGCTCAGGTTGTGATCTCAGTTCTGGGATTGAGCCCTAAGTCAGGCTCTCTGCTCAGCAGGGAGTCTGCCTCTCCCTTTCCCTCTGCCCCTCTTCCTGCTAGTGCTCACCCATGCACCGACACTCTCTTTCTCTCTCTCAAATAAATAAATAAATAAAATCTTTAAGAAAAAGAATTATTGCCTGTAAAGGAAATATGAGAGCTAGAGGAGCCTGTAGAACCAGACTGAGTGTTAGAGAATACACAGGATTTGGTTTCTTCAACAAACGCATGACAAAAGTAAAGGAGGAGAGGGAACCTTAAAATCACAAGGGACTTACGAGACTTATTAACTATAATACCACCGTGTGTGGACTTTGTGATTCAAACAAACCAACTTAGAAAAAAAGTCCATGAGAAATGGAAAGCCTGGTGCATTGACTACATATTTATGATATTAAGGCATTATTGGCTAATTGCCTTAGGTGAGATAATGATATTTTAGTAATTTAAGAGTCCTTATCTCATGAAAATGTTTATTCTCCTACAGAAGTTTAACATTTTTTAGTAGATCCAGAATGTGGATTCATGAAATTTCTTTCTTTTATTATACCTTCTGGGTTGTTTTTTGTTTGTTTGTTTGTTTGTTTTTTTTTTAGCACTTATTTACAAATGTTGTGGTACATAGATACTTTATATATCTGGTTTCATCTGATCACTTCAATTGCAGTATAATTGGGCATGGTTATTCTGATCAGATGAGGAAATTGAACTTAAGAGATCTCGAGCAAATTGCCTGAGTTTACATAGGTAATAAGTGGCACAGAGGAATTTGAGTCATCTTAACTTCATTAAATTAAAAGAAAAAATCCAACATTATTTCCTAAATGGAAACCATGGATTCTCAGAAATAGTACTGTTGTTTTCAAGTTGCTTTGTATATTTAACTTGAATACTACTTAAAATAGTGAAACAGTATCTTAATAAATTACAAATCAATACATAACAAGTTAGTTCAGTTCTTAAACATGCTTAATTTACCACAAGGATGTAGTGATATAATTTGAAGATTCTGAATTGACACTTAAGAAATATTATTATTTTGAAGTACTTTTTCAGAGATTATCAAATATACTTTGCATTTACTACATCTTTTGAAAATACCACATGAAAAGCACCACAGATGATAATATTAATGTCTGGCTTTAGCCAAATAAGAAGAAATAGGCAGATAATCAATTTCAAATTAATGTGTCATTCAAACTTAAATATAAACCTGTGTATCTTTTAAAGAGCTATCTCCATTAACTTTTTACTTCTCTATTATAGTTTACTCATGAAAAGATTTACATTATTATTATTTTTGTAATTAATAAAATTTACCAGAACTAATTTCTATAACAATGGGTAATGGGAAAAAAATACCTGTTTGCTGAAATAAAGCTAAATGAGCAGATAAGAACTTAATTCTCCTTGCTAAGAAAATAAAATTAAAGAATTATTGATACCAGGAGTAGAAGTACACTTATTTGGAGATACATCAGAATAATATGCCTCAGATTCACATTTACTAGTATGGGTTTAGCTTCTGTTATTTGAGGACAGGCTGATTGTGCTTTGAGGAAAATACTTGGAATTTTATAAGTAGTTGGATGTTCTCTAGGACATGAAGGAACTTGCTGTTGTTGGCTCCCACTGTGACTCTTGCCAGCCTTGTCAGCTGATAGTAAGGGAGCGAGTGGTATGAAATAGGTTTCAGGCTGCCAAAATTTAGTTGGGTTGCAAATCAACATGCACTAGAGTGAGCCATCCAGGTAACGATACTAGTAGGTAAAAGCATTTGAATTATTGACATTTTTTCTAGTATATTGTGGGAGAGACTCCACTAAATTATGTTATGCCATACCCTGAACTTTTTAAAAAAAGATTTGATTCATTGATTTATAACACAGCAGGGGGAGGGTCAGAGAGAGAGGGAGAGAGAGAGAATCCCAAGCAGAATACATACTGATCACAAGTCTTGATGTGGGCTTGATCCCATAACCCCAAGATCACAACCCGAGCCTAAATCAAGAGTTGGGCCATTAACCGACTGAGCCACCCAGGCACCCTACCCTGAGCTTTTCAGGCATGCAGACTTAGTACAGCTGTTGTTTTTTTTTTCTTTTTGCTTAGCCCTAATTTAATTTTTTTCCCCTAGTGATTTCATCCTGGTCTCTCCCAGATCTTCTACTAAGATAGAGTTTACTTGAATCATTTGCTTTCTCCCCTGATTATTACTTATTAAATTTACATTTGACATTTTTCTTTGCAATATCATTAACATTAGGAGGCAGTCTGGTTACAGGAATTACTAGAAGTACTGTACATAAATTTTCGTTTTTGCCAAGACTATAGTTTTCTAAGGCCCTAAACTTATAAAAGTAATGTAAAGACTTTTTATTCTCTATACCTCACTGCTTATGACATTATCAGTGAGAATTCTAGCTCAGAAAATAATTTCTTTAATTCAGCATTATATTAAAGAATATGGAATCTTTATTGTCTTTATAAAGCCTTTATAAAGCTTTATAAAGTTGTAGCATAATTAGTTCTTAATTTTTGACACTGTGCTTTTACTTACTACTTTTTTAGCATTGTTTTCATTTAACCATTACTTATAGATGTTGTATTTTAGTGGCCTCAAACTCATTGCTAGAAGAATTATGACATTTCAGAGTTTAACTTTGTTAACAATAGTATAGTTTTATTTTATCTGTATTTTGAAACACCATTTTAAGTAGTGTGTCAGATCAGTGAGGATATCTTGAGATCTCTGGATTGTGATGAAGCAAGTGTTTTTGTTTTGTTTATTTATAGAGTCTACTAATGGAATGCTCATGCTAAGACAACTTGCCTGTTCTGTGTACCCATGGCTAGGTAGTTGTATGAATTGTTCTCTTCAGTCTCTGATGAATTTCATTTGGAAGAATATGTTAATGCAGATACCATGTTCTTTTTCCCTTGTGCAACAGCACCTTGAACTCTTGAGTTTTGGAACAAAGTATTCTTGGGTTAGATTTTATGAACTTTTGAAAGGGAAACAGTGAAACAAGGTGATGTGGTATATGAATTTGACAGTAAGCAGATGCTGTCTTTGCACTTACAGTAGAGGCATTAGGTTTCTTTATTAATGAGGTGCAAATTCCATAGATTTTGGTTCTTCTTTGAGGAGGGATTAAATTCACACTGTAGAGGAGGAATTAAATTTATATTAATTCCTATTGCAGATTTACATCATGATTCTGAGATTCCGATATATGAAGAACTTCTAAGTTTCCTTATTCAGCCCACGTTAATTGTTTTTGCTTTACTCCTTTGCTATTTTACTTGTTCCTGTTCATCATCATTTTAGATTTGCCTTGGGGTGTGCAAGAAGATTGCCTTATTTATGCATACTGACTTTATTTATTTATTTATTATTTTTTTGGATTATTTTAAATTTTATTTTTTTATAAACATATATTTTTATCCCCAGGGGTACAGGTCTGCAAATCGCCAGGTTTACACACTTCACAGCACTCACCATAGCACATACCCTCCCCAATATCCATAACCCCATCCCCCCTCTCCCAACCCCCCTCCCCCCATCAACCCTCAGTTTGTTTTGTGAGATTAAGAGTCACTTATGGTTTGTCTCCTTCCCAATCCCATCTTGTTTTATTTACTCTTCTCCTACCCCCTTAACCCCCCATGTTGCATCTCCTCTCCCTCATATCAGGGAGATCATATGATAGTTGTCTTTCTCCGATTGACTTATTTTGCTAAGCATGATACCCTCTAGTTCCATCCACGTTGTCGCAAATGGCAAGATTTCATTTCTTTTGATGGCTGCATAGTATTCCATTGTGTGTATATACCACATCTTCTTTATCCATTCGTCTGTTGATGGACATCTAGGTTCTTTCCGTAGTTTGGCTATTGTAGACATTGCTGCTATAAACATTCGGGTGCACGTGCCCCTTCGGATCACTACGTTTGTATCTTTAGGGTAAATACACAGCAGTGCAATTGCAGGGTCATAGGGTAGTTCTATTTTCAACATTTTGAGGAACCTCCATGCTGTTTTCCAGAGTGGTTGCACCAGCTTGCATTCCCACCAACAGTATAGGAGGATTCCCCTTTCTCCGCATCCTCGCCAGCATCTGTCATTTCCTGACTTGTTAATTTTAGCCATTCTGACTGGTGTGAGGTGATATCTCATGGTGGTTTTGATTTGTATTTCCCTGATGCCGAGTGATATGGAGCACTTTTTCATGTGTCTGTTGGCCATCTGGATGTCTTCTTTGCAGAAATGTCTGTTCATGTCCTCTGCCCATTTCTTGATTGGATTATTTGTTCTTTGGGTGTTGAGTTTGCTAAGTTCTTTATAGATTTTGGACACTAGCCCTTTATCTGATATGTCATTTGCAAATATCTTCTCCCATTCTGTCAGTTGTCTTTTGGTTTTGTTCACTGTTTCCTTTGCTGTGCAAAAGCTTTTGATCTTGATAAAATCCCAAAAGTTCATTTTTGCCCTTGCTTCCCTTGCCTTTGGTGATGTTCCTAGGAAGATGTTGCTGCGGCTGAGGTCGAAGAGGTTGCTGCCTGTGTTCTCCTCGAGGATTTTGATGGATTCCTTTCTCACATTGAGATCCTTCATCCATTTTGAGTCTATTTTCGTGTGTGGTGTAAGGAAATGATCCAATTTCATTTTTCTGCATGTGGCTGTCCAATTTTCCCAACACCATTTATTGAAGAGGCTGTCTTTTTTCCATTGGACATTCTTTCCTGCTTTGTCGAAGATGAGTTGACCATAGAGTTGAGGGTCCATTTCTGGGCTCTCTATTCTGTTCCATTGATCTATGTGTCTGTTTTTGTGCCAGGACCATGCTGTCTTGATGATGACAGCTTTGTAATAGAGCTTGAAGTCCGGAATTGTGATGCCACCAACTTTGGCTTTCTTTTTCAATATTCCTTTGGCTATTCGAGGTCTTTTCTGGTTCCATATAAATTTTAGGATTATTTGTTCCATTTCTTTGAAAAAAAAAATGGATGGTACTTTGATAGGAATTGCATTAAATGTGTAGATTGCTTTAGGTAGCATAGACATTGTCACAATATTTATTCTTCCAATCCAGGAGCATGGAACATTTTTCCATTTCTTTGTGTCTTCCTCAATTTCTTTCATGAGTACTTTATAGTTTTCTGAGTATAGATTCTTAGTCTCTTTGGTTAGGTTTATTCCTAGGTATCTTATAGTTTTGGGTGCAATTGTAAATGGGATGGACTCCTTAATTTCTCTTTCTTCTGTCTTGTTGTTGGTGTAGAGAAATGCAACTGATTTCTGTGCCTTGATTTTATATCCTGACACTTTACTGAATTCCTGTACAAGTTCTAGCAGTTTTGGAGTGGAGTCTTTTGGGTTTTCCACATATAGTATCATATCATCTGCAAAGAGTGATAGTTTGACTTCTTTGCCGATTTGGATGCCTTTAATTTCCTTTTGTTGTCTGATTGCTGAGGCTAGGACTTCTAGTACTATGTTGAATAGCAGTGGTGATAACGGACATCCCTGCCGTGTTCCTGGCCTTAGTGGAAAAGCTTTCAGTTTTTCTCCATTGAGAATGATATTTGCTGTGGGTTTTTCATAGATGGCTTTGATAATATTGAGGTATGTGCCGTCTATCCCTACACTTTGAAGAGTTTTGATCAGGAAGGGATGCTGTACTGTGTCAAATGCTTTTTCAGCATCTATGGAGAGTATCATATGGTTCTTGTTCTTTCTTTTATTAATGTGTTGTATCACATTGATTGATTTGCGGATGTTGAACCAACCTTGCAGCCCTGGAATAAATCCCACTTGGTCGTGGTGAATAATCCTTTTAATGTACTGTTGAATCCTATTGGCTAGTATTTTGGCGAGAATTTTTGCATCTGTGTTCATCAAGGATATTGGTCTGTAGTTCTCTTTTTTGATGGGATCCTTGTCTGGTTTTGGGATTAAAATGAGTTTGGAAGTTTTCCTTCTATTGCTATTTTTTGGAACAGTTTCAGGAGAATAGGAATTAGTTCTTCTTTAAATGTTTGGTAGAATTCCCCTGGGAAGCCATCTGGCCCTGGGCTTTTGTTTGTTTGGAGATTTTTGATGACTGTTTCAATCTCCTTACTGGTTATGGGTCTGTTCAGGCTTTCCATTCCTTCCTGGTTCAGTTGTGGTAGTTTATATGTCTCTAGCTATGCATCCATTTCTTCCAGATTGTCAAATTTGTTGGCGTAGAGTTGCTCATAGTATGTTCTTATGATTGTCTGTATTTCTTTGGTGTTCGTTGTGATCTCTCCTTTTTCATTCATGATTTTATTTATTTAGGTCCTTTCTCTATTCTTTTTGATAAGTCTGGCCAGGGGTTTATCAATCTTATTAATTCTTTCAAAGAACCAGCTCCTAGTTTCGTTGATTTGTTCTATTGTTTTTTTGGTTTCTATTTCATTGATTTCTGCTCTGATCTTTATGATTTCTCTTCTCCTGCTGGGTTTAGGGTTTCTTTCTTGTTCTTTCTCCAGCTCCTTTAGGTGTAGGGTTAGGTTGTGTACCTGAGACCTTTCTTGTTTCTTGAGAAAGGCTTGTACCGCTATATATTTTCCTCTCAGGACTGCCTTTGTTGTGTCCCACAGATTCTGAACCGTTGTGTTTTCATTATCATTTGTTTCCATAAATTTTTTCAATTCTTCTTTAATTTCCTGGTTGACCCATTCATTCTTTAGAAGGATGCTGTTTAGTCTCCATGTATTTGGGTTCTTTCCAAATTTCCTCTTGTGATTGAGTTCTAGCTTCAGAGCATTGTGGTCTGAAAATATGCAGGGAATGATCCCAATCTTTTGATACTGGTTGAGACTTGATTTAGGACCAAGAATGTGATCTATTCTGGAGAATGTTCCATGTGCACTAGAGAAGAATGTGTATTCTGTTGCTTTGGGATGAAATGTTCTGAATATATCTGTGATGTCCATCTGGTCCAGTGTGTCATTTAAGGCCTTTATTTCCTTGTTGATCTTTTGCTTGGATGATCTGTCCATTTCAGTGAGGGGAGTGTTAAAATTCCCTACTATTATTGTATTATTGTCGATGTGTTTCTTTGATTTTGTTATTAATTGGTTTATATAGTTGGCTGCTCCCACGTTAGGGGCATAGATATTTAAATTGTTAGATCTTCTTGTTGGATAGTTCCTTTGAGTATGATATAGTGTCCTTCCTCATCTCTTATTATAGTCTTTGGCTTAAAATCTAATTGATCTGCTATAAGGATTGCCACTCCTGCTTTCTTCTGATGTCCATTAGCATGGTAAATTCTTTTCCACCCCCTCACTTTAAACCTGGAGGTGTCTTTGGGTTTAAGACGAGTTTCTTGTAGGCAACATATAGATGGGTTTTGTTTTTTTATCCATTCTGTTACCCTGTGTCTTTTGATTGGGGCATTTAGCCCGTTAACATTCAGGGTAAGTATTGAGAGGTATGAATTTAGTGCCATTGTATTGCCTGTAAGGTGACTTTTATTGTATATTGTCTCTGTTTCTTTCTGATCTACTACTTTTAGGGTCTCTCTTTGCTTAGAGGACCCCTTTCAATATTACCTGTAGAGCTGGTTTGGTATTTGCAAATTCAGTTTTTGTTTGTCCTGGAAGCTTTTAATCTCTCCTTCTATTTTCAATGATAGCCTAGCTGGATATAGTATTCTTGGCTGCATGTTTTTCTCATTTAGTACTCTGAATATATCATGCCAGCTCTTTCTGGCCTGCCAGGTCTCTGTGGATAAGTCTGCTGCCAATCTAATACTTTTACCATTGTACGTTACAGACTTCTTTTCCCGGGCTGCTTTCAGGATCTTTTCTTTGTCACTAAGACTTGTCAATTTTACTATTAGGTGACGGGGTGTGGACCTATTCTTATTGATTTTGAGGGGGGTTCTCTGAACCTCCTGGATTTTGATGCTTGTTCCCTTTGCCATATTGGGGAAATTCTCTCCAATAATTCTCTCCAACATACCTTCTGCTCCCCTCTCTGTTTCCTCTTCTTCTGGAATCCCAATTATTCTAATGTTGTTTCGTCTTATGGTGTCACTTATCTCTCGAATTCTCCCCTCGTGGTCCAGTAGCTGTTTGTCCCTCTTTTGCTCAGCTTCTTTATTCTCTGTCATTTGGTCTTCTATATCGCTAATTCTTTCTTCTGCCTCATTTATCCTAGCAGTGAGAGCCTCCATTTTTGATTGCACCTCATTAATAGCTTTTTTGATTTCAACTTGGTTAGATTTTAGTTCTTTTATTTCTCCAGAAAGGGCTTTTATATCTCCCGAGAGGGTTGGTTTAATATCTTCCATGCCTTTTTCAAGCCCGGCTAGAACCTTGAGAATCGTCATTCTGAACTCTATATCTGACATATTACCAATATCTGTATTTTTTAGGTCCCTAGCCTTTGGTACTGCTTCTTGTTCTTTTTTTTGTGGTGAATTTTTCCACCTTGTCATTTTGTCCAGATAAGAGTATATGAAGGAGCAAGTAAAATAGTAAAAGGGTGGTAACAAGCCCAGGAAAATATGCTTTAGCCAAATCAGAAGAGATCCCAAATCGTGAGGGGGGACAAAGAGGACAAAAAGGGGTTCAGAAAGAAAAAAAAAAAAAGAAACTATTAAAAAAAGAAAGCCGATAAAGAAAAAAATATAAAAAGGAAAAAAATATATATATTAGATAAACTATTTAAAAAAAGTTAAAAAAGAAAATGGTAAAAGTTAAAAAAATTTAGCAGAAGAAGAGAAAAAAAAGTGAAAAAGAAAAAAAAATTAAATTAACTGCAAGGCTAAAGAATCATGGGGAGAAAGCCATGAGTTCCGTGCTTTGCTTTCTTCTCCTCTGGAATTCTGCCGCTCTCCTTGGTATTGGAACTGCACTCCTTGGTAGGTGAACTTGGTCCTGGCTGGGTTTCTCGTTGATCTTCTGGGGGAGGGGCCTGTTGTAGTGATTCTCAAGCGTCTTTGCCCCAGGCGGAGTTGCACCGCCCTTACCCGGTGCCGGGCTGAGTAATCTGCTCGGGTTTGATGGGTTTGCTTTCGGGAGCTTTTGTTCCCTGAGCGCTTTCTGTAGAGTTTTGGAAGACAGGAATGAAGATGGCGGCCTCCCGGTCTCTGGCCCGGAGGAGCCGAGAGCCCAGGGCCCTACTCCTCAGTGTGCCCTCAGAGAACAGCGCCCAATGACTCCCGTCACCCTGGCCTCCGGCCGCGCTCCGAGCTGACCGAGCCTGCGACCTGTTCAAGGCAACCCCGAGCTGAGAGTCACTCCTCGGCTCTGTCTCTGTAGCCAGCTTCCCCGTTCTAGTACCGGTAAGCTCTGCGACACTCAGACACCCCCGGTCCTTCTGTGACCCTGTGGGACCTGAGGCCGCGCTGACCCCGCCTGGGCTTCAGCCCAGTTAAGCCTCTGGAGCGATGTCCCTCAGTGGAACAGACTTTTAAAAGTCCCGATTTTGTGCTCCGTTGCTCTGCCGCTTGCCGGGAGCCGGCCCCTCCCCCCGCGGTCTATCTTCCCGTAGCTTTGGATTCACTTCTCCGCCAGTCCTACCTTTCAGATAGTGGTTGATTTTCTGTTTCTAGAATTGCTGTTCTTCTTCTCTTCAATCTCTCGTTGGATTTGTAGGTGTTTGCAATCTTTAGATAAGCTATCTAGCTGATCTCCTGCTACCTGAAGTAGTCTCAGCCTGCTACTTCTCCGCCATCTTGACTCCTCCTCCTGACTTTATTTTTGAACTTAAATTTCCTAAGCTTGGCACTTATATTTTTCTGTTGTTCACTTGTATGTATTTATTCAGTAAGCATTTATTATTGATGTCTATGGTATATGAGATGGCAGAAATTAGCATTCAACTATGCAAGAGAAAAACTATGGAATGAATCTTTTAACTTATGAGTTAACTTGTTTAAAACTAAAAAATTAAATTGCTAACACATTTTTATGTTAGAAATTAAAAACATTGTAGATAAAGAAGAAAGTAAAAATTACTCGGTGTTTTTGTTATATGATCTCCTATGTGTTTAATATATATATATACTATTTTTCTTATAATAATAACATATAGATTAATAATAATATACAATAATTATTATAATAATTAATGATTAATAATAATTAATAATAATATAGATTAATAATTTAATCTATATAGTGTTTCTAATTTTTATTTTTCAGTTACTGATACCAGACAGACTATAGCACTATGGTTAAAAATTGTGTTGAAGAAGTCTGATTTAGTAGACTGAGTTTCAGTATTTTTCTTCAATCAGTATTTACATGGAATGAAGATTCTAGAATGTGTATCAATTGATGGTAGTTACTAATTCAGTGAAAACATAGCCTGAGATTATATATTTGTTGAAGGCAGTATTCTACATTATAATAAATATTAACACATTTTAAAACTTGAATACCAGAAAGTATGCTTTTAATCTTTGCTTGATTGACTAAGGATATATAATTTTAAAACAATAGTTGATTTTAGTTAAATTTTGAGTGAGTTTGTGCATATATTCGGGAAATTTCCACTAAAAAAATCACTCATTAAGGAGATTGGAAATGTCATGGTGAGCTGTCTTATGATCTAATTTTATATGTATTTTGTAATCCTTATGTTAATGTATTAAGGGGAGTATATGAGCTTTTGGTTCTAATTTTTGATTTTCCATCCACATTCATGAAAGGGATTCAAATAAGTTGAATATTATCTCCTAGTTGAGACTTGTTTCCTTTTATTTATTAGATTACTACTCTCTTTTAAAATAGTGGTAAAAATTACAAAGCGATATAACTGACGAAAGCCAAATTAAAGCCAAATTAAAGATTAAATATCTTGTTTCTCAATTTTTATATAATTACAACAATAAAAACATTCCATGGTTGTAGTGATGATGAGCATGATGGCTATCATTTATAGAGGATCTTTACTGTGCAGTATGGTAGTTTCATTATGCACTATTTCTAATCCACACACGAACCGTACAAAGTTATTATTATTCCTCTTTTAGAGATTACCAAACTGAGACTCAATTTAAGCTACTTACCTCAAATCACACTTTCTATAAAACATAGTTGAGATTTGAGCCAATGTCTATCTGATTTCAAAATATTTCCATTTCTATTGAAATTTGTTTTCCAGTTTCATGACACAGCTTTTTGAAATACCAACATATTCTTTATTTTTTATTTTTATTTTTATTTTTTTTAAAGATTTTGTTTATTTATTTGGCAGAGAGAGATCACAAGTAGGCAGAGAGACAGGCAGAGAGAGAGAGGGGGAAGCTGAGCAGAGAGCCTGATGCGGGGCTCAATCCCAGGACCCTGAGATCATGACTTGGGCTGAAGGCACAGGCTTAACCCACTGAGCCACCCAGGTGCCCCAAATACAACATATTTTTAAAAATGTGTATATTTAAAATGCATATATTGTTGTGATAGGGATGCTACATTATTAAGATATCCAATTTTTTGAAATTTTATTTAGCTCTTTTGAAGAGTTATTCGGAGTTAGATCTCTCTTTGAATATATATTTCTAAAGAGGCAAATCTGCTCTAACATGATACATTCCATTTTCTAGCCAAATAGACTTTTTCTGTTGGTGTTTTAAGTGACTTATAGAGGATCATGTTAAGTTAATTGTATATCTTAGATATTTTAATGAAATAATTTATCAGTAAACAAATACATTTATTATACTTAGATAAAATTTAATGAAATAAAGTATGCATAATTTTTTGCCTTTTAGATATATTGGTAAACTGAAGCAGTTGTCTATGTGTGATGATCCAGAACCCAGGAGTATTCTGTAGTAAAAAAGAAAATAGTTATTCTCTTGAAGTTAGTTATTGCAATGTAAGAAACCTACAAACAATCTACTGCTGCTTAGAAAAACAATTCAAAAAATTTTTAAAAAGTTTATTTATTTAGAGAGTATGCACAAATGGGGAGGAGCAATGGGAGAGGGAGAGAGAGGATCTCAGGGATCGCAGGGAGCCCAACTCCAGGCTTGATCCCATGACCCTGAAAACGAGCTGAGCTGAAATCAGGAGTCGGCTGCTCAACTGACTGAGTCACCCAGGCACCCCAGTTAGAAAAACAATTTAAAGATACAAGTAATTGGAATTTAGAATAAATACATAGTATAATAATGATTAATGATGGGTAACATTTATATATTATATATGGTGCTTTTTACGTTGGAAGGAAATCTTTAGTTATTGAAAATATTGGAGGAGGAATTGTGCTTAACTTTTCTAATGTAATTATTTATATATTAATTATATATATATAAAATATATATAAAATATAAATTACACCTAGACATATGCTCCTCACATTGAGAATACATAATTTTCTGAAGAGTCTGTTTGGTATATCTATATTTAAAGGTATTCTTTTTTTTTTTTAAGATTTTATTTATTTGACAGAGGAGAGTACAAGCAAGGGGAGCAGCAGGGAGAGGGAGAAGCAGGCTCTTGCTGAGCAAGGAGCGTGATGTGGGGCTCAATCCCAGGACCCTGAGATCATGACCTGAGCTGAAGGCAGAGGCTTAACTGACTGAGCCACTCAGGCTCCCTGGTGTATCTCTATCTATTTAGAGTCACAGTTGTGACGCATTCTGTGGCCAAAGCTTGGTGCCCAGTTCAGGAGATATTTATTGAGCCTTTGGCTATGTTTTGAACAGAATGGATAAAAAGAATTCTAATTTAAAGTGTGGGAAAAGGAGCACTGAAATGGGAGTATCAGGACCTCGGTTCTCTTGCTGCTCTGCTGCTGCTTTGTTTCGTGATCCCTGTGTGCACCCTTTCTTTGTAGTCCACCCACATGTGTAGAGGGTGCTGTGTAGAAGTGAATGCAGGTCGTCAGTACACGACAGAATTACGAGACGAGAGCAGGTCAGCCTGGTGAGCTAAATGTAGATCATATTGAAAGCCACATATTTTCCTCACAGAAATAATATTTTACCTGGTAGTTAGATTTTAGGTAGATTTTTAAAAAGTATTTTAAATGCAGACTTACAAAGTGAATAACCGTGGACAAATCATTATGCTAACTTCAATTTCTTGACCTGTAATATGAGGATTATAATAGCTCCTATGTATGAGAATTACATAATAAATTATAATTAATTTGTAAGGCCCACAATGTTTGGCAATTAAGTACTTAGTGTATGTTTGCTGTTATTATTACTACTGCTACTAGGAAAATAAGCCACTTTAAAAATATTTCTCTTGAAAAAAATGCATCTAATTCTTAAACTGTTGTGAAAATTCCTCTTCCTCTTGCTGTGGTGGACTTAGGAACTCCCCGATTCCTTGTCTTCCTTACCTCTTGGTCAGTAGATGATGAAGACTCATTTGATTCTAAACTCTCCATGATGGCTCCTGTGGTTTAGGTCAGAGACTTGTGCCCCACAAAAGTTTGTTGGAGAAGTGAAGCCTGGTCAGGTTTTAAGCCAACCGGGGGGAAAAGGAGTTAAAGCAGTTGTGGTCTTCAGGAATATGGAGTCTTCTCAGTTTTTGGTAGCCCCTGTGGTTGACTCCACTGTGTGCCTTAAGACATGCTCCCTGCTGTTCACTGCCTTAGTTAGCACTGAAGAAGGGAACAGAACATGTTGATTTTGAAGTTAAAAACTGTTTTTGAACTGATAGAGTCAAAACTGTGAGATCTGTGGAAGGTCTTGGTGCAGTGGTCAGGTTGGGAGGATCAAAAGCTGTCACTGCAGCAGGGATGTCTGTGGAGGACGGTTCTGCAGTGGCCCCAGGACTAGAAAAGGCGATTTCCTGAGTGAGCTTATGTTGGTCAGACTGTCCTCAGGAGTCTCTGTAAAAGTTCTGCTTACAGTTCACGTTTTCATGTTTGGAAGGAGTTGAGGAAGTGAGGCAATCAAGGACTGTAATGAAGGAGCAAAAAAAGTAATTAAAAGGGAAGGTAAATAGGATTCGTGAAACACATTAAAGGGGTTAGATTTGTTTAGGAGGAAAAAAAGACCTAAATACTTAAAATAACACTTAAAAATCTGATTCTTTGCTAGGGGAATATAAAAGACTACGTTAAAATTAGTTATTATTTTGCGAGGGTGGTGTGTGCATGGTACAGTGAAAACCTGTCTCCCTTGCGGTCTTCACTCGCTACGTTTTGCCCTTGGAGATGGCAGCTGTCACGGGTGCTGTCCTGTGCATATTCTGCACACGTAGTCCTGTGTGTTTCTCCTTCCACCTCTTTGCAAATGGGAATGGGAGCATTTCATATATCCTATTGCACACCTTTACCTCTTTCTTCTTTGCCTTTATAGTGTGCCTTAGGGTTTGTGTCCTGTCATGACCAGTAGAGCAGCCTTGTGTTTCTCGTTCCCCCATCTGTACAGCCTTCCATTTTGTGGAGAGTCCGTAATTCGATTATCCAGTTTTCTGTTAAATGAGCAAGTTAGGTGGTTTTTGCTGTTCTATTTTGCTGTTATAAATCTTACTGCCCTGAATATTTCTGTTCATTCCTTATTTCCACCTGTGAAAATAAGGTGGTTTCCTAGAAGGGGAATTGCTGGGCGAAAGGATGAGTAGCTGACACGTCAGGGGTTGGTACCAACGTGGCTGTTTCCTGAGGAACAGCTGTGTTGTTGCCTGTGTTACAGATGCTATACTTTTCCCTCATTTCCCAGCAGGTCAAATTTTATGGCTGCCATGGGCATCTGCAGTTTAAATGATGTGGAAAAATGTTGCATGCTTTTGTTTAATGTGATCGTCCAGGCCCTTAACCTTAGAGTGAATACGTAGGTATGTATGTATGTATGTACGTACTTATCTATCTTTAAAAGGTCACAGACAAGCCTGGGGGCTGTTAGGTTGCATTTTGGATACCTGAGCAAGGTGTCTCTGGCACTTGTTACTGTGGGGAAGGGAAGATGGGTGTAGTATTAGAAGGCATGAAGTTGGGCAGGTCCCTGCTGAATGCTTGTCTTTGCTCTGAATTGTGATCCTCCTCGACTGTGAGGTCTGTCACTGTGCCTCTCATTGTGGTTTGCCCAGGAGACTTTTACATACAGCGTTGGTCTCTCCAGTTTTCTCTTTACCTTTCTGAATTCTGAAATAGCAAAATAAGAAAATCCTGCACTTTGAAAATGTGTTTTTAACTTAGTAACTGGAGACTTGAGGAGAGAAAAATTGTTATTAAATCAATAATTAGTGAAAAATCACCTTGATTTGGGTTCTGAGTTTGATTATGTAGGTCACAGAGCCTGAGGCAGTGGGAGGAGCCTGCGTGTCCCAGGTGTAAAGCAGTCAGAGGCAGTGAGTGTGCTCTGTGTGATTTCCTGTCTTTACCCCAACTGTAATTAAAATAGCCCATAATAGACTGTGGCCCGGCATGATCACATATCACTGTGTATCAGCCACACGTAAACAGAACTGAACACCTTGAACTTTGGTGGTGGTCTTTATTCCATGCCTTGAGGTTTACATTTTTTGACTACAAGATGGAGACCGAAAGTGAGAGTAGCATTTCAGGAGATGATAGTGTCTTTTGGTTGGATTCTGAAGTTTTAGCCGAGATGACTGGCAGTGAAGAGGGAGAGAGGGAAGACAACTTCAGGTAATTATGGAATTCACAGTTCTCCCTTCTCACGTTTGTTTCTCTGTCCACTCCCTCTACCACAGCACTCCTTTCCGATCTTCTCTGTTTTAAATCTCTTTTCTGGTAAGATTATCTTTTCTCTGGGGGGAAGGTTTGGAGTTGAAAAGAACAGGTTTCTAGTTGTACATAGCACTCTTCATTCCACAACATGCCCTGAGCTTATAAAATGCATTTTAAATGACTTGTTAGAACACCAGGAAGAGAAGGTGTTCGACAGGTTTTGTAGTAGCGTTTCAGGAATTTCAAGTACAGACTCATAATGAATGAACTACCTACCACTCCTTCCTGTGTCTGATTTGTACCTAATAGATTTGATCTGAATTTGAATGTAGTATGTTTTTCTTCCTTTTTCCTTTTCTTTTTTTTTCAATGTTTTTGTGTATATGCCCCCACATGCATGGATGCTTTTGTTGTCTTATTCATGTGTATGAAACATTTTGACTATAAGTACAAATTAATTATTTCATGGCTTTGATCCCTATTCTTGTCTCTGACCTTATATCTCACTCTCCTTCCCCTCTTGGGAATCTTTCTTGGCTTTGAATTTCTACTTGTAACTTCATAACTGAAGTTGTTAGGGAATGCCTCCAGATTAAGCAGATCTCAGAGCGTGGTAGTACTAGTGAAGAAAGAGGTCTTACCCAGCTTGAGGAAACAGTGCCATTGGTTTATTAATTCTGTTACAAATTTTAGAAGGCTTTTTTTTCCAAACAGGGTTAGCAGATTCATTCTTTTAGAGTTATTAAATCATCTCTTGAAGAAGTTTGTTCTACATATTATTATTGACACCCACACGAGCAATTAAACATCTATTATATAATTTTACCTGTGAGTACTTGGGTAGGTGAACATACCATTATTTACATCAGATCTTATCTTTATGTTTAAAGTTCAAAAAGAATCTCTCTCAAGTTAATATCTTTATCCACAGATTTGGTTTTTAAAGTCTAGGGTAAGGGTGCCTGGGTTGCTCAGCGGTTGAGCTCCCGTCTCTTGATTTCGGCTTAGCTCATGATCTCAGGGTCCTGGGATTGAGGCTGGCTCAGTGCTCAGTGGGGAGCCTACTTGAGATTCTCTCTCTCAGTCTTCCTCTGTTTCTCCCCCTGCTTGTGCTCCCTTTACCCTCTCTCTCTAAAATAAGTAAGTAAAATCTAAAAAAAAATAAAATAAAAAAATAAAGTCTAGGATAAATGGCAGAAAGGATTGAATATAAGGAAGTCTTGGTAACCCACATTAAATTTGCCACTCCGTGGTTAAAATGAATAAGAATGTTTTAAATTTGTAGAAAAGTTTAGTGCAAAGTATGAAAACGTACTATTAGCACATGAAATTCTTTTTTTTTTTGTATAAGCTTTTTCATTCTTCCCATAATTTTATTTGGCCTTTCTTATTTGAGTAAAGCTTCTCTCCCAAGATATGCTGATGTTGCATATATTCTTTATACTATGGTCGGTGTCTCACGGACAGTTAGGAAAAATAAAGTATTTATTTTGTTGGTATTAAACCTGTTTGACTTGGTGTTAAAATTATAAAAGTTATTTTGGGATATTAGTCAAAGGAAGAGACAATCTAGACTTTGTTGTTGTAATAGATTTGGTCCTGTCATCCTTGATTTACTTGTTAGACAGCAGGGGCCTGTCTGGATTTTCTTCTGACTTAAATTAAAAAAAAAAATCTGTGCAAGATGGAGCTTTCTTTTCCTCAAGATTCTGTGATAGCATTTTCATTTTGAGAAACTGAACTCTATTGCTTACACTGTTCTGAGAAACCATGACACACCATAGGGCATTGGTCCTTTTTATAGTGATCTTTCATATCTGAATATCATCATTGTTCTCTCAGACCAAATACATCTTTGAGGTTTGATTGTAAATTATTTGAAAGTGCAAGAAGAGATCTGGGTAAGGCCCATGTCATGTAGTGTTTCTCACCTGTAAGATATGAGGACATGCAACCGCACAGTGCTTTGCCACATTCACAGCAGCGTTCCAGCTAAAATGCCTAACAGAAAAAATGCGTGTGTGGGTGTTGAAGGTGAAGGGTTGGATGGTAGGAGTTGTTGCCGTAACCTTCAGAGATCCAAATAGTGGACTCAGTGTTACGCATGAAAATTATTTTAGTAAAAGCAATTTAGTAATGAAGAAAATATACAGAAAAATCTTCATGTGTTTCTTTTAAAATCTGTGCTAATACATGTTAAATCAAACTGTCATTGTTTATATTCTAGTTAATTTCATTTACACACACACACACACACACACACACACACACACACACACACACCCTGCTAGGGCAAAAGATTATGTACTGTTCTTTTTCTCTAAATGGTTTCTAATCTAGGTTTAAAACTGATTCTTAGAAAAATAACATTGTGTCCTTGAGACACCATGACTGATAAAGTCAGACCATACCTGTGGTGTAGGTTTGTGGAGTTTCCAGCTATCATCTGCTTTAGGAGGAAGCACTCACAGAGGGGCATTCATGTTTGTCCAGTAGCTTTTGGAATGGAGTTTATTTTTAGACTTGTTTGGAAGAAAGGATACTTTTTCTAACATTCTAGTACTGTGGAACATTGCCCAATTTCCTTCATAGCAATAGTTGAAACTTGTCTACCACTGAGTCACAAATCTCTCATTTTCTGATTTCTGATTTGTAGAGTGAAATTACTACCTACCATTATCACTGTTAAAATAGTTCTTTGATTAGAACATTTAGAGATTGTCATAGTCCTTAGAATAGAATAGTCCTTAAGGATCATGAAAAGAGCCCTTCTGTAAGTAAGTAGGAGGAATATGAGGCAGAAAAAGAAAAGCAGAAATGTTTTAATTATTTTAAAAGGGCCCTGGGTGGCTCAGTCGGTTAAGCGGCTGCCTTTGGCTTAGGTCATGATCCCGGGGTCCTGGTTTCAAGTTCCTCATCGGGCTCCCTACTCCTTGGGGATCCTGCTTCTCCCTCTGCCTCTCTCTCATGAATAAATAAATAAAATCTTAAAAAAAAATTAAAAAAATGAAAAATTTATCTTTGGACTTGTTGTATGCAGTGTATTAAGCCAAATATATGTTATATACAGTATGTCACGTATCAGTGCTATAGAGTAGGTAATATTTTTCCCATTTTCCAGATGAAGAAATTGTCACTTAGAAAGTCACACATAGACCAACATTGTAAGCATATGGTAGAGCAAAATTTTGAGCCCAGGTGTAATTGAATTTGAAAGTGAACGACTTTAGTGAAATATTTAGCTGCTAAATGTTATTCTCTGGTAAGTAATAACATTTAAGAGACTTTTAAGCTGACATCTTAGTTCTGAAATTCCTTCTTATGAAGGGATTTTGAGCAATGGTGATGTGTATATGATGAACACAAAAGTGAACTAATGCATACAGTAAATGTGACCTTTCAGAGATTTGACCTCTAGGACACCTAGCAATTATTACTAACTCACGGTCATGAAAGGTTCTGGTTCTTTGGCATTTAAGGTTAGAACTGTTTATCATATAATCTACTTTAGTCTTTTCTAGTATTATTGACACATACATAGACTGGCAAGTGTGACATGTAGTTCAAAACACAGAAGATACAGTGAAAAATTGAACCACATCTTTAGAACTGTGTACTTTTATTTTAATTAATTAATTTAGAGCATGAGCAGACGGAGGGGCAGAGGGAGAGGGAGAGAGGGAGAATTCCAAGCAGAGTCTACAATGAGCACAGAGACCGAAGTTGGGCTTCATCCCACAACCTGGCGATCATGACCTGAGACAAAGCTAAGAGTTGCTCAGTGGACTGAGCCACCCAGGTGCCCCATAGAACTATGTACTTCTAGAATCAGTCTGTAGATGCCCAGATACCTCAATCAGATCTTTGCTTGCATCTCCATAATAATAATTATTGCATCTTTGCTTGCATCTCCATAATAATGTGATTTTAAGTGAGAAACTTCCAACTTCAGTTAAACTAGATGATTTGGTGAACATATTTTAAATTCTTTTAATGTCTTTATTGGTTTATAGCATCATAAAACTAATAATAGTTCATGTACTTGATTGGTTTGTTGGTTGCTTTATTAATTTTCTGCCTTATTTGAAATGATACTGTGAGTTAGAACATACTGCAGCAGTCCAAATAGGTAACAATGGCTTGGAATATGGTATTAGATTTCTTCTAGGTTCTTGCTTTTCTTTTAGATCTAGAATGATTTATTTTGATTGGCTAAATTTCTCTGGAAGCCTGTAAAGCTATTTCACAATTCCCAACTTTTAATACCATGACTGTTCTTTTGTTATCTTCAGAAATTATTGATTTTGGGATCCCCAGTCAGCATTTTTTTTTTTTTTTTTTAAGTAGGCTCTTCACACCCAGTGTGGAGTCCAACACAGAGCTTGAACTCATGATCCTGAGATCAAGACCTGAGCTGAGATCAAGAGTTGGATGTTTAACCGACTGAGCCATCCAGGCGCCCCTCCACCATCCCAGTCAGTTTTTATGAGCCTGGAAGGATGGAGAGGTAGCATTAACAATTAACCAAAGACATATATTACCAGTATCCCAACCCAGGTCTATTTTATAGTCTATGGCTTTTCATATGCATTTTACCCTTTAATAATCTGTTATATATGATGTGAAAAAAGATGTGCATATGTAAAAAAATGATATTCTATAACACTGGATTTATGATCTAGAATATAAATTAGCCCTTAATATATTCTTTCAACATAAAATATAATTTTCACCAAACATACTCTTTCCAATGTCACAAGGATAATAAATTTATTTTGTGATCTGCAAAGTCTGATGTGAACATCACTTAATCTCAGGAAATTTTATGTGGTAGTGGAGTCTAGCCTTTAGGCTGTCTTTATAATCTGCGAAATCAGTCTTAACCGTGGGGCATGCTGGTACAAGGCTTTCTTGGTATTTCAGTAATTAAATTATTTGGGATGGAATCCAAGGTGAACCTTTCTTGTATCTATCTGTATGACTTTTTTGATGTTTAAGAAGGGCCTTAGAGTACAGAAACTATATAAAACTATATGAAAGTTCTGGCTATCAGGTTATTTATTTAAGCACCTAAAAACCAATTTTTCGTTAACCTTTGTATTTAACTTAAACATTAAAACTCCCTTAAGCAGTCATTTGCATGTTTAAACTTAGTAAATGAAAATCTCTGAAATGTATAGAACTGTTTATAAATGTAATATAGTCAGTTCCCTTAAAAAGAAAAATGAAGTGACAGCCTAGCAAGATTAAAATCAGAACAAGCAAAACCTTTCTAGATATTTAATTTTAGAAGATCTGATATACTTTTACTTATCATTAATGATCAACTTCCCTTTCCATGCTTATATTGTGATCTGTATTTTCTTTATTGTTTGAAAATCAAAGAATTTCTTCCACTTAGGTGGGCTGCTTTTTCCTACCATGGTTCTCTTTTCTTCTCTACCTCCCCACCTCTTAACACAAGATTGACAGAATACTTTTCCATCTTCTTGCCTTCAGTCCCTTTGGATACTCTTAAATTTACCAATATTTTATACTACCAGAAACCCTAGTCTTTTGCTAAGGTGTTTTAATTTTTCTTTTGTCATTTATTCAGATCTAATTAAATGTTCATTGCTTAGTGTCTACTGTTATTTCTTTCTTACCATCTTCTATCTTCATGTGTCTCTTCTGGCTCATTTGTTTCCTGGTGGATATTTTCTTGAGTACTTTGTTGACATAAGTTCTGTGAGCCACATACTCTGACTTCTTGCATATGCTCATGCCATTTACCCCTCTTTTCTTTCATAGGTAACTCGTACTTTCTCTTTAAATGCTTGTAACAGTTTCTTTTTGTGCTCAGTTTGCATGTGTAAAGAAAAATGGGTGAATTATTTTTTTAAAATCTAAATAATTGAATTAAAAAAATTTTTAAAGATTTTATTTATTTATTTGACAGACAGGGATCACAAGTAGGCAGAGAAGCAGGCACAGAGAGAGGAATGGAAGCAGGCTCCCCGCTGAACAGAGAGCCAGATGTGGGGCTTGATCCAGGACCCTGGGATCCTGACCTGAGCTGAACGCAGAGGCTTTAACCCACTGAGCCACCCAGGCGCCTCAAAGATTTTATTACTTTATTTGACAGAGAGAAAGATCGCAAGTAGGGAGAGAGGCAGGCAGAGAGAGAGGAGGAAGCAGGCTCCCTGCCGAACAGAGAGCCTGATACGGGACTCGATCCCAGGACCCTGAGATCATGACCTGAGCCGAAGGCAGAGGCTTAACCCACTGAGCCACCCAGGCGCCCCTACCTGTGTTTTATCTTCAGTTCTTCCGCTTAGAGCTCAGTGACTTTCATTCCATAGATTCAGGCCTCCATGTTGAAACAGATTTCTTATTGTTACCTATTATTTATTTAATTGTTGCCTCTCTTCTGTTTTCAGTAATTGTCTCCTTGTGGAACCTATTTCTTGCATATCAAGTCTGCTTAATCTGTCCTTTACTCAATGTATATTTCTCTTTACATTTTTATTTTTTGGTTTGATGTATTTCTTGTTCTTTGGGCCACTAAAAAAAAATCTTCAATCTTCCAAATTCAGTCTGAGTAGGGAAATAATTTTTAAGTGTTGTTTTTCGTGTATAGATACAGCATATACACTGGCACATGTAAATAATACATTTATGCTGTTGTGTTCTTTAGCTCTGTGACTTTATTCGTTCAGTGTACATGTTCTGTTTGTTCTGACTGAACAGAATTTATGCTTTTAACTTCTAAGCTAGATATTGGCCCTTCTTTGCCTCCTTCAGCTGTTTTCTTTAGTAGTCCCACGATGCGTAGAGCTTCTTGTGGGTGCAGACACCCACATTAGGAGCCCTAGTCCTTCTAATTGATGGTTTAATTTCTTTATAGAGTAATTTTACAGTTTTTATTAATCCCTTGGGGGCAGATACCTCTTTTGTTGTGGGGAGAAGTGGGAGTGTAACCTCCTTCAGCCTGTTTTTCTCTGGTTTACCAGTCAGTAGGAGCCCACTTGATTTTTGTCTTCCAAAAGATTATCAAGATCTCTGGCCTGCTGATTCCACCCGTATCATTCTGTTAAGGATTTATTTCCTTTTATTTAGCTTTCAGAGACTTTTCAGAGACGTAGAGGTTGGTGTCTTAATATATGTGCAGTCTTGAATTGGAAGTCTACTGGTACTTCTTTCCATGGCTCTTGGGAGGAAACCTCTGAAGAGAGCATTCAGTGAGGCTGAATCTTGGTGTCTGTTATCCAGTCTAGTGGGTCTCTAGAGACGTGAATGGCATGTTTCAGTGTCTTCTGCAGGATATAAAGTGGAAACTTCCAGGAGAAAACAGTCTGCCAAATCTGGAGTGACTGAGATGTGTTAATGCATTTTCCTACCTGCAGAACAGCACTAAAAATAGCGTTATCAGATAGTAACTAGTTAGAAGATGTGAAAAGGTGCCAATTTTAAGAACAAAAATAAAATACCCAGAAATAAACTTAGTGAGGAACTAAGATGTATTTGAAGAAAATATAAAGCATTTTCCTGAAGGACATAAAAGAAGTTTGGGAGAAATGAAAAGATACACCGTGTTCATAGCTGGGAATATTTGGTATCATCAAGATGTCATTTTTTTTTTAAAGATTTTATTTATTTATTTATTTATTTATTTATTTATTTATTTCACAGAGAGATCATAAGCAGGCAGAGAGGCAGGCAGAGAGAGAGAGAGAGGGGAAAGCAAGCTCCCTGCCGAGCAGAGAGCCCAATGTGGGGCTCAATCCCAGGACCCTGGGACCATGACCCAAGCTGAAGACAGAGGCTTTAACCCGCTGAGCCACCCACACGCCCCAAGATGTCAGTTTGTTATAAATTCATGTATAATAAGAATGCTTTTAAAAAACCTAGACAGGGCGCCTGGGTGACTCAGTGGGTTAAGCCGCTGCCTTCGGCTCGGGTCATGATCTCGGGGTCCTGGGATCGAGCCCTGCATCGGGTTCTCTGCTCGGCGGGGAGCCTGCTTCCTCCTCTCTCTCTGCCTGCCTCTCTGCCTGCTTGTGATCTCTCTCTGTCAAATAAATAAATAAAATCTTTTAAAAAAAATAAAAAAAATAAAAAACCTAGACAAATTGATCAATAGGTTGTCTTGGTTAAATAACTTTACCAAGAAACTTTGGGAAGATGAAAAGAAGCAAGGGCTAATGCAACCAGATACTGTAATATAAAGTCTTTATAATTAAAACCTTGTGGTGCTGATACCTGAAAAGAAGGCATAATGGGATATAATGGAAAGTCGAGAAATACACTCAAACACATAGGAAGACTTAGATATGATAAAGATGGCTTCTCAAAAACGAATAGGGACAAGTGTGCTCTTCAGTAAGTCCTTTGGGGGAAACTGCATACACATCAGTAGGAAAAAAAATTCAAGTTCTACCCCTTAGCAAGGATAAATTCCAAAATGATCAAAGATACAAGTGTATTAAATGAAATCATAAAAATTTTAAAAGAACACATGGGAAAATTAAAAAAAAAATTTGGGGCCAGGGAAGGCTTTTAGAACTATAATTTAAGGAATTATAGTTCCCATAAAGGAAAGAGTTACAAAATTTAACTACATGAAATATAAAACATGTGTATTATAAAAAATAAGCAAGGACAAATGACAACCTGGTAAAAATACTAGGAACTCATATTACAGATGAGGAACTAATCTCTTTAATATATAAAGAACTAAAAATAGGTAAGAAAAGACCGTCCCAATAGAAACATGGGCTAATGTACCAAAAGAATTTTTTTCATCACTGAGAATTTGTCCTTCAGATATACATGCACATGTGTAGAAACAACATATTTATAAACTTACTGTAGCATTGCTTGTAATACTAAAAAATTGGAAATAATTCAAGAATCTATTGGTAGGGTACTGGTTAAATTATGGAATATATCTACACAGTGGGATATCATACAGTTGTGAAAACAGCAAAGAAGCTCTTTATATACTCATATGGAAATCAGAATACTCCAGGAAATATTAGGAAATATTGGTGTATAAATATACTTTTCAGTAAAAGTGGGCTGGTAATGGAGGAATAAAACTGTTCTTCCATTTTTTGCCCAAAGACCATATTTACACATTGCTTTCAGACTTGTTATGGATATATTCTTAAGACATGAAAAGATTACATATGAATAGATATATTCATAAAGAATCTGAAGAATATATAAGGCGAGGAGCTTAATGGCTAGGAATTGGGCAGGACTTCTGTCTGATAAAATTATAATACCTATTAAGAATTACAGTATATCTGCCATTTTCAGCTGGAAGTGACTACAACTCAATTCCACTGGCTTCAGCAAACCTCTGTTCAGTTTTCACCACCAAAACAGCTGACCCCATTAGTGTTACAAGATCAGTTTCTTTATTTTCTGGGAATTCTGGGAATACTGGGTTTATGTAAGCATTTAATAGCGTATATAAACCAACCAGGACAGACCTCCTATATTTTAAGCAGCTTTATAATCTAATTTATTAAATCCTCTGAAGGTAGGAAAATATATTACTCCTTATGATGACAGTTAATGACTATTAGTTGCAGACATAACTAATACCTTGCCTAACTTTACAACTTCAGCCTTGGGTAAAATAAATAGAATATCAAACTTGATACCCACTGAAAGAGCTCTTCTCTGCAGTGGAATTGAGTCATATTCTTTCACAAACAGACAGATATAAATTGAGTCATGAACTCAATTCTCTCTTGTCTGTGATAGAGTGTAGATGCCTATCTATTGTTTGTCAAATACCACCACATGCTCAGACCATAAAATGGCTTTCTAATCATTTCCCATACTATTGGGGAACAACTTCCTGGCCATGAAGTGTCACAGAGCCAGAACCAAACTTAGCAAAGAACCAGCAATAAACGCAAACAAAGATTAAGGGAATAAAAGGAGAAAGATAAAATTCTTTTGTGTCTGGAGTTTACTCCAGTGATCAAGAAAAGATATGCCCAAGTGTAAGCAGTATCTTAGCAAATGCTTCTCAGGCAATGTGTCACTTGGACTTCTCTGCGGAATTTAACACTGTCAAGTACAATTTTTCACAAGCTGTGAACAAGATTTATACAAAGATAAAGTGTGTGTCAGAGATTTAAATAATTTTTAAATGAATGGGATGGTAAGGCTGGTTCCCACAATTTGAGGAAAGTTTTTTTTTTTTTCTCCTTTTTCCTTTTGCTTGAAAATATGCGGGTTCAAATTTGATGTTTTACAGAAAATTTGTAAGTAAAGCATTGGATTCTTTGGGTTTTATGGTTGGTAATCTTAACACTCTGTGTTTTCTGTTAGATTTGAAACTATAATTAATCATGCTAAGGGTAAAATTTGCCCATAGTTTAAAAAGCATGGAACAAAAGGATCAATTAAATAAATAGATACTAAGTTTTTATGGAGTTGATTCAGTGTTCTATGACACAAAATACATATAATATAAACATAATTTTTAATCCTTTTAAGATGTGTAATATTTACCAACAGACTTTTTATTTTACACTTTTATTAAGGTATAACTTACATATAATAAAATGCACAAATCATGAGTATATAGCTTGAAGAATTTATATAAATGTATATATCTATGTAAACACAGCCCAGTCAAGATATAAATTAATGTTAGTATGCCACAAGACCCTTGCCCCTCCTAGTCAATACCTATCCCAGAGGTAACCATTATTCTGACTTTTGTTACAGTGGATTTGTTTTGCCTGTTCTTGAACTTCATGTAAATAAAATTATACAATATGTACTCTTTCCTCCCCAGCTATAATTGTCATATAATATTGCTTAAGATGGTCAGCATGATGATTTGATACACTTATTTATTGAATTTATTGAGATTAACATATACTTTTGTCTGGCTTCCGCTTTTCAACACTTACGGGATTCATCCATTTCTTGCAGATGGCAGCAATAATTCTTTTTCACTTCTGTGTAGTTTTACGTGGAAAATAGTGTAAATTACTTACCTATTGTATTTGGCTTCCCCCCTTATTAAATGTATAATAACAGTATGTATAAATCATTTGATTTTTGCATTTGACCTTATTTGCTGTGATTTTGCTGAATTATCTTATTCTAACTGCTGAACATATTGTGTCATCTTTAAATGATGAGAATTCTATTTTTTCTTTCTTCCTTCCTTCCTTTCTTCTTTTCTTCCTTTCTTCCTTTCTTCCTTTCCTTTCCTTTCCTTCCTTTCCTTCCTTCCTTCCCTTCCTTTCCTTCCCTTCCTTTCCTTTCCTTTCCTTTCCTTTCCTTTCCTTTCCTTTCCTTTCCTTTCCTTCCTTTCCTTCCTTCCTTCCCTCCCCTCCCCTCCCCTCCCCTCCCCTCCCCTCCCCTCCCCTCCCCTCCCCTCCCCTCCCCTTCCTAAGTTAGGCTTCATGCCCAGCATGGAGCCCAAAGCAGGGCTTAAACTCACGACTGTGAGATCAAGACCCGGGCAACATCGAGTTCGATGCTTAACTGACTGAGCCATCCAGGAGCCTTCACTTCTAATTTTTATACCTTTTATTTCTTTTTCTTGCTGTTGTACTTATTTTTATTTTTTTAAAAAGATTTATTTATTTATTTGGCAGAGAGAGACACAGGAGAGAGGGAACATAAGCAGGGGAAGTGGGAGAGGGAGAAACAGGCTTCCCGCTGAGCAGGCAGTCTCGATGTGGGCTTGATCCCAGGACCCTGGGACCATGACCTGAGCCACTTAACCACTGAGCCACCCAGACTCCCCTCTTTAAAAAAAAAACTAAGACATCAAGTGTAATGTTGTATAGAAGACATTCTTCTCTTGTTTATGACCTTATTAACCATGCCTGTCATTAGGAAAGCATCAGTATTCACCATTAACTATGATGTTATTTGTGTGTGTGTTTTAATAATGTTCATGTATCTATATCTAGAAAAATTATGAATAGGTATTAAATTTTACCTATTAAAATGACAATGTTTTTATTCCTTTATTTTAATCATATGGTCAGTTATAGCAGTTGGTTTTAAAATGTTAAAACAGTTTACATTTTGGACTAAAACTTACTTGGAAATGGTATTATATATCCTTTTTGTAAACCAGTGGGTTTGATTTGTTACTACTTTGTTTAGAAGTTCTGCAGCTATGTTAATAATATTGACCTACAGTTTTCTTTTCTATTAATGTCTTTATCCCCTTTTGTTATGAAGACTATCCTACCCTCATGAAACAGGTTGAAAAGGGGTCTTCCTTTTGTTTTTATACTCTGGAGGAATATAATATCGTTATAATTTATTCCTTGAATGTTGGAAAGAACTCACCAATGGATACATTTGGGTCTGGAGTTTTCTCACAGATTCAGCTTCTTTAATAGCCATAGGACTTTTCACAATTATTTGGTTTCTTGTTTCAGTTTTGGTAAGTTGTGTTCTTAAGGAAATTTCCCCATTTCAATGGAAATTCACACCTATACTGGAATAAAGTTGTTTATAATGTCCTCAGAATCTTTTTGTCTGTAGGCTTTCTAGTTGTAACTCTCTTTTCATTGTTTATATTCTGTGTTCTGTTTTTTTCCATGATGAAACTTCTTGGTGTTATCTATTTTATTAATCTTTCAAAGAGTCGGCTTTCTATTTCACTGATTTTTTACTTAAACACTTTTTTTCTTCTTTCTACTTTCTTGGAATAATTTGCTATTCCTTTTCTAGCTTTTTGCAATAGAAACTTAGAACATTTGCTTTCAACTTGCCTTATTTTCAGTAACGTACACTTAGAGGTCTGAAATTTGCTGTTTTAGTTGTGTCTCACACGTTTTTATCTGTTGTATTTTTATTACCATTCAGATAAAAATATGTTCTCATTTTCATTGTGATTTCATGTATTCAATTCATGAATTACTCAGAATTGTGTTTTGTAATTTCCATACATTTGGGAGAATTTCTAGTTATTCTCCAGTAATTGATTTTTAGTATAGTTCTGTGCTGGTCACAAAACACTTCGTTCATGATTTAAATTCTTTATATTTGTTGAGACCTGCTTCATTGCCTAGATTATGGTCTTTTGGTAAATGTTTAATATGCTGTTGAAAAGGACATATATTCTGCAGTTGTTAGGTTTAATGTTCTAGTTCAGGTTGAAAAGGTAGGTTGTTCAGATCTCCTATATACTTAGGACATTTTTTTGTCTTATTCTATTGGTCACTGAGAAATATCTGTTAAAATCTGCAACTGTAATTGTGGATTTATTTATTTTCTTTTTAGTTCTTTCAGGTTTTGCTTTTGTTTATTATATCATGCTTAACACTTTTTTTTTTTAAAGATTTTTTATTTATTCGTTTAAGAGAGAGAGCGAGCATGAGGGGGGGTTAGATGGAGAGGGAGAAGCAGACTCACTGCTGAGCAGGGAGCCCCTGCTTGATGGGGCTTGATCCTAGGAGCCTGGGACCATGACCTGAGCTGAAGACAGAGGCTTAACCGACTGAGCCACCCAGATGCCCTGGTTACTTAACATTTTTACCATGAAATGTCCCCCTTTGAGTATTTTAATTAGAATTTTTAGTCCATTTAATTTTTTATTAAGATATAATTTGCATCTGTAAGATTCACTCTCTTAAAGTATACAGTTAAGTGGCTTTTAGTATATTCACAAAGTTGCACAACTATCATCATTATCTAATTATTGAATATTTCAGAAAGAAATGTCTTACTTATTAGTTCAGACATACCTCAGAGACATTATGGGTTTGGTTCCAGACTACCACAATAAAGTGAGTATCACTGTAAAGTGAATCAAATGAATTTCTTTGTTTTCTAGTGCATGTAAAGTTTACGTTTAAACTATATTGTATTTCATTAGGTGAGTAATAGCATTATCTCTAAAAAAACATACATACCTTAGTTAACAAATATTTTATTGCTAAATAATGCTACTCATCATTTGAGCTTTTATTTTTTTTATTTTATTTTTTTTAAAGATTTTATTTATTTATTTGACAGACAGAGATCACAAGTAGGCAAGAGGCAGGCAGAGAGAGAGGAAGGGAAGCAGGCTCCCTGCTGAGCAGAGAGCCCGATGCGGGACTCGATCCCAGGACCCTGAGATCATGACCTGAGCCGAAGGCAGCGGCTTAACCCACTGAGCCACCCAGGTGCCCTCATTTGAGCTTTTAGCAAGTTGTAATCTTTTTGCTGATGGAGTGTCTTGCTTCAGTGTTGATGGTAGCCGGCTGCTCAGGGTGGTAGTTGCTAAAGGTTGAGGTGGCTGTAGCAACTTTTTTGACAAAAGGCAGCATGGAACTTGGCTTCATCGATTTAGTTTTCCTTTTATGAATGATTTCTCTGTTGCATGTGATGGTGTTTGATAGCATTTTAACCACAGTAGAACTTCTTTCACGATTGGAGTTGGTTCTCTCAAGTCCTGGGGCTGCCTTCTCAACTAAGTTTATGGGATAATCAAAGTCTTCTGTTGTCATTTCAACAATGTTAACAGAATCTTCATCAGGAGTAGATTCTATCTCAAGAAACCACTTTTTTTTTTAAAGATTTTATTTATTTGAGAGAGATCACAAGTAGGTAGAGAGGCAGGCAGAGAGAGAGAGAGGAGGAAGCAGGCTTCCCGCTGAGCAGAGAGCCCGATGCGGGGCTCGATCCCAGGACCCTGAGATCATGACCTGAGTTGAAGGCAGAGCCTTAACCCACTGAGCCACCAGGCACCCAAGAAAGCACTTTCTTTGCTCCTCTGTAAAAGCAACTCCTTACCCGTTCAAGTTTTATCATGAGATTTTAGCAGTTCAGTCCCATCTTTAGGGTTAGTTCTGATTCTTGTTTTCTTTTCTTTCCATCACACCTCTACTTACTTACTTCAAGTCTTCAGTCCCTCAGAGTCATCTATGAGGGTTAGAAAAAACTTTTTCTAGTCTCCTGTTTATGTTGATATTTTGACTTCTTCCAGTGAATCAAATGAATGTTCTTAATGGCATCTAGAATGTTGAATCCTTTCCAGAAGATTTTTCAATTTACTTTTGCCCATAATGAAGTAATTAACTTTCTATGGCAGCTAGAGCCTTATGAAATGTATTTTTTAAATAATAAGACTTGAAAATTGAAAATAACTCCTTAATCCGAGGGCTGCAGAATGGATGTTGTATTGACAGGAATGAAAACAACATTAATCTCATTGTACATCTCCGTCATACCTCTCGCATGACTAGATGCATTGTCAGTGAGCAGTAATGTTTTGAAAGGAATCTAAAACAGTAGGTCTCAACACGGGGCTTAGAATATTCAGTAAACCATGTTATAAACAGATGTGCTGTCATCCAGGCTTTTTTTTTTTTTTTTAATTACATTTACAGAGCACAGGCAGAGTAGATTTAGTATAATTCTTAAGGGTCTTAGCATTTTCAGAATGGTAAATGAGTCCTGGCTTCAACTTAAAGTCACCAGCTGCATTACCTCCTAACAAGAGAGCCAGTTTGTCCTTTAAAGCTTTGAAGCCAAGCATTGACCTGTCCTCTCTAGCTGTGAAAGTTCTGGATGGCATCTTCTTCCAATGTAAGGCTGTTTTGTCTGTCTTGAAAATCTGTTGTTTAGTGTATCCTCCATCAGTAATTATCCTAGGTAAATCTACCAGGTAAGTTGCTACAGCTTCTGCATCAGCATTTGCTCCTTCATTTTGCATTGTTATGGAGATGGCTGGCTTCTTTCCTTAAACTTCATGAATTAACTTCTGCTAGTTTCAGACTCTTCTGTAGCTTCCTCCTCTCTCTCAGCCTTCACAGAATGGAAGAGAGTTAGGGCCTTACTCTGGATTAGGCTTTGGTTTTAAGGGAATGTTGTGGGTGGTTTGATCTTCTATCCAGACCACTAAAATTTTCTCCATATGAGTGATAAGGCTGTTTTGCTTTTTTATCAACCATGTGTTCATTTGCGTAGGAAATGCAAGAATTTTTCCTTTGCATTCATAACTTGGCTGTTTGGCATACAAGACCTAGCTTTTAGCTTATCCTGGCTTTTGACACAACTTCTCTACAAAACTTACTAAGTTCTAGCTTTTGATATAAAGTGAGAGACATTTGGGGAAAAGAGGGGCTGCTTGGGTGGCTCAGTCGCTTAAGTATTTGACTCCTGATTTTGGCTCAGTTCATGATTTCAGGGTCGTGAGATCAAGCCCCGCATCAGGTTCTGTGCTGGGTGTGGAGCCTGCTGTAAGATTCTCTCTCTCCCTTGCCCTCTGCCTTTCCCTCCCACTCTCCTTCTCTAAAATAAACAAACAAACAAACAAACAAATAAATAAAGTGAGAGACATTTGCCTCTTCTTTTCACTTGAACACTTAGAGGCTATCTTAGAGTTATTAACTGGCCTAATTTCTATATTGTTTTGTCCTGGAATAGGGAGGTATGAGGAGAGGGAGAGAGATGGGGGGAATGGCTGGTTGGTGGAGCAGTCAGAACACAATGGCCAGTTGGTGGAGGGATCAGAAAATACATTTATTAGGTTTGACATCTTATTTAGCCATAGTTGGTGGCATCCCAAAACAATTATTATGATAAAATCGGAGATAATAGATCACAGATCACCATAACAAATACAATAGCCATGAAAAAGTTTGAAATACTGGAATTACTCAAACATAACAGAGACATGAAGTGAGCAAATGCTGTTGGAAAAATGGTGCTGATAAGTTACCTTGACACAGGGTTGCCACAGACCTTCAATTTTTTAAAAAAATGCAGTATCTGTGAAGTGTCATAGAATGAAGAGAAATGAAATGAGGTATGCCTGTGATAATTTTCCATGTCTTCCTCTTCCCAGCCCCTGGCAGCTACCAAATATACTTTTTGTCTTTCTGTGAATTTGATTCTTTTTGGACATTTTATATATATGCAATAATAAAACATATGGTCTTTTGTGTCTGACTTCTTTCATTTAGCATGTTTTAACTGTTCATTCTCATGGTAGCATGAATCAGGATTTCATTCTTTTTGTTTCTTTGGTTGAATAATATTTTATTATATAGATTGGTACATTTTGTTTGTCCAGTCTTCAGGTAATTACCATTTTGGTTGTTTCTACTTTTTGTATATTGTAAAGAATACTGGTATGAATATTCATGTATAAATTCATGGTGGACCTATGTTTTTATTTTTCTTGGTTAAATATCTAGAAATGGAATTGCTGAATTATATGGTATTTCTCTATTTAGTATTTTGAGAAACTGCCAAACTTTTTCTACAGTGGCTGCAAAATTTTGATTCCTACCAGCAATAAATGAAGGTTCCAGTTGCTCCACATGCTTGTTAAATAGTCTGGTCACTTTAATAATTATTAATAATGTGTTTGAATTGAATTCTGCCACCTTCATACTTATTTTTTAATTCGTCTTACTCATTCTTTGTACCTTTATTCTTCCTTTCTCTGCTTTCTTCTGGGTTAATCAAGTATGTTTTATTCTGAAAGATTTTCTGTTTTTAGGTTTTTAGTTATACATTTATTTACTATTATTCTAATAGTTACTGTGAAGATCAAACTGTATTCCTTTCTAAAATAGTGCTTATTTCATTTCCTAGCCAATTGAGAATTTCTGTACTAATTGACTGCATATGTCTCTCCTATCCTTTGTGCTTTTTTATGTCTATTATGAAACTTACAGGGCACTGTTTTTATTTCTGTGTCAGTTTGTAAACCATTATTTACTTATACTTTCTCACTTTTTCCTTGTGCTTTTCATAAATTTCTGTAGTTTTCTGACTGAAGGCTCAGTTTCCCCCTTCAGTCAGAAGAACTCTACTATTTCTTTTATTGTAAGTTTCTTAATGGTAAATTTTTTCAACTTTTGAAAATAACTTATTTCCCCCTTTTTTTTTTTTTTTAAATTAAGTGTACTCCATGCCCAGTATGTGGAGCCTGAACTCCTGACCCTGAGATCAAGACCTGAGCTGATACAAAGAGTCAGACACTTAACCAACTGAGCCACCCAGGCACCCCATTTTCCCTGCCTTTTTAATGGATAACTTAATGAATGATTTTAGAGGATTTTAGATTGGCAGTATTTTTTCCTCTTACTATGCTGAAGGTTTACTCCATTGTCTTTTTGTTTCCATTGAAATGTCCTACATTGTTATCATTGTGTCTTTGAAGTCAACCTGTCTTTTCTTCTCTGGCTGCTTTTAAGAGTTTCAATTAGTATTTTGTTTCTTAAGTAAATTTTGGGTATTTTAATAAGTTGTGAGTAAGATATGCCGAATTTTTTTTTTATCCTGCTTAGTGGACATTGGACTTTTTGAATCTCTACTTGATGACTTCTGAAAGTTTTGAAAACTTTTTAGCCATTATTTTTCAAAGATTGTTGTTGTCTTGTTTTCTTTTTCATCATCTCCCTTGTCTCTGATTTTCTAATTTAGACATATTTGAGACGTTCTTAGTCAAGTCTCATGTTTTATGTTGTTTTGTGTATTTCTCTTTTTTCTTTGTGTGTGCCAGGGTGGATATTTTCTACTGAGCTGTCTTCTAGTTCACTAATTCTCTCTTTAGCCATGTCAGTTGTTCTGTTAAACCCATTCAGTGACTTCTTAATTTCAGATGCTGCATTTTTCAATTTCAGGATGGGCATTTGATTGTTTTTCAGATTCCATTTGTCTCTAAAAATTCTTAATCTTTTCATCTAGTTTTTTAAAATGTTATTGAACATATTAATCATAAATGTTTTTAGTTTTGATTTAAAACTTGATAAAACTTGGTGAGAATTTAACTGATTTCTTCTTACTAGCTTCTGTCTTCTTTCCTGCTTTGCTCTAAGCAATAATTGCTTGCAAACCAGCTCATCGTGGGGAGTCCTGTCTTTAGTGTTTAGACTAGCTGGTTGCCTCAGTTTTCTGATATACCCAAGAAAAGTTATGATTTCTTAGGTTATCTTTCTTTTTGTCTTGTTTGGCTGGAAGCAGTGCTTTTTACAGCTTTCACTACATCATAAGCAGAAGGCAGCACTCCATCATAAGCATTTTAAAGTCCCTTTCTGATAATTTTAAAGTCTGAAACAAATGTGAGTCTCTGTTTTGACTTTTTCCCCAATTTTTGCTGATTTGTTTATGTTAATTAAAATTTATTTTTAATTTTTTTAAAGCATGCCCTTTAATGTTTATTGGATACTAGATTGGGTAAAATATTTGCAGAGGTCTGTAGAATGTTATTTTCCTCTGAAGAGAGTTATTATTATTTTTTAACTGGCAGTTCTAATGCTATAAAGTCTTGGTTTTTGGATTTATTAGAGTTCATATATTGCTAGTTTGTCCTTACTCCTAAGGCATGGCTTTTCTGGAGTCTCAAGAGCCCAGGGTTTCTTTTCTTTTTTCAATGCTCCTCCATCTTGACAGTGCTTGCTTGCCAGCCTCCATCTCTACAGCATGACTGGGCTGCAGAAATGTCCTTTTGGCTCTTTAGTTGCCTATCAGCTGTTTTTGGATAGGTTTCTCAGCATCTTGTCCTGCATACTTGTAGGCTTTGGTATTAGTTAATGGTTTCAGGGGAATTTCCATGTAGATTTATGGGTTCTTTCTCTACACGTCTTTTTAGGGGTCATTTGTCACCCTGAGGCCCCATCTGCTTTGGCAACTGCAACTTACAACCTCTGCCAGCTTAGTCCAGTAAGCCTACAATATTATGCTTGGGCTTTATTTTCATTATTGATTTAGAAAATCTCTTATGCAAAAGTAATATTTAAATGTGGAATTTGTTCAGAGGCTCTCAGAGAATGTAGCCCCAGAACTCCTACTTGTATTGATTCCTTTCCTGTGCCTTTAGAAAAGTTATTTCATATGTTTTGTTTAGCCTTCATTGTTGATCTCGAGAGTGTATATTCCTAGAATTTCTTAGGCTATATTCCTAGAATTTTACTAATCAATGCACTGCTATATTCCTAGAATTTTATTAATCCTGGAATTTTACTAATGCTTAGCACAGTTCCATTAATATTGATGGCTGTTGCAAATCTTTTCCAGGTTCCTACTGTGTTAAACAGATAAAATCAGTCTTATGATAATAATTACCACAGACCGTGAGAACTACAAAATTATTAACTTTACATTTATCTTTTGGAATAAAAGCAGGTATTGGGTACATTAGGAAAGATACCTGAAGTTCAGAATACAAATGGGGAATCAGTACTAACTACTAAAGCTCTTAATTAAACTTCAAATCTGACATAATTTTCTATTTTTTGAATTATAATTACTGGAAGGTTTTCATACCATTGGGACTTCTTACCATAGTCTCCCATGTTTTTATCTCTAGGAAGATGAAGTCTTCGGTACATTCTGAAGAGGATGATTTTGTCCCAGAACTACATAGAAATGTTCACCCTCGAGAGCGGCCTGATTGGGAAGAAACACTTAGCACAATGGTAAATCAGTTTTATGCATATATATGTGTGTATAGTTTACTTCTATAAGGAGAAGGAACTGATGAATCCTTATGAACCTTTTTAGTGTTGCTTTCTTATTTTATTCAGAAAGTAGCTATTGAGCAAATAATCTATTCTAAGCAATGTTTAAACTCTGTGGGCAGAGCCCTGAACAAAACACACCAGCTTCCTGCCTTCATGCAGCTTATATTTTAATGGTTTAAGAGGAAATGGAAATAATTAAGTATATAGTATGTCAAATGATGGTTGGTGCTATTGTAGAAAATTAATGCAGAGTAGTGGAGTTACAGAGTGGTAGGATAGCATGGGAAAGGATGTTTGGTAGCTTTATAATAGAGGCCACAGAAGGCCTCGGGGGGAAGGTAAAATTTGAGCAGAGGATGTGAGGGAGCGAGTAGTGTGCTTATCTGGAAACATCATTTTAGGCATTGGAAGGACAAGTTAAAGGCTATCGCATAGGAATAAAAAGTAAGCTGGAGGAGGGGCGCCTGGGTGGCTCAGTGGATTAAAGCCTCTGCCTTCAGCTCAGGTCATGATTCCAGGGTCCTGGGATCGAGCCCCGCATCGGGCTCTCTGCTCGGCAGGGAGCCCGCTTCCTCCTCTCTCTCTGCCTGCCTCGCTGCCTACCTGTGATCTCTGTCAAATAAAAAAAAAAAAAAAAAAAAAGGTAAGCTGGAGGAAACGCAAGTAGGACATGTGGCTGAAAATGAACAAGCCAAGGGAAAGTAGAAGGAGATGAGGCCAGAGAGTGGTTTGGGTGGATGGAGAGCAGATCATGTAGTTTCCTGTGGTACTTTATAAAGACTTTGGTTTCTTTGCTGAGTGAGATGGGAAACCATTGAAGGATTTTTGGCTGACAAATGACATGATCTGTCTTAAAATTTTAAAGGAAGTCTCTGATTTCTGTGAATAGGCTGAAAAGGGAGGCAAAAGAAGAAATAAGACCAGTTAGAAGGTTATTATTATAGGTGAACAGTAACAGTAGCTTGAACTGGAATGGTAGATATGGTGAAGAATGGTTAGATTCTAGAGAGAGAGTTCTGCAGATAAAACCTCCTGTTTTTGCGGATTAATGGGATGTTAGAGAGTGAGCTAAAGAGATGTTAAAGATGACTACGTTTTTTGGCTTGATCAATCTGAAGAATGGAGTTACATTTACTGAAATGCTGGAAAAGCACTTTTTATTGGGGACTGGGTAGAAAAATCCTATGCAGTTTAGTTTTCCACATGATGGTTTGAGATACACATTTAATCTGTTACAACTTTTTGTGGTTTGGGTCTGTTAATAAGAATGGTGAAATTCTTTTTGTGAAGAATAACATTTTACTAAATTGTAGTAAAGTTAGTGTTTCTTAACCACCAAAATTTGAATGCAAATATTCATGTCACTGATGATCTGTAATGAGATTTTACATATTTGATTTTTGAAAATGCCTTTTCACTCATGTATTGCCAAATACGTATCCCAAGCAGTTCATGAGCTTGTGATTTTAATTGAGCATATTTGTCTCTTGGAAAGCATTTATAGAATTCTATTAGAGTCTTCTCTTGATATTGACCTTTTAGTATAACATTATATTACAAACATCCTGTTAAAGGTGAGGTTGAAGCTCCTCAATTGCAAAGTTAAATGGATTTTGCAGTGTGGACATTTTCTTTGTACTGATGATCCGAAAAACCTTGCTGGAACTGTAGTTTGAGTTCAGAAAATATGTTTACTGAAAATTTTTGTGGTAATGGAGATCTCTCTTCTTGCTTTAGCGTTTGGTAGCTTGGAAAATATGTATGACAGCTCGTGATTGTGATTCTAACATTGATCACAGTGTTTCTCATAAGCTATATTTTGCTTTGCAATTTTAGGTTAGATTCATTGAGAAATAGTATCAAATATGCAGTGAAAACTTAATTATGAAAACCATTTAGTATTCATTAACAGAGATCGAAAACAGGTCCAATTGAACTTTTTCTGTTTCACCCATATTTTTTATCAAAATTGGCATGAAGTATCTTAGTAGATTCCACTTGCACTGAATGGATGTTTGTTGAATTTATTTCAGAACATTGTCAGCTGTAGTTGTCCTAGGCAGACTGTGCATGGGGCTAATTCTTCAGCCACTTTAAAGTCGCATTGACTCCTTAGCAGCTTCACAGTATTGGTTACATTTGTTGACTCATCAAGATAAGGGAAACCACTTGAAATCATTTGCCTCATTTTCAAATTGACTCTTGATTTTGCTCTCAGTGCCCTCAAGTGTATTCAAGCCTGTACTTACTGAAAGACTATTAGGCTTAAATCAGTTTGTTTTCTCTGGATTTCTTTGCTACAGTCAAACATGATTTAATTGATTTACCATTAGCCAGTGGCTTTCTTTGCTCTGCTGACAAATGATCTACTTGGGAATTTACTCTGGATGCAGCCTTGTTTTTATTTTTGTGAAGACATTTTATTTTTGTGTGATGTTTTACACATTTACTCCGTTTTAGAGTTTTCTCACTTTTCAGATTGTTGTTTTCCTATGAGTTGAGAATATTGTGATGAGTGCATAGTTTGGTGATGTTTGATCTATATCATTTCTTTCAGCACAGCTGTAGTGTCAGCACATAATAAACACAGTTTTTTGCCATCTTATTTGATAACGAAACCCACATTCTCCTGTGTCTTAAAAGCATGACATTGGTAGTCCACTTATCTCTTCTTGGCTTATTTTTTATATGTTGTGTACAAATTAGTGATTTTAAGCACATGGTATGGGGATACATGGGGAACTTGCAATGCTGCTGAGTTCTAGCTTCATAGTACGGTGCATGGTGTGCTGAGTAGTATGAATTGGTGAATGTCTCATAAGGTCTCTCTCACAGCTGCTCAGCTCTGTCACTGTAATGTGAAAGTAGCCATAGATAATACAGAAACGGGCATGGCTGTGTTCCAATAAAACTTTAGTTATGGACACATATTTGAATTTTATGTAATTTTCACATGTCATTAGATAATCATCCTTCTTTTTTTGTTTGTTTGTTCCTCCATACATTTAAAAATGTTAGTTTATGGACTATATAAAAACAAGCATTGGGCTGGGTTGGCCCAAGTTTTGGCCCCTGCCTTATATAATTGTAACTTAAGATGTAAGGCTTTCTGAAACCTTTCAGATAGAAAGATAAAATAAAAATAAAAATAGAACCAAATGTTTCGATTTTACTTCTTATAGGATGTTGTTCATATCCAGGTCTTAATACTTCATCTCATTCTAGTTAATTATGGATGTTTCTGTTTCCTTTTACTATATTGTGAGTTTTTGAGAAAGGATAAAGATAATCTTGTATTCATTTTATTGAAGGATAAAGTTTAAGACGATATAATCATGACTCTCATACAAATATAAAATGAACACATGCCGAGGATATTTAACTCATTAACTAATGAAGGAACCAGTCAAGTGTTACAACTCGATTCAAAGGAGATTTGGTTCAAAGGAGAATTCAGAGTGCCTTACTGTTAGAGATTAATCAAGCTAAAATAGATGCAAATGGATGCAAAAGCTGGCAAAACTCTTTAGTTCCACTAGACACAATTTGCATTTCTGTGGACAGAAATTATTTGTACTATTCGTTTTCTGCAAGTTAACTTCTCTGCAGAGATGGAAAATAATCTCAGCAAAGACAAGCCCCACACCCTCTGTCAGATCAATGAATCCCTAGAGGTACTAGCATCCCACGGAAAAAATACTCAGTACTCCAGCTCACTGTGAGTGTGTGGAAACACAACTCTTTTAATGATTTTGTATTCTGAAGCTTTTCTGAATTTGTTTATTAGTTCTGACAGTGTTTTTTTTTTTTTTTAAGACTTTATTTTGACAGAGAGACAGCGAGAGAGGAAACACAAGCAGGGAGTGGGAGAAGGAGAAGCAGGCCTTCCCTCTGAGCAGGGAGCCTGATGCCAGGCTCGATGAGGGGCTCGATGTGGGGCTTGATGCGGGGCTCGATCCCAGGACTCTGGGATCATGACCCAAGCTGAAGTCAGACGCTTAATGACTGAGCGACCCAGCTGCCCCAGTTCTGACAATATTTTGTTGGAGTCTTTAGGGTTTTGTATATAATATGTCGTCTAGAAATAGTTACAGTTTTACTTCTTCCTTTCTGATTTGTAGGCCTTTTATTTCTTTTTCTTGCTTAATTGCTCCCCGTAGGATTTCCAGTACTATTCTGAATAGACATGATGAGAGTGGGCATCCTTGTCTTGTTCCTGATCTTAGAGGAAGAGCTTTTAGCTTTTCATCATTGAGTATGATATTAGCTATGGGCTTGTCATATAGGGCCCTTATGTTGAGGTACATTCCCTGTATATCATCTAGATTGAGAGTTTTTCTCATAAACGGATGTTGAATTTTGTCAGATGCTTTTTCGGCACCTAGTGAGATACTGATATGATTTTTATGCTTCATTTTGTTAATGTGGTATGGACATTGATTGATTTGTGGATATTGAACCATCCTTTGATCCCTGTACGAATCACACTTGACCATGGTGTGGGATCCTTCTAATGTACTGTTGGATTCAGTTTGCTTAATATTTTGTTGAGGATTTTGCTTCTATGTTCATCAGGGATGTTGTTCCATAAATTACTTTTTAAGTATGTATTTATTTACTTAGAGTGTGTGTGTGTGGGTGGGGGAGGGCAAAGGGAGAAAGTGAGAGAGAATCTCAAGTGAACTCACACTGAGTGAGGAGCAGGTCCTGAGATCATGACCTGAGCTGAAATGATGCTTAACTGACTGAGCCATTCAGGTGCCCCTTGTAATTTACTTTTCTTGTAGTGTCCTTGTCTGCTTTTGATATCAAGATAATGCTGGCCTTTTATAATCAGTATGGGAGTGTTCTGTCTTATATTTTGGAATAATTTAAGAAGGGTTGGTATTAATTCGTCCTTAAATGTTTGGTAGAATGCAGTAGTGAAGCTGTCTGATCCTGAATTTTTGTTTGTTGGGAGGTTTTTGATTACTGGTTCACTTTCCTTACTGATAATTGATCTGTTCTAAATCACTTTAAAATTTAAACAATAAACCCTCCAGTAGCACCCTATCCTTTTGTGATTTATGGTTTATTTATTACTCTTCATAAATGTATAACTAAATATAATATAAGCATTATAAAAAATCTAATAAAAAACTATAGTTTTTCTTAATTATTAAGTGAAATATTTATTTGCAGTTATTTGTCAGTGAAATCATTTAGTGAAAAAAGTTAGGATCTTAAACAGATAAGATAAAAAACCTGAAGAGAGAATCTTTAACCAGTTCTGAATATTTTAATTACTTTACATCATACTCCTTAATGTTTTATTGCGTATTTTATTTTTAGTATTGATTATATCAGTATTCTCAGAATGGATCCTGTTAATTCTCAAGGGTTTTTTGTTTTGTTTTGTTTTTGGAACAGTTTCTCACTTGAGGGTTTTTTTTTTTCCCCCATTAAAATTAGCATGTTCAAGGCTTATGGCTAAAGCAAGTCATATTGTATCTAGTAAAGAAGTTGTTACTAATAAAATAAAATCAGTGGCCCTTGGTGAAAGTGCTCTTGGATGCTAACAACTAGAGTTCTGAAAATTAAAACAAGTTACAAATGTTGAATTTCCAAAATATCAAAAATTTTACAAAGGAAGATAACAAGTTAATGCTCAATGTTATTAACATGTGTGTGTGCCTCCACACATGCCTTCCCCTTTCCGTTTCTCTTAAACACACATGTGTGTACTTGGCTCACGTGCATACACGTGTGCTCTCTCCCATAGCCACATACTTTCTCTCTCACACACATGTAATCACAGCCACAGTGTTCCTGTAGGGTTGGCTAGCTCTTTTCCTCTGCCTCTCTTCTTCCCAGCTGCTAAATGCAGGCATACCTCTGGGGTCTGTATTTTGTTTCTTTATGCTTGTTTCTTCCACTTCTTTACTGTACCTGCAGATTGGACCATCATCTCTCTACCAACGACTTCCAAGGGGTATCTCTAGCTCTGTAAAAATTCATTCCCCACTAGAAGGTCCTGTAGAAACTGTGACCTATAGAGGTTCACTAAATCTCAGCTTTCCTCCTCCCAGAAATGAGTTTCTTCCTTTCAACTTGATGGTTTATGTTAATAATACTAACTTCGTTCCAGTCACTCAAGTTCAGAATCCTTGCATTTGTTGTAAATCATTTTGCTCCAGTCACATGGCCTCCTCACTCTTTCTCAAATATGCCAAGTATTCTCTCACTTCAGGGCCTTTGTATTTGTGTTTTCTCCTGGAAAGTGCCTTCCCTAGGTGATCTGCAAAGCTTGCCCGGCTCCTCCCTTCTGGTCTCTTCAAATGTTCCAGTAAAGTTCTGCCTTTACACACCCTCTTAGAAGAAAGCCCGGCCATCCTCTCTGCCTTTTTTACTGGCTTTCATTTTCTCCATAGTAAATGTAAACTGTGTCATTATTATCTTTCTTTTCCATTAGATTATAAGTTCCTTGAGTACAGGGACTTTGTCACTTCTGTTTACTGTTTCATCCCCTGTGTCTGGCATAATAAATTCTTAGTAAATATATTTTTGAATGAATGAAATTGTCATTCTCTGGACAAGTAGAACCACTGAATTTTCCTGCTTTATTATCTCATTTGTTAGATGTTAATATGAATTTTCTTCTTTCTTTTCTTTTTCCTTTTCTTTTATTTTTCTATTCTCTCTCTTTTTTTTTCTCTTCTCTCCTTTTTTTTTAAGATAAAAGTGAGACCATTGGTACATTTTTCTTAGACTTTTCAAAAGTACCCTTTGTATTGGACCATTTCCCCCGTCTGTTGCCTACTTTCTAAAGAGGAACGAGGATTGATTAAAACAGCTGGATTATTTCTTCCTGAATGATCTTGAGGAAGAGGTAAATTTTGGAGGAGGTGTGTATTTTGTTTATTGCTCCTTTGTTAATAGTTGTCCACTCTGTTTGGTACTTAGACTGGTTCCTTTTACCCATTGAGCTGTAAAAAAAACCCTGCAGTTTGAATAAAAGAAATAAGAAGTCTTTGCAAATGTTCTTTAAATGAATGTCTAGCTCTCTTGCTACTGCATGATATTTAACAACGCATTTTTGACTGTTGGGTGAATTTTACTTATAACTCAGAGAAACTGAAAATGTTTATCATGTCCCAGTCTTCAAAAACTGAATGTTTTGTTTAGTTTTGCTTTCTGAATAATCACAAATGCAACCATTGATTAATATGCAAAGCCCAGGTTTTGAATTCCTGCCAGATATATTCAGAACTCTTCAATAAGCAACTCCAAGCCCACCGCATTCCATGGTGCATCCTTTTCTGGCCGAAGATTGTGGGAATTCTCTGGCATGAATCAAGTGGCATTAATTATTGAAGATAATTAACATACTGCTGAGAGTTCTGAGATATGTATTAGGTGAGCCATAGGAAATTGTTAGTTTTATAGGTTAAACAAGCTCAAAATTGGCAGTTTTATAAGGTTAAACCTAAAATCTTTTGAACTGTTGAACTGACTCAAACTGGGTATTTTGTTGTTAATTATTAAACTGAAAACTACTGTTGACAGCACAGGTTTGACCTGTGCAGATCCACTTATATGTGCATTTTCATGAATACAGTATGGTACTGTAAATATATCTTCTCTTCCCTGTGATTTTCTTTTTAATGTATTTTCCCCTAGCTTCCTTTATTGTAAGAATACAGTATGTAACACATACAACATGCATAATGTGTGTTAATTGACAATTTATGTTATCGTTAAAGATTCTGGTCAGTAGTAGACTTTAGTAGTTAAATTTTTGGGGTGTCAGAAGTTATACGCCATTTTTAAGTGTGCAAGGGGTCAGTGTCCTTTAATCCTGTGTTAAGGGTCAATTGTACATTCCAAATATTGTGCTACTTAAGGCATTAAGTGATCTGGATATTACTTTTACTGAAACAATTTATTAGATAGCTTTTCGAAAATTTTTTTAACTTAGGAAACACTCAGGGAGAAAGTACATAAAACATAAAATTGGAAGAGTAATGATTCTTAACAGAGCTCAACTGGAGTATCATGGATAGTCTAGAATCTTGCTGTTTTTTTCTTTAATAGAAGTTTCCCAGTGAAGTGTCTCCCACATTTGTGGTTCTTTCTTGCCTTTTGCTATTCATTTGTTCATACCCTGACTTATTTCAGAAAGAGCTATAATACATATTTAAATATTACATGCAAATTTTTATTAGTAGATCTGGTGTACAAAATTCAAATGTAGAAACATACAAGTATCATTTTCTAGCAGTACTGAAGACTAGCAATAATTTACCTGAATAAAGTCCTTATAAAGGTAATAGTATACTGTTTTTAGATTTTCCTATATCATTTTAGTGATATTGTTCAACATAATATATGATAGATTAAACAGATTTAGCTTTTCTGTAGTATTGGGATAATTATTATTACTTTTCCCCTTATTGTCTTTTGTTCCTTTGTAAGAAAGGGAATAATACTTAGATGAATTAAAATTTAATAGCTTCTATAAACATGTTTCTCTTCAGAGATTTGTTCCATGTGTGTCTTATGGTGAAACTATGGTTGAGTATGGACACTGGCAGTTTCATTTGCCTTTCTTGACAGAATGGATTCATATTCAAGTCTTGATTTTTCAGTTATGTATATGGTAATGCATATGTATCTGTATAAATCATCCTTGGCTTATGATGGGGTGACGTCCTGATAAGCCAATTGTATGTTGAAAATACTTTAAGTTGAAAATGCATTTTTGTTGAAAATGCATTTGATACTTCTAACCTACTAAATGTTATAGCTTAGCCTATTCTATCTTAAACATGCTCAGAATACTTACATTAGCATATAGTTGGGCAAAATTATTTACCACAAAGCCTTTTTTATAATAAAGTGTTGGATATCTCAGTGGATTTATTGTATGGCATTTTACTGAAAGTGAAATACGGAATGGTTTTATGGGTGCAGAATCATTGCTTTTCCACACGGTCCCATTGTTGTCTACGAGCTGTGGCTCACTGCTGCTGCCCACATCACTAGAAAGTATGGTACTGTATATTGCAAGCACAGGAAAAAGTCAAAATTCAAAACTTAAGAGTATAGTTCCTATTGAATGATCATTGCTTTGTACCATTGTAAAGTCAAAAAGTCGTTACGTAAAACCATCTCAAGTTGGTGACTGTCTGTATATGTATACAGTTCTACCAACGTAGAGATAGCTCCTGTGATTTTTTTTTCCTATTTAAGAGACCAAATATTTTTCCCTTTACTACTATATTTAAGCAGAAGTGTTATTTTTCATCATCATTATGAAAAAACATTATTTATAACCTTAATCTAAAGCTGTTGTGCCCTCCCTCAAATTCTGAATACAAATAATAAAAAAATAGAATAAATAATATTTGAGTCTGTCAAAGGAAGAAAGTGAAGAGTGGCAAAAAGTTACCATTTTTTCCCCCTGAGTTATTTTTACATGCTTTTTCCTAGCTTTGTACATAAAGAAGATTTTGATCTAGGCTTCCTTTCCCTTCACATATGTTGTATTGGGATTTTTTGTTCCTTGAAGAAAGGGACGTTCTGGGGCCATTTTGATAATAGTATATTCTGTGCTGATTGCATTTTGATGTCCTTTGTGAATGCTTATTTGGTGATATTGTTGATTTTCTGTAACAATTTCATATCTACCTTTGTGGCTCTTAAGTTAATTACTCATTTTGAATAGTTTGCCTTTATGCCCAGTATAGATTTAGTGTTACCGTCTTGCTTATTCAGCTGATTAGGAATGTGCATGCATGTGTATGTACCTTTGCGTAAATTTTTTCTGCCTTGTGAAAATGAGATTTTTATGTAAAATCATTTATATTTCAAATTACTAGAATTATATATAAATACAGTGATAGCTTCATCATTTAGTAATTAATATCATGAAGCTGGGTTTGAGATTTCCTGCCCTTCTCTGTTGTTCTCTATTGCAGGAGGTGAATCCCTGCAAATGTATTTCCTAGGCTCTCTTACCAGCAGGCTTCTGGGTGGGCTTGGCCAGTGGGAGGCACTGGTAGAAGATTGGAGGGCAGGAAAAGGGGAGAAGACCAGTTATTTCTCCTTCTTTTTCTGCTGTGAGATGTTTCTCCACCGTGGTTCTAGCTCCTACCACATTAACTCATGATCAACTCATGATCTTAGCTCAGTGCTAAAAAAATCCATTTTATTACTTGAACATGGGTATATCTCATTATAACTGTGTTTTTACTCTTGTTCTTTCCTAAATTGCCTGTAAATATGAGTACCTAGTTTTGCCTATTGGAATTATATTGAGTATCTAATCTCATTTAATTATGAGTTGTTATGCATTTGCATATGGTTGCTATAAGGTAGGTAATGTGCAGAGGTGGAAGAAGATAGCTAGCTTGCTTGCTTTTTCTCTTCCCCTCTCTCTTTTTCTCAGTAAAGCTCTCTTCCTTTATAGAAACAAAACATGCTTATATAGAAAATACAGAAGAGTGAGAAAAAAAAGAACCACTCACCCATAATCCCACTTCCCACACTGGTGGGATCGTTTTGGTGTATTTCCTTCGTGTCTTCTTACAATGCAGAAGAGTTTCTAACTTAACACCCATATAAACATGATTTTCTTCTATAAATTTCTCCAAATTGTTACTTTCAGAGAATATTGCTCTGTTAATATATTCTCTTTCCCCCATCATGTCTGGAAATGTAATTTTATACTTATAAGCAGTATATAGTTTTGTATCTTTTTCTTATATATGTATTCTGCCTTATTATTAAGGTGTGGCAGTGAAGGGAAAAATGGCTCTTGCCCATTGTGCATTATGGAAGGTGTCATAGGTAAAAGGGTTGGTGGTTCACTGGAAGGAAGAGATCTGACTTATCTGACAGGTGTCCCTGTGAAAGGGGAATAAAAAATATTGCCATGGAGAGGGAAAAGAATTTTTTCCTCTTTGTAGGAGAAATGAGTGAGGGTCATTTTTTTTTTTTTTTTAAAGATTTTATTTATTTGAGAGAGAGAGAGTGTGAGCACAAGTTGGCAGGGGGCGGTAGGGGCAGAGGAAGAGGGAAAAACAGATTCCCTTCTGAGCAGGGAGCCTGACTCAGAGCTCAGTCCCAGAACTCTGAGATCATGACCTGAGCACAGAACCCTGAGACAATGGCCTGAGCCAAAGGCAGATGCTTAATGGACTGAACCAGCCAGGTGCCCCAAATGAGGGTCTTGAGAGCTGCAAAATGAGTATGGAACTGTTTGTGGCGTGCACATTGAAGTATGGGTTGCAAGGGAGAAAGGAGAGAAGGCTGTTAATACTGAGTCAGATTGGTGTACCTCCCACTGGCTACCAACTCCACCTGCAGAAACCACTTTCTTCCCAGGGCTTGGCCCCAGGAGTCTTGGGAGAGTACTGAAGTCAGCGCATTCAGTGGAGACTGGGAGTGCTGGAAAGCAGAAGCTCCTGGGGCTTTGCATCACAGTCCTGGGAAAAGTGAGGGAGAGTTTTGTTCATTTTTTTAAAAGATTTTATTTATCTCTTGAGACAGAGATAGTGTGCCAGCTGAGGGGAGGGACAGAGGGAGATTATTAGTATTATTAGTATTTGTTTTTTAGTATTAGTATTCGTTATTAATATTATTATAATAATATAATAATATTAAACATTATTAGTATTCATTTTTTATTGCTGTGTGATAAATTACATTATTACTATTTGTTTTTATTGCTATGTGAGAAATCATCCCAAATGTAGAGACTTAAAACAATATTAATTTGTTGGACAGTTCTGTAGGTCACAAGTTTGGGCAGGCTGAACTGGGTTTTCTGCTCAGGGTCTTAAAAGGCAGAAACCGGGGTGTTGGCTGGGTTGGACGCTCATCTCAAGAGTGAAGAATCTGCTTCCTACCTCCTTTAGGTTGTGGGCGGAGTTCTAGTTTCTAGGTCTGAGGTCCTAGTGTCCTTGTTGACTGCCAGTGGGGGCTGTTTTTATGATTAGATTAGGGCCATCCAGATAATTATTTTAAGATCAACTCACCGGGACTTGGATTACATCCAAAAAAATCTCTTCCCATCATTCCCTAGCTTCGTGTTTGAATGACCAGGAGGTAGGAATTTTGGCAGGAGTTTGGGGGGAGGGGAGGATGCCTTCTTTAGACCGTTGCTTACCACAGTATTGCATAGTTTTTCTCTGTTATATATGCTTCATGATATAGTTAACTCCTGGGATAACCTTACCTGATGGAAATTACAAATATTCCAGGAGATATAAAACCAGTAATACTTTATAAAACTAGAAATGTTTTTATGATTGCCTGGGACAAAATTTATGTGTATCATGTGTTATAATTGGTGTTAAATGAAAACTCTTAACAAAGAAATTTAAGGACTAAATAATACCCTATAATATAGGAGGTATTATTTGATGTTTTGTTAATTATTAGGACCTCAAATTTGCTTTATATTTTTCACTTCAATGAATATCTTTATGATGAATTTTGCCCTTTCTTTTTACTATTGTCTTATGAGGAACTAACTTATCTAAAGAATATGAAGATCCCACATTACTTATTAGGAGTTTCATTAATTCGTATTTTAAGCAGCAATTTTAGTATCTTTTGTGCCATATCTTTTCAGTCTTAAAAATTTTTAGTCTTTCATATTTTGAGAGAATAAAAGTTGTTTCTCATAATTTTTCATTTAAAAAATCATTTGTCTTTGAACTTTTTTCCTTCCATATGCCTATATTAAGTGTTTTTTGTTTTGTAATAAAAATTCGGTTTACTTGCTATGACTAATGCAGTGTGGCATGTTGTTTCTTCATTGGTTTCAGTTTCCTCTCCAATGGAATGGCTGAATGAGATTTCTTTTAGTCCTCTGATTTTATGTTAAACACCTTTTCATACCCTATTTTTTTTCCCCTAAGTTAAAAATCTGTAATACCTGTTAGCATTCTGCTGGTATCTGTTAAGATGGATTTTCTAGACTTCGGGAGAAGATAGTCACACTCATGGATTTAACAAAAGGAGTGGGCATTGTGTTGGGGCTGACTTTAGAAGTAGCTAGGTTTATGCTTCTAGATCGGGACACTGTGTGTTACACTAAATCACTTCAGTTAGTCATGGGAGAGCTTTACTTGGATTTGGGATCAGGATAACAGGCATTTGAAAGATTCTTTGAAGATCTGTACCAGTGGCAGGGGTGGTGGAATATTTTTCTGGGTTAGGGAGCAGTAAAGCAGAGAGGATAAAACATTGCCAGTTCCTATTTTTGTATGTTTTTAGGATCAAATAATGTTTTCCTGAAATGGATGAACTGTTCCCTTATGTGGTTTAACTGGTTCAGATTAAGGAGAAACAAATACTGACTGTCCTTGTTATGGATGCCACATCTTTTCAGACTGCCCTAGCTTGTTGCCAGTGAAGATATACTTTGGCTTATAGTTAGCTTGTGGTCAGGTACAGGCTTTAGATCTTGTTACATGAATTCTTGTTAAGCAGAGCATGCACCGCCCCCCGCCGTCATACTTAGGAAATTGAGTTTTGAAAATAATTTCGGGGCTTTAATTTTTGTCCTTGATGAACTCTAAAGTAATTTTAGTTTGTCTTTGCAGTGTGTTAAAATAAAATCTCTTCAACTTCTGTCACTCAGAGTGTTCATATTCCTTCTAGTTTTCTTCTGTCTATATATTTGATAAATATGTCATATGTTTTCATTTATCTTTTATAAAAATTTTGAGAAATCTAGGAATAAAAGAGTCCTATAGCTGCTGCCTCCTTCCTGTCGTGTAGGGATTTGCCATATAATTCACATTTAACATTTTTTGAGTTTTGAATAAGCTCCAAATGTCTAACTGTGTTAATATTGAATTACCATTTTAAAATTCTATCCACGTGTATATCACAGAAGACTCGGCTATATGCTGGCTATAGTTAAGTTTCAGTGTACTTTTTTTTTTTAAAGATTTTATTTATTTATTTGATAGACAGAGATCACAAGTAGGCAGAGAGGCAGGCAGAGAGAGAGAGGGGGAAACAGGCTTCCTGCTGGGCAGAGATCCCGATATGGGGCTGGATCCCAGGACCCTGGGAGCATAACCTGAGCCGAAGGCAGAGCCTTTAACCCACTGAGCCACCCAGGTGCCCCTCAGTGTACCTTCTGCATTTGCCTGTTCCATTATTCTAGCAGCCTTAGTCAAAACCCCCCACCACCAAAAAAAAGGAAATGATAAGGGCTTCTATGTAACTTCTTTGATTTATGTTTGTATCTCTTATGCTGAAAAACCTTAGTTTTTAATGACATTAGCAATTACTTATATGCTTTCATCTTCTACTTTTAATAGTTTCCAAATAATAATGCAAGTATTAGTGAAATATTGTTCCCTTTATCTCTAGGAGGATATATCCTATTTGAGGTCTGTTGCTTTGCATTACTACCATTTGAAGTAATTATAATAATAGATTTTCTGTTATTAAACCATTCTTGTATTCCTGAAATAAATTCAAACCCAAAACATTGGGTTTCTTTCCAGGTGTTAAACCAGTCTTGCATTTCTGGGATCTGCCTCATTATGGTGTTTTCTTTTTTTTCTTTTTAATCTATTATTGGTCTCCTTTTCCTAAATTAAAAAAAAATTTATTTATTTGAGAGAGAGAGATCACAAGTAGGCAGAGATGCAGGCAAAGAGAGAGAGGGGGAAGCAGACTCCCTGCTGAGCAGAGAGCCCGATACAGGCCTCGATCCCAAGACCCTGGGATCATGACCTGACCCCAAGGCAGATGCTTAATGCCTGAGCCCCTCATTTAACGAACTTTTTATAGTCTATTTACAATGATTGTTTTACACTTCAAGCAGAATGTAGAAACTTTGCCACCATGTAGGTCCCTTTATCTTTCTCCATTAATATTACAGTTTTTATAAGCATTACATCTGCATTCATTGATCAGTATTGCAATTTTTGCTTTCAACTGGCATGTATATTTTAAAGAACTTAAGAGGAGATTAACAATCTCTTACATTTACCTACTCATTTATTATTTCTATTGCTCTTCCTTTGTATGAGAAGACCCATGTTTTACTCTGATATCATTTTTCCTTCTACATGAAGAGTTTTCTTTGGCATTTCTTTTAGAGCCCCTCTACTGGCAACAGATTCTCTTAATTTTTAAAAATCTGACTATGACCTTATTTTTATGTCCTTTCTGAAGGATATTTTCATTTGATGTAGTTTTCTGTGTTGAGAGTTCTTTCAGCATTTTATAAATGTTGTTCCACTGTCTTTTGGTCTTCTTGGTTTCTAATGAGAAATCCAGCCATTTCAATTCTTATTATTTTATATGTAATAGATCTTTTTTTCTCTGGTAGCTCTCAGGATACTTCTTTTATATTGGTTGTAAACAGCTTGATTATGTGTTGTTTTGTGGTTTTCTTTTTTTTTTTTTTTAATTTTGCTGATCTTGAATCTGTAAACATGTATCCTTCAACATATTTGTTCTATTTTCATGAAGGAGAGTTATTAGTTCAAATAGGTTTTTTCTTTTCTGTAACAGTGTTTCTTCTCAGTAGGTATCTATGGGTCTGTTCATATTTTTCAGTCTTTTAAAACATTTTAAATATATGCTCCTCAGAGCATAGTTTCTTTTTGTCTGTTAGGTTCCACTGACTCTTTCGCTCTCTTATTTCCATTCTGCTCTTGAGCCAAGTCAGAGTTTTTTATTTTAGATATTACATTTTTCAGTTTTGAAATTTTTATTTGATCTTTTAGTGTGGTTTACGGTTTTCCTCGAGGAATTTTTGTCTTTCCGTTGGTTTTGATATCTAATGCAGCGTGTTTATTCTCTATATGTTCCAGCATCTGTTTCATTTCACAGTTGGCATTTCTTGATTGTCTTTTCCCTTGGGAATTGCCCATATTTTACTGGTTTTGGTGTATCTAGTAATTTTGGATTACATCAGGGACATTTTGAATGTTGTTTTGTGAGACTGGCTCCACTAACATCCTCTAGAGAATGTTGACTTTTTTTTTGGTCCCGTCAGGCATCAGCCTAGTTGGGTTCAGATTGAACTTTCTTTCTGGACTTCCTTAGGTGGTAGTTTTAGCATCAGTTCAGTTTCACAGCCTTTGCTACATCTTATTTTTCTTAGGGATTTTACACACAGTGCTCTGAAAGGATGCTTTTCCTGGTTTCTCGGACTGGAAGGGTGGCGTTCTCCGAGTTTTAGCCTCTGGTATTGCACGTATTTTTTCCCACCTGGGATACTGGTAGGTCTAAGTAGTGAGGAAAAAAATAAAAAAAAAATAGGAAATTATCTCTACAATCTTTATATAACAGGGTCCTTTTAAAATTGTTTTTCTATTCAGAAGAATGGGTTCTCACTTAGGATCTTATGTGCCCATGCTACAGCTGAAATGGTGTCAGGTTTGTTCTTGGGCCAGTTTGGAAGAGATCAGTGAGAGAAAAGAAAATCTCTTGGCTCTTTCCCTCACATTCAAGGGGCAGTTTTCAAGTCCTTTGGCTAGAAAGTTGGATTGCCCTGAGAGTTTTGCTGACCCTACCTGTTACTTACATCTTGATTCAGCCTGTCCTTGGGTCAATCCAGGAGGTAACAGAGTGGGGGAAAACAAGGAGCACACTGCCACTGTATTAATCACTCTTCAACTTTTCGAGTGTGCTTCCAAATCTACCTGCCTCATTAAATTTTCTAGAGCTCAAAAGTAGTTGCATGTTTATATTTTATCTCATTTTGTTATGTCCAGAATTTTTCCTATAAAGAGTGGAAGAGGCTGGAAACTTCATATTCTTTTTTTGAAATAAATTTTGCTGGATATAGAATTCTGTGTTGACACTTATTTAAAAAAGCAACTAAAAGTGCTTAGTCCAAACGTTCTGCTTTTATTCTATTTATTCCTGTGAATGTAATGTATATTCTTTTTTTCCCCCTTGGACAGCTATTAAGATTTTCTCTTTATCAGTGCTTTTTAGCCATCTGATTGTGATAGGCCCAGTGTGATTTCCTAAGTGTTTATCAGACCTTGTATTTATGAAGTTTTCTGGATCAGTGTATTCATAATCATCATAAAATTTGTAAATTTTTAATCTGTTTTTTCAAATGTTTTTTCTATTCCTCTTCTTAATCCCCCTCTTACCATCCCCAGAGAGGGCATTTTCCTCTCCTTTTTTTTTTTTTTTTTTGCCTTCAGTGACATGTACGGTTTTGGTTTTTTCCTTTTACATGTATGTTAAATGGTTTTATGTTGTTGCATATGTCAGTGAGACTTTTTTTTAATGGTCTTTTTCTTTCACACACAAAAACTAAAAAACAAACAATTTTTTGTGCGTTGTTTTCTTGCTGCTTCTTAAGTTCACTGGTCTTTTCTTCTGCTATGTGTCTGTGTGCTATAACCCTTTTTAAGTCAATATAAATAATTTACAGAATAAATAATGAAAACCCACTTTATTAGAAATTTTAATGGGAATTTAAGCACAGCAAACTTCTTTATGTCAGGTAAATTTTGGTACACAAATTTCGTAAAAATCGAGAGAATATTGTTACATACTATTTTAGCAAATTAAGATGATCTAAGTTGTTGCAAAATATTGTGTGATAAAGTCTTTTCAGTTGAATGAATGACTAGTGGAAAATATTTTCATTTTGTCCTTAAAACTATATTGTTTATCATAATTTTTAAGTTGTACAGTATTCATTTAGGATATTATCAACCTGAATTGTCATTTACATGATCAATTTCACTGCATTTTTTTTAAGAGTCTAGAGTTAGAGTTTATCCCTTCCCCCTGCACCCCAAACGGCCAATCTGTTCTCTGTATCTATGAGTTTGGTTTTTTTGTTTGTTTTTGTTTTTTGAGTTTGTTTTGTTTTTTAGATTTTACATATAAGTGAGATCATTTGTATTTGTCTTTCTCTTTCTGACTTATTTCACTTAACATAATGCCCATCAAGATCCATCCATGTTGTTGCCAATGGAAGGATTTCATTCTTTTTTATGGCTGAATAGTATTCTATTATATATACATCCTTGCGAATCTCCTCTTAAGTCATTTTAACTTCTCATCCTGTATTTTCTTCCCTATTGCACTCTGTGGCATTGGCTATAATAACTCAGTTTTTCTGTTACAAACCATAGGTAATATATTGTAAATTTTTTTTACGATAGATAATTGGATTTGCTGTTTATTTTGTGCAGAATATGAAGACCCTTCTGATCCTGTTTGTTTTTAAAATCATGCAGCTAAAATGTGTCACTAGAATTAAAAAATCATATCTGAAAACTGTGGCAGACAAAAGAGTAAGCTAGAAACAGATGTCACCTGTATTTTGGTGTGAGAAATGCATGTTGTGATCTTCTAATTATGTTCATATGGCCATTTTAACTTTTATTAATCACCGTAACCAAGGTTATTTTTTCCAGTTCCCTGGGGGAGAGTTTAGTTTTTGTTGAGGCAGATAATATAACAGCTGATTTTGAAACTTGATTATAAGAATATAATAATTCATATTTCACAGAAAATTTTTTCTTATGCAGTTAAGTATTTGAATTAGATGAATATTTTTTCCTTATTCTTAGTAAATCAAGACTCAAGTAAGTTATAGTTTTAAGAAGAGATTATTAGTATGTATTGCTGTTGGTATAGGCAGCAGAACCATTAAAATTGTAATCTGCTTTTTAAAACCTATATATACTAAGGGAATAGTCCTAAATCTTTTGTTTTTATTTTTTTAAGGCGAGAGGAGCTGATGTTCCAGAGATCCCTGGAGATCTTAGTCTTAAGACATGTGGCAGTACAGCCAGTATGAAGGTTAAACATGTGAAAAAGTAAGTGGAATTGTACCATGGGTTTTAAGTGAATTTTTAAAATGGGAATCAGTTTTTTAGTTCTCTTAAAACTTTTCTTTAGATTTCTTACTAAATATGCTTTTACTGTCCATACATTAAATTATACTGTAAGCCTAAATTATGACTTAACAATTAGTGGAATAGATCTGAAGATTATCTGCTTGTCTAAAAATATACTTTAATTTTGTTCTTGTGACAACTTTATGTCATTGGCTGTTAGAGTGTGTTTGTTCAACAGGAGCAATCCAGGTGTGTCTGTCTTGGTGCCCTTAATACATGCTTTCACTCATTTAGAAAAATCAGCCTGTTGTTTGAGTTATGGGATTGCTATATCTCAGCTCTGCCTTTGAGAAAACCTGAATTGGATGCTAGTAGTTGATTCCTATATAAAATATCTGAAGGTATTCCATTTCAGTTTCCAACAGAAAAACCATTCCATACTTTTCAACTGAAGCCTTAATTACCCCACCCCCCACCATCCCATTAAGTTGGTATTAAAAAACAAAACCAGAAAAGCTATCTTTTCACCTGGCAGAGGGTTAGGCAGCTATGTTTTCATTGTAAATAGAGAAAAGACAAAGATAAAAATATTCATTCTGCATCCAGACCCACTAATCCAGGACTGATGGGCTGCGACAACATTCACAGGTAAAATCTGGTTTTATATTTTATTGGGAATGCTGCTTCTGATTCGCAGTTGGCTCTTCACAGTTTTCGTAACATTCACTGAAATTTTCTATGGGCCTTGCCTTGAGTCAAGGATAGGAGAGTGTAGTGATGCTTTTTATTTTTATTTATTTTTTTTAATTCATTTTGGTTTTTGACCTGCACTCTAAATGTAATTTTCATTTGATTCATTGTATTTCTGGAAAACTGCGTGGATATATGTGTGCTCATGCGCATGTGCTTATTAAATAGTTTTGCTTGCATGAGCTCTCCGACCCATTTTATTTTTTCCTTAGGCTTAGTAATTTTGACTGTTCCAGTATCTTGCATCTCACTTAGTTATTTCATGTACTTCAGGTTACCCTTCACTAAAGGTCACTTTCCGAAGATGGCTGAATGTGCACATTTCCATTATGAGAACGTTGAGTTTGGCAGCATACAGGTATATTTGAAATATTTCTACATACTGGATTAAGATATATCTATATCTCTGTTCTTTTCTGTATATCTTTCTCTTAAATCTATGTATCTGAGAGGTAACACTTAGAAGTAGTTTTTTTTCTATTGATGTCTTGTTGGTGGATGTGAAAACTTTTATTTTTTTTCTGTTGACTAATACTTGATGTGTGACGACTCCTAATTCAAGGGGAAATAGTATAATAGGATCAGTATAAACTTCAGCATTTCTATTAGATTCCTAGACAAAGTTTGCTATTGTTTTCTAGCATGAAGCATTCTAGTTGTTACCTGACTCTTAGGTGGGGTCAGAGTAATGATGGTTAAATCAGAGTGAAGTGGTATAGCATAGGGGAGATGTACTAATGGAGGTTTTCTCAATATTTTTTCTTATTGTGAGGTATAGTGTGTGTATAAATATATATATGTTTATAAAATATATACATATATATATTATTATACATACATGTGTACATTTTAAACCCCAGGCTAAGAGATAGAAATTTCCTGGGTGTCCTTCCTCTGTTGCATTTGCCTTCTCTACCCTAAAGATTACTTATACCATGACTTTTATAGTATTCATTCTAATTTTTTATAGTTTTACTATCTATATCCCTATTCAATATGGTGTTTAGTTTGCCTGTTCTTGAACTTAAATAATTGGAATTATTCTAGTCCATTCAGCAAATACTTACTGAGTACTAAATTATACCTATACTAAGTACTATATTATACCAGGCACTGTTGTAGGTGCTTTGGTTGTATTAGTGAGCAACAACCACAACCAAAACCAAAGATGCATTCTTAAAGAACACAGAGGATGGCCAAGAAGATAAGATCTATGGTAAAAAGGTAGGACGTGATAAGAAGGACCAGGGGCGCTGTGGGTAGGTTGAACTCTCAAACCTGGGTAGGCTTCATTGCTGTGTGTATTCTTTCTTCTTTCATTCAGCATCATGAAACTGGTCCCTGTAGATGTCTGCACTTATAGTTGGTTCAGTTTGTTACTATATGTTAATCTACAGTGAACATATGACACAAGTAATTTATCCATTCTTTGTTTATTGGAAATTTGGGTCATCAGTTTTGGCCTTTTGGAACACTATTATATACAGAGCCTGGTGCATATACGCAGGCGTGTCTCATGGTGTACACCTAGGAGTAGAATTTCAAGGTGATAGCAGATCCACATGTCCAGCTTTACTGAGTAAAGCCAAACTATTTTTTAAAATGATTTATAAATTTATACTCCCCTGGGGCGCCTGGGTGGCTCAGTGGGTTAAGCCGCTGCCTTCGGCTCAGGTCATGATCTCAGGGTCCTGAGATCGAGTCCCGCATCGGGCTCTCTGCTCAGCAGGGAGCCTGCTTCCCTCTCTCTCTCTCTCTCTCTCTCTCTCTCTCTCTCTGCCTGCCTCTCTGTCTACTTGTGATCTCTCTCTGTCAAATAAATAAATAAAAAATCTTAAAAAAAAAAAAATTTATACTCCCCTAAACAGTAAATGAGAGTTGCTATTCTTCATCCTTGCCAACTTCTGGTTGTTTGATACTTGTTAATTTTTACCCATCTGATGGAGATGTAAGTCTCTCTCACTGTATTTTAATTTTCAATCTCTTGATTTTTAATGCAGTTGAACATCTTTTCAAATGTTGAGCACTTGAGATTTCTGCTTTAAATCTAGATCAGGTCTTTTGCTCATTTTGTTTTATAGATTTGCTTGTATTTCTCTTATTCATTCGTGGGACTGCTTTACATATTTTAGATGGTCTTTCATGTTGCGTCTAGTCCTGTATTTTTGTATCTCCCACATTGCGGCATGTTGCTACACTCACTTTATGCTGCTCTCATTGTACAGGCTTCATTTATTTTGTTCTTTATTTTATGTATTTTGTGTGGTTCTATGTATGCAGAAACCTAGCTTGTAGTGTTTTTTTTTAAGATTTTATTTATTTATTTGATATAGGAAGAGAGAGGGGGAGAGAGAGAGAGCAGGCACAAGCAGGGGGAGTGGCAGGCAGGGGAGAAGCAGGCTTCCCGCTGAGCAAGGAATCCAATGTGGGGCTCCATCCCTGGGATCATGACCTGAGCTGAAGGCAGATGCTTAACCCACTGAGCCACCCTGGTGCCCCTGGCTTGTAGTTCTTCTGTCATATTTAAGGATTTGCTCCCCTTCTCTGAAGTTATGAAATTGTCTTTTTTTTTTCCCATTAAGTTTCATAGCTTTGACTTGAACATTGAGGTTACTTGGAATTCATATTTATAGTGTGAAAAGAGTGATACTAAAAACCCCGAGTATAATAACTGGTCAGAATGGATGTTAACCGTAGCACTGGAGCTGACCGCTAATGGCCTCCTCCTGTGTGATGCCTTGCCCATGTAATTGTATGGGTCATTGCTGGTCGACTATTTCAGTATTTTTTCTGGTACCCACCAGTCTTTTTTGAAAGGAGTCTAGGGGCATCTGGTTAAGTGTCTGCCTGCAGCTCAGGTCATGATCCCAGGGTCCTGAGATTAAGCCCTACATCGGGCTCCCTGCTCAGTGGGGAACCTGCTTCTCCCTCTCCACTCCCCATGCTTGTGCTCTCTCACTGACAAATAAATAAAGTCTTTTTTAAAAAAGGAGTCTATTTTATTACTATTTAAAAATATGGCTATATTAGAGTTCTCTAGTGAAACAGAACCAATTTGTGTGTGTATGTGTGTGTGTGTGTGTGGGTAGAGAGAGAGAGAGATTTTTTTAAGGAATTGGTTCATGTGATTGGAGGCATGGTTAAGTTCAAAATCTCCAGAATAGGCTGAAAAGAAAGGGAAGGGTTGTTGTTGTTGTAGTTTGAGTCCAAAGGCAGTCTGCTGGTAGAGAGTGCTCTTCAAGGGAGGTTAGTTTTGTTTTGTTTTCTGTTAAAAACTTTTAGCTGATTGGATGAGACCCACCCATATCAGGGAGGACAATCTGCTTTACTCAGTCTTCTGACTTAATTGTTAATCTCATCTAAAAGATAACTTCACAGAATTATTTGGAGTAATGTCGGACCTGAAGTTAATGTATAAAATTAATAATCACAGTCCATCCTGCCAACTTGGCATTACTTTTTTTTTTTAAAGATTTTATTTATTTATTTGACAGACAGATCACAAATAGGCAGAGAAGCAGGCAGAGAGAGAGGAGGAAGCAGGCTCCCTGCTGAGCAGAGAGCCCCATGCGGGGCTCGATCCCAGGACCCTGAGATCATGACCCGAGCTGAAGGCAGAGGCTTAACCCACTGAGCCACCCAGGCGCCCCCAACTTGGCATTCCTTAAGCCATTCTGAGTCTCTAATAAATAAGAAGGTCTTGCTTCTGCCTAGCATCATGATAAACTATTTTTCACAACCAAAACATTGTAAGCATTTTCCTAGAAGAGTATACAAAGTCCCTGGGTAATTTACTCTTCTTGATATCCTTTAACTTAAATACTATAATTTAAGTTACAAATACTTAAGTACAATGATACAAATCTTACGTAAGGTGATAAGAGAGAAGAAAACAGATATTTAGTACGCCACACACACACACATGCACACATTCAGAGCAATATTCATGGCAGTATAGTCTTGGCTTGTGTCATGTGGCTGTAGCTGGAGTTACAGCTGCATTCTTCTGCTTCTCATTCTATATTCCCTTTGTGCTGAGCAATAATCTCAGTTGGTTTTGTTCTTTGCCTGGTGGGATGACCCATACCTTAATTCCGGATCTGGCCATTAATAGCCCTACCTGAATTGGGTTCTGGTAATTTCCCATTGTGTTCAGTGGCTGGGCAGTGGTGTTAAGGGATGTCCTAAGGGAGCTCCAGTATTCCAGATGTATTCTTCTTTACCTCTGTAGTAGAGTAGCAGTCCCAGTTTCCCCTCAGTAGTCAGGGTCAGTCATCCCAGCTAATGCCAAAACTCACATCTTGGCGTGTTGATTTAGAGGAACCCACAGTGGCCGGGTGGCAGTTACTTTCAGGTCAGTGGGGTTGTTACTTTGTCTTCTAGTGGAAGTGTTCCTCCCTTTGGAACTAAGACATTTAGGGTAGTAGAGCATACAGCTGTGGGGGACAGGAAGCCCAGATTTTGCTAGTGAGTCACTATGAGTCATATTGAATGGTCCCACCCCAACTTCCACCCCTTGATTCCTGGTTCCTCAATCTGATTAGCTTTAAAGACACTACTGACTCTGCTCACAACAGTAGAGAGGATGGAGAGTGGCTAGTCCCTGGCATGATGGGGCAGTAGAGATACAGAGAATATCACCATTGGATACTTATAATCAAACGCTTAAAAGAGATGAAGTTCTGGGTGGCCATATATTTGTGATCTTTGAACATTTTTCCATACTGATGAGTAAGTTAAAATTTTTATTTCTTTCATGATTAGTGATGTTGAACATTTTTTCATGTGTTCATTGTCCATTTGTGTATCTTCTTTGAAGAAATGTCTATTCAAATCCTTTACCCATTTTTGAATTTGTTTTGTTTTGTTTTGTTTTATTGAGTTTTAGGACTTCTCTGTATAACCTATTTGTATCTTTTGATCCAAAGATAGTCTTCTAGACGGCATATAGGTAGATTATGTTTTTGAAATTCATTCTGTCATCTCTGTCATTTTTAAATTGAAGTACAATTAACATACGGTGTGGTTAGTTTCAGGTTTACAACATGTTGATTAAATAGTTCTATACATTACACAGTAAGTGCAGTCACCATCTGTCACCCAACAACGTTATTATAATATTGACTGTATTTCCAATGCTGTACTTTTCATTTTCATGACTTATTTATTTTATAACTGAAAGTTTGTACCTCTTAATCCCCTTTATCTATTTCACCTATTCCCCCCCACCTCCCTTCTCCCCACTGGCCACCATCAGTTTGTTCTCTATATTTTAGAGTCTGTTTGTTTTTTCTTTTCTTTCTGTTTTCTAGATTCCATATATAAGTGAAATGATATGGCATTTGTCTTTCTCTGTCTGACTTCACTTAGTGTACCACCCTGTAGGTCCATCCATGTTGTTGCAAATGGCAAAATCTCAGTCTTCTTTTTATTATTGACTGATATTCCATTGTACGTATGTATGTATGTATGTGTATATGTGTATATATTTAATGCATCTTTACTCATTCATCTATTGATGGATAATTGGTTGCTTCTGTATCTTGGCTAATTGTAAATAATCTTGCAATAAACATAGAGTTGCATATATCTTTTTCATTAGTATTTTTGTTTTCTTTGGGTAAATACCCAATAGTAGAATTACTGGATCATATGGTATTTCTATTTTTAATTTTTTGAGGAGCCTTTGTACTGTTTTTCACAGTGACTGCACCAATTTGCATTCCCACCAACAATGTACAAGTTTCTTTTTTTTTTATATTCTTGCCAACCATTGTTATTTCTTGTTTTTCTTAAAGATTATATTTTTCATTTTTTAAAAATTTTATTTGAGAGAGGGAGAGAGTGCATGTGTGTGAAGGAGAGAGAGAGACAGCAAGCACGAGTAGGTGGGGAGGGGCCAAGGGAGAAGCAAACTCCCCACTGAGCAGGGAGCCCAACGCTGGATTCAATCCCGGGAACTTGGGATCATGAACTGAGCTGAAGGCAGATACTTAAGCTATTGAGCCACCCAGGCACCCCTGATTTATTTATTTGAGAGAGAGCGAGCACCCAGATGTGAGGGGCAGAGGGAGAAGGAGAGAGAATCTCAAGCAGACTGCCCACTGAGCACGGAGCTTGACTCAGGGCTAAATCTCATGACCCTGAGTTCATGACCTGAGCCTAAACCAAAAGTCAGGTACTTAACTGACTATGCCACTCAGGTGCCCCTACCATCTCTGTCTTTTGGTTGGAGAGTTTCATCCATTCTATTTAAAGTAAATGCTGAAAAGGAAAGACTTATTTCTGTCATTTTGCTATCTTTTTTCTGTATGTATTATAGATTTCTTGTCTTTCATTTTCTGCATTACCGTCTTGCTTTAGTTGATTTATTTTTAGTGAAACGTTTAAATTCCATTCTCATTTCTTTTTGTGTATGTTTTGTAGCTGTTTTCTTTGTGGTTACAATGGGATTACATTTAATATCCTAAAGTTATAATACTCTAATTTAAAATTATGCTAGTTTAACAGCAATGACATACAAAAACTATGCTCCTTTATAGCTTGGTCCCCATCCCTTTCAGTTATAAATGTCTTACAATTACGTCTGTATGTTGTGTGTCCAAAAACATAATCTAATAATTTTTTAAATGTATTAGCCTCTTAAATTATGTTGAAAACAAAATGTGTAGTTATAAACTGAAAAAGCTAGCAATACTAGCTTTTATACTCACAATTTAAAGGAAATATTAATCTCTGAAGTCATGTAGAAAAAAAATTGGAGTTACAAATAGTTGTTACAATAATACTGGTTTTTATAATTGCCCACATATTTACCTTTACTGAGGTTGAGTTACTGTCAAGTGTCCTTTCATTTCAACTTGCAGGAGTCCTTTTAGAATTCCTTGCAGAGTCGGTATATTGGCAGTGATCTTCCTTAGCTGTTGTTTAACTGGGAATGTCTTAATTTGTCTCTCACTTATGAAGGGTAGTTTTGCTGGAGGTAGTATTCTTGGTTGACACTTACATTCTTTTAGCAGTTTGAATATATTGGCCCACTGCTTTCTGGTCTCCAGAGTTTCTGCTAAGATACTTGATAATCTTATTGAGGAGCCCTTGTGACTAGTCAACTGTGTGACTAGTTGCTTCTCTTTTGCTACTTTTAAGATTCTCTCATTGTGCAGGCATGCCTTATAGATGTTTTAGAATTGGTCCAAGCCACCACAATAAAATGATTATTGCAATAAAGTGAGTCAGATGAATTTTTGTTTCCTAGTGTATATGAAAGTTATGTTTACATTATACTGTAGCCTGTTAAGTTCATGATAGCATTGTCTAAAAAACACACATTTCTTAATTTAAAAATTTGCAGAATTTATTAATTAAATTAATTAAAAATGTAATTAAAATTAAAATTAAATTAATTAAAAATTGCAGAAATTACTAACTATCATCTGAGCTTTCAACAGGTCTTAATCATGGATCACAGATCACCATAACAAATACAATAATAATAAAAAATTTTAAAATATTGAGTGAATTAACAAAATTTGACACAGAGACACAAAGTGAGCTAATGCTGCTGGAGAAATGGCATAAACAGACTTTACTTGATGCAGGGTTACTACCAACCTTCAGTTTTTAAAAAACACTGTATCCAGGAAGCACAACAAAATGAGGTATGCCTCTTATTTGGCTTTAGAAAGTTTTGATTCTCATGTGTGTTGATATGAGTCTCTTTGAGTTCATTTTACTTGGAGTTCATTAGCTTCTATCCATGTCTTTAATCAAATTTAGGAAGTTTTCAGCCATTATATATTCATATGTTATCTCTGCCCCTTTGTTTCTCCATTTTCATTGAGACCTTCATAATGTATATGGGATGGAACTCCATAGGTCTCTTAGGCGTCACATAGGTCCCTTAGACTCTGTTCACTTGTCTTCTCTCTTTTCTTTCTGTTCTTCAGACTCAATAATTTCCATTGTCCTATCTTCAGGTTGGCTGATTCTTTCTTCTGTCTGTTCATATTTGCCCTTAATTTCCTCTTATAAAATTTTCGTCATAGTGATTATACTTAAAGGCACACAATCCTTTTTAATTATTATTTTTTAAAGATTTTATTTATTTATTTGACAAACAGAGATCACAAGTAGGCAGGGAGGCAGGTGGAGGGGGCGGGGAACAGACTCCCTACTGAGCAGAGAGCCAGACGCTGGGCTTGATCCCGGACCCTGGGATCACAACCTGAGCTGAAGGCACAGGCTCAACCCACTGAGCCACCCAGGTGCCCCTTTAATTCTTTTTTAATGTAATCTCTACACCCAATGAGGGGCTTGAACTTACAATTCCAAGATCAAGAGTTGCGTGCTCCACTGAATGAGCCAGCCAGGTGCCCCCACAGTGCCTTTTTAGATTGTATATCTCTTTGTTGATATTTCCATTTGGTTCATTTCATCATTTTCTTGATAATCTCCACATATTTCTTTAGTTTTTGGGGTACCTTTAAGACAATTGTCTTAAGTCTTTTATTAGTAGATCCACCATCACTTTTTTAGGAAGAGTTTCTGTTGCTTTGTTTTGAATGGCCCTTTCAATTGGCCATAATTTACTGTTTCTTTGTATGCTTTGTTGATTCAAACAGGACATTTTAATGTAATAATGTGGTAATTCTGAAAATGAGTTCTTATCCTCCTTCCCCAGATTTTATTTTTTATTTTTCTTGTTCTTCTCCTCCTCCTTCCTTCTTTCTTCTGCATTATTGTTGTAGACCTACTCAGTGCCAAGGATTAGCCTGAGGTGAAAACTGGAGGTCTTCTCAGATATTCTGTGAGCCTTTGCCTTCCCTGATCATATGACACTTATTTTTCCCATATATGCAGTTCTTCTTCAGTGTTCTAGTCTAATGTCTGGCTTCCTTGGAGGGGAAACAGAAAATTGAAGGAGGAAAAAGGTATATAGGCTTTTTAAATTTCTTGGAAGTGACTTCAGCTGTTAGATTCTTGCAGCAGCATAGAGAGGTTTAACAACACTGGCCATCTACCTGTTTATTTGCCCCTCTGAGATCAGAACCAGCAATTAGGGATCAGAGCACAGATTCTTTGATACTTGTGGGGCAAGGTCTTTTTGCCTACCCCACTCTGTTTGATTCTGCTCCTTCAGTGCATGCATGGTTGCCTTGAATACTGAGTGATTGGGCATGGTTAGCTGCTACTGTGCTAAGAGCCGAAATGGACTGAAATTAGCATAACTTACTAACCAGACCTTTCCCTGGAAGTTGTAGGCCTTCAGTAGACTCCAGAATTACAAATATATAATTGCATCAGGCAGATTCTGCCAGATCTGCTATCTAGGGAGCTGTTGTTTAGATGGGAGATTCCTGGTGCTTTCCTATTTCACCATTTTCCTAGAATCCTTACCTTTTTAAAAAAGATATTATTTATTTATTTGAGAGAAGGAGAGAAAGAGCACGATCGGGGAGAGAAGCAGAGGGAGAGGGACAAGCAGACTCCATGCTGAGCTTGGGGTCTGACATGGGACTTGATCTCAGAACCCTAAGAACATGACCTGAGCCGAAATCAAGTCAGACGCTTAAACGACTGAGCCACTCAGGTGCCTTGAATCCTTACTTATTTTTAAATATAAGATTGACAGTATGTTCTAAGGAATAAATAAGTATGAAAACTTTGTTAAATGTGTCTGGAATAGGTCATCAGCTTTATGCTTGACAACTCTATTATATCCCTGTAGGTTATTCACACTGCCTGTTGACTCAGTTGTTTTTTTAATATGTCTCAAATGTGGGACAGCCTGTAGTTTGCATACTTTTTTTTTTCTCCCTGATCTTAGGAATTTCTCCTAGATTTATGGATTTCTTGTGTTTGTGTTTCTCGCTCTTTCTACTCACATACTGAAAATATGTAACTGCAGTAAGCCATTGTGTCCTAGAAGATGTCACAGAACACTAAAGTTTTTAAATCTAGACAAAGTCATGTTTAAGACTCTCAGTTATAAAATGACAATAAGTTTTATTAATCTAATATCAATTATGATTTTCATTTTTGTTTAGACTGTAAAACACAATTGCTTATGAAATACTTTAAATATTAAGAGTTCGTTTGGGCCAGTAATTTTATTATCATATAATATACAGAGGAAATTTTCATAATCTCTTCTTTGAATTCTAGTGTTGTATAGCTGACTGCTCAGCATCTTCATGTGAATGACTAATCAGCATCTCAGATCTGGCATGCCTAGAACAGTCTCCTCTTAGACCTGCTCCTCTTGCTGTCTTGTCCATGTTGGTCAATAGTAAAACCCGTCTTTCCAGTTCCTAAGACAGGACAAAACCTTGGAGTCATCTTGGACTTCTCTCTTTTTGTTATGCCTCACATTCAGTCTGTCAGCAAAACTCTTGGCTCTGTATTTAAAATTAAAAAAAAAAAATGGCATCTTTAAAATAAAAAGTAAAATTTAAAATAAGTTTAAAATAAAGGGAATCCGACTACCTGTTTCTCTTCTATCTGCTGTGGTCTTTTAAGGGGGATTATTTCAAAAGCCTTATTTGGCACAACTGCAAGAATGAGTCTTTTAAATATAAGTCAGATCATGTTACTTTTTCAAAACCCTCCAGTTACTTCTCATCTTCTCCATAATAGAAGTCAAATTTCTTAACATTTCCTAAAAGGAATGATCAGATCTTCCCTTAACCTCTTTGACTTCATCTCTTCTTTTACTTCTCTTTTCCTGAGACATAGTATCCTGTCCACAGTTGCTTTTGCTCCAGTATACAGGCTCCCTTCTCAGGACCTTTGGACTTAGTTGTGTTTTCTTTCCTTGGAAAGCTCTTCTCCCTGGATATCCACATAACTTACTACCTTCCCCTCTTTGAATACTTGCTGAAATGTTATCTTCTCAGAGAGAGAGTACTTTCTCTCCTTGCAGCTACTGGTCACCAACATTCCTTATCTCCCAAATTTATTTTTCTCCACTGTCTGGCATGCTAATTATCTTATTATTATTTATTCTGTTTCAGCAATCTAGAGTAGTGCCCGACACATTAAAAATCATTTGATGAGTATTTGTTGAATAAATGGACAAATGAATTTATGTTTGAAAAATAAAATTTGCTTTAAAAATGCTTTTTTAATATCTTGGTTCTTTTCAGCATTTAAATATTGCTCTTGTATGGTAAGAATATATTCTTTAAATTATTATGAGTATATATAAATAATGAAACAGCAAATAAAATGGATGGTGACATTTACAAATGCAAGTTAAAATTCCCTTTATGTTCTCTCTTGTTAACTATTATGTGTCTGGGTAGAATTTTTTGTAACACATATAGCAGTATCTCTAGATACAGCTCCAACTATAACCATCTATCTAGCTATCTATAACTTAAAAATATAGATGGATTGCTATTATAAATACTGCCTTGAAAGTTGTTTTTTTACTTGAAAGTATATCTGGGATATATTTTTTAATTTTAGTAATTTGGATTAGCATCATTATTTTCAGTTATGTAGTATTTCATTTTATTATTTATACCATAATTTAATCAGTTCCATATTGGTGTATATTCCAGGTTTATTGATGGGAGTATATACATTAAATCATATTAGATGTTTATTTGGGTCAAGAGTATATGCGTTTAAAATACTGACAGTTGTTTCTAAGTTTATTTTTGAAATTTGCTAGTTTATGCAAGTTGTATATTTTATATCATGGTTTCCACTTGATTTATTTTTATTTATTTTTTGGTATTCCTAATTGTAAACTCTTTGGAGGATATGTCTCACTTTTTATTTTTGTAGGACTTAGCACAGTCTTTCAGTAGCAGGGGCTCATTAGTGCTCTTGAATGGAAGATACATCTTTGTTATGTTTCTTGTTAGATATGCTGGGGAGTCAGTCATTTAATAAACATTTATTGTGTATTGGCAGTGTTGTGGCAGAATACTGTATGTCGTAAAGATTAAAAAAGTAGGACAACATTAATTCTTCTTTTGAGCTATTTAAACTTAAATGGAAGACTAAACTGTAGAAGGATAATTATACGTATTAGAATCAAGCTATGTTACCTTGGAGTTAATTTCATGTCCTCATTTATTTGTACATATATATATTCAATAAATATGGAGAAATTAACTATTTTGAAGCAACAGATAAATGCTGTGCAGAGGAGATGTGATTGATATTTTAAAGGATTATAGGAATTCTCTTAGTGGAGACTGTGGTATCATGAATAAAGGCCAAGTCTCAAAGGACTATCCAAGTATTCATTACATCATCTGTAGTAAAAAGTTAGAAGTAATACAAATGTGGGATGCTTTGCTGACTCAGTTGTGGCTCTTGGAGAACTCAGGACTGTTGATCTTGGTGGTGTGAATTCACGCCCCCTGTTGGGTATAGAGATTACTTAAATGAATAAATAAACTTAAAAAAAAAAAGAAAATAAGTAATACAAATGTTTAGAAGTTGGAATGGGTTATGTAAATTATGGATAATTCATACAGGGAAATCCTGTGTAATTACTTAGGTAGAATATTTACTGAAGTAGAAACATTATTCTTGCTATATTACAGAGTTTGAACAGAGCAAGATACTGTTTCTGTAAGAAAAAAACTTAAATGTAAGTGTAAAATAATTGGAAGAACTTGTAGGAAAAAGGTAATAGTTACAATTTTTGAAAGAATGCTTTGGTAGTAGAAAAATGACTTCCATGTTTAATGCTTAGAGCAAAGGGTTGTGATTTTTTTTGAAAGAATACTTTAGGAAAAGAAAGATGACTTCAATGTTTAAAGCTTAGAGCAAAGGGTTGTGACTTTCCTCATATATGTTTTTTGTAAAATAGAATGTTTTACAAGTTTTTCTCTCACTTTGAAGGACAGAGTAGTTCTAAATCATATTCTACCTTTTGAGAGCAGAATAGGCACTGAGCATCCTCAAGCATTCCTTTGTTTCTGATTTAATTTGTACCTGATAAAATAATTCTCAAGCCCATATGTATTTTTTTTCTGGTGGTTTAGCAAGTCATATGCTTTAGATTGCACAGATGTATCCAAATCCTATTTCTAAGTCATTTTTGGCAGACCTTAGCCAAATTATCTGACTTTCCTTTTGAAATCTTAGTTTAATATCTTCAGGTATAACCTGTGGCGAAAGGTGGCATTGTCCTGTTGAGGAGAAATTATTCTGATGTGGCATAGAATGGGTGTGGCCAGCTGTTGGTTATGTTCTCATCATGCCATACTGTCTTGACCACTAGGGAGATTGCCAATTAATATTAGCCTTGTTTCCCTTGTCTTCATGCTAAAAAGATGACAGCTAAGGTTCCTTCCAGCTATTATGGATTGTAGATGAACTCTGAGCTTGATTTAAATGAACTGGTGATGTGACAAGGTAAAGAGGAGAAAGGATATAATAACATAGGCAAGAGAGGGTGTATCATGTCATGTCCTTACTTTAATACCTTTATTAATCTTTAATAGAGCATGAATACACTGTCTTTAAAAATTAGTACAAAGAATTACTCTGGTCATAGAAAGAGATTGTTGAAATATCTTTTTATTCCTGGGACACAATCTGCTGGCTTAAATATTTTGAAATATTTAGTGATGTTGACCTATATATTGTACTTGTCCACTAGACTGAGTTTGGTGCACTTCATGGTCACATCTCGTTTTAAAAATAAATACCCTGAAAGTTTGTGGAAATGGGAATTAACCTGTTTTTTGAAGATTTAGTAGAATTTTCCCATTAAAACCTTTTTGGCCTGGTTTCTTTTCAAGGACTTAACCTTTACCATTTTAATATATGATTTGATTATTAAGTCTAGACTGGTTCTTTTGTGTGTCCTTTGGCCAATTTTTTTCATTTGTATTTTCTTAGAAAATTATCTATTTTATATAGGTTTTCCAAATTTATGGGTGTAAGTTGTACAAGATATTCTTTTTTTTTTTTTTTTATTTTGTTATTTGACAGAGATCACAAGTAGGCAGAGAGGCAGGCAGAGAGAGAGAGGAAGGGAAGCAGGCACCCTGCTGAGCAGAGAGCCCGATGTGGGGCTTGATCCCAGAACCCTGAGACCATGACCTGAGCCGAAGGCAGAGGCTTAACCCACTGAGCCACCCAGGCGCCCCTGTACAAGATATTCTTGAAGTTTGGTCTCATTAGGAAACCCTCCCTCCCTTCTCTTGTCTCTCCTTTCTTTGCCTCCTTCTCTCTTCCTTTCTACATTCACCCTTTTTCCTTTTCTTCTTCCAGCTCTTCCTTCCTCTCTTACTATGAGTTCCCGAGCATACGTTTTACTATTTCGCATTTTTTTGGTTTTGTTACTTTTTTGTTGTTGTTGTTTGTTTCTTGAATTCAGAGTTCAGTTCTTTTTTTTTTTTTTTTTTCGTGGAAGAGTTGTGAATAACAATATGTATACACTTGCTTGATGTTGGAAAACTAGTATTATCATAAATCAACTTTGTCAGATATAAATACTATTTTATATATGCTTTTCTTGAGAGAAATAAAACTCTGTAGGTATTGTTGATACTCATTTTTAGCCACTGTTTTTTTAATAAGTGCATTGAAGTTTGGAAATTTTTCCACTAAACAGTGCTTTGAACAAAGGCTGCAAGTTTTGGTATGTAAGTGTTGTATTATGTTTTGTTTAGAGTAATTGAAACCCTAAAAAAAGGAAAAAGATAAGTAATTTTTAGAAAGAGCTTTTTGTTTTATGTAAAACTACATGTAGTTTTAAGTTCTGTTTCTTAGTTATAAAGACTATTTTTATTTATTTATTTATTTATTTAAATTTTAGTTAACATACAGTACAATATTGGTTTCAGGAGTAGAATTCAGTGATTCTTCACTTACTTACAACACCCAGTGCTCATCATAACAGATGCCCTATTTAAGTACCCATCGCCCATCTAACCCATCTGTCATCCACTTCCCTCCATCAGCCTTCAGTTTATTCTCTGTCTTTAAGAGTCTCTTAGGGCTTTTTTTCCTCTCTCTTTTTCTTCTTGTCCCCCTTCCCATATGTTCATCTGCTGTCTTTGTTAAATTCCATGCATACAGTATTTGCCATTTTCTGACTTATTTCACTTAGCATAATACACTCTAGATCCATCCACGTTCTTGCAAATGGCAAGATTTCATTTTTTGGTGGTTGAGTAATACTCCATTATATCCATTCATTAGTCAGTGGATATTTGGGCTCTCTCCATAGTTTGGCTATTGTTGATAATGCTGCTATAAACATCAGGTGCATTTTAATCTGTATTTTTGTATCCTTTGGGTAAATACCCAAAGTAGTGCAATTGCTGGATTGTAGGGTAGTTCTATTTTTAACTTTTCGAGGAACCTCCAAACTGTTCTGCAGAGTGGCTGCAGCGGTTTCTATTCCCACCAGTAGCTCAAGAGGGCCCCCTTTTCCCTCATCCTCGCCAACACTGTTGTTTCTTGTGTTGTTAATTTTAGCCATTCTGACCTGAGGTAGTATCTCATCATGGTTTTGATTTCTATTTCCCTGATGATGGGTGATGTTGAACATCTTTTCATGTGTCTGTTAGACATCAGGATGTCTTCTTTGGAAAGGTATCTATTCATGTCTTCTGCCCATTTCTTAAATGGATTTTTACCATTTTTTGGGGGGGGTGTTGAGTTTGATAAGTTCTTTATAGATTTTGGATACTAACCCTTTATCAGATATGTCATTTGCAAATATCTTCTCCCATTCTGTAGGCTGCCTTTTAGTTTTGTTGTTTCCTTCACTTTGCAAAAGCTTTTTATCTTGATGAAGTCCCAATAATTCATTTTTGCTTTTGTTTCCCTTGCCTTCAGTGACATGTCTAGTAAGAAACTTATACGACAGAGGTCACAGGGGTTTTTGCCTGTGTTCTTCTCTAGGATTTTGATGGTTTCCTGTCTCACATTGAGGTCTTTCATCCATTTTGAATTTATTTTTGTGTAAGGTATTAGAAAGTGGTCCAGTTTCATGTTGCTCTCCAGTTTTCCCAGCACCATTTGTTGAAGCAGCTGTCTTTTATCCATTGGATATTCTTTCCTGCTTTGTCGAAGATTATATAGAACATATAGTTGTGGGTGCATTTCTGAGTTCTCTGTTCTGTTCTATTGATCTGTGTGTCTGTTTTTGTGCCAGTACCATTTTGTCTTGATGACCACAGTTTTGTAATATAGCTTGAAATCTGTAATCGTGATGCCTCCAGCTTTTTCTTTTTCAAGATTGTTTTGGCTATTCAAGGTCTTTTGTGGTTCCATGTAAATTTTACTATTGTTTGTTCTAGCTCTGTGAAAAGTGCTGGTGGTATTTTGATAGGGGTTGCATTAAATGTATTGCTCAGATAATCTAGACATTTTAACAGTGTTTGTTCTTCCAGTCCATAAACATGGAATGTATCTCTATTTCTTTGTGTCCTCTTCAATTTCCTTCATAAGGGTTCTATGGTTTTCAGAGTATAGATCTTTTACCTTTTTAATTAGGTTTACTCCTAGATTTTGGTATAGTTGCAAATGGGATCAGTTCACTGATTTCTTTTTCTGCTTTTTCATTATTGGTGTATAGAAATGCAACAGATTTCTGCAATTGATTTTTATATCCTGCAACTGCTGATTTCATGTATTAGCTGTAAAAATTTTTTGATGGAGTATTTTGGGTTTTCTCATAGAATATCATGTCATCAGCAAATAGTGAAAATTTGACTTCTTCTTTGCCAATTTGGATGCCTTTATTTATTTATTTACTTAGTCTGATTGCTAAGGCTAAGACTTCCAGTACTATGTTAAATAGTTTGGTGAGGGTAGATATCCTTTTCTTGTTCCTGACTGTAGGAGAAAGGCTCTCAGTTTTTCAACACTGAAGATGGTATTAACTGTGGGTGTTTTGTATATGACCTTTATGATGTTGAGGTATGTTGTATCTATCCTTACTTTGTTGAAGTTTTTATCTAGAAAGGATGCTGTGCTTTGTCAAATGCTTTTTCTGCATCTATTGGCAGGATCATATGGTTCTTATATCTTTTATTAATGTGGTATATCATATTGATTTGGAAATCTTGAACCAATCCTATAGTCCAAGACTAAATCCCATCTGATCATGGTGAATAAATCTTTTACTGTACTGTTGCATTCAATTTAATAGTATTTTATTGAGAATTTTTGCATCCATGTCATCAGGGGTATTGGCCTGTAATTCTCCTTTTTAGTGTGGTCTTTGGTTTTAGAATCAGGGTAATGTTGGCTTCATGGAAGGAGTTTGGAAGTTTTCCTTCCATTTTTATTTTTTTGGCACAGTTTTCTTCTTTAAATGTCTGGTAGAAATCCCCTGGGAAGCCATCTGGCTCAGGCTTTTGTTTGTCAGGAGATTTTTGATTACTGATTCAATTTCTTTGCTGACTATGGATGTGTTCAAATTTTCTATTTCTTCCTGTTTCAGTTTTGCTTGTTTGTAGGTTTTTAGGAATTAGTCCATTCCTTCAGGTTGCCTAGTTTGTTGTTATATAATTTTTCATAGTATTCTCTTATTATTGTTTGTATTTATGTGGTATTGGTTGTGATCTCTCCTCTTTCATTTGTGATTTTATCTATTTGGGTCCTTTCTCTTTTCTTTTTTATAGGTTTGGCTAGGGGTTTATCAATTTTACTAATTCTTTTGAAGAACCATTCATGGGTGTTTTTTGTTTGTTTGTTTTGTTTTATTTTGTTTTGTTTCTATATCTTTTATTTCTGCTCTAATCTTTATTGTTTCCTTTATTCTGCTGGCTTTAGGCTTTATTTGCTGTTCTTTTGTATCTCCTTTAGGTTTAAGGTTAGGTTGTATATTTGAGACTTTTCTTGTTCCTTGAGGTAGGCCTTTATTGCAGTATACTTCCATCTTGGGACTGCCTTTGCTGCATCCCAAAGGTTTTGGACAAAGTGTTCTCATTTTCATTTGCTTCCATGTATTTTTTAAAATTTCTTCTTTAATTTCATGGTTAACACATTCATTCTTTAGTAGGATGTTCTTTAACCTCCAAGTATTTGTGATCTTTCCAAATTTTTTCTTGTGGTTGATTTCAAGTTTCCTAGTGTTGTGGTCTGAAAACACGCATGGTGTGATCTTGATCTTTTTATACTTGATGAGCGCGGATTTGTGACCCAGTATATGATCTGTTCTGGAGAATGTTCATGTGCATTTGCAAAGAACATGTATTCTGCTACTTTAGTTTGAAATGTTCTGAATATATCTGTTAAGTCCATCTGGTCCAGTGTGTTATTCAAAGCCATTGTTTCCTTGTTGATTTTATGCTTAGATGATCTGTTCTTTGCTGTAAATGGGGTGTTTAATTCCCCTGCTATTATTGTCTTATTATCAAGGAATTTCTTTATGTTTATTCCTAATTGATTTATATATTTGTGTGCTCCCCAGGTGGGGGCATAAATATTTACAGTTGTTGATGGATAGACCCCTTAATTATGATATAATGTTCTTCTTCATCTCTCGTTACAGTCTTTGTTTTAAAATACACTTTGTCTGATATAAGTATAGCTACTCTGGCTTTCTTTTTACATCCATTAGCATAATAGATTGTTCTCCATCCCCTCATTTGTAGTCTGCTGGTGTCCTTGGGTCTAAAGTGAGTCTCTTGCAGGCAACATATAGATGAATCTTATTTTTTATTAATTTTTTTATCCATTCTAATACCCTATATCTTTTGATTAGAGCATTTAGTCCATATATATTCAGAGTGATTATTCAAAGATATGAATTTAGCGCATTGTGCATCGTGTTTTTTGTAGAGTTGGTGTTTCTGATGATGTTCTCTGTTCCTTTCTAATCTTTGTTGCTTTGGTCTTCTTTCCTCTACTCAAAGAGTTCCCTCCTTAAAATTTCTAGCAGGGATCAGTTTACTGATTGGGAATGCCTTTAGGTTTTGTTTATCTGGAAAACTCTTTATCTCTCTTATTCTGAATGACAGCCTTGCTCAATGAAGAAGTCTTGGCTGCATATTTTTCCCATTCAGCACTTAGAATATTTCCTGCCATTCCTTTCTGGCCTGCCAAGTTTCTCTGACAGATTTCCTAAGAACCTGATCTGTGTTCTCTTGTAGGTTAAGGACTTGCCCTCCACCCCTCCCCCAACCTCCACCTTGCTGTTTTTAGGATTCTTTCTTTGTGCATTCTGTGAATTTAACTATGATATGCCCTGGTGATGTTCAGCTTTGGTTCGATTTAATGGGAGATTTCTGTGCTTGTTAGATTTTGATATCTGTGTCCTTCCACAAATTAGGTAAGTTTTCATCTGTAATTTGTTAGAATAAAACTTTTGCCCCCTTTTCTCTGTCATCTTCTGGGACCCCTATGATATGAATATTACTAAATTTTAATAAGTTGCTGATTTCCCTAAGTCTACCTTCATGGTCCATTACCTTTCTTTCCCTGTTCTTTTCAGCTTCGTAATTTTCCATAATTTTATCTTCTATATCACTGATTCGCTCCTTTCTCTGCTTCCTCCATCCTCATTTTTATGGCCTCTGTTTGGAACTGTATCCTGGTTCTAGCGTTTTTAACTTCGGTCTGACTAAATTTTAGTTCTTTTATCTTTGTAGGAAGGGATTTTCCGGTATGAGTTTTAAAATCCCAGCTAGTATCCTTATAATTGTTGTTTTAAATTCTAATTCAAACATATTATTTATATCTGTATTGATTAAATCCTTGGCCATGAGTTCTACTTCGTGTTCTTTCTTTTGGGGTAAATTTCCCCATCTCTTCATTTTATCCACAAAAGAAGAGAAGAAAGAGAAACAAACACACAAACAAAAAACCTCAAAACAATGAAAACAAACAATCAAAAAAACTTAGATCCTGGGGGTATTTTGGTCTGCTTGTTAAAAGAATCTCAATCTTGGGGCGCCTGGGTGGCTCAGTGGGTTAAGCCGCTGCCTTCGGCTCAGGTCATGATCTCGGGGTCCTGGGATCGAGTCCCGCATCGGGCTCTCTGCTCAGCAGGGAGCCTGCTTCCCTCTCTCTCTCTCTGCCTGCCTCTCCGTCTACTTGTGATCTCTCTCTGTCAAATAAATAAATAAAATCTTTAAAAGAATCTCAATCTCAAAATAACAAAATAAAATTAAATAAAATGAAAGTAAGTTAAAAAAATGTAAAAAGTGTATATATATATATATATATATATATATATAAAACAAAAGAATTAAAAATAATTAAAAATAATAAAGTAAATGAAAAAATAAAAATTTTAAATTTATAAATTATATATTTTTATAATAAATTTTTATAATAAAGTATTTATACTTTGATTATTTTATAATAAAAATAAAAAATAAAATAAAGAATAAAAGTAAAAAGGAAGCTAGATCCTGTTTTCCCTAGAGCTGAAACTTTGCAGCACCCTATGATCAGTGAGTTTTTTGTGCTGGTCTTCTGGAAGAAGGGCCTGTTGTGATTCTTAGGTGGACTTAACCCTAGTAGGAATGTGCCGCTAGAGTGCAGAGCATGGCCGGGCTTGGTGTAAGCCATTCTGGTCTCCACTAGGTGATGCTGTTTTCCTTCTTGAAGGTTCTCAGCCTTGTCAGGAAGGATGAATGCCAGGGCACCCTGCTCTCCAGCGCCAGCGCCACCCCCGGCTCTTCCATGAGCTCTGTAATTCAGTCACTGTTATGTCCCCAGTTTCTGTCAGAACTCTGTGTTCACACTGACTTTATCCAGGTTTTTTTTTTATCTGAGGCATGCGACTGAGTTCCCAAACTCCCAAATTTTAGAGACTCCTGCGTGTGGACCTGTACATGTTTTTGCCGTTGGCCGGCTTGTCTCAGGAACGTGATGGCAGGACCCACAGTGGTTCCCAGTTGTGGCACCGAGACTTAGTGTTCTCAGCCACCTTTCTTGCTGCCACGCCTGGGAACAGTGCAGCACATTGGTGCCACCCGTTCTTCTTGAGACCCAGGGGATCCTCAGACCACGCTGTCACATGTGGGCTTCTGCCCTGCTTTGCCACCTAAGCACATTTAAGCCAGACACGTCTCCCACTGCAGCAGACCTCTAAAAGTTCAGATTTTGCACTGCGCTGCTCATGATACTTTGTGGTAGACTCTGTAAAGCAGGCTCCTTCCTCGCTGTTCTATATACGGCTGTATCTCCCCTAATGCAACTCTCCGTACCTCCTACCTTCCAGAAGGTGGTTGATTTTCTACATGTAGACTTGCAGTTTTTTTGTTCTCTCAGACCTCCAATTGATTTCTTGGGTGTTCAAAATGATTTGATAACTATCTAGCTGTATTTGTGGGAGGAGGCAAGCTTAGGGTCCCCCTACTCTGCCATCTTAACTCCTCCATGCAGTTTTAAATTCTGTGAATTTACTGTCATAATAGCACTTCTCCCTGTTGTCTCATCTCCAAACACAAAGATTTATCACATTTCTTGAAACATTTTTCAGTAAGAAGGAAAAAAAAAATCTCTTGCAGTATGCAAAGATATATTCAGTTTATTCCGATTTACTTGTTTGAGGCATTTCTCTCTTCCTGCTTTGCTTTATGTGGTACTGCCATCTAGCGTGTGGAATACTAAAATGGATGTGTATGGTTTACATTTTCTTTTATCATTTGGTCCTCAGGAGCTGTGACTTAATGGTTCTTCCTACCTGATTTTATATAAAGCATTAAGTTAAATGATCCTGAATGCAGGAGCTCAGGTGTTACCTGAAATAAAGCATTGGAAAAATGAATCGAATACCTGTTTCTTGAGCATTCTCTACTAAAGCTTATGTACAAGGGTCTTGGAAGTGCCAGTACAGCCTTGTATTATCAGAAGCATTCTTGTCTTGATAGTGAGAAATGTGGAAAGAGATCGTGAATTTTGACCTGACTGTAAAACTGTTGACAAGTTGAAATATAAAATAAGCTCCCATGCCTCAATTTTAATTTTTTAGTGAGTTAATGAGGATTAAAATAAAACATATAGGCCAATATTTATTGAATGCTTTTTGTGAACCAGAGTTTATTCTAAATAATATTTACATCTTATTTACTCTCCACAATAGTTTCAGATGAGGGAATTGAAGTAAAAAATGTTTAAGAGCTTACCCAAGATCACAGGTAAGTGGTGCAGCCAGTGTTGAATAAATAAATTGAAAAAATGTGGAACCATTCTGCATATTTTTGATTACAGAAGTCCTAGGAAAGGATTAAAAATGACAAAATTCTTGTCATCTTGTCATCTGAAAATCCCAATGTAGTTGAAAGTAAGAAAGTAAAAAAATATGATGCGTAGTCACACAGCATAACCTGTGTCCTTAACTTCCCTGGTCCTCAGTTTCCTCATAAGTAAAACAGGAACAAATATAACCATTTCAGTGTATATTACGGAGTACTGTGGGAATTAAATGAAGTGAAAATTAAAAACAAAAACAGATTGTTCAATAAATTTTAAAGAACTTTAGAGAAAGGCAAATGTTCGAAGGAACTTTGGTGTAGACAGACCATAATCTGTAAAATGTGAAAATACATGACCTCAAAAAAAAAAAAGAAAAGAAAAAAGAAAATATATGACCTCATGACCTGAGTGTAGTGTTGATGGGGTTGAGGCAGTGGGTGAAAAAATTCTTTGCAAATAAGAAGCTGTATAACTAACAGGAATATTATGATGAACTTCTCCTTAACATGAGAGACTGTATTGCTGATATACTTGGTGATCTGATGATCAGTTTATTTAGATATAATATTTCTTTTAACATAGAAAATAACCATAAAAATTGTGAAATGAAAAGTAAGTTAAAATAACGTGACTTTTCTGTAATTGTAATTTAAAAATTTAGCTTCAGTTTCAGATAGAATTAAACCTATGGGTTGAAGATGTTGAAATTGTTATGTATTTAGAATGTTTAAGGTTTAAAATAATGGTAAAAGAAACCAGAGAAAACACATTATTGTGTCCTTCTCCTTTGAATAGAAAAATTGAAAATCTTTTGTTAACAAATTTTTAATGGGCAAGATAGGATATATATGGATTCTGCATTTTCAGTTTTAGTATTTTTTTTTAAAGATTTTATTTATTTATTTGGCAGACAGAGATCACAAGTAGGCAGAGAGGCAGGCAAAGAGAGAGGAGGAAGCGGGCTCCCTGCTGAGCAGAGAGCCCGATGTGCGGCTCGATCCCAGGACCCTGAGATCATGACCTGAGCTGAAGGCAGAGGCTCAACCCACTGAGCCACCCAGGTGCCCTAAGTTTTAGTATTTTAAATACCTGGTATATTTTAAATACTTGTTATTACCAGTTCAGTTGATGACTGACTAAATGTTGTGTCTTTTTGGAAACAGACTAGGTTTTCTTCCTGTTTAAAAATTTATCTAAATATGGGTGCCTGGGTGGCTCAGTCGGTCAAGTGTCTGCTTTCAGTTCAGTTCATGATCCTGGAGTACTGGGATCGAGCCCCACATCAGGCTCCCTGCTCAGTGGGGAGCCTGCTTCTCCATCTGCCCCTACTCATGCTCATGCTCTCTGTTGCTTGCTCGCTCTCTCAAATAAATAAATAAAATCTTAAAAAAAGGAATTTATCTAAATGTGAATATTAAGGTTCATAGAAATAAGTGCCAGCAACACGTTTTGGTACCTATCGGTGGGACTTTCAGTTATTAATAAAAATGAATTAAACCAATGAAAAAGTTCCCTTATCTCGTTAATACTATGTAGTTTCCAGACTAGTAGATATTTCTATTTTAAAAAAACAGTTTTATATAAAAGTAGATATAATATGTGCATAACCTTTTGAAACAAAAGCTGTGATAATTTTAGTGTTGCTACATCTACTGAAGAATTTATTTTTCCTCAAATCAAGACAGATAAACTTTCAATCCTGCTTTTTGGCACATTCCATACTAATACCTCTTCATATGCTGGGAAATCATTGTCATTTAAGAGGATGGTTTCAAATGAAAAGTTCACATAGTGAGTTATTGGTACTGCCCTCAGGTTGAGGGCATCTTGTTGAGCTGAGGTGATTCTGGTATTTAAAGACTGATGAATGAACAAGGAAAATGTGGTGTGTGTGTGTGTGTGTGTGTGTGTGTGTGTGTGTGTGTGTGTATCTTGCAAATGGCAAGATTTCATTCTTTTTGATGGCTGAGTAATACTCCATTATGAAATCTTGCCATTTGCAAGGACATGGCTGGAGCTAAAGAGTATTATACTGAGTGAAATATGTCAGTCAGAGAAAGACAAACACCATATGATTTCACTCAAATGTGCAATTTAAGAAATGAAACAAACGAGCCAAAGGGAGAAAAAAGGAAAAGAGAGAAGCAAACCACAAAACAGACTCTTAACTATAGAGAACAAACTGATGTTTTCCAGAGGGGAGGTGGATGGGGGATGGGTGAGATAAGGTGATGGGGGGTAAGGGGGGCACTTGTGATGAGCACTGGGTGATGTATGGAAGTGTTGAATCACTATATGTACACCTGAAACTAATATTACACTGTATGTTAATGAACTGGAATTTGAATAAATTCTTCATAAAAAAAATAAAGTTACTATATCTGGTAATCAGCTGAGGAAACAGTGCTGTATTCCAATCTGGAAGGAGAAACAGATTGGTAGGTTTATTAAGATGCATTTAGGTCTCTAGCTTTTTCCCAAGAAATTTGAAGAGCTATTTTGTCTGTTATTGATTTTCTTCCCTTATGCTGAAATTAGAACTTACTTCACTTACTACCAACCTAAGATATAACTCTAATATAGAACTATTCTTCCACTTGGCATCTTCCACTCAGTAGTTTCAAAGTAGAATTTTCAGTGTTGATTATTAGGATGTTGATGATAGGTGTGAGTAGAACAGATAATATTGTGTAACAGAAATGATTTTTTTTTAAGATTTTATTTATTTATTTGACAGAGATCACAAGTAGGCAGAGAGGCAGGCAGAAAGAGAGAGGGGAAGGAAGCAGGCTCCCTGCTGAGCAGAGATCCCGATGTGGGGCTCGATCCCAGGACCCTGGGATCATGACCTGAGCCAAAGGCAGAGACTTTAACCCACTGAGCCACCCAGGCGCCCCCAGAAATGATTTTTTATTTTCCACATCTACTATAGGCTACAGAGGTGAAGGAAAATGTTTATAAACTGGATAAGTATGTCACAGTGAAACTGCAAGCATAATAGGTCTATAAAAGATGAAGAAGTCTTTGCCCCATTTGCAAGCTGTTGATTAGGCTTTGATGAATAATTTTTTATGTGGGTGGGGTGATTTTTACTGTGCTTTACGCTACTGATTTCTGCCCTCCATGTAAAGAAAGGACTTCTCTGAACATTTGAATGCTTGCTGAATAGAGTTGTATTTTTAAATATTGTAACAACACTAATTGCAGATTGGTTTCCATGGTGATAGAAAAGTGAATTCAATATAGGAAAAATAACTTCAAAAATAGATTTGTTAAGAATCTAAAAGTAAGGGACTTAGAAATTCTATTTTTCATTCTTATAAACAAAGGATTGAGATATTAAGTTGAAGGAAATAAACATGATTTAAATCATGACATTTTTGTCATAAGGTTCTTCGGGCAAATGTAGCCTAATCTTTCATAGTGTATACACTTGGTACATATGGTTCAGGTTCTATATAAACACGCTGATGTTGAGACTTGTGCATTGGATGTCTTAAAACCCACAATTCCAAATGGTTTTACAGAATACCTTATATGTGCTTGATCCTTACATGAATATCCCTGATGAAGTAGATAAGAGATTTTTCCCACAGGGGAAACAAGCACTATACCAATAAACATAGTAAGATAAGATAAATGTAATGCATGTTGTAAGAGTTCTTATAGGTAGTCGAAGGTGAGAGAGGTTATTTCATATGGCATTCAAGAAAGACTTTATTGAAGATTGAATAGATTTTAGATATGCAGAGCATTTAGCAAGGAAAAATAAGATAAAGGTACCTGGAAGGGAGAGGGATGGATGGGGTAGAATGATTGTGGAAAAATATGTTTTAGAAGATATATGGAGATATTACCTTCCTTCGAGGCTGATCTATGGCTTATGAACTTTGTATTTAAGTTACTTTTTTTTTCTTGAGAGAGAGAGAGGGAGAGAGAGAGAGAGTGTGTGCACATGTGTGCATGGGAAGGGAGGGGCAAAGGAAGAGGGAGAGAATACCAAGCAGGCTCCACGATCATGACTTGAGTCAACATCAGGTGTTGGTTGCTTAACCAACTGAGCCCCCCAGGCACCTCTAAATTACTTTCTTAGTAGGAACTGAGAAGGCACTGTGGGATTTGAGAGTACCATGACCCATGTGTAGTGGGTAATGGAGAGAAACCAGTTAGAAGACTACTGCAGTTATCCATTCTGCAGTCATGTAGTCTAGATCCTGTGAGGCCTAGAACCAGAGAAATAGCAGTGGAGAATGGGGAAAAAAAAGGGGCAGGTACGAAAGACAAGTTTTGGGAGACAGGAGAGATTCTAAGGAATTAAATTTTGAGGTTAGATCTTGACCGTGGGAATATAAAAAGCGGATGTATGGAGAGGAAGTGTAGTAGAGGAATCTAGGATGATTAGGTCGGTCAATTAGATGGATGTGGTTATGCTATTTATTTACTTTATGAATTCAGGAGGAAGAAGAGAATTTGTAAGGAAAGGTATGTATTCAGTTTGGTTCTTGAATACAATATTCCGGTGGGACAGTGTTGTTTCTTCAGTCATTCATTAAATATTTAGGGATCATCACTTCAGTTTCAGGTACTTTTTAAGATGTTGAGATGATAGGTATGTATGTATCTCACTTTTTCATTATGTGTTACAGTTAAAAATCTGTCAAATACATGTTGCAAATATTTTTATCCCAGTTTGTGACTCCTCTTTTCTCTTGGTTTATGGGGTCCCTTTTGTGATTACTTAAAAACTTTTGATGTCGCCAGTTTTATCAGTCTTTTGTTCTTTTTGTGTTTTAGCTAAGACATTCTTTTCCTCTATCTCCATGACTATTACTATTTTTTGCTTTTATTTTTATTATTTTACATTTGAAGGTTTTGCTTTTCATACTTAGCTGTTTAATTTACCTGGAATTATTCATTGGATATAGTAGAAGGCAGGGGTCTAGTTTCTCTTTCTAGTTATCTTAGACTATTGGTTAAATAGTAATTCTTTTCCTCAGTGATTTTTTAAGGCCTAAATGGTCATATATCAGTGTCCAAATGTACGCATTAATTATCTGATTACCTTCTCTTACCCATTAGTCTACGGCCTATCCCTGTGCTAGTACCACACTGTCTTAATTAATAGATTACTATTACTTCTTATTATATAACAAAACACCTCAAAACTTAGTGGCTTGGGGCACCTGGGTGACTCAGATGGTTAAGCATCTGCCTTCCACTCAGGTCATGATTCCAGGGTCCTAGGATCCAGACCTGCATCAGGCTCCCCGCTCAGGGTGGAGTCTGCTTCTCCCTCTGCTACCACCCCCATCCCCCGCTTGTGCTCTTTCTTGCTCTTTCAAATAACTAAATAAAATCTTAAGAAATATATATATATATACACGCTCCTTCATGTGCTCTCTCGCCACATGGCGTTTCATCCACTAGGGCCCCTTCTGTGAACTCTTTCTACGGCACTGTACTATGGTCCTTTGACATGGAGGCTTAGGACTCTAAGCGTAAGAAAGCAGAAACTGTTAAGACTTTTTACTGACTAGTCTTAGAAAAAAAAGGGGGCAGGTATAGTCTTAGAAGTCCCTAGAACATTGCTTTTCCCACATTTTATTGGTTCAGACAGTTACAACTGTAGCATAAATTCTAAAGTGGAGAGAGAAGCTCTCCCTCCATGAAATGAAGAGCAACAGCCTCCAGAGAGGTACTAAAAGGTAGCTTCACAGCAAAGCTTGATTTCCAGTAGGATACATTTCCTAATTTCATCAAAATTATCTTGGGAAGAAAAAAAATTAAACTTTTGAAATTTTGATAACAATTGCATTTAATGTATAGGTTAATTGAGGATAATTACTGTATTTATCATGCTGAGTTTTTAAATCTGTTTGAATTTATTTACATCTTCTTTCACATCTTTCAATAAGGTTTAGTAATTTCCTTTGAAATTCTGCACATCTTTTGTTGGGCTTATTTTTAGGTAGCTTACAGTTTCTGTTGTTAAGATGAATTGAACATTTTTTCAGTTACATTTTAACATTAGGTACTATTGATTACTGAAATTCTGTTGATTTTTTTTTTACCTTTAAAAAATCCACTTTCAAAACATTTATTGAGAGAGAATTCATACACCATATAATTCATCTGCTTAAAGTATACAATTCACTGTTGGTTAGTATATTCACAATGTGTGCAAACATTGCCAAAGTCTACTTTTAGAACATGTTTATCAGTTACAAAAGAAATCCTGTACTCATTTTTGATCATTCTCATTCCCTTCTAAACCTGTACACCAACCCTGACCTTTCTGCTTTGGTCACCCAGCCCTGGTAACCACTAGTCTGCTTTCTGTCTCCATGGATTTGCCTATTCCAGAAATTTTGTATATATGGAATCATACAATGTGTGATCTTTTTGTAACTGTCTTTTATCACTTAGCATGTTTTCAAAGTTCATCTAAGACATAGCATGTATCAGTACTTCATTGTTTTTTAATCATTGAATACTATTTCATCATATGGCTGCATACCCCATTCTATACATTTAAAATTTTGCATTTTAAATTTAATACTTCTGGGAGACTTCTGCCTTTGGGAAGATGAAACAGACAATGGTGAGTTTCCTTTGTTTTTGTTTTTTTCTTTAGTCATTTCAACCATTTTATACAATTCATTGGCGTGAAGTGCATTTACATTGTTTTGTAAAATTACCACTACCCATCTCTGGAAGTTTTCATCAACACAGACAGAAATACAGCATATGAAAAATCAGTCAATGTAATATAGCACATTAACTGAATGAATGAAAAAAAATACCCGTGTGATCATCTCAGTTGATGCATAAAAAGCATTTGATAAATTTAGCATCCTTTCATGATAAAAACACTCAACAAACTAGGAACAGAAGGACACTCTGACAAGAATAAAGACCAAATATGAAAAACCCACTAGCTAACATTATATCCATGGTGAAAAACTGAAAGCATTTCTCCTAACATCAGCAACAAAAGCATGCCTGCTTTCAACACTTCTGTTCAGTGTGATTCAGAGCAATTAGGCAAGACAAATAAAAGGAATCCAAGTTGGAGAGAAAGAAATAAAATTATCTCTGTTCACAAGTGACATGATATATGTAGGAAAATCATAAAGATTCACAAGAAAACTCTAAGAAATAATAAGTGAATTAAACAGTTTAAATTTAAATTTAAATTTAAAATCATCATTCCTATATCACTGGCATTTCTATACACTAAAAGTGAATAATCTGAAAAAGGAACTTAAAAAAATAATTCCATTTCCAATAGCACCAAAATTAATAAATCACTTAAGAACACACTTAACAAAAAGGTGAAAGACTTGTAGACAGAAAGCTACAAAACGTTGCTGAAAGAATATAAAGAAAACCTAGTAAATGTAAAGATATCCTGAGTTCATGGATTGGAATACTTAATATTTTTAAGGTGATGATAATACCCAAAGTAATCTATATCTTCATTGCAATCTTATCAAAATCCCAGTGGCATTTTTTTTGATACAAGTAGAAGAACCCATCTTAAAATTCATATGAATTCTCAAAGGACTCCATATACCAAGAACAATCTTGAAGAAGAACAGAGTTGAAGAACTCACACTTCCTAATTATAAAGCCTACTACAAATCTAAAGGAATCAAAACAGTGTGGTATGACATAAAGATAGTCATATAGACCAATGAAATAGAGTAGAGAGCCCCCAGATAAACCCTCACATGTATGGTCTATTGATGTTCAACAAGATTGCCAAGTCTATCCGTTTGAAGAAGGGACAGTGTTCAGCGAACGGTGCTGGGAAAACTGGATATCTGTATGCAAAAGAATGAAGTTGGATCTTATAAACTCAAAATGTAACTAAGACATAAATATGAGAACAAAAACTTTAAAACTTAGAACATGTAGGGAAATCTTTATGACACTGGATTTAGCAATGATTTTTTGGATATGACACAAAAATTAAAGGCAAAAAACAATAGAAAATTGGATTTCACTGAAAGTAGAAACTTTTGTGCATTAAAGGATATTATCAAGAGAGTGAAAAGAGGGGTGGCTGGGTGGCTCAGTGGGTTAAAGCCTCTGCCTTCGGCTCAGGTCATGATCCCAGGGTCCTGGGATCGAGTCCCGCATCAGTCTTTCTGCTCAGCAGGGAGCCTACTTCCTCCTCTCTCTGCCTGCCTCTCTGCCTACTTGTGATCTCTGTCTGTCAAATAAATAAATAAAATCTTAAAAAAAAAAAAGTGAAAAGGTAACCCAATAATGGGAGAAAGTACTTGAAAATCATGTATCTTATATGGGATTAATTTCCGAAGTAAGGAACTCCTACACCCCAAAACAATAAAACGAGCTAATTCACAAGTGGGCTAAGAACTTGAATGGACATTTCCCCAAAGAAGTTATTCAGATGGCCAATAAGCAAATGAAGAGAAGCTAATTGATCCATTATTGAAAGTAGTGTATTAAAATCTAATTATTATTGTAGAGCTGTCTGTTTCTCCCTTTGATTCCATCAGTGTTAATGTAATTTGGGGGCTACTTTGCTTGGTGCGTCTGTATGTTTTTTCAGCCTTTTTGAGATAATGATTGACAAATATAAGTTGTATACATTTAAGGTACATAATTTGATGTTTTGATATATGTATACATTGTGAAATGTTTACCACAATCAAGCTAATTAACATATCCATCACTTCACATAATTACTGTTTTTTTGGAATTGAAAACCCTTGAAATCTATTGCCAGCAAATTTCAAGTGTACAATACATTATTATTAACTGTAGTCACCATGCTGTGAATTAGTTCTTTAGAACTTACTCACTTTACAACTGAAAATTTATACATTTTCATCTGTATCTTTCCCTTTCCCCGTCCCTCAGCCTCTTGTAACCATACACGACTGTTTCTCAGAATTCAGCTTTTGTTTTCAAAAAGACTCTGCATATAAGTGACATCATGAGGTATTTGTCTTTCTGTGTCAGACTTCTCTACATGTAGCATAAGGTTTGCTAGTTTCATCTGTGTTGTCACACATTGTAGGATTTCCTTCTGTTTGTGGCCGCATAATATTTCATTGTGTTTGTGTAGTATATATGCACACACATGTGTATACCTGTGCATATATCACATTTTCGTTATCCAAGTGCAGATGTACACGTACATGGTTTCTGTATCTTGGCTACTGCACATAATGCTGCAGTGAACATGGGAATGCAGGTGTCTTTTGGGATAAAGATTTTATTTCCGTTGGATATACATGAGTGGGATTGTTAAGTCATATGGTAGTTCTATTTTTAATATTTTGAGGAACTTTTATACTTTTTGCCATAAGGACTGTACCAATTTACATGCCCACAACTACTTCACAAGGCTGTCCTTTTCTCCATATTCTTACCAATTCTTACCGTTTGACTTTTTGATAACAGCCATCCTAATAGTGGTGGACTTATTTCATTTTGGTTTTGATTTTCATTTCTTAGATGATTAGAAATGTTGATCATTTTTTCATATACCCATTGACCTTTGTACATATCCTTGGGAAAAATGTTTGTTTAGGATTTTGCTTATTTTTTAATCAGGTTATTTTTATTATTTTTGTTGTTACTGAGTTGTATGAGTTCTTTATATATTTTGGATAATAACTTCATATCACATATGTGGTTTACAAATATTTTCTCCCATTCTGCAGATTGCTTTTCTTTTTTCTTTTTTTTTTTTTTTAAAGGCATTTTAGTTTATTAGACATAGAACCTTTCTTGCTTACAGGGGGATTTTCAAAATATAAAAATCATATTATATGTTATATTGGGTTTCTTAGACCCATTATTTTATTTTTTATTTTTTTGTAATTTTATTTTATTTTTTTTTCAGTGTTGCAAAATTCATTTTTTGTGCACCAGACCCAGTGCTCCATGCAATACGTGCCCTCCTTAATACCCACCACCAGGCTCACCCAATCCCCCACTCCCCTCCCCTCCAAAATCCTGTTTGTTTCTCAGAGTCCACAGTCTCTCATGGTTTGTCTCCCACTCCGATATCTCCCAGCTCCCTTCTCCCCATCTCCCCATGTCCTCCGTGTTATTCCTTATGCTCCACAAGTAAGTGAAACCATATAATTGACTCTCTCTGCTTGACTTATTTCACTCAGTATAATCTCCTCTATCCCATCCATGTTGATACAAAAGTTGGGTATTCATCCTTTCTGATGGAGGCATAATACTCCATTGTATATACAGACCATATCTTCTTAATCCATTTGTCTGTTGAAGGGCATCTTGGTTCTTTCCACAGTTTGGCGACTGTGGCCAATGCTGCTATGAACATTGGGGTACAGATGGCCCTTCTTTTCACCACATCTGTATCTTTGGGGTAAATACCCACTAGTGCAATTGCAGGGTCATAGGGTAGCTCAATATTTAATTTCTTAAGGAATCTCCACACTGTTTTCCAAAGTGGCTGCACCAACTTGCATTCCCACCAACAGTGTAAGAGGGTTCCCCTTTCTCCACATCCTCTCCAACACTTGTTGTTTACTATCTTGTTAATTTTGGCCATTCTAAGTGGTGTAAGGTGGTATCTCAATGTGGTTTTGATTTGAATCTCCCGATGGCTAATGATGATGAACATTTATTCATGTGTTTGTTAGCCATTTGTAGGTCTTCTTTGGAGAAGTGTCTGTTCATGTCTTCTCCCAATTTTTTGATGTGATTATCTGTTTTGTGAGTGTTGAGTTTGAGGAGTTTATAGATCTTGGATATCAGCCCTTTGTCTGTAGTGTCATTTGCAAATTGCAGATTGCTTTTCATTTTGTTGATTATATCCTTTGGTGTGCAAAACTTTTTTTTTTTTAATTTTTTTATTTTTTCAGCATAACAGTATTCATTATTTTTACACCACACCCAGTGCTCCATGCAATCCGTGCCCTCTACAATACCCACCACCTGGTGCCCCCAACCTCCCACCCCCCACCCCTTCAAAATTCTCAGATCGTTTTTCAGAGTCCATAGTCTCTCATGGTTCACCTCCCCGTCCAATTTTCCTCAACTCCCTTCTCCTCTCCATCTCCCCTTGTCCTCCATGCTATTTGTTATGCTCCACAAATAAGTGAAACCATATGATAATTGACTCTCTCTGCTTGACTTATTTCACTCAGCATAATCTCTTCCAGTCCCGTCCATGTTGCAACAAACCTTGGGTATTCATCCTTTCTTTTTTTTCTTTTTCTTTTTTTTTTTTTTTTACAGCTTTATAAACATATATTTTTATCCCCAGGGGTACAGGTCTGCGAATCGCCAGGTTTACACACTTCACAGCACTCACCATAGCACATACCCTCCCCAATATCCATAACCCCAACCCCCTTTCCCAACCCCCTCCCCCCATCAACCCTCAGTTTGTTTTGTGAGATTAAGAGTCACTTATGGTTTGTCTCCCTCCCAATCCCATCTTGTTTCATTTACTCTTCTCCTACCCCCTCAACCCCCCATGTTGCATCTCCTCTCCCTCATATCAGGGAGATCATATGATAGTTGTCTTTCTCCGATTGACTTATTTCGCTAAGCATGATACCCTCTAGTTCCATCCACGTCGTCGCAAATGGCAAGATTTCATTTCTTTTGATGGCTACATAGTATTCCATTGTGTATATATACCACATCTTCTTTATCCATTCGTCTGTTGATGGACATCTAGGTTCTTTCCGTAGTTTGGCTATTGTAGACATTGCTGCTATAAACATTCGGGTGCACGTGCCCCTTCGGATCACTACGTTTGTATCTTTAGGGTAAATACCCAGCAGTGCAATTGCAGGGTCATAGGGTAGTTCTATTTTCAACATTTTGAGGAACCTCCATGCTGTTTTCCAGAGTGGTTGCACCAGCTTGCATTCCCACCAACAGTGTAGGGGGGTTCCCCTTTCTCCGCATCCTCGCCAGCATCTGTCATTTCCTGACTTGTTAATTTTAGCCATTCTGACTGGTGTGAGGTGATATCTCATGGTGGTTTTGATTTGTATTTCCCTGATGCTGAGTGATATGGAGCACTTTTTCATGTGTCTGTTGGCCATCTGGATGTCTTCTTTGCAGAAATGTCTGTTCATGTCCTCTGCCCATTTCTTGATTGGATTATTTGTTCTTTGGGTGTTGAGTTTGCTAAGGTCTTTATAGACTTTGGACACTAGCCATTTATCTGATATGTCATTTGCAAATATCTTCTCCCATTCTGTCAGTTGTCTTTTGGTTTTGTTCACTGTTTCCTTTGCTGTGCAAAAGCTTTTGATCTTGATAAAATCCCAATAGTTCATTTTTGCCCTTGCTTCCCTTGCCTTTGGTGATGTTCCTAGGAAGATGTTTCTGCGGCTGAGGTCGAAGAGGTTGCTGCCTGTGTTCTCCTCGAGGATTTTGATGGATTCCTTTCTCACATTGAGATCCTTCATCCATTTTGAGTCTATTTTCGTGTGTGGTGTAAGGAAATGATCCAATTTCATTTTTCTGCATGTGGCTGTCCAATTTTCCCAACACCATTTATTGAAGAGGCTGTCTTTTTTCCATTGGACATTCTTTCCTGCTTTGTCAAAGATGAGTTGACCATAGAGTTGAGGGTCCATTTCTGGGCTCTCTATTCTGTTCCATTGATCTATGTGCCTGTTTTTGTGCCAGTACCATGCTGTCTTGATGATGACAGCTTTGTAATAGAGCTTGAAGTCCGGAATTGTGATGCCACCAACTTTGGCTTTCTTTTTCAATATTCCTTTGGCTATTCGAGGTCTTTTCTGGTTCCATATAAATTTTAGGATTATTTGTTCCATTTCTTTGAAAAAAATGGATGGTACTTTGATAGGAATTGCATTAAATGTGTAGATTGCTTTAGGTAGCATAGACATTTTCACAATATTTATTCTTCCAATCCAGGAGCATGGAACATTTTTCCATTTCTTTGTGTCTTCCTCAATTTCTTTCATGAGTACTTTATAGTTTTCTGGGTATAGATTCTTAGTCTCTTTGGTTAGGTTTATTCCTAGGTATCTTATAGTTTTGGGTGCAATTGTAAATGGGATGGACTCCTTAATTTCTCTTTCTTCTGTCTTGTTGTTGGTGTAGAGAAATGCAACTGATTTCTGTGCATTGATTTTATATCCTGACACTTTACTGAATTCCTGTACAAGTTCTAGCAGTTTTGGAGTGGAGTCTTTTGGGTTTTCCACATAGAGTATCATATCATCTGCGAAGAGTGATAGTTTGACTCCTTCTTTGCCGATTTGGATGCCTTTAATTTCCTTTTGTTGTCTGATTGCTGAGGCTAGGACTTCTAGTACTATGTTGAATAGCAGTGGTGATAACGGACATCCCTGCCGTGTTCCTGGCCTTAGCGGAAAAGCTTTCAGTTTTTCTCCATTGAGAATGATATTTGCTGTGGGTTTTTCATAGATGGCTTTGATAATATTGAGGTATGTGCCGTCTATCCCTACACTTTGAAGAGTTTTGATCAGGAAGGGATGCTGTACTGTGTCAAATGCTTTTTCAGCATCTATGGAGAGTATCATATGGTTCTTGTTCTTTCTTTTATTAATGTGTTGTATCACATTGATTGATTTGCGGATGTTGAACCAACCTTGCAGCCCTGGAATAAATCCCACTTGGTCGTGGTGAATAATCCTTTTAATGTACTGTTGAATCCTATTGGCTAGTATTTTGGTGAGAATTTTTGCATCTGTGTTCATCAAGGATATTGGTCTGTAGTTCTCTTTTTTGATGGGATCCTTGTTTGGTTTTGGGATCAAGGTGATGCTGGCCTCATAAAATGAGTTTGGAAGTTTTCCTTCTATTTCTATTTTTTGGAACAGTTTCAGGAGAATAGGAATTAGTTCTTCTTTAAATGTTTGGTAGAATTCCCCCGGGAAGCCGTCTGGCCCTGGGCTTTTGTTTGTTTGGAGATTTTTGATGACTGTTTCAATTTCCTTACTGGTTATGGGTCTGTTCAGGCTTTCCATTCCTTCCTGGTTCAGTTGTGGTAGTTTATATGTCTCTAGGAATGCATCCATTTCTTCCAGATTGTCAAATTTGTTGGCGTAGAGTTGCTCATAGTATGTTCTTATAATTGTCTGTATTTCTTTGGTGTTCGTTGTGATCTCTCCTCTTTCATTCATGATTTTATTTACTTGGGTCCTTTCTCTTTTCTTTTTGATAAGTCTGGCCAGGGGTTTATCAATCTTATTAATTCTTTCAAAGAACGAGCTCCTAGTTTCGTTGATTTGTTCTATTGTTTTTTTGGTTTCTATTTCCTTGGTTTCTGCTCTGATCTTTATGATTTCTCTTCTCCTGCTGGGTTTAGGGTTTCTTTCTTGTTCTTTCTCCAGCTCCTTTAGGTGTAGGGTTAGGTTGTATACCTGAGACCTTTCTTGTTTCTTGAGAAAGGCTTGTACCGCTATATATTTTCCTCTCAGGACTGCCTTTGTTGTGTCCCACAGATTCTGAACCATTGTGTTTTCATTATCATTTGTTTCCATAAATTTTTTCAATTCTTCTTTAATTTCCTGGTTGACCCATTCATTCTTTAGAAGGATGCTGTTTAGTCTCCATGTATTTGGGTTCTTTCCAAATTTCCTCTTGTGATTGAGTTCTAGCTTTAGAGCATTGTGGTCTGAAAATATGCAGGGAATGATCCCAATCTTTTGATACCGGTTGAGACTTGATTTAGGACCAAGAATGTGATCTATTCTGGAGAATGTTCCATGTGCACTAGAGAAGAATGTGTATTCTGTTGCTTTGGGATGAAATGTTCTGAATATATCTGTGATGTCCATCTGGTCCAGTGTGTCATTTAAGGCCTTGATTTCCTTGTTCATCTTTTGCTTGGATGATCTGTCCATTTCAGTGAGGGGAGTGTTAAAATCCCCTACTATTATTGTATTCTTGTCGATGTGTTTCTTTGATTTTGTTATTAATTGGTTTATATAGTTGGCTGCTCCCACGTTAGGGGCATAGATATTTAAAATTGTTAGATCTTCTTGTTGGACAGTTCCTTTGAGTATGATATAGTGTCCTTCCTCATCTCTTATTATAGTCTTTGGCTTAAAATCTAATTGATCTGATATAAGGATTGCCACTCCTGCTTTCTTCTGATGTCCATTAGCTTGGTAAATTCTTTTCCACCCCCTCACTTTAAACCTGGAGGTGTCTTCGGGTTTAAGATGAGTTTCTTGTAGGCAACATATAGATGGGTTTTGTTTTTTGATCCATTCTGATACCCTGTGTCTTTTGATTGGGGCATTTAGCCCATTAACATTCAGGGTAAGTATTGAGAGATATGAATTTAGTGCCATTGTATTGCCTGTAAGGTGACTGTTATTGTATATTGTCTCTGTTTCTTTCTGATCTACTACTTTTAGGGTCTCTCTTTGCTTAGAGGACCCCTTTCAATATTTCCTGTAGAGCTGGTTTGGTATTTGCAAATTCTTTCAGTTTTTGTTTGTCCTGGAAGCTTTTAATCTCTCCTTCTATTTTCAATGATAGCCTAGCTGGATATAGTATTCTTGGCTGCATGTTTTTCTCATTTAGTACTCTGAATATATCATGCCAGCTCTTTCTGGCCTGCCAGGTCTCTGTGGATAAGTCTGCTGCCAATCTAATATTTTTACCATTGTACGTTACAGACTTCTTTTCCCGGGCTGCTTTCAGGATCTTCTCTTTGTCACTAAGACTTGTAAATTTTACTATTAGGTGACGGGGTGTGGACCTATTCTTATTGATTTTGAGGGGGGTTCTCTGAACCTCCTGGATTTTGATGCTTGTTCCCTTTGCCATATTGGGGAAATTCTCTCCAATAATTCTCTCCAATATACCTTCTCTCCCCTCTCTGTTTCCTCTTCCTCTGGAATCCCAATTATTCTAATGTTGTTTCGTCTTATGGTGTCACTTATCTCTCGAATTCTCCCCTCATGGTCCAGTAGCTGTTTGTCCCTCTTTTGCTCAGCTTCTTTATTCTCTGTCATTTGGTCTTCTATATCGCTAATTCTTTCTTCTGCCTCATTTATCCTAGCAGTGAGAGCCTCCATTTTTGATTGCACCTCATTAATAGCTTTTTTGATTTCAAACTTGGTTAGATTTTAGTTCTTTTTTTTCTCCAGAAAGGGCTTTTATATCTCCCGAGTGGGTTGCTTTAATATCTTCCATGCCTTTTTCAAGCCTGGCTAGAACCTTGAGAATCGTCATTCTGAACTCTATATCTGACATATTACCAATGTCTGTATTGATTAGGTCCCTAGCCTTTGGTACTGCCTCTTGTTCTTTTTTTTGTTGTGAATTTTTCCGCCTTGTCATTTTGTCCAGATAAGAGTTTATGAAGGAGCAAGTAAAATACTAAAAGGGTGGCAACAACCCCAGGAAAATATGCTTTAGCCAAATCAGAAGAGATCCCAAATTGTGAGGGGGGAGAAAGGGGATAAAAAGGGGTTCAAAAAGAAAAAAAAAAAAAAGAAACTATTAAAAAAAGAAAGCCGATAAGAAAAAATATATATATATTAGATAAACTATTTAAAAAACGTTAAAAAAGAAAATGGTAAAAGTTAAAAAAATTTAGCAGAAGAAGAGAAAAAGAAAAAAAAATTGAAAAAGGAAAAAAAATTAAATCAACTGCAAGGCTGAAAAATCATGGGGAGAAAGCCATGAGTTCCGTGCTTTGCTTTCTTCTCCTCTGGAATTCCGCTGCTCTCCTTGGTTTTGAAACTGCACTCCTTGGTAGGTGAACTTGGTCCTGGCTGGGTTTCCCGTTGATCTTCTGGGGGAGGGGCCTGTTGTATTGATTCTCAAGCGTCTTTGCTCCAGGCGGAGTTGCACCGCCCTTACCCGGGGCCGGGCTGAGTAATCCGCTCGGGTTTGCTTTCGGGAGCTTTTGTTCCCTGAGCGCTTTCCATAGAGTTCCGGAGGGCGGGAATGAAGATGGTGGCCTCCCGGTCTCCGGCCCGGAGGAGCCGAGAGCCCGGGGCCCCACTCCTCAGTGCGCCCTCAGAGAACAGCGCCCAATGACTCCTGTCACCCTGGCCTCCGGCCGCTCTCCGAGCTGACCGAGCCTGCGACCTATTCAAGGCAACCCCGAGCTGAGAGTCACTCCTCGGCTCTGTCTCTGTAGCCGGCTTCCCCCTTCTAATACCGGTAAGCTCTGCGACACTCAGACACCCCCATCCTTCTGCGACCCTGCGGGACCTGAGGCCGTGTTGACCCCGCCTGGACTTCAGCCCAGTTAAGCCTCTGGAGCGATGTCCCTCAGCAGAACAGACTTTTAAAAGTCCTGATTTTGCTCCGTTGCTCCGCCGCTCGCCGGGAGCCGGCCCCTCCCCCCGCGATCTATCTTCCCGTCGCTTTGGATTCACTTTTCCGCCCGTCCTACCTTTCAGATAGTGGTTGATTTTCTGTTTCTAGAATTGCTGTTCTTCTTCTCTTCAATCTCCCGTTGGATTTGTAGGTGTTTGCAATCTTTAGATAAGCTATTTAGCTGATCTCCCGCTACCCGAAGTAGTCTCAGCCTGCTACTTCTCCGCCATCTTGACTCCTCCCTCCTGGTGTGCAAAACTTTTTTAGTCTGACATAATCCCAGATGTTTATTTTTGCATTTATTGCCTGTAGCTTTTGGTGTCAAATCCAAAAAATTATTGCCAAAATCAGCATTAAGGAGTTTTTCTTCTATTTTCTTTTAATATGATTGTTAGTGGATTCATGTCCTATGTTTTATTTTTTTAGTTGATTTTTGTGTGTGGTGTAAGATAAGGTATAAGATAAGGATCCAGTTTTATTCTTTGCATATTTCAATATTCCTGTAATTTATCAACGAGACCATCCTTTTCCCATTGTGTACTCTTTGCACATTTGTTGAAAATTAGTTGACTAAGGGGTGCCTGAGTGCCTCAGTGGGTTAAAGCCTCTGCCTTCAGGTCAGATCAGTGTCTCAGGGTCCTTGGATCGAGCCCCACATCGGGCTCCCTGTTCAGCAGGGAGCCTGCTTCCCCCTCTCTCTCTGCCTGCCTTTCTGCCTACTTGTGATCTCTGTCTGTTGAATAAATAAATAAAATCTTAAAAAAAAAGAAAATTAGTTAACTATATTTCAGGGTTCTTGATACACTTCTTTTGGTTCTTTGGTGATTCTGTTTTTATGCCAGTATCTGTTTTTATGCCAATACTATATCCATCTGATTACTATATCTTCGTAGCACAGTTTGAAGTCTGGAAGTGTGATCCCTCCAGGTTTACTCTTGTTGCTCAAGATGGCTTTAGCTATTCTGGGTCTTTATGGGTTGCATGTAAATTTCAGGAATTTTATTTTATTTTTGTGAAAAATGCCACTGGAATATTGATAGGGATTGTTATAATCTGTAAATTGCTTTGGGTAGAATGGACATTTTAACAATATCAGTTCTTACCATTTGATTGTGTCTTCTTCAGTTTCTTTCAACAATGTGCTACTGTTTTCACTGTACAGATCTTTTACCTCCTTTGTTAAATTTATTCCTAAGTATTTTACTCTTTTTTGATGCTATTATAAACAGGATTTTGTTTTTTTAAAGATTTTATTTTTTTATTTGAGGGAGAGTGAGAAGAGAGCAGGGTGCACAAGTTGGGGGAGGAGGTGCAGAAGGAGAAGCAGGGTCCCCACCAAGCAGGGAGCACAGTGGGGAGCTCAGTCCCAGGACTCCAGGATCATGACCTGAGCCAAAGGCAGGTGCTCAACCCACTGAGCCACCTAGTCACCTGTGTGAACAGGATTTTTAAATTTTTTTTTCAGATATTTCACTATTAATATATTGAATTGCAACCAAATTTTGTGTGTTGATTTAGTATCCTGCAGTCTTACTGAATTCATTTATTAGTTTTAATGTTTTTTGGTAGAATTTATAGGGTTTTTTGGTTGTTTTGTTTTTACTTTAAGGTCATGTCATCTACAAAGAGATATGTCTTATTTTTTCCTTTCTGATTTCAGTGCCTTTTATTTCTTTTTCTAGCTTTATTGTTCTGGCTAGGACTTCCAGTACTGTAATGAATAAAAATGGCAAGAGGTGTTCTCTTTTCTAGTTTCTGATCTTAGAGAAAGGCTTTCCGCTTTTCATTGTTGAGTATGATGTTAGCTCTGTGTTTTTCACATACGGCTTTCATTGTGTTAAGGTACATTTCTTTTAGGGGTGCCTGGGTGGCTCAGTGGGTTAAGCCTCTGCCTTTGGCTTGGGTCATGATCTCAGGGTTCTGGGATCGAGCCCCACATCAGGCTCTCTGCTCAGCGGGGAACCTGCTCACTCCCTCTCTCTCTGCCTGCCTCTCGGCCTACTTTTGATCTCTGTCTGTCAAATAAATAAATAAAATCTTTAAAAAAAAAGATACATTTCTTCTATACTTAATTTGTTTAACATCTTTATGATGAAAGAGTATTGAATTTTTTTCAAATACTTTCTATGCCTCTGTCAAGGTGATCATATGGTTTTTTGTTTCATCCCATTATTATAGATATAGATATAGATATAGGTTCAACATATAGAATCAATCAATTGATTCTATTGATTCTATATGTTGAACCGTCTTTGTATCAAATCCCTCTTGATCATGGCCTTTTAATGTGCTGTGGAATTTGGTTTGCTAATATTTTATTAAGAAATTTTACATGCATGTTCATCAGGGGTATTGGCTTAGAACTTTCTTTTCTTGTAATGTCCTTATCTGGCTTTGTTTTCAGTATAATGGTACTTTCATAAAATAAATTTGGGAGTATTCCCTCTTCTTCATTTTTGTGGAAGAATTTGAGTAGGGTTGGTGTTAATTCTTCTTTAAATGTTTGACAAAATTCACACCAAAGTCATTAGGCACAGGCCTTTTCTTTTTTAGAAGAGTTTTGATTATGGATTCAATCTCCTTGTTATTGGTCTATTCAAATTTTTTATTTTCTCACAATTCAGTCTTGTAAGCATAGGTTTCTAAGAACTTATTCATATCTTCTAGGTTATCCAGTCTGTTGACATATTATTTTTTTTCCAGATCTTCAACTTTTATTTCTTATTCTCTTATTGAACTGGATAAGGCCTTTATGATATTATTAAATAGAAAGGTGAAAGCAGGCATTCTTGTCATCATTCTGATCTTTTTTTTTTTTTTACTTTTATTTTAATTTTTTTATTTTTTCAGCATAACAGTATTCATTATTTTTGCACCACACCCAGTGCTCCATGCAATCCGTGCCCTCTACAATACCCACCACCTGGTGCCCCCAACCTCCCACCCCCCACCCCTTCAAAATTCTCAGATCGTTTTTCAGAGTCCATAGTCTCTCATGGTTCACCTCCCCTTCCAATTTCCCTCAACTCCCTTCTCCTCTCCATCTCCCCTTGTCCTCCATGCTATTTGTTATGCTCCACAAATAAGTGAAACCATATGATAATTGACTCTCTCTGCTTGACTTATTTCACTCAGCATAATCTCTTCCAGTCCCGTCCATGTTGCTACAAAACTTGGGTATTCATCCTTTCTTTTTTCTTTTTTTTTTTTTTTTTTTTTTGCGATTCGCAGACCTGTACCCCTGGGGATAAAAATATATGTTTATAAAGCTGTAAAAAAAAAAAACAAACATATTATTTTTGGTAGTATAGTCTCTTGTGAGCCTTTGTATTTCTGTGCTATCACTTATAATGTCTCTTTAATTTATAATTCTATTCGAGTTTCTCTCTTTTTTCATTGTCTAGCTAATGGCTTTTTAATTTTGTTTATCTTTTCAAAAAAAAAACCTCTTAGTGGTTGTTTTTCTTTATTTCATTTATGATCTATTTCATTTATTTCCATTTCATTTATTTTTTTATTTTCTTTCTTTCTTTCTGCTACCTTTGGTCTTAGTTTTTTCTTTTCCTAGTTCCTTAAAATGAAAAGATAAGTTGTTTATTGGAGATCTTTCTTCTCTTAATATAGGCATTTGTCACTATAAACTTTTCTCCAAGCTATTTTGGTTCCATCTTACAAGTTTTGTTATATTTTACTTCCAGTTTTTTTTTTTTTCAAGATATTTTTTGATTTTGCTTTTGATTTGTTTTCAGACCTATTGGTTATTCAGGAGTATATTATTTAATTTACACATATTTATGAATTTTCCAGTTTACTTGCTATTACTGATTTTTAGTGTCCTACCATTTGGAAAAGATAGTTGGCATGATTACAGTCTTCTTAAATTTCCTGATACATATTTTGTGACATAACCTTTGATCTGCCCTGGAGAATGTTTCATGTGCATTTAGGAAGAGCATGTAATCTGCTGTCAGATGGTGTGTTTTGTATGTGTCTGTTAGATCCTTTTCTCTTAAAATATAGTTTAAGTCTAATGTTTCATTATTGATTTGCTTCCTGGGTAATCTGTCCATGTTAAGAGTGGGATATTAACATTTCCCATTACAGTTGTATTGCTCTTTATTTCTCCTTTTGTTTTTGTAGATATTTTCTTAATGTATTTTGGTGCTCCAACGTTGAGTGCATCAATATTTACAATTGCTATATCTTCTTCATTAATTGATCCCTTTGTCTTTATGTAATGACCTTTGTCTGTTGTGACAGTTTTTGACTTAAGGTTTATTTTGTCTGATGGAAGTACAGTCATCTCTCTTGTCTTTTGGTTTCTATTTGCAAGGAATATTTTTTTCCCCGTTCCTTCAGCTTTATTGTTTATATCTTTTCACTTTTACTCCTTAAAGCTAAAATGAGCATCTTTTAGGCACCTTGTAGTTGAATCTAGCTTTTTATTCATTTAGCCACTCTGTTACTTTAGTGGGAAATTTAAGCCTTTTACATTTAAAATAATTACAGATAGAGGCTGGGAAGATAGCGGAGTAGGAGGACTCTAAGCTTACCTAGTCTCTGAGATACAGCTAGATAACACATCACTTTCAACAACCCAGAAAATGCCCTGAAGACTGGCAGAACAAAGGCCACAACTAAAGGGAGAGAAGAGGCTACCTCGAAGAAGATAGGAAGAGCAGAGATGCAGTGGGAGCTAAATAGATGTGTGGGCTGTCTGTGGGAGAAAGGGATCTGTGGGTGCTGAAAAGGAAGAGAAACAGACTCTCATACCAGGGAGTTCACACAGTGAAGCTAAATCCCCTTTACATTTGGCTTTGAAAACAAGAACTTCATGAGTTCTTACAACCAGTGGGACTTAAAGCCTGGAATTTTAAAAATTAGTGGGTTTAGCTCTGGGAGAGCTGGAGGGCAATTGAGTCCCTGCCCTTGAAGAGATAGCACAACCAAAAAGCCCACAGACATACAGCATGGAAACAGTTTGAAAAACAGGCCTGGGGCATAGGGGAGGGAGAGTTATTTACTAATCTCAGAGTGTGTCATAGAGGGACAGAGATTGCTGGGCGATTCCTCCAGGAACAAAGCAGCTGGAAGGTGCCACTTCACTCCCATTCCTGAGATACACACAGTGCCCACCTGTGGGAACCAGCAAACATTTGCTACCTAGCCTCAGCCCTTTAGGGAATCTGCCCTTTCCTGTCACGCTTGCCTCAGTCCCACCACTGTGGGTTCTCTCCCCTAGAGGACCAGCACATACTTTGCCAGCAGTGTGTCTTTGACCTGTATGCAAGGCCTTGGTTTAGGTGGTGGCAGAAGTGGTGGGGACCCCCTTCTGCAGAAGAATGGGTACATGTTGTTAAAATTGTGAGCCCCGCACAAAGTGTGATCCCCTCCACCCCAGCTGGCCTTGGTTCAGCACTAGCAGCAGGTCTCATTTTACAAGCAGTTTGGCTGGCATCTTGTTAAAACTGCATGCCTTGCCTGGCCACCAGGTGAGGGGGTTCACGTCCCCTGCTGCTGATGCACAAATCTTGCAGGCACTGTGTGATTAGTTCCCTCCAATATGCTATTGGCCAGAACCCATTCAAACCAGGGCCATAAACCTGACAAGTGTGCAGGCAGCTTCCAAAGTGGCCAGCACCACATCAAAGTGACTCCTGTCCTTGGGAGAGGGGAATAGACCACACACACCAGTCAGACTTCAGTCCCAGCAATAGGCTGGGGACAGATAGTTGGTCCGATTGCAGGGACCACCCACCAACAAAAACATCTCAGGGGTCAACACACAGTGTGCCCTACAGTTTGGTGCTACCTGGCAAATGCGTGGTCTGATGAAACTCATGCCCAAGAAGGCCCCAGATTGGTCCACTGACACCACAGAGAGCAGACATTTCCCACAACAGGCAAAGAGAGCCACAGCAGCTGACTGGACTGAAGGAAGAAGCAGCCCAGCAGCCACAACGGTGGGGTGCACGCAACACACATAGCAGACACCCTTGAAGTGCCAGATTCCAGTAAGCATGGAACATTGCACTGCAGGGCACGATAAGATCTTCTCTTCATGAGGCCATTACTTTCAGGAGCAGGAGATGTAGCTGACTTTTGTAACACAGAACAGACACACAGAGTTAGACACAAGAGACAGAGGAATATGTCCCAAATGAAACAATAGGTCAAACCACAATAAGAAATCTAAGTAAAATGGAGATAAATAATGCGCCTGATAGAGAATTTAAAATAAAAGTCATAATGATACTCACTGGACTTGAGAAAAGAGTGGAAGACATCAGTGAGCCTTTAACAAAGACATATAGAAGAACCAATCAGAGATGAAGAACACAATAAGTGAAATTAAAAATACACTAGGTAGGGGGCACCTAGGTGGCTCATTGGGTTAAAGCCTCTGCCTTCTGCTCAGGTCATGATCCCAGGGTCCTGGGATCGAGCCCCACATTGGGCTCTCTGCTCAGCAGGGAGCCTGCTTCCTCCTCTCTCTCTGCCTGCCTCTCTGCCTACTTGTAATCTCTGTCTGTCCAATAAATAAATAAAATCTTTTTTAAAAAGATGCTTAAAAAAATAAAAATACACTAGATGGAATAAATAGCAGACTAAAGGAAGGAGAAAATGAATTAGCAACCTAGAGGACAGAGTAATGGAAAGTAACAAGCCGAACAGGTAAAAGGAAAAAAAAATTAAGCAAAATGCAAATAGATTTAGGGAACTCAGTGACTCTATCAAGCAAAAGAGCATTTGCATTACAGGGACCAAAGAAGAAGAGAAAAGTGGGCAGAACATTTATTTGAAGACATAATAGCTGAAAATTTCTTGCACCTGGGGAAGGAAACAGAACTCCAGATTCAGGAGGTACAGAGATCCCCCAACAAAATCACCCCATGGAGGTCCACACCAAGACTCATAGTAGTTAAAAATAGCAAAAAGTAGTGATAAAGAGAGAATTTTAAAAGCAGCAAGAGAAAAGAAGACTGATACATACAAAGGAAACCCCATAAGGCTATTAGGGGATTTTTCAGCAGCAACTTTGCAGGCCAGAAGGGAGTGGTATGATATATTCAAAGTGATGAAAGGAAAATACTGCAGCCAAGAGTATGTTCTCCAGAAAGGCCGTCTTCCAGAATAAGAAAGAGTTTGCTGGACCAACAAAAGCTACCAGAGTTTGTGACCCCTAACCCGGCCCTATAGGAAATGTTAAAAGGGAACTCTTTCAGTGGAAGGAAAAGATCATAAGTAAAAGTAAGAAAAGTAGGAAGCACAAAAGCAGTAAAAATAAGTATACATGTAAAAATCAGTCAAGGGATTTACAAAATAAAAGGATGTGAAGTATGACAACCACATACCTAAAACATGGAGCGAGGGGAGAGGAGTAAGGAATGAGTTCAAACTTAAGTGTCCCATCCACTTAATATAGCCTGCTGTATGCAGAAGATATTATATACAAACCTAATGGTAACAACAAACCAAAAATCAATAATAGACATGGAAAAAGTCAAGAGAAAGGAATCTAAGTATATCACTAAAGAGAACCAACAACCTGTGAGAGAAGCAAGAGAATAACAGAGAACTACAAAGACAATCACAAAACAAATAACAAAATGGCAATAAATACACACATATAAGTAATTTGTATGCTATTTATATGCTGCCTATGAGAGACTCATTTCAGACCTCCAGACACATACAGATTGGAAGTTAAGGGGTGGAGAAACATTTGTTATGCAAGTTGATGTGAAAAGAAAAAGCCAAGATAGGAATGCTTTTATCAAGCAAAATGAGGACTTTAAAACAAAGACAATAATGAGACAAAGAAGGACACTATACAATAATGAAGGGGACAAGAAGATACAACAATTTTAAACATTTATGTACCCAATATGGGAGCATCCAAATACATAAAACAGTTAATACAAATGTAAAAAAAGCTAGTTGATAGCCATATGATAATAGTGGGGATCTTTAACATCCCTTTTACATCAGTGGACAGATTCTCTAAACAGAAAACCAACAAAAAACAGTTTTTTTTAATGACACACTGAACCAGATGGAGTTAACAGATATATTCAGAACATTCCATCCTAAAATAGCAGAGAATACATGTTCTTTACAAGTGGACACAGAACATTCTCCAGAATAAATCACATATTAGATCACAAAATAGGTCTCCAACAAATTCAAAAAAATCAGTCATATCGTGCATGTTTTTTTGACTGCAGTGCTATGATTGATATTAGAAATCAACCACAGGAAAAAATCTGGAAAGAGCACAGATACATGGAGGTTAAATAATAGACTACTAAACAATGAGTAGGTCAACCAAGAAATCAAAGAAGAAATCAAAATTACCTGGAGAGAAATGAAAATGAAAACACAATGGCTCAAAATCTTTGGGATTCAGTAAAAGCTGTTCTGAGGGGTAAGTTTATAGCATACAGGCCTACCTCAAGAAGCAAGAAAATTCTCAAACGAACAAACTAACATTTCACCTTAATCAACTAGAAAAAGAACAAACAAAACATCAAAAGGAAGGAAATAATAAAGATTTGAGCAGAAATAAATGATATGGAAACTAAAAAATAGAGTAGAACAGATCAATGAAGCCATTAGTTGGTTCTTTGAACAGTTGATAATCCTCTGACCAGACTCACCAAAAATAAGAGAGGACTTTAAGTAAACAAAATCAGAAATGAAAGTGGAGAAATAACAACTGACACTACAGAGATGCAAATAATTACAAGGGAATATTATGAAAAATGATATGCCAACAAGTTGGATACCCTAGAAATGAGTGAATTCCTAGAAATACATAACCTACCAAAACCAAAGCAGGAACCAAAGCAGGAAGAAATAGAAAATTTGAACAGACTAATTACCAGCAATGAAATTGAATCAGTAATTGAAAACAACAACAACAACAACAAAAAACCCTTCCCAACAACATAAGTCCAGGCCCAGACAGCTTTACAGGTGAATTGTATAAACATTTAAAGAAGAGTGAATACCTGTTCTTCTCAAACTTTCCCAAAAAGTGGAAAAGGAAGTACATCTTCCAAATATCCATGAAGCCAGCATTACCTTGATACCAAAACTAGATAAAAACACCACAAAAAGGGGGAACTACAAGTTAATATCTCTGATGAATATAGATTTGAAAATTCTCACCAAAATATTAGCAAACTGAATGCAACAATACATTAAAAAGTTACTCACCACGATTAAGCGGGATTTACTCCTGGGGTGCAAGAGTGGTTCAACATTTGCAAGTCAGTCAAAGTGATACATCAATAAGAGAAGGGATAAAAACTATATGATCATTTCAATAGATGCAGAAGAGGCATTTGACATAGTACAACATCCATTCATGATAAAAGCCCTCAACAAAGTAGGTTTAAAGGGAACATACCTCTCATAATGAAGGTCATATGTGAAAAGCCACAGTAAACATCTTCAGTGGGGGAAAAAACAGTGCTTTTCCTTTAAGGAACAAGACAGGGATGTCCACTTTCACTACTTTTATTCAACATAGTACTGAAAGTTCTAGCCACAGCAACCAGTCAATCAGATAACAAAAAATTAAAGGCATTGAAATTTGTAAGGAAGAGGTAAAACTTTCACTCTTTGAGATGACATACTATACATAGAAAAGCCTAAAGATTCCAAAATACTAATAGAACTAATCAATGAATTCATTAAAGTTGCAGGATACAAGATCAATGTACAGAAATCTGTTGAATTTCTACACAGTAATAATGAAGCAACAGAAAGAGAAAATAAGAAAACAATCCCATTTACAATTGCACCAAAGATAACAAAATACCTTGGAATAAACTTAACCAAGGAAGTGAAAGACCTATACTCTGGAAAACTATAAAACATTGATGAAAGAAATTGATGACAAAACAAAGAATGGAAAGACATTTCATGCTCATTTATTGAAAGAAAAAATACTTTAAAATGTATATAGTACTAGAAAGATTATAAATATTTAATGCAACTCCTATCAAAATACCAACAGCATTTTTCACAGAACTAGCACAAACAAGTTTAAAATTTGTGTGAAACTGCCAAAGACACTGAATAACCAAAGCAGTCTTGTAAAAGAAAAAACTGAAAGTGTCACAGTTCCACACTTCAAGCTCTACTAATCAAAACAGTGTAGTACTGGTACAAAAAGAGACACAAAGATCAATGGAACAGAATAGAAAGTCCAGAAATAAACCCACAATTATGTGGTCAAATAGTCTTCAGTGAAGATGACAAGAATAGACAATGAGGGAAAAAAGTCCCTTCAGCAGATTGGTTTGGGAAAACTGGATAGCTACATGGAAAAGAATGAAACTGGACCACTTCCTTTCATCATGCTGAGACACAAATTTAAGATGAATTAAGGACCTAAATGTGAGACCTGAAACCATAAAAATCCTTGAAGAGAGCACAAGTAGTAATTTCTCTGACATCAGCTGTAACAGCATCTTTCTTGATATGTATCTGGAGGCAAGGGAAACAAAATAAAAAATAAGATACTGGGAATATATAAAAATTTTGCACAGCAAAATTTTGCAAAGCAAAGGAAACAACCAACAAAACTAAAAGACAATCTACTGAATAGGAGAAAATATTTGCAAATGACATACCCTATAAAGTGTTAGTATTCAGAATATATACAGAACTAACAGAACTCAGCACCAAAAGCCCCAAGTAATCTAGTTAAAAATAGAAGACATGAACAGAGATTTCTTCAAAGAAGACATCCAGATGGCCAACATATACATGGAAATATGCTCAGCATCGCTCATCAGCAGGGAAATGCAAATCAAAAGCGTAATGAGATATCACTTCACATCTGTCAGAATGGCTAGCATCAAAAACTGAAGAAATAAGTGTTGACAAGGATGTGGAGAAAAAAGAACCTGTCTGTACTGGTGGTGGGAATGCAAACTGGTACAGCTATTGGGGAAGACAGTGTGGAGGTTCCTTAAAAAATTAAAAGTAGATCTACCTATGATCCACTAACCACAGTACTGGGTATTTATTCAAAGAATATGAAAATAGTAATTTGAAGAGATATGTTCACCCCTATATTTATTGCAGCATTATTTACAATAGCCAAATTATGGAAGCAGCCCATGTCCATTGATAGATGAATGGATAAAGAAGGTGTGGTATATACAATGGAATATAATTCAGCCATAAAAAAGATGAAATCTTGCCATTTGCAACAACATGGATTTATCTAGACGGTATAATGCTAAGTGAAGAAATCCCTTTAATGAAGATGGTGCCAAAGGCCAAGAAGGAAGCCCCTCCCAAAGCTGAAGCCAAAACAGAAGGCTTTGATGGCCAAGACAGCAGTGCTGAAGGGTGTCCACAGTCATACAAAAGAAGATCCACACATCGCCTACATTCCAATGACCCAAGACACTGCATCTCCAAAGGCAGCCCAAATATCCTTGAAAGAATGCCCACAGGAGAAACAAGCTTGATCACTGTGCGGTCATCAAGTTCCCCTGCCTATTGAGTCAGCCATGAAGAAAAGAGAAGACAACAACACATTTGTGTTCATCGTAGATGTCAAGACCAACAAGCACCAGATCAAATAGGCTGTGAAGAAGCTCTAGGACATTGACGTGGCCAAGATCAACACCTTGTGGAGAGCGGAAGGTGTACGTTCGACTGGCTTCTGTGATGCTTTGGTTGTTGCCAACAAAATTGGAATAGTCTAAACTGAGTCCAGCAGCCTAAATCTAATTTCTTTCACCATAAAAAAATAATGCTAAGTGAAGTAAGCCAGTCATAGACAAATAGCATATGATTTCACTCATACCTGGAACTTAAGAAATAGACAAAAGAACAAGGAGGCAGGGAAAAAAAGAGAGACAAAGCAAAAAAACAAGTTCTTAACAAGAGAACAAATTAGTAGTCACCAGGGGTGAGGTGCGGGTGGTTGGTTGAAAAGGTGAAAGGGATTAAGAATCCGCTTGTCTTCATGAGCACTGAGTAATATAAGGAATTGTTGAATCACTGTATTGTACATCTGAAATTAATATAACACTGTATGTTAACTGTACTGGAATTAAAAAAATCATGTGGGTGAAATAAATGAACAGTTAGACTTGAGAATTTAATCCCTTGGTTAGTGAACTGGGAATAGGACATAAGGATGAAGAATGACGTAGTTGGAAGGGAGGAGGGGTGAGACTGTCTTGCATATCTCTAAGAGAATCATTTGCCCTGGCTGGTTTTAACTGGACATTGGTCCAGACATAGAAGAGTAGAAGCCCTAACTACTCTCATTCAGCCTTAATTTTTAAAAAGCCTAAAATTAAAAACTGACTTGCAAATTATAGTAGTACTAAATGAGAAACTTTAAGGGGAAAAGATTAATGACACAGAGTTTTGCTAATTTAAAGCATGAAGGGTACTTTTGTTTTTGTAATGAAGTGTATTTAACTGTCAAGCCACAACATATAGAGAACAGTAGATAGGAATGTTAAAGATTTGTCTGAAATTTGAATCTCTACTTACTATTTTATTATGAAATTGATTTCTGACTAGACTGTAAGAAGTTCTGTGATATTCTGCTTTAAGAAGTTTACACTGACATCCTCTTTGAAATAATTGCATTTTCTGTTAAGCTTGTTTTAGGAGACTACATTTGTTTAGAACGTTTCATACAGAAAACTGTTCACTTTTTAAGGTTATGAACTGTTTCTCATGGGTATAGAATTTGCTCATCAAGCTTATAGCATTGATCTCATTGACTTTAACCTTACAGATTTTGTTCTAAATCAACTAATCCAAAAAAAAAATTATTGATAGTTCAGAACGTTTTGTTAATCGTTCTGTTTGATCCGTATTTCCTTTGTTACCTTCTTACTCTTGCTATCTTCCGTTGGTGATTTGCTGAGTAGTTGTGGCATTATACTTTGTTTCCTTTCTTCTTCTCTTTCCTGTATCTACTCTAGGCTTTTTCTTTGTGATTACTATGAAGTTTACATAAAATATCATATGATATCCCGCTTTAAGCTGATATGAACCTAAGTTGGATTGCATAGAAAAACTGGTTTTCTTTGGCTCACATTTTAGGTTATTGTTATTACAACTTACATCTTTTTATATTTGATATCTATTTAAAGGCTATTGTAGCTATAGTCATTTATTTTTGTCTTTCAGCTTTTATACTAGAGTTAAAAGTGATTTACAGGGACGCCTGGGTGGCTCAGTGGGTTAAGCCTCTACCTTCAGCTCAGGTCATGATCTCAAGGTCCTGGGATCGAGCCCCGTATTGGACTCTGATCAGCAGGGAGCCTGCTTCCTCACCCCTCTCTCTTTGTGCCTGCCTCTCTGCCTACTTGTGACCTCGTCTATCAAATAAATGAATAAAATCTTTAAAAAAAAAAGTGATTTGCATACCACTTTCAGTAAGAGATAATTTTGAATTTATGCATTTACCTTTATTCTTGAATTTTATATGTTTATGTTTTTACTTTGTTTACTAGTATCTATTCATTTCAGCTTGAAGAACTCTCTTTAGAATTTCTTGTAATGCAGTTATAGCAGTGATCTCCCTCTGCTGTTACTTGTCTGGGAAAGTATCTCTCCTTCATTTCTTATGGGCAGCTTGCCGTGTATAGTAGAATTTTTTGTCCGTTTTCTTCTTTCAGTACTTTGAACATATCATCCTAGTCTCTTGTGGTCTGCAAAATTTCTGCTGAAAAATCTGATAATGCTATGGGGATTCCTTTGTACATGAAAGTCTCTTTTCTCTTCTTGCTATTGATATTCTTTTTGCTTGATTTTGACTGATTATAATGTGTCACGGTCAAATCCTCTTTGGGTTCAATACGTTTGGTGATGTTTGAGCTTCACATATCTGGATATCCATATCTCTTCTCAAACTGGGGAGAGCAGATAAACTTTTTGTCCCTTTTCCTCCTTCTCTTGGGACTCCAGTAGTGCATGTATTGTTACACTTAATGTATCCTGTAAATTCTGTAGTCTTTCTTCATTCTTTTTCCATTTCTTTTTCTTTTTGCTTTTCTGCCTAATTTCAAATTACCTGTGTCTTTAAGCTCATTGATTATTTCTTCTGCTTTGAGATTGAGTCTGTTGTTGCTGTTCTCTATTGAATTTTTCAGTGCAGTCATTATATTCTTTAGCTCTGTGCTTTCTGGGTTTTTAGAAAATCATTTCTATGTCTTAAACTTCCCATTTTGTTCAAGTAATGCTTCTCTAAGTTTGTTTAGTTGTCTGTCTCTCTCTCTCTCTTTTTTTGGTACTTCACTGAATTTCTTTAAGATGATTATTCTGATTTTAAAAAGATGATTATTCTGGATTTTTTGTCTATTACCTCCTAGATCTTTCTTTTTTGGGGGTCCCTTATTAGATATTTATTCCATAGGTGATGTCATGTTTCCCTGATTTGTCATGATCCTTATGTTCTTGCACTGTGTCTGCACATTGGTGGAAGTAGTGTCCTCTTCCAGTTTTTATAGGTTCATTTAACAGGAGAAGACTTTGAAGAGTCACCATGGCTGGTGAGTTTGAATGGGCCAGCTGGTTGCATCTGTACATAGGCAGTGTTTGCTGCTGGGGTCTCTGATAGATGAAACCACTGCACATCTTTTGAGGTCAGGTGGATTGCTGGCTTGGCTCTGTCATCAGGTAGGGCCACTTGCCCAGCTGTGATTGCACATAGGTGCAGGCTGGGCTCAGTAATCATCCTTGGTTAGTTGTGGCCACACTTGGTACTGAATGGCCAGGTAATGCCAAACTGGTGTTTGTATTTTGGTGGGTCTGCAGGCTGGGCCCTATGATTGAGGGAAGCTAAAGGCTATCTGTGCTTTTGGGCAGGGACACAGGCTGGTCTCTGTGATGATGGAGAGTATGCACATCTTTTGCTGTACTTGGGCATGGTAACTGGTGGGATTTTCTCCCTGGTCAGGGATTCTGGCTGTTGCTGGTCAAGAGTGTTCACTCACTGGTTTCCTAGGGTGGGCAGGGTCACAGGCTGTGTCTTACATCTGAGTGCTGCTTCCCAGAGGCCAGGCTCTGCAGTCTGGTAGTGTCACTGACTGCCCTCTCTAGTTGGCTGATCTCTTGATTGGAGACCCCAACCAGGCAAAACTGATGACTGTGTCCCCTGGGCTGACCTGGCTACCATTTCGGCTCTGAAGATGGGTGGAGGTGCAGGTGGGGCTTTCTTATCAGGCAAGGTTGCCAGCAGGGTCCTGTCCACCACCAATATTCGTTGACTAGTTTCTTTGTGCCCCATCCTCTTTCTTTGTTACTAAGTGATCCCATGTGGTCTACCCCTGTCAATTCCTTCGGTGTTCCCTGTGAGGCAAGACAGAAATGGGCCTCCTGAAGTTCACCCCTCAGCACTGGGGATGCTAGATATCTCTCTAGGGCTCTTTTTTTCCTAAAGAAAAACCATAGCCCTAGGGAATTCTTTTCAGTGTGGTGCTGTGCTGGCCTAGGAAAGGGGTGGTGGTCATTACGAAACTACTCCTTTTTCCCTTCTAATATGACTTTTCTCAGTTTTTTGGTCTTAAGTGTTTGTGTTGGCCTCACCTCCCAAGTTCTAGGATCTTCACAACCATATTCTTATGTGTTGATAGTTGCTATGGTCTGTTTTGGTGGGGAGGGGTGGTCTAGAGTCTGGGTTCTCTGATTCTTCTGTCTTCTTGACATCACTATTCATATAATCTCTTTCTGTCTCTCTCTCTTTCCTTCTGGGATTTTCACAATGCATGTTTTGGTCTTTTTGAATGTATCCTGCTGGTTCCTGAGCAACATTTCACTTTTTAAAATTCCTTTCTCTTTCTGTTCTTTGAACAGTATTCAGGTTTCTCCTGCTTTCTGAAACTTTGTGTTATACTACTTTGCTTTGATGAAGGACTAACGTTAGTACAGTAATGACTATTTTCATAAAAGTGAAAATCCTTTTGGGATTTCTTTCTCTTAACAAAAACAGGTACTAACAGAGGTCTTTCATAAAAGTAAGGTGGTGTAATGCAGACTTTTGGAAAGGAGAGGATACTCTTCGCTTCATACCGTTTTGGCTTTTAAAAGGTTTCAAAGGAATGCTCTACCTTTGGATAGTGGGGGAAACCTGTACTTTTTTTTTTTTAACTGATAAAGTGGCAATGTATTTTTTTTTCATTTACTTCCTCTCTTTAGTTTTCTTTTTTATTTTAATTTTTTTTTTTCAGCATAACAGTATTCCTTGTTTTTGTACCACACTCAGTGCTCCATGCAATCCGTGGCCTCTCTAATACCCACCACCTGGTTCCCCCAACCTCCCACCCCCTGCCGCTTCAAACCCCTCAGATTGTTTTTCAGAGTCCATAGTCTCTCATGGTTCACCTGACTTACCCTATCTTTAAATAAGCTGTTTCTTCTTCTTGCCCAAATCTGCTGTTGATCCCTTTAGTTAGAATTTTTAGTCATTCCTCAAATTTGTTTTTTTGTTCTCTTTTTTTTTCTTTTTCTTCATTGATATTTTCATTTATTTATACATTGTTTTTCAGGTTTCCCTTAGTTATTTGAGCTCTTTGAGTGTGTTTTATATAGTACATTTGAGATCTGTTAGGTCCTTGTATTGTTTGTATTGGTTTATTATTTTTTTTCTTGTGAATGATCCATATGTTCCTGTTTCTTTGTATATTTTGTGAGTTTTTTTGTTGTTGGGTACTGGACATTTGGATATTATAATGTGGTAACTATGGAAATCAGATTCTATCTCTTACCACAGATATGCTGTTTTTGATCGTGAGGGCTGCAGTCTGTGTTTTTAGCGACTTTTCCAGGCTGTTTTTGAAAAGATTGTGTTCTGTGTCCTGTGTGCTCACTGATGTCTCTTCTTTTACTTGTGTTCAGATAGTGTTTTGTTAGGGAATTCCTTGAATGCCCAGAACTAAAAATAAAAAATAAAGAAAATAAATAATAAGCCAGTCTTTGCACATTTCCTTTGTATTAAGAGACTCATTCAACAATTAACCAGGCTCTTTACAGCTCTGTCTTAGCCTGGAGAGTAGAGGTGAAAGCTTAGGAAATCTTTATGTCTTTTGTGCATGTGTCCTACTCTGAACATATTCATGGCTTTCTAAATGCCCCACCATACACACATACTTTTGAATGCTCTCATTTCCCAAGGAACCTCTCTTCTCAGCTCTTTCTCCTGGGCATTAAGCTTATAGCTAAGTTATGTCTTAGCTATAATCTTTTGCTTCAGGTGACTGAAGACTTTTAGTTCACTTTACAATATTTTAATGATGCTGTTTTTTTAAAATCCCCCAGGGTGAATTCCAATTTAGGTGAAAAAGAAACGTATTCCTTGTGTCAACCCTTCATGTAAATGCCAGACAGACAGATCAGAACAGACAAATACAATAGTTTATTAATGATGTCTCTGCTCCTTCTGGACACAAGGAGTAGAGGGCGCTAGGGCTTCTGTGGACAGGAGTGTTGCTGAGATGGGAAGGGGAGGAGCAAGGGTGGGTAACAGTACCACGGAGCTTTCCTGCAAGTCAGAAGTCACCATTTTTCTTGATTCATTGTCTCATGCTGATTGTAAACTTTCTACTGTATTCTACATTACTGAGAAAGTTGGTTGTGAGAGTTACTGCTTGTTTTTCTCTGAAGGGAATGGAGTTTGGAGTTGCCTACCCAGCCATTTTATTGACACCATTTGACTGTCCACACCATCTGAACATCCTCCCTTTCTGTTACGTCCTCTCCAACTATCTTTTTGCCTTTTTGGGGAAGTTTTTTCTTCTCTTCCTCACTCTCTCCTTCGCCCTAGTTCTTCTTAAGAAGGTTGATTTTATTTCTAGTCTTTATTTCTTCTGTATTTACGGCCATTTTAAAATTTAAAACTCTTTCTTGTGGTTTGGATGTTCAGGAGTTGTGGTTTTTTTTTTTTTTTTTTTAACCTCCATTGAGGGGAATTGAAAATTGGTGAGATATCCAAAGGTCTCATTGTGCTTTACTGCTGAGCCACCAGTTTTCTGAACTGAGGGAGAGCCTGTGCTCTTTCTCTGTCTCTTTGTGCCTGGTTGCTACTTCTCTTTGTTTTCCAGTCCTTTCCCCAATCTCCTGTGCAAACACAGAGCTTGCTTCTGTCTGTCCTACTGTGAACCTTGGTGTAGAGCTGCTGCTTACTCTCAGAAGCCCTGGTTACCTCCAGGGGTTTCTCCTGGCTTTTCTGTGCCAGCTCCAGCCTTTAGTTGTTCAATCTCTTGAATGCCCGAGAAGGCACTCTCTGAGCCTTCATGCCCTGCTCCCCGTCTGCAGTGGTTAGCTGCAGTGTGCTGGGGAGACACCACACACATCATAGGTTCCTCCTTCTCTGGGCTCCTGCTGCTCTTCCCTCAGCCTAGGCTGTACTGATCCTATAACTTGGGGTCTGGTGGGCATTAACTCTTTGCTACAAGGTTTCCATGGAATTTTTGTTCATTACTCCAGTCCACGTACAGTCTTGAGCGTTTGGCTGGTTTCTCCTTACCCTGTCTAATGCAGGTTCTTTTTCCTTCTGCATCTTTGACAGGCTTCTGAGCATGTCCGTGGGTCTCTTCTGTCTCATGAATGTTCATTTCCCTTTTTAGTTCATTTAGGTTTTTTCTTACCCCTAATTCTTTTTTTAAAAGTATGATTTTGTAGTTAATCTGGCTTATTTTGGCTGGTGTGAGAATGATCATTATCTTGTGAGCTTCTACTTAATACCAGAATGTTTTTAAAAATACTTCTGTCATACTGCTGTCAAAAATAGAAAATATGTTTATCTTTTTTTTTTATATAATAACTATAATGATGGTAACATTAAGCACTTATGAGTAGTAGGCGTCTTGGTGAACACTTCAAGTGCATTATCTCATTTGATACTCACAGACTTGAGAATAGGTACTGTTAATCATTCTCATTTTCCCAAGGAGAGATTGAGTAGGTATGTCAGTATTATACAGCTAGTTAGTGACAATTGTGAACTCAGGGTTCTAGAGCCTGAACTCTGTCTCTAGAGCAGAGTCGGCAAATTCACATCCCTAGGTGGGGCAGATGTCTGATATAAATGCAAGAAGAGAGTAGTGCATGAAAAAATAACGAACAAGCAGCATGATGACGGACAGTTACCATTCAGCCTAGACACTGGGGTCAAAGTGTTTGGAGAATACATGCCTCATTTAAAGGGTTTGGTCACTTTTCAGTTCCAGCCGGTTATTGCTCAGATGAGAATATGGGTCTAATATTTCAGGTTTTCTGATTTTTTAGTAGAAGCCAGAAATCTGTGTTTTTCAGATGAAATGACTCCGTTTCTAAATTCTTGCTGCTGGTTCAGGTAAAAATAAAATAAAATCTGATGTTCAGATACGCATGAGAAGTCTAAAGTAACACATGTCTGCAGGCCCAGCCTGTTCTCTGGGAAGCCAGTTTCCAGTCTCTGGCACGAGCCCGAGCTGTCTTTCAGCCACTTGCCCATGTTGCCTGTCAGTGCCCTCACTGCCGCCGTCCTGTCACATATGTGCTAAATAAACTCAGGGAGTGAAGACCTTTTCTTGAATGGACATATTTTATTTACTGCTGTTATGCAGTTGTGCTGCTTTAAAGTATGAAGCCAATACTTAGAAACATATTTTTGAAAACATCCTCAATTCTTTGTTTTATCTTCATAAGCAGCAGAGTTCCATTGGAAGGCATATCTCACAGTGAGTCGATGTGAGGCTTTAAGTGTTACTGAATGCCTTGTTTATTTGTATTCATTAATCATAACTTCCCCTCTCTCCCCCCCACTTTTTTGGACATAGCTCTCACTTTCAGAAGAACAGAATGAAGTAACGAAAAACGGCTGTGAATCTAAAGAGCTGGTCTACCTCGTGCACATTGCTTGTCAGGTAATTCTGTGGATGTGTAGATTCCTTTGAATGCATTTTTTACGGTGTCTCATAGAATTCACAGAAAGAGACTCATATGGTATTGAAATGAAATTGGACTGTGCATGACCATTGTTAAGAAAATAAATGGTATCCTTTAAAAAAGGGATAAATGTGTTCATACAAAAGTACATGGAATGCCCAGTTTAGTATTGTAACTTGTATATCTGCTGTCTGCATTTTTAGAAATCTTCTAAGGCTTTAGACATTTGCGGACGAATAACAGTGACTATGGCAACACAGATGTTTCGTTTTATTCTTTCTCCCGGTCATATTGGCAATTCTGCATGTGCTCAGAGTCGAAACAATTAATAGAACCAGTCCTACAGATACTTAATTTACAAACTTAAATGAAAACTCTTCTTAGAAGAGTAAAGGAAATACATCTTCTATTGATGATAAGATTAAATGAATCAGCTACTGCTCACCTTTTAAAGTAAAAGGGCAAACGTCTCTGCCTGAGATGCTCACTTTCCTACCAGGCAGGAAGTTTTGCTGTAGTGGATGTAGTGTGTGTACATGTGTGCATATTTTAGGAGGGCTGTGTTTCTTGACTCTTAATGTTAGAACTTTTGTGAGGATAATTACTGTGACTTCTCTTAATGAGATTTGGAGTAGGCCATCTATTTCCTTGGCCATGTAAGTAGTTTAGTTCCTTTTTCTTACTTCACTTTAATTAAGCCTTACGTGTAGTTTTGATTCGTGATTGTAAAGTAACTGTTTTTGAGAAAAGCTTTCTTTTGTGCAAAGTTTTTAGTTCTCTTTGGGAAAGAGTCAGATAGGGGCATTTATGGGTTTTTTTCCCCCCAAAAATGTTATTCTTGTACCCGAAGTTAAAAATAACATAATCTTGAAAAGTTTAATGGTTATCTCATATGGGAAATATCTCACCTCCTAGTGTTGGTGATTTTAAAGAAAACCTTTCAGAATTAAGTGCTTTTATTTATTGGTGTCAGAATATGAGATTGGGAATTGAAAATTTATAAATTTGTATACAAATTGGAAATTGTATACAAATATGAAACTTTGGCCAAATATGAAATTTATAAATCTGTATACAAATTTTATTTTATTTTATATTTTATTTATTTATATATATAAAATTATATATTTATTTATATATTTATTTATTATCTATTTTATAAATAAGATGGCCAAAGTTTTGTATTGTTAATATATGTTTTATTGTGTATCATCTTGGTTCCTTTGAGGAAGTAGGCAGCTCTGAATCACTAAGTGTCGTGTCATGTTTCATAAAATGCTTCTTTTCATGACTTAATTTTTTTTTCAAAATTTTGTTTTACACAGAGAGAGAAAGAGCATAAGTAGGGGGTGAGGGAGAAGCAAGCTTCCTGCTCTGCTGGGAGCCCAGTGTGGGGCTTGATCCCAGAACCCTGGGATCATGACCTGAACCAAAGGCAGACACTTAATCGACTGAGCCACAGGTGCCCCATCGTGACTTAATTTTTAAGTGAAAATAACACATATGTTTTGGTGAACCATTACTCATACATAAATATAAATCATATCTTCTTTATTTGGAGTACATGATTGACATGTCATTACTGACATGTAATTAATCCCTCTATAACCTAACATCTTTTAGCATCTTTCTTCTCACTATTAATTTCCATATGACCTGACAATGCAAATAGTTTTATTCTCATAAGCAAAACCTAATATTACAAACACTTATGCTATTTTTTTAGGTGACCTTCAAAAGGTAAGCATGATATTTTGGAACCATATGTCAGAATGTATAATTGTCACTTGATTATACTTACATGAATTAGTGATCTAGCTAGTTAGGCTGTTTCCTGGTTTTAAGTATCTTGTCAATCTGCTTAAAAAATTTAAGACTACTCAGTATACTACTCATTACATCAAACTAGTAATTTACTGCAATGTAATAATGCCATTGCACTTCTCAGCAGTACTGTAAGTGATCATCGAGGCACCCCCATGGCTTATTTTCTATTTCCTTGCCCCAAATGTGTCGGTCATAAATCATATTAAATTGGAATCCTATATTTTTTTTAATAACTAATAATATAAAGACTTATAATCAAGCCCTCTCTTTTTGCCAATGAGGAAATTGAGGCCCAAATTACTGATGTGACCTTCCTAACTTTATATGAAATCTTAGCAGGAACTGCTAAAGACCCGATTGCCAGTTTTTCCTGCATCTCAGAGGAATTCACAGTCTAGAACAGATTTAAGAGATAGCTTACTTAGTCTTCAGATAAGATACGATCACCATTACATGCTGATATTTTTTCATATATTGCCTATTTTTGCTAATTTCTAATTTTTAAAGTACCCTTGAAGTTTTCTTTATTTAGCGTACTCTTCTCTTGTTTTTCAATCTTAGAAAATGGCCAATTTAAACAACTGTGATTTTTTTTTTTTTTTGAAGTTAAGTACTACTGATTCTTTTAGGTCTTATCTTTGAACCTTTTAATTTTGCTTTTGCCTCTGCCCTTTAGGTTTTTATTTCTTGTTAAATTGTGAATTCAGAAATGTAACCATGTCTTTCATACTGAAGTGATCCAAATTCAGTAGGCATTTTGATTATGTGTCTAGTGTACAGATATTATGACATGCAGTACAACATTTCATTGTTTCAACAACTGTGTGAGGTAAATAGTCCATTTTTCATCTTACAGATGATGAATCTAAGACTCAAGAATGTTAATAACTTCCCCAAGATCGTAAAATTAAAGAGAAAGACCAGGATTTGAACCTCAGTCTAGTGTTTTTTCCCCCCTGATTGTTCTTTCATTTTCTAATATGATGTATAGCTGATTAGCTACTCTGAAATCTGCAAGCATATCCTAAATGTTAATAAAGAATTACAGAAATGTATTGAGAGTGACAGTCAAATTTCTTTACATGACATAAGTGGAGAGAGTCTAGGTACCATTCATATATACATATTTGAAGACACATATATGTATCTTTTTTCTGATTTAAAAGTGTGGGTTTATGGGGCGCCTGGGTGGCTCAGTGGGTTAAGCCGCTGCCTTCGGCTCAGGTCATGATCCCAGGTCCTGGGTTCGAGCCCCACATCGGGCTTTCTGCTCAGCAGGGAGCCTGCTTCCTCCTCTCTCTCTGCCTGCCTCTCTGCTTACTTGTGATTTCTCTCTGTCAAATAAATAAATAAAATCTTTAAAAAAAAAAAAAGTGTGGGTTTATGGGTTTTTAGGATAAAAATACTTCTAGAAATTTTGGAAAATATGGGAAGTGGAGAAAAAAAAAGAAAGTTGCCATGAAGCTACTATCCTGAGATTGCCCGTTTACATTTTTTGCATATTTTTGCTTTGTTTTACATAGTTGTATTTTATAATTGAATACAGGCATGTGTATATATATATATATATATATATATATATATATAATCTTACATAATTTTTTATTTATAAAGCATTCTTCCATGTTACTAAAATCTCTGTGAACATTAGTTAATTAATTAATTTACTGTATAGTTGACATGCAATATTATATTGAGTTGGAGGTATACCAACAGAGTGGTTTGACATTTACATACAGTACAAAATGATCACCATCTCTCACCATACATAATTATTACTATGTTATTGACTGTATTCTTTATGTTGTACTTCATATCCCTGTGACTTACTTATTTTATAACTGTACGATTGTACCTCTTAATCCCCCTCACTTATTTCATGCATCCCCCAAATATCTCCCTTCTGGTAACCATCAGTTTGTTCTTTGCATTTATGAGTCTGTTTCTGTTTTGTTTGTTATTTGTTTGGTTTTTTAGAGTCCACGTATAAATGAAACGATAAGTTGGTTTGTCTTTCTATGTCTGACTTACTTCACTTAGCATAACACCTTCTCAGTCCATCTGTGTTGTCATAAGTGGCAAGAGTCCATTCTTTTTTACTGGCTGAGTAATACTCCATGCACCTGTATTCCATAACTTCTTTATTCATTCATCCGTCAGTGGATACTTAGTACTTCCATGTCACATTCATTGTAAAGGTGATGCAGTGAACATGGTGGTGCATACAATAGCTCTCTGAATTAGTGTTTTGTCTTATTTGGGTGAATAGCCCGTTGAGGAATTGCTGTATCATATGGTATTTCTGTTTTTAAACTTTTGAGGAATCCCCATACTATTTTTAATAGTGTTTCCACCCATTTACATGCCCACCAACAGTACATGAGGGACTCCTTTTCTCTGTATCCTTGGCAACAATTATTTCTTGTCTTTTTGATATTATCCATTCTGACAGGTGGGAGGAACCTCTCAATGTGGTTTTTCTTTGCATTTCCCTGTGATCAGCAATGTTGAACATTTTTTTCATACATCTCGTGGCCATCTATATGTCTTCTTTGGAAAAATGTTTGTTCAGGTCCTGTGCCCATGCCCATTTTTTAAATGAGATTTTTGTTCTGTGTGTATGGGTCTTGGGTTGTTTGAGTTCTCTATATATTTTGGATATTAACCCCTTGTCTGACATATCACTTACAGACACCTTCTCCCGTTTAGGAGGTTGTCTTTTCATTTTCATTTTGTTGATGGTTTCCTTCTCTGGGCAAAAGCTTTTTAACGTGCTGTAGTCTCAAATTTTTTATATTTGTTTTTGTTGCCCTTGTCTGAGGAGACAGATCCAAAAAAATATTGCTAAGACTGATGTCAAAGAGATTATTGCCTGTGTTTTCTTTTAGAAGTTTTATGGCTTCAGGTCTTACATTTAGGTCTTGAATCTTTTTAAGTGTATTTTTGTATATGGTATAAGGAAGTGGTCCATATTCATTCTTTTGCATGTAGCTGCCCAGTATTCTAAAGACCATTTATGGAAGCAACTGTCTTTCCCCATTGTGTATTTTTGGCTCCTTTGTCATAGATTAATTGACCATATACACATGGGTTTATTTCTGGGTTCTCTACTCTGTTCTGTCTCTTTTCGTGCCAGTACTATACTGTTCTGATTACGATAGCTTGAAAGTGTAGTTTGGAATCTAGACCCATGATACCTCCAGCTTTGGTCTTCTTCAAGGTTATTTGGCTGGGTGTTTTGTGGTTGCATACAGATTTTAGAATTTTCATTCTAGTTCTATGAAAAATACTCTTGCTATTTTGATAGGGATTGCACTGAATCTATAGATTGCTTTGGGTAATATAGACATTTAAACAATATTAAATTTTCCAAGCATGAGCATGGTGTATCTATACATTTATTTATGTCCTCTTTACTTTCTTTTATTGATATCCTCTAGTTTTCTTAATAACATTCCTTTCTTCTATCTTACTTTAAGAATACAGTTAAAAAAAAGAATATAGTACATAATATAATATACAAAATATGCTTATTGGCTTTTTCTGTTATTCCATGGCTTCCAGAGTAGACTATTAGAAGTTATGTTTTGGAGGAGCAAAACTTAATATGTGGATTTTTTTTTAAGAAGATTTTATTTGTTTATTTGACAGACAGATCACAAGTAGGCAGAGAGGCAGGCAGAGAGAGAGGAAGGGAAGCAGGTTCCCCACTGAGCAGAGAGCCCAATATGGGGCTTGATCCCAGGACCCTGAGATCATGACCTGAGCCAAAGGCAGAGGCTTAATCCACTGAGCCACCCAGGTGCCCCAATATGTGGATTTTTGACTGTGCACTAAGGTCAGTGCCCCATGTTGTTCAAGGGTCAATTGTATTTCATTCACTTTATTTGGAAATTTGATGATTAAACCTGCATATGAAATTTTTGCATATGAAATTTCAAGTTCTTTCATATCTGCTAAAATGGGAGGTATTTTACTATATTTAGGATTTTCTCAGTGAATTTAACAGTTTTAGATGATTTGCAAATTATATTGAGGTTTTAATTTTATGAATGATAATCTGTTTAAAAGAACAGATTTTACTGGGATAAGAACATTTTTAAAAAATCGAAAGAAATCAGTTCATGGTTGTATAAGAAAATGAATTTTGACATCCAGTCCCCCACCATACCACCACTTACTTTTCTAGGCTCTTTTGCATTCTTGTGGTTGGTTGTTATACTGCTTAGAAAGAAGAAAACATGACTACTTTTTAAAAATTAGTATATTTTTTAGAATAGTTTTAGGTTCATAGAACACTTTAGTGAAAAGTTCAAGGTTCCTGTATACCTCTTATCCCCACATATGCTCAACCTTGTTCACTATGGACATCTTTACCCCCAACATGGTATCTTTGTTACAATTGATACTACATATCTTTGTCAGCAAGGGTTTAGTCATGGTGTTGTACATTCTGTGGGTTTGGACAGATTTATAATAATATATACCCACCATATGGTATCATACAAAGTAGTTTCATTGCCCTAAAAATTCTCTGTGCTGTGTTTATTTTTCACTTCTCCCTAACCAGTGGTAATCACAGATATTTTTATTGTCTCTGTAGTTTTGTCTTTTTTCAAAATGTCATATAGTTTAAATTATTACAGTATATAGCCTTTCCAGCTTGGCTTCTTTTCACTTAGTAATATGCATTCAAGTTTCCTCCATGTCTTCTCATGGTTTCTTTCTTCTTAGTGCTGGATAATATTCCACTGTTTGGATGTACCACAGTTTACATACACTACCACATTACATCCACCAGTGGAAGGACATCTTGATCGCTTGTAAATTTCAGCATGAATAAAGTTGCTATAAACATTCACATGCAGGCTTTTGTGTGGATATAACTTTTAGCTTACTTGATAAACACCAAGGAGTCTAGTTGCTGGAACCTATGGTAAGGTATGTTTAGTTTCATAAGAAACGGACGTACTGTCTTCCAAAGTGGGTTTACCATTTTGTTTTCCTACTAGCAAGGAAATAAATTTCCTGTTGCTTCACATCTTTGTCAGCATTTGGTTTTTACCAGTTCTGGATTTTTGCCCCTCTGATAGGTGTGCAGTAGTGTCTCATCTTAGTTTGCATTTCCCTGATAACATGTGATATGGAACATCTTTTCATATATTTAGCGATCATTTACGTATCTTTTTGGTGAGGTCTCTGTTAAGGTCTTTGGACCATTTTTAAATCAGTTGTTTTCTTATTGTTGATCTTTAAGAGTTCTTTGTATATTCGGGATAATAGACCTTTACCAGAAAAATCTTTTGTCAAGATTTTCACTCATGTCTGTTACTTGTTTTTTCATTTTCTGGGTAGTGTCTTGACACAGCAGAAAATTTTTATTTCATTGACAGTCAGCTCATCAATTCTTTTATGGATTGTGCCTCTAGTGTTGTATCCTAAAAAGTCCCTCACTAAACCCAAGATCATATCTGTATTCTCCCATGTTACTTTCTGAGTTTTATTGTTTGCATTTTATATTAAGGTCTGTGATCCATTTTGAGTGATTTTGTGAAAGCTATAAGGCTATATTTATATTTTTGCCTGTTGATTTTGCCAATTTTTCCAACACTAGTTTGTGAAAAGGCTTTTTATCTATTGTATTGCCTTTTCTCTTTTGTCAAAGTTTGGTTGATGATATTTAGGTACTTCTGGGCTCTCTATTTTGTTACATTGGTGTTTTTATTTTTTGGCCCATACCACACTGTTTTGGTTATTGTAGCTTTCTGATAAGTCTTGAAATCACTTAGTGTCATTCTTCCAACTTTGTTGTTCTCTGTCAATATTGTGGTAGCTATTCTTGGTCTTTTGCCTCTTTATACAAACTTTAGAAACAGTTTGCTGATATTAACAAAAATACTTGCTTTGGTTTTGATTGGCATAGCACTGTGAATCCTGATCAAGTTGGGCAGAATAGACATCTTGACAATATTGAGATTTCTTATCCTTCAACATGGTATAGTTCTCAAATTTTTTAGTCCTTTGTTTACTTCTACCAGAGTCTTACACTTTTCTTCATATAGATCTTGTACATAGTTTTTTAGACTTAGACTTAACTTTTTCTTTTTTTGGAGGGTGCTGACATAAATGCTATTGTGTTTTTAATTTCAAATTGAGCTTATTCATTTTGGCGCCTAGGAAAGCAGTTGACTGTTTGTATATTAGCTTTGTATTCTGCTTTTTGGTATAATCACTTAGTAGTTCCAGAAGGATTTTAGATAATTATTTTGTAGTGTATACCTAAATGATTATGTCTTGTGTGTGCAAAGGCTGTTTAATTTCTTCCTTGTCCATTTGTATATCTTTTATTTCCTTTTCTTGCCTTAATGCATTAGCTAGGAATTCTAGTACAGGGTTGAAAAGCAGTGGAGAGAGGGGACATCCTTACCTTGTTCCTGATCTTATTTGGAAAGCTTCAGGTTTCTCACTATTACATATGATACCCACTGTAGATTTTATAGACAGTCTTTACCAAGTTGAGGAAGTATCCCACTAACCTTAGTTTACTGAGAATTTTTATCATGAATGAGTGTTGGATGTTTGCAGACACTTTTTGTACATTTGCCAATGTGATCATGTGTTTTTACTTCTTTAGCTTATTGATGTGATTAATTTCATTAACTAATTTTGAATGTTGAACCAGCTTTATGTGCATGCCTGTGATAGATTCCACTTGATTTTGGTATATAATATTTTCCATGTTGTTGGATTCAATTAGCTAATAATGTTGATTTTTTTCATCAATATTCTTGAGAGATGTGTTCTGTAGTTTTCCTTTTTTTGTAATGTCTTTGTCTTGTTTTGGTAGCTTGTTAATTCTAGCCTTATAGAATGAATTGGGAAGTATTCCCTCTGTTTCAATCTTCTGAAAGAGAGTATAGGGAATTAGTATAATTTCTTTCTTAAGTATTTATTTCTTAAATATTTGTTATATTTGTTATAATTCGAACATTGTGAATCTTGGCCTGGAGCTTTCTCTTTTGGAAGCTTATTAATTATTGATTCAATATTTTAAATAGATATAGGCCTTATTCAGATTGCCTATTTCTTTTTGTGTAAGTTTTGTCAGATTGTGTCTTTTGAGGATCTGGGTTAGTTTCATCTAGGTTAACAAATATATGAGCATAGAAGTTATTTATAGTGTTTATTATCCTTTTAATGTTCATATCTGTTGTGATATTCTCTCTTTCATTTCTGATATTAGTAATTTGTGTTTTCTCTTCTTTTTGTTTTACTTAGCTTGCCTAGGGGTTTGTTGATTTTATCAATCTTACCAAAGAATCAACTTTTGGTTTTGTTAATTTTCTCTGTTGATTTCCTGTTTTCAAGTTTATTGATTTCTACTATAATTTTTTAATTTAGTCTGTTTACTTCGGTTTAATTTTCTGTTTTTTAATTTTGCTGTTTTTTTATTTTATTTTATTTTTTTTTTTTTTTTTTAAAGATTTTATTTATTTATTTGACAGAGAGAGATCACAAGTAGACGGAGAGGCAGGCAGAGAGAGAGAGAGAGAGGGAAGCAGGCTCCTTGCTGAGCAGAGAGCCCGACGCGGGACTCGATCCCAGGACCCTGAGATCATGACCTGAGCCGAAGGCAGCGGCTTAACCCACTGAGCCACCCAGGCGCCCTTTGCTGTTTTTTTAAAGATAGAACTGTAGATAATTGAGTTTAGCTCTTTTTTTTTCCTAGACTTCTATGTCTTTCCAGTTCTGGGAAGAGCAGTTTGCCCTGTCACCTCATTTCTCTCATGGATCTATGAAGAGTTACTGATTTTTCAGTTTGTTACTTGTTAGGACAGCTTTTTACTTGTTTAGCTTTTTACTTGTTAGGACAGAGGGGCAATCTCTAAGTTCTTTATATACTGGAAAAGAAATTGAAAGTCTGATTTACTTTTTTTTAAAGATTTTATTTATTTATTTGACAGACAGATCACAAGTAGGCAGAGAGGCAAGCAGAGAGAAAGGAAGGGAAGCAGGCTCCCCGCTGAGCAGAGAGCCCGATGTGGGGCTCAATCCCAGGACCCCGGGATCATGACCTGAGCCGAAGGCAGCGGCTTTAACCCACTGAGCCACCCAGGCGCCCCAAAAGTCTGATTTACTTTTAACCTGACAATAAATATGACTGAACACACAACGTGTGTGTGATATATGAAATATGACTGAATCATTATGTGTTTTCATTGGGCATCTTATTTTAATGGTGCTTGATAAGACAGAGCCAGAGGAACTGAAAAGTTGAACTTGTAGAACAAATGTAAAGCACAAAATCCTCTTTTAAAAATAGATTTTAAATATATTGTAGGAAGAAGTCTTAAGTAAGAAAGCCCTACCAGCTTCTTTCTTACTTCTTACTTACTTATTTATTTATTTATTTATTTATTTATTTATCAGAGAGAGAGAGGGAGAGAGAGCAAGCACAGGCAGACAGAATGGCAGGCAGAGGCAGAGGGAGAAGCAGGTTCCCTGACGAGCAAGGAGCCTGATGTGGGACTCGATCCCAGGACACTGGGATCATGACCTGAGCCGAAGGCAGCTGCTTAACCAACTGAGCCACCCAGGCGTCCCCCTTTCTTACTTCTTTTAAGCAAAAAATTAATAGCTGGAACTGGTAATTCAGCCAGTATGGAAAATAACCTGTGACCTCTAAAGATACATTACTTCCCTAGTTGAAAGGTTGATGTACTTAAAGGTAATCAGTAATGGTCTTGTTTCCTTTGAGTTTCTGCGCTTTTGGTGACCAGTCATTTGTTCTGCTGAATACTGTGGGGAATTGTTTGGAAACTCTGTTTTCTAATTTTACTATGTTTGGCCCAGAACAAGTTCTCTAAATCAATAAAGAATAGAAATAACCGGCATGTACTGAGCCATTTCTGTTTCCTGGTACTCTACTAATCACTTTACATTAATTTACTTCATTAAATTCTTAAACAGCCAGGACTCGCAGTGGGGACATTCTGATCCTAACATCAAGTTCTTAGCTCTTTCTTTATGTCAAGAGGTAAATCTGTTTATTTTCAGAATCTGTGCAGGTAATGTAAATAAGGTAAATAGCGTGCTGTGGTAATTACTTGGGCAAATTAGACTTTGCAGTGCAGTCATATGCACTTTTTAAAAAACACTTTAGGCCAAACCCAAATAGGAAGATGGAGTGGATAAATTTAAAATACTGTGGGTCATGGCAGTAAAACTTTCTTGTCCGGATGATAAATTATTTTTATTTGAAATGTATTTTAATTGATACTCTCTCACATAACCTATCTGAAATTTTGAGTGAATTACTTAATTTGTGATTAGATCCATAGAGAAGGAAATAAAATTTTGTTACTCGTTTTGGACAATGCACTGAATACTTGCTGTATACTAAAGCTATAAAATGCATTTATGCATTATAAAATGCACATGAACTCCTGTCCTCACCTTTAGAAGACGAACACAAAAGAATGGGACTGTGTATCTATGATAATTGGTTATTCTAAAATATATCCAGAGTTTGAAACAAAAAAGTCAGTATCTTTAATCTCTGTGATAGAGACATAAGTATGTGATAAATTTTTTGATGTACGTTTCTGATATTTGAAGCGTCCCATAATTTTAAAAAGGTGTATGAAAGAGAAAATAATTGCAACTATATCCTGTTTTTATTTTTTTTCTGCCTTTGTTGTTTCTTTCTTTCTTTTTTTCTTTTTTGTCATCCAAAGGAAAAAGTATTTAACCCCCTGTGGTACTTAGGAAATCTTTGGGTTCAAAGGCAGTGGTAGAACTGAGAAAACAGAGGAACTTACTTCAGCAAAGAGTAAAAGAATGACTTTTCATAGCAGAAGAAACAGCACTTAAAGATCAGGGAGGCAAGAAAGAGAGCGAACATCTCATAAACTGAATAAATCCAAGTAATTGAGCATAACTGGAAGCAAGGAAAGGACATGGAGGAGTAATGACTGAGATCAGCATATAAATTTAGATAGAGCTCAGAGGATGAAAGCCGTGATATATGCAAATATGTTTGGACTTTATCCTGTGGATCAGTGGCTCCCATTTTAGGCTGATCATCAGAATTAACTGAATCCCATTTCAGCTATTTCAGCCTCATCGAACTAGTATTTCTTAGAATAGTGACCAGGACTGTTAGTTAAAAGTCTCTGCCACGTGTATTGTCTTATTTCATTCTAGTAAATCCTCTTAGACAGGGAATTAGTATTGTTCTCCACCCATGCAGTATAGAATTACAGTCCAGAGTAGGACAATACAAGTTTATCATGTTAGTTTTAATATACCTGTGGTTAGAATTCAGTACGTCTCTCTCCTGGGAAGTGATGCCTTCTGTTTCTGCCCCTTTAGGCTGGGGCAAATGGAGAAGAGGTACACTGCATTTCTTCAGTTCTGAGATGGTCGCTCTGATGGGTATTTCCTGCAGTCCTTCCAGATTTGTATAAAATTAGGTTCTGTATAAAATTAGGTTCGGTTGCAAAACTAAATGGGTGTGCACTTGGGACCTGCTCATTAGTGCTGCCCATGGGAGTTTTTGAAGGAATTGTGATAATGTTTACCTGATAAACTTTGTGGTTTTTTACTGGTGGGGAGGGAGCAGGGGAGATCAAAGGTAGGGAGCATTAGCAGTAAGAGAAGATGTTCATCCCTACTAAAGCTTGGGTTACAGAAAGTAATAGAGTCAAGAGAAAATTAGAAGGTAGAATGTAGTAAATAACGCTCTGTGAGTGGATTTTCATTTTTGATGAGCTTGCGAGATTGGGCAAGGAGAGGAAGAAAGCCTGTGATTGTTGGGAGGTATAATGAGTTCTAGATAATACATCCATATTGAATGTGTATCGACTAGGACTTCAGTGGTTTCGATTTTCCAGTCTTAGTCTTAGAAAATGTTGGTGATAACTATCGATAACTTCGTTTTATTTTTCTTTAATTTTTGATAATATTCTCCCATCCAAAATTATTTTATGGTTCTTTCTGTGGGTTTAAGGTCACATGCTGTCTTACCATCTAGCAGTTATTACTACCAAAGAGAGCCAGTGGACTTTCTACAGCCAGCAGTAGAAAGATGGTCAGTGGAGAGTTTTATCTTATTTTCCCTTACTGACATTTTAATGTACTATAACTCACTAGGGTGTTTCAGAGTTTACCTATTTACCTGGGCACCTGGGTGGCTCAGTTGGTTGAGTGTCTGACTCTTGGTTTTGGCTCAGGTCACGATCTCGTGGGTTGTGGGATCCAGCCTGGCATTCACATTAGGCTCCATGCTCAGCAGGAAGTCTGCTTGAGGGTTCTCTCCCTCTTCCTCCTCCTGGCCCCTGCTCATGTGGTTTCTTTCCCTCTCTTAAATAAGTAAATAAATCTTTAACTACTTACCTATTAACTATGAAGTTGATGAGCTTTTCATTAGCAAATATAAAATATCATGAATATAAAGTCATTGTAGAAAAGCTTCTTTTCTTTCTTACCATAGGGCAAAAGTTGGATTGTTAAAAGAAGTTATGAAGATTTTCGGGTACTTGATAAACATCTTCATTTGTGTATTTATGACCGACGATTCTCCCAACTCTCAGAGCTTCCCCGTTCTGATGCACTGAAGGACAGTCCAGAGGTAAGCATTTAGTACTTGCAGCAGTAATCACTGTATATAAATTAGCAGAAAGTTTTGTGTGTATACTAAATAAAAGCTTATATTGAACAATCAGGATGATTCCTGGGATAATTTAATTATTTCATAACAAAAAAATTAGTAATGCTCTGAAGAATGTTTAGAATTAAAGTAGGTTTGGAGTGTAATTCTATAAAAAAATTCATAATATATAAACACAGTATATGAGCAGACCATTCTTTAAAGGGAACATAAAATATGGAAGCAAAAATATGGAAAAATGTTGACCTCACTAATAATTAGAGAAAGGCATAGTTTATGATGACATGCTGTATCTGTGCCCTTACCTCCACTCCTGCCATACTTCTAGTAAAAAGAGAAAAGATTTTTAAAAAATTTAAATGGGAAGAGATTCTTTGTAACATCAGAAAAGAACAACCATCAAAATTGTGAGGAATTTTCGGGAGTAGATGGGGTAAGATTTATGGAGATGAGCAAATACAGCAGAAAAAACATGTACAAGAGGATTGAAGAAGACAAACTGGAAGTCTTGATTGTGTAAGCTAAATAAATAAAATAACTGAAAAGAGCAAACAAGGCTGTCCTCAAAGAGAAAGTAAGGTGATCAGCCATGGAATGAGAGCAGAGCTGTTAAAAATTTAAAAATCAGAGATCTTAGAATGAACATGTGCTTATTTAGGCTCATTTTAGTCATCTCAAACCTGAATATTTGGACTGTGTGCAACATGGACACAGATGAAGAGAGCATTAGTGATCTGGGAGAGCAAATTTTTTAAGAATATAGCCCTAGAACAGAGAGAAGGATGAAAAGTTGGGGGAGAATAATGGGAATCACGGAGACTAGATCCTGAAGTTCCTACTTCCCTCTTTTAGGAGTTCTATGAGGATACAGTAGATGGAAGTAATTAAAAATTAATATAAGAAATTCCCTAAAACTAAAGAAAGTCATGTTTCAGATCAAATGGGCCCAGTAAGTGCTAAGTATGATGACTGGAAAGACATGCATTTAGAGACACTATAGTGAAATTTCAAAATGCCCAAAACAGAAAACCCAAAAAGATTTCAGAGAGCAAAACACTTCCTTAAAAGAACAAGAATTGTTTTGACATTAGACTCCTCAGTAGCTGCATTGGATGCTTGAAAAGAGTACAGGTACTTTTCACATCCTGAGGGGAAGCCCTTTCAAATTTCTAATTAATTCCAGGGCAGTTAAGTAGGTAGGACAAAGTAGCAATCTCCTCAGTCTTGTAAGAACTGACACAGCAGCAGGGTCTCAGGAACATCTTAAAGTCACAGATTCTTTTGTATCATAGGGAACCTCGAAGTCCATCTCCGTTTCCCATCTCCACCTACTTGTCACATTTTTCTTTCTCAGGCTGTCTCAGGACATGGCCACCAAGAAAAGTTCCCAGGTTTTTATTCTCTCTTTTTAAGACAGCCACCAGAATGAGTTGAAATTTTCTATCGTAATTCCTAATTCCTACCGTAACTCTTGTTAGGCCAACTAATTGGTCCTGGATCATTCCACGGACCCATGGTGTGCAATTGCACATGAACGTGGCTGTCCTGTCACGGCTGCATGCATGGAAGACTACAACAGGTCCTGGAGAGTTTCAAGGTAGCCAGGAGGAGGCTGGGCAGAAAAGGCCAAGTACATCTCTGCTATAATTATCTTTTTTATATTTTCAGTATAAAAATAGAGACAGCAATAAGGTTAGAAGCTATAAACTAGTATGACCCCTGATGACGAGGAGATAGCAGTTAAAGTTCTTCACAAGATGGGATTTCTTTGTAAGTGCCTGTGGTTTCACTTAATGGAACTCTTGAGCCTCTGTGAAGAATCCCCTATGACTATTGAAATGCCTAAAAATCTGCAGATTTTTTGCCCCCAGAAACCAGTGTATACCAGTTACTTGAACAGAGTGCTATATCTTGACTTTGAGTTACTACTGAATCTTTTCTTTCTCTTTAGTCTGTCACTCAGATGCTTATGGCTTACCTGTCCCGCCTTTCAGCAATTGCCGGCAACAAGATCAATTGTGGACCTGCCCTTACTTGGATGGAGGTATTATCTAATTCACCTCGTATCAAAGTTTATTTTTAAACTACTTCAGAAATTTAATATTAATTTAATTTTGATAGCTGTTGAGTTTCAGGAATCAAAGAAATGGAGTTTATTTTTATTTTTTGGAAGGATAAAGTGATACATTAAGGATTTTTTATCTCAGATCTATCTTTCTTTGAGAATCCAGTAAACTAATTTAAATATATCTTGTGAATTGCAATGGCACCTCTTATTTTGGTATTTAATGTATTAATATGTATATATATGTAGTGTGTGTTTATATATATGTGTGTGTGTGTGTATTTAGTTGACTTAGTAATTGAAAATATTTTTCAATTATTTATGAACAAGAGATAATTCACCTTTTGAAGAGTCCAATTTAAGATTAATTATTGCATATTACAGTATCCAGAAAATATGCTAGGTATTTCTCCTTAATTTGCATATGTAAAATTATATTAATCTGTCCTCTCAGTGGAAATTGGAAGACAGGATGGAAAATAGAATATAGAACTTAGAGCCAACCTGCATTGAGATATTGGCTCTTCCATTATTGGCTGTGTGATCTTGGACAAATTATTTAATTTCTCATGAATTATATAACCTCGTTTAGCTTTAGCATCTTCATCTTTAAATGATGATTATGGTGTTAAGTATCTTTTAGAGTTATGAGGATTAAATTAAATTATATTTTGTGCACAGCAGAATGACTGGTATACACTAAGTACTCAATATAATAGTAGTTTTTTAAAGATTCTTCAGGTTGTGGTTTCTCAAAATCAAATTGAATGTTTTTTATGAATAGTCAAAGAAACTTTTGCAAGTCCCATGTCTTTAACCATCTCATGGTTCATTTTCTTTGTTATAGATTGATAATAAGGGAAATCATCTTCTAGTTCATGAGGAATCATCCATTAACACTCCTGCTGTTGGTGCTGCCCACGTTATCAAGAGGTACACTGCTCGGGCCCCTGACGAATTGACTTTAGAGGTAAATGACTAAAGAATCAGGCCCTTTTCCTGTACTTCATTGTCTTTCAGCCTGGAATGCCATCTATTTTATTAAATACCATATTCATCCTTGAAAATTCAGCTTATATCTCCCATTTCTTTTAGGAAGTCATCTTTGATCTTCTCCCTACTCTGTGCAAATACCTATCCCCAAATAGCCTGGATTGACATTTCTTTTTTCTTTCTTTCTTTTTTTTAAAAAAATATTTTATATTTAAGTAATCGCTACATCTAATATGGGGCTTGAACCCACAACCTCGAGATCAAGAGTTGCATGCTCTATGACTGAGCCAGCCTGGCACTGCTATCCCTGACATTTCACTTATTACACTCAGTCATAGTTGTTATCCTGTTTATCTCCATGATCTTGAGAGTCAGTCTTTTGTCTTTGTGTTTTTAGTACTAAAAACGATACCCAATGATACTTTCTTCTCATTGTTTGTTCAAAGATTGAGTTAAAGAACAGATGAAAAGTGAAAAGAACATTTCTTGCTATCAGATACAAAAGGAGGGGAATTAAGTTTCTTTAATATTGACTGATGAGAGACAAAAAGACTGCTAACAGTTGCTCAGTTTAAGAAAAAACGATACAAATTTTTAGGTTCCATATGTAAAGAAATGCATGCCATGTCTGTTAGCAAAAATGAAGTAAAGATAACTCTTTCATGGCCTGAGAGATCAGTTGTTAATATACAAAGAAAAATTCTTAAAGCAATATGTATACCATAGTAATACTGTTCTGAAGTACTTTACTATGTTGTATCCTAGAAATCGTAACTTATTTTGATTGAAGAGTGTAACTCCCATTCAATATATTGTTTGAAACTATCATTATGATTTTTGTATTTATGATTTTGCAAAAGTTTGTATACACTCACTAGTTTGTCATTTAGAGTGAAGAAAATAGGCTATTAAGTGAAAATGTTATATTTTACCATCTATTGAAAAAAGTATAGTTGTCATCCAACTTTATACTTACTGTGGGTAACCAGGTGATTGTAGACATTGCAAACCTTTGTTATATGATTAAATAAAATATATCAAATGCTCAAAACAGTACACTTAATGTTATTAATAAAAGCTGTGGTTGTTCTAAATATGAGTACTTTAAACTGTCCCTTGTAAGTGGATCTGATCCCTTTTAGTAACAGTAACAATATTTTAGCAGAAGTGATGATGGTGGTATGACACCTGGCATTCAAAAATCGTATGCTCTAAATTTGGCTTTCTGAAGTTCCTGCACATATGTTGCTTGGATCCCCATCTTGGTGCTTCTTAACTTTTTTTAGACCTCTTCTTTACAAATGGTTAAGATTATTAAATTTTTTACAGAAAAAGGTATTATGTTTTTCCAGAAATAATTAGCCTGAGAATAAGGCTTGTACTTTAACTTTTTGTTCTAGTTCAGATTTTAAATTCTAGACATAACAATTGGTTTAAAATTTGACTAAAAAAATTTCACTTAAAATTTTTCCTTGTAGGTGGGAGACATCGTTTCTGTTATTGACATGCCCCCAAAAGTGTTAAGCACGTGGTGGAGAGGCAAGCATGGATTTCAGGTAGGCAGCAAAGAATTAGGTGTGAAGAAGTTCAAAAAACAGGTTTTGTTTATCCTTCAGTAATATTTCTCTTTACAGCATGTACTGACAATGGACTTTGTCAGCAGAGGTAGAAAAATGTGGATGATATTAGACTTGGATTTCCTTTTCTGCTTACTCTTGTGGTTGTTTCATCTTCTTCTTTTTTAAACGGTGATATAACCAAAGTTTGAACAGAATTACTGGTCTGATGACCACTTTTAGATTATCAGGCCTATAGTAATACTGGTTTTGAATCATGATTCACGCATTTTTTCTCTTCTCTAGAATTAAGTCAGTTTGATCAACATTTTTTGTAAAAAGGTATTATAACTGGTATTTAAACAATATGTTAATTGCATACCAACAGTGGCATCTAAAGCAGTCTCATTTCTTTTTTTATATATTCCTAAATAATTTGAGAGCTAATGATGGGCTCTTTAGATTGACTAACACTAATTTCCATAGGATATGTAGGTTTTCTTTTATCAGTTAAAACCATCCATAGAAGAGCATCTGAAAATGCCTTAAAATTGTGTCTTTAGTATATAACCTGTGAATTTTTTATGGATTTTGTGGTCTTTTAATAAAGGTGTTCCTAAAATGCTACATAAATAAAATGTTCATTCTATATAGCTAGAAATATTAGTAAGTATTATATAAGTATCTTGATCTTTGCATGTTAAATGGAAACTAGTATTGGGTTTTTATAAAATACATTTTATTTAAAAATAATCATACAGTTTAAAACAGGATAGCATGGTGTGAAGAGTGTGGGCTTTGGTGCCAGATTGCCTGGGTGTTATGCTGTGTTACCTTGAGCTTGTTAATTTTACTTCTCTGTGCCTCAGTTTCCTCATTTATAAAATGGGGATTGTAGCACCCTTCTTTGTTTCATAGGATTATGGTAAAGATTTAATATGTGAGGTTAAAATATGTGAAGTACATAGCATAGGCCTGATGCATATTTTTCAAAAAAAATGTTGATTTTTAAGTTTAAGTAATGCTGTGTTTTTTTTTAATAAATTTAATTTTATCTATCCTTTTATCCATTATAAAATCATCTATAGCAATTTAATTTGTTGATGAAGACCAGGAAAATCATATTCATATTACGCCACAAATTCTCTTGTTTGTATAGTTGGAGTCTTTTATTTGTCTCATTTCTTAATTGCTATGCATAATTGGTGCATTTGATTAAATATAAAACTAAACAGAAAAGTAGGGTCATCTTTTTTCCTATTAAGTGGTCAATTCTCCATGTTCATAAACTGTATGGTCTAAAAGATGATTAAAAGAATAAATTTGGCTTTAAGATGGCTGGTTTTTTTTTCTTGATATTGCTATCTTTCTTATAACTATAGACAAGTTATTTGCTTTCTTTGTACTTGAGCTTTTTCTTAATTAGAGAGTTCCATTTATAATCTCTCTAGTTATTCTCAGCATTTTTCCTTCTATTATTGTAAAACTGGTAGTAGGTTTTCCCTTCTTTCATGTGACAGATAATTTATTGAGATCTGACTCTGTGCTAGGCTTAGATTTATCTTCCTAACTCTTTTATTTAGAGTCACAAGAATAGTTTCTTGCTTAAACAGATTATTCTTTTAAATATTAATATATAAATTAACAATTGATAAAAATTAGCTTGTTGCCAAAATATATTAAAAATAAAAACAGATTTTTAAACTTACACAGGATTTATTTTTAATTGATAATGAAAGGATATTTTATATAGCATTGCTATTTGTTTTCATTCTAATTGGTCCTGGAAGGGCGGTCATTTCTGTTTACATCATGTTGGAAAATACGGATTTGAGAAGAGTTGATTGTGGGCATTGGGGGGGGGTGTTGCCCGTAAAAACTAGGAGCAATCTTTAAACATCACTGTCAAAACGTCATTTGTAAAAGGAGTCTAGTACTTTAAGGAAGTAATGCACACAGTGCACTCTTCCTCATCCGTTCCTTTGTCAGACTGCCTCACGGGTTATTGCGGGGAAGGTGTGAATGGAAAGGCATGTCCTAAGCATCTGTTATGTGCAAAGTATTACTGGGCATTTTATATACAATGTTTTCTTTAATCTTCACAAAACTATTAACCCCTTTTATGGAGGGGAAGCAGTTTGAGAGTGTTAATAAACAGTCAGGAAGTGATGGAGTAAGGACTCCAATTCAGGTCTGCTCCATCACATTGCCTGAGAAGCACGAAGCATGATTTCTGCATTTACTCTTATATTACTAACTTTATTCTCGGTTTTCTACCGTATGGAAAGGAACATCTTTCCTTCTCAGCCGACAAAGGAATGCTGTAAAGATTAACCAACAGAGGACTGTAAAGCATGCAGAATTACTGGTAGAAGCATTGCTATTACAGTATGTTATGTTTTTATGTAATAATTAATATATTGCATCTGGGGAAAAAACTCCTCTTCAAGCTCTTTGTAATATTCTCTACCCTTGTTAGGTATTTTTAAATGATGAGCATGTGCCCTGTCGAGAGAGGAAGATAATTATAATTTATTCCATGTTTGTGATAATTATAGATGAGATTCCTGATTTTAAATTTTGAAATAACTGGAATAATGGCTTAGCCCACTGGTTTTCACATACGTATTTTTTAACTAGGTGGAATTGTTAATCAAACAGAATCTCACACAGAACCTCAGTGTGAGAAAAGGCAACAGTGGAGTTGTGCTGGTGAGGTTAGTTCAAGTCAGGTGTCCTGAGCCTTATTCCCAGGGGAGCATGTCTGATTGACTGCCCCTGGGTCTTGTGCAGCTTCCCAGAGGGCCCTTAGTAGAGCTGTGTATAAACACTACCACTGGAAAAGCACTTGTTTAGGTTTCTAGTAGTATATAGTGGTTATATTACATCATAGGCTACTTTATAATTTTAATTTTTTAAAAAATATTTTATTTGTCAAAGAGAGAGAGAGAACACAAGCAGGAGGAGCAGCAGGCAGAGTGAGAGAGAGAAACAGGCTCTCCGCTGAGCAGGGAGCCTGATGTGGGACCCTGAGATCATGACCTGAGCTGAAGGCAGACGCTTAACCAACTGAACCACCCAGGCATCCCTATAATTTTAATTTTTAAAAGCCAGTTAACATTCTCAAAATATTAGAAGAACTTGTTCTTTATAGGAACCTTTTAAAAAATATTTTACTCATTTATTTATTTTAGAGAGAAAGAGTGCGAGCAGGGGGAAGAGCAGAGGGGGAGAGACAAGCCGACTCCATGCCAAGCACGGAGCCTGATGTGGGGCTCAGTCTCACAACCCTGAGGTCATGACCTGAGCTGGAAATCAAGAGTCAGACTCTTGACTGACTGAGTCATCCGGGCTCCCATATAAGAATGTTTTTTATGACACCTTTTAGAAGGCTAATACTCAAGATTTTTTTTTTATTATTTCTCTAATGTAAATTGTGTCTGAATTCTTGGAACTTCATACATTCTGGTATAGATGTGTGGTACAAATTGAGAATGCAAATAATAATCACAAATATACTTCTGTGAGTTTTTTTGTGTTATCAAGTATTGGTATTTCTGAAGTTCGACTCTTCCTTCATTTGTCTATTAGGTGATGATTGGTTGACACTATAGCAAAATACTATAGCCTGGGTGACTTGAGAACTAGGAATTTATTTTCTTAGGCATTTTGGAGGCTGAAGTTCAAGATTGAGGTATTGTTAGAGTTGGTTTCTTCTGAAGTCTCTTCACCCAGCTTACAGATGGCTGTCTTCTTGCCATGACCTCATACTCTTTCCTCTGTGTGCACACATCCCCAGTGTCTCTGTCCCTGTGTCCTAATCACCCCTTCTTATGAGGACATCTGTCAGATTAGCATAGGCACACCCGTATGACTTTATTTAATCTTAATTGCCTCTTTAAAGGCCCCATCTCCAAATACAGTCACATTCTGAGATACTGGGGGTGAGAGCTTCAACATATGAATTTTGGGGGGGATATATACAATTCAGCTCATCATAGGTACCAACCAGCCCTTTAGGGCTGGTTTGAAGGCCATTTAGGTATTCTCACATAGACTTGATAAGTAACAGGGCCCTACCTGAGCCAGCTGTTCTCAGGCACAGCTTAGAGGCATTGGCCGTAATTGCTGAGAGGCTGAGGGCTTTTGGAAGAAGGAGCATCGGGGAATGGCTGCTCCATGGGTGCTCTGCCCTCCAATCCCCATCCTCAGGTGGCAAGGAGGCTGGGCAGCATTTGAAGGGGCCCACTTCATTCTCACAGGCTGGTATTGGGCCCTTATTTTATTCATGGCAGAGGGCCTTCTTGGCTTTGAGCACCATGCCCCAGGGCAGAACAAGGAAGGCAAACAGGCCTCAGTGCTCCCCTCTGGGCCTCTTAGATGCTTGGTGGGTTCAGAACCCAACAAGATTCCCTGGGAGTTTAGGAAGGTTCCTGGAGGAGGTGACTTTGAAATGCAGAGTCTTGTGTATTTCTTTTGAGGATAGGATGTCTAGATGACTGAGGCACACAGGTTAGACATGTAACTGCCGGTAGCTAATTGATTGATCTTGGACATAGGGATGGACTTTGTAAACTGAGCTTTGTCAGTGGACCATAGGGGAGGATACACCAAGGCAGGAAGGCTGTGCTAATAGTGTAGGGGCTGGGCTTGACCTTGAGGTAGCTTTCAGTGGGTTTTTCCTGGGGGTCAAGACCATTTAGAGCTGACAGTTCTCAGGAGAGAAAATGAAGAGAAGCAAGGATGTGGGCCACTGCTTCCCAGGATGGAGGCCAGCTCTGGTGTGTGTCATGCTCTGAGCACTGCTGGAAAGCTTGCTGGAAATGTGATTGTCTGTGTGCAGGCCCTGTGCATCTCCACTTGCAGGTCTGCTCAACTTGATGTGTTTATGATGTATTACGTGGATTCTGCCTTTTCTTTTGTTACAGTTATGTGTGTTTGTTGTCTCCTTTCTGGCCAGCTCTAAAGTGTGACAAAGTCCAGGCATCAGTGTGGAAGCCTTCCCTTGGTATTGCTGTGAACTGATGCTGTACAGTTGCTGTTTTTTGTTTTTTTTTTTTTTAATTATTTTTAATTAAGACAATAATAGACCTTTTTAAAGTATCAATTTATAGACTAATTGAGCTGATAGTGTACAAAGTTTCATATAATCACCTCCACCCCAACACACAGACATGTACACAGCTTCTCTTGTTAACGTCTTGATTTATAAACTCATTATATAGAATTGGCAAAATGCTGATCTTCGTTGACCACCATCTGGTCTGCAGAGATTATAGACAACACAGGATAAGTCCTCTTTCTGGAAGCACTAAGGATCTAATGCTTCTTAGATCCTTGGCCAAAGTGACCAGGATGCAGAATGTATGGATATATGTAATACAGAATGCCAGTTTCACATCCTGCCCCATAATGATTGAAATAGTTTTGGGGTTTTTTATTATAATTAATGAACCAAATTTCATACATTTTTATTAGTTATCGCTCATTGTTTACATTAAGGTTTGCTCTTTGTGTTATATAGTTCTTTGGGTTTTAATCAAGGCATAATGACATGCGTTAACCATTCCAGCTTCATACAGAGTAGTTTCACTGGCCTAAGCCCTGCGCTCTACCTTTTCATCCTTCCCTCTCATAATCTCTGACAACTGCTAATCATTTACTGTCTCCATAGTTTTGCCTTTTCCAAAATATCATAGAGTTGGAGTCATCCAGTATGTAGCCTTTCCAAATTGGCTTCTTTTCCTTAGCAATATGCATTTAAGTTTCCTCTGTATCTTTCCAAGGTTTGGTAAGTCCTTTTTTGTCACTAATATTAATTGTTGTAGATGTGCCATTTATTGCAGGACATCTTGGCTGTTTCCAGTTTTTGGCAGTTACTAATAAAGCTGCTATAAACATCCATGTGCAGGTTTTTGTGTAGATATAAGTCTTTAGCTCCTTTGGGTAAATACCAGGGAGTGCAGGTGCTGCATCCTATGGTAAGCCTGTGTTTAACTTTGTAAAGAAACCACCAAACCGTCTTTCAAAGTGGTTGACCCGTTTTGCATTCCTCCCAGCAATGACACTGTTGAGCGTTCTCACCAACATTTGATAGTTCTCAGGGTTTTTTTGGATTTTAGCCATTTTATTAGGTGGGTAGTGGTATTACATTATTGTCTTAATTTGCAAATAAAGTCCAACTTACAGCATTTACTAATATACTTAAGGGTGTTACACTGCTATCTTCTTTCTTCTGTTACAAGTAATTCCTTCCTTTAGCACTGATTTTCAATCTTTAGTGCACTTAAAAATCACTGGGGAATCTTGTTAAAATGTCAAGTCCCAGGACCTAAGCCCAGAAATTCTGTCTCAGTGGTTGTGGTACCATATTTTTATCTATGTCATTCTGGCCCAGGTATTCCTCGGACAGCTCTTCTAGAAGCAGTGCTTACTCTGTACTGTAGGTAAGCTCTGCTAATCATCTGGTGGTTGATAAAGATGAGCATTTTGCCAAGTTCTAGCCTGTGTATTGTTTTAGACCATAATTTAGCTGTGGGAACAGAAGGATTAGTTCATCCATGTGTTTTAATTATACCGTGACTCTGTTTCTTTTCTTAAACTTCTGGGAGTAGGAAGTGTGAAATTATATTAACTATAGTAATTTGAAATTCTGAAATCTGCTTTTAGTTTGTTTCCTAAAGTATATATTTAATCTTTTACCTTTGTTTTACCATAGAATATACTTAAGCAAAACCCCCCCAAAAAACCCAAAAAATAAAACCCCCAAAACTAAACAAAAAAAACCCTCCACAACTGTTTTTTTTTTCCCCTCATTTTTTTTTTTAAAGATTTTATTTATTTATTTGACAGAGAGAAATCACAAGTAAGCAGAGAGGCAGGCAGAGAGAGAGGAGGAAGCAGGCTCCCTGCTGAGCAGAAAGCCCGATGTGGGGCTCGAACCCAGGACCTGGGATCATGACCTGAGCCGAAGGCAGCGGCTTAACCCACTGAGCCACCCAGGCGCCCTCCCCCTCGTTTTTTAAACTAAATGTCACCAGCTTTTGTGCCTGGCTCTAGACCCTTGTTGGAAATATGAGTAGAGTATCTGGGGAGCCCTTTTTCTTAGGTAAGAGACGTAATACAAATATAAAATATTATCTTTCAGGATTATTTGTTTGTGTAGGCAGTTTCTCAGAGTTTTATCTGGGAGCTGCTAGGATCAGAATGACTTGAGAAGTATCTTAAAGCTGGGTATTACCAATCAGAATCTTGGGGGCTGGAGACAGGATTCTGAATTTTATCAAGTTCTTCAGATAATTATTAAACACAAAATGTGATAACCATGGAGCAGTCTCCCATTGTTTATCCTGTGCACAGATAAAAGAAGAAATTAAACACAGTTTAACAAATGTTCTCTTTTCTACCCAGGAACTCTTTCTTGAAACACATTTGGGATGCACTTAATGGATAGAATACCACTTAGAGATTGACTGAATTTTATACAGCTCACATTCTCTTAGTTCTCCACAAGATGGTAAAGGATCAGCTTTTTAATTTTTCATCATTGCCCTAGAATGTCCTGCTAGTGTCTTTGTGTACAAATATGAGAGAAGCAGTTCTTGAATAATGTCCTTACCTCAGGAGTTTCATTTAATTCTAAATAACTTATTTTCAGAAAAGTATTATTTATCCAAAGGGAAGATATTTGGAAGCCTGTCCCTCATAGTAGTTGAGTGAAGGAAGGAAGTTTACCTGCTCATTTATTAAAAAAAAAAAAAAAAAAAAAAAAAAAAAAAAAATATATATATATATATATATATATATATATATATATATATATATATATATATATTTATGGGATCCAAAGCTGTGCCTTTTTCCTTACTTACTATTAAATGGGACACCATATTTCTTCTCTAGTTAAGTTTTGGGAGATCATGTAAATCTTCATCTGTAATGTTAAATAACTTTAAGGAAAGGGAGTATATGATACTACAAATAAAAGCAGTCATAACACTTCTTCATTGCTTCCTTAGTGTGCTGTTCTAAGTGCTTTGCATTCACCTTTAATTCCTACAGCTCTGTAGAGAAGGGACTATTATCTCATACTGATGAAAAACTTAAGTGTAGGGGGTAAAACAACTAGCCCATTGTTATTTTGCTGTTTAATATCAGAACTTAGATCAAATCCTAGGTATTCTGGGCAAAGAAGAGATCATAGTAGTAATTTAATGAACCAGTAGTGGCTTGTACTTGTTGACTTGTATGCATAATAGATTTCTACAGTAGAAAAAATGAGAGTAGATCATCTCTTCTTAACCTATCATTTAAAAATTGCAGAAATCTAGAGACGAAAGATTTAGATAAATTGTTCTGATTCACAAAAACAGTATGTAATGGTATAGCCAGGACAGTACATAAGCTTGCTGAGTTCCAATTCTGTATTATTTTCCCCCCTTGGATCATAAAAAGATGAAAATTTTCTTAAATTATTTTTTGTATTTCTTATTGCTGTTTTTATTTTTCTTGTTAGTGCAATTGGCATTAGCAACTGCCATTGATACTTGTTTCTTGATATCCTTTTGCTAATTTATAACATCAGAGCATGTCCTATCAAATGATATTTAAACATTCAGTTTCATGGAAATTATTGGCAAAATGGCTTAGAGCAGTAGTTCTTAACCTTGTCAAACTCTTCACACCCTTGTTATAATAGGTATTTTCTAAAACCCTTCTGTATGATTTCTAACATGACATTTACAAATGATATAACTACCTACAAACAATTTCAGAGAAGGGAAAATCATTTTCACATGTAATATAGAAGAAATACAAATATGTATTTAAAGTATATACATATGTCCTTGAAATATAAATATTTGGAGCGACTCCATGAGAATCTTTTATTCTAAAGATAGTCCATGAACTAGCAACATTAACATCAGTCAGCATATACAATAAAATCTACTTAGAATAGCATTAAAAATAAGAAACTCTTGGTGATATATCTGAAAAAAATATGAAAGATCTCTGTACTGAAAACTGTAAAATATTTTTAAGAAAAGTCAAAGAATATCCAAAAAAAAGGAGAGATACACCCTATTGGAATTGGATTGGAAGTCTTTACATTGTTAAGTCTTGGAATGTGGATTGGAAGTCTTTACATTGTTAAGATGTCATTATTCTCCACAGAGATCCCAGTCAAAATCTTGGCAAGCTTTTTTATAGAAATTGATAAGCAAATTAATTCAAATGAAAATGCAAAGGAGCTAGAATAGAATAGCCAAGATAAATTTGGAAAAGCCTAAGTTGGAGAGCTAGCATTAATTGATTTGAAGACTTACTGTTAAGGTACTATATCAAGAGGGTATGTTATTAATGGAAAGCAGACGAATAGAATAATAGAACAGAATAGAGGCCAGAAATAGACCCATACATATACATGGACAAATGATTTTCAACAAAGATTCAAATCAATTCAGTGAAGAGAACATGGTCTGTTTTACAAATGGTACCAGAACAAATGGATGGTCATACACCACCATTATAAAACAAAACAAAAAACTTTGATTTGTTTTTTAAACCATCTGTAAAGACCCAAAATGGATCACATACCCAAATATAAACTAAAAGCTGCTTGAAGAAAACATAGGGGAAATTTTTGTGACTTCAGGCTGGGCAGAGATTTCTTAAATACAATACGAAACAAACAATTCATAAGATAAATTGAATTTCATCAATGTTGGAAACTTCTCTTTGAAAAACATCACTCATAAGACAACAAAAATAAAGCTACAGACTGGGAAAAAAAAATATTGGCAATGATTATATCTGAGAAAGGACTTGCATTCAGAAGATATTCAATGAGGTAACAGAGCTCAATTTTAAAAGGAGGCAAAGATTGAAACTTCTCCAAAAGGATGTATGTCAAATAAACACGTAAAGACATGCCCAGTGTCATTTGTTATTAGAGAAATGCAAAATAAGATATCGCTACGTAGTTATTAGAATGGTGACACTGTGGAAGGATTGAAACACACAAGGTTGGTGAGAATGTGAGATGCTACAATTTGGAAAACAGTCTGTCAGCTTCCGGAGTTAAATAGACACCTGCCACTGATCCACGCATTGCACTTCTAGGTCGTTACCCGAGAGGAAAAGAAAGCCGACGTCCAAATGAAAACTCATATATGAGTGTTCATAGCAGCCATATGTATAATAGCCCCAAACTGGAAACATTTTACCAACAAATGATTAATGGATAAACAAATGGTGCTGTCTATACAATGGAATAATGCTGGGATGAAAAGGAATGAATTACTGATACATACAGCAACACAAGTGATCCTCAAAATAATTACGCTGAGTGGAAGAAAACACAACAAAAGAATACATTCATTTGACTCCATTCAAATAAAATTGTAGGAAATGCAAAGTAATGTTTAGTGATGCAAAGTAGATCAGTGGTTCAGGCTCAGTAGAGCAGGGATAGTGGTTGGGCAGGGAGAGGGAGAGATTACAAAGAGATAAAAGGAGACTTTTGGGGGTTGATGAATATATTCAGAATTTTTTTTTTTAGATTTTTGAAAGATTTTTATTTATTTATTTATTGGACAGAGAGCGTACAAGCAGGGGGAGCCGCAGGCTTCCCACTGAGCAGGAAACCCTATGTGAGGCTTGATCCCAGGACCCTGAGATCATGACCTGAGCTGAAGACAGATGCTTAACTGACTGAGCCACCCCGGTGTCCCAAATATATTCAGAATCTTGATTGTAGTTATAGTTTTACAGGCGTCAGAACTTACCAAATGTATATATTAAATATGTAACAGTTTATTGTCAATTATAGCTTAATCATATTGGGAAGAAAAAAACTGGAGAAACATCTTTGACTTAACTTTTTTGTATTCAACCCAGTTGATAGTTTCTTTCACTTCTTACCTCTGTGCCCCTACATTCGTATACGCTCCTTAATTCTTCATGCCATTTTGATACTACACATTTTTATTATCTTTTTTCTAGTTTGCAGATTCCTAAAATGTGCTTCTGCTTCTTGTCATCACCCCTTCCTCCTACCCTAAAAGGTATACACTGCTATTAGATTTTTCTTACTAAAACATACCTGTTCTGTCCCTATTCTGCTCACAGTTTGTCACTTTCATTTAATAAAGAAGAAACTTCAACCTTCTTGTCATGATGTGTGAGACCATGCGTGATTTCTGACCCAGTATTACTTCTCCAGTCTTACCGCTACTCTTCTCTTATAAACTCAGTTTCCAGATACATTTAACTATCATCCCTCCTTCCCTCATTACACAGGTTGCTCTTTTCATCAACTTGTTCTACACTTACAGTGCCTTCTCTACCCTCATTTTACTCCTGCTAAGGGGGAAAAGTAAGGTAGAGTCATTAAAATTTTAAACCGACTGTAATTTTATTTGATATGTCATTGAGCTAATGGGGAAAATTAATCTCATTTTTAGTTACTTACGATATAATTAGCAGTTGGGCTCAATATTATCATTCCATTGGCCCCTCCAATTTCTGCCATTACCTTGCTTTTTTTACCCAGACTGGGTTTTAGGGCCATCATTATTACATTGACTCATCACAGGTATGTGCCCTGTTTCTTCTCTTGCTTCACTAGTGGTTTCTGTTTGGCTTAACGCAAGAATAGACACTTCATTACTCCTCTTACTTAAGATCTCATCACGATTTTCTTTCTTTCTTTCTTTCTTTCTTTCTTTTTCTTCCTTTTTTTTTGATACTTTCTCCCCTCAATAGAAGTGACATGATAGTCTTAGTGTTTTCTCTGCCTCCTCAGTCTTTTTTTTACGTCACATCCTCCTCTAGCAGATCCTTGAAAGTTTGGGGTCGAACTGCCTTCTCATTCTGTGCTCTTTCTCTTAAACTATCTTATTTACTCTTTCAGCTTTAAATTCAATATTATTTGCTCATCTCCCAGATTTGTACCCTGATTCCTGACTTTTTTTTTTTTTAAGGTTTTATTTATTTGAGAGAGAGTAAGTGTGCGAGAGAGTGCGAGCATGCACTAGCAGGGAGAGGGGCAGAAGGAGAAGCAGATTCCCTGCTGTGTGGGGCTGAATCCCAGGACCCTGAGACCATGACCAAAGGCAAATGCTTAACCAACTGAGCCACATAGGCACCCCTCCTGAGTTTGTTTCTCAGTTTCAAGCCTTAACATCCTACTGGAAGACTAATGTTTTTAACAGTACAAATTAAGGAGCTGGCATTTAAGTTTAGGAGACAGTGTAAATAAGGCAAAGAAACCAGAAGCAATGTGGTGTTTCTTGGGACATAAAGGTGGGGAGACACAATTAGGAATATCTCAAAGAACCAGTGCAAAAATTATTGGATGGAACCAGGAACTGGGAAGTCAGGAATTGAGGGAATTTGCTTACAGTTTTAACTCCTTTCTGTGTAGCAGCAGCAGCTGCAGCTGCTTTGTCTCATCCTTCTCCTTTTTTTGAAAACTACTTTCTAGTTTTAGCAACTTGGATGTAATTAAAGATTCAGACCTAGTTCCAAAATCTTAAGATATGGACTAATTGACTAATTAACTTATGGTATGATTAACTGTGACTGGGATGGTGTTGGCAGGGGCACGTAGCCTGGACTGGACAGAGATCCTAAGACGGAGTGAGTTCTCAAAGAATATTTGGGGAGTGGGAAGAAGATATTTGACATTTCAAGGTGGAAAAGCATTAATTTGTCTTGTTTGAATATCCTGAGTGGTGTGATTTTTCTTTAGCAATACAGAGGTGTGCAAATAGGGTGGAATGTTGATTTATTTTGGAGAGGGTTGCTAGATTGGTTTGGCAGAAGGTTAGTATTATGAGGAAATTAAGGGTGCTGATATTTTTTAAAGTACAAATGATCAATCACAGGGTTCACACTAGGTAGCAAGAAAAGAGATTGGAAGGGGACTAGGTACCCTAATGGGGAAATATATGAAGGGAAGGGGATGCAGTACCTCTGAATTTGACCTTCAGTTGTCATGGAAATATGAATACTAGAGGCCTGGGAGGAGAGGACGTTGTAGTCTGAAAATGAAAAATTGGAAACTCTCTGAGGCCACGTAGTTCCAGTTGATGAAGAAATCTGTGACATGTCTCTGGAAGTAAGAGCATTACTTTACTACGCTTAATAAAAAACATATTTTGTTATGCTAACAGTCCCAGAGTTTCACTAGCTATTAATTACATAAATCAACCACTAGAATAGGAATTAAAAAAAAAATCACTGATAAGCACATTGTTGTTGTGTTGAAGTGTCCTTTATATGTTGATTAGTTCCTCAGAGAAACCACAGTTAGGATTAAGCAATGACTTTTTTTCAGTCCTCCCCCCCCCCCCCGCCCGTTATCAAAGTTCCAGCCTTAGTTATTGCAGTAGTGCCTTATCTAACATTTCCTCGCTGTTGTACCAAAATATTTTTTCAGTACATTCACTTCTGTAGCCAGACTTATTTTATAGTTTGAGCCGATCCTCAAGGTAGAAGACGGTTCAAAAGAATCAGATTGGAGTCTTACATTCAGATCCGTCCTTCTTCACTTGCACTGAGAGAGCTGTACACTTGTCAGGCTGCTTGAAACTTATTCCTAGGACTGTTAGAGTTAGGATCAGTCCTGGACCGAGTATATAGGTTTGGATTAGTGGTGAGCCAGAGCAAATTGTGAACTTTTTTGGAATTTTGTAGCACAATTGGGAAACACAGTTACAATTAAAAAATAAAGCATGTAAGTTTACAAGTCAGTGAATTGTATTAAAAATAAAGGTAATATACACTTAAACTTTATTTGTAATTATTTTACTATATTTTGCTGTTATCTGTGCTGTTGAGTAATTTCCACCTAGTGTTCTTTAAGGCATAAAATACTACGTAACAGGCCGCCCTGTGTCTCTTTTGAGCTCTGCATTCAGTTGTGCCATGCTGGTGGCTTGAAATCAGCCACGGTGGGGGAGCATTTATACCATGGACTCTGGCAAATGCTACAAATCAAGGCCTTTCCTCCTGAAGGACCAGGTGTTCAACATTTACCAGCACACTGTGGCATACATAGTAGTCTTCTCTTATCCGTGGGGGTACCTTCCAAGACCCCCAGAGAATGCCCCAAACTATGGATAGTACTGAACATTATATCTACTGTGTTTGTCCTCTACATATATACATACCTATGATAAAGTTTAATATATAAATTAGGCACAGTAAGAGAATTACAAAGATAATAAAATAGAACAATTATAAAAATATAGTAAAAGTTATGTGAATGGGATCTCTCTCTCAAAATATCTTAGTGTACTGTACTCATCCTTCTTGTGATGATGTGAGGTGATAAAATGCCTATGTGATGAGATGAAGTGAGGCAAATTCGGTAGGTATTGTGATGTAAGGTTAGGCTGCCATTGACCTCCTGACAACGCGTGAGAAGGAGGATCGTCTGCTTCCAGACCATGGTTGACCGTGGGTAACTGAAACAGAAGGCAGAACCTACGGGTAAGGGTAGAAGGGTCAACTGTAACAGTACTTCTTGCTTTTTCTCACTTTATCTCAAAGATTTGGGGGGAAACTACCAAATCGAAAATCTTTTTTCCTTCCTGGAATCTCATCCCTGACTTCTTGCAGCCTTTAAGGTTTTTTCTTCTTTTATTATATTTTTATTCTATTCTATTCTATTCTTCTCTATTCTAGTCTATTCCTATGTGTTTTTACCCATTCCTCTGCCCTATGGGCTCTAGATGTTGGTCTTTTCTCTCTCTTCCATCTTACTGCTATAGGTGAATCTCATTTTGATTTCTGCAAATATACCCAATTTCCCTCACCCTTCTCAGCTGTATAAATTAGAACTTTAGAAATTGTCACTGCTGGCAGAAAGAATATATGAAACGGGATGACATAGCTCATAGATCATAGTGCCAGAGTTCCTGTCACTTTTAACATTTTGTGTTTATCAGGAATGTTTATATTTCATGAAATATTAGCTTAAGCACGAGTCAGAAAAGTAAATGCTCATTAACCGTATTTTTAGAGTTAGTTATATTCTCTTTTTCATTCTTGTGTATATTTTCAACAGAACACAGCCTCATTTTTTTGTAATGGAAATTTTATAATATGAAAACAGAATCTATTGCCTTTCACTAATTTATAGAATCAACTCTTCCAACTAAAAGGCTTATTAACAGGAGTGCTTTTGGTTTCGAGAGACAGAAAAGTGAACAGAAAAAGTGGCTGATGGTCACTGTTGAGTTAACAACTTAAAGATGCTAGACAGAAATTTCTAAGATTCTCTTGGTCTTTCTTTTAAGGTCAACTGATGGTTCCTACAGATCTAATACCTGCATCACAGCAGGACGAGGGAGCTGGAACAGTAGCAGTAGAGCTGTATGTGCATGTGCTCTGGCTACACCCAGATGCAAGGAGCCTGGGCACTGAATAAATAGCTTAGCTAATAGTAATATTATACTTTATGCTAATAGTAATCTTATACTTTATAGTAGTGATATTATACTTTATGTTAAAGGAAGACAGGTGAGCAGGGATTGGAGACAGGCCTTAAGTGAAGTTACCATGGACCTCTACATAGTACACAATGTTATGTTCACTCATATATATCTACACCTAATGCACCGAGACAAATTTAAAAGGTGCAAATGTAACTAATATATGATGTAGTTGTCCAAAGAAGTTCATTATGGTTTGTTTATGGAAGTGATGGAAAACTAGCTTTTATTTGCTGAAAGGTATTTGAGTTTAGAAAATAGTGCTTTCACCCAAATCATTGTGGTAGTTAATATTATTCCCATTTTTACAAAGTAGGAAACTGAGACAGATGTTAATTGATTTGCTCCAGATCACAGAGCTTAGCAAATGGGCAGGCCAAGTTTAGAACCTGGTCATTTCTCTCTAGAAAATTGCAGAAAATGTTTATAAATCAAAATTAATTCTAATTTTATGGGAAAAATGATATTTGATAGGGAAGGAACTCAGGTCCACACATGGACAAGGTAGTAAGTGTTATGTGTCATCCATTTAATGGTGAAGCCTGAGCCCGCTAGGCTTGGGGGAGCCAGCACATAGGATACTAATGCTTAGTGCATGCTTATTATATGCATTTAGTTTATACTGATCCATCTAATTCTTATAACAACACTTATGAACTAGGTACTATTTCTGTGTTTAGATGAAGAAACTGAAAACAGAGAGGCTTAGTCACAAACCCGACCTTGTAAGCAGCAGACCTAGAACTGACCCAGAACTGAACCATTAACTCTTACCATTGAGGCTACACATTGGCCATGACACCATCCACCCTCTCACAATAACTGATTTGTGTAAGAGAGAATGAGGAGGATTTCTCAAGGTGATTCTTACCTGGTTCTAATTGATCTCGGAGGAATTTCTACTCTTTTATCTACATAGGACATTGAATAAAATATAGTATGAAATTTCACCAGTAAGACAAACACTTAAAGCTGCATTTTGGAAAGCAATGTATAGGGACTTTAAGAATCCCAAATTCAAATATCTTTTCAACAGACCTGATAACATGTTAATAACCCCTTTTCAGCTCATGATAACTGGTTACATCTTCATAATTTTAAGAACTACCATGGAATATCGATCCAGAAATTGGAATAAGAATGCAGCAAATACATATGTGAAAATAATCCCACACAGATGGAAGTTATACAGCTCAGAACTTCATGATGAGTCATAACTTTTGGAAGACCATTCCATTCTTCCCGAGTCTGTCAACAGAGGGATGTAAAAAGTGATGTAGTTTTCATGTTCAGCGTTAACATCTGTTGCATGGTAGCCTGATTATATTCCTATCTAAGGAAACATCTATAAATATTGGCAGAGATCTCCTTTTCACTTTTGTTTCCAGGCTTTTTATCTCTGTATTTATTCTATTGGCTCTGAGTGTATCTCTGTGTAATTTGGGTGGTCTGTGGTGAGCTCAGTATTTCCCTAATACAGCTCCTTAGGATTCTATACCTAACGTCAGGAGCAGTCCTGCCACCAGGTCAGAGTGGTGTGTTTTTGGAGCCGGAGTCCGTCATTACCACCGAGATTGGTTGTTTCCTTCTCTTTTGCTCTTATTACATACTACTAGCGACAGTAAATATCAGGGTTTTAAATGAGTGATTGTTTCACCGGTTTATTTTAACCCTGTCATTTTTCATGAAACCTGTGAGAGAATGAAGAGAAAATTCACCCACAAAAAAATTTGAATGTGATTTAGTGTTGACTTCTTTTTTTAATATTATAGAGAAGACAATAAATATAAAAGTTGGCCATAGATACAACAATACAACTAGGTTGAAATTTCAGCAAGTTTTTAGAGGTAAAAATTGTAGTACTGCTTGTATAGCTTGGTATCAGACTAAATATTTTAATTTGTATAAAGAAAGTTTGAGAAATTAAAAGCTAAAACTGAAGAAGCAGACTTGGATATTTGGACTAATAATACACCGCTCTGTATACGCATAGCAACAGATTGTTTTATTATTTGTTTGTGTAATTGGTATCATCTGTGATTTAGAGTCTTGGAATAACAGAATCCTTTGGGAGGGACTGTGGAGTACATTACTGGAATGGAATTGGCAGTATTCACATACTGGTCTGTGCTCTGGTTTAGAATTCTCTTTGCTGCTTTTCTTCCTTAGGTGGGACTCTTCCCTGGACACTGTGTTGAGTTAATTAATCAGAAAGTTCCTCAGTCAGTGACCAACTCAGTGCCAAAACCAGGTGAGTACATTATTAGTGTGGTTATCTTATCAACTGTTAAAAGAGAAAGAAACAGATTTTCTCTTTTTGGTAAATACATAGCTTGTTTTGCTGTTCTTTCCATTTATTCATACAATATGCATCCTTAATTTTATGTGGTTTTGATTTTTAATATATTATTTCTCTATTGATGATTTCACAAAGGTGCATTTGACATTTTAGATAATTTCAAAGAGCTACTTGGTCCATTAGGTTTTGTCATTATTTGTTTTTGTATTATAGTAGGAATGTAGCTTATTAATGAGCACAGTGATAAAAGAAAAATAACAAGTTTAAAGAACTCACAGAGATGGTATGATTAGCTGAAAATTAATAAATTAAGGGGAATGTATGTTTAATCAATGACTATGAACATCAAAGGTATTTTATTTTTTTAAACTGTTTTAAACAGCGTTTTCATAACTTAGTGTATTCACAGTGCTGTGTAAATATGTGGACTGTTTTATGAATAAATAAAGCTATGTCTCAGGGGGTGGAAATCAAGAAAATGGAAGTTTTTGTTTTTATTGGGGTGATTTAATCTAAGCAAATTCTATAGAATACTTAGCCTGGAAGTTTTTAGTGTGATACAAATTTTTTAAAGGAAAACAACACAGACTGAAAGATTTTGGAGGGAAGAGGAAGTAATCAAATTTATTTCTCCCTACTCTTTTTATTCCTTTGCCTTTCTCCACCCTTCTCCCTACTCTGCCCCAGTAGAAAAAAAAGAAAAGATTTCTGGGCCTCAGAATTTATTTAGACTGTTTTCCATAAGGTATTTTCTAGTGTTAGGACCTATGTGTGAGAATTAGGAGGAAAAAAGCTTATTATTTTTCCACCTCTGTTCCTAAAGTATATATCACACTATTTTTGCTTATAGTATTTGGGTAAAGGTAAAGGGCAATAACCCCTTTTGAAGCTTATTTCTTCACAGAAAGTTAGGAATTGTAAAATTTTAGGCAGACTACCTTTAATGTTTAGTAGAGAAAAATTGTTCTTTGCAGTTCTACTCGAGGCAGGATTCTTAGTCTCTTTTCAAGACATTTTTATCCTCTGTTAAATCTCCCTTCTTTGGATAAACACTATTTAAAAAAACTTTCTCAGTGGGTACTTGCTCAGTAAATGTTCACTAGCGGTTGCAGTGACTATAGGCTTCTTTTTTTAAATATGGCGTCATTAACTTAAAAAAAAAATCCTATACCCATTAGCGACAGTGTCCCAATCCTTCCCTGCTCCCCAGCCTAAGCAGCCACTAGTTTACTTTCTGTGTCTATAGATTTCCCTATTCTGGAAACTTCATATAAATGGAATCGTATAATACATGGTCTTTTGTTATTAGCTTCTTTGACTTAGCATAGTGTTCTCAAGGTTTAGCCATGTATCAGAATTTAATTCTTTTCATGGCTTAATAATATTCCATTGTAGGGGTCTGCTATACTTCATCAACTCATTTTTTAGTCATTTCCATTTTTGGCTATGGATAATGCCTTTATGAACACTGATATACAGGTTTTTGTGTAGATAAATATTTTCATCTCTCATGTATGTATCTAGGAATGAAATTACTGGGTCACATGGAAGCTCTGTGCTTACTTAACCTTTTGAAGAACTGACAGACTGCTTTACAAAGTAACTTACCATTATGCAATACCCCTGACAGTATATGAGAGTTTCAGATGCTCCATATCCTTGTTATTGTGTTTTTGATTGTTGCCATCTTAGTGGTAATGAAGTGGTATATCTTTGTGAGTTTGATTTGCATTTTCCTGATGACTAATAATGTTGAGTATCTTTTCATGTGTTTATTAGCCATTTGTGTGTTTTTGGAGAAATATCTATTCAGATTCTTTGCCCGTTTTTTAAATTGGGTTGTTATTTTATTATTGAGTTGTAAGTGTTCTTTATATATTCTGGATACAAGTCCTTTATCAGGTAACATGATTTGCAAATATTTTCTCACATTCTGTGGGTTGTCTTTGCCTGTCTTTATTCTGTCTGTTGAAGCGTAAAAGTTTTTAATTTTGATGAAGTTCAGTTAATTGTTTCTTTCGTTACTTATGCTTTTGGTGTCTTATTTAGGAAGACTTTGCTTAACCCAAGGTCAAGATTTACTCCTATATTTTCTTCAAAGTTTATAGTTTTAGGTCTTAGATTTCAGTCTATGATTCATTTTGAGTTAGTTTTTGTATCTGGTGTGAGGTCCAACTCCATTAGACATCTAAGAGTCTCAGTACTATTTGTTGAAAAAAAGTTTATTCCTTCCCCCATTGAATTGTCTTAATTCCCTTGTAGAAAATTAATTGGCCTTAAACGCACAAGTTTATTTTTGGACTTTTGGCTCTAATCCACTTATCTGTATGTATATTCTTAAGGCCAATACGACCCTGTTTTGATTACATTTGTTTTGTGGTAAATTTTGCTCTTAGTTTATTCTTTCTCAGGATTGATTTGGCTTTTCAGGGTCCTATGCAATTCCATATGAATTTTAGAATCAGATTGTCAGTTTCTACAAAGAAGTCATCTGGACTTTGATAGGGATTGTATTGAATCTGTGTATCAATTTGGGAAGTGGTACCATCTTAGCAGTATTTATTAAGTCTTCCAATCCATGAATATCCGATGTTTTTCTGACCTTCTTTAATTTTGTTCAATGTTTTGTAGTTTTCAGAGTGTAAATTTTCTTTTTTTATTTTGTTAAATTTATCTTTTTTCTTCAGAATTATTTTCTTGATTTCATTTTCTTATTCATTGCAAGTAGATAGAAACACAATTAATTTTGTATACTAGTCACATATCCTGAAACCTGCTGAAATATTTATTCTAATAGTTTTTTTTTTTTTAAGTTGGATTCCTTGGTATATTCTATATTCAAGATCAAGTTACCTGTGAATAGAGGTATTTTTACTTCTTCCTTTGCAATCTGGATGCTTTTTGTTTCTTTTTCTTCCCCAAGTTTCCTGGCAAGACCTCGAAGAATGGCCATCTTTGTCTTATTTCTGACTTTAGGAGAAAACATCCTTCATTCATGATTAAGATGTTAGCTGTGGGGTTTACATAGATACCCTTTATCTTAGGTCTTTGTTGAATGATTTTATCATGAAAGGGTGTTGGCTTTGTCTAATACTTTCTAATCTATCAGTTGAGGTGATCATGGGTTTTTGTGGTCACTATTTTGAGGTTACTAAATTCAACATCAAAAATGTATTGTGGTTTCTCATGCATAATTTTTATATATTTCTGCTGCGTAAACTTAACCTGTTAGGTAGTAAGTCTCATCTTTGATAATTCTGCCTCGGAGGTATACTGTAAACTTAGTTTTTAAAAATTAGCTTAATATTGGTATTAAATTGTGCCAGTTAAATACTTTCTCATGTTTTGAATGAGAAAGTGACATTTCTAATAGTGATAACCTCCAGAAGCTTTTAAAACTTGAGAAAGTTGGGCGCCTGGGTGGCTCAGTGGGTTGGGCCTCTGCCTTCGGCTCAGGTCATGAGCTCAGGGTCCTGGGATCGAGTCCCACATCCGGCTCTCTGCTCAGCAGAGAGCCCGCTTCCCCCTCTCTCTCTGCCTGCCTCTCTGCCCACTTGTGATCTCTCTCTCTGTGTGTCAAATAAATAAATAAAATCTTTAAAAAAAAAAAGCAACAAAAACTTGAGAAAGTTAATCAGTTATTGATAGTTCTGGAAGATAAGTTTCTATTAATAGACCTGAATGACATTGTTAATTCTAAATTAGTGATGACATGTAATGACAGCACACCTTCAAAAGCTAATATTTTATCTTTTGTGAGCAGCATTGCAGGGTTGGCATAAGGAAATGTGCATTCTTTAATATATTTTGAAAAGGATGATGTGAATTCTCTCAGCCTCAGGCTTGTTTCACACTTTAAAACTGTCTTTGCCTACAGTATAAACAACTTGAATGTTCTATTTATTTTTAACATTGCCATCTGTTACTGTTAGATGCCAAATCTGAGAGATGCAGCTATAGTTTGAGACTGAAATTTAAAGCTGCCTATATTATTACACAACAAGGGCAATAGGAAAAATTTTCCCTTTGGAGCTCTTCTTAATGTTCTCAATATGTTCAATTATTTGTGTATGTAAAAATAAATCAATGAGTCACCATGTCCCAACCAAGAAAGCAAGGATTCATGCTGCCTTAAGAAGAAGGAGGTGTGGTAGAGTAGGGTTGAGGGGGGAGAGAGGGAGAGAAGGAGAAAGGAAGACAAGAAGAGGAAAGAAAAGAGGAAGAAAGATAGAAGCTTGTACGTAAGAAACTGGCAGTTAGTTCAATCACTACAGGTTATGGTTTGATGGCGGTAGATTCGATTGAGATGGGGGAAGAAGGGGAAGCTTATGTGTTTTCTTTCAGTTTATCCTGTTCGGAGTTGATGGAGCAGTTGGATTTATTTAGTGATCTCTTTCCTCAAGTTTTTAGTTTTTTCAGCTATTATCTCTTCAGTGTTTCTTTTGCGCAATAGTGTCTCTTTCTCTTTTCCTTTCCACGTTGGTTACACTCTTTGATGTTGTCTCACACATCGTCTTTTCAGTTTGGATACTTTGTTTTGACCCATCTTAAAATTCCCTGATTTTTCTCTTCCTGTAGGCTTCTCTTAAGCCTATCTAATAAACTCCTTCCATTCTTACATATGTTCTTTCTTAGATCAACATTTTGTCTTTTTTATAATTTCTGTGGTGGAATTCCTCATTTTCTCACATTAGCTACCTTTTCAATTAGAAAGAAAGAAACTGAGGAGTTGGAGGGTGGAGAAAGGAGAGAAAGTAGGGAGAGGGGGTAAGAGAAAAGCAAAGCAAAGCTTATTTTTGAAGTATGAACTTCTTAAAATGAAGGGCCTAGGGAATTTAGAGATGCGAAGCCTCTGAGAACAGAAAATTTGGACAGAAATATAAAAATATCTCTTTGAAGGATTGGAAAGTTAATAAAGCAGTAAACACTTACTGAGCTAAGGGTAAGAGGAAGAAGAACATCCTGAAGAGTGACCCCAATATTATGGAGACATTATTTCCCTAGGGTATCTATTGATAGAGTAGAGAAGGTCACAGTGTTAGTTAGTTCAGAGCCCAATAGGTTAGAGTTGTTGATAAATACCCCAAGTTTTGAATTAGGATTTTTGTGGAAATTGATAACTGATTCTAAACTGATTCTAAAATTTATATGGAAATGCAGAGCCCCAAATACCCAAGACAATTTTGAAAAAAAAAAAAGTGAGAAACTTACTATTTTAGATATCAAGATTTAATTGTGTTTTAAAAAGATTTATTTATTTATTTGAGAGAGAGAGAGAGCACCAGGGTGGGGGGAGGGGCCAAAGGGAGAGAGAAATCCCAAGCAGATCCTACTACCCTAAGATCACGACCTGAGCCAAAACCAAGAGTTGGGCTCTTGACAGCCTGCACCACCCAGGTGCCCCAAGATTTATTGTTAAACTTCAGTTATTAAGATGATGGTGTTGATTCAAGAGTAGACAAATAGATGAGTGGAACTTAGTGTCCAGAAGCAGACCTGTGAATGCATAGATATTTGATTCATGACAAAGGTGGCATTGCAGAGTTTTATCGAAAGGGTAGTCATTTCCATAAATGGTGCTAGGTCACCTTGAGATATATATATATAATTATTTTTTTTCTTATTTAACCTATATATAAAATCATTTCCAGGAGGAGAGTTACAGATTTGTATATGAAGGGTAAAACAATAAAACTTTTGGAAGATAATATAGTAGAATATCTTCATGGCTTGTTTTCATGATCTTGGGGCAGATATAAACAGTAATCATAACTGAAAAGCTTAATAATTCAACTTAATTAAAGTTCAGAACTTTATCCTAATAAGCTATTAAGGTAATGAAGAAGGCAAGTCACAAAATGAGAAAGATATTTGACAAAGTTCGCCTAACTAAAATATGTGAAGAGTCAATAAGAAAAGAATGAATAAACTGATTTAATTGAGTAAAAACTTGAACGGATACTTTAGTAAGCATATGACAAAAAGGTCAACAGCATTAGTCTTAGGGAAATGCAAATTGAAATCTTACTGACTCTTTAATGCATAGCCACCAGAATGGTTAAAATGTAAGAAGAACGATACCAAAGTTTGGCAAGGATATATATCTGGGAATTCTCACATGCTGATAGTGGGAGTACAATGTGGGACAGTCATTGTTTGGCATTATATACTGAATTTGACACGTACCCTGTGACCCAGCAGTTTCACTCTTAGATATATATAGAATGTTTATAGCAACTTTAGTCCTAATTGTCAAAAAAACTTGAAAATCTCAGAGGTATTCCATAATGGAATGGATAAATGAAGACACATTCATTGAATGGATTCTTCTACACCAATGAAAATGAAACGAGTTCAACAATATGGATGAATTTCACAAAAATGAATGTTGAGTCGAGTAAATATTGAAGGCTGCTCTTTATACATACATACATACACTGTATAATTCCACATAGATAGAGAGTTCAAAATCATAGAGCTCAAGACTGTTCTGTGGTGTTAGAAGTCAGAATATCACTTACCTTTGGAAAGAAGGAAGGGGGTAAATGATTGGGATGCGTAGGACAGAGAAGATTCTGGAGTGCTAGTAATGTTCTGTTGATCCTGGTGGTGATTATACAAGAATGTAATGTTGAGGATCTTTTCATGTGCTAATTGGCCATTTGTAGAAAAATGCCTTTTAAAGTCCTTTGTCATTTTTGAATTGGTCACTTTGCATTTTTTAAGTATACCTCCATCCAGATGAATATTCATTACAGTATTGCTTTAATATTCCGATGTTGGAAATCACATTTTCAAAATAGATTCGCTATTTCCATACTGTAAAATACTCTGCAGCCATCAAAAAGAAAGAGGTAGAGGCATAGGAAATTTTTGTTGTTAAATGAAAAAGCAAATGACGGTATAGTATAATCCCACTGTAAATTCATAGAAGAGGACCTGGAAGAATACATGCCTAATTGTAAAGGGGAAGGGGATTGTGGAGATAGCAAGAGACATTTCATTTTTTCTTTGTTTGCTTCTGTATTATTTAACCCCTTTACAGTAACCATGTATTACTTTATAAAATATGAAAAAAAAATGATTGTACCTCCTCTTAATTCCATCCTGTCCAAATAGATAATTTCCAAGGGTCCTTCTTAATGCAACCACCCCATAAAATAGATATTTTCTTTTTCTTTTTTTTTTTTTTAAGATTTTATTTACTTATTTGACAGAGAGAGAGAGATCACAAGTAGGCAGAGCAGCAGGCAAAGAGAGATGGGGAAGCAGGCTCCCAGCTGAGCAGAGAGCCTGATGCGGGGCTTGATCCCAGGACCCTGAGATCATGACCAGAGCTGAAGGCAGAGGCTTAACCCACTGAGCCACCCACGCGCCCTGATAGCTCTAACTTAGATATTTTAGTCAATTTATGTATATGTATGAAAAGCAGCACAGCTGAAGGGACAAGAGAATAGGCTCCAACTTTGTTTTAATCTCTGTGCCACATTTTACTGTGAGTGCACATCATTTGGCTTCTCTGACTTTTAATTCCCTTATCTAAAAAGTGAGGCAAGATTCCTTTGAAGATTAGAGATAAGACATTTAAAGCCCCTGGATGTTTAATAAATGTCAGCTATATTATTTATTGATATATGCTTAGCACTGTTATGTTATTTAAACTCCAGAGTGTCACAAACTAGATTTAGTTTATTTAGATATGAAATTAGTATTTATTTGTTGGTAAAATCTTTATGCCAACATGTCATTGTGTATCACTGAAAGAAATGAATTTCAGTAGTTTTTGTGGTACCACGGTCGGGGAGGGAGCCTCTGTTGATGGCCACTTGAATAGAGTTTGCATTATAAATTTTTGTCTTACTGTTTAGTGACAGCTAAATTTTTTGGTTAATAGACATAGAAGTAGCTGAGGCCTTCATTTAGGGGAAGGACTTAGTAATTAGATGTAATACTGTTGAAATCCTTATCTTAAGAAGTAGTTTATAAGGTAACAAATTAACCCAAATATGTAGCATAATTTTAAAATAAAATTTTTTGTTTGTTTGTTTTCTTCTTTTAGGGAACTGGTCCTCTAGTGACTCGCTTCCTTTGTTGTTTTACTAATTTTTTTTTGCCAATTTTGCCTGATTATAGTTTTTCCACTTTGTTTTCTTTTTTTTTTTTTTTTTTTTGGCTCCTGAATTGTTTCTGTTTTCTTTCTTTGAGTTTCTAGCACTTTGCTCTTCTGTAACCATGTTTCTTTAACATGTCACTTTATTACAAAGTGACCAGACACTTTATATCAAATAAAGTAAGTTACGTTTTTACTTATATTATGTGCAGTGAGTGTATGCTTATATTCTGGAGGCTAATCCTTCAAGAATCAGATATTAAAATCGGTACCCTAGGAGGCCTTGATATTAGATACAAAGGAGTACCAAAATGCCAGAAGGCCCTGAGGAGTTTGCTTTTCGAATACAATGCAAGCAACAGAATAATATTTTCATACCATGTATCAAGGACAAACAGAAGATTCACACCAGCACATTATCTGTAAAGTGCTTTAGAGTTTGTGGATGCTTGTACTTCTACTATGTGAATTGGAATTCGAATCTTGGTACAATCCTGTGAGGTACTGGGAATAGGGAGAGTATTTCAATCCCCTTCCACACCTGTGTTAACAAGTGGGGCCACTGAGACTCAGGGAGGTCAGACAGCTTGCCTGAGGTTTCACAACTAGGATTTACTGACGTCTTCTGACATCTGGCTGAATCTGGGGCCAACACTTAGTGGCTCTTACTATGTGTCAGGTCCTCCACCAAGACAAAGATTAGCTCGTTTGCCGTTCAGTAACTCAAAATCCAGAATTTGTCCCACTCTGGAACATTGAGTAGAGATAAAGTTTGCTATTCTCTCTCTCAAAACAAATATTTAATAATTTTAGCTTTTATTATAATAGTGAATGAGAACATATTTGGATTTCCACAAGGCTTCTACCAACAGAAGAGAAATTAGGGCAAAGACTGGATTAAATGGAGGCTGACAAGAAGTGCTTATAGGACCCTGCTTAATCTGATTTTAGTTCCACCATCATCCTTTCTAATGCCTCTCTAATTAATCCAAAAACTATCCTACAGTCTTTCCTCATTACGTATAAGCCCGCACTCTGGACTCTGTTCTGTTCTAGCAGTTTCAGCCATCTTCCGCTTTCCTGTTCCAGTCTTTTCTTCCCGTGTGCTCTAACGGGCTCTGCTTCTGTGTGCTCTGAATACACATGTGCTCAGAGCTTTCCCCGTGCTCCAACTATGCTAGAGCATAAAATGCTCTCCTCCCCAATTCTGCCACTTGGAATCCTCTCTGTTTCAAGATTCAGGCGGTGACCTACTTCCTACATGAGCTCTTCCCTGACCAGTCTCTCCCTCACCCCATCTCCTGTTTACCCTTAGCCAGACTGAATAGCAGCTCTGGCACTTGCTCATGAAATTGCCATCTCCTCACAAGGGACAAGTATGTCTCATCCATCTTTCTCTCCCTCACAGAAGGTTCGTACAATGGTTGTATAATTAATTACTGTCTCAATATTTACTACTACGATGAATTTTTAGAATACAACTTTTATCTGGTAATCCCTGGGTTCAGAAAACTTCGGTGATTTTCCTCTGTTCCAGAATTACGTATAAAATCTTTAGTCTAAAATTTGAGGTGCTCTATAAATACTAGAACTAACTTATCTTTGTGGTCTAACTCATATTTAGTGTCAGTAACCCCTTTCCTTACCTTGCAGTATGCTTTGGGGTCTCCCTCCTTCTCTCTCTTTTTTTTTTTTAAAGATTTTATTTATTTATTTGACAGAAATCACAAGCAGAGAGGCAGGCAGAGAGAGAGGAGGAAGCAGGCTCCCTGCTGAGCAGAAAGCCCGATGTGGGGCTCGAACCCAAGACCTGGGATCATGACCTGAGCCGAAGGCAGCGGCTTAACCCACTGAGCCACCCAGGCGCCCCTCCCTCCTTCTCTTTGACTATGATCTTTCTCCTGTCTCAAATGACTTACTGTGTTCTTCACGAAGGCTCTTCAGGCCACTGCTTCAAAAACTTCAATATGTGCTCATTTTGCTTGACAGTATTAAAAACTGTGTATTCTGATTCAGTGGGCCCAGGGCCAGACCTGAAGCTCTGCATTTCTAATAAATTCCCAGGTAATTCCATGATCCTGTTCCCAAGACTATGTTTTGAATAACAAAGGACTATATTTTAGTCTGCAGTAGCTATTGTTTGTGTCAGTCATTTGGAAATAGTGTATAGTAATGAGTTCACTTATTTTGAACTTGATATTTCATTTTTTGTGTCTTTTTTCCTTATCTGCTTGTTGACATATATTTTATTTTATCCTGATTTACATCCTCTATATATAATGTTTGTTCTAAAACAGTTGATTGATAATTATAAGCATGAATATTTTCTTTTTTTAAAAGATCTTATTCACTTATTTGAGATCAAGAGAGAAAGAGCGAATGTGTTTACACAAGTGCATGAGCTGGCCGTGTTGGGGGAGGGGCAGAGGCATAGGGAGAAGCAGGCTCCCACTGAGCAGGGAGCCTGACAGGACCCTGGGATCCTGACCTCAGCCAAAGGCCGATGCTTAACCGACTGAGCCATCCTGTTGCCCCAAACATGAACAGTTTTCACTCTAGTAATCACAGATGTTTCCTGCCCCTCCTGTATGCCCTTTAGTCAACGCTAGGAATGGGCCCCTAGTGAGTCTTCTCTTTATCCCAAGTAAGTAAACCTTTTCCATTTTCGGTCATTTCCAGTATTCACTCATTCATTGATCAGAATTTGCAGAGTACATACTAAGTCCTAGGGCTAAGACAGCAAACACAATAGACAGAAATATTGTCATTTTGGGATTTATATTCAAGTGTGATGAGAGAGAAGAAGGTAAACAAGTAAAATATGCAATATGGTGGGTAAGTGCTATAGAGAAAATGAAACCTAGAAGGGGGTGTGGGGGTTAGGAAGTATGGGGATGTGGCTCATGTGGGGTTGAATTCCAAAGGAGGATAGAGTTCTTGGGAAGGGCTCATTAGAAGGTTGCTTTTGAGCAGAGGCCTGAAGGAAATGAGGGGAGCTATGCACTTACCTGGGAGGAGCTTTCCAGATGGGGATCTACAGATGTGAGGATGCTGAGCTGCACGTTTGCCTGGTTTGTCACTGGATTTGCTGGAAGTTTGACTAGAACAGTGAGTGACGTGAGATGTGGTTTGGAGGTGAAGGGGAGGGGTCAGGTTCTCTTTGGGGCCTGGGTGCCACTGTATGGATTTTGGCTTTCATTTAAAATTAGATGGAAAGACATTAGAAGGTTTTGTGCAGAGCTTTTATTTGACTCGACTAACCTTGCTTAGCAGATCACTTTGGTTGGTATGTTAAGGAAAGGAGAAGACGCGGGCACAAGAAGAGAGACTGGTAACTGTTGCAATGAGCCTGGCAGGAGAGGGTGGTGGCTCAGAGCAGCACGGTAGCTGCGAAAGTGGGGAGAGGTGATTGGATTCTGGATATATTTCTGGCCATGAAACCTGCAGAATTTTTAGACACACTGTGAAATGTTTGAATAATTCAGCTAATTCTTAGAATAGTATGAGTAGAATGTAGCTTTTGCCTTTCCAGTGAGCTCCCTTGTTGCTGCCATCACCCACACAGGTACACGTTAGTGCTTCACAGGACAGCCTCTACACATTCTGTTAAATACGAGAGAAAAATAACAAGTGACCTGTCCTGGGCCAGAAGCAGTCATCGGAAGACAAAATGTGATGCTTTCAGTCAGCCATTTTGTTTTGACTTTTTATTTTGAATACTTACCATCTCAGAAGAAGTTGCAAAAATAGTACAGAGAAATCGCATATACTCAAAATCCAACTTCTCCCAGTTTTAACATCTTACATAACCTACAACACATTCTCCATACCAGGAAATTGACATTGTCACATTGCAGTCAACGAGATTACAGACCTTGCTTTGCATTCAGCAGTGTTTGCATACTCTCATTTTCCTAACATATATTTTTATACAGCATAGAATGCAGCCTTTTGGGTTTCAGGTGAGATTTACTGTTATTAATTACGGAATTCTCCTTCACTCTGGCAAACTATTGTCAAATTTATTGCTAACTGTGCTTAGATGTTAGGTAACACAAGGGACAGAGGAGTTGTATGGAGTATCCCCAGATGGCTTTTCTATAGCATGGACCTCCCCCTCCCTCTTCTTTTTCTCCTTCCTTCCCCTTTTCTTTCCTGTTCTTTTTCCCTTGCCCCCTTCCACCTCCGTGTTGTCTTCAGTACTAACCAAGGAATGGGTGGGAGGAAGGCAGTTTTTTAGTTTCTTTTTTTTTTTAAAGGGTGGCTTTGCCTTCTCCACTCTGAAAAAACTTTAAGAGCTTCATTTCTTACTCAACAAAATCCGTAAATCCACAGCTGTTCCACTGGCAAAAATTAACATGTTTTGTTCTTGTCACATACTGGAATTTTCTGTGGCTTTCCCTATTTTAAAATTATATGAATTCATTGATTCTCTTACTGTGGGCTACCACTTATCAACAATTTTGTATTCAGAGCTCTGTTCAGAGAGGAAGGAGAGATTAAATTTGATCGATAGCAGAAGATTTCGGCGTCGTACATGGTAAATACTTTCTGGGTGTCTTGAATCTGGCAGTTCCTGCTCTTGTGACCTTGTCAGTCCCTTAAGCCCTCTCTCTGCCTTGGTTTCCTCATCTCCAAGATGGGAACAGTATTAGAATCAGCTTCATATGGTTATAGGGAAAGACTATGTGTAAAATATTTAGAATTATATCTAACACATAGTAGCATTATTTTATTAAGAACAAATATCTGAATGTAGATTTACAATGGTATTCATAAAAAATAAAAAGTCATTTGTAACAGAAAATATGTGGGTCTCTTAAAATTAATTTATTTCTTCCAATCATTTTAAGTAGGTAAACACAGTGCAATACTGTTATTTAGGATGAATATTGACTCTCTTGAATACTTACATAAGCACCGTTACAATTGGAACACTCAGATAACAAAGGAGGAAGTCATAGGCAGGAAAATTTAATTCTAGATTTTCAATTCTGAAAAATACTTCTTTATTTTCTTCTCCTGATAGATGCTTAACAGGTTGTTGTCTCAGAATTGTTCACACAGAGGCAGTGTAAACTGATCCTTTTTTTCTTTTCTCCGTGTTAGTGGAGTAACTAACAATCCTGGGTTGCTGCTGGTTTAGTGATCCAGGCTTTTACTGGCAATACATCCTGCTTGATCACTTTTCTTACTTCACTGGGCCTGAAGTGCCTCTTTTTTATTGGATACACTGTCTCCCACCCAGGTAACAAATATAAACAACCAAAGAATAAGTACATTTCTAAAAGATTGCAAACACAATAAATGCCAGTTTCCTGCTGGTGTTTCCGAGCGGGACTCCTCACCTGTGTGAGGTTGATGGGTGGGGCGAGACCGGCCCAGCCTGTTCTGCGAGTGAGTGTGAGTTGGGGCTGGGCCCTTCCTGCGGTGCTGCGGAAGCCATTCGAGCCGAGGGAAGGAGTAAGCTCCTGAAGGCGAGCCTCCTGCCCACACACAAGCCAGCTCGCCTCGGGTAGGGACCCCACGTGGCAAAGAAAACTGCAGGAAAGGGGTGCCTGGAAACAGAGCCGGAGCCTAAAAGTGCTGTGGTGATCTAACTCGGACTTATCCTGAGGCGGCTCAGGTCTGAGCTGTGGGGGCTGTGATTCCTTCGGCATGCTTGTACACGGAATGCAGAGCTCCTGTGTCTGTGTCCTGTCGGATCCACTGCTGAGTACAGTCGCTGGGAGTAACTTTAAGTACTGATCCTAAAACCTGTGCCACACAAGAGGTAAGGATCTGTCAGTTATTCAAACGCTTGTCTCCAGCAACATTCAGAATATTTCACGGAGTCTGTTTTTACATTTTATTTGGGCGCATGTTTCCTTGATTGCTTTTAAGTGTGTGGTTAGTCACTTCATTATTCAGAAAATGAGTAATTGAGCTTTAGTATTTGTCATGTTTGTAGAGAGGATTAATTGTTGAAGTAGATTGTACTACATAGGTATTGGGCTATATGTCTTACTACCCTGGCCAGTTTCAGGAAATTCCCATTTTTCTATTTCAAATCATCTTGTATCTTAATGTTTTCTGGACTTGAGGTTAATGTACAAAAGTCTTCATGATTAAAAGAACATACCTTTGTATCATAAACAACCAGCACATTAAAAAACTTTTTCCTGGTGGGTTAATAATATTTCAGTTATTGACTAATGGAAAACAGGCAGTATTGATTTACTAAAAAGAATTTAACAGACTGCATTAAAAGGCTGTTCAAATTATCATAAGGAAATAACCCTCCAGCCCTTTTACTTCAAGTAATGTGTGTTGTTTTTCCTCATAGGCGTTAATAACCATCTCTGTCCATGAAATATATAAATTAACTTTTTTCCTGTTGCAGAGATTTTTTTTTTTTTCAGCACTAGGGTAGAGTTCTGTATTTATGGTGTTTCTTTAGAGCTTGGTGACAAATGCTTTTCATTAAGATAGCATAGAAACTGGAATGTTCTCTGAATCACAGATCAGCCCTATTAAGCAGCTGAACGTTTTTCTGATTCTCGGGAACGTTCCACTACCATTTAAATGATACCGGTATTTTAATTTTCAAAACCATAAATGTGGGAGATTTCAGGATTTACAGTTCTTTTTCATTGTCAGTTTTTTAAAAAGCACCTGTTGCTCATGTGATAATGGCTTGAGACCGTAACTCGTTTTTTTTAAAGTATCAGGTAGTACTACGTGGTATTCCGCAGGAGAGAACAGAAATCTGAAGTTTCTTAGGTTAAGTTTGCATTTAAGATGATTATAGGAAGGACTAGAAAGTGATCCCGTGTTCGTGTGCATCCTTCCTTAGTGATCTCAGCTCTGAATTTAGGAGCTACAACCAGACTTGATTAAGCCGGGCTCGGAAAGCTGACTCAGGTTCTGGCTAGCCCTGTGCTTTGGAGGACTCTACACATTTTTAGACCAAAGGTAAAGAGAAACTATAGTAGTAAAAATAACTCCTACTTATTGACACTTACTGAGGTAAGTGCTTGGCATATATAATTTCATGTAACCATTATAGTAATCCTGACTGATAGGTATTATTACTGTCATTCTCATTGTGTAGTTGTTGGAATTGAGACTTAAACAGGTTATATACTCAAGAGCTTGCAAATTGGGAAGTGATTAGAGAGTGGGTTCAAAACCTCAGGTCTGTCTGACTCTAAAATCTGTGTCTTATTCTCCATGCTAATGGTCCTTTTTTTTTTTTTTTTTTTTTTATAGGGCAGGCTTTTAAGATTGCCTCTAAATAAAATGTCCTCATTATCAGTTCCATGCTTTCCAAATACAGAACCTTTCCACTCCGGCTCCTGGGGAAAAAAAAACAAAAAAACAAAAAAACCCCCAACCCACAGAAACAAATGAAAAATGACCTATGATCGTATCAGTGTTCCATACCAAACTTTATGGCTTAATAGAGGATTAGATGACATCAAAGTGAATCTGATTATACTTTAATCTACATTTAATCTGTTTTGAATCTAATAAAAAATATAATTGCAAGAAAGGAGTTTTCACACTGTTAAGGTTCTAAATTTTCAGATTTCTAGAACTTCATGTAGTATTTTTGATAGTCTTCTTACCTTTGATGTTACTGAATTCCTAAGAATATGTAGTTATTATACTTCAATTTTTATAAGCAAGAATATATGGATAGATGTCTTCCTGAAATAATTTTTAAGCTTCACGTTAAATAGTACTAGTTCATCCTGGAAAAATAAGATCCTGGATTATTTAAAAATCCTTATTAGAGATACTTCTGTTATCTGTATATTATATCCCATTCCTGTGTTAGAATCCTTTAGCATCAGAAATTTATATCCACCTCATGTTTCCTCCTACTCTTCTCTGCTAAATTGCAAATCTTTCTGTTCTGTATTTAGAAATGCAATTAGTCAGAGTCTTTTATATAATAACTGAGGTGGTAAAGTCACCAAGTTAAAAAAATTTTTTTGCTTCTTTTTTGTGCGGAGAACAAAACAAATCACATTTATTTTAATTTGTAATTTAAATTTTAAAATAAGAACCTGTAAATTTTAGCAAGAAGAATGTATAGCTTATTTATATCATACTCTAATCAGATAAGCTAAATTTGAGCCTTCTTTGATATTACTGAAATTTATAGCTCCTAGAAAAGTAAATGTATAATGTAAATAATGAGAGCGTCTTATCTTAACCTGATGACCATTTTCCCGAGGGAACTGTGATTTATAAAGATCTAACATAACCATGCCCTTTCTAATTTATAACTGTTTGTGTGCTCCTCTAGGAAGAGCAGCAGCCTGATCTTGCTTTGGTTTCATTCTTCACTCTGAAAAAGAGATACATTTTTATTCGAATACTCAAATATTTTTGTTAACCACAGGCATGCCATTCTGCTTAAGAGTTGTGCTGAATATTCTGAAGAAGCTGTTTGTTGCCCCATTTCTGCCTCTCTTTTTCCAAGTGAATTGTTCTTATCTCTTCTGTGTCTGAAAGATTCTTCTCTAAAATTTACTATAGATGTATCTTTTAGATGCCTTAGTGTCATCCATCTGCATTCCAGAGAGCAGTGCCTTTTGAAATGCCTCTTCTCCCGAGTAAATGGAAGCATGCTTGACTTATGTAACTGTTAGTAGCTTTCCAATTTTTCAATCAAGAGCCATTACTGTCAATGCTATTTTTAATTTAGCATTGTACATGACATTTCTCAAATACCTGGTTTCCTCCCTTTGAGGTTGGAATGTACAGATAGCAAAACTCTTACAGTCGTCCACATTCCAGAGCCTCATCCCTGAGCTGGTCTGTGGGACAGTCCCTTGCAGCTGTTACATGCATCAGTTAGAGAACAGTTTTTTCTCTCAACTTCCAAAATAATTTATGATACATTGATCAAAAGAGTTTCTGAACTTTCTTGTTCCATAACAATTTCAACAGCATATTAAGATTTAATACTCAAATTTATCTAAAGATTTTCTAGGACATCTACTTTTGGTGGTGGGCAAAGAGGGAGAGACATGAGATTCAAGGATGAAACTGCTGTATTCTTGCTTTAAAAATGAAAAGTAATTCCAAGGGAGACAGTGAGGATTTTACATTTTGAGTATAAATCTGATAGAAATAAGTTTTTGGAAGTTCAGAACCTGTAGATCATATTTACCTTTTTTTTCTATTACTGCAGCAAATTCTGGAAACCCAATTCAAAAATTAATCTTTATAAATTATATGGCATTTTCTAGTAAAAACAGTACTATAAATGGCCATTGTACTGTTTACCAAGGATTTGCTGGCAAATCAAAAAAATAATAGTATCTCATACAATGTAATCAACAACTCTGAATGCCTTTAACAATTAAAGATAGTATAGTTATGCATCAAGTTCTGGAAATAGTTATATAAGCATGTTGTATAAATTAGTTATATAAGAACTCCTTACTACTATTTTAAGTTTTCATGGAGAAAAAGAAATAAAATGATTCAACTAAAATTATTTTTACTTGAAAAGTGCTAAACCTAATATACTATGCATAAAACAGTAACATTTAACAGTGATCTTTCTATCTTAAATTTTTATACCACCCTTTTCCAGGATCATTAGAAAGCCTGATTTATTTTTTTATATAGCTCTTTAATGAAGTTTTAAATGATGCCCTTTCTTTCCTACTGATGAATTTTCCTACAGCAAAGATATTTTCCAAGACATGAGAGCTTTCTGTGCTTTTCTAACATTTTATTTTGTCAGAGTATTTCATGTCAGCTCATTTCATGAGCTGGGGACAGAGAGAAAGGGAGAAGCAGACTCCCTGCTGAGCAGGGAGCCCATGCCGGGCTTGAACCCAAGACCTGGGATCATGACCTGAGCTGAAGGCAGATGCTTAACCAACTGAGCCACCCAGGTGCCCCTGTTCTTATGACTTTTAAGATGAAAATTCTAGTGATCCAATAACTGGGTTATATTTTGAGTTTAAATCACTTAGAGTGTGATGCTAACACAGAATGAGTTTAGATAAACACTCAATAAATATTAGCTATACTATAATTATTTTAATGATATTACTGTATCATGGATATTACTATTTCTAAATTTTCCTTCAAAAAAAAAATTTTTTTTTTTTTGGTTTAGGATTCAATTTTTGTTTTGCAACATTGGGACATGGGTGGAGCCAGGTTGAGGGAGATCCTAACACAAGATAGACCAGAAGATTTTGAGAGCTAAAAATAGAGTCAGTGACAGAATTTCTTGGACATATCCTTATTCCATCAAGTAAAAAGTTACTCTTAAGTTTGGTGTGCAAGAAGCTCCTTTACTCTGATTTGGAGGGTGTTTTTTGTAAGATCAAAAAAACACATCATTAGAGTTATTTATGTGTATTTTCGCTTACTGACTTAGAGAACTTCCTTTATGTCCTTCATCCTAAAAGCTTTATATATGTTAAAATTCTTTTATATTATGCAAAAGGAAAAGTTACAGACATTCTGTAGTACATTCTGTAAAATGTACAGACGTTTCACTCAGAAAAGTGATTTGGGTTCAGTTTATTTTGTGACTTATATTTGAGTCACCTTAGAATCTTAACTATCTAGAAATTTTTCTTTAAAAGGTTATAGAATTATTATTCTAGTGAATCACAGCTTAATTTCTGAGTTCATTTAATTTCAAATAAAAGCTTTGTTGGTTAGTTTGGACTAATTCAATTGATCCTCAGAGCTATAAAGTAAATAAGAATTATATTAGATTTTCTCTGGCGTGAGTGTTTACTACACTGGTTCCAAAGCTATGTTTCTCAGTTGCCCAAAGATCCTTTCAGGACATATGACAGTGCGTACTAAAAATAAGTTAATTTTTGTATCTCTTGTCAATATCCCTATTAATAAATGTGAAAATACTAAGTAACACAGTTCACTTCAGGTCTTAAGACTGCGAATCTTAAATCTATGCCATATTTTTTGCTGCTATTTAAGGCATCAGTAATTTTGGAATTATTTGTCTATACTTGTACTGTATAGAATTATTTTGTTTCTGTTCCTTTATTGAAAGTCACTTCTAATATGTTTACAGTACTCCCTTGTTTATTACAGTTTTTTTAAGATGGAACTTTGGCTTGAGACATTATTTTTTTTACTTACTGTTTCCTTCTCAAGTCTCTTGCACTCATTTACATCCGTGCAAAGATACAAGGGTATTAGGAGCAAAGGGAACTTATCATAGAAGTATAAAGTATAAAACCAAGACTTTTTTTTTTTTTTAAAGATTTGTTATTTATTTATTTGACAGAGAGGCACTGAGAGAGGGAACACAAGAGGGGGAGTGAGAGAGAACCAGGCTTCCTGCTGAGCAGGGAGCCTGATATGGGGCTTGATCCCAGGACCCTGGGATCATGACCTGGGCCAAAGGCAGATGCTTAATGACTGAGCCACCCAGGTGTCCCTAAAAGCAAGACTCTTAAAAGTGGGTGTAAATTTAGTTCGCCACACTCAAAGCTTAAACAAGACAAACTAAATGATCTTCTTAAGAGATGCAAAGAAATTATGTGATAAAGGTCACAGTTGTTCATTTTATTTATCTTGGCAATTAAGCATAGGGAAATTCTTGAATATAGTTAAGCTCTCCATCCAAAAACCCCAAGAAAATTTTATTCATAATGGTGAGACTTAAGAAACAACCTATGTAAATCAAGAATAAGATAATTGTTCATTGGAAATTCAGTGATATTAAATAAGAAGTTAAACGATTGGAAAGGAAGAAGCAAATGAACAAATTTTGCTGATGATTGTCTACAAATCCAGAAGAATCTGTAGTCAGATTATTAGAAGAACAGAACTGAGCATGGTTCCTGAACAAAAACTATTTGCTGACCAAAATAGCATCCAAAATGAGTTGAATTTTTTCTGTCCAGCACCAAGTACCTTATACTCTTATTTAATCCTCATAGCATCACAATTCTATTAGGTAGATTTTAAACTTTTTCCTAGATGAGGAAAATGAAGGACTGAAAGTTACATACTTCTCAGGGGAACAACTGGAAGGAATCAGTGGTCCTTCACAGCACAATAATTGTATTTTTATATACTAGTGACAATTAGAAAATAAAATTTAGAAAATAGTGCCATTTGCATTAGCAGCAAAAACCATAACGTTCCTGAGAATAGCTATAACAAAAGTTCATATGACCTTTATGGGGAAAGATTAGAAAAATTTACTGAAGGATGTGAAAAATCAATCTTAAATAAGTGAAGAGATTTACTGTGTTTATGGACAGGAAGGCTCAATGTTATAAGCCAGTTTTTATCCAGAATAATCTATAATTCAATGCAGCTTTAATCAGATTCTCCCCCAGTTTTTTTCCTCCTTTAACTTGGCAGGCTGATTCTAAAATTCATATAAAAAAAGTAAAAGGCCAAAAATATAAAGGCAATTTTAAAGAGTAAGTAGAGGGGCCTCTCGTTCTAGATATTAAAACTTATAAAGTGTGAGAACTTAAGAAATTGAGGTACAAATGGAGGGAGAGAGACTGACAGAATTGAGAGAACTCAGAAACAGACCCCTCACACACTGGACACATTTTTCTTTTTTTTGTCTTCTTAAAAAAAAAATTTATTTGTTCATTTGGCAGAGAGAGACACAGCAAGAGAGAGGAAACACAAGCCGGGGGAGTGGGAGGGAGAGAGAAGCAGGCTTCCTGCTGAGCAGGGAGCCCTATGCGATGCGGGGCTGGATCCCAGGACTCTGGGGGATTGTGACCTTTGCCAAAGGCAGACACTTAACGATTGAGCCACCCAGGCACCACACATCTTTCATTTAAGAATCAGTCTTAAAGATTAGGGGTCAAAAGTGAGTATTCAGTAGAAAGTGATGAAATTACTGGTTTTGAAGAAGGGAAAAAAATATGATTATATCTCAACCCCATTCTAATCATACAGAAGTTCAAAAAAAACAAAAAACCAAAAAAAGTGAAAAAGATTTAGAGGAAATAGGACATGTTTTTGACCTTACACATTTCCTTACAGGAAAGCTATCTTAAAGCATGGAAACCATACTTAAGGTCATCTTAAAATCTGTGCAATAAAAGATAAGTCACAGACTGGGAGAAGATATTTGTAACGTGAATAATTAACAAAGGATTCATTTCTAGATTATATAAAGAATTCTTGTTCATCAGTAAGAAGAAGACGACATCAAACAGTAAAGTGGGCAAAGGGTATGAACAGTTATTTCACCGAAGAGGAAAAGTGAATGGCCAATAAATGTATGAGATATTGCTTAACCTGAGTGTCAAGTATAGAAATGCATGTTAAAGTGGGAGAAAATTTCATACTAATCAGTTTGGTATCAGATAATGAAATGAAGACTGGGAACCCAAAAATTCATCTTATGAGAGTATACATTGATAAATCATTTTAGAGAATATTTTAGCAAAGTTGAAATATGGTTGAAAAATAATATACTCTACAACCCACATCTGAACGTGAGTGTCTGAGAAGTTCTCCCATATTTGTCCAGGGAAAACACTCAAGAGTTGCTCAGTGCAATATCAGTGGTAATAACAACAACGTGGGAACTCCCTCAATGACAGTCAGTAGGAGAAGAGAAGTCTGAGTGGTGGTATATACTTATGAGGGAATCCTGTAATGTAGTTAAAATGAATATACTGAATCATAATTATATATTTTGAAAATACATAATTTGGGAGAAGGTTTAATATAGTATGATTCCATTTCTGCCTATTTTAAAAACATTTAAATGATAGGATATATTCTTTATGGTTACATACATGTGTAAAGTACAAAAACTTATGTCATCAATTAGCCAATACATAGTAATAAAAAAGGGCAATTTTATAGTGCTCCCCTGAATGGCAAGCTAGAAAAACAGATAAATAGAAAGCAATTATAGAAACCTATACTAAGATGGGTCTGTTCATTATTTGGATTGTGGTGGTCGTTTCAAATGTATGTGTGCATGTCGAGACATATTAAATTATATATCTTAAACTTAGTTTATCGTATGTCAACTCAATGAAGCTCTCTAAAATTTTTTAAAAAACAAACACAAAAAAGCATATGTGGTAATAATACTAAATTCCTGATAAAGGTTCTCTCTGTATGAGTATGGGATTGGAGAAGATAACCGTGTTCTATATTTGTAGTGCTTAATTTTTTTTTTAATTTAAAAAAGGAAAAATGAATCTGAGGAAATATATGGCTAAATGTTAAGACTGAAAAACTAGATGATATGTACATCGATATTGTCATATAATTCTTTTAAACTTTTCTATATAATAAAAAATATTTTGCTTTTAAATAGTAGTGAGGTTAAAACTAAGCATGTACTACAATAGGCTTCCCCCACTCCCTCAACAGTTTTTTTCTGCTGGAGCCTGGGCGGCTCAGTTAGTTAAGCATTGCCTTTGGCTCAGGTCATGTTTCCAGGGTTCTAGGATTGAGCCCTGCATCGGGGCTCCCTGCTCAGTGGGGAGTCTGCTTCTCCCTCAGCCTGCTGCTCCCCCTACCTGTGCTCTCTCTCTCTCTGTCAAATAAATAAATAAAGTCTTTTTTAAAAAGATTTAAAAAAACAGTTTTATCTTTTTTTTCTTAAAATTCATTTTTAGGATACTCCTTTGAAGAGCGGAACTTTAGAACTTACTAGTCCATGTATAATAATAACAAAGTGAGAAAGTCATTTTGACATTGCTCAGAGGAAAATCCTTTCTTCATGCTTATTGGTATGACTAGATATATTGCTTAGCCTTAACTAAAACAAGTTTATGGAATTTTGTTTTTAAACTCAAATATTTTCATATTTATTTAACAAAATGTTTCAAAGTTTGCAACAGAGACAAAGCTTGGGAGGTTACAAGATCCTTAATATCATGTTCCAGTTACCTGTAGTTCTATTCCCCTGTTAAATTTCCACCAAATGGCATCGAATATGTGTTTAAAAACTTCAAGCAAAAAAGGATATTGTGCACAATCGTGAAAATCCACTGGACACGCTAAACATTATTCTCATACTTTATTGTACCATAGGTTTAGTAACAATAATCTCCTTAAGTATTATGCATCCCACCTTTACTCTTTCATTCATCTGCTTGACTTTATGAATTTATTACTGATCTTAGAACTCTGTGCTTATGATCAAATAAACCTAATGCTGAGGTCCTTATCTGGCACAAATATCTTGTAATTTAATTTCCTGAGAAATTAATCTAAGCCCCACATTCAAATCAGTCTAGAAGATTTCTGAGACCCACCCAGTTTAGAAAAGTCTGGTTTCGGTGAAATATTGAGAAAGTAAGGAATCTTTGGTTTTGCTAGAGCAAAATTATGCTGTGTAATTAGCAACACCTGGTGCCCCATGTCTCCATGTCAAGGTTCACTATGGCCTACTGAACTGTATGCTTTTAGTGTACCCTGTAAGCTGGTTATTGGTATCGTAAAGATCTACCTTGGAGATACTATGTTGTGTGTCATACTGCTAAAGCTTTTAACTACTGGAAAGACTGGTCTAGTTGGGTTTTTCTGTGGTTTAAAAAAAAGACCCCAGATGTAAAAATCTACCGTGTGTGAGGAACATGGAAGAAGTTAGTATTGTGGCCCATGTTGCATTTCAACTCCAGAATAGGGAATTTGAATATAAACTGGCATGATTTGCTTTTGTGTAAATATTGTGTGTGTTTTATTTTTGATCTATTTTATCTGTTGAAATGCTCTTGTTCACCATTTTTGTTTCTGTAATCCAGCATGTTTGGTGGCCCTTACCCCTAACACCCTTATGGTGGCATCCAAGTTTCCTTTGTTGAAACGGGTTTATAAGCACTTAACTGTCTAAAGCCAAATCTCCACTCTACCTTCCTCAATAGAACTCTTCGGATGTAACTGACAGTATTCCATACTTCTCTTCCTCAAAAGGTAGATTTACTAACTTAGTTTTCTGGTTTGTTATAAAGCAGTGGGTGGGGACAGTGTCAGTGTCCACAGTAAGCTTTTTCCGGCCATATTACTACCTAAGAAATGGGAAGAAAATATAAAGAACAAATTAATACGAAGAGACATTTATATTTGGAAGTATTGTTAGATCTTTAAATTTGAGTATAACTAAATTGAATATTTTTATTAAATTCCCAATACAATGAAATCTATCCATCTAGATGGATAACTCATTATTCAGTTACGGATGCCAGAGCCTTTTACCACACCTGTCTCTACCACAGTGGACTAGAATGCCAGTTAGATGAACAACAATAATGACAACACTAAAACTGTATAGAACATAGCTTAATCTTACTTTGAAGACTTAGAAGTCATTTAAGACTGTATGTCTAGTCATCATTTATCAACATTGGTTATTTTGGTGTCTCAGATTGGGATTATAGATTAGTAGGTAGAGAACACACACCCACCCATCCCAGTCTCATTACAAGTTGGATTTAAAGTTCCCACTTTATTTTAATGGGGTTTTTTTGTTGTTGTTGTTTTGGGTTTTTTTTGAAAGGTAGCAGAAGCAAGGTGCCCGGCTACACAGAGTAGAAGCCAGGTTGTACATATGCTGGCACAATTTCCCAGGAGCCTCAGGTGCCAAATGGGATCACAGAGTTGGTGATGACACTCTCCATTGGTTCTAATTTTGTCTCCTGTTACAGCCCTTACTTAATTGAGTCTTATGTCACTATTTAGGAAAAATTAACATGAACAGTCTTGACCCTAACAGAAAAAGATGGCCAAGTTTCCTCGTTCTTGAGCCAAACTTAGCACACCAAAAGTGGAGTCAGAGCTCTCTTGTGTCCTGGAAAATGCAGTTCTACATAGGCTGCTCTCTGACTAATGTAATTTTATTGTGTATGAGAGTTTGGTTTCTAAGATCATGATTATAATTTATTTCCATACAGTTATCACTGAATTATGAATGTGTGTATTGCCTGGTTAACACAGAATTAATTCCAGTCATTCCAGATATGATACTGCTAACTGATGAGAAGGAAATCTATTCCTTTCTCTCCTAGCGGGGTACCTAGTTCAGTATGGCAAACGACTCATAAACTTTTTTAAACTGTTCTAGCTCAGTTTGTGCTGAAAAATTGTCACTCTCTTCCTTTCTTTTGGGGAGTGTTACTATGGACACATGAATTTTTATTTATTTGATGTTTTACAATAAGTTATCATCACTTGTTGTGATGTTCGAATTTTCATTATGTCCCACAGCTGGCCAGTGGGAATCTTTTCACCTGTCATCTTGGCATGGTTTCTTCTGGGTGTGGGTGTTTCCCTTGCTGTTACAACAGAATTTCCCCATCTCACCTTGTGCTTTCCCTGCTGTCAACTTGCAAACAGCCATTTCTCCAAGGAGTCTTGGTTTATTTCATTAAGGAATAATATTTAGCAAACCCACTCCTGAGACCAAAGGTGTTCATTGCAACTGAAATGTTATTGTTTCTAAACCTTTTCATTGACAAGAGCTTAGGAGAAATATGTATTTTAATTTGAAGTTCATGTTCACATTTCCAATTCAAGAGAACATTACTGGGGTTTTTCCTTAATTTCTTTGATTTTCTAATTGAATCTCCTTTCTCTCACACTGAAAACCTTTGTTCCTAACAACATTAATACATTTGTTTTGTCCTACAATATGTATAAAATTACTTCAGAATCACTCTTCCCATATTATTACCAATAGTAAAACAGTTGAATGAAGTTAAATATTACTTTGTATTTTTTTTGGTCTTAGAATATATTCCCCTAAGCATGGTCAATTTACTCTTTCCAAATAATTTAAAGTAGTTGGTCTCTGTTGCCAATGTTACCAAGTTGGTGTTTAGATACATTGTTTCAGATTATTTTCAAAATTAGTATTTGCCTTTTTAATGTTCTAAATTCTATTTTGAACATGTAGAAGGAATGTTAACATAATTTTAAAATGAAACTATATAAAAAGGTATATTCAGAGCAGTTTTACTTTCTCCACCCATTTTCTTTACCCATTTTTATTAATCTGTTTTATCCTTCTAGTGTTTCTCTTTGCAAAAATAAACTCTTAGGTGCACACATACATGTGTTTGTGTTAATTTATGTGTGTGTGATACATGCATTCCCCATTCTTCTACTAAGTATAATGTTCTCTACCTTCCTTTTTGACTTAATATATTCTGGAGATTACTCCGTATCAGTAGGTAGAGATCGTCCTTTAAATTAAAAAAAAAAAAAAAAAAAAAAAGCCAAACACAGGGCAGCTGGGTGGCTCCGTCAGTTAAGCGTCTGCTTTCAGCTCAGGTCATGATTATCAGGGTCCTGGAATCGAGCCAGATCATAGTTAACTCATCCAGTTCCCTGTTAATGCACATTTGAGTTTCTAATACACAAATTGGGTTATTTTCAAAGTAACTTTTCTAAAATGTTTAAACTGTTCAGTGTGTTCTCACTGCCGGCAATCCAGACTCTATACAAAGGGCTCTAGTACCTAGCCTTTGCATACCTCTTCAACCTCATTTCATACCACTGTTCTCAGTGACTTACAGATCTGATGTGACTTCTTCCTACCTTCCTACCCTGACCAGCCCATTCAATATAGTTTTTTTCTCCTTGCCATTATTCCTTCACACTGTTTCCTTACAAGCTGTTAAAAGCAATCTGAAATTACCTGGTTGTCTTCATTTAGGCAGTATCACATAGAGCTTGGGTTTTGAAACAGGCCTCCTGATCCTGAATCCTAGTTATATGACCTTTGACTGTTACTTAGCACTCTGTGCCTGTGTCTTAGTTTCCTCATCTGAAAAAGGGGATAATAATAGTAGTTTCCTTACAGGGCTCTGTGAGAAAGGAATGGTCAGTAAATAAAAACACTTGTGTAGTTGCTAGCACTTCCTAAGTATAAAATAAATGCTGGCTATGTTGGTATTTTTATTTAGTTGTTCATTGTCTTTCTCCCCTCAGTAAGCTATGTGACAGCAAGGAGCTTGCCTGAGTTGTTCCCCACTATAATCTCAGGACTTGGAACATTTCCTAAGAAATAGTAGGCACTTTCATATTTGTTGCTGAATGAATAATACTTGAAGTTCAGTTCCTCTTCCTATGAAACATTCTTGAAGATTGGAGACCAAAAGAATGCTCTCTCATACACATCATATGCAGTTGTCAAATTCAACTCAGATTTTCATCAAATTTGTCATCAAAGGACGAATGCCTACTATTAACAAGTATCTTGGAAATTTTGGCCAATTATTAAAATCTGAAACAGAAATAAAAACTTACTCCTATCAGAAAAAAGACAGAATTACCATATTTGCTTTGATGGAATTATATATCCATGAAATCCAAAAGGATCAACAAAAAATCCTCTTAAAATTGTTGAGAGTTTAGTAAATGACCAGATTTGAACTATAGATAAAGAAATTGTTTTTCAGTATACCAGTAATTACCAGTTAAAGCCATAATTGAAGAAAAGTACTGTTCTACAAGAGGAGCAACAAATGCAGACTACTTAGCAATATTCCTAACCAGAGATTTTTGTGTAATGTATCTTTTCATAAGGAAAAATAGAAAAGTTACTGAGAGGTAAGAGGTTTATAAAAATGATGACACACCCTGTTTCCAGATGATAATATTGAATATTGTAGAAACTAAAATTCTTTCAAATTATATCACTGTAATGTTTATATATAAAAAATGTTCAGTTATTGAAAAAACCAAACTCATTTATACTTTTTAATAAATCTTATCAAAATTATTTTAAAGTTTATGTAGAAAATGTTTGAGAATGAACAGATATGGTTTGATGGCCACTCTTTAACAGAGATGCTTAACACATTATCTGCTATCAACTAGGGGAGTACAATACTCCTACAAATCCAGTGACTTTTAATATAGTAATATTATATGTGAAATACTTCTGAAGTTACCCAAGTGTGCTGTATATGTCTCATGGTCTACATTTACAACAAGGAAGCTTAGATACAAAAGAGGTTGTAATTTACCCAGAGTTTCAGGGCTTGTCAGTAGATACAGCATCAAAATTATTCTGACAATTCTCAGTAAATTTTAAATAATGAATGTAGAAAAAATAAATTCCCTATTTAATCTGTGTAGGGTCTGTGATGACTACCTTGTTACAGTTTGCCTAGGATTTTCTGGTTTTAACACTGAAAATCTCATGTTCTAGGAAATATGGGCAATTCATTATGGTTGATCACCCTCATAGAGTTCATGGAAAAGATGCTTATATCTGTAAATATTATATCTCATAACATGGAAGGATCTGGAAGGCAAATGGCTGATCTGATCCATAAAACCCATCAAAGGCCATCTTGGAGTTCCCCAGGCCACATGTTCTTTCGATACGCAGAGTTCCTACAGGAGGCTTCATCAGTTCAGGGGACTTAAGATTTGGGGTCACTCAAGGATCTTTACATAGTAGGATTCAGTAAGACTCCCAGTAATCGTCAGCAGAGTGAGTAGGAGGATTGAGGCTATTGTGGCTTCTCTCTCACAACTAATCTCTGAGTTTGTACTAGTTGTTATATGTTGACTTTTAGAGTAATTTTTCCTTTAGGCTGTGCTTTTCAGAAGTCATTTTTTCCAGGGATTTGTTTGTTTTCATTTTTTTTGCTGTTGTCTTTCTCAATATATGGATCAGTGGGTGTATTTTACTGCATAATAATGTACTTATTTCTTGCCTATATCTAAGAGGAATTAAGGTGACATATTAGTATGTTATAGAAGTATGTTAATAGACTATCTGATGTTTTTTATATTGTATATGTGTTTTATATAGCTATTAGTTTGACAAGTGTGTTCTATATCTTAATGGGATTGTCCTCTTTATAAAACAAGAAAGAGGGATTTATTTCTTTTTTCAGTTTTTTTTCCCAGTTAACAAAAACTTTAAAAATTCTAACCACCACGTAAAATATTTTAGAAATTTACTAAAAATGTAAACCACATTTACACCATTTTAGGTCTTACCTATTACAAAGATTTCCAAGTCCCATTCATAATCCTGTAGCATCCTTGGGTATGCGTTGGGAAGATGGCTGGTTTGCCAATCTTGATTTATAGATCACAGATGATATTACTTAAATTTGCTGACAGTCTCATCAAGTAGGATCACAAGTCGGTGAGAAGAAGGCATAAAATTCTGATGTTATTTATAGAGCAACTGTTCTTAAACCTCTGCTGAAATTTTCCTGCAGAATATAAAGTGTTCTTGTAATAGTTTGTTTTGCAGTCAGCCTGTTGAGATCTCTGTTTTTTTTTCACAGTAGATAAAAATGTAACTTCTTGCCACAACTAAGGTATTCCCTCTTTGTTATTATTTTTTAGTGTCTAAAAAGCACGGCAAGCTCATTACTTTCTTACGCACATTCATGAAGTCTCGTCCAACAAAACAGAAGCTGAAGCAGCGGGGGATTTTGAAAGAGAGGGTGTTTGGTTGTGACCTGGGGGAGCACCTTCTGAATTCAGGTTTTGAAGGTAAAAATAAAATTTATAATCTCATAATTTAAGCTTCAATTTCTCCATATCAATTCTCTAGAATCCATTTTGAAGCAGATTACACAAGCAATATCTATTCCATTTAAGCTCAGCTGCACAGTATTGAACTTTCCACCTATCATTTGAGTTCTGAGATAACAGAATAAAGAAGGTTTAAGAATGCACTTTAGTGGGGCGCCTGGGTGGCTCAGTGGGTTAAAGCCTCTGCCTTCAGCTCAAGGTCATGGTCCCGGGGTCCCGGGGTCCTGGGGGCGAGCATCGGGCTCTCTGCTCAGCAGGGAGCCTGCTTCCTCCTCTTTCTCTGCCTACTTGTGACCTCTCTCTTTCTGTCAAATAAATAAAAAATATCTTTAAAAAAAAAAATGCACTTTAGCATCAGAGATGCTCGTGGTCTGTAGGATGAGTAAGACTTTCCCACAAAGGAACTGTTAGACTTCCTTATTTTTGTATCTGTCCAGATAGCTTTCTCAGCCAGTTTTCCTCTCACATTTTATTATAAATTGTTTAAATTCTATTTCGGGGAAAAAAGTCAAAGTTTGAGACTATAAAATACCAAGACCAGTCTCCCAATTTTTGTTGCTAAAAATTTAAATTTCTCTATAAATTAAATTCTGATTCAAGAATTCAGTGGTTGGATAAATGGATGGAGGGGATGAATGGATAGGAAGAAAGGAAAAAGTTAAAATATAATACATAATATTTTAAAGTCTAAGTGTAAACAGAATAATCACAAGGAAGAATGGTATATTTATATAGTATACACATAGTTGTGAAGAGAAAGGAGATATAAATATGGATAGTTAGATAGATATAATTATATAATGTGTATAATCCTTCTTATAATTATTTTGTTTTAGTTTGGACTTTAAAATAGATTCCTTATTCTATATAAAATTGTTTTGTACCCGATTTTTCTAAGATGAAAGCTCCTTTCAGAGTACTGCTTTGCTAAGTGACTCATTCTTTGAATTGTATTCCTAATGAATAATTAACTTTATAGAGGATTATCCTGTTAACGCCTTATAAACTTTTGAGCACCACCCTGTCGGAGCGAGTGACAAGCCAGACCTGTTTCTTCCACACAAAGTGTTGTAAGAAATCATGTAGAAACCTGACAAGGCATTTAAAAAAAAATTCTTTAAGTGATCTCCGATGCCAGGATTACTCAGAAGGATCTTACAATATTTCAGCTACCACAAACCATAATGTTTATAATTGAGTTGTTTAAAGATTATATCACAGTTATCTAAAGAACTGATTTTTTTTTAAATCTTGTCACATAGTACTTTTTTTTAGATAATGTGTCATTACCTAGGCATCCTTAATTATAGAGTTAAATGTTTTTTGTTATCTTAGTTTCTTTTTTCTTTTGTATCTCTTTTTCACTTTTATTTCTTTTGTATCTAATTTTGTTCAGCCTTGCTTGGATGGGATATTAATATGAGGGAGTGTTTTCTCGTTTGTTCTGCTATGCTCTTTAGCTTTCACACTTCAACTCAGCAAGTTTTAGTTGTACTTAGAAGTTTCGGGGGTGTTTCCATTGTTAGTATGATAGGAGAAGACAGATACCAGTATCTCATTTCTTTCTGAAAAATAATAGACGTAATAACTACAGTGTTCATGCATTCCCTAACTATGATACCTTTATTCTAGTGGAGCAAAGAGTTTTCAGGTATCATTTATTTTTTTTATAGGACTTGTTTTATTTTTTGCACAATTTGAAACCAAATTTCCTTAAAATGAGATTTGAAATGAAATTGTAAAAAAGTAAGAACTTTGTAGAAAGCTTGGTTCTCTAAAAACAAACAAACAAACAAACCCTTAGAGTTGGTACAAAATACGAAAATTTAAGAACTCAGGGTGAGGAAACGCTGTTGCCTGAACATATTTCTGTGTTTGAGCAAGTGGCTTTTTAAGAAAGCTACTATAAATATACAGAAAAAATTTTTAAAGATTTTATTCATTTATTAGAGAAGAACACAAGCAAAGAGGAGAGGCAGAGGGAGAGGGAGAAGCAGACTCCCCGCTGAGCAAGGGGCCTGACACTAGGCTCCATCCCAGGACCCTGGGATCCTGACCCGAGCTAAAGGCAGACTCTTAACTGACTGAGCTACCCAGGTGCCTGTAAATATACAGAAATTTTATAATCAGAGCACACAGGGGGTGAGAGGGAGACAAGCCCCAAATAACCCTGAAATTAATCCTTTAGCTAATCATATTTTCCTAACCAAAAATCATAATGCACATTCTAACAGCTAATACTGTACCAATGTACTCCTGGCCCCAAAGCCACCAACCTAACTGGAAGTCGACTCGTTCATCCTCTGTATCACAGAATGCATGCATGATATCTGGCATATAGAAGGGATTAATAAATGACTGATGAATGAGTGAGTGAGTGAATGAATGGATGAGAAAAGGGCAGAAATGAAACTGCGGCTGTCAAGAAAAACCAAGGACCAGTTTGTGTCCTACTTAATCGCATACTTCTCATAGCCATGATTCTAATCTTAAGGACCATCAGTTTCAACTTCGACGTGTGCTTATGTTGCCATGATGATATAAATGCTAAACAAAAGTGCATCAGACATGTATTATAGGAGAGTGTGGGGATAATTCTTAAAGTCCTGTCATCTTTCGGAAGAACCAGTTTGGAGGTTTCAAGCTGTGTTTTGATTGGGCCATTGTTTACTATGCACTTGCCTGGTTTGTTAGATGGTTTGGAAGGAAACGATAGCTAATAGGATGCCTTTCTAACTAGGATGTCTTCTAATACTGTATTGGGTTCCCATATTACTTTCTTATACGTTAGTGAAAAGAGAAACCAAATCTTTTCTTTTTATCTGCTGATACTATTTGTCAGTTTCTACACTCTTTTCTTTAGAATGAAAGTTTGTGCTTTTCTCTTTCATTTTGCTACCCATTTTAAATAACTGTCTCATTTGTCTCTCTAAGAATTCTAAGTAATAGCTTTGTTCAGTTGGGTAATTTTATTTATGAAGGCCCATTATGTGATTAGTGGACATTCAGTCTTTTTACCTAGGGAACCTAAAATGTAAAGAAACAATTCAGGTGTTTTCCATGAAGTATTATGTTTGCAGGACCTTAGCCATATTATCAGGGAAAGACTCCCAACTCCCTGTATTTTTGAAGTTTGCCTACCTGTTTGGGAGACTATAAGCAGGTATGAATTTAATTTCACATGTTTGTGAGAGCCCCAAGAGAATAATCTATACTTTTTAATGGATGGTAGCTTATTTTTGTGAAGATTATGTAATATATACTAGGAGAGCCTGATAATACAAAAAGAAAACCCTGTATTCTGAAGGGCTTTATGTAGCAGGGTGAGTTAGCATGCTAATTGGGAGCATACAGAATGAGAAGTATCTTTCAAGAAAAAAATTAAAGCTCTGTGTGCCTTTCTTTCTTTGAGTCATTATGTTAGTTACCCCAGTAGTCTCTAAATATATTTGCTTCGAAGTAGGTGATAGAAATTTTCCAGGTTCCAGTTCATTTTATTTTACTTGTAGTTTGTAAGGATAGAAACCTAAGGCACTGAGGTTATCATTGATGGAACAGTATTAGAAGCAGGACTCAAGTTCATGTAAGATATTTTATATTTTACATAACAGTTTGATGTAGAGATTGCTCATAATATCAAAATGAGTCCACAAAACATACTTGGTACCTTTGCCTGCCCTTCATCTCCCCCCACCTAAACTCAGTGCCTTTCTTGTTACTAAAACTCTTGGACATCTTTAGAGGTAGAAAGCACACAGTTGAAAATGAGTACAGTTTCTCACGAAAACTAAGATTTCCCTACTGTGCTGACTTGGTCCTATAACTTTGTCGGGTTCACAGAGGCACTTATAAATTAATTCGTTTGTTAATTTTGTACATTGTTTCAAGACATGCTCCTGGACGTTGAATACACAAAGATGGATGAAGCATGGTTTTTCTCCTTAAAAGCATGACAAATAAAGAGTAATAGTTGCTGGGGCGCCTGGGTGGCTCAGTGGGTTAAGCCGCTGCCTTCGGCTCAGGTCATGATCTCAGGGTCCTGGGATCGAGCCCCGCATCGGGCTCTCTGCTCAGCAGGGAGCCTGCTTCCTCCTCTCTCTCTGCTTGCCTCTCTGCCTGCTTATGATCTCTGTCAAATAAATAAATAAAATCTTAAAAAAAATAAAATAAAATAAAAGAGTAATAGTTGGATAAACAAGCAAATAATATTTCAAAATAACATAGTTCTTTGGGCTCCTAGAACGTCGCGCAGCTCCTTCTCCTTGGGGATATTCACAGAAGGCTGGCTTAAGAGGTGCAGTTCACTGAGGTTTTCAACCACAGCCAAGTGTTCTTTATAAGAAGGTGATAGTAGGAAGAGAGACCACGGAGAGGAAATTGTTTTTTCTCTACCAGGAAATTGAGAGACTTATAAAATGACTGGTTTGTACGGCAAAAGATGAGACACTTTAGTTGCCCAGGAGCTGTGAAATATGGAAATATGGTAACAATAAATAAATGCAACTGTGACGGACCTTATACTTTAGGCAGTATTTTGCCATGGTTAAAAATCAGCTTTCTCCTTGGACTGCTTGAGTTAGAATCTCATTTCTGCCGTTGTTTCCTGCTTGCCCTTAGGTAAAACTTTGTTAAGATTCAGTTTACTCTTTATATGATGGGGATAATGATAGAGCTGTCTTTTCCTGTGAATTTCTGTGAGAATTAAATGGGAGCATCTATTGTAAAAAAATTACCTTGGCACATATTACATGCTCAGTAATATAGTTGACTTAAAAACTTTTTCAAAGCTAGGGAGTATAAATTTTAAATGTAAATTGTACGATCTGACAGAATTTAAAAGATAGAATGCCGGAAGAACAGCAAAAGGCAGGAGAACCAAGAAAAAGTCTGTTATAATAATAAAGTGGTGTTATATGTGATAACTAAAATACATTAGTTAAAATTAACTTACTAAAAATATCTGAATTGAATTGAAATATCTGTTTCATCCCTTGTGGACTAGTTTTCTGTAGACCAAATAATGTTCTCCAAACCTTCCTTCCAGGGATTTTAGCTAACACTCTCAAATGAAGATAGTAATTAAATCTGGTAAATTCATCATTCTGCATTATAAGACAAAGTTCAGATTTCAGCTACTGTACAGTTTTGAATGAATATAAAAAATTCTTAATTTTATACCTCAAGCAGTCTTTTCTAGACCATAGGCCTGGAACAGCTGTCCATTTGTGTCAGGTACTCAGTGAGGTGACCAGAGAGAGGACCCTTCTTTTCTTTCTACTTATTGATGAGCTGATAGTATTTAATGTGAAGCAATTTTAATGTAAGGATAGGCAGGAAATCAAAAGATTCCTTCTACTTGAAGTTGCTTTGACCTTTGACTTATATCAGTGTTTGGTTTATTGGATAACATTTAAAGTTAGCATTAGCTATGAAAAGATGAAAGAAACTTTTCAAAGTGAGAAATTGGAGCACTTCTAGGCAATTATAGTGTTGGAATAAGCATTAACTTTGTATATCCATTTTCTATGTATGAAATTCATCTGAAAAGCTATATATATATATATATATATATATATATATATATATATATATTTTTTTTTTTTTTTTTTTAAGTCTGGCATGGTTTAGGACAGAACAGTTCATGTTAGTGCTGTAACATGACCTAAGCAAGACTGCTGCGGAAGACCTTCTAGAGATTATCCTAATAACATACAGATTCTTTCACTTACCTAAATGTAATGGGAGAGAGCCCGTCTTGATATTCAGGAACCAGTTGTCTAGTTTAGATGTGAAGATAAGTAAATATGTCCTCATCACTTTTTGTAGTAGGTTAATCTCTGCCCCTTATAATTTTAATTTACAGATTTTGTTTTGCTTGGGAACACTAAGACATTCTCATTTTTTTGTGACTTGTTGAGATGGGATACTCCAGGTGTAATCCATGTTTTTAAAAATTTTCTTCAGTGCCCCAGGTTCTTCAGAGCTGCACAGCATTCATCGAGAGATATGGCATTGTGGATGGAATATATCGTCTCTCTGGCGTTGCCTCTAATATCCAGAGACTACGGTAAAACCTCATTTGGCATTTTCTTTTTCATTCCTACTGTGATTTATTAAAATGAAATGATTTTTAAAAATTAGTCACATTGATAACCATAATTTTCAGTAATACAGTTTAGGTAAAGTAGGAAATCATATCGATAGTGTTCTTTGTAAATGTTTTCCTGGATCCCATTTCTCATCCATTGTATCCCCTTAACGTCTTCAATACTTGTATTTTGCCTCACTGCAGTATTTGAAGATTTACTAAATTTTGAAGTTTGAATCCATGAAGACCATGAGAAATGAAAATTTACCCTGTAATAAATTATTCCTTAGTTCTTAATTACAATCAACAAGTGAAGCATTCTGTTGAACCACCCTGGTAACCCATGAATAAATCTCACTTGATCAGGGTGAATGACTTTTAATGTCCTGTCAGATTCATTTTACTCATGTTTTATTGAGAATGTTTGCTTCTGTATTCATCAGGGATATTGACCTATACTTCTCTATTTTAGTGGATTTTTTTTCCTCTGGTTTTAGAATAATGCTGGCCTCATAGAATGAGTTTGGAAGTTTTCCTTCCTTTTCTGTTTTTTAGAATAGTTTGAGAAGAATAAGTATTAATTCTTCTTTACATGTTTTTAGATTTCACCCTTGAAGCCATCTGCTCCTGGACTTTCTTTGTTGGGAGATTTTTGATTACTGAATCAATTTCATTGCTAGTTATCAGTCTGTCAAGTTTTCTGTTTCTTCCTGTTTCAGTTTTGGTAGTTTATGCCTCTAGGAATTTATCCATTTTTCCAGGTTGTCCAAATTGTTGGCATTAGTTTTTTCATAATATTCTCATAATTATTTGCATTTCTACAGTGAAACTTCTTCTAATCTCCTTTGACCCCAGTGCTGTAGTGTATGCTCAAGTGTGTATGTCTTACATATTCTACATCCTCTTCCCCTCTCAGAGACAAAAATAGTGGTCTCCTTTAGATGAGCAATAGATATTTTATTTTTGCTTAGCCTTCCAGATCTAGTCTATATCAATATATTATTATCCTTTATTTTCACCGTGGTGCATGGTAATTGCCATTGTTCCACACAGATTTTAGTATTCTAATTGACCACAGAGCTCATCTCTATTTTCAGGAATGCATGTTTGGAAAATACTTAAGTTGATTCTTGTGCTAAAGACAGTGTCAGCCTTAAGTTTCAGATGCAGCAGATCTCATACTCATTCCCATTGTCCACATATACTAATGCTCTAGGTTGTTAAGTAGACCCATGCCTATAGATGAACATTAATTAACCTCCTGGGAGACTGAGCCTCACCTGCCTTAGTATTCCAATCAGAACTTTCATTTCACTCACTTTACCCTATAGATTTTGCTGGCTAGTAAATTTTAGTTAGCTAGAAGTTGCTTTATATTATTTCTGGCTCCTTTACCTTTCTTCAGTAAAGTATTTCTGAACTATACTTCTTGTACCTGAGGGATTTCTTTACAGAGTTGCTCATGGACCAGCTGCCATTCAGCCCTAGTTTGCAGAATTGCCAGAATTTTGTATATTCAAACCATTAGAAATTAGGAATTGTATTTTCAGTTTTCAGATCTGTGTTAAGAGCTGCTCATCTGGATGCATTTCAGAGATTGTTGTCCATTTTAATTTGAGAGCTGTGCCCATAATTCGTACTTAGAAAAATACGTGTCTTATGGCCAGACATCCAGTTACTGCTGAAGTCCAAATAGAGTTTACGTAAAATATAACATTAACTTTGCTTTCTGTTTTAAGCCCTATATTTGCTTTTTCTTCAATAAAATAATTTTGTCTGTCATCTCTTAGCCATGAATTTGACTCTGAACATGTCCCCGACCTGACAAAGGAACCATATGTTCAGGACATCCATTCTGTGGGCTCCCTCTGTAAGCTGTATTTTCGAGAGCTCCCAAACCCTCTGCTTACCTACCAGCTGTATGAGAAATTTTCTGTGAGTAAAGTCACTTTAAATCAAATTCTCTTTGGAGTTTCGCTCTGATGATTTTATCCAAAGTGTATAAGGGTGGTCTACATGAGTAAGAAATAGTTCTGTGACTAAAATATGTCCTTTAAAGAAAACAAAAAAGCAGTTATCGCTAGCTAGTCCATAGTCTTACATATTTTCACATTTTCTTTCTTTTAGTTTCTAACTTTGATCCACTAATCTTATCATTGTTAATATTGGTTACCATAAAGTTTTAAAAAAGTTATCTTAATAGATTTCAATGTCCACATAGTATGAAAACAAAGTTTACTTTCTTGATACTCTGTGTTTCCTTGTTGTTCAGCATCAAAGAGTAGAGTGAAACTGAATTGTAAGTGAAGAACTTTCATTTTTTGCCAACAAAGACTACTGGTTTATTTCACATTGTGATTGTTGCAGGATGCTGTTTCAGCGGCAACAGATGAAGAAAGGCTGATAAAAATTCATGACGTCATCCAGCAGCTCCCCCCTCCACACTACAGGTAAATCATGTGTTCTAAGATATCACCCAAAAGTACAAGTCAGTTGATGCGAAGAGTGGTTTTTTTCCTTTGAGTTTTTAACTATTTAAATTTCCGTGGAGTTCTATATAAACTTCCATTTGTTCAAACATTATGTTTATTTGTCGTTGTATCCCAAGGCCTCGCGTAGTGCTTGGCATATGATAGGCACTTAATAAATGTTGAATTAATGAATGAATAAATGAACAAATGGAAAGTTGACTAAATCTGGTTTTGTTGTTTTCTTTGTCTTTTGAGTCACTGAGAAATATTGGGGTGTGTGATCACAAGTGTGAATATTTGACTTGTGATTGCTTGAGTCCAAAATACAGACACAGAACTATATTCCTGTTTACTGGATTCCTTTTTTCCAGTTCTCTTTTCTTTTTCAAAAGATGTCTAAACTACGTAGAACCATAGCCTCTAATAGGTGTCTCAGAATTCTTCCTCAGGAGACTCTCAGTTGATCAACAGACCTATTTTTGGGGTGTTTTATAGGTTTTGTTCTTATTCATTGGTTTTGTTGTTGCTGCCTTTTTTAAAAAAAGATTTTATTTATTTATTTGACAGACAGAGATCACAAGTAGGCAGAGGCAGGCAGAGAGAGAGAGGGAAGCAGGCTCCTGCTGAGCAGAGAGCCTGATGCAGGGCTTGATCCCAGGACCCTGGGATCATGACCTGAGCCAAAGGCAAAGACTTTAACACATTGAGTCACCCAGGCACCCCATGTTGTTGCTACTTTTTAAGACTTAGTTTAATTTGTATATTAGTTTGGACTCTCAGAATATTTTTGCTCATATCTGAAAAGACCAGAATAAAATTGAAGATGACTGCCGTTTAGTGAGAGAAAGAAAAAGTACAAATCATAGATGATGATATGCAAAAGATGATATGCAAAAGGCAAAGATAAAATTTTAAAATTTCAGTTACTGACAGAAAATTAAATGAAGTAGATGTTTTAGTAGTACAGAAATTAAATAATTTAGTGCTTTCTTTTTCAAAATGACATAGTTCATATATATATATATATATATTTTTTTTTTTAAACTCAGCACTAATTCAACACTAAAATTTTTTTAATTTAGTCAAGTAATCTCTACACCCAACACGGAGCTTGAACTCATAATCCTGAGATCAAGAGTCATACACTTTTCTAACTGAGCCAGCCACACACTCCTAAAGTTTTTAATCAACATTAAAGATCAGCACATTTTTTTTAAGTCCACACTATAGCTGTAAATCACGATGATCAAGAGCCAAAAGGTAACTTAGCGTTGACTCATTGTGCCATTAATGTGTGTCTTAAGAGAAATATGAGGAAATTAAAGAAATTCTTAAGGACCCACTGAAGAGTGAAAAAATACAACACAAAAGAGCTTTTGTGAAGGAAGCTCAAGAAATTCAGGTACTCAGGTATTCAGTCCTGAAAAAGAAGGTTTGAGGAGACAAATGTGATAATATACAGTTATTGAACAATATTTTAAGGAGGAAAAGGACTTTTTAAGTTACCAGAAAAAGAAACCTACTGCAGTATAACAAATATTAGCTTTGATACATCTAAGTTTGAATTTGCAACTTCATCACTTCCTTCATGACCTCTCCAAACATTAATCTCTATATCTGTGAAAAGAATACTAATAATACCTTCTTAAGAGGGTTTTTTTTATGTTAAAATGTTTGAATAAGTCTGGTCCTTAGTATTTTTTTTTAATACAAAGCATAGCAAGACAGATAACTAGAATTAAGCCAAGACTTCTTGACTTGGTAGTTTTAATAGGAGGTACCATGTAAATATGTCTTTTTTCTCTAAATTAAGAAAAAAAATACCAATATAACATATATGTACATAGTTTTAAAATGTCAAATGGTCTACATTGTTGCCAGTGAAAAATAGCAGTTTCCTGCCTCACAGCTCCCCTTTCTGATTTCTCCTTAGCTTCTGTTTTTGAATAACATGCTTATGTTTTTATTTCTTGATTTTTCGTTTTTAGATGTTATTTTTACCTTCCTTTTAAGTAAATGAAATTTAGCTTTCTTTACCCACCTGCCCTAATACCGCACAAAGACGTTTCGCCTTCTCTTGTCTTCATAGTCTGGTCTTGTCAACATTTGGAGTTAAATCAGTATTCACTGTCTGTGTTGTCATAACTTTGTTAACTGTTATTTACGAGCGTCATAATATATGCTAGACTTCTATTTCCTTTCCGGGTTAACTTTGTATGTGTTTGTTTGTGGAGCAGTTGCCCATTTTTGGTTTGCTAAGTTTCTGTTCATCACTAATTTATCCCTGAAACTCTCTCACAGGACTCTATATATTCTCCCAGAACTGTGTGTGTGTGTGTGTGTGTGTGTGTCCCATGGAAACATCCCTCCTGGAGCCTTTTATCCCACTACTCAGTCCCCCAGTCCAGGCTGATTGCTCTCTAGATCTACAACACCTTCAACTCTTACCCCTCATTTTGGAAGTTCTCTTCATTGTCTCCTGCATGAGTTGGATCCTTCTTCTTGGGGTGCCCTTGTCTGTCCTCCCTGCTGTGTAGTAGACATCTTCAGTAGCTTTCTGAGGAGAGCTATAAGGGAAGTAAATGTTTTGAGACATAGATATGGAAATGCTCTTATTCAACTCTTGCATTTGATTGATAACTATGGAATTTTAGTCTGTAAATAATTTTTCCCATAATTTTGGTAGTATCACACCACTGTCATCTAAGCAGATAGGCTGCAGTGATATCTGATTCTAGTCTGCCAGTTCTTAATATGACGCATTTTGTTTTGTCTGTAT